>NC_138126.1:103938499-105138499 GCF_964188305.1 Podarcis bocagei | reverse complement strand
AGTCTGAGTGTTACATCACTGGTGCACCCAGTTAAAAGGGTCTGGTAGCAGTTGACTAAGACCCTTTGAGGATATCTGCTCCTCCACTGGGTGACAGGCTTGTGAACACACCATTGGGCTAGTGTGATGATATATAAGTTAGCACTGAGGCAGCCCAGAAGGCTCCCCCACATCAGATCCTAACCCTCCTCCTAGCAGATTTTTATTCTGCTGGGCATTTCCCAGCTTATTACCACTGTGCAGTCTAATTAGTTAGAAGCCAGTTCACAGTTGCAGTCTTAGTGCTCAGGGGATCCTGGTGTGCTATGCAGCTTATTAAAAGCTTCTGTACCTTGAGGGACATGATTTCGGAGACGGGGAGGGAGAAACAGGCAGAGAAGCTTTAGTTGGTGCAGCTACCTTGGGCAGAACTTCAATATTTCATTGGCTATGGGCTGTAGGTGGTTCCTAAGTTTGGAAACCACTGCTCTAAGGGATGGCAGCATGATGGCACTTTATTGCTTCCTTCTAGCAGGGGAAAAAAATTCTTGTTATAGTGGTACCTTGGTTCTCAAACTTAATCTGTTCCGGAAGTCCGTCCAATACCAAAGCGTTCCAAAACCAAGGCACGCTTTCCCATAGAAAGTAATGCAAAATGGATTAATCCGTTCCATACTTTTAAAAACAACCCCTAAAATAGCAATTTAACATGAATTTTACTAACGAGACCATTGATCCATAAAATGAAAGCAATAAACAATGCACAGTCAGTCATCAGTAGCTGAACTGGGTTCCACACAGTCACAAAAACAAACAGAAAAGAGCTGCAAAAACAAAATAAAAAAAATAAATAGCAAAAACAGACAGATCTCAGTATAACACTCAAAACGGAAGTGTGGCACTCAAATCGGAAGCGTAACGCTCAAAACAGAGCACGTTTGGCTTCTGAAAAAAGTTCGCAAATCGGAACACTTGCTTCCGGGTTTGCAGTGTTTGGGTTCCAAGTTGTTTGAGTACCAAGGTGTTTGAGAACCAAGGTGTTTGAGAACCAAGGTACCACTGTACTCTGGAAAGATTTGGGATTTGGAAACAGTGGCTAGCCATGGCAGCAGGGTGACTCTCCTCTGGGCCAAATAAGAACTAGTGCCCACATTTTCTCTTCCACTTTCCAGCTGCTTCCTTGCGGTTTGCTTCCAGTTCTCCAGTGTCATGTGTATCAAAAAGATCCCGTCACTTTTTTCTTTTGCAGATGGTCGTTCTGATGGACCCAATGGAGGATCCTGATGATGTGCTCCGCGCCAACCGCTCACGAGAGAAGTCCTATATGTTTGATGTAGCCTTTGATTTTGCTGCTACCCAGGTAAATAAGTCGGACGAACATGCATACCTAGTTACCCAGGGACCTGAGCCCAAAGTACATGTGATGTGGCAATAGGCACATGCATTGGTTTCCTGGCTGATCCAAGAGATGCTGGGGTGGAAGAGCTAAATATTTCCCTGGGGTGTGGTTTTTTCTGTTCTGTATCACCCTCGCCTTTTTCACCCAATGGAAGAAATGTAAAGTACCCTTATCTTTTCCCCGGCACAACTAAAAAACCAGCTGCGAAGCTTAGAGTGGGGAAATTCCCAGAGGAAAAAGGGTTAATCAATTCCTCCCTGTTCCTCAGTTCCCAATCACAACCTCCCCAGAGCTGCTTTTGATTAGGAAAGATAACTGGGGGAGTGTTACACGGATCTGCGGATCTGCCGTAAAACGTATGGTCCCAGATCTAAGGCACCTCTGACATCCCAGCTTTGCCTTCCAACCCTGTCTCAGGTGTGGTGGCAGGTGGCATGCCTGGGCCAAACCACAAGCTCCCCTTTCAGCAGGCTCCATTTCAAGCTAATTTGCAAGTTGCCGTGAAACTGGAGCTCCTTGAGTGAGATCTGCCATTCATCTTGCCAGTTCTTGCTCCTTGAGTGAGAGGTGGTAAGGGGCTGAGATGGAGAAGGAGCAGTGAGTAAGGAGAGAACATTGTGGAACGGAAGTGACTGAGAGCACACGACTACAAGGCCACCTCCACGCCATCAATTAGAGCGCTCTTATTCCACCTTAAGAGTCAATGTTTATTCCACTTTAAGAGTCAACGCTTCCCCCAAAGAATCCTGGGAACTTTAGTCTTAAGTGTTCCCTTAAACAGAGCCTGGTAATGCCAGCCCATGCTATTGTGCAGTTGCACTGTGTGATCTGAGGGCTGCATCCAGCCTCCTCGCTGAGCTTGGAAGCACCCCTGGGCATTCCTTTTCAGTTACCACAATACTCCTTCAGGACATACCCCCAAAAATGGATGCACCAAGAGATCACTTGTGTTGTCTCCAATTGGGCTGGCTCTGGATCCCAGTTTGTTTGATTATTAAGAATAATAATTTTATTATTTATACACCGCCCATCTGGCTGGGTTGCCCCAGCCGCTCTGGGCAGCTTCCAATGCATATGAAAACATAACCAAACATCAGACATTAAAAACTGCCTTCAGATGCCTTCTAAAAGTTGTGTCGTTCTTTATCTCCTTGACATCTGGTGGGAAGGCATTCCAGAGGGAGGGTGCCACTGCTAAGAAGGCCCTCTGCCTGGCTCCTTGTAACTTCTCTTACCACAATGAGGGAACCACCAGAGGGCCCTTGGAGCTGGACCTCAGTGTCCAGGCTGAGCGATGGGGGTGGAGACGCTCCTTCAGACATACAGGACTGAGGCCGTTTACTCAGTAAATTTAAACAGCATCATAAGCTTTATTTTAAAAAGACGATGATAAAGGCTAAACCACATAAAACGAACTCAGATTCATGGCTAAATAGCTGTCTTAAGGAATGCAGTTTCTTCTTGCCTTTGGAGGGCTCTGTTATACTATTCTGGAAGCAGCAAAGAGTAGGTGGTGTTAGAGAAAAGTCAAAGTCATTGCCACCTGCTGCCTCATATTGAGCTATTTGTTTCCACTGCCTTCCTGGAAACAGGATGTTTTTTTTGCTACCCTCTTCTGTTCCCCTCCTCTTTCAGGATATGGTCTACCGTGCCACCACCAAAGGCCTCATTGAAGGTGTCATCTCTGGCTACAACGCTACTGTTTTTGCCTATGGCCCCACTGGTAAGAAAACAGACTCATATGGGAACGTGAGACACTGTCTCTTCTCACTGTAGCAGGGGTCTGCAACCCGCGGCTCCGGAGCCGCATGTGGCTCTTTTACACCTTTGCTGCGGCTCCGGGGCGGATACTAGCGAGGGGAGGAGGCACATTGTGCGCCCCGACACTCCCCACTGTGGCGGGCGCTGTACTGGCTGTGACGTCGCATGGGGGCGGTGCATGCGTTAGTCACGCACTGTCCCGACGTCACCTTCCCGCCCGCTGTCAGATCGCGGCTCCGGAGATATATTTGTTTTAAATGTCGCAGTGGTTTTGCGGCTCCCAGTTTTTTTCCCCCTTCGGAAACGGGTCCAAGTGGCTCTTTTTGTCTTAAAGGTTGCAGACCCCTGCACTGTAGGAACCAAGGTCTATAGGCTGCTCTAGGCATGGACTGTTTTAGTTCTGAAAGCAATGGGACAAGCCTCAGAACTGCTCCCTCTCTCATGGGGCCCCAGGCTCTATTCTGCATGTGTGAGGAAGGGTCAAAATAAGCCATTTCTGGACCCAGGGCTGAATTTGAAGTAATGGCTGTCAGGATCTAGACAGGGAAGAGGGAGTCAGAGGGAGGGAGCCTGAGAGCAGATTTGTGTGAGCACCCTAAAAACCAAATAAAAGACATGACCTCTGATCTCAAGCCTGCAAGCCCTCTATGTTAATGGAACAAGGGCCTTGTCCACTTCTGTGTGGTGGTTTTTCAAGCGCACCACGTTACCGATAGAAAACAAACCATCCTTTGGCTAACAGTAGAGCAAATCCAAAGCACAAAAGTAGTGTAAACGCCCTTGCACATCCTTGAGCAAAGTCATGTTTGTACTATCTTCTCATCTTAATTCCAGCACACCATATTCGTTCCAGATAAGACCAGTCCCTGTTCCATAAAAGACATGTTAGCCTCCATTGTCTTGTCCCTGTGCTTTTCTGAACACAGAAGGTGAGGAGCTGGACATCAAGAAAGCCATTTATTATGCAGGTTGATACAGTTCATCTTGACCAGTGGCTTTTAGTATATTGAAAATGACCTTTGTTAGGAAGGAAAGAGCTTAAGGAGCAAAGTGTTCCTTTCAAGAAGAAACCTAGTAAGATGGAGATCCAACTTTGGGTGGCCCTAAACTGGAAACATGTTACCAATTCATCCTTTCCCTACTTTCCTCTCACCTCCAGGCTGTGGAAAGACCTATACCATGCTTGGCACAGACAATGAACCTGGCATTTATGTGCGAACGCTCAACGACCTCTTCCGTGCTATCGAGGAGACCAGTGATGACATGGACTACAAGGTGTCTATGTCCTATTTGGAGGTGGGTCACCTTGGAAGCAGGGTGGGGGTGCGAAAGACGGCCTATCTCTGGAGTTGTCAGCATGGCGCCCATGGGCACAAGGGCACCATTGAAGTCTTCTCCTGGTCCCCACAAATCTCTCCCCTACGCCAGTTGTCACCCTATGTAAAAATTATGTTGATCTTGGGTCAGTATTTTTATGGTGCCGGCAAGGACCACATCTATTTATTTATTTTCACTGCATGGTCTACCATGGTAATTTATATTTTGATGGGGACTGGGTGAGGGCTGAGCGAAATAAGGCAAATGAAGGAAGATCAGTTTTAATCATACAGGATCCAGCTTTTACCTAGACTGCATGGGAAATCAAAGAATATGTGTGTGCACAGATATTTTCTGTTTTTCTATCTGCCCAGGGCAAGGAGGGAAGAGACTTGGGGAAAGGGGGGGGTGAGTAACACCAGAGTGGGGGTGCCCATGGCGCTCTGTCCAAATTCCAAAGGTGCCCACAGAAAGCTTGATGAGCTAGCCATCGTGGCCCAGACCTGGAGGGGAATCGCTGCCCGATAAGGCTGTTTCATTTCCCATTTCCTGTGCGCTGAGTCACACAGCTGTTTTTGAGGTGCGTCCTGAGTTAAAGCTACTTCCCACATAGTTGTTCCTTGCTTACAGGGGAATGTGCAAGTAACAAGCTGGAGATTTTGCTGAAGCACATCCTTGCAAAATGTACACAAGCAGCAGAGCTACACTGAAGCTGGGTGGCAAAAGCATACAGTGGTACCTTGGGTTACAGACACTTCAGGTTATAGACTCCACTAACCGCCTAGGGCTTGCCGTTCGGAAGGTCAGCGGTTCGAATCCCTGCGACAGGGTGAGCTCCTGTTGTTCGGTCCCTGCTCCTGCCCACCTAGCAGTTTGAAAGCACATCAAAATGCAAGTAGATAAATAGGTACTGCTCGAGCGGAAGGTAAACGGCGTTTCCGTGTGCTGCTCTGGTTCACCAGAAGCGGCTTCGTCATGCTGGCTACATGACCTGGAAGCTGTATGCCGGCTCCCTCAGCCAATAAAGCGAGATGAGCGCCGCAACCCCAGAGTCGGTCACGACCGGACCTAATGGTCAGGGGTCCCTTTACCTTTTTTAACCGAGAAATAGTACCTCGGGTTAAGAACTTTACCTCAGAATGAGAACAGAAATCGTGCTCCGGCGGCGGAAGGCCCCATTACCTAAAGTAGTACCTCAGGTTAAGAACGGTTTCAGGTTAAGAACGGACCTCCAGAATGAATTAAGTTCTTAACTAGAGGTACCACTGTACTTACTTTCACATTGTTGTGATGATGCACATGCCTTCCGCCTTAAACACTTGCGTGGGAAAGATTGCCTTCACAACCGAAGCACACACACACACCCGCCTTGAAATCTTGATGTTGTCTCAAGTGTTCCTACCCCTTCCTATACCCCATAACTTGACTCTTCTCTAGCAGCTCCCCCCCCAACATCCTTCTGCCTTTATGGCTGGTGTGCACAAGGTCCTGGGTGCAGATAATCGCCTTGGCAACACACCAGGACTCAGGCTAGTATAATATTGACACTCATTAGCAGCGTGGAACAACCAGCAATAAAGCGAAGGAAGGAAGCAACGGGAAAAGCACCACTGGGACATGAGCAGTGCAGTCCCTTTGTGCTTCTTTCCAACTTTAAGAGAAAACTGGGGTTTGGCAGTTGTGGGGGAGAAGGGAAGAGAAGGCGAAGGAAATTAGCCATCATCTGCCCGTCCTTGCTTCTGTCATCCCCTCTATGCAAGAACCCAGCTCTCAGTAGCCTCTGTTCCTCAAATCAATTCACTCTCTCTCTCTCTCTCTCTCTCTTTTAAAAAAGAAAAGAATATTTTATCTTTTCACATATAGAAAGTTACATTTGTTACTCAACAGTTATATTCCAAATTCAACCCATATGGTCTTTGCATATGGAAATAACTTTTTATATACACTAGAAATGGTTTTCAGTCTTCTTTAAAAGATTCTAAATTTGTGTCTTTTATCAGTGCCATCAATTTTGCCATCTCTGCGTATTCCAATATTTTTTTATCAGCCGTTCTTCCTTTGAGGGTGTTCTCTCTCCTCCTTCCATTTCTGAGCATAAGAGAATCCTTGTCACTGTAGTCACATACCTAAATACCATTGAGGCTTTCTTTGGGATTTCGCTGTCTAGTGTCCCCAGGCAGGAAGGATTCTGGCCTCTTGGGAAAAGCAGGGTTGCCATACACCCGGAATTTCCTGGACATATCCAGAATATTGCAGTTGGAAGCAGTGTCTGGGTAGAAATCAGCAAAATGTCCAGGAAATTCACATTTCAGTAGTTTCATTTTTGCTGATTTTCCATAAAACAACATAAAAACAACAATTTTCCATGAAAACAACAAAACTCAACAACTTTGGCAAAATTATTATTACTACTACTACTACTACTACTACTACTACTACAGTGGTACCTCAGGTTAAGTACTTAATTCATTCCGGAGGTCTGTTCTTAACCTGAAACTGTTCTTAACCTGAAGCACCACTTTAGCTAATGGGGCCTCCTGCTGCCACTCTCCGCCGCTGCACGATTTCTGTTCTCATCCTGAAGCAAAGTTCTTAACCCAAGGTACTATTTCTGGGTTAGCGGAGTCTGTAACCTGAAGCGTATGTAACCTGAAGCGTATGTAACCCAAGGTACCAATGTATTATTATTATTACTATTCTTCAACAACTTTTGAAATATGGCAACTCTAGGGAAAAGTCACTTGAATTTTTTTCTTAATTTCATTATACAGTGGAACCTTGGTTGTCAAACGAAATCCATTCCGGAAGGCCATTCGACTTCCGAAATGTTTGACAACCAAGGTGCAATTGCCGGTCGCCAAATTCCTTTTTAAAAATGGAGAAGCTCACCTCAGAAGCCATTCAACTTCCGAGGCGCGTCCGAAAACTGAAGCATTCACTTCCAGATTGTCAGTGTTTGGGTTTCGAATTGTTTGGCTTCCAAAGCATTCGACAACTGAGGTTTCATTGTATACCATGTCTTGAAAGGCTCACTCTCTCTCTCTTTTTAATAACATTTTTTTATTTTTCAAAAATAACAAAAGGAAAAAAAGGGGGTGGATCATTACCAAATTTTTAAACCACAATTTTTTTTGGGTTGACTTCACTCCCCCTCTTGGTTCCTTTATAATATACTTGTTCATGCACGCCCATAAAACCTTATATACGTAACAATCCAATTTTAAAACCTTTTTCATCTTATTACAAGTGATTTTTAAAAGTTATACTGATGTAAAAATCTATACACAAAGCTTTAAAAAAATGCATTAAACAGTTACCCTTTTTGTAATAATTTGTCCTGCATAATTCAGTAATTTATTTTGCCAGTCTTCTTCTTTATCTTCTTTGGCTAAGGCTTCTTCCTTCCTCAGGGGCTTTGAAAGGCTCACTCTCAATGCTTATTCAGAATATTGAACCCATGGAAACCATAGGGTCTTGTTTTGTTTGCAGACATTGAGTGGGGCACCTGTACGTGTCTGTTGTCCACTGCCTTTAGCCCAAACCTCTCCCAAGTTGATCCAAACTGACTTCGATACATGGCAGAAGTATCTGTGCTACTGCCTTGCTACAGGCTATAGGCAGAACAATAATGTGAATAAGGTCTTAGACTGCATCCTTAACTTTCTAGAGCAAATTGGATACCAGCAGGAGAGAGACCTCTAATGCAGTCCTTATTGACACTTCTGGTATTGAATTTATTGATTGCCTGACGCATTAATGGCCAATGCCAGGAATCCTGACATTTACTGTAGGTTTGACGGGAGGTATCCGCAAGGACTCATGGCCAGCAGTGGTTTTCAGGGTTGTTTCCTTGCTTGCTTTTAAGCTAACGCAGCAATTCAGGTGGAGTGTCATTTTGAATGGATCCTTCTATGGCCCAACAAGCAATTGCAGCTATGATTCCAGGGTCCCTGTTGGGGAGAGAATGTGGGGAGCAGAGTTTGAAGCAGTCCTCAAATGTGGCTCTGAGATCCAGCTTCTCAGTGACCTTGTGTCCAATTCTAATAGCCAGTGCTGCAGCCATAGGCAGACCCTTGTGGGAGACAAGAGTGACATCTTACCTGCTTGTGAGGTGCATGCAAGGGGAAGAAGGTTCTAATAAACATTTCTTTTGCCAACGTATATAGTTCATTTGTTCCTCTCTTGCACCAAAAAGAGAAAATACTGCCAGATGCTCTGGGCAGAACAAGGAAGTAATAAATCAGCAAACTTGCATCGTAGTCTAGGCCACGGCATAGATAGATAGATATCAACACTGCAAATCATCCCATCTGTTTCTGATGCTCTTGCTTATGAAGCCAAATTGGGAGCACTCACAAACAAGAGCGAGGTATCATCGGGCATGGGGAATTCCTGTGGCTTGCAAAAGTACAGAAAATATTTTGGGGGGCGGGACTTTAAGGGGCAGGGCTGTTGACATTTCTAATCCACCTTAAGGAACAGGCATGGGATTGTTTCGTGTCACATGTCTGTTTACATTCCAGCACAGTATGCTGGGAACTTCTGTTTGTGTATAGCTTTTGCTTTTAGCTGTTCTCTCTGAGACGACATGAGAGAGAGACGACATGTTTCTTTGTCCTGATTTATGATTAATAAATCTGTAGTTGTAGTATGCTTCCACAAGCCTCACGCCTATTCTGTGTGCACAGTTCGATCTGCTGATAGTGTGCCCTGGCTGAGTAAGCCCAGGTCGCCGATTTATGTCAGAGCAGAGGTGATGGTCTTTGCACTGGGCCACTGAAAGGAGACGGCCCAGCCGGGGCTAGCCTGCTGGCCTCCCGGCCCTCTGCATGCCAACAAGGTTGGCAGGAGCAGGGACCGAGCACCGGGAGCTCACCCCGTTGCGGGGATTCGAACCGCCAACCTTCTGATCGGCAAGTCCTAGGCTCTGTAGTTTAACCCACAGCGCCACCGGCATCCCATATCGGTGCCTTCTAGAACCTGCTAAAAGATAGCTAAGCTGCTTGCAATGGTACTTCAGCCCCTCTTACTTCCCCCCTCTAGATCTACAATGAGATGATCCGGGACCTGCTGAACCCCTCCCTGGGCTACCTGGATTTGCGTGAAGATTCCAAAGGGATAATCCAAGTGGCTGGCATCACGGAAGTGTCCACCATCAACGCTAAGGAGGTGAATGGGAATAAACCAATTATACAACGGGGGAGGAGCAGGAAGCCATAAATTTCGCTGCTGCCAAATGCAGTTTTACAGGATAGTGATCCCGGTTATGAATTTTATGTTCTGAAAGAGCCTGCCATAATTGTGTACCTATCTCTACGGCAAGCTGGAGATAATTCTAACTGAAGATCCCGATACTGAATAGCCCTACAGTACTGAATGACATTGCCAACAATGGATAGCCTTGGACAAGACCATTGGTACATCTATCTCAGCTTCTTCATTCCTTCTGTGACCAGGATTGCATGTTTTGCCCTTGTTGTTAGGGACGCTGTCAGTGCAGCATCCCCACATAGCATCGTGGTTAATGGCCCACAAATAATCCGACCCTCACCCCCTCCCCTTTTTTAAATTATTCTGTATTTGTGTTTTTGTTGCTAGAGAGTAAAACCATATTAGTCAACCCAATTGTTTGATCTGCTGCTTATGAAGAGGTGAGACAAGCATTAAGGCTGAGTTTGAAAAGGTTATTCTTATTTGCATTTGGATTTAGTTTTTTGAGGCAGGAGGGGAGAAACGTTAGCAGTGATGGAACAAGAAATTCAATATTCTTTCCTGGATATTGTTTAAGAGGAGAAAGAGATCAGCCCATTACTTCCTGGCAACAGCAGATGCTGTGGTTTTGAGGAATGGACCGGCATGTTTACCTGAAAGTCTTGCTGTGTTCAATTGGGCGTACTTCCAGATAAATGAGCATAGGACTGCAGCCTTAGAAGACTTGGGCTACGTACACATGACAGAATTAAAACAGATTTCCCCAAAAAATCCTGGGAATTGTAGTTTACTCTTTACAGACCTATAACACCATTAAAAAACTACAGTTCTGAGAATCCTTTGATGGGTGCTTTAAAAGTGTGGTATTGCTGCTTTTCCCCCCACCTGAGGAAAACGACTGTTTAGGTTTTGGCCAACCAGAAACAGATCCATTTCTCAGAGTTGTTGGGGTGTCCCCTTCCCCCTTCTGTTTCCCAGAATATTCCTCCTTTTCTTTGGTCCTCGGCCCCCCCAAATCCCCATAACAATTCTCATGAGCTTTACCTCCTTATGTCTTTCCCTGATGACTCCATTTTGTGCTCTCACCACCTGTGGGGCATCTTCTCATCATCCAACAGGTAATGGCTTCGCTCTAACAAAACCTTTAATATTTTCAGTTTCTTCACTTTTCTGAGTTGAGGGAAGAGGAGAGAAGAGGAGTATAGACTCCTTTTCCTATAGACTCCTATTCCTGAAGTGTATGTTCATGTAAATATTGCTATGAAATATTACTGCCTCTGGTCCACTCAGGAGAGAGCAGAAAGCAGAAAGAAAGGAGAAACTCTGGGATATTGTCTTATGACTTCAATGAAAATAATTTCCCACAATGAGAGAAGTTGCGGATCTTGTAAGTCTGATATGGGAACAATATGGAGGAGGTAGGATGGACATTTCTAAAGAATGCCTACAGACACGTCCAGCTGAATATTGGCCTTTGTTTGTGTGAACAGTGACCAAGAACTTGTTCTTTTATCTGCGGTTCCTTAATCCTCTCTATTTCCAGTGTCGCAGAACGGCCAGAGTTTAAGTAAGCCTCCTGTCAACAATATCCATGGCTCAATTTAACATTGAGGTGGCAAAACTTTGGAACGCCAGGTGTTCCTAGACTACAGCTCCCATCATCCCTGACCATTGGCCATGCTGGCTGGGGTTGATGGGAGTCGGAGTCCAAAATGGGCCACAGGTTCCCTGCCCATTTTAAGAAGGATGCCTTTGTGCCTTCCACTGTTTCCCTTCCCTGCAGATCATGCAGCTGTTGATGAAAGGCAATAAGCAGCGTACCCAGGAGCCCACGGCGGCCAACCGGACTTCCTCGCGCTCCCATGCTGTGCTACAGGTCACCGTGCGCCAGAAGAGCCGCGTCAAGAATATTATGCAGGAGGTGCGCGTGGGGCGGCTCTTCATGATTGACTTAGCTGGCTCGGAGCGGGCCTCTCAGGTACGAGCAGAAAGGGGCAGGCTTCTCATCAGGAGGAGTTAGTCTAGGGCAGGGGTCAGGTCAGCAACCTTTTTCAGCTGTGGGCCAGTCCACCGTCCCTCAGACCATGAGGTGGGCCGGATAAATAAAAGCACACATTCTGCTTCCTGGACCTTCCGCAGGTCGGATTGAGAAGGCAATTGGGCTGCATCTGGCCCCCGGGCCTTAGGTTGCCTAACCCTGGTCTAGGGCAATGTTTCCCAAACTTGGGTCTCCAGCTGTTTTTGGACTACAATTCCCATCATCCCTAGCTAGCAAGGTCAAGGATGATGGGACTTGTAGTCCAAAAACAGCTGGAAATCCAAGTTTGGGAAACACTGGCCTACGGGGTTGTTCTGGAGGCTATGTATTTCCTGAGCACTGTCATTGAAGCCCTCTGGTGCTCAGCCTGAACATGTGAGGCCCAAAGTGTGTAGAGGAATGGGCACATCGGCCCCACCCCCAAATCTTTTTGTGTGTGTGCCAGGTTTGCCTGCTCCACTCCCAAGTGTCACATGTTTAGTGCGAAGAGCTGAAGGGGCTTTTTTCTGTTTGCCTGAATGAACTTAACGGGCCACCTCTCAATCGGGAACCAAGATAAGGCAGGCTCTGAAGGGGGAACGCTTAAAAAGTCCGCTTAAGACCTTAAGACCCACGTACCTACGGGACCGCCTCTCCTGGTATGCCCCGTGGAGGACCTTAAGGTCCACAAATAACAATACTCTGGAGGTCCCGAGCCTCAAGGAGGTTAGATTGGTTTCAACCAGAGCCAGGGCCTTTTCAGCACTGGCCCTGATGTGGTGGAACGCTCTGTCACAAGAAACTAGAGGCCTGTGGGACTTGACATCTTTCCGCAGGGCCTGCAAGACAGAGCTGTTCCACCTGGCCTTTGGTTTGGACTCGGTCTGACTCTTATGTTTCCCTCCCCTTATGGTCTTGATTTATCGGCTACTTTGAAATGAGGCTGCATTTTAAATTGCATTTTTAACCTGTATTTAAAATTGGTGTTTTTCCCGCCCCCTCTCTTTTCCCCCTGTTACGTTTTTACTGTGAGTTTATTGGTGTTAGCCGCCCTGAGCCGCTCTGGCTGGGGACGGCGGGGTATAAATAAAAATTATTATTATTATTATTATTGCTATTGCTAAATATGTGAAGGCCGGTGTGAGGAGGGGTACAGCCAGCAATGGGCCTGGGGCCACTGAGTTCATTCTGGTCCCTCTACACACTATGGGTGTCCTGTCTGAAGGGGTTAAAATGAGGAGAAGAGTGGCATTCTTTCCTTCCTGCGACTGCTGCTTTGGAAGAAGCTTGAAAGCTGGAGTCGAGGGCACAAGAGAGCGCAGCGAAGACGAGGGCAAGAGATTCCAACCCACTCTCAAAATTGCAGCCGAAGAAAAGGTCTCAGCATGCCCCCTGCTTGGTTTTTCTCGGAACAACGATTCCATTCTTGTGTCCCTCCTACTCTCCTTCTCCCACAGACGCAGAACCGCGGGAAGCGAATGAAGGAAGGGGCTCACATCAACCGCTCCTTGCTGGCCCTTGGCAACTGCATCAATGCGCTCAGTGACAGGGCAGGGGTCAAATATGTCAATTACCGGGATAGCAAGCTCACCCGCCTCTTAAAGGTAGGTCTGCCTGCGGGGTGCGGCTGGCAAGGAAGGTGCCTAATCATACAAGGTGGGCATAGCCTGAATTAAATGATATCTTCTCTCTCACACGTTCACGAGGCAAGGTTGGCTTGCGGGGAAGGATTTCATGCCAGTGTGCATTGAATTGTAGTCCTTCTGCTTAACAACAGCAACAAAATGGCGGCAGTCTGGTTCTCGCTACCCACCACCCCACACCACAGAGCTTTCTTTTGTCTCCTGTGGGATGGGGAAGAAAAAAGCATATTTGGTGGCTGTGGTCAAGGAAACAAAGGGACAGTGGTGTTGTTCTTAAGGTGACAGAGGTGGGAGGAAGTGGAGAAATTCAAGGTGGGTTTGGTATTGTTGATAGCCTCATATTCGCCACAACATTTAGTTCCTTCCCTAGTCCTCTCATATTAGGAACCAAACGTCCCTCAAAGTAGGCTGGGTGGGATGACAGGACCACAGGGCCCAATCTTGCCCTTGAGTGGAGGCCGTGACATGTGATCAACACCCGAGGGTGCCATGGCAAGTAGGGTCAGGTTGGAGTTGCAAGGCTTTATATCACTCCAAGCAAACAACTTGCACTTACAAGATTTGGAACTCAAATGAAACCTTTCATTCCTCTTAGGCCAGACTTCCATGTATCAGGCTCTGTACCCTTCCTGAAGAGTTAAGAGACAAAGGCATAGTCCCATGTTTCCCAAACTTGGGTCTCCGGCTGCCTTGGGACTACAACTCCCATCATCCCTTGCTAGCAAGACCATTGGTCAGGAATGATGGGAATTGTAGTTGAAAAAACAGATGGAGACCCAAGCTTGGGAAACACTGGGTTAGTCCTTTGTCCAGGACATCCTGTAGCCTCTCACTCAGTTACCATCTTGAGTATTCCTTATATTAGTAAGCAGACATTGGGGAGATGAGGCCCCTGATGTCAATGGAGCCAGGGGAAAGGGAATATGGCTCTGGGGGCCCTGTTCTGTGGTGCATGCATCTCAATCTAGGGGGGCTTTGGCTTAGAAGGTTCTTGGCTGTCCAGCTCAGGTTTAGTGTGGGGCTCAGTTTTTTGCTCTGCCATTTGCTCCTCTGCTCTTCCTGATCTGGCTGGTTTGTCCTCTTCTGTGTCAAGAATCCTGGCTGCTGCTCAGCAGCTCTTATGTTAAGACCTACAACTTTGCTCCCTAATCCTAGGATTCACTAGGCGGGAACAGCCGAACAGTAATGATTGCTCACATCAGCCCTGCCAGCAGTTCCTTTGAGGAGTCACGCAGCACCCTGACCTATGCAGAGCGTGCCAAGAGCATCCGCACCACGGTAGGATCCCCCAGACCCCACACCCTTTCTCTAAAAGTTCTTCCACTTCCTAGATTTCTAACTTCTCTCTTTTGTGGGCGCAGTGGCATAGCGTGGGTTCCCAGAGCCCGGGGCTGTGCAGAGCGTGAATGGGAAATGACATCTGTGTCACCCAGGGGACTGCAGCCACAGAGATAAGAAGAGTTGTTCCATTGTCTGGAGTGCTCACTTCTTGGTTTGCCTGGAGAATCCATTTTCAGTGGAGCCCAGTGATGGAAGTGTGCACCTGTATTGAGGCAGCGCCGGGTGTTGCAATTTTGCACCCCTAACAATTTTGTGCCCGGGGCAAAACGCTACGCCACTGGATGGACATTCTAGTTGTTCCACCAGAGCCAAACCAATCCTTTAGTCCTCCAGTCCTGAGCATCCTAAATGCTGGAACCATTCTCAGATTGACACACAATTGTAGGGAACAAGACTTGCTCCAGGAAATGACAGTTTTATATCATACAGGACATCTCTTTTCAGAGCATGGCAGCTATATGATTGACAGGTTGGTAGACTAGATGGACCACTGGTTTCATCTGATGGTGTTGTACTTATGTCCTAGAAAAATGGGGGGAAAGTAGAACAACACCAGTCTCCTGCATTTCCAGTCTAGCAACCTTCTAACTGTTCTCCCCTCACAAAATATGAACCAGACTTTCATCAAGGTTCCCTACATACCGGTATGTTTTCACACCACCACTGATGTCTCCAGTCTTCCCATTAAGTATCCTACCACATAACATTTATATAATATATAGTAGTACGTTTCCGAGCACAATTCAAAGTGTTGGTGCTGACCTTTAAAGCCCTAAACGGCCTCGGTCCTGTATACCTGAAGGAGCATCTCCACCCCCATCGTTCTACCCGGACACTGAGGTCCAGCACCGAGGGCCTTCTGGCGGTTCCCTCACTGCGAGAAGCCAAGTTATAGGGAACCAGGCAGAGGGCCTTCTCGGTAGTGGCGCCCTCCCTGTGGAACGCCCTCCCACCAGATGTCAAAGAGAACAACAACTACCAGACTTTTAGAAGACATCTGAAGGCAGCCCTGTTTAGGGAAGCTTTTAATGTTTGATGTATCATAGTATTTTAATATTCTTTTGGAAGCCGCCCAGAGTGGCTGGGGAAGCCCAGCCAGATGGGCGGGGTATAAATAATAAAGTAGTAGTAGTAGTAGTAGTAGTAGTAGTAGTAGTAGTAGTAATGTTGGTGGAATGTCCTTAAGTTTTCCTCCCACATCTAGCAATTTAAGAGAACTTAAATTGGATGCCACAGTGTCCATGGATTTCCAGTACTCATTCCCTCTCTCCACCTTGGCAGGTAAAGCGTAACCTTCTTAATGTCTCATATCACATCGCCCAATACACAAGTATCATTGCCGACCTACGTAGTGAGATTCAGCGGTTGCAGCGCAAGATTGAACAGCAAGAGCCGCGCCCAATGCGGTCCGACATCCGCAGTATACAAGGTAGGAAGAGTGAGGGATGTTTCTGCCAGGACATGGACACTTAACATTCCTGCCTCTAGCCTTCCTATGCCTGTGGTAGCTTCATGCCTCACCGAGTGACACCTGTACAAAGGGAACAGGTGCCATGGGATGGGTGGGCAAGATGTTCCTGTGGCCCTCAAACGTAGCTGAAAGGCTGCAGTTCCTTCAGCTTTTACACATCACCCAAAAAGTATAGGCTCGGCGGTGTGTTGAAGGTTTGGGAGAGTGTTGGTGCTGACCTTTAAAGCCCTAAATGACTTTGTCCTTGTATACCTTAAAGAGCGTCTCCACCCCAATCATTCAGGCCGGACACACCAAGGGAATGAAAGACCTACATTGGCTACCAGTACGTTTCCGAGCACGATTCAAAGTGTTGGTGCTGACCTTTAAAGCCCTAAACGGCCTCGGCTCAGTATACCAGAAGGAGCGTCTCCACCCTCATCATTCAGCCCGGACACTGAGGTCCAGCTCTGAGGGCCTTCTGGCGGTTCCCTCACTGCGAGAAGTGAGGTTGCAGGGAACCAGGCAGAGGGGTTTTTTTGGTAGTGGCACCCTCCCTGTGGAACGCCCTCCCACCAGATGTCAAAGAGACAAGTAACTATAACCTTTAAAAGACACCTGAAGCCCCACATAGGGAAGTTTGTAATGTTTATGGTTGCATTATGTTTTTATATATTCTGGAAGCTGCCCAGTGTGGCTGGGGCAACCCAGTCATATGGGCGGGGTGCAAATAATAAATTTGTTGTTGTTGTTGTGTATCTAACAACAACAACAACAGCAAGTTGTGCAGTGGAGAGCTTGGTTGCCCTCATAGCACAACATGAGGGAAGGGAGAAATAACAGGGGTGTTTGGTAGCATCTCCTTCTTGCCATTTTGACCAGACTCCTTGCATTGGTTCTTTTTCCCTACCTGCTGTTCATCGCAGCTGAAGTGCAACTCCAGGGCAACCCCTTTGAGAGGCAGGAGATGGACCAGCTGAGGCAGCAGCTGATCAGCACCTTCCGGGAACAAATGGACGTGCGGCGCCACCTCATGGAGCTAGAGAACAATTACATGGAGATCCAGATTGAGAGCTCTCGCCACCTCCTTGCCATTGCTGAGTAAGTAGAGAGCTGAGAGCTGGCAGGGCACCATCCCACGTTCTTTGGGGTTCCTAGTTTGAATTCTCTGCGAGTCTGTGCTCTGATCCTAGGCTGCCATGTCTGAGTAAGGGCGGGGAAATAACACTGCTGGGTTTACCAACGCTTGGGCCCTGATGCATCTTCCTTCCTCCTTCCCCACTCGCCTCGCCCTACAGCTGGGAGCAGGAGAAGGCACGGCGGGCCCAGAAGTGGCGAGAGGAGCAGAGGAAGGAGAGCTACAGCAAAGATGAAAGCGAGAAGGACTCCGACACTGGCGATGACCTGTCGGATGTGCCGGAGCCGCAGGAAGTGACGTTAGCCCGGGAACACATTGCCGCTCTCCTGAGGGAGCAGGATAAACTTCACAAGCAGAAGGTATTCAAGCTCAAAGGAGCTAAGCGATAGCCACTCCGAGGGAAGAGAGGGATGAGGGCCCAGGGTTGCGGCCGCAGGGGAACTGCAGCATCTGTTGAGGCTGAGCTGTTTGCAGCCGGCAGGAGTCTCTTGGTCAGCCCTTCTGCTTGCTTTTGCTGGCCCCCTGTGACCCCGGCGTGTGACTTCCCCCCTGTGCCAGACAGAGCTGGAGAGGCGGTTCTGGGAGGTCCGTCAGCGTGGGCACCGGCTGGAAGAGGCTCTGCCCTGGCGCATCAGCTCCGAAGAGCAGCGGGAGGTTCTGAGCCTGCTCTGCAAGGTCCACGAGCTGGAGGTAGAGAACACGGCCATACAGTCGGGGGCCCTGCTGAAGGACAGCCTCATCCGCCACCAGGAGCGGACCGTGCGCCGCTTCGAGCGCCACCGCAGCCTTTGCCACCGCATCATCCACGAACAGCGGCAGATCATCCATGGTACGGCCGCAACCACTGTTCAGTGCAGACGTAGGGGATCCGCTGCACCTTGCATTCCTAGGGCATGCGATCCAGGACAGGCAGAAAACCACATTTCCCACCTTTTGCACTAATTGAGAATGGGGTGTTGTGTGTAAGGTTTCGGGGAATCAGATCCCTCCCACGGGGTCAGCCAGGAATCAGAGAAAGGATAAAAGCTCTTACCGTGCAATTTATTCAATCATTCACAGAAAGTGGTGAAGGAATGCAGCCAGTATGGTGTAGTGGTTAAGAGCAGTGGACTCGTAATCTGGGGAACCAGGTTCGCTTCCCCACTCCTCCACATGCAGCTGCTGGGTGACCTTGGGCTAGTCAAACTTCTTTGAAGTCTCTCAGCTCCACTCACCTTACAGAGTGTTTGTTGTGGGGGAGGAAGGGAAAGGAGAATGTTAGGCGCTTTGAGACTCCTTCGGGTAGTGATAAAGAGGGATATCAAATCCAAACTCCTCTTCTTCTTCTTCCCTATATAATGGCGTTGCTCCAAGTAAAGTCCCACCCCTCTGCGTCTCCCCAATTCTACGTCACTCCTAAGTTGGCTAATCTGAGCTTTCTGCTGCCGAGTTCTCTGTTCTAATACCCTCAATGCCTGCCTGGTCCTGGGAGAGGGGTGTGCCAGGAATGCTTTTCAGAGACACTGAGTCTGTCAGCTGTCTCTCCCCTGGGGCTTCTCTCAGAGGCGGAGCTAAGTGCTCCGGTACCCGGAGCGGTGCACATCTTGTGCACCCAGGGGCGGGGCTAGCCACGAGCAGCGAGCATCCCAGGGGGGCGGGGCAGTGATGTCACCCGGGGCAGGTCGCACCTACCGCACCTCCCTTCCTCCGCCAGTGGCTTCTCCTTCTTCCTGCTGTTCCTCTTTCCCAGCTTCTGCAGCCTCTGAACTCTGGCCTTCTGCAAACCACTGTTCTAAATCTATACTGCCCTCCTATTGTCGGGAAGGTTCAGGGAGGGGGGGCGGCCTCTACCATTCCTCCTCAGTCTAGCCCCTGACAGTGTGTGTGTGAGTGAGAAAGGTACATCAGTGTGGAAATGTTCCTGAGATGTTTTAAAGCACAGCATGGGTTCACATTTTGTTCCCTCTCCACTCTTTCTTTCAATCTGATATAGACTGCCTATGTTCATAGACCATTTTGAACCCATGGTATAATGTAGTGCTGTTCTATGTATCATTCAGGAGGAGTTAAAAAAAAACACCTTTACAGTTTACCCAAACATTGAGAGCTGAACAACAGGGCCGGATTACCAAATAGGCAGCGTATGCACCAGTTTATGAGCCCCACAACAATGTATCAAAAATAATATTGGAAGAAAATTACAAAAACATATTAGGAAATTATTTGCAAGGCCCAAGATTTTGACTGCCTAAGGGCCTCCACGGAGTTTAATCCGGCACTGCTGAAGAATGTGGTTCTGTTAACCTTGAAATTATTGGCTGTGTCAGGAGATACGACTGTGTTTCTTTTTAGATATTTTCATTGATTTATTTGTATTCTATTTTTTTTAATTTCAAATTTTTATTAAGTTTGTTTTACAACACATACACACACACAGAACTAAACATAAAAGTAATAATACACAATCGGGGGAAACACAAAAAAACAAAGAAATACAAATAAAACATAATAACGTATGGAAACTTACACAGATCAAACTATATATATATATAATATTTCAATTCTTCTTTTCTTCCAATTGACTTCCTTCATCCTCAACACGGTTCTCTTTTTGTTTTTGATAAACTGTCTCCTTCTTAGTTCATTATTACCCCATTTTCTTTCTGTTTTTAACTTTTATACCATTATTTTGCAGAAGTTAATAGAAACAAGTCCAAATATTAATTTGAGGGCACTGCTTTTTAAGGTAATCTCTATATTTTCCCCATTCTTTTTGAAATTTTTGCTTGGGCTGACCCCTAATGGCTTCTGTCAATCTAGCCAATTCAATATAATCAAATAATTTATATTGCCACTCATTTTTTGTCTGTATTGTTTGTTTTTCCCAATTTTTGGCAATTAGTGTTCTCGCAGTCCCTGTGGCATAAAGGAATATCCATTCCATTCCATTCCTTTATTTGTATTCTGCCTTATCCATTTATAATAGGGGTCATGGTCGCTGTTGCAGACTAGACCTGAAACATGTGTGGAGCATTGACTTGTCCATTGTGCAACCCTTTCCCCATCCTCTCTCTTCTTGCCAGAGTCTCAGCTGTCGGTGCCATCCCACCTAGAAGAACTGTATCAAGCCTACTTGCATGAACTGGACGAGGGAGGCTTGGACCGTGTTGCTGCCATTGACCGAGCGGCCGCCCGGGCCCTCAAGGTACCATGCTGCCACCGTCTCTGGTCCTAATCCACAGCAACAACTCATTGGTGGCACCAGCCTTCATATATAATGACCACGCTGTCTGACCTATTATGAGTCCCATTCTAAAGGAAATGCCTGGCTTGGCATGGCCCTTGTAAGGCAACTTTGGGGCTCTACAGACCTAGCCAGAATCCTGTTTCTCACTAGGCTTTCTGCGCAAGCCTAAACAACGAAGCAGAAGGCTTTTTGAACCTAACCACCTACAGCCAAGTCCAAATCAGAGGCAGCCAAACTCACCCCAGTGTTTATCCTTGGGCTCATTGTTGCATCTGCGTTAAATAATCAGAAAGATAAATTAGCAGGCAAAACCCAGAGAAACCAAGCGGCTGAGCATATTACACCAATCCCGGCCCAACTGCACTGGCTGCCAGTTAGTATCCGGGCCCAATTCAAAGTGCTGGTTTTGACCTATAAAGCCTTAAAAAGCTCAGGACCCCAATACCTCAAGGACCGCCTCTTCCCATATAAACCATCCCAGACTGCAGTCATCATCTGAGGCCCTTCTTCATGTGCCTCCTCCATGTGAGGTCCAGAGGGTGGCAACATGAGAATAGGGCCTTCTCTGTAGTGGCTCCCCGTTGGTGAAGTGCTCTTGCCAAGGAGGTTTGCCTGGCACCTTCATTATATATATTTTAGGTGCCAGGTAGAAAGTTCATTTTCAACCAGGCCGTGGGCTGATTAATATACTACAGCCTTTTAACTGTGTCTGTGGGAAGGGAGGGATATCGTTTTGCTCTTTCGTTTTACTTCTTTGCGTGTTTTTATCCTGTATTTTTTTCTGTGAACTGCCCTGAGGTCTTATGATGTAGGGTGGTGTATCAAGCAAACAAAGTTGATCCAACGAGACGGCAAAGCTAATAACTTGTTTCCTAATGCCACCGGGACACGGGTGGCACTGTAGGTTAAACCACAGAGCCTAGGGCTTGCTGATCAGAAGGTTAGCGGTTCGAATTCCCACAACGGGGTGAGCTCCCATTGCTTGGTCCCTGCTCCTGCCCACCTAGCAGTTTGAAAGCACGTCAAGTGCAAGTAGATAAATAGGTACCGCTCTGGCGGGAAGGTAAATGGCGTTTCTGTGCGCTGCTCTGGTTCGCCAGAAGCGGCTTAGTCATGCTGGCTACATGACCCGGAAGCTGTACGCCGGCTCCCTCAGCCAATAAAGTGAGATGAGCGCCACAGCCCCAGAGTTGGCCATGACTGGACCTAATGGTCAGGGGTCCCCTTTACCCCTTAATGCCACAGGTGGTGTTGCCCCTTCTTGGGCCATCAACTTCAGCTACGAACTATAGGTGGAGAATGCAAGGTTGCAGTTGCTTTTGGCTCTACCTGCAGGGCTTTCAGAGCATCCATGTTCTGTTTTCCCTGCAGGACACCTCTGTGCCAAAGCTCCCCCCGCTCCCGGTGGAAAGTATCCTGGACTCTGACCAAGAGAGTGTAAGGACACTGGGCTCCGAGTACCAGCAGCCGCCACGGAGGGATTCCCGAAGGGGCACTCTCCCACCCCTTGTCCCTGAGCCAGACAGGTAAGATTAACTTGATACCTTTTTGTGGAACGTATCTCGTGCAGCCCCCATCTCAAGATCTGATACGAACACGTTATCTTTCTTTCTCTTCTCAGCAGTGAAGCAAGCCAGGTGTTCAAGGCTAGTCCTCGGGCCCGGCAGATCAAGAATTCAGCAGTAGTGACACCGCCTCCTATCCATGTGAATGGCATGATCACTCAAGAGGTGTGAATCGACAGGGGTGGGGGGAGTGATTAATAATAATAATAATAATAATAATAATAATAATAATAATAATAATAATTTATTTCTAACACGCCCATTTCTGCCCCAGCCACTCTGGGCAGCTTCCAACAGAATATTAAAAACAATACAGCATCAGACATTAAAAACTTCCCTAAACAGGGCCACCTTCAGTTGTCTTTTAAAAGTGAAATAGTTGTTTATTGCCTTGACATCTGGTGGGAGGGTGTTCCACAGGGCAGGCGCCACTACCGAGAAGGCCCTCTGCCTGGTTCGCTGTAACCTCACTTCTTGCAGCGAAGGAACCGCCAGAAGGCCCTCGGTGCTGGACCTCAGTGTCCAGGCTGGATGATGGGTGTGGAGACGCTCCTTCAGGTATACAGGACCAAGGCTGTTTAGGGCTTTAAAGGTCAGCACCAACACTTTGAATTGTGCTCGGAAATGTACTGGAAGCCAATGAAGATCTTTCTGGACCGGTGTTATATGGTCTCGGCGGCCACTCCCAGTCACCAGTCTAGCTGCCGCATTCTGGATTAATTGCAGTTTCCGAGTCACCTTCAAAGGTAGCCCCATGTAGAGCGCATTGCAGTAGTCCAAGCGGGAGAGAACCAGAGCATTCACCACTCTGGCAGGACAGTCTGCAGACAGATAGGGCCTCAGCCTATGTACCAGATGGAGCTGGTAAACAGCTGCCCTGGACACAGATCTGGCCTGCACCTCCATGGACAGCTGTGAGTCCAAAATGACTCCCAGGCTGCGCACCTGGTCCTTCAGGGGCACAGTTGCCCCATTCAGGATCAGGGAGTCCTCCACACCAGCCTGCCCCCTGGCCCCCAAGAACAGTACTTCTGGCTTGTCAGGATTCAACCTCAATCCGTTAGCTGCCTTCTGTCCTCCAACCGCCTCCAGACACTCACACAGGACCTTCACCGCCTTCACTGGTTCTGATTTAAATGCATACTGATGAACACCCAGCCCAAACCCCCGATGATCTCTCCCAGCGGCTGCATGTAGATGTTAAAAAGCATGGGAGAGAGGACAGAACCCTGACTTGATATGCAGAGGATTTGTGCCTTCGTTTCAAGAATGCACGGGCATTCCTCTGTAACAAGAGACATTTCTACATGCAGTGGTACCTTGGTAGTCGGAAGCCTTAGTTGTTGAACAAATCACCTCCCAAACATCGCAAACCGAGAAGTGAGTGTTCCGGTTTGAGTACATTTTTTGGAAGCCGAACGTCCAACGTGGCTTCCGCGGCTTACAATTGGCTGCAGGAAGCTCCTGCAGTGAATCGGGAGCCGCACCTATTTCCGAACCTTTTCGGGAGTCGAATGGACTCCCGGAACTGATTAAATTCAAGAACCAAGGTACGACTCCTGCTTTGGAGATCTTTAAGCAGAGGCTTGACAACCATATGTCAGGAGTGCTCTGATGGTGTTTCCTGCTTGGTAGGGGGTTGGACTCGATGCCCCTTGTGGTCTCTTCCAACTCTATGATTCTATGATTCTATGACTGTAGTTGGTAGCGTTCTGCAAAGACCTGCAATTTCGTAGCACAGCTGCTTTACAGAAGATCACGCCAAACAGAAAGAGGAGGTGTTTCACTGGCAACCATTTTGTGCATGTTCGATGAGCACGCAACTGCCGGTGCACATGTTGATTTGGGCCTCGAAAGGGGGCAGGGATGGAATGGGGCAGGCTTCCACACCCCCCACCACCACCCCATGAGTTGCCTGTATATATCTGAAAAATTGTACTGGTGGAGCCATGATGGGGGAGGCTGCAAAAAAACAAAACCAAACCACATGTGGCTCCAGAGTTCATGAGATGTGAGTTGCTCTGTCTTGACTTTCCCTGCCTCTGTTCTTCTCCACAGTATGTGCCTCGAGAGAGTTTGGTAAGCCTCAGTAGCCAACGAAATTCCTCCCCTGACAGCAGCGACCACTGCTCTGACGGCATCCTGCCACGCGGAGGTAACTATAACCCAGATATTTTAAAGATTACAGTGGTACCTCTGGTTTTGTACTTAATTTGTTCCATAGGTCCGTCCTTAACCTGAAACTGTTCTTAACCTGAGGCACCACTTTAGCTAATGGGGCCTCCTACTGCCGCCGCACCGCCGGAGCACGATTTCTGTTCTCATCCTGAGGTAAAGTTCTTAACCCCACCAGTCTTGAAAGACCTACACTGGCTCCCAGTACGTTTCCGAGCACAATTCAAAGTGCTGGTGTTGACCTTTAAAGCCCTAAACGGCCTCAGCCCAGTATACCTGAAGGAGCGTCTCCACCTCCATCGTTCTGCCCGGACGCTGAGGTCCAGCGCCGAGGGCCTTCTGGCGGTTCCCTCATTGCGAGAAGCAAAGCTACAGGGAACCAGGCAGAGGGCCTTCTCGGTAGTGGCGCCCGCCCTGTGGAACGCCCTCCCATCAGATGTCAAAACGATAAACAACTACCTGACATTCAGAAGACATCTTAAGGCAGCCCTGTTCAGGGAAGTTTTTAATGTATGATATTTTAGTGTTTTTTGGTTTCTATGGAGGCCGCCCAGAGTGGCTGGGGAAGCCCAGCCAGATGGGCGGGGTACAAATAATAAATTATTATTATATTATTATTATTAACCCGAGGTAGTACTTCCGGGTTAGCAGAGTCTGTAACCCAAAGCGTTTGTAACCCAAGGTGTTTGTAACCCAAGGTACCACTGTAAATGTGCCTTCTCCCTACTCTCAGTTATGTCGCAAACTGGCAACAGCCGGGTTGAACGGTATCAGCCTCGGTGTGGGGAGGCTTCCTCAAAATTTAGGAGCCCAGCGACTCCTTTGTATTGGAGGAATTCTTCTACTCATCAGAGCCAACTCCTAGGGGCCAAGGTCCCCCAAGTGAAATATTTAAAGGGGCCTCCCCCCCCCCCCCCCCGTTAATGGGCATTGCTCATGGTGTGCATGCACTGCATCTTATGATGGAGCAGGGCTTACCTGGGCCCCCCGAATTTTTATTACAAGTTGGCATCCCTGTTTGCAGCCAGGTCCTTCACCTTCCCCCTTCTCCCACTTTGTGCGATTGCAACGGCAACTCTTTGTTGTGTTTTTGCATTTGTGTACTCTGGCCATTGTACCTGAAAGCTAGGCCAAGGAAAATGTGCATATTATATATGAGGAGTTAGGGGGGAAATATGTTTAAGCAAACCTTCATAAAGAAACCAGAAGCTTTCCTTTTGGGTAGTTTAGATTCAGATATCCCAAATGAAAAAAGGAGAATATTCTTATATGCTACAAGTGCAGCAAGAATATTAATAGCTAGAAATACGAAAAGTGAATTATTACCAACGAAAAATGAATGGCAGGATAAATTATTTGAATATCTCGAATTGGCAAAAATGACGGAGAAAAATAGGAGACGGCCTAACCAAAAGTTCCAAAAGGAATGGGAAATTTATAGAGATTACTTTAAAAAAACAACAACAACCTGTGCCCCAAGTCAAAACCTGGATTTGCTTTGATTAATTTTCTCAAACCATAATATGGATTATAAGTATAGTATTTGGGAAACTGTAGAAATGATGAAATGATAAAAGAAGCAGTTTAACAAATAGACAAAACAGACCTGCTTTGAGGAAGACGGAAGTCTGTCAGAGAAGAGAAGGAATCAGGAATAAAGAATATGGTGACGTAAGTCCATGTGTAAGAATTTACGGATTTATGGTTGTATGTATGTTTCTTGTTCCTTGTTTTTCTGTTGTTGTTGTTGTTGCCGCTGTCGTCTTCTTATTTTGGTTACTTTATTGTATGTGTTTATCAAGTAAGAAAACTAATAAAAAGCAGGGGGGAGAGGGAAATGCACAGTGCAATAAAAAAATATGCTTTTTTTGGCACACGCACCCTCCGTTGGCAGAGCGCAAAGAGATAGCGAGCGGCACCAAGAGCATCGCGGTGAAGGCTGCCCGGCGCCGCTCCCGGGTGCTGGAGTACGACCGGAGAAACCTGCTGGAGCCGACCAAGGAACACACTAGCCTCTCCCTCCACTCTCTGAGCGAGAGCGAGGACCCCCTGTGCCGAGAGACCCCAGCCCTCTGCCAGCCTGCCAGCCCAGGCCTGCAGCACGCCGTCAGCGAGGACAACTTGTCCAGCAGCACTGGCGAGACTGTGCCAGGAAGGAATGGCCCCAGACGCTCCCCTGGGCCATGGCTCCGGGTCAGCAAAAAGGGAAACAAGAAGCTGGAGAAGAGGGAAGAATCGCTAGAGGCCAAGAGGAGGAAGCGAAGGTCTCGGTCCTTTGAGGTCACCGGCCACAGGGTACGTCTTCAGCATCTCACAGCTACCCAATTATGCTTTGTTAATTTCAACATTTTTGACATATACAGTGGTACCTCAGGTTACATACACTTCAGGTTACATACACTTCAGGTTACAGACTCCGCTAACCCAGAAATAGTACCTCGGGTTAAGAACTTTGCTTCAGGATGAGAACAGAAATCGTGCAGCGGCAGTACAGTGGCAGCAGGAGGCCCCATTAGCTAAAGTGGTGCTTCAGGTTAAGAACAGTTTCAGGTTAAGAACAGACCTCCAGAACGAATTAAGTTCTTAACCCGAGGTACCACTGTACACAGTTTCGCCTTTTCTCTTATTTTTGCCGATGTCCCGTCCCATTTCCCACAGAGTAGTTGTTATCTCTCCCCTTCCGCTGCCACCCCTATCTTGTATCTATCAAATCCTAACCACAATACTGTTAGCTGGTTGCTTCTGTTGCTCGTAGCTCCAATCCTGTTCACGAGTTCGTCCTACTGTGATATTTCTTCAAACCGTCTGAAAAAGGCATCCATTTGTCCGTAAAAACCCTCATCATGAGAGTCTCTTAATTTTGCCGCTTTTGCAACCTCCATTGCATCCCCAGGAATCCCCAACCTTTGGCCCTCCAGATGTTTTGGACTACAATTCCCATCATCCCTGACCACTGGTCCTGTTAGCTAGGGATCATGGGAGTTGTAGGCCAAAGCATCTGGAGGGCCGCAGGTTGGGGATGCCTGATCTTACTTGTCCATTTTCCTTTGATTGGAACTTCTTCTTTCTCTCGTTTCTGCGCATATAGTATCCTAGCTGCTGTTGTTACATACATAAACAACTTTAACATTTTTTGGGGGGGGGGTAATTTCTGCCCCTCTAATCCCTAACAGAAATGCTTCATGCTTTTTTAATATATATACTCATTTAAAACTTCTTTTTTTATCTCATCGTGTATCATTTCCCAAAATACCTTTGCTTTCTTGCAAGTCCACCACATATATAAAAAAGATACAAAAAGATATAAAAGATACAAAAAAGATAAAAATGTATAAACTTGAAAAGTATAAATAAAAACTTTTCTTTTTTAAAAAAAAGGAAGACTCACATGAGACCTTCTGACAGAGCCTGGTTGCAATCTAAAAAAAAATACCCGGCCAGGTTAAATAGCCCCTTACTTGTCTCCAGTCTCCATTTTGTGCATGGCAGATTTGCATGTTTCCAACTTAGCATTCAAATGCTAAACCAAAAGCACAGAAAAAGTGTGGTCCTTCCGTTAAAAGGGGAACCGTTCCCCCCTGCCCCTGGCATGTTCCCAACCAGAAAGCTGTTTTTTTGTAGAATGAATAGCGCAGATTAAAGTTATGTAGACTGACCTTATCTCCTCCCCCTTCATATCTCCCTTGCAAATGCTCCTTCATAAGAAATGGTGGAATGGTAAAAGAGATCCGCACCCCCTGTTCACAAAGCACCTTCTCAGCCTGTGCGTCTGCCTCTTTCCCTTGCAGCTCCCGTGTCCGAAGAACAATGTTGCCCGCCGTCATCCGCTGGAAAGCAGTTCTGAACACAAGATAACGGCCGCTGGAGGGACTCACAACACCCGGGGAATTGGGAGGGCAGCCGTGCAGTTGTCCAGAGTGAGACTTCTACAGGCCCAGCCATCCTCAGGTAGGGGTGCCTAAGCAAGTGCAAGTAAAGCCTTGCTGCTGTTAACAGCCGTCCTCCACTGTAGTAAAGTTAACCATGGGTCACAGCAAGGAATTTGGGTGCCAGAGCTTAAGGAAAGCATCTTGTCCTCCAGTGCACATGCAGGATCCCACATTTTCACTTTGGAGTAATAAAAACCATCCCAGACTCTGCAGTCATCATCTGAGGCCCTTCTTTGTTTGCTTTCTCCATGTGAGGTCCAAAGGGTGGCAACATGAGAACAGGGTCTTCTCTGTAGTGGCTCCCTGTTTGTGTAACCTTCTCCCCGGGAAGGTTCGCCTGGTGCCTTCTTTATATATTTTTAGGTGCCAGGCAGAAAAAATCCTCTGCAACCAGGCCTTTTGGCTGATTAATATTCTACAGCCTTTTAAATGTGACCACAAGAAGGGGGAGCTATTGTTTTGCTGTTTCGTTGGAATAATTTACTTGTTTTATCCTGTACTTTATTGTGTGGGATCTTATGTTGAAGGTCAGTACGGTATATAAATCTAATAAATAAAATAATTAATGAATTAATGAAATAGCTTACATAGAATAAATGCCACCTCATGCTTAAGGGTTTTGAAGGTTTACAGAGATGGCAGAATTGTACTGAAGGCTATTGGACTAACACAAAGGTCAGTGTAATTAATTATATCATGAAGCAATATGAGGGACTGGGGGGGGTGGTTGTGTCAGGCAAAGACTGGTTAGGGTTCAGTTATGATGCAAACGCCTATGAAATTTAATCAGAGTCATCTTCCTTCCTCCTCCTCCTCCTCCTCCTCCTTCCTCTTCTTCTTCTTCCCCTTTAGGTCCTACTGAGGCCTCCTCTCTCTCAGTCCCCTCCAACCAAGGTGGCATCTCCAAGAAAAACTTCCAGCCCAGCCAGCGTCCTCCACGGCTGAACTATATCACAGTTAATGGTACCAACCCTCACTGCAAAGATGGCAGGAACCGGCGATGCTGAGGATTGAGGGGACAGAAGTGGGTTGAGAAGCCCCAGGGAGCTGCCTCTGGCGCTCAGTCGGATGGCAAAGTGGCCAAAGACATTGTGGGAAGGTGGCTTATGCAGAAAGGATGACCCAAAGGAAGACTCCACCCAATTGGTTGTGGGTGCTCCTGCCAGGGATTCAGTTTGCCCGAAAAGTCTTTACAGCTCCAAGACTGGATGCCCCAGACTCAAATAAGTAACTCTATGGATGGGCATAAATACATCTATCTATCTGGCACAGTAACTGAGAGGAGCCAGATGTCTCCTCCCTCCACAAGCACAGATATCTGCTTTAAATGGAAGTGCCTTTATGCTAGAAGAGAACACACAAACCGGGCAACCCTATAGGGAGATGGGTTGCTGTTAGTGCTGTGTGCATGCTATATTTCTGCATAGTCAAGTACAGTTCGGTAAGTTTCAGTCTTCTAAAACTTTCCAGAACATCCCTCTGGGGGTAGGAACACAAAGGGAGTGACACTTGGAAGCCACACAGCTTCAGGTCATGACCATGCGGGTGGGAAGCTATGGTAAACGCCTGATGTGTTTGGCTGTCTTCCAACAAGGGGCAACAAGACTGTTCGCCAACCAGAAACCATCGCTGAATACGTGGAGGAATGATACAGACCTTTGAGATCACACACAGAATTTCTGGCGAGTCTCCCATTGGGTTGGATACTCTATGACTCTTCCTTCATGAGAACTGGCAACTGGTTTTGAAAAATGTGTACATTGGAGTTGACAAATGTTGACTTTTGTATATCCCGTGAACTGTGGCAAGGTAGCGTGGGGAAGAAAATAGAACCGTGCATTATCCAATACCAACCCCAAGCCATTTCCAGAGACCTCTTTAGCCTCGTGTATTTTTTGCTGCCTACTCCGGGTTGCAGTTTCTACCAAACACATGCTGCAGTCTTGAAGGCCAAGACTTCCACACAGTCATGGGCTTACAGCAGACCTGCATTGGTTTCAATGCACTCTTGGGTATATTCTGCATAGTAATGGTAAAGGGACCCCTGACCATTAGGTCCAGTCATGAGCGACTCTGGGGTTGCAGTGCTCATCTCGCTTTATTGGCCGAGGGAGCCGGCGTACAGCTTCTGGGTCATGTGGCCAGCATGACTAAGCCATTTCTGGCGAACCAGAGCAGCGCACAGAAATGCCGTTTACCTTCCTGCCAGAGTGTACCTATTTATCTACTTGCACTTTGACGTGCTTTCGAACTGCTAGGTTGGCAGGAGCTGGGACCGAACAACGGGAGCTCACCCCGTCACGGGGATTCGAACCACCGACCTTCTGATCGGCAAGTCCTAGGCTCTGTGGTTTAACCCACAGTGCCACCCGCATCCCATATTCTGCATAGTTAGTATTAAAATAGCTTTTCAGAATAGAAATCCTTCCAAAGCAGTACACAAGAAAGATCCGACTATATTTCAATATCAGCGTCTAAGAAAGACCTGTCAGGATCATTCACATTTGGCAGTTGGTGGTAGAATGACCCACACTGTGTGTGTGTGTGTGTGTGTGTGTGTGTGTGTATGTGCGAGAGAGAGAGAGAGAGAGAGAGAGAGAGAGAGAGAGAGAGAGAGAGAGAGAGATCCAGTTGGAGCAGACTGAGGTAGCCTTCAAACCATAGAAGGGAGGTGAAAAGATAGAAAATCGGGGAAAATACAACATGACAAAGGCTGCCTACTAGCATCATGTGGGAGCTTCTAAAGATTGACTAACTTGAAGCAAGGCAGTTCCATAGTAAATGTCAAAGCACCCTGGCATTTAGACGTACTGTCTTTGATCCTATAGCTGTTGTGACTAGCGGCCATTGGCAGCCAAGCTTAGTACATAACACTTACCCTTTTTAAGTTCATTTAGTGCTCACCATCATCAGATCTTGAAGCAGTCTAAAGAAAAATCCAAATTCATCAAATTTCAAATAATTTACCTCAAAGAGGTAAAGGGACCCCTGACCGTTAGGTCCAGTCGCGGATGACTCTGGGGTTGCGGCGCTCATCTCACTTTACTGGCCGAGGGAGCCAGCGTACAGCTTCCAGGTCATGTGGCCAGCATGACTAAGCTGCTTCTGGAGAACCAGAGCAGCTCACAGAAACACCATTTACCTTCCCGCCAGAGCAGTACCTATTTATCTACTTGCACTTTGATGTGCTTTCAAACTGCTAGGTTGGCAGGAGCAGGGAACGAGCAACGGGAGCTCACCCCATCGCGGGGATTCGAACCACCAACCTTCTGATCGGCAAGCCCTAGGCTCTGTGGTTTAACCCACAGCGCCACCCGCGTCCCTTCACCTCAAAGAGTATCCAGATACATTATCATGCATCTCCTCCCATCTTGTCTGGTTGGCGAATATGTGGCCAAAGCAATGTGAGGTCACTATGTTCTTTAAGAGATTATGGAGCATGGTTAAAGGACTCAATTATACATACATTCCATGTATGGCTATGGAATTATTATTATTATTATTATTATTATTATTATTATTATTATTATTATTATTATTACTATGGATGGGTTTCCCCATCCATGCTGGGCAGCTTACAGCATATAAGGCAAGGATTCCTGATTTGTAAAACCCAACAGCTGGATGCAGAGGTGCAGAACATTTCCAGCCTGCCACGCTTGGTGCTGTCTTCAAGCTCTGCTTTTGGCTGGGGTCAGTTATGCTTGAAAGAATCTCCTTTAAGAAACACCCAATTGATGGTATTGTTTTGGGGGCGAGGGATCAGTATAGGCTTTGAACTATGGCTGATCGGGATGACTGGTTTAATAAACTGGCAAGGGCTGCTCAGCTAATATGGGCAGTGGCGGCAGCAGCAGCAGCTCCTATGGGATCTTGTTGGGCCTCCCTCAAAATGGCGGCACCGGCACCACGCGGGACCTTTCGCCAGCCTCTCTTGCTGTTTGTGTCAACCCCGATTTGCAAGGAGGGAGCTGTGTGCAGGTCACCTGCACAGCCGAACCTGCAAAGTCTCCCTGCCACATTTGTAGATGAAAAGGGATACCAGCAAGCTTGAGGGTGTCTTTGGTGCAGACCTGTTCTCCTCCTCCCCGCCTTGTGTTCTAATCAACTCTCAATATGACACAAGGAAAAGGCTGCTATCATCGACTACGCGAGCAGAGGGCAATCCAACGGGGGTTAGAGTAGGTGCCCCTGGGGATGTGCAGAGCGCTCCTGGGAGCTCACTGGCTATCTCCACTGTGATGTCCATGAGGCACGTGCAGGCCACCCGCTGCTGGCCATTAGGGGCTTGGTGGGCACCAAAAAGAGCCAGTGTGGTGTAGTGGTTAAGAGCAGTGGACTTGTAATCTGGTGAACTGGGTTCGCGTCTCCGCTCCTCCACATGCAGCTGCTGGGTGACCTTGGGCCAGTCACACTTCTTTGAAGTCTCTCAGCCCCACTCACCTCACAGAGTATTTGTTGTGGGGGAGGAAGGGAAAGGAGAATGTTAGCCGCTTTGAGACTCCTTCGGGTAGTGATAAAGCGAGATATCAAATCCAAATTCTTCTTCTTCTTCAAAAAGAGGATCTGGCTGCCGGGGAACCATCAGCAGAAGCTGTACATCATGACAATGACCACCAGCACCTAGCAGCATTCTTCTATGTGCCCACCCGGTGGAAACACCTGCCTGTTGTTGTTGCCACCTCTCGCTTCAACTCCCAGAGCTGTCTTTCCCATTGGTGTTAGTGGTTCATTGCGCCAGGGCGCTGGCCTCTCAGGGGCGTCCTAGTGAGTGGGGGAGCTGTGCGGATTTGCCGGCAGCCTCCCCTTTCCCTGCATGCACGCCAGCTGCACCCCACCCACTATATGGCTGGCGGGTGCTCAGCTTCCTTCCCAAGCCGCAGGAGGAGAGTGATCCTCGCAGAGGCTTAGGATAATAATAATAACAATAACAATAACAACAACAACAACAACAACAATAATAATAATAATAATAATAATAATAATAATAATAATAATTATTATTATTATTATTATTATTATTATTATTATTATTATTAATACCCCGCCCATCTGGCTGGGTTTCCCCAGCCACTCTGGGCGGCTCCCAATCGAGTGTTAAAAATAATACAGCATTAAATATTAAAAACTTCCCTAAACAGGGCTGCCTTCAGATGTCTTTTAAAGATAGGATAGCTGCTTATTTCCTTGACATCTGAAGGGAGGGCGTTCCACAGGGCGGGCGCCACTACCGAGATGGCCCTCTGTCTGGTTCCCTATAACCTCACAATGAGGGAACCGCCAGAAGGCCCTCAGCACTGGATCTCAGTGTCTGGGCTGAATGATGGGGGTGGAGACGCTCCTTCAGGTATACAGGACCGAGGCCGTTTAGGGCTTTAAAGGTCAGCACCAGCACTTTGAATTGTGCTCAGAAACATATTGGGAGCCAATGCAGATCTCTCAGGACCGGTATTATGTGGTCCCGGCGGCCACTCCCAGTCACCAGTCTAGCTGCCACATTCTGGATTAATTGCAGTTTCCAGGTCACCTTCAAAGGTAGCCCCACGTAGAGCGCATTGCAGTAATCCAAGCGGAAGATAACCAGAGCATGGTGAGACAGTCTGCGGGCAGGTGGGGTCTCAGCCTGCGTACCAGATGGAGCTGATAAACAGCTGCCGTGGACACAGAATTGACCTGTGCCTCCATGGACAGCTGTGAGTCCAGAATGACTCCCAGGCTGCGCATCTGATCCTTCAGGGGAACAGTTACCCCATTCAGGACCAGGGAGTCCCCCACACCCGCCCGCCCGCCCCCTGTCCCCCCAAAACAGTACTTCTGTCTTGTCAGGATTCAACCTCAATCTGTTAGCCAGCATCCATCCTCCAACCGCCTCCAGACACTCACACAGGACCTTCACCGCCTTCACTGGACTGCGCAGTTTCCCTCCCAAGCCTCTGCATCTGCTGAAGACAGCCCTGCTCCTCGTCATTGTCCCTCCTCCTGCTTCCTGGCAAAAGGCAGCGTGCAGCCTTCCGGGGCTGCCTTCTCGGGCTCTCCATGTCGGCCAGCACATTTTCCTGCTTGATCGCCACCACCACGCTGGGGATCAGGGCGGTGGGGGATAGAATCATAGAATCATAGAATCATAGAGTTGGAAGAGACCACAAGGGGAGACAGAAGACATTTTCTATCGCCCCCTCCCTTGTTTTTGAGTTGCTGGGGGAGCGCCAGAGGGATCTTTGCACCACGGCGCCGGATATGCTTAAGACGGCCCTGTCAACACCCCCTCGGTGACTGGTCACACCACCCTGACATGGTGACCAAGCCACCATAGAACAGAATCGTAGAGTTGGAAGGGACTTTCGGGATCATTTAGTCCAAGCCTCTGCAATGCAGGGCTATGCAGCTGTCCCATACGGGGATCGAACCTGCAACCTTGGTGTTACCAGCACCATTCTCTAACCAATTGAAAAGGCCCAGAACCTACATGCATTCACTGGGAGAAGAAGGAAACATGGGAGACTGGGGCCTTGACTTCCCTTGTGTGCATCAAAATAGTTTTCAGGATTTCAAGAGTTTGAGGGGTGCGAAAGGCTTGGAAGCCCTGCAGATTAGCTGAAGACTGAATTAATAATAATAATAATAATAATAATAATAATAATAATAATAATAATAATAATAATAATAATTTTTCTATAAAGCCCTACATTCAAGGACCACAGGGCGGTTTACAACAAGACACTGGGGGAAAGAGAGAGAGGATTACAGGCTAAGTAAGGGAGTCAATACATGAAAGGGAAGATTGAACAGAAGACAATGAAGACTCCTTCTTTGAGCAGAACACTGCTCAAAAACCATTTTCACCTCAAAAATAACACCACACAGTCATCCCCAGCAATACATTTCCTGATTTTTATTTAGAAATCTATGTAACTGATGAGCTATTCAAAAGGCTGCGGACATTACTTGCAGAGGGAGCACAAGCACCATATTTCCACCTAGCCCATAGTCTGCAACCCAACTCCTCCAGTTCTAAACCAGCTTTTGCCCCATTTATTTTACAAACAAATAATTACACTTATTACAGAAAGTTTAGAAAACCAACAGGAAAGCCTTTGTTGTTGTTGTTGTTTTTCTTCTTAAAGGGGAAGATGCTATTATTTGGGGATAGTACACCGGAATCTGCCTACCTTGGGAAAAAAATCATGTGACAAGGGCCAGGAGGCAGAGGTTGAAATGGAGAGAAGGAAGTGTGATGGGTCTGGTCAATTGGTTCGTATGTATTTAATTCACTAATCGGGGACTCAGAAAGTAGGCTCAACTTTCCTACCTGACCAGCAAGACAGCAAAAACCCACTCTATGGCTAGGATATCCAGTCAAAAGCAGCAAGAGATGGGATTCATGTGTCTCTGGTCTGGACTGAGAAAAATAAGGGCGTGGATGTATAATCTACCCTGTATATGAACCAAAGACCATGGTGCCACTTTCAACACTTAAAGAACCAAACTCGTTCATCTAGTATCAAGTCTAGTAGAGGGAATAGTGGAAGGCTGGATGCATCAACAAATAAGGGTGACTAGAAGAAACCCATATGAATATTACAGTTTTCTAAGGACTTTTTACCTACCAGTGCACTGCTGGGTTTTTGTTTTTTGTTTTGTTTTGTTTTTTGTCTATATCTCTCAGACTACAATTCCCCGGGATCACCACTTCATGGGCAAGACATGAAGGCAGATTCTAAACAAGTTAGGAAGTCAAATCTCTTGCTAAGGGGGGTATCTTGGAGAACGATCTAATCAAAAGCACCACTGAGATCCTCCAGTTCTACCTGAGTTCATTAAGCGTGCAATCCTATTCACATCTACTCAGAAGTAAGTCATTCAGTTCAGTGCAACTGGCTCCCAGGTGAGCACATGTAGGATTGCAGCCTTCAAAAATGGAAGAGAGCTAAACATAAGTATCTGAAAACAGAGATAAGGGAATTCCCCACCCCCAAGACTGTACATGTTTTAATTTCCCATCTTCTTTTCTTTTTTTAAAGTCCCCAGGTTTGTAGCTGCAGAAGTTGTTTTCATGCAAGAAGCACCCAGGGCCTGCATGCCCAGATTACATGCATAGATTACAAGATGCCAGCCAGTTTTGTACTGGATTAGTTGCTGTTCTTCAGTACAATCCAGTCATTCTCGTCCCCTGCCTTGTCTTGTGGTTCCCTATCTTCCGCCGTTCTTCTACTTCTTGATTTTGATCAGAGAATGGTAGACAGGCTTGATGATGATATGCAGGTGCAGAGAGTTGTCGATGAGGTATTCGGAGGTGCGCTTCTGTAAGTCGGCATGCACCAGGAAGTCGGCCACCTCGTCTGTGCTCTGGTGGAAGCTGTAGGCATGTTTGACAAAGACTTTGCCCTGCTGCCTCATGCCTACCAGGATGGTTTTTTGGAAACTGACTCCGGCAAAGTCGGAGCTAGTCGTGGCCGGAGTGATAACCAGGCGGGGGCGGCCGTCCTCGATCCTGATAGACTGAATGGCCCCCGAGACAGAGTCCGAGTAAACGGGACGCAAGCTGACCGGGAGCCAACGTGGGGAGAACAGAACGTTCCAAGTCACGCGCTTGGCAGAGTCGTGGTTGCTGGGCCCCAGCTGAGTCTGGAAACTGGTGCTGCGGTCATCCCTGGCTGGGTTGTTAATCACCCACTGAGAACCCCAGGAGGTGGAGAGGTAGTTTCGGGGCAGGAACATGCTGCAGTTGACGTCGAAGTATTTGGCAAAGTGGATCGGCGAGGCCGAGTGGAACTGGAAGGCCTGGAAGAGCAGGTCTTGCACAGCGTTGTAGTGCTTCAGCATCACCAGAGACTGCTTCTGTAGGTGGAAAAGGTGGCTGGGGGAGATCATAGGGTAACGCAGGGACCTCAGCATCTTCTCCACGACATAGTCCTCGGGCTGGTGTGTGACCACCCACTCCTCGACGGCTGTGTACAGCTCCAGCTCGCTCTGCAGAACCAGGTCGGATCGTTCCAGCAACAGCAGCAAGAGATCAACGCTCACCGAGGCCCACTCAGCGCTGCTCATCACAGCTGAGAGGTTCCAGGCCAGGAACTGGAGGCAGCTCTCCTGCAAAGCCTCGTCACCAATTCTCACTGCGTAGTGGTACCAGCCCACCACGTGGCCCTGGTTCGACTCACTGGCCAGATGGTTTTTCATGTATTCGGCTACCCCTCTCTGCAAGCTAGAGATGCGGTATTTGCTGGCTAGTCTGTGAAGCGGTATTGCTTGGTGGAGGAGGATGGAGATCTCACCACAGTACAGATATCTAGAGAAGGGACACAATCATCATTCATATTGGTGACATTTCTTCTCTCAACGGTTTTCATGTTTTATTTTTATTTTTATTTTTAATAGACTGCGTTAGCTACTGAGATGGGTAGTATACAAACATCTTGGCATTGCATGAGACCACCACCTAGCTGGTTTTAAATTAACTTGGGTGGGGTATGAATAATGGAATTATTATTATTACAGTCAAACCTTGGTTCTCGAATGGCTCTGTTTTCTAACATTTCGGCTCCCGAATGCCAACAACCCAGAAGCGAATGCTTCTGTTTTCAAATGTTTTTCAGAAGTCAAACGGCTTCCGGGGAGTTTTTTTCTTTTACTCCGTTGACTTTGCTGAACGTTTCGGAAGTCAAATGGATTACTTTCAAGGTTTGACTGTATTATTATTAAATAGGGTATCCCTATTTTCATTGGAGAAATGTTGGAGGGTGTGGAGATCAAACATCTCCAACATTTCTGTCTCTTTTTGATCTTGGGAGTCCAGCCTCACTCCCTTTGCTCTCAGCCACAAAAGCCCCATTCTGGTTTCTCCCAGCTTGGCAAATTGGACACACGCCATGCCACAGAACTGAAGGACAGGTTACATTTACTGTAGTCTATTCCATTTCCTGTTCTCTTAGAATACATTTCCCAGCAAGCTGTGTTTCCAGTTGTCTTATTATAGGCAAAAGTGCAGGGGCTGCCAACGTAGATGTTAGATTCCAACTCCTATCAGACTTGGCCAGCATGGCCAATGGTCCAAGAGAGTCCAGCAATATAATGGAAAACATCATGTTGGCTACCCTGCCATATTGCATCCCAGGACTGCATAAAAAGGTTCAGCCAGGTTCTTAGGAGAGAGATGGAAGGCGAGCAGAGGGCAACTACAGCTCCTCCAGCTGAGAACCAACAGGACCGAGGAATGGGACTCATTCACTCCTTCTTTTAGGGCCACCCAGATGAGGTCAGTGAGCTCAGCCTCTTACCTGATGAACTTTTCAAAAAGGGCTGCGCTGTCAGGTGGCTCGTGCAGAGTGATCATGGTCTGGTTGTGCAGGAGGCTCTCGAAGATCTCGCTTTGCAAGCTGAGCATCAACTGGTGGGTGTGGAAGACTTTGATTTCGTCCGAGCCTGCAGTGTGCACCCGCAGGGTGGTATCGCTGGCGTTGCCGTTCTGCAGGAGCTCTTGCAACCGCTGCAGCAATGACAGGGAGTGGTTGATGGTGGCCACTGTGGAATCCCCGGTGAGGTCCGCCTTCTGGACTGCAGAGAGTGTGAAACAAAATCAATGAGCAAGAGGCGAGATTTCAGGGCTGGGAAAATGGGGGAAGAATGAAATTCATGGGGGAAGCCCCCAATTGTTTGATTAGTACAGTATGTAAAGGAAGGCTGGATAGGAAACCACTGGGCCATTTGAGAGTAGGCCCCTTGACTCTGGTGTATATTATTATTATTATTATTATTATTATTATTATTATTATTATTTCTACCCTGCCCATCTGGCTGGGTTTCCAACAGAACATTAAAAACAGAATAAAACTTCAAACATTAAAAACTGTGGCGAGCGGGCGCCGCTACCGAAAAGGCCCTCTGCCTGGTTCGCTGTAACCTCACTTCTCGCAGTGAGGGAACCACCAGAAGGCCCTCAGAGCTGGACCTCAGTGTCCGGGTTGAACAATGGGGGTGGAGATGCTCCTTCAGGTATACTGGGCTGAGGCCGTTTAGGGCTTTAAAGGTCAGCACCAACACTTTGAATTGTGCTCAGAAACGTACTGGGAGCCAATGTAGGTCTTTCAGGACCGGTGTTATATGGTCTCGGCAGCCGCCCCCAGTCACCAGTCTAGCGGCTGCATTTTGGATTAATTGTAGTTTCTGGGTCACCTTCAAAGGTAGCACCATGTACAGTGTGTTGCAGTAGTCCAAGCAGGAGATAACTAGAGCATGCACCACTCTGGCTAGACAGTCTGTAGGCAGGTGGTGCTAATCTGGGATAGCTAATTTTGAGGCGCATTCCTGAAATCCCTTTTTCCCTTTGTGATTCTCTTGGTTTGGTCCTAACACTTTGCACAATGGGAATGCAATAACCAATGGTTTCTAACAAATAAATTTGACTAACTAGCTATGGGATCGAGTTAAAGCTGGCCTCGGGCTCCCCCTTTCTTTCAGCAAAGCCACAAAGAGGAGATCAGAAGCTTTTTTAAATTTTATTTTCAATTAATTTTACAATTTTTTTTCAAAACCCAGAACTGGTTTAGGGCCAGGATGAGGATTCTGTGGCCCTCTAGATATTCTAGGACTCCAACTCCCCTTAACACTAGCCAACTAGGTTTTACTCATGGTAGACCCATTGAAAGTAACAGACCTAGGTTAGGGCCTGTCCGTACTTCAGCTTAATGTAGATTGTGGACTCCCTTGTGCTTCCTTTAACGCCCCCTGTCATTGTGGCATTTCCCTCTGACTACAGCTGTCTCACACTTTCTGCTCCCTAAATCCAGAGTTTTCCTATGCAATTGGTGTAGCTCACCTATTCAGATTTTCAGAGCACAGGGCATTTTGAAAGAAAAGTGGTCATTGGATCCAAAATGTCTGAGAGCAGGAGAGGAACCTTCTCCCCAAACTGCAGCTTTCAAACTTCATGTCAGACATCTTCGTCTTTTGTGAAGATACACTTGATAAGTTTTCTGGGTTCTCTGAACTACATACAGCTCCATGGTATTGGGCAATTATGAATCCACTTTAGCTGCAGCCAGTGATTGATGTTCTGCCCAGGGTGAGTAGAAGAGACAGTCTCAGGAGGCTGCTGTTCCAGTTGTGACCTTATTTTAAAACAGGGATCACAAAGGCTGGACCAGTGATATGCTATGCCTTATTATTAACATTTATTAATGTAAATAAAAAAGGGTACTTTTATCATATGTGGTGGTCATGTAAGATGAAAAAAGGCTTCTGGGAAATGATATATAAGGAACTGAAAAAATGTTGAAAATAACTTTTCCTAAGAAACCAGAAGCTTTTAGGTATTATAGGACCAGAGATCCCGAAGGACCAGACGAAACTATTTACAGTAGTACCTTGGGTTACAGATGCTTCAGGTTACAGACGCTTCAGGTTACAGACTCCGTTAACCCAGAAATAGTACCTTGGGTTAAGAACTTTGCTTCAGGATGAGAACAGAAATTGTGCGGCGGCGGTGCAGCGGCAGTGGGAGGCCCCATTAACTAAAGTGGCATCTCAGGTTAAGAACAGTTTCAGGTTAAGAACGGACCTCCAGAACGAATTAAATTCTTAACCCGAGGTACCACTGTAGGTACGCGACCACGGCTGTGCGGACTCTCTTAGCTCAGAAATGGAAAGATGGTACAACTCTGACCAAAGAAGAGTGACAAACAAAATTGATTCACTATGCCGAAATGGCAAAACTTACAGGAAGAATTAGAAATCAGGAAGAGGAGGTCTTTAATAAAGAATGGGGAAAGTTTATAATTTATTTGAAAAGCTATTGTAAACAACTACATACATTGGTAGGATGGACAGAGAACGTGTAGTCAAAATTTGAACTATAGATTCACAAAGGATTTATAAAAATAGAGTTATGATAGAGATGCAGAGGGTAAAATCAGTACATTAAGATCCACCATTGGGGGGGTGAAGTCAGAAGGGATTATATGTTTATGTATTTAATTCATTTGTTTATGTAAAATAGAAAATGCAAAAATAAAATTTATTTTAAAAATATTATTGGCATTTACTAAGCAGTTGTAACTATCTAGGGCAGCACAACAGAAAGTATAAACGGCACACCCTTCCTAGGCCTAGTTGCAATCTTAGCGACTCCTAGGATGAGGCCATAATGTGAAATATTTGACAGAGAAGCTAGCTGCATGGGCTGCTGCAGGAGAGAAAAATATGGGGTATCATACATGCTATGCTTCTGTACTAGCATACTTCTGAAAAGCTAGTAGCCCAGAATGATCAACTGGTATATTTTCTCGGAAGTATTTAAATGTCTCCTGGAACCCAAAAACCTCACTGGAATATTTGAGGCGATCCCCCAAGGTAAGGGGATCTTACGAGAAGTGAAGCAGGAGTTCTGATGTGAAGTCTCTCTCTCTCTCTCTCTCTCTCTCTCTCTCTCTCTCTCTCTCTCTCTCTCTGTGTGTGTGTGTGTGTGTGTGTGAAAACAGCTTGTTTGCACTTGCTGTACATATTCTTAGTCTTTGATGGACTGCATCAAATATTTCCAAACATAGGAATGAACTATGTTAATAAAAGGACCACTCCAAAATGGCAAAACTGACCGGAAAACTCAGGAGCCAAGAAGACAAAAACTTTAAGAAAGAACGGGGAAAATTTCTAATTTATTTAGGAGACCACTGCAAGCAGATGAAAACATTAGCAGAATTTTTTAATAACACTTGTAATGTAACAATCGCTATGGACAATATGGACGCATACAAAATACGGATTACGAAATAATATGCAGTTGAAAATGTTGACAATAAGACCCATGGTGGGAAGTCTGGAGATTCAGAGAAATCTCTAAATGTAGATATTTACTTGGTATTGTTATAACTATGCTTGTAAAATAAAATAAAAAATCATTTTTTAAAAAAAAGGAAATGGAAGGACGGGGTTTCCAAGGTTTTAGTATATGTTTCATAATTTCTAGCTTCTAGAAATCTCCCAAGGTTTGCAACAGAATAATTAAGGTCAGCAGCCCCTGACTGCCTGACTCCCTAATACTGAAGGTGGTAATTAAAGTCACCCTTCGCCTCGGAGCTTTGACTAATCCCAGCCAGCTCTTGCGGATGTCGGAGTTTTCACTTTACTACTCATGGGAGCTGGAGCTCCGCCAGCAGTTTCACAGCCGTCATTAACTCAATGAAACCGCTGCCGCTGGATGAATTAAATTCTCACGCTGAGCCAAGTTACACTTTTTTGGTCTCCCTAGGGAAAGAAAGCTTAGCTTGTTCACACTCCCCGTATCCTGCCTTGCGTCTCCTGCCCAGTCCAACTTGGGCAGGGATGAAAGGTTAAAATTCAATGGCAAAAGAATCTCTAACTCTCTCTTAGGACAAAGACACCAGCGGGATGGGGAAGAGCAGCTTAAAGGGGAAGGACCAAATGCAGCTATTGCTATGAAAACATCGCTTTTGTCGAAGCTTCTTGACAAAGAAGAGTGCTTGTGACTCTTTGCTCCGTAGGGAGGCAGACCCGCAGCTGAAACACCGCCCTCCCCACCACTTTAAACTTGAGATGGTCTTTCTGTGTGTGGTCTCCACATCCATTTTTATTTTTTTTCTGGTTTGGATTGCTATTTGCACGGGCAACTACCCACTAACGTCCAGTACTTGAGAGAGGAAAATTGGCATGTTTATTTTGCATTTAAGCAGTTGAAAGGATCGCAGCGTGTTCATAAGGAAATCACTTCCGTGGGGGATGCAAAACTGACTTCCCCCCTTTCCTTTCCCCACCCCACCCCAAAAAACACCATTAGAACCCATCTATCTGGTTGGTCACAACACACCGTGGTCTCTAATAACGTTCAGAATTTATAAATTCACCCAAGCACAATGGTGAGATTTAGCGCCCAGGGCTCCCTCGGAAAGAGGGGCACAGTGAGCCCATGAATTAAGGACAGCTGACATACTAAGTTCCATAATGAATCTGCCTCTTGTGCCACAATCCTGTTCAGCAGGGTACAGAGTTGGGGGTAGGGAAGTATGAAACCCCAACTTTTCCTTTAACTCCTTTGCATCTGCCTAGCCGCTCCTTGTGCCTGCGGTGAAACTGGCCCCCATATAATATCTTTTTAAATCCATGTCTTATCCAGCGGATTAGCTTCTTCCAGAAACACAAGCGGCACAGTTAAACCAAGCTGAGTCGAGGATTGGAAATGAGAGACACACAGCCTTTTGCCTTGAAGGGTCAGTTTGACATCCAGCATCGAGAGAAGATGCTGGAAGTTACTGTTGGTAACATATATCCTTCTTTTCCCTTACAATTATGATCAAAGTGGCTTTTGGTAAGAGTGTGGCTGGGTATAAATTCCTCTTTAGCATGCAGTCCAGTTTTTCTATAACTCGGGATTCTCTGCCAATGGGTGTTGTAGAGGAGAGAACCAGACAGGCCGAATCTTCAAGGTCAAGGTTTCATTGAGTGCTAGCTGGGCACAGCCTGTTCAATATATGCAGGCTTAAGCAAGACCCGTTAGGTCTTGCAGGGTGGTCTAAGAACTGGAGAATAAGCCCATGACTTGGGAAACCTGGCATCTATTCCCCAGCCAAACACCTTGTATAACCTTGGGAAAACCATTCACGTACCTGGAGTTCAGTAGAATGGAATAATTTGCTCTCGAACCCTGTCTCAACCCTGGGATGTTAAAGCCAGGGAGTGGCCGGAGCCTTAAATTCCCTGCTGCTCAATTCTCATCGGGTCCAATGAAGAATACATTGGTGATACAGTTTGGTTAAAGTGCACCTTAAAAATGTCTTCACTGGTGCTAAAGTTCTGCAACGTGCCCCACTTTCTGCGGCTCTGAGCCACACTCTATGCAGTGTAAAATGAATGAATAAATTCACAGTTCCTCCTGCTGCCTCAGCCCAACCTGCTCACCTAGCAAAGCTCTTTCCCAGCAGCCCTTCCTCCTTACCTGCTTGGACAGCCAGGCACAGCAGTGACAGTGCGGCGAAAGAGCTGGTCCATCGCCTCGGTGCGGCCTGCTGGACCCCTATCCCTTTAGCCATAGCTGCTTCCTTAAGCGTGTCCGCAGAGGGAATAAGCCCTCGACTGAGCGTACTAATGTGTCTGACTCTTTATGTAGGACACTGACTCTCCCAGCCCCGCTTGCCATTGATTGGTGGAAAACTAGTAACAGCTGTTACCAAGGAAACCACTTAAGATTGTGAATTGATGCCTGTTGGACATTGTGGGACTCCCTGGGCAGTTGACCGAGCCTCCCTGGGACAGCAAGACTACCTGGAGCCTTCGGCATGCCGGAAGTTGCACAAAGAACACTCACCTTACAGCTGTTTTCTTTTTGGCCATGGTTGTTTCTTAACTTCAGAGCATCTGATTGCAAAACAGTGGTGCGCTGGTGCCAGTCTGTTAGACAGACTATCAACCAAGGTGACAAGATAAATATTCAAAATACTTTATTGTCACTTGTACAACTTGTATACAGTGAGATTATATACAGTGAGATTACACGAGTACCCCCCACTCAGCTCTCTTAGTCTTAATTCCCCTCGTTTACTGACACACACACACCAAACCCAAAAGTTAGTTGCCCTGTTGTTATCTTTTCATTCAGCAGCCTAACAGCCCACGGATAGAAGCTGTTCTTTACCCTATTGATGCGACTAATCCTGCTTCTATATCTTCTACCCGAGGGCAGGAGATCAAGAAAGTGCCGGCCAGGGTGTGAATCATCCCTGAGAATTTTCCTCACTCTCCTGAGGCAACGTTCTTCCATGATGTCATCCAGCGGATTCACGGGACAGCCCATAATATCCCTTCCTCCTCCCAAACTTTTTGAAGGTTGCGTTAGTCCTGCGGGACAAAATAGGCCTTCTTTATACCGCAGGCTTACCATGAGACACGAGGAGTGTTACGAGTGTCAGAACACCTTCAACCCAAACTCAGCTTGTTTAAGCATGAATCACTGTATTTTCTGACATTTGATTTGGAGGAAGACATGTTCATTGTTAGGTCCTGCCCATGAGTGAGCAGCATGTTTCTCCCAGGTAAGCAAGGCTTCTCTCAGGTAAGCAGCATGTTTCTCCGAGGGTACAGTATGATTGCATCTCACACGGGCATTCAGTTCCAAGGGTTTCTCGTACACATGAGAATCGTGTCTCCTCAAACTCCTGGAGCCGCCCACAGCTAGTGGGTGAGCAGGTTAGGAACATTTTATCATATGTGGTGGGAATGTAAGAAAGTAAAAAAACTTCTGGGAAATGATATATAATGAGATGAAAAAGATGTTGAAATATACATTTTTTAAAAAACCAGAAGCATTTTTACTTGGTATTATAAGTGAGGATATTAATAGACAGGATGCTAAATTGTTTCTATATGCAACAACAGCGGCAAGAGTATTGTTGGCCCAGAAATGGAAGCAAGAAGAAATACCGACGAAAGAAGAATGGCAGATAAAATTAATGGATTACACAGAATTGGATAAAATGACAGGAAGGATTCGAAACCTGCGGGACCAGAGATTTACAGAAGATTGGAATAAATATACGAACTATTTGAAGAGCAACTGTAATCAACAAATTACGCTAGTAGGACTACAAGAAGTTTTGTAAGGAGAAATATATGAAATATTGCAAAGAAGAGAAAGAAGAGAGATACTAGTTATGTTATTTAAATGTAATAGTGAAAGTAAGAAATGTAAATTAAGTGAAAAGATTGAAAAAATTTTAGAGGTGATGGATGGAAGTCAAAAAAAAGTATATAAGATATAAAAGTATGTTCAATAATTGTTGAAAATGTTATGTTAAAAAACTAATAAATATATATATATATTTTAAAAATAGTGGGTGAGCAGGAGAGAGAAAGAACCCCCAGTTCAAAAGGGTAAAAGAGTATTGGGAAATGATCCATAATGAATTGGAAAAAATGTTTAAAAGTACTTTCCCCCCCCCCCCCAAAAAAAACCACCAGAGTCCTTTCTGTTGGGGATAATTCAGACTGAAATTCCCAGGTGTCAAAAAAAAGGTCATACTGCGCCCCGTGTTTCATTAGCCCCAAAATAGAAAACGAGCGAGGTCCCAATGAAAGAAGAATGGCAACTTAAGTTGACAGAATACGCGCAACTTGCAGACTTAACGTGTAGAATAAGAGAACAAGAAGAGCATACGTTTAAAGAAGACTGGAAAATGTTTATTGAATATTTGGGAAATAATTGTGTACAGCTGAAAACGCTGGCAGCATCAAGATAAATTCAACAGTGTAAATAAGTTTTGATGGATGCAGTAATGGAATACTGAATGGCATAGTTTTTGTAAAATATGCAGAGATTTATGATATGTAAAATGAACCATGGAAAGAGAAGAAGGGAAGTCAATGATATCTTAAGGATGTAAAATTAGTATTTCACATTGTAAAACAGAAAACTTAATAAAAATTATATACTAAAAAAAGAAAAGAAAGAATCCCCAGTTCTGCTGGAGCCTATCAAGCAAAGCAGGGAGCTTTTTCCCCACGCTGGATCTGCTTGGGTTTCCCAGTATTTAAGCTCTCTGTTTTGCTGGGCAAAAAGAGCTTTTAAGCTCTCCACCTTGCTTGGATTTAACTTGCGCACTTTCAACCAGCCTGCTTTCAACTGTACCTGGTTGAAATTGTGCAAGTTAAACATGTGTAAGATGTGATGGTAAAGGTAAAGGTACCCCTGCCCGTATGGGCCAGTCGTGTCCGACTCTAGGGTTGTGCGCCCATCTCACTTAAGAGGCCGGGGGCCAGCGCTGTCCGGAGACACTTCCAGGTCACGTGGCCAGCGTGACGAAGCTGCTCTGGCGAGCCAGCGCAGCACACGGAAACACCGTTTACCTTCCTGCCGGAGCAATACCTATTTATCTACTTGCACTTCGGGGTGCTTTCAAACTGCTAGGTGGGCAGGAGCTTGGACCGAAAGACGTGAGCTCACCCCGCCACGGGGATTCGAACCGCCGACCATGCGATCGGCAAGCCCTAGGCACTGAGGTTTTACCCACAGCGCCACCAGCGTCCCATAGATGTGATGGTACTGTATTTCAAATAGTCATGCGGAAGAAGAAGGGAAGGAAATGCATTACAAGTCACTACCACCACCAGCAACCAAGGAAAGCCTGGTGTTTTATTGCTGCATCCAAGCAGACACATAGTGGCTTGCAATTCTGCGAAAGATGCTGCCAGCCTGCTGTAGACCTGAGTGCATCATGACTTGGCCCACAGAGCCCTAGTTTTATATAGATGCCCACATGATTTGATGGCCCAGAATCTACTAGACAATTTGGATGAGTATGAGGAAACGTTGTCAAACAGCCAGTTTGGGAGTGTGGCAGCTCAGGTTTTTCAGGTGAAGAGTCCATATTGGACCACCCAATCAAGCTTAGAAGAAACAAAGCCCTATTTGAAAAGATGCCTTTTTGAGAATCCTTGTGCCCTCAATACCACTGTAAATGTAATGAATAAAACAATAAAACAAACAATAAATATACATGTGTGTAAGGTTAATTTGGTCAGCCATGGTGTCGATTTGGTGCTGACCTTTAAAGCCCTAAATGGCTTCAGCCCAGTATACCTGAAGGAGGATCTCCACCTGCATCGTTCAGCCTGGACACTAAGATCCAGTGCCTTCTAGCAGTTCTCTGATGGCGAGAAGCGAGGCTACAGGGAACCAGGCAGAGGGCCTTCTCGATAGTGATGCCTGCCCACTGACATCAGATGTCCAGGAAATAAATAACTATTTGACTTTTAGAAGACATCTGACGGCAGTCCTGTATAGTAGTACCTCGGGTTAAGAACTTAATTCATTCTGGAGGTCCATTCTTAACCTGAAACTGTTCTTAACCTGAAGCACCACTTTAGCTAATGGGGCCTCTCACTGCTGCCGTGCTGCTGCTGCGTGATTTCTGTTCTCATCCTGAAGCAAAGTTCTTAACCCGAGGTACTATTTCTGGGTTAGCGGAGTCTGTAACCTGAAGCGTCTGTAATCCGAGGTACCACTGTATAGGGAAGTTTTTAATGTTTGTGGTCTGTTTTAATTTGCTGGAAGCTGCCCAGAATGGGGTGGGGTATAATTGTTGTTGTTGTTGTTTGCTTCTCTTTGTGAAAATAACTCGGCTGGTTGACCCTGGAAGGGAAAGGCATGTCACAGGCTTCGCAGAAAGGGGTTTCCATGAAACAGCAAGGCCAGACATGAAAGGCTTGTGCTCAGGCGGGTGGGAGAGTTTACACTTCACTTGCCTGCTTAATACAAAAAGCAGATGCCAGCATAAATCCCATCAGTCCAGACAGCTACTCAATAAATGGGAACAGGCTAATATTCCTCCAGCTGTGACCAAACTGGATGCGGCGTGAATGAAGGTCATCGAGTCTGCCGGAGCGTGGCCCTGGGGCAGGGGTGGCACTAGGTGGGAATGAGACAATGCGCACACAGATACACACAGGGAGTAGAAGTGTCAATGTGACTCCCGCTGGCAAGAGGACATGGTGATGGAATTCTCACCCACAGCAGGATAGCTGGAAGGAAGGATCCGGCCCATGACTTGTTCACAACTCTCCAGTGCTCTCAGTGCAACTTTCCTATCACTCCTACATGGCCACACACTCAGGGCAGATATGCCACCCAAGTTCTTAATAATTCATAGCAGACCCTCCAAGTGTCCCTATTTTCCAGGGACAGCCCCAGATTTACAGAAGCCGCCCCAGTTTCTGATTGGATCCTGGAATGTCCCGCTTTTCCTTAAGGTGTCCCTATTTTTATTGGAGAAATGTTGGAGCAGGCATAGGCAAACTTTGGCCCTCCAGATGTTTGGGACTACAATTCCCATCATCCCTAGCTAACAGGACCAGTGGTCAGGAATGATGGAAATTGTAGTCCCAAACATCTGGAGGGCCAGAGCTTGCCCATGCCTGTGTTGGAGGGTAGGAAGTTATGTGACCACCCCTCCCGAGCCAAGGAGATAAGGAACTGTACAACTTTTAGAAGACATCTAAAGGCAGCCCTGTATAGGGAAGTTTTTTATGTGTAATGTTTTATTATGTTTTATATGTGTTGGAAGTCACCCAGAGCAGCAACCCAGTCAGATGGGCGGGATATAAATACTATTATTATTATTATTATTATTATTATTATTATTATTATTATTATTATTATTTGAATAGGACATCCCTGTTGGAGAAATGTTGGAGGGTATTGTCATAGCTCTGGTACCTTTTGTTCCCTGTGCAAATCTCAGTCAATGCCCACTGCCCTTTTCCCAAGGATAACCTTGTGCCTTTTTTGAGCTCTTTGGTGCAACTTGCACAGCCAGAAAAACAAAAGGCACATATGCCCTTTAGATCCACAGAGATATGTTGCTGCCAAGGCAATTAAAGGTAAAGATAAAGGTACCCCTAACCGTTAGGTCCAGTCGCGGACGACTCTGGGATTGCGGTGCTTATCTCGCTTTATTGGCCGAGGGAGCCGGCGTACAGCTTCTGGGTCATGTGGCCAGCATGACTAAGCCACTTCTGGAGAACCAGAGCAGCGCACGGAAACGCCGTTTTCCTTTCCGCCAGAGTGGTACCTATTTATCTACTTGCACTTGACGTGCTTTCGAACTGCTAGGTTGGCAGGAGCAGGGACCGAGCAACAGGAGCTCACCCCGTCGCGGGGATTCAAACCACCAACCTTCTGATCGGCAAGCCCTAGGCTCTGTGGTTTAACCCACAGCGCCACCCACGTCCCAATTGGACATTACCTAATGCAGAAGGGACAGGGAGCCACAAGCAGAAGCCTAGTGCCTTTGCACTGGTTGGCCAGAGTACATGAAAGCATGGAGCACATTGACTACTTAATATCACCTGCACACTTTCCCTTATATTTTAATAAATAAAAGAGCTAAGGAATTGTCTCTGTGTGTGTGTTTTTAAGAATGAAAGAATGAAAGCTGAGCGCTAAAGGAAGTGAACCCCTGTGGATGCCGCAGCTGATGGGAAATATGGTCCTGCCCTTGACATACTATTGCATCCCTGAGTCAAAATGTGAACTAACTGCCAGGGCAGATTCAGTCACAGGGAATATCATTCTCTCCCGCTGCCCTGCCCAAAAGGCTGTTGGCTCTGGTCATTTGCCCAGGCCCTCCTGTTCCCTGATTCTAGCTGACCAAGGTAAAAAGGCAATACTGTGGGGACCTGAGGCAGAGGAATTGGTGTGGCAGCATTCAAGCGCTTGCCTTCTGGGACTATAAACAGTGCAGGAAATTATCACACGTAGGTTTAAATCCCTACGGTGATGGTGGTGGCAGGGACTGCTATTTCCGGGTATCCTTTGCGGATTTAGACACTGAGCTTCCAGATGTTTGCTTACTGACACAGTTATTGCTGATTCCTCTTCAATCCGGCCCAGATGGCAGAGGCAAGCATACATCTTAAGTGTAACTCTCTGCGCTGTTGTGGTGTTTGAGACAGCCTTTTAAAAAGGGAAGGGGGGGTTCATGATGGCATTGGGGCAGTTATTTATGGCCCTGTTTGCACCCTAGAGTCCCTTCTTGTCTGGGGCATGGCTGTAGCTAGGAGGTAGTGAGGTGGGCCCCCGCCAGGGGCGTAGGCGAGGGGGCGTGCAAAATCGGCTTTAAAAATGTCCATAAATATGTCTATAAATAAAAATATTGATTATTGCCTCATAAGAAAATGTATTAAATACAGTGGTACCTCGGGTTAAGTACTTAATTCGTTCTGGAGGTCCGTTCTTAACCTGAAACTGTTCTTAACCTGAGGTACCACTTTAGCTAATGGGGCCTCCCGCTGCCGCCGTGTGATTTCTGTTCTCATCCTGAAGCAAAGTTCTTAACCTGAGGTACTATTTCTGGGTTAGCGGAGTCTGTAACCTGAAGTGTCTGTAACCTGAAGCGTCTGTAACCTGAAGCGTCTGTAACCCAAGGTACCACTGTAGAGGGTGAATTGAATGGGGTGGTGGTGGATGAGAGGTGGAAAGAAGAGCTAATTTGCCAGTGACCAGGGGGCGCAATCTGGACAGTTCTGCCAGGGGTGCAAGATCACCTAGCTACAGCTCTGGTCTGAGGCTGCAAGTTTGAAAGGGACTGGTGGTGGCAGCGATGACCAGATCGTCAAGTTGCAACTGTCCCACCTTACAAGGCTGTTGTGCACAGGAAGGGGGCAAGGAGGCTCTCCTAGGCTCCTCCTTCTGTCACCCCTAGAGTCTCTCATGTCTGCTCCTGTTAGGCTCCGCTGCAGTCCTTCTTTATCCTCTGTGGTTCTCTTCATCCAACAAGAGGCTAATAGCCCTGAATCGCCAAACCAGTGATGTTACTGATAAGCAAACATGGTCCATGTTTCCTAGGACCACATGTTCAGCTCACAATTGCGGCAGCATCCTAAAACCAGTACCAGGGCCTTCTACGAGAGCCACTTCATATTGATCCCAGGAAATTTAGAGTGTGTTTACTCACCTTTAGCTGCACTTGCTTTGTTGACTCAGTGCTATTATTTCTCGGGGAGAGAAGCGGCGGCACAGGCAGAATTATGCTTGGAAACACACAGATGGGATGTAAAAAGCTGGCGATAAGGAGGAGAGTGGGGTTCTTGGAGCGATGGTATTGGCCGCTCTGATGCACGGCACGGTAGCAGATTCATGGGAGCGTGGAGAGTGGGGCTATTGGCTCCATAAATCCATAGGAGGGGGGAAGTAGCTCCTAGGCAGGGGAACAAAAATAATTCTGGACAACAGCTCTGATGGCCCATAGGTGGCATTTTCCTGTGCAGAGGGAATACACAGAACGACAAAGGTGTTGTTGGTGGCATCCGTCTCCAGAGACAACAGAGTGCACCTCCAGGTATGAAGTCAAACTGCTGTGTTAGCAGCACCAAAGTGACTTCGCTGGGGAGCAAACCTGGCCGGTGCTTATGGAGGTCCTGGGCTGACCAGTGGGCATGTTGATTCATCTGGGACATTGGCTTCACACACACACCCTGCTCAAAATAATCTGTATGCATAGTCACCAGCAGAAACAGTTCCCCCTACTTCATCAACAAGCACGCATTTGAAAAGTTGAACAAATATTTCTACCCATGCTGGGACTGCATGGGCTTTTAAGTGCATAAAAGGGTATGTAATCTGGTTTAAGTGCTCTTAAGTAGCTACACTGCAGCAAACACCAGGTGTGTGATCTAATCAAATATTTAAAACAAAATTTTAATCCACTTAAAAATAGCCTGCTAATCAAATTTACGTTTATTCTTTCCAGCAACACGCATTATCCTTAAAACTAGACTTTACAAAGTTTGATTGGCTGTGGCTGCAAACCTACACACACACACACACACACACACAGAGAGAGAGAGAGAGAGAGAGAGAGAGAGAGAGAGAGCGCTTATAGAATCCTTATAATCAAGATCATTTCAGCCTTATCGATCAGGAATGGGGGTGGATGGTTCTCTCTTCATTTTGCTTCTGAAGAGGCCAGAGAATAAGACTTCATGCAATTCGTTTCTTGACTAAGAGTGTCTCCTGGTGGCCACATGAATAGGCTGCAGGTCCAGCCTTTTCAATCCACTGCCCCTGTTCATTTCAGATAGAAAACGCCTATGGAGAGAGAGAGAGAGAGAGAGAGAGAGAGAGAGAGAGAGAGAGAGAGAGAGAGAGAGAGAGGCCCACTGCCTGAGCGATTTCATTTCATTTCATTCTCTTGCATGGCGAGGTGCAGGAGTGCATTAAAGGAAGAACTCTTCTCCCCTAAAGTTCACTCCCCCGTCTTGATAACAGTGTCCACTCTTCAAACTGGCAATGCAAAGCTTCTATTGTGTCTCGCAGTGGGAGGGGTGGAAGAGCCCTTGACCTGTGTCTCAGCACTGGGCATGCCAATAGCTCGTGACCAGTGCCAGCCTTTGCTAGAGAGGGAGGAGAAACTCAGCTCAGTTCAGATTGAACGCAAGCCTACATAATTTGCCTCTTCCGAAACACCGTCCATCCTTTGAAATTCGCACCTCTCCAAATGTTGTGATGCAGTTCTGCAACCAAATGATGTGAACATTTGAAGGGTGTGTGTGCATAAAAACGCACAGATTTGTGAGAATAACATGTTAAAATGCATTTGTAGCAGGGATTATAGGTGTCTTCTCCAAAGTTCCATTCCCTTGGGAAGGGTATCACATTTCCCCAACCCTCAAACTAAAACATTTATTGTTGATGAAAATTAGATGATTCCCCACCCACACCCAAGCAAGCGATCACATCCCCTTGCTTTTTTAAAAAATAATATTTATTGCTTTTAAGAGTTACAAAAAAGTAGAAGAAAGAGGGAAAAGACAAAAAAGAAAAAAGAAAAAAACTCAAGAAAAAAGAAAAACAAAAACAATACAATATATAAACAATACAAACCCACCCTAAACCCATTAAACTAAACACATAAACAAAGCAAGACAAAAACAATTTAAAAACATCCCTCCTTTCCCATACTCTGTCCTTCATTCCCTTGTTTCCCCGACTTCCTCACACCTCCCTTCTTGTATCCCACTTCTAGTACTTGTTTCAGCAAATCCTTTCCATCTTTCTCTATTTTCTGTCATATTATAAATAACATATTCTTTAACCTTATTTCCCATTAAAGGTAAATTACTTATATACACCCAACTTCTTATAGCATTTCTACTAAATCCATAAAATATAATTCCACCATTTTTCTAACAGTCATTACTTTAACAAAATTTCTAAACAGACACTTTAAATTCTCCAATAATCTTCCACTATCTCCTTTCCCTGGCTTCGGATTCTGCCAGTCCTTTCCGTCAGTTCCATATAATCCATCAACCTGGTGTTCTTATATCCGAGGCTCTTAAATCTCTTCCAAGTCCCTTCTGCAGGTCTTCTTCATATTCTCTGATGCTCAGGAGCAAATCTCGGGAAAACTCCAGCCTAGCAATACTTTTGTTCCTTCTGGACAGTTCAGCCAAATTTCCAAAGTTAAAAATAAAGTCCATAGAGTGTTTCAGAACGTATTTCAGGATTCCTCCAATTCTAGCGACCCCCAAAACTTCATGCTCCTCCAAACCCAGGTCCATGTCCCAAAAGTCAGTCAATCCCTGGATAGAGGGTTCTTTCCAACTTTCCTTCTTCAATCCAAGCTGGGATCCTAACCTCAAAATTTAACTTTTGCTAGATTCAGTCATGAAAGACCTCAATTTATAATCCTCAATTTGCTTCTGAGAAATTAAGGATCCCGCTTGTACTACTTTTGGTTTCACATCATCAGCTTTCTCCTTTTCCTCCACCATTTGTTCAACCAAGATATGTTCCTGTACCGAATCCTGAATTGTTTCTGTATTGACACTCACTTTTTGACTCAAATTAATCACGTTCTGTTCCAAGTTGTCAATTTTAGAGATCGTGTCATCTGTCTTTTTATGGAGCTGTTCCAGCGAGTAGTTTATCTTGTATAATACAGTCACAATAGCTTCTCCTATCAACATTTTGAATGATCCAAGGTCAGACCCTAGTTTTCAGAATCTTATCTTGCAGCTGGAGATCTCCCTGTTGCACTCCTGTAACAGTTTCACATGCTCCCTCTAGAGGGAAACAGTTTCCATTTGTATCAATTCTTTCAAGCGCGACTCAAGCAAATAACAATAGTTTCAATTTTCGGTTACTTTTTCCTCCATTTTTAAACGCAGAAGAGGACAATGGAAACAGTACCTTTCTTATTTTAGCTAGCTGTCAAATCCGTTCTGTCAATAAACATTCCCCGAACATCATCTGGCAGCCCTTTTCCAGGTTCAGAGCAGTGGCAATTTGATTTTCACTCTCTTCTGCAGGCACACTAGATCCAAAACTTCCCCCCTCTTCTCCTGCTTCCAAGAGGGGTTATATATTTTTGTCCGGTGGGAATCTAATCCTTTATCAAAAGCTTTCAAAGACTTTAGCTTGTAACGTCTTTGCTTCAATCTATTTACAAAAACGGGAGGCGGACTTCCTGTTTAGAGCCTTCCCGCTTCGGCGCCAAATTAAAGTGTTTCAAGATCCAATTCTCCGTTCTACTCACGGGTAGTCGTTTAAAATCCAATTGTCCACAGGAAAAAGTCAGCGCTCTCCGGCAACAGCAATGCGGCTTCACTCCGTGAAAGAAGCGGTTGATTCAAAGCACCGCACCGCTCACCCCATGTCGCTCCAGATCCCCAAAACAGGGTTTCTCTGCGAGTAGGGGAGGCGCAAAGGGTGCCAGCCGAATCCCAGGTTCACAGGCTTCTCCCGCCTGTGATTTCTATGGGTCTCCGCTTTCACCGTGGCGGTCAGACCCTGCTTTTCACGGAGCAAGTTCCTCCCGATCGGAGGAGCTCCGCCATTGCTGGAGGTGCCAACCCGGAAGTAGCCAATCACATCCCCTTGCTACAGTGGGTCAAGTGAATGAATTTTATTATTTCGGTCACGGACCAGTTCCAGCCCACATACAATATCAAGGAAGTCATAAAACACGATAGGGATACATTTGAATATGCAATTAGGTATAACAGGGACAACACAGATATAGCAACAGTTTAAAAATATATAAATTAAATGGGTCAAATGTGATTGTGGAAGTGTCATCGGTCTCTGTTATGCAGCGCCTGCAACATCACTAGCGGTGAGTGACATGACTCCCCTCCCATTCCTTTGTATTTAGCCTAACAGTGTGACCATATACCCTCTAGCCACATGTGGCAATGGGTGGAAAAACACAGCTTCCCGCCCACCTCTCCTCCCAGTCCTTTGCTGCAATGGTGAGAGGAGCTCCCCAACTCCATCTGCTTACTTCTAAAAGGGCATCTTTTCCCTCTAGTGTGGCACCATCACTATGCAATCTTAGTAGGTGAAAACAGGAAGGAGCACTCCTGAGTGCCAAGAGCAATGATGCCATGTCAAATGAAAAAAGAGGCACCTCTTTCTCCTGGGCCAAAGCATACTCTCCAACATTTCTTCAATAAAATAGGGATGTCCTGTTCAATACGATGATGACGACTACGGTAACAATAACAATAGTGTTATTTATAGCCCATCCATCTGACTGGGCTGCCCCAGCCATTCTGGGAGGCTTACAACACATATAAAAACATAAGGCCTGGCCTTTGGTTTGGACTCAGTCTGACCCTTATGTTTCCCTCCCCTTATGGTTTTGAGCTATGGGCTACTATTAAAATGAGGCTGCATTTTAAATTATATTTTAATCTGTATTTTAAATTGTATATATATATTTGTAATTTTACTGGTGTTAGCTATGGCCAGGGAGGGTGGGGTATAAATAGTGGTTAAGAGTGGTAGACTCGTAATCTGGTGAACCGGGTTCGTGTCTCCGCTCCTCCACATGCAGCTGCTGGGTGACCTTGGGCCAGTCACACTTCTCTGAAGTCTCTCAGCCCCACTCACCTCACAAAGTGTTTGGTGTGGGGGAGGAAGGGAAAGGAGATTGTTAGCCGCTTTGAGACTCCTTCAGGTAGTGATAAAGCGGGGTATCAAATCCAAACTCTTATTATTATTATTATTATTATTATTATTATTATTATTATTAAGAAGAAGAAACATTAAACATTTAAAAAAACCTTCCCTATGCAGAGCTGCCTTCAGATGTCTTCGAAAGGTTATGTGACCCCTTGGCTCGAGGTCACATAACGCCATGCCCTCCAACATTTCTCCAATGAAACTGGGGACATCCTACTATACCCTCTGACTTTTCTCCAATGAAAATAGAGACACCCTAAGGAAAAATGGGGCACTGCATTATCAAATCAGAAACCGGGGCATCTTCAGTAAATCTGGTTGTGTCTCTGTTAAACAGGGACCCTTGGAGGGTCTGCTACAGCAGGTAGAACAATCCTCCTTCAAATCTGTCTTCCTTTGTAATAAAATTGCCCCTTTCTAGTATGCCATACTGAGGCTTGAAATCCATTATCCATCTACTCTGCATAGGAACAAGTTTCCTAGTGTAGACAATATTTTGTGTGGGGGGGGGGTAGTGACTCCCCTGGAAAGGAGCCGAGTGTTCTGAACTGAGAAGATAGAGATGTGATTTCAGAAAGATACGGGGACAAAAAGCAAAGTCACCTCTTGGCCTTTTTAGGTGCAAAGAACGGCTGCACTGTGACCCTGAACGCACCACTATCTACCGCTAAGTAAGGCTGCCAAACTGGGCAAATATGGATTCTTGGATTAGTATCCGCGATGGTGCTCGGCACTGCCTGCCATTTGGTAGGTTAATTGTTTGACAGGCCATCTGCCAATGGCTCATTTAACCGCCAGCGTGAAAAACAACAGCTTGCTGAGGCAACGCAGGCAGCCATAAAGGAGAAAGGAGGGAGGGAGAGAGGGAATGAATGGATGGGTGGATGGATGGATGGGGAAGCTAAGCGGTAAGGGAAGGAACAGTGCTAGGGCCTTGGACAATTAGCGGTGGCTGGCAGGAATAGGTGTGCTTCCTGTGGGTGAGATCCTGCAAAGGGCAAGACTCATCAGGACCATCACTGGGAATATATATGATGAATAACTGATACAAAATACTTGTAAAAAAGTTTTTTGTTTTTTATTGGGTTTTTTAAAAAAAGACTTTGTTCAGGCAAGCGGGAGCCAAGCTGAGCTGTTTTCACACAGCCAACTGCTTCCTGTTCAGAATGTCTGCTTCTAGAAGCTTCTCTCTATTGGCCCTCTTTCTGAGGTGGGCAGTTATATGCAACTAGCTCAGGGATCAGCTAACTTTCAGCAGGGGGTCGTCCACTGTCCCTCAGACCTTGTGAGGGGCCGGACTATATTTTGGAGGGGGGGGGATGAACGAATTCCTATGCCTCACAAATAACGCAGAGATGCATTTTAAATAAAAGGACACTCATGTAAAAACACGCTGATTCCCGGACCGTCCACGGGCCAGATTTAGAAGGCAATTGGGCTGGATCCGGCCCCCGGGCCTTAGTTTGCCTACCCATGAACTAACTGCTTAGCACTTTTCCTCCGTATGCTGATGTTGCCATTCTCCACCTGTGAGCGCTAAGCGTCAGAGGCAAATTGTCTTGAAAATGATTTACGTGAGGTGATTCATTTGCACAGAAGAGTGAATGACTCAGCCGATGGTCTTCCGATTGCTTCAGTCAAAGCCGCTGACTTTTCTTGCTACAGGATCTGTGCTACATTTATGGTCCATCTTCCAATGCTAGCAGTCTGTTCATAGGTTGCGAGTGATGTCCTGCTGTCAATGCATTGGTTAAAGGGTAAAGGTAAAGGGACCCCTGACCATTAGGTCCAGTCGTGACCGACTCTGGGGTTGCGGCGCTCATCTCGCTTTATTGGCCGAGGGAGCCGGCGTACAGCTTCCGGGTCATGTGGCCAGCATGACTAAGCCGCTTCTGGCAAACCAGAGCAGCGCACGGAAACGCTGTTTACCTTCCCGCTGGAGCGGTACCTATTTATCTACTTGCACTTTGACGTGCTTTCAAAGTGCTAGGTTGGCAGGAGCAGGGACCGAGCAACGGGAGCTCACCCCGTCGTGGGGATTTGAACCGCCGACCCTCTGATCGGCAAGTCCTAGGCTCTGTGGTTTAACCCACAGCGCCACCCGCTGTGTCATATCTTTATTCTTCCAATTCATCAAAATCAATCTCTTGTCCACCATTTGGGGCGCGTAGGGTCCATTTTTGTTGTCCCATTGTTAATTTCCTTACAGTAGGTATATCACTCGATAGAATATTCTCCGCTGAAAGATTAAACTTTTTCTGCACAGTCATAGTTACACAGCCCAGCAAATTAACAGGATGTCTAGACAAATGGGTGCACCGACATCCACAAAATATCAATGGGTTTATTCTGTTTTTATTTGCTGTGCCTCCTCTTTGCACAATCATCAGTCACGAGGCATCTAAAAATATTGCTCTGGGTGCTGCATTATGATTCCAACTGTCTGTTTCCCACAGGCACCCAAAGAAACCTCTTTACCTGAGCTTGCAGGTGTGCGGTGGGGGGAGAGAGAGAGAGAGCAGGGAGGGAGGGGCAGGAATTGAGAGGGTGGGGTATTTCTTTCATTGCCGGTGGTTTTCCAGCCTTCCCGCACTGAGCGGCAGCTTCTGTTTACTTTGAGATGGCAAGTGCAAAGCTTGCCATCTATCAGTCCATCAGTTCACTGCTAAACACCTAGTGATATTTACACAAGGCAATACTCAGCAAGCACAGTGGCCAGAAGGGGCTATGGCCAGAAACAGGACCCCTCTCCAACTCAGCCATTGTCACTGAGTGTCCTGGTCAGCTGGGGGCTTAGGCTGTAGTTCTTAAGGACACAGGAAAAGAGTCCTGCTTCATGAGGTCCATGGTTCTAGTTCAGCAGTGGAGGTCCTATAGCCACTACTTTCCCGGGAGCATGTTGCACTGAACTCCTTGGGACTTACTTCTGAGCCTCTTGGGCTTGCTAATCAGAAGATTGCAGCGGTTTGAATCCCCATGATGGGGTGAGCTCCTGTTGCTCTGTTCCAGCTCCTGCCAACCTAGCAGTTTGAAAGCATGCCAGTGCAAGTAGATAACAGGTACCACTGCGGTGGGAAGGTAAACAGGGTGTCCATGCACTCTGGTTTCCATCACAGTGTCCCGTTGCACCAGAAGTGGTTTAGTCATGCTGGCCACATGACCCAGAAAGCTGTCAGTGGACCAACGCCGGCTTCCTTGGCCTGAAAATGAGATGAGCGTCACAACCCCTTAGTTGCCTTTGACTGGATTTACCCATCCAGGGGTCCTTTACTTTTACCCGGTGGCGCTGTGGGTTAAACCACAGAGCCTAGGACTTGCCAATCAGAAGGTCAGCGGTTCGAATCCCCGTGATGGGGTGAGCTCCCATTGCTCGGTCCCTGCTCCTGCCAACCTAGCAGTTCGAAAGCTTTTCCCCTCAAGAGCTGGGTCTAAAAATTTAGACCCAATGGCAGAAAAGATAGGGCAGAGTTTAATCCTGTGCTGCCTTTCAGCCAAAAACATGGCTCACAAATCTATAAAATTCAAACAATAAAATCCAGCTCACAAAAATGAAGAAACCAGTGTCTCAACAACATCTTTAAAAGAAACCTAATACGCAAATACAACCATCCTGTCCAAGCACAGTTCCCCTCTGTGGCTGTGCTTGAGAAGTGAAAGGAGACATCTTTCTTCTCACAGAGATGGGTCTTTGGGAAGGACAAGCATAGTTACAATCCACCTTTGTGATTCTAGTGGATTTAAGTACAGCTAACTATGTGAGAATGGGACGCGGGTGGCGCTGTGGGTTAAACCACAGAGCCTAGGACTTGCCAATCAGAAGGTCAGCGGTTTGAATCCCCGTGACGAGGTGAGCTCCCATTGCTCGGTCCCAGCTCCTGCCCACCTAGCAGTTCAAAAGCACGTCAAAGTGCAAGTAGATAAATAGGTACCACTCCGGTGGGAAGGTAAACGGCATTTCTGTGCGCTGCTCTGGTTCACCAGAAGTGGCTTAGTCATGCTGGCCACATGACCCAGAAGCTGAACGCCGGCTCCCTCGGCCAATAAAGCGAGATGAGCGCCGCAACCCCAGAGTCGGCCACGACTGGACCTAATGGTCAGGGGTCCCTTTACCTTTACCTTTAACTATGTGAGAAGCATCCCAAAACATTGATCATCTGGCTTGAAAGGGCAAAATCCTGTACACTGACCAGCCAGTTTTGTGAATTACATTTCCCCCTCTTCAGAATGCTTTTCTAAAACTTTGTAATCAAGCCAACTAAAAGAACGGTCTGCTTCTTAAATCGGTGGTTAGAGAAAGTCACTGTGCTGCTCTCACCAGTTCTTTTAAGAAATCTTAGAGACATCGTAGTTTGTTACTGATTAAGTTCCGGTTGCTAAAGTTGACCGAGGTGTTACAATACTAATGAATCCTGTAACTTTCCTTGACCTCCTGTTAAACCCTGTTGCCTGTGGAACTGAGCAAATGAGCTGTATTAAATGAATTTCATGGGGTTGTGCCACCCCCTCGGGCTCTTGCATTTACATCCACCATGTTGGAAGGCAGTGGGAAACCCAGAGGCTTCCTGTTGTTCCAAAACTTGATCATATTTTGCTATTCTGAAACAAGGCAGGACAAATGTGGAAGATGAAAAGGGTGGGGGAGGAGAATTACTTCAACAAACCTTTTTTTCTTTCTTTCTGTGATTATAGGAGATTTGATCCCAATTTCTCCCACTACCATATTCCCATCTTTTCAGGCTACAAAGCTCCCAAACCCAAGTATTTGCACCACTCTGGGTACAAGAGACGTACAGGTTCTCTTGCTTTTTCCTGCTGATCTCTTTGTTGTTGATGAGCTAATTCACCCAGGGAACCCCAGCTGAATGTCAACTGGAAGGTATTTGGCTGTCCAAAACAATACTGGAAGTCTGTTGGTTTTAGGAACTTGTCATGCCTATAAGATTTATTCCACCACCACCAACCTCCTTTCTTGTTTAGTTGCTCACGTGATGGGCATAGACCCATGCCTAAGATCACCCAATCCCGTCTCCTAGCACATAACTGCTAGTCATATGCAAATAGACTTGATCTGGTCTTTGAATCTGGTCTCCTCAGATCAAAAGAGCCTTGACTTGTGTCTTTCATCAAATGAATGGTTTAAAATTGTACTTTGATTCTAACATTCATGGGCAATGCCTTCATTACGACACACCCAAATGCCACAAAACTGTGGCAAGCTTTTGAGTTCTCCAGAACTCTTCATCAGGCAAGAGGCTACACAAAGCAGGGACACAAATAAAAATAAAAAAGCTCCGAAATTAGGCTGGACGTTGCAGTCATGAGGTCAGCTTGGACCAGGACCTCTGCTTTTTTATGTCATTTGATTGCTTGTTTGTATATCCCTGCTGAGGATGCTTCTTAGTTGCAGTGTTGACTCTGTGCCACTGAGTCCTTGAGCCAGCAAGGCTGTATCACTTTAGCCAAGAAAAATGTATGGTTTTGTCAACCAAAGCAGGTGCTGGCCAAACAAATGCCAACAGTCTTGCTGCTAATCCATTGGCATTGTAACTGCAACCATCTTCCATTTTACATCCGTCCTATCAATATACACTGTTTATTCCGGGGTGCATTTAATTTTTGTTGTCATATGCAAGTCAACTTGCAAGGATCTTCTGAGTCACTTGAAGAAGTATACCGATTTAGTGTTTCCTTAAAAAATTTCTATTTTGCCCCTAATTCAGTATGGAGGGATGGATCAAGCCAAATGCTATTTCTTGTGGCTCTTTGCTTCTAAGCATTCTGACAACTAAAAACCTAATGAGTGTTGGTAATCAACAGTGTTTTTCTTTTCTTGCTTCCAACAATACCTAGAAATATGTCTGCATTTCTATCAGCCCTGATAGTTGCCATGTATCTAATTAGAGTGGTACCTCGGGTTAAGTACTTAATTCGTTCTGGAGGTCTGTTTTTAACCTGAAACTGTTCTTAACCTAAAGCACCACTTTAGCTAATGGGGCCTCCTGCTGCTGCCGCGCCACTGGAACACGATTTCTGTTCTTATCCTGAAGCAAAGTTCTTAACCCGAGGTACTATTTCTGGGTTAGTGGAGTCTGTAATCTGAAGCGTATGTAACCTGAAGTGTATGTAACCCGAGGTACCACTGTATGTTGTTCGCAGTCCCCAGAAATAGTGGCTTTCATTGCTTGTACCTTAATGTGCTATGTACCCTTATACACTCCTCTGCTGCTTTAAGATGAATGTTTCAGACATTTTAGGTAGTATAATCACTTGCTAACTGCTAGGTCCTTGGTAGTGGTTCAATCAGCATATTAGAGTAGATATGTTTAAAAGACAACCAGGTTGTATTAGCCATTTCTCCCACAGTTGGTAAGATTGAGTTTTGATCCCCCGGCACCACAACAAATCTTCCAAAGGCGTATGTGATTTTAAATGGGCTCAGCATCCCAGGAATAGCAATTGACAGGCATTTGCTACACATAATAATTTTATTATTTGTACCTTGCTCATCTGACATGGGCTGCCCACATATTTTGCATTCAACACTCAGATCTGAGCCTCTGTTTCTTCCCACATGTAGTTTATACCATGTAACAGGAGCGTGACAAAAAATGCCCTGTGGCCACTCCATCTGTGCTACGCCTGCTCACTTACACTCTCCACTCATTCCAGGTTTGTCTGCATCAAGCACACACCTGCTGCTGCTCCTCCCTCTTTCAGAGTCTCTGGCCGCTCGCTCAGCCTATTTCACAATTTGCCTCTCAGCGCTGGCTCTCAAGAGCAGGCTCACAGGTTTGGTGCACAGAGGAGGAGGAGGAGGAGGAGGAGGAGATGCACCGCTGAACCATCTGATCAGGGAGAAGAAGCCAGAGCAAATACAAGACAGGGGACCAGTTTCTGCAGCACAGGCATCAAGGTAAGATTCCCACCAGCATCCATTTGCTGGACGGCACTGCAAACATCTGCCTTTCTAGTAATGTGGGTTGAGCAGAGTGGCATGATCGACAAGGGGGTAAGGGGACCCGTGCCCTGGAATTAACCCGAGGTGTGATGTTACCTTGCTCAGTTCCATGAGACCCAAGGGACAGACGGACAGGAGATTCCAGCATATTGTTACAAAAGCTGGGTGCCACCCCCACTCTCTGCAAGACTCCAGGGGGTTCCAGGCACTCACCCAGGATCTGGGTTCCATTGAAGGATTGAGACATGGCAGAGACTGTCTTAGCTTTAAGAAATACAGTGGTACCTCGGGTTAAGTACTTAATTGGTTCCGGAGGTCCGTTCTTAACCTGAAACTGTTCTTAACCTGAAGCACTACTTTAGCTAATGGGGCCTCCTGCTGCCGCCGCACGATTTCTGTTCTCATCCTGAAGCAAAGTTCTTAACCCGAGGTACTATTTCTGGGTTAGCGGAGTCTGTAACCTGAAGCGTCTGTAACCTGAAGTGTATGTAACCTGAGGTACCACTGTATGGTTTATTCACCTATTTACACCTTCAGTCTGTATGGAAGGGTCCAGATAACTAGGAAAGGTTGGAATAAGTTATCAGCACCCATTATAAAGGTGTGTGTGTGTGTGTGTGTGTGTGTGTGTGTGTGTGTGTCCGTTATTCATGATGATGCTGTCCGTCTGTGTGACTTTATGCCTACCGTTTCAACCAAATATACCTCTACTTAGCTTCTGTCTCAGGGGGGTTTACTAAGCGGATCCCTCATTTTAACTTCCTTCTATTTAACGATCACTTGCTGCCCACACCCTAATTGGGCATCTTTGCAGGTGCGTAAATCATTGGACCCACTCCTGTCTCTGAGGCTTCAGCAATCCACTGGCCTTGGGTTCTGTCGTGTGATTTCACACACTTGTGTGTTTGTGTGCCCCCTTCTACCACTTCGTTTTACATGTCTAGATGGCACCCTTCATTCCTTTTGGACGGGAAGGTGGGAAGTGGCTGTCGTGGCATTTCTCAAAAACCTGTAAAGGTAAAGGGTAAAGGGACCCCTGACCATTAGGTCCAGTCATGACCGACTCTGGGGTTGCGGCACTCATCTCGCTTTATTGGCCGAGGGAGCTGGAGTACAGCACCACCGGCGTCCCTCAAAAACCTGTAGCCAGCTGATAATCTTCAGGAAACAGAAGTCAGCGGCTGATCATACCTGGGTTGGGGGAGAGAAGAGGCATCCAGCTCGTACCTCTCCATATGTTTTCGCCTTGAACAAGACTGCTAGCAGCAGGCCAAGCAAGAGAGCCTCCGTTTATATATTGATACCGATCAGGGTGGTCTGCCACAATCTAGGGATGCACAGAGTACACCAGGAGGTTAAAACATAATCAACAGTTGCCAAGAGCTGCTGCAACCAATGCTATATCGATCTCTCTGCTTGTACTGTTGTTTTTCGCCCTGTGCTTAGCGAAGGGAGAATTTCAATCAAAGTGCCCCACGCTTTGTGGGAAACTGGGATTATGCAGGCCAAGAGTTGACTGTATTCTTCACCATTTGCTCCTTTGCTTCCCTCCTAGCTGGAAGGTACTAAGGAAAGATGAACATGACCGATGCAACATGGGCAAACAATGCCAGGGACCCAGATGGGGATGGGAAATCGCCTTGTCTTGCTGGCACTGCTGCTGTCATCTATTACGGCATCCTGCTGTGTGTGGGTCTGCCAGGTAAGGAAAAGGATGAGAAGCAAGCCATCTCCGCAGGTGTGTCTGGGAGACGCTTAAGAGGTACAAAGAACAAGGAGGAAGAGTAGCAGCAATTCAGAGTGAAGGAATTTTTAATTCGCAGTACTTTACTTTGAAAGAAAAGTGGAATTTAAATGTAGTGAAATAAAAATGTGTTTTTCTATTTTTATTAAATAAAAATATGTTTTTAAAAATCGAAATGATATAATCAAAAACACATCACAACAACTTTTTTAAAAAATGAAACAAATAAAAGCCCACAACAGAATCACAGAGAGAGCTGGTATAATATAAATGCTTCTTGGAAGCAACCTAAAACTTTGATGCCAAGGGGCCAAACAGATGCACTGATGCAAGATGTGGAGCCACCACTGAGAAGGACCTGTGTCTGGTACCCATCAACAAAAAGGGAATAAAATTCTGAGACCATGTGGATCATGAGCTCTGGGGTGAGAGAAAGTGGGGAAATTTGGGTGTGGAAATAGCAAGGGCTTTAGGAAATAGTTTAGAGAAGTGTTCGCATAAATGATTTGCAAACAAAATCTGACAATGATCACGATAACCTTAGGGAGTTCAGAACGATGCAAAGCCAAGGGGTCATGTGATGAGAGAGCAGAAAGGGAACAAAGCAACAAATTTTAAAAAGGCATTTTTTTCCAAGTGAGGGTTTGTTGATACATTGCTGCTTGGTGTGGATTAATTTACCCCTTGTTTACAAAATAAGAAACCTTTTTAATCAAATGCAGCGAGGTTCATTTATAGTGACCCAGCAGTTATCTGTTAGCAGCATTCACACACCATATTGGAAAGCAGGAAATGGAAAATGGTTATGAAATGTCCTATATGAGCAGAAGTCATAAATGCTACTAAGCTTTGTAAATAGAGGAGTGCCGAGTTCTCACAGAATTCATTAAGTAAAAAAAATGGGACGTTGTAATGAGAATGAAACCCAATTCAATGCAAATAAATTTTAAAAACCCATTTCAATGCAAATAATTTTTTTAAAAAGTTGTGCCAGTGGTTGGAAATAAATATAGATAGCAAATTGGGATGTTGTGCCAAAACTCAACCACGGTGTAACAGCCTTGCTACAGTGAGAATTGGTGGGGATTTCTTTTATGCTGCACAAAGTGGGGGTGTTCGTTGATGGCACCAAGTTCTCTGAAATTCTAAATTATAATCTGCATGAATGTCACTTAATTCTCAAACTTTGGGATACTTTGCCAAGGCACAACTCACAAGAGACCCATCTCTTTGTCTGTGCCCAACTGCATCAATAGGACATTTCCCACCCCCTGTGTTGTAAAGGGGACACATTTTTTGAGCTAAAAAAAATTGCAGCTTGCTGTGACATACCTTCAGGAAATGAAGAAAATATATATATAAGCGATTGGCTTGGGAAAGGAAAGCTTATTTAGGACAAATAGATGGTCCCCTTATGTAAAGCAGAGTATTGTTTTTTAGAGCCAATCACTAGAGGGAGCCATGAGCTCATGTAGATAAGACAAGCCAGGACATGCTAGTGAAGCTCTGTGAATCTGTGCTGGGGAAAAGTAGACCGGAGGCCCTGAAAGAGAATCAGGGGGTATGAAGGAGAATCTGATTTGTACTGTGGAGGGGAGAAGGTTCAGAGCCAGGCCCAAATTGAGGTACGCATGCTTCCCCAACATAAATAAGAAGACTTTGGATCTCGATGGGATAGGGACCTCCACTGCTTAACAGAGAAAGTTGCCTTATACTGAGTTAGACCACTGGTCCATCTGGCAGCTTAGTGTGGTCCACTTCGACTGGCAATGCCTCTCCTGGGTTTCCAACAGAGGACATTCCCCACCCTTGATCGAGTCGCCAGGGATGGAACATGGGAGCTTCAGCTTGCAAAGCAGATGCTCTGCTACTGAGTTATGGCCTGGAGAGACATTGGACACATTGAGGAAAGCTGGGGAAGGAATGCGCAAAAGGTCACCCAATGGGTTTCATGGCTGAGTGGGGATTTTGAACCCAGGGCTTCCCGACAGCCACACTGCCTGTCTTTAGCAGAGTCATTCTGTTTGGAACTACCACCACATTTCCATTTCTCTTTTTTTTAATTTGTAAAACTGAGTTTTGAATCAAGTGGATTTGCAGATGGAAGCTATTGGTTATGTTCCTGTGCCTTGCTTGTGGTTGTTGTTGCTGCTGCTGTTGTTGTTGTTTTCTGTGACGATCTCCCACCTATTCTTACTCGCTTGCCTCTCTTCCTCGTTTCAGTGAACATTTTGGCTGCCGTTGCGCTGACCCGCCTGGCTGCCCGCACCAAGAAGTCCTCCTACTGGTACCTCCTAGCCCTCACGGCATCCGACATTATGACCCAGGTCTTTGTCGTCTTTGCGGGCTTCATTGTGCAGGCGGCCATCTTGGGCCGCGAGGTTCCAGGCGCCTTCACCCTCACCATCAATGTGCTGCAGTTCACAGCCAACCATGCCTCCATCTGGGTGACTGTCCTGCTCACTGTGGACCGTTACGTGGCCCTCTGCCACCCGCTGCAGTACAGGGCTGTGTCTTACCCAGGGCGCACCCGGAAGATCATTGGCACCGTCTTTGCAATATCGTTGGCCACCGGAATCCCCTTCTACGGGTGGCTGGATGTTTGGCATGATGCCTACCCACCCACCACCATGGACAAGATCCTGAAATGGCTTCACTGCTTCCTCATCTACTTCATCCCCTGTAGTATTTTCCTGGTGACAAATTCTGTGATCATCTACAAGCTCAAGCACTCGGGCTGGCCCCACCGGCGCCTCAGCAAGACCACAGCCATACTGCTGGCTGTCACCACCGTCTTCATCATCCTCTGGGCTCCACGGACCATTGTCATGATCTACCACCTCTACGTGGCCTCCGTCAGACAGAACTGGGAAGTCCACCTCGCAATGGACGTTGCCAACATGGTGGCCATGCTCAACACCTCCCTCAACTTCTTCCTCTACTGCTTTGTCAGCAAGACTTTCCGGCGCACTGTCTGTGAAGTGCTGGCGTCTATCCAGCTCCCATGCACCCAATCGCCAAGGAAGAATGGCCCCTCGGATCCGGCCCTGAAACCCCTGGGGGTCTTAGATGGGACCATTCTAGGAGGAGCATCTCCCTTCTGCAACCAGCTCCAACATTGCTGAAAGTTTCCACAGCCCAACAGCTCACTGGGACAGATAGGCTTGGCGTCCTGGCATGACTCTGAATCTAGAGCATTAGACAACAACACAGGAGGGTCTACTAGACATGGATGCATATGTGTGCATGGCTATCTATATATGTATGTTTGCATATATGTATTCTGTGTATCTGTGCATGGAGATAGGGTGTGCGTGAGAAAGAGAGAGAGAGAGAGAGAGAGAGAGAGAGAGAGAGAGAGAGAGAGAGAGATTTCATGTGCAGAGAGATACAGTCAATATGCTTCATGTTGAGCGCGTTTGAGTTGCACTCCGCGGCAACCCGGAAGTAACGGAGCACGTTACTTCCGGGTTTCACCGCTCACACATGCACAGACGCCCAAATGACGTCACGCGCATGTGCAGAAGTGGTGAAAAGCGACGCGTGCGTGCGCAGACATGCCATCGCTAGTTACGTTTGCTTCTGGGTGCGAACGGGGCTCCAGAAAGGATCCCGTTCGCATCCCGAGGTACCACTGTAACCATTTACAAAGTAGGAGCGTTTCCACAGTGTGCATATATCCACATGGGGAGCTGGTCATCTGTAATATCCCAACTAATGGGATGTAAGAGGACAGGTCATTGCTGCTTTTGACCACACCACGAGTCAACATGCTCCCATGACAAAAATCAAAGGAAGGAGGCAACTAGGAGCCACTCAGGGCTCATCTATACTGTTGTTTATTGTGGATCGCAAGCTTCCTGTACCTCCACACAGGTCAATTCTGAGTCCAGAGCGACTGTCTACCAGCTCCATATGGTACTGCGGCTGAGACCTTACCTGCCTACGTCCCATCTTGTCAGAGTGGTACACGCTCTAGTTATCTCCCACTTGAACTACTGCAATGCACTCTTTGTGGGGCTACCTTTGAAGGTGACTCAGAAACTACAACTAATCCGAAATGTGGAAGCTAGACTGGTGACTGGGAGTGGCCGCCAAGACCATATAACACCGGCCCTAAAGGATCTTCATTGTCTACCATTAAATTTCTGAGCACAATTGGTACTGACCTTTAAAGCCCTAAACGGCTTCTGCCCAGTATACCTGAAGGAACATCTCCACCCTCATCGTTCAGCCTGGACACTGAGATCCAGCACCGAGGGCCTTCTGGCGGTTCCCTCACTGCGAGGAGAGGTTACAGGGAACCAGGCAGAGGGCCTTCTCAGTAGTGGTGCCCTCCCATCAGATGTTTAGGAAATAAACAACTATCTGACTTTTAGAAGACATATGAAGGCCGGGATATTTTTAATATTTGATGTTTTACTGTGTTTTTAATATTCTGTTGGGAGCTACCCAGAGTGGCTGGGGCAACCCAGTCAGATGGGTGGAATATAAATAATAAAATTATTATTATTATTAGTAGTAGTAGTACTATTTTTCCATTGTCCATTTCGCATTCTCCTCCAAATCACTGCCTTGCCACACTTTCCCCTCCCTCAATCTGGACTTTCCCATACCAGGGATACTCAAAAAGGAGAGGGTTTGAAAAAACAGAGAACTAATGGAGGCACAGAAACTTTACTATCCACATTAAACAACAGTATGGATCAGCCTTCCGTTTGCTCTGATTGTCTCTCCACACACACAGTAAGAGGTACCACACGGGGATATTTTAAGCTGCTGCCCTGTGTGCCGGTTTGGTGTCACAAGTAGCCAGTCCGTTGATCTCGAACACGGGTTCAAATCCCCACAAAGGCCACTGAACCAGTCACTGTCCCTCAGCCCTTACCTACCTCACAGGATTGTGATGAGGAATAAGGGGAATAACTAGCTGCCACCTCGGCTGCCCTGAGAGCCTTTAAAGAAACTCTGAAAGGTAACGAATTTCATCCAATGAATAAAAACATGGCTTCATCCTGACATAACTCTTCTATCTTGGCTCAGGTTTGTTTGGCTGGGAAGAGGGAGTAATTCGTCCTCCTTTTATGCTATAAAGGTGAAGGGGCCCCTGACCATTAGGTCCAGTCGTGGGCGACTCTGGGGTTGCGCCGCTCATCTCGCTCTATGGGCCGAGGGAGCCGGCGTACAGCTTCTGGGTCATGTGGCCAGCATGACTAAGCCGCTTCTGGCGAACCAGAGCAGCACACAGAAACGCCGTTTACCTTCCCACCGGAGTGGTATCTATTTATCTACTTGCACTTTGGCGTGCTTTCGAACTGCTAGGTTGGCAGGAGCAGGGACCGAGCAATGGGAGCTCACCCTGTCGCAGGGATTCGAACCGCCAACCTTCTGATCAGCAAGTCCTAGGCTCTGTGGTTTACCCCACAGCACCACCTGCAACCCTTCCTTTTATGTTGAGGACTTGCAAATATCCTCGGTTTTGTTGCTCAGCACTAATGTTGTCACAGATCCTACCCAATGGCGGGTCACGGAACCTACACAGATATAGGATATATCTAATATAGCTGTCCGCTTAGAAGTTGGACAACCACCCGTTAATGCGCGGCTGTGGATTCTAAAGATACACTACTGGTTAAAACTTATTTTTTCCCTGGCCGGTTTGGCTCCTTTAACACTCTTAGACACCTTTCATTCCACCTGGAAAGCTTCCCTGTTTGAAAAGATAAGAAGCTTGGGATTCTCCCCGCAGATCTTGATAGCGGCAGGATATGAGAGAGCCAGAAGTCAAGTGCTCCAACGCATTAGGGACATAGAGCTGCAATGTCATATGGGCAAAATGGATAAACATGCCATAATTAGAGACTTTGGGAGAGGGTTCTCACCCACAAATTATTTGGCTGATTTACAAATACCTAAGTACAGACACTCCTTTACCCTGGCCAGATTTAACGTTCTGCCCTCTGCCCTGCTGCTAGGCAGATATGAGGGCAAACCATATGAGTCACGTGTTTGCCCATGTGGCTCATCGGAAGTGGAAACAAGTCTGCATGTATTGCTGCACTGTAGTTACTACGAGGATCTACGTTTGACCTTTATTGCCCCAGTTCTACAAAAGCTTAAAAATGAACCAGAACTCCAACGTATGAGAGCCTTGGTAGAAGATAAGGTTCCTGAAATTACGATCAATGTGGCCAAATTTTGTGTAGCCGCTATTAGGCGCAGGAAACAAGAGCTTTCCAATGTCAATATGCAGGCGAAGGCAAATACTTAATTTTATGTATGTTGTCAAATTTCAAATTGTTGTTATGGCCTAATCTGTATTGAAATTGTCCTTTGTTTTTTCCGGTGTTATGCTTCGCTGCCTAGCTGTACGAGTTAATCTGGTCTGTGACCATTTAATAAAATTTGATATAGGATGGCATTCAACTAAGTTTTACAAAAAGAAATGAATTAGTCATGTTCATACATTTCAAAAGGTCTGCTATAGGTATTGCTTAGTTGAATACCACCCATAATCGGCCCAACACTCCTAGCTGATGCTGTATGGGGGAAATGGGGCAGGATTACATTTCCCCAGTGACAAAATATTGCATGGTAAAAGAGTTAAATAATGTGATACCCCCGCCACAGAAGTGCTGTCAGTTTCTGGGCTGGGTGGGTGGTATTTGGAGCCCAGTAAAACTCCCCATTCTACTTTATCCCTTTTTCATACCAGCCTGGTCCAGAACCAAGACACAGCATTTTTTTATTCTGGAGACAGAACTCAGCATCTGACCAGAGGGGAAAACCAGGGAGCTGAAAGGTGAGCAATGAGCTCAGTCAATGCCCGAGCCTGCAAAATCCATTCCACGTTTTCAAGATTACAGGCACGCTTCTCCTCGCACCCCACCCCCTTGCTTTTTGCTCCCATAATATTTGCCTTTGGGTGGGTTTCTCTCCCTCTCTGAAAAGCTCCTTTCACACCAGTCCTGAGTGCTTCTCAAACCTGGCTGCATCCCAAGTCGCTGGAGGCTGTAACACTGCCTGGGAGAAAAACTGGCTGTATCCTGCCATGCTCATCATCAGCTCATGCGCTCTCACACAAGAGGCATTCATTTCAGCCCCAAACATCACATCTGTGTGTGTATATACATATATATATAGACACACACACACATATACATTCACACACGTTTGTATATGGATGTGCAAAGCAGAAACACAAATGTATGTGGTCCATTCAAAGGCGTTTCCACCACAGGTTGAAGGTGCTTGACTGATGGCTTAGCTGAAGACACTGTAAAAAGGTAAAGGGACCCCTGACCGTTAGGTCCAGTCGTGGCCGGCTCTGGGGTTGTGACGCTATTCTCGCTTTACTGGCCGAGGGAGCCGGCGTACAGCTTCCAGCCACCATGACTAAGCCGCTTCTGGCGAACCAGAGCAGCGCACGGAAACGCCGTTTACCTTCCCGCCGGAGCGGTACCTATTTATCTACTTGTACTTTGACGTGCTTTCGAACTCCTAGGTTGGCAGGAGCAGGGACCGAGCAACAGGAGCTCACCCCCTCGCGGGGATTCGAACCGCCGACCTTCTGATCAGCAAGTCCTAGGCTCAGTGGTTTAACCCACAGCGCCACACGTGTCCCTCAAAGACACTGTGAATCCTCCTTATATCCCAGCATGGCCCAGTCTTCTCACTGAGGCGATAAACTTAGGTCTGGACCACTTCAGGGTCTTGCCACACTTTCCCCTCCCTCAATCTGGACTTTCCCATACCAGGGATACTCAAAAAGGAGAGGGTATCCCTTGTTGATGATGATGATGATGCTTATTAATCGCCTTCCACATGCACATTTCAAGGTAGCGGTTTCCAACCACATATTGAAGTGTAGCTGAATCAGACCAGTATATGTGGAAGATACAATGCTAATCATGCACACATTATAAAAACAAAACAAAAAACTGGATCTGAACAGCCCATTTGAGATACAAAGTCCCTACCTGGAAGCACCCTTAAAATGCTTGGGTTTTTTAAATACACATTAAACATCACCAGTCAATATTCTCTCTCCCATCACAAGAGGGCAGAAGAGACAGGGTCAAGAAAGGAGCAGATAGAAATAGACTTGAGAAAAACTATACTGATTTTAACGACATTTGACATTTTTTCCACAAGCCCTAGGGGTTTTTTATTTGCAGTTTTTTTAAGAGGGGGAGAGCAGGATAGAAACTACTTTCCCCATTAAGGGTGTTTCCTTCGGGCCTGGCTGCTCAATATAGATGTAAAAACTTAGGCTGGATCTAGACAAATAAAAAAATGTGTTTCAGGAAAACACGTTGTAAACTTCAAAATGGGAAATCACATTGGCAAAAGACGGGACTCTGCAGCGCCTTCTGGTGCCACAGTGTTATAGCGCATATAAAATGCTTTTTCTTTACTAATGTAGCTGTGTCCTTAATCACACCTTTAATGAAAATAAACAACAGAGAAGCCTGCAAGGATTGTACTGTACTGATTTGTGTGCCTTTCTTTGAATGTACAATTGTAATATGCAGTCAGTCACCTGATTGTCAAGGGACTTAGATCTCACAGTCCCTGGTGAATAGGCTCAGCTGAAGAAATGGCTGAATGCTCCTAACTGAGTCAATTTTTCTAGCAGTGTAGTTATGATCCTGTGGTTTTAGCTGGGTGTGCTTTCTAGCAGTGTAGTTATGATCCTGTGGTTTTAGCTGGGTGTGCTTTCACCATCACGCAATGTTTTTTAAAAACAAAAACAAAAAATGAAAAGAAAGCTTACATTTTATGGGAAACATTTAGGCTACCCCCTCCCTTGTTGTTTTTTTTTTTGTTTGTTTTTTTTTTTTTTTTGCTTTTTTAAAAATAGAAACAACCTTTTTCAGAGATAATTTGTGTTACAACAGAGTGTTAGAACTGGAGAGAAAGGATCTTTCCAAAGATTACTTCAGCACTTCCACTCATGTCAGTGAAACATATTCACATGCTTGTATTTAGTTTTTTATTACAGTGGTACCTCGGGTTACATACGCTTCAGGTTACAGACTCTGCTAATCCAGAAATACTACCTCAGGTTAAGAACTTTGCTTCAGGATGAGAACAGAAATTGCGCTCCAACGGCGCAGCAGCAGCAGGAGGCCCCATTAGCTAAAGTGGTGCTTCAGGTTAAGAACAGTTTCAGGTTAAGTACGGACCTCCGGAACGAATTAAGTACTTAACCCCAGGTACCACTGTATTTCACATTGACGACTTCTTGTTTAGTCGCATCCGGCTCTTCGTGACCCCATGGACCAGAGCACGCCAGGCACTCCTGTCTTCCAGTGCCTCCCACAGTTTGGTCAAACTCATGTTGGTAGCTTCGAGAACACTGTCCAGCCATCCCGTCCTCTGTCGTCCCTTTCTCCTTGTGCCCTCCATCTTTCCCAACATCAGGGTCTTTTCCAGGGAGTCTTCTCTTCTCATGAGGTGGCCAAAGTATTGGAGCCTCAGCTTCAGGATCTGTCACATTGACTTACAAATGTTATATAATCTTACATTCCACTAGCAGCAGAGCAAAGCTTTGGGATACCAAAATGCTTTCTAGCAGGCCATTTAAGAAAAGTATCACCCAGGTTTTAATATTTGCTTTAGAGATACCAGTAACGTAGCGCAAAACAATAAGTATCCATAAACGAAGCATGGTAAGTAGCCAATAGCTGCAGGAGCAAGAGACACTGGATGGAAGTGTGTGGTTCTGCAAACTGCAAGTGCCCTTGATAAGAGGGAGAAAACTGCATTTTCTCAGCAGCATTTTCTCTGTTCTCTTTACAGGGCAGTTCTGTACATGTCTGCCCAGACGGAAGTCCCACTGTCCCACTGATTTCACAGGGCTTACTCCTAGCTTGAGGGACGCGGGTGGCGCTGTGGGTAGAACCTCAGTGCCTAGGACTTGCTGATCATATGGTCGGCGGTTCGAATCCCCGCGGCGGGGTGAGCTCCCGTCGTTCGGTCCCAGCTCCTGCCCACCTAGCAGTTTGAAAGCACTCTTAAGTGCAAGTAGATAAATAGGAACCGCTTTATAGCGGGAAGGTAAACGGCGTTTCCGTGTGCTGCGCTGGTGCTGGCTCGCCAGCTGCAGCTTCGTCACGCTGCCCACGTGACCTGGAAGTGTCTTCGGACGGCGCCAGATGAGCAAGATGAGCACGCAACCCAAGAGTCGGACACGACTGGCCTGTACAGGCAGGGGTACCTTTACCTTTACTCCTAGCTCAGTTGATATAGGATTGCAGGCAATGAGAGGCTTATTCGTGGCCTGTGAATTTGTATCACTGCTCTCTGCACTAAATAAATGAGTGAGTGGGTGCGAGTGCAATCATATACACAGTGCTTCTTTCGTGGGGGGGACGCAGGGGTATGCATACCCCTAAACATTTTGTGAATCTTTGTACTTTTGTCCATTTACTCTATTTATTTTCCCCCATTGGAACTATAAAATGGTGTTTTTTTGGAGTCAAAATGAGAGTACCCCAAAACATTTTATAAGAAAAAAGCACTGCGTATACATATTTGTTAGTTGCTTTGAGAGGCGGTGGCTCGACAAAGCGGGATTTTAAATAGAAATAAATAAAACAATAAAAAATAGCAGTTCGAAAGCATACCAATGCAAGTAGATAAATAAAACAATATAAACACAATTGCAGAGGAAAAGATACGTCTAGCTCTCCCCATAGCAAATGAGCAGCTGATGGCGGTACATTTTTTAAAGACGTCATCCCAAAAGGCCCTGTGAGGCAGATGGTCTGGAAATGGAGACATTTTGTGAAAATCTCCGATACTGGACACAGCATCTTTATCAGAAAACTCTCTGCCTCGGAGGGCATTTTGGAATGGCTGCTCTTATTGCACAATGACACCTCTGTGCTTTAAAACACGTTTCGTTTCTTCTGGCTGCTGTTACCATCTTTGGCAGGTTTTAAATGGCCGCTTGCCAAAAGTAGCTGCCTTTGCTCAAATTCCAGGCACAGATCCAGAGGCCGATTGCTGTCCTTTAGCTAACTGGGCAGCTTTGACAGGTGAGCAGTGGGATGTTGTAGGGCTGGAAAGCAAAGTCAATGGGGTGCTTCAAGAAAACCACTTGCTATGGGCCCAGTGCAGCTCATGCATTCAAGTTCTTCACAGCTTCCAGTTTACATCACCCTCATAAACATGCCACCCTGTTCCCAAGCGCTGAATCTGGATTTACCATTTCCACATGGTGCTTTATTATATTACTTAGCCAGTGCTTTTTTTCTATTAAAAAATGTTTAGGGGTACTCTCATTTTGACTCAAGAAAATCACCATTTAGTAGTTCAAATTGGAGAAAATAAATACAGTAAATGGACAAAAGTACAAAGAACATGCATTATCTCATATTACATAGCTGGCAGCTGGCAGTAAATTCCATGTTGGCGTGAGGTTGTGTGCACTAACATCTTCCCAATTCCTCTGCTTGCTGTTGGTGAAAAATAGTAATTTTCCTACTCATATTGAAATACTGCCCCTCAATGAGGTCAAATTTTCATCAATAAAACACCCCACATCCACATTCCACACTACTTCACACGCTCGCTTCTGTCTGAGACTCAGGAAACACCGGGAAAGGAAATGAAGCCGCCATCGGAGGTGGTAACAACGGAACTGACGATTCACTTTGCTAGAGAAGAAACTAAAAATTGTAACATTTTTAGCTTCTTCTCCCGTTAGATTCACAAAATGTTTAGGGGTATGTGTACCCCCTGCTTCCCCCCCCCCAGAAAAAAGGCACTGTACTGTACTTAGCAGATTTTTCCATGGAAATGGTAAATCTGAATTGAATGGGAAGAGAAGATGAGAGAGCATTTTTGATGAGGACATTGTGTGGTCGCTGCAGAAAACCCCCCAAAAGTTTGCATGCATGAGCAGCGCCAGTTTTGCAATAAACTGCTGTGTGACAGCCTCCTATATCAACTCATATGCATTATGTGAGACTTTCTTAGGCTTCTTTCAATAAGGGATACTGCCTTGAATTAAGGTATCTATTTTGGTAGCCTGGGAGAGAATACAGACATTTTGATTGGCACTGCAGTAGGAAAAAGAATTCAGTGTCATTCGAAATCATGCCGTCTGATATACAGGAAACTTCCTTCAATGGATCACCAGCTTTGATCCATCAATCTGACTGTATTGTCCACAGTGACGGGCAGCAGTTCTCCGGGATCTCAGGAAAAGATCTCTTCCAGCCCTGCTTAGAGATGCCAAGGGGTAGACCATGGGTCAGCAAACTAAGGCCCATAGGTGGAGAAAGGGAGCTGGGCTTTGATTGGTGCCAGCCAATCCAAAGCCTCACCACCCACACACTGAGACGTGGCCCAGACTCGCCACCCGCCCGTCAGCCTCTCTGTCCATGGCTGCGTTGTGGGCATCGTGACTGGTGCGTCATGGGGCTTCGGCCGGAGCTTGGTGCGCCTGCTGGTCCCACATCTGGCGCCTGGGAAAGCTGGCCCAGAAAAGAGAGGCGCCGCATTGCCACCGGCTCCCAACCTCAGGCAGAGCGGAGGAGGAGGTAGGAAAGCAGGGGGAGAGAGGGGGAGAGACAGAAGCCCCCCTCCACCGCATGCAGTCTGGCCCGCCACAAGGTCTGAGAGACGTTGAACCGACCCCCTCCTTAAAAAGTTTGCCGACCCCTGGGGTAGACCTTTGCATGGTCATCTTATAACATAGGGTGGGCCAAATAGAGAGAAAAATGTGTCTTCTTTTCATTCATTGGTGTTGGGAGCGAGTTATGCAAGTTGGAGTTCACTCTTTGTGAGCAAGAACCCAATCTGTACAGACTTGGCAGAGTTTCAGGCCTAATGGGCACAGCAGCTCATCCTCAGTATATATTGCCCCATGGATTAGTTGCTGAAACTGGAAAAAACCCCACCTCCCCACAGCTGTCTAAGTCCTGTCCTCCCCAGGGTTTCCCCCAAGCAATCAGAGACTGTGCCTTTGTGAAGCTAATTTCTCCTCCACCCTTTTCATGCCTCTTCTGATTTTGGGAGACCAGGTGCAGAGCTTGTCGCAGCAGGAGAGGGAGACTCCCGTGACTCTTCACCACCCGGACTCATCTCTGCCTCTTGGCCTCCCTCCTCTCCTGCTTCAGCTTCTGCCTCTGATTTTGGACTTCTCTCTGCCACAGACTCCCCTAGCTCACTAAGCCCTGTTACCTCTTTGAATAGCCCATGCTGATGAGAGGGCAGCGGTGTAGCGTGGGTTGTCAGCACCCGGGGCAAGGCAAGTAATTTGCGCCCCCTAACCCGGGGCAATGCAAGTAATTTGCGCCCCCTAACCCAGGGCAATGCAAGTAATTTGCGCCCCCTAACCCCTAACCTGCCGCTGCTGCCAGCTTCTTCTTGCTGCTGCCTGGTCTGGTCTGGTGTGGTTCTCTCCCGCGCTCAGCGCTGCGCTGGGCGGCCGCTGCACTGTCCCTCCCCCAGATAGTCCCTCGCTCTCTCTCCGCACCGCACGCCTGGCACCCACCCCCTCCACAGTGGGCGGCGACCCAGCGGCTTGGATCGGATTCGCACAGCCAGCACTGCAGTGAGAGAGAGGGAGTGAGCCAGGTAAGGGCAGAGAGCTGCGAGTGCAAGCGCGCCCCCCCCCCCAGATGTTGCACCCGGTGCGGCCAGCCCCCCCTGCACCCCCCACGCTACGCCACTGTGAGAGGGGCACTTTCTAGATGCACTCACCTGTTTGCTATTGAAAGCACAATGCTGCCTTAGCTAGAATTTCTGATCCAGCATAGAAAGGCTTAGTGTATTGCGTTTTATAGTCTTCCAAAGCAACTACTCTATTCCGAACTTAAAAATGGAAAACATGATGCCGGTGGTTAAAAGACTCTCTCAAGGCAAATCTCAAAAAATATTGTATAAACACCGACAACTGGGAAACACAGGCCTGTAAGCGCTCCAATTGGAGAATAGCCTTTACCAAAGGTGTCATGGGCTTTGAAGACGCTCAAATTGAGGACAAAAGGGAGAAACGTGCTGAGAGGAATGCATGCTTGGCAAACCCTCACAGTGGTCAACTCCTGCCCAGAAACCTTGGTCCCTACTGTGGAAGGACGTGTGGATCCAGAATTGGCCTCCACAGTCACTTACAAACTCCCTGTTAAGACCGGGTTCATGGAAGACAATCTTACTCAGCTACAAGTGATTGCCAAAGAAGAAGAAGAAGAAGATACCTCTTCAGCTTCTGACACCTCCACCTCCCAGACTTTCTCTTTTCTTTATGACCTCTTATTGTCTTCCCACCGCCAGTCCCCAGGCTCTGAGCTGTCTTCTCTTGGGGGTTCCCCAGCTGGGTCCTCCCGCCATTCCTCTGCGTCCAACCGATCCATGACATCTGGTGCCTATTGCCTGCTTAATCTGCTCGCTGATAGTCTTTTCATCCTTCAAAGTGGAGGAGGCTGGCAGACAAGGTCACTTTTGCTGTTAGACTGTTTGTTTGTTTTTGGTGTGTGCTTTTTAAGAAAAAGACCTGAGTTAATAGGGTTGGTGTAGCGCTCCTTCCCCCACCTCAATCCTCCAAGAAGCTCTCAAGTCATTAGGGGCTGATTGGATTCACTTGGCAAACACAGACAAAGGTCTGGCTGTTGTTGACTGTGCGTAAAGTGTCCATCTGACTTCATCTGCTCTGTTTGAACAAAGGATTTCCTGTTGGTGTGCTGATGTGTCCTTGGGCACCAGTGGCGTAGCGTAGGGGGTACAGGGGGGGGCCGGCCGCACTGGGCGCAACATCGGGGGGGGCACTTGCACTCGCAGCTCTCTGCCCCTACCTGGCTCACTCGGGTTAGGGGGCGCAAATTACTTGCCTTGCCCCGGGTGCTGACAACCCACGCTACGCCACTGTTGGGCACTGCTGGCTGGGTTGAATGGTTATGCTCCCAGGGTTCTCTCTCCCCCTTCCCAAAATATGAACACATAATGTTGGTGGAAGATGGCATCTACTATAGCTGGGGAAGATGTTGTGCCTGTGTGTGCATGCAAACTCACAGAACTACACACACATGCATACACACTGTATTTGCTCAAAGCAGGTGGAGCCTAATTCAGAGAACTGTAAAAAATACGTCACATTTTATTTATTTACACAGTATTAGAGCCGACCTTTTCACAAATCCTTTTTTCAATGTAATAAAAGACAACATAAAAACGCAATAAGACTTTAAAAACAATCAACGCACAAAGCTGAACAGCAGCAGAATAATCGGAAGTGGTACAGTTCAGAATTCTACCAACTCTGTCGTTTACCTGCTCATTCCTTATTAAAGCTGTTATAAGAATTTAAAGTCTCAGATATATAAATTAAATGTACAAGGCAAACACGTACATAAATATATAAACCACATGTCTGAAACAGTACAGGAAGACAGTCCTGAAACCATTTTGACTCTCCCAAACTGACCATATGCTTCTCTGCAAGGAGGGAGGAAAAAAACCTCCCCATTGTCTCTGTGCTCACAAATCCTGCCTTAAGGGCACATTTAAGGAGTGAATAGGGTGAGCCTATGACCTGGCTCAGGAATTAAGTATTTATCATTACAAAAGAATGGCCAGGCTGCCCGGGTGATCCAATCAGTGACCATTGACAGGTTTTTTGCCAGACAGGATTTTGCTGGAGACTGTTGTAAATAAAAATATGCCTTTTTCCCTTATGGGGTATCCAAGAGCCCATATACAGTCCTTACATAGGTTCCCTATTGGTAGGAGAAAATAACAGAGGCCAACCAGAGAATGTTGAGAAGCAAAGCAGCTAGTAAGCCTGATCTTTATTGATCTGTTGCAACAGGGTGCTCCCCTCACTCGCAGGAAAGGCGGAGGACCCCCAAAATTGCTGTGCAAGGGCTTATAAAGACTTTTGAAATTCCCATCCTCTAGATCAAGACCACCCCCAGAAACATTATGCATACATCACAGAAGGGGTGTAACCTAAGACCACCCCTCAGATACATCCCACCTACATCACAGAAATTTTAATGTTGTTTTTCTCCTGTCACAGTTTATCTCCTGTCTGGCAAGTTACTTGATTGGATTGCCTGGGGAGCCTGGCCATTCTTTTGTAGTGGTAAAATACTTATTTCCTGGGCCAGGTCACAGGCTCACACCTTATTCAAACAGACATATCCTTGAGACAGGATTTGTGAGGAAAGAGACAATGGGGAGGCTTTTCCAGTTTAACCTTGCAGAGAAAGGATTTGGTCAGTTTAGGAATCAAAATGGCTCCAGGTTGGTCTTCCCATGTTGATCTATGTATGTGCAGTTATGAACATTACCATATATCTAAGACCATAAAATTCCTATCACAAGACCACCTCTTTCTGTGATGTATGCATGATGTACTGGGGGTGGTGGTCTTGGGCTACACCCCTTCTGTGATGTATGTATGATATTTCTGGGGGTGGTCCTGAGTTTGAGGGTGGGCAATTTCAAAAGTTTATATAGTGGCTGGCACCACCTTTGTTCCGGGTTCCTCCTCTTTCCTGCTTGTGGTGAGTGAGGACCCTGTTGCAGCAGTTTAATAAAGATCAAGCTTAATAGCTGCTTTGCTTCTCAATATTCTCTGGTTGGCCTCTGTTATTTTCTCCTACCGATAGGGAACCCACTTAAGGACACTATACGTGCTCCGGAATACCCCATAAGGGAAAAGGGCAGATTTTGTTTACAACAAAGCCGATTTAAGAAAGGGATTCACACGCAAACCATCTACTTTGCACAGGTACATAGTGTTCTCAGCCCGTTAACAAACAAACAAAACTCACATTTTACTGCTTCCAAGGTTTAGCCACACAGCCCACTGTGCATTAGTAAATGGGGAAGCTGAACTGCCTTGTGCTACGCTGACGAAGGACCGCAAAGTGATTGCACACACAATGGATCCTTTTTGCTCTTTCTCTGGAAGATCTATGCCATCGGCAACACTGCGGCACAAACTGCCATCTGCAGAACCAGCCGATAAAGTCCCCGCATTGCCCTATTCACAGCTTACATATATGGGGCATTTCGACAGATTGTGTTTGTTTTTAAGATGCTGCAAGACTCTTCCTTATTCTTTGCTGTAACAGGCCACCATGGCTACTTTGCTGGACATGCAGGGCAGAGTATGTCCCTGGCAAAATCTGCTTTGCCCCCAGGACATCCTACCCCAGCCTCCACCCGTGCTGTCATTCTCATTCCTTGCTGGGATCAAACACACACCAGCATGGGTTGCCCCGGGCGATAAGCTCAGGATGAGAGATCCTGTCCGCTCAAAAGAATGAGTAACATTCTCCGCTTGTCAGAGAGCAAAGGAAGGGCATCATTCACACCCCTCTCCTGTTGCATCTGGCTGCCACCTCCTCTGCCAGAGACCAATGTCAAACAGAACATAGCTGGCAAGCCACAAACTGTCTGTCACTGTGACATAGAGTTGCCACGCAGCAGAAAGAAATAAGGAAAACAGCCTGACCACCTCTCCCACTTTGGAATCCATTGTCAGGAAAGCAAGAAGCAAGGCCATCGCTAACAACATGGCATTTGCTGTCTGGTTTTTAGCTGAGCCCCTTAGTGTAGCCTTTGCCAACCTAATGACTGCCAGAAAAATGCAACCTATACATATCAAGACTTTGAGATTAGACCACTGAAGAAGCCCGGAAAACTATCTTGGGAGTGTGCTACCTGCAAGCCCCAGTTAAAGGGCCCCATCGGGGGCGAACAGCGGCCTTTTGATTACTTGGACTCCCAGAGCAAAACAGATGCAAAATGCCGGCACCCTGTCTCTATCTACAACTCTGCTAGCATCTCTTGGTATTTTGAATATCACCAAACTTACCTTTTGTTGGTATCTTCATGAACTTATCTAAAAGACTGAGTTAAGCATTTGAAAAATCTATTGAAAACAGACATTATAAGTTCATTTTAGGTTGGGTAGTTTGCAAGTCTTTGTGGCTTTGTTTAATGTTATGTATTTTTCTCAGAAGGTTGATAAAGTATGTATAATTATTGTTCTGTGTATATTAATCGCCAATGTGTTGCATGAGTTGCACTGCAACCTAATGACTGCCAGCTGTTTTGGACTACAAGTCCCATCAGCCCCGGCCCAGGCAATAGGTTCACAGCGGCTGCCTTAATGAATGAACAGCATTGACTGGGTCTCCCATCCTCACCCTGTATCCATCACGCCCCCCCACTACTGCCCTGGGACTTTCTTACAGTCCATCAAAGATCGTGGAGATCTGCTCCACTAGCTCTACCAGCAGAACCCTTTGTGGGCCCCACATAGATACCAGAAATTTTGATTTCAGTAGATTTATTATTTGTTTGTTGGATTTATTCTTACTTGTTAGTGAGCTGGGGGAGATCAGCTGCATGGGCTCATTTCCTTACCTCCTTCCTTCTCAATGTTCCTGACTATAATTTAGGTTCATAATTTAGGTCATGATTTAGGTTCATAATTTAGAGGTGGTGTCCTGAGGCTAAGGGACAGTGACCCAGCCTGGTGAGCAGCAGCTGAGACTCAGAAGCAACCACATGAAATTTGGCTGTGTACAATTTAAAACAGAGCCCAATTATCCTCCTTCTTTCCCATCACAAACTTTTCCTCCACGCACTCACCCAGCCATGTACAAGCCTGTTGCGCAGGTCTCACCAGCTCACGTCGGGTTAGCTTTGTTCCCTTCAAGAGGGAGGGTGCCAATTGGGTGAGAAAGAACTCAGTGCTTGGCTCTCTCTCATGTGGTTATGATTTTCATGTGCGCACACTTCAGCCACATGGGATAGTGGCTTTCAAATGACGGGCTGTAAACAGCACGTAGCCTCCATTAAATGAGAACAACAGAGAGCGAAAGAGAATGCTTTTCCGTGTCTCCTGCATGCTCCCTACGTCTGTACATGTGTCTGAGTGCTTTCAGGATCTGAGCACAACATACCCTCCAACTGCCCCAATTTTCCCAAGGCGGTCCTGTAAATTCCCCAAGCCATCACGGCTTCTGACTTGATCCCAGAATGTCCCGATTTCCCCCACCAGTGGATGGAGGCTATGGAAGTAGCTCGTGGGGTGGCAGCAGTATTGGGAAGGAGGCGAAGGCAGAAGAGTTAGCTTCATAATCCGCAATGATACATTGGGCAATAGATATGGGTCACAAATATAGTCATGGAAGCATGGGGACTATTGTAGAATATGGATATAAAAATTTTAGCATGTTATGGTCTAAGAGAAAATTATATGAAAATGATATATTGATGGTATCTAACACCGAGTAAATTGGCAAAAAATGTATAAATCTAAATCAAATAAGTGTTGGAGGTGAGGGTCCCATGCCTTGCCAAGCCCAGATGCTGCAATGAACATAAAAAGTGTGGCCCAGGTTTCTCTTTCTTTCATGGAACCTTGATAGTTGGAAATTTGGCAGGTGAAGCTTTTTTCTGGCATAGCAATAAATCATGAGAAGTGTTAATTAAACAGGTAGGTAGTCTAATGGCAGGCTGCTGTTGAATCCCGAATGAAAAACCTACGGCTCTCCAATGTTAGTAGACTACAAACTTACATCATCCGATCAAGCCTGACCATTTGCCATGCAGACTGCGGTTGAGCCACACATCTCACAATTTGGTTAACAGTCCCACAACCTTGTGTTACAGGGACAGAAACTGGAAAAGTGGGTGTCAGTGCTTAGCAAGGCTAGTTTCTCTCATGTCTCTGGTTCAGTCAACAGAGCAGTTATAGCAAGTATTTGTTCTGTTATCTTAAGCCTTAGGACCTGCCAGGAAGTCCCCCTCATGCCTAAGTATTTATTCTGTAGCTATGACAAGGTCAGCTCTCAGCTTTAGGGCTTCTGACACCAAGCAGCCCTGAAACAGGGGCCTCTGGATAGAGATGGTTTTAGACCAACAGGAATTTACAACAGCTCCTTCTCAGACTTTGCAGCTGGGAAAGGCCAGCTCTCACCCTGATTTATGGCCAGATTACCAATTCTTTCATTTGATTGGATTGATTCTATTGTTTAGGTGGGAAAAGGAAACACAGAAGACAGAACAGCCTTCACTAGAGCAGGGTTTCCCAAACAGTCTCCGGCTGTTGTTGGACTACAACTCCCATCATCCCTAGCTAGCGGGACCAGTGGCCAGGGATGATGGGAAATGTAGTCCAAAAAAAAACCAGCTGGGGACCCAAATTTGGGAAAACCTGCTCTAGTGAAGGGCTGGCGAATCTGTAGCTCTTCAGATGTTGTTGGATGCCATCAGCCCCAGCCAGCATGTCCAATGGTCAGGCATGATGGGAGTTATAGTCCAGCAACAGCTGGTCAGAAAGAGGGGCAGCTACAGGTCCTACAGAACAAGACTAGGAACCAATGGGTGGAATTGGTAAGATTACGGCTAAACATTGAAATAAATGTCCCAAAGATAATTATTATGATTATGATTACTGTATTTATACCCCACCCATCTGGCTGGGTTTCCCCAGCCACTCTAGTCGGCTTCCAACTGAATTTTAAAAACAATGCAGCATTAGACATTAAAAAGAGAGAGCTGTTCATTAGTGGATCGGAATGTCTTGGGAAGGTGGGCAGACTCTCCTTCTTTGAAAGCATTTAAGCCACGCATGTCCAAAGTCCGTTTCGGGGGCCTAATCCGGCCTGCCGGTCTGTTTAATCCGGCCTCTGTGGCAGTTTATTCCTAACTTTGGGGTAAAATCATAAAAAAACACTCAACAACTTCAATCCTAAAAAAGGATAATTTTGGTCAGCCCTCACGGCCCTTCACTTCATCAAATCTGGCCCTCTTTGAAAAAAGTTTGGACACCACAGGTTTAAGCAGAGGCTGGGCAAACACCTGCAATTCAGCCTTCCCTGACCAGCTCCCTTGTAGATATTTTGGGGGCCTTTTACAATTTTAAGCAAATATCTAGGGCTTTGAGGGGGGGGGTTGTCTGGATTTTTGCCTCTGGAAATATGGCAACTCTACCACAATACCTTATCAGAATACACTCTGCTTATGTTCGCAGGCTGCCGATTGTATGAAACATATTTTATTACACTGTGGGCTATATAAACAAGCCAGGAACCAATTAATTAATCCCTTATTGGTGAATTTACCTGGAAACGCTGATATCATCTGTCAGGTATCTCCTTGGAGATAAGATAAATGATATAACTGTGGGGGGGGGGAAATATCTCGGAGGTGATAAGAATTAGAAATCAGCATGTTCTGGATAAAACACAGTGACTGGCTAGAAATGCCTTTCCTGTATTTCAAAATCGTTTTCTGTGGGTCTTTGGACCGTAATGAAGATTGTGTGTGTTCCAGAGCAAATTTGGGGAGGGGGGGGCCTTGTGGGGAAGAAGAGAAGTGGGGGGAGTCCTGTTGTGCTAGCTTCTGCTAGCCCAGCAAGCTGCTTGAATATATAGCCCTAGGATTCTATGATGCTATTTCCAACGGGCCCGTTAAAAAATGCATGCGGCTCCATCGCAAAGCACCCAGTCTCCAACTCTTGCTTTGCAGAGCTCCTGGGCCTGCCTGAAGGAGAAAAGGAAGGTCACCGAGTCTCCACCAGCCACATCGAAGCGCTCAATAATTAATGGTGTCTCTGTTTGCTTCGGCTGCCATTTCCTGAGTGGCTGAAAAATTGCTGCTGATAGGAAAGGCTATCTGACCAGGAGATGTGCCGCCTGACCTTGGCACGACCTCTAGCCCACCATTGAGTTGCTGAAGCACTCCGGAAAGTTGGTTCCACCAGATGCCTTTCGAGAAGAACGCTAAAGCTTCATCAGAGGCACTGGTCATTTTACAGCTCCTGTTCAAGATTGCAGAAAGCAATCACCTGGGAATATCCACAAGGAGTCTTGGGGCACCCAGTTTCCTTTGATTTTGCGCTAACAGCCTAGCATGGCTACCTCTTCATATTTTCTGGCATAGGAGCCAGTTCCAGAGGGCCAAGGTCCCTTTGTGTGGCCCCCCCAAAATAGTTGAATATTCAAATGTTGTGTAAGTGCTTCATCTTGTGATTATGTGGGGTTGACCTGGCCCCCGTTTTCAGGAGTGCCTGAGAAGCCAGCTTTGCAGCACTTGTTCCCTGAGACTCCCCAGGAATTCTTTGCTAGTTTTGGAAACTGGTGTTTTGAAAACCCCTTTCATTTCCATAAATGTACATCCCTCATGATTTTTAGATTAAATGTTTCAGCTAGCATTCCAGGGCATCTGACAACCATGTTGTTGCTAGTGCTGAGGACATACAGTTTCTATTTTGAGTGTTTTGGGTTGTGATGGAGTGGTTTATGGATTTTTGTTGCTGTGCATTTATTTAGCCACCATGACTATTTGAAAAGGTACATTAAAAAAAACCACACACACAAATAAATGCAAATGCGGGGAAAGCGACAACAACAAAAAGTGCTTTTACTGTAATAAACATGCCCTAAGGTAGGGTGGCCATATCCCCTGAGGTAAAAATCCAGACCAAATATATATATATATGCTGAGCTTCAGCCTTTTGGGAGATCAATTGCTCAACCACCGACCATCTGCTGCCACCGACGTCCACGCCAAAGCCCAAAACAGAGCCAGAATTGCCCATGCACATATTTTTTTCTAAACCCCACCCCCGCAAACCCTGGATATTTGCTTAAATTGTAAAAAATACCCCTGGATAGGCATGTAGCCCCCCAAAAGAGGGCATGTCCGGGATGTATGGCAACCCTACCCTAAGGGGGGTGGGGACACAACTGAGGGTAAAATTGCATATTATGCCAAATGCATAGGGCAGAGTTCACCTAAGGAATCTTGTCAGCAGACGTCCTGCACAAGAGCTTCTGCTTGCACAACAAGGCTTCCTCCCACCCCCATGAACCCCCCCAAAAATGGTTCAGAGGGATCAGAACCCCACAGAACAGTGTGTGGGGTGTCATTCCATCTGGTACGCTTGCCCGTATTAGATGTGTGCCATGGTGTGATGGAGAATGGCACGCTTAATGTACAACTACACGTCTTGGTGATTCTTTTCTTCATTTCAAAGGTGCTGGGGTGACAGGTTCTCATAAGGCCTAATCCTTCCTTCCTCAACTGCAATCCCAATGAGAATCTCACACACAGATACACAAGGCTTGGGGGGGAGTGCTCATGGGTAGGCGGTGTGCTTCTCATCAGGATCGTGGCCTATAATTAAACAAGGAAAGATGGGAGCTGCGTGGCACACAGCTGGCCAATTTGCACTTTGGACTCTTCCTTTTGTGAAGTTTCTAGGCTGAGGTTCAGAATTTCCAGGTACCGTATTTTTCGTCCTATAGGGCACACCGGCCCATAGGACGCACCTCGGGGTTTTTTTTGGGGGGGGGATGAATTTAAAAAAATTATTTTCCCCCCCCAGCCGCGGCTGCCGCCCCAAGCCTTGCGCACACCTGCCCGAAGCACGGGGCGCCCTCCGGAGGGCTCCCCATGCTTCGGGCTGCAGGCTGCTGCCCGCAAGCCTTGTGAGCCCGCGGGAACTCCCGCCGGGCTTGCAAGGCTTGCGGATAGCTTCCTGAAGCCCTGAGAGCGAGAGGGGTCGGTGCGCACCGATGCCTCTCGCTCTCCAGGCTTCAGCGAAAGCCTGCATTCGCCCCATAGGACGCACACACATTTCCCCTTCATTTTTGGAGGGGGAAAAGTGCGTCCTATGGGGCGAAAAATACGGTATGTGTTTGAACATTTCCCCCGCCTTTGTCCTGGCACCTTCCCCGGGTAAACCCATGTTTTACCGCCGAACTGGAGCAAACGGCAGCTGGGTTTTCCATGGATTGATCCGATTCAGTGGTAAAGCACGGGTTTTCCTGGAGAAAGCACCAGGGCCTAAAAACAATGCCACCCCACTTGGGCACGACGAGGAAAGCCGAGATCTGTGCCTAGAAAATGCAGAACAAATGTAAGTGTAGATGAGCCCTTAAAGGAGTATAGCAGACCTTGAGGAAGTTGAGTGGGATTGGCTTTCCTTGATCACCTGACTCTCAAGGTCAGGAAGGCCCTGTTTGTTGCTAGTTCTCCAAAAGGCCTGCCCGTATTATGTGGCCTCCCCATCCCGTTCCTCTCCAAACTCACGAAAGAATATAAGAGAAAACAAGAAGTCGGCCACAAAAATTAGGAAAAAAACCAAAACTGATTTAATTTGTCAGAGAACTCTGGGCTAAAAAAAGCCAGTCCTAAAAAGGACACACTTCTTCCCCCGACCCCCACTTAAATAAAACTTGGATTAAAACACAACAGTCGCACACGACCCTCCTCCTGAGTTCTTCCTGCCATTCACTCACAGCCAGATTTTTAAAAATCACACTGCATTATTTATATAGAGAACAACTCACCCAAATACACACATACATACAACAGCAAGGCGCAGAACATCATTCTCAGTAAGGCTGGCCAGAAATCATGACTAGGTGCGAGGCTCTTCATGACTAGCCTTGGCTTCAGTGAGCATAAATTCATATTCTTGAGCACAAAGTGGTAGGGCGGCAGATTCTAAAAGCAGGATATGATCCCTCTCCTGGCATTGTAGAGAGTGCTTAAGATAAAAGGGAGGCCCATCTGCAAAAGGCACTGAGTAGACCCACTCTCGGAAAGCAGAGGCCAGGTACAAAGGCATTGCCGGGAGTGTGTAGCTAGCACTTTCTGCATGTCCATTTCTTCAAGCCCTTCTCCCAACCAGGCCCACACAACAGCAGCGTCCACCTCCCTGCCTGTATCCAAGAGAAAAACAGAACCTCTTTTCCTCTCTCCAAAGTGAGAACAAGGAAGAGGAGATAAAAGGTGCTGGAGCCTCAGGATGCTAAGAGTACCAAGAGAAAGGTCAGGCCATAGCCCAACACAACTGGCACAGAGCAGCATGTGAGTGGTGGCACCTTAAAAGTCTAAGGCTGAGATCCTGGCACCACTTACCTGGGAGTAAGCCCCACTGAGCTCAGAGGGACTTGGGTGTTGTTTTTTTATGTGGTGAGGTTTGTACTGTAACTGTTTTATTGCAGCACAAAGCTCTCATGGGTCAAAGCCCACTTTTGTCAAAGGCAAGATATACATACAGGGAGAAGGCAAGGGGATTATAGGGTTGTTATTAGCAGAGACAGATTGCCTAACAATGCAAGAGAAAAAGGGGGCGTCACTTTATAATGTGCATGGCACAAAAGCCAAGAGAGTTTTAGGCAGGAGATTCAGAGTAGGTGCAGCCCATTCTTAGCAGATGAGGAGTGAATAAAACTAAAGAGAGGCAATTACTTTTCTGTGATGAGCTCTGCAGCCCAAGACTTCCAAAGCTTTATCCTCTGAAACTCCAGTGGAAATACAGCAACTTTGGGCATGGAAAACTCCCCATTCTCTTTCACTGCTAGACCCTCTGGCTTCACTTTATAATTCCATCTCCCCTCCTTCTCTCCTTTCTGTGGGGATGAACTTACGTATCTGTCATGAAACTGAGGTGATCACTTTGCGAATCTCACTCAGAGGTCCAAATGAGCTTGTGCTAGGGAGGCAGAACTGGGACGTTGCATCTACTGACAGGGAACAGCAAATGTCATGGATCTCCCACAACTCTCATTCTGTGTGGAAACTAGGAAGTACCCTATCTGTCTCCTTTATCTTTCCCCATCAGTTGGCACCTCCTGGATGTTCAATGGGTGGCACCAAGAACTCACAAATACCCCCAAAACACAGTCGTCACAGACATCTGAGGTGCTGCCTTCAAAATAAGACAGAACTGCAACCCCCCTCATGCACCTTGGCACCCAGAGCTAAGCACCAAACATTAAAAAGTCCTTATGCTGCCTTCATTTTGTGTTGCCCTGAGGGGTGGAGAGGCAGCAGATCCGGAGCAATCAGGATTCTGGGACAGGCATAATATCTGTTGCACTTCAGGGTTGGTCCAAAGGCAGGAGGGCTACGAGAGAGCGGTTATCACAGTTCTTTCTACACTTGACAAAGTTTTTCTCCGCAGAAGGACTAGCATCTACACGGCCTCCGTTGAAGAGGAATCGAAACAGCAGCACCCTTCTCAGTTCTGAAGCACTCCCTTGTGGGATTTGGCAATGGGGTGCAAGGTAGGGGCAACTCAATCATCCACCAGGAGGCCAAGTTGTGGCCTGGATAAGATCCTCTCAGTATTAGGAAAGGCGGATTTGTACAGCATAAAAACAGGTAGCATTGCAGAAGAATGTGAGACACAGCAAAGTCAACGTGGTCCATGAATGGCGTGGCGTGTTTTTTAAAAAAAGGAAAGAGTCCCGAAATGCTGGCTAGTTGTACTGCAGAGGTGGCACTAAGAAGAACTTGATTGAAGGCTCCAAGGAACACAGAAGTCCTGTTGTCCAGAATTTTAAAAAACAAGCAAACCACAGGTGTATCCCAGTACGGCAACCCAGATTTTCTAAAGCAGAGGTCAAGCAGAGCACTTGGAGTTACGTGTAACAAGAAGAAACTGTATTGTCTCCACTGCCAGAATGAAATCTCAATGGCTAACTGAGGCCTAGCCTCATTAGATGCTCCTTCACAAAGGCAGGTTTTGCAAGGCATCCTCGAGGAACGGGACCTTCCGAAATCAAGACTTTGGCTTCTACCACCTGCTCTTGCTGTAAGGAGATGAAGCCTGAAACAAAAGAAGAGATTGATACATTAGTTTTCTTTCAGCAGGAATGGTATTTTAAGTATAGCTAACTAAAGCCAACTGGGATGGGGTGGGGGCAGGAAACGAGCCCCTCTAAGTTTGGAACCGACTCTAGATTGGGTTGCACTCCTCTGAAGGATCAGCTTTGCAGTTCACACTCCACACTTACTGGAGTGTGGTTCAGGTGTTGGAGTTGGCAAGGGGTGCTTTTTAACAGCTTCAGTTGGTTCACCAGCCGCAATCCTATCTGGAGAGAATGGACCTTGCCTCGGTTACCACCTATTTATTAGCGACATGCAGGCTTCTAAAAGCTGCTTAGAAACTTCAAATGGTAGAAAATGCAGCCACCCACTGGTGTATATTTACAGTGTGTTTCTGGAACCAAATTAAAGTGTTGCAAATGACCTTTAAAGCCTTGGAATAATTTGGGACCAGGTTACTTAAAGGACCATCTGCATCCATTATCAACCTGTCCCTGCCTTTAAGATCCACTTCAAAGGCCCACCTACAAAGACAATTAGGTTGGCTGGCAAATGCCAACCATGACTTTCTCAGTGGTGGCCCTACAGTTATGGTGCTCAGTTCCACATCACATATTTACTAGCATTTTATGCTGTTTAAAACGTCTTTTTTTAAAACCGTGTTAGGAATTTGTGGGGGGGTTGTACATTTTTGAAAACTGCTTTGAGAAGCACTTTGCTTGAAAAGTGGTGTATAATAATCAGTGCTTTTTTCCTTTTAAAATGTTTAGGAGTACTCTCATTTTGACTCAAGAAAATCACCATTTGATAACATTATTCCTGCTTATAAAACCCAATAAAAAAACACAGGGAAGAAAACCCCCATTTTATAGTTCAAATCGGGGGAAATAAATACAGTAAATGGACAAAAGTACAAAGAGTCACAAAATGTTTAGGGGTATACGTACCCCTGCATAACCCCAGAAAACCCCCCACTGGTAATAATAATAATTTAAACATTAGCAATCAACCTAAATAAAATTTGCAGGATATTCCAAAATTCAAAGTGAGGACCAAATCATGGCTTGTATTTTCTCCAGGTTCTGCGGCTGCACAAGTCGTGCGTTACTCTGCAAGGCACATAATATAAACTCACAGCAACATACAGGTCAGCTGCAGTCACATGGGTGTATTATGAATTGCAGAGATTGTATCAAGGCAAACTGGGCTAGAAGCAGTATATAAATCAGTTCAGAGGGGCAGAAAGATAGGGATTCACTATATATCTGTAGTTGGGACTGGAACAGAATTCCAGTCGCAGCTGCATTAGCCAATTACACACCTGCCCGCTCTTTCCATCTTTCTGTGCCACTGCCTGCTTATTCTGTGAAATGTAGGCATCCTCAGCACGCAGTGTAGAATTGGCACTGCCCATCACTTGGCTGTTGGCTGTGGCACGAGGGAGGATGACATCATAGGGGCCCTCAGACTGCAAGCAAAACAACAACAACAAAAAGAGTAAGAAGTGGGCAGAAAGTGTGGTCAGAAAAGCAACCAGGAGCTGCAGTATGGTCAAAGAAACACAGCCAATCAACATTCTGCACGCGTCATCTATAGGAATACATATTTGACCTTCAATGAAGAAGGCTTGAACTGTTCCATTTTCAAATCACTAAAACATTTCCACTTTTCACCAGGCTGTATGAAACTTTTCCTGATTTTTGACATCATTTCCACACATGAAAAACTGTTGGCACATGCCACAGATCTGAGGCTTTTTTAGATCAAAACAGAAGAAGAAAAAACTGTTTTGTTTTGACTTTTCAAGGGCATGACTCAGACAGAGAGCATTTTCACTTGGGTCCCTGGAGCAGCATGGTTACATGCACACTTCAAGTTCACGCACACCTTGGATTCCTAAATTGCAATATACTAAAACTTGCCAACAGTAGAAATACAGCAGCTGCTGCGGCGATACCAAAGATATTGAGTAAATGCCCAAATCCAGCTTCTGCCGCATTGTTAGGTGAACTTCTGTAAAGAAATACAAATGGATAGTAGGGAAGGTGCAAACTCCTCTCTCATCATCTCTGAGTATATTTTGACTGTGTTCAGACAATCATGCCTCATTTTAATATGCTGAGGTGTGGATGAGCCTCTCTTGGCCATGCCCTGCAGCCCCTTTTCATTCTTCTCTTTGCGTGAGCTGGCAAACAAATCATGGGGCCTTCCAATTAACTATCGTTTCCAGTTTTGTCTGAAGCAGGACACAATGATTAACAACTCTGGAATAAGCCAGGATATTAAAACCAACTTTAAACCATGGCTTTGTGTCTGGCTTGTTTGAAGCTTTTCATGCTAACCATCGTTTCCCCCAGTTCGGATGAAACAGTAAACTATAGTTATTGGAAGACTTCCTGGTTCGTTTCCCAGCTCCCGCAAAGGGTAGCACCAAGGGCTGTGTCTGCAAGCTCAGATATAAGAATCTGAATGCTTTCTTTGACCAAGTCAGATGACAAAAGAGTCAGATGAACTGTCTTCCCTAGCATCAATCCTTTCCCCTGCCACAAATATAATCTCTGCAGGACGATACAGGCCAAATAAATTTCTTTGGTTTTTGTTTTTGTTTTAACATGTTCCTGTCAAGCCTACTTCTCCCAAGAAGCAAGTGAGGTGGTGAACCTGATTCTGATTGTAACTTCTCAGACTCCAAATGAGGGCTCGCATAACTGAACACTTAACCATGAAATAAAATGTTCTGAAAATATTTTTTTCAAACTAGGTGTTGAGGCAAAGGGTCCTAGGCTTGCCATCTGAATAAGGCGCAGATCAGAAGCAGTTTCACCCCATTACCCTGCAGTATCAGGCCAGAAAGAGGGCTGCACTCAAAGACCTGTGAGTGTTAAGTTTACATCCAAAGAATGCAAACACACAGAGTGACCGCTGTTTATTCTGCTCCCTTATCTAGAGATAACTACACAGAATATCTGGATTTGACATTTATGAGAGTTTTCACCTCTTTCTGTCAGGAGCCGACTTCTCCTGCTAAACTGCTCAAGAGGATGTTGTGTTTTTCATTTTATCTTTTTTAAAAAGCCCAACATTCTGGAAGCTAAGCTACAGTCGAGAAAGATAAGAAACACCAGCAGAGCTTCACACTCACTTACAGGCCCCTTGTGCATGAGAGCCATCTCTGTGGGCTGGTACACACTCGTCAGCAGCTGCCCGTTGTATCCGCTGTATGGGGACACAGGTTTTTTGGCTGAAAAGAAAGAGAAAATCACAAGAAAAGTAACATTAAAAGGCACACAGGCTTGGGAGATCTTCAGTGACAAAGATGGTTTTCAGACAGCGCAGGCTGAGCAGAAGCAGAGAAGATTTTTTACTCAAATAACCCATGTAAGAGACAGAATAGTGGTTCGCCCCAGGTAGCTCGGTTGATTAGAGCGTGGTGCTGATAATGTCAAGATTGTAAATTCAATCCCATATGGGACAGTTGCATCAGGGGGTTGGACTAGCTGATCCGAGGGCCTTCTGGTGGTTCCCTCACTGTGAGAAATGAGGTTACAGGGAACCAGGCAGAGGGCCTTCTCGGTGGTGGTGCCTGCCCTGTGGAACGCCCTCCCACCAGATGTCAAAGAGAACAACAACTACCAGACTTTTAGAAGACATCTGAAGGCAGCCCTGTTTAGGGAAGCTTTTAATGTTTGATGTATTATGGTATTTTAATATTTTGTTGGAAGCTGCCCAGAGTGGCTGGGGAGGCCCAGCCAGATGGGCAGGGTATAAATAATAAATTTATTTTTATTTTTATTATCATCCTCAGGGTCCCTTCCAACTCTACAGCTCTATGATCCTATGATGCATACTTCTGTTTGTACCACTTTTTCTAGGCACAAGTCCATGACTTCCAGACATGGGTGCTAGCAGATCTTTTTCTTTTTGGTCCCACCACTTTCCCCAGGAAAATCCACTGTTTGCTGCTGAATCAGAATACAGTGGTACCTCGGTTTAAATACTTAATTCATTCCAGAGGTCCGTTCTTAACCTGAAGCTGTTCTTAACCTGAAGCACCACTTTAGCTAATGGGGCCTCCCGCTGCTGCGCGCCGTCAGAGCACAATTTCTGTTCTCATCCTGAAGCTAAGTTCTTAACCCGAGGTAATATTTCTGGGTTAGCGGAGTCTGTAACCTAAAGCATATGTAACCTGAAGCTTATGTAACCCGAGGTACCACAGTAAATGTCAATCAGGTTTTCCATGGATTGCTGTTTGTTCTGATTCAGCGGTAAACTGTGGGCTTCCCCGGGGAAAGAAAAAAATCGTGCTCAGACCTGTACCTGAAGTCACAGAGACCTGTGCTTAGAAACTGCGGCACGAATGGAAGCATGGAAAAGCCCATACTCCACAATCTAGTGTTAAGCAAAGAACTGAAGCAGATCACAGATATTTCCCCCCCACACACGACAGAAACATGACTCATGTCAACGTAAGTTCAGTGTTGTGGGCACAACTCTATTGAACTCCCTCTTACTAGAAGTTCCGAGAGGCACCGCCCATACAGAGTTTCAGACACCTGGGGACCTTTGCATCATGAATACTTATCTGACGTTTTAAATTTTCTGATGCTTGGTTGTTGTTGTTTTTTTAAATAGATTTTAAATATCTGAGATTTTTAATTTTTTGAGATTTAATTTACATTCTAAACTTTTTTGCTTTTGAGACCTAGATGGTGAAAAGCAGGTTGTGTTTTAAAAAACAAATAATTACATTAAAAAGGTAAAGGTAAAGGACCCCTGACAGTTAAGTCCAGTCACAGACAACTCTGGGGTTGCGGCACTCATCTTGCTTTACAGGCCGAGGGAGCCGGCATTTGTCCGCAGACGGTTTTTCCGGGTCATGTGGCCAGCATGACTAAACCGCTTCTGGTGCAACACCGAAACCAGAGCAGCACACGGAAATGCCATTTTTTACCTTCCCGCCAGAGCGGTACCTATTTATCTACTTGCACTTTTTCTGGTGTGCCTTCGAACTGCTAGGTTGGCAGGAACTGGGACCAAGCAACAGGAGCTCACCCCATCACGGGGATTCAAACCACAAACCTTCCGATCAGCAAGCCCACGAGGCTCAGTGATTTAGACCACAGAACCCCCGCGTCCCTCAAATAAATACATAGAATACCCTATATGGTGACCAGATGTTGTTAGACTCCAAATCCCATCAGTCTCTGCCAACAACATCTGAACGCCACCATGTTGTCTACCCATGATATAGGGTCAGAGAAGGCGTATGATTGGCTTACAAGAGGCATACATGATGGTAAACTTCTTGCAAGCAGAAGAACCATGCCTAAAAGCCAAAATAAAGCATGCCAATTTTAACACACTATCCAATGATGCATTCACAAAGTTGCATCAAAAAGATAATATTTTTTTCTCAATTCAACACTGCATTAACTCATATTTAATTTACACAGTTACAAGAGCAGATCCCGGTTAAAAAGGGTGGGGTGGCAGCCCTAAATGATTGCATGGGCAACAATCACATTTGTACTCATTTTGACAGAATCGCTATATATGTATATTGTTGTAAACAAAAATCTGCCATTTTCCCTTATGGGGTATCCAAGAACCTACATAAGGACTCTGTATGGGCTCTTGGATACCCCATAAGGGAAAAGGGCAGATTTTTGTTTACAACAATATGTATATATATGTATATACATACATACACACACACACAGAGAGAGAGAGAGAGAGTCAGACGTACAAATTAGCCCTGAGAGAGCAAAACTGTTAGATTTCCTCTCCGTAATATACAATGCTTCATTTCATATGCCACTATGCGTTTGCAAAAGCCTTCACCTCTTTGCAAAGAAGTGATTGCTATATTTCTTCCATGCTGTTGGAAGCAAAGCAGGAAGCACTAACTAATCAATGTTCCCAAGTGCAACAACCATCAGAAGCCTGCTGGGGCATTCTGTGACTTAAGCCAGCCATAAAACAAAGCCTTGTTTGTGGGTAACTATAGACAGAGTAGGTTTTAATGAGCACACTGTGCTCAGGAGACCTTTCCTAAATAAGAGAGTCTTCTCTAGGGTTTAAGAGGCAAAGCGTGCTGTAATAAAATCCTGTCAGCCATGTAGTCATATGTGTGTATATTTTAGCCTATTGGTTTTTCCAACAAAGAATTGTGGAGCGTTGAGATTTTTGACTGTGTGTGAAATGGCAACAATCTTAGTTACTATTGCCATCAAACATACATGGGACTTCCATTCCGGTTCTTTGCCCCTATCATAACCTAGTTGTGTTGTTGTTGTTGTTGTTGTTGTGATTTACATACCGCCCTCAGCTTTGCTGTCTCCTTCTATAGAAGAGCAACAAAATGAAAGGTCTTAACTTTGGCTTCCTTCAGCAGTGTAGTACAGTGGTACCTTGGGTTACATACGCTTCAGGTTACAGACTCTGCTAACCCAGAAATAGTGCTTCAGGTTAAGAACTTTGCTTCAGGGTGAGAACAGAAATCATGTTCCGGCAGCACGGCAGCAGGAGGAGGCCCCATTAGCTAAAGTGGTGCTTCAGGTTAAGAACAGTTTCAGGTTAAGCACAGACCTCCAGAAGGAATTAAGTACTTAACCCGAGGTACCACTGTCTATATATTTCCACAAAGACTGAAAGATTAATTTTTTAAAAAAAAATGAAGTGGGGGGGAAACAATTTTGGAGTTGCTTCAGTGTCTGAAATACGGAGAACCAAGTTCTAGAGGGAATCCAAAACTAGACACAGAAAAAGCAGATTACTTTTCTTTTCAATGCAGAAATATTCAGAAGTTCTAAACAAAGGAGGAATACATAGCAAAATTGATCCCTGAAGAGATAATCTAAGGAAATTCAAAGACATGGTGAATAAGTGTAAAACAGCAGGAAGCAGAGGCATTTCTCAGAGTGAGTCACAGAACAATGCTGTGAGTTCTTCACTTCCTATCATGCAGATGAGGATAGTTTTGCATATTGGGGCTTTTCTTGGTGGTGCTTCTTATAAAGCCTGGAGAGAGAATGACAACAGCTTGTTCCAAATTGTGCTTTTTGGTGACACATACAGGTTTTTCCCCTCTGCTTGAAACTAGGGGAGGCTAAACTGGCAACAGGTTTCAAGAAGACGCTTTCTGTGGGATTAAGGTGGAGTCTTAGGTGGGAGGTTGGCAGCCAAAAACAGGTTAGAGAGAATATATTTAAATGATATTTTCAGCACAGGGAGCAATGCAGGAAATGGCTCCTTCTCACCCAGGCAAAGCAGCTTCTCATTTATATCTGGCACATATACCCCACACTTCATTTAGAAAGCTCAGAATGGCTCACTTGGGGATCCGTGATGAGCTGCGAAAGCATCATGTGCTCATGAATCATTTTCTAAGCCCGCTGGCAAAGAATCAGTGCCAGAGTAGTAGATTCTTTAAAACAGGGCACGGACTAGTGAGTGGAGAGGGAGAAGTCAAGGTAATCCAATCATCAAAACAATTTCCTTACAGAAATACTACTCATCTGGGTCCATCATCTCACGCAGATGGAATTGTGGCCTTTTGAGCAACTACTAGGGCAAAAAGGAATCCAGCAATTTCATAGAATCATAGAGTTGGAAGAGACCACAAGGGCCATCGAGTCCAACCCCCTGCCAAGCAGGAAACACCATCAGAGCACTCCTGACATATGGTTGTCAAGCCTCTGCTTAAAGACCTCCAAAGAAGGAGACTCCACCACACTCCTTGGCAGCAAATTCCACTGTCGAACAGCTCTTACTGTCAGGAAGTTCTTCCTAATGTTTAGGTGGAATCTTCTTTCTTGTAGTTTGGATCCATTGCTCCGTGTCCGCTTCTCTGGAGCAGCAGAAAACAACCTTTCTCCCTCCTCTATGTGACATCCTTTTATATATTTGAACATGGCTATCATATCACCCCTTAACCTCCTCTTCTCCAGGCTAAACATGCCCAGCTCCCTTAGCCATTCCTCATAAGGCATTTATTTTACAAGATGCAATTCCTCTCATTTAAGTTTCTAAACTCCTGAAACTAAAATTTTGGGGAAAGAGACACAAATCTTGGATTTGCAGATGTAAGATTATGCATACTGCCAAGCTTTGAAAATCTGAAGGAGTAGAATTTAGGATCCTCTTCCCAAGTTTCAAATTATCATCACCTGAACTTGGCCCATGATGAAAGCAAAGCCAGTGCAATCCTGGGCTCCTTTGAAGGAAAGTCGGGATAGAAATTTAATAAATAAATTTCACACCGTCATGTTCTAAGCCAAACAATATATTTATAGCCCAATCCTATGACGCTCTCTGAAGTTAAGTGTGAAACAGCTTAGAGGTTTTATGCACTATCAAGAGGTATACAAGTTTTGTTAAATAAATAAATAAAAAGTCTCATTATAAAAGTTTGTAAATTTTCAGCCCCACATCTTCTCTGCAAGGTAGGTTTCCGAGTCTCAAAATCCAAAACAATTTAGCAAAGCTAAATACTTTGCAAAGTAACCAAGATCTGAGCTGTGATTTGACCTAGCCGCTCTCGATTCTGTGTGGCTTATTAAACGAAAGTGAAAGTGACCGGAACATTAGAAAAGTCAGGAAATTGAATTACTACATCAGAGGAGGAGAGGGAAGCAAGGCCATATCTCTTCAACCTGAGCACAGAAAAGATGTCAGGTCTGTCTATGCCAGTGCTAGCCATTGTGTTGGGGGTTTTTGCCACAAGTGTGCCACAAGTCAAACTGAACATATGAGTGCTCTTGCGAGCACCGCTTTATGCATGCAATTCTTGCATGCCTTGGTGTTGTTGCTTTTCCTTCCAAGTCTATTGAGCCAGGCAAACATGTTGTAACACAGATTGAGACAGGAAACCAACAGGGTAAGGCTGACTCTGTACCACAAGTCAGGCCCTGGTTCCTCCTGCTCTTCTTCAGGTATGCCAAAGATGCCCATCACCTGCTTGCGGCGCTGCCCACTTGCACTGTATTGTACTCTAAAAACTCAGAAGATAAAGACAAGGCAAACCTAAGCATTTTTTTAAAGCAATACAGTCATACCTTGGAAGGTGAACAGAATCCGTTCCAGAAGTCCGTTTGACTTCCAAAATGTTGGAAAACCAAATGGCAGCTTCTGACTGGCTGCAGGAAGGTCCTTCAGCCAATCAGAAGCTGTGGAAATCCTGCCGGACGTTCGGCTTCCAAAAATGGTTCAAAAACCGGAACAGTAACTTCCGGGTTCGCAACGATCGGGAGCTAAAACTAAGGAACTAAGCTGTTCAAAAACCAAGGTACGACTGTATTTTAGAACAAGCCTTGTGGTGTTTATGCCTATAGAAAAGCATGATGGAAGTTTCCACAAACCAACCCCATGCCCACTGCCAAATACCTCTCCACAATAAGTATGCGGAAGCCTACCTGAAGAAGGTTCGTCCATTGAGAAGGCCTTGTTCTCCACAAACATGCTTTGGGATTTCTGTTCCTTGAGGATGGTTTCATATCCCACTCCCCGGGTGGGGTAGACATCTTCCTCGTAGATTTGCTCCGGTCCTGGCCGGATGACTTGGGAGATCTCTGGGATGACATAGAAGAAAATAAAGACGCAGGCGTTGGAGACGAGAGCAATGGCCAACGTGGGGTCGTCCCAGGCCTGGCCTCCTTCCTGCTGGTTGCCGTAAATGTACATCACAATCCACACAACCCAGATGGCCATAGAGAGGGAGGTGGTGAGGAGAACAAAGATGGCGTGCTTTCTCCACTGCTTGTAACGTCCACACAAGACAGGCCACGAGGCAACGAAGGCAAGCACTTGCAGGAACATGACGTAGATCAGCGCCATGACAAAGTCTTCATTCTTCACCCGGCAGGGGTCCTTGGGCGAATCGTCGCCCCTCACCACAGTGATGATGAGCCACTCAGCGTTGATAATGACCTCCACCAAGACGAGGAGCAGGGCCATGCCAAAGGTGACCCAGCCCCGGGGCCCATGGTTCCGCCGGGCGAGGAAATTGAGGCTGAGGGAATGCGCCACCAGGCAAGAGAAGCACACGGCGAAGAGGACGCCGAAGAGGAAGCGCCGCGAGGCGCACGTGGAAAAATCTTGCTTCACGATGAAGGCAAAAGTCAAGCAGAAGAGCCCAAAGGTGCCAAACAACAGGAAGGCTTGCGTCCCTATCAAGCTCTTCTTCCGATAGTCCTGGACAAACGGAACGCTGGCCACAAGGACGACGGTGAGGACAAAGGTGGTCACGACACCAAAGGCGGCTACCGCCTCCAGCACGACGCCCCAGGCTGACGACAGGTCGCACAGGTTGTAATAGATGGACGGCAAGTCCTTGCCGCAGCCTGCCGGCGGCGATGGAGTCACTTCCGCCAAGCATACTTTGGTGGGAAGTCCCAGGAGCCAAAGGTATGGCAGCAGCGCCTTGGGTACACCCATCGTTTTGGAGCGATGACACATATTCTTTGGCACTTTGGGAAAGAACTGAAAAACAGGAGGGAAAAGACAAGGTTAGCGTATCCGAAAGAAAGCGTATTGTTATCAGAACTGGGCAATTTTGTAGTATCGATGGTGGTGTTTGGTTATATAACAGAACCGGTGATGGTCTATGCCAGCGTTTCCCAAACTTTGGTCTCCAGGTGTTTTTGGACTCCAACTCCCATCGCTCCTAGCAAGTAGGACCAGTGGGCCAGGGATGATGGGAATTGTAGTCCATAAGCAGCTGGCGACCCAAGTTTGGGAAACCCTGGTCTATACCCTGCTCGGCCCCCTGTACCAGCACTGCTAGGCTCTGTCGGAGGTTTAGGAGACCAGCTACTGTACAGTGGTACCTCGGGTTAAGAACTTAATTCATTCCGGATGTCCGTGCTTAACCTGAAACTGTTCTTAACATGAGGTACCACTTAAGCTAATGGGGCCTCCTGCCGCCGCGCAATTTCTGTTCTCATCCTGAAGCAAAGTTCTTAACTTGTACTACTTCCAGGTTAGCAGAGTCTGTAACCTGAAGTGTCTGTAACCTGAAGCATCTGAAACCCAAGGTACCACTATACTGCGTTAACCAACAATTAGTCCAGAGAGCAGTGTGACACTGGTGGTGACAGAAGCATTTAAAAACTGAAAAGGCAAGGGCCATGATTCATTTGGTACAGCATATAATGTACCTGGAAAGATGTAATGAACTTAAGAAGAGCGTTGTGGATCAGGCCAAAAATTCCATCTAGTCCAGGCATCCCCAAACTCAGCCCTCCAGCTGTTTTGGGACTACAGCTCCCATGATCCCTAGCTAGCAGGACCAGTGGTCAGGGATGATGGGAATTGTAGTCCCAAAACAGCTGGAGGGCCACGTTTGGGGATGCCTGATTTAGTCCTTGGCCAACCAGATACCTATACAAATCCCACAAGCAAGACCTGAGTGTGATTCCCAACAAATAATGTTTATATATAGCAGGTTATATATATATATATACAAGCAAAGTCTTCCCCTCACCCTGCCTAAAAACTTTTTGCCTTTAATTTGAAGTATATTTTGACCTCTTTCAGAGGGACAGGACTTGTATCCCTGCCTATTTGTTTTGGTCTTTGATTTCTTGGTCTTTGATTTGAATTGTTGTTGTTTTGCTTGTATTGTTTTTAATTGGTTTTAATATTAAGTCGCTTGTCAGAAAAACGATTAAAGCCACAAAAATTGGATGACCACTAGCACATCTTGCAGAAGTGAGTTCTATTAAATCTGCACCATGTCTGCCTTCAATCTCCAAACGTTCAGCTTCCTCGGATGGTCCCAAGTTCTCGTATGGTAGAGCAAAACTTCCTCCATTCACTTTCTCCACACTGAAGCAGGCCTGTGCCTCAGGGACAAACAACACATTATGCAGGAGTTTCGAGATTAGATCTTCTGCCATTTTAATCGCAGGGGGGGTGGGACTCCAAATGGGAGCAGTGGAGCATGGATTGGGGGGGCAGGCAGTGAGTGTTTTAACCCTTCCATCTGCCAATGTTCTCTTCCAGATCTGATCATTTCCCCTCAAGTTGCTGTTATAGCCCTGTTGTGGGGGAGGAAATGTTTGAGCCTCCCCACTCCTGAAGGGCTAATACAGTAGCTTTCATTTCGGATAGGGAGTGAGCAGTGTCGGAAACTCAGATATACAGTGGTACCTCGGGTTAAGTACTTAATTCGTTCCGGAGGTCGAAGCTGGACAAGTCAGCAGCTTAAAACACAGCAAGGTGTCCCCCGCCCCACTGTCGACATGCAGAGGGCTGAGACATGTTGCTGTACACACCAGAGAAAGGGCGGAGATATCTTCATCCAGTGCACGTTACCTGTTTGGCTTCCCCATCCCTGCAAGCTACCCCCACCCCCAACTCCTATTCCTAAAGTTGTCACCTGCATATGTACAGTCATCTCCCCACCTGCAACAGTTGAGTCAAATGTACACACCTCTGCTTAACTGCCCTGGGCGGGGGGAAACCTGAGCTAGTATGTGCATATATACAGTAGACGCTCGGGTTGCAAATGTGATCTGTGCGGGATGCACGTTCACAACCCGCAGTGTTCACAACCCGCACCTGCGCATCTGCTCAGGCGCTTCTGTGCATAGCGCAATTTAGTGCTTCTGCACATGCACAACCGCCGAAACCCAGAAGTAACCTTTTCTAGTACTTCTGGGACTCGGCGGTCCACAACCTGAAAAACCACAACCTGAAGCGGCTGTAACCCGAGATATGACTGTATGTGTGTGTAGATAAATAGATGCTAGATAGATACAGTGGTACCTTGGGTTAAGAACTTAATTCCTTCTGGAGGTCCGTTCTTAACCTGAAACAGTTCTTAACCTGAAGCACCACTTTAGCTAATGGGGCCTCCTGCTGCCGCCGCGCCACCGGAGCACGATTTCTGTTCTCATCCTGAAGCAAAGTTCTTAACCCCAGGCACTATTTCTGGGTTAGCGGAGTGTGTAACCTGAAGCGTATGTAACCCGAGGTACCACTGTATAAGCTAGGTGCCAAATGGCTCCTTAAACCAAGATTAGAGTCGCCAAAACGAAATGTCTATTTTGGGACAAGACAACTCCAAAGTCTTATTTTTCAAGCGATAGGCTGACTGTGATTGATTCTCTGTTAAACACCTGGCTAGTTCAGATGACAACCTTGAGCTAGGCTAGGGTAAGAACTTTGAGAACTTAAAGAAGAAAAGTCACTTGATCCAGGGACAGGCCACATATAAGGACTCCGGTGGATACAGAGTACACTGGTACCTCAGGTTAAGTACTTAATTCGTTCCGGAGTGCCGTTCTTAACCTGAAACTGTTCTTAACCTGAAGCACCACTTTAGCTAATGGGGCCTCCTGCTGCCACTGTACCGCCGGAGCACGATTTCTGTTCTCATCCTGAAGCAAAGTTCTTAACCCGAGGTACTATTTCTGGGTTAGCGGAGTGTGTAACCTAAAGCGTATGTAACCCGAGGTACCGCTGTACACATGTCCCACAGTGCCTCTTTTACATGACTGACCCTGTATATATTGGCCTATTCCTACAGGACGGAGCATGAGTGTGTGAAAACAGTCAAGATCCAAGGATCCCCAGATGGTGGAGATGTCAGGCATCATCCTGGCACCCAGGTATCTTCACTTGGTCGCAAGTGGCTGATAGCCACGTGAAAAATGAGCCTGGCACCTGGCTAAGTTCAAGCACTGGGAGCGAGAAGCACCCCACATAATATATAGCTCGTCCTTGAGAGAGGGGGAGAGCCGCCGCCAATCTGGGTAAAGTACGGGGCTTAGATGGGCCACTGCCCCGGCTTGTCATAACGCAGCCCCTTAGGTTCTTATCCCATCCAAAGGGTATATGGGCAGGTGACACCACAATTACATAGACTCGGAGCAACGCTGAAGAGTATTTAAAATGATGGACCAAGGCGAGAAGAAAAAAAATAAACGGGTTGAGAGGAAGAAACCATAGACTCCCAGAGTGATCAGCAGCAATCCATTAAACCCTAACCTCTTGAGACTTCTTCCTCACTCCAAGGTTAGAGGCAAAAATACGCTAACTCGCCGCACCACCAAACCACCAGCAGCCAGCCATCTCAGGCTTCACCTGGAGGCAGCTGCCTTTAGCATCTTGTTGGGATGATTTAAGTCAGGCATCCTGCCCCACCCTCTATGTGCCTCACCCTGACCTCCCTGGAAGCAGGCCAACAGTTAAATTAGCAATTCCGTTCCCAACGTCTATTACATGGGTAGGCAAACTAAGGCCTGGAGGCCAGATCCGGCCCAATCACCTTCTAAATCCGGTCTGCAGACGGTCCAGGAATCAGCGTTTTTACATGAGTAGAATGTGTCCTTTTATTTAAAACGCATCTCTGGGTTGTTTGTGGGGCATAGGAATTCGTTCTTTTTTTTTCTTTCCAAAATATAGTCTGGCCCCCCACAAAGTCTGAGGGACAGTGGACCCACCCCCTGCTGAAAAAGTTTGCTGACCCCAGGGACTCTATTACCTTGATTTCTTTTGCAGCAACAACAACAAAAAAGACCTCAAAGTGCTCACAAAATTAATATAAAATAAAAATTTGCCTAAGCAAGGGAGGCATCCGCCTCCCTGTCCCTCTCCTCCAGATTGGCACATTGCTGAAGGCTGGAGAGGATAGACGCCAGAGAGAAGCTAGGTCAGACAGGCCAATGAAAAACGCCTGAATCCCCCCTTTTTTGTGGCTGGGTTTTGAGGGATTAGAGTTCAAAGAAACAGAGGTGACTTTTAGATCATTATTATTTTTTTAGAAATCACTAGGGCAGGGGAAAAAGCACACATCCTCACGTAGGATGTCATTTCTAAAAACAGCTGTAACTGCAGCATAAAAGGGGAAAAAACAAAATAAGGAAGAAAATGAAATAATTAGCTGCCCCACTGCAAAGCATATTCCCTGACCGGCTATGTTCCCCCTGAGAAAGAATCGGCCGGCAAACTGTTGGCCTCCCCTTGGCTGCCACTCAACACTTCTTGGTTCCCAGGCTTAGAGGATTCCAGATGACTTCCGAAAGAAGAGAACTCTCTCACATGCCTTCCAAATCCGCTTGTTGTGGGGCTTGGATCATGGGCTAGTCCCAGCTTCTGGGGATTGGGGCTTTATGCTACAGCATGTGAGAGCTAGCGCTGCTCCAGCTTTCTCTCTCCTGTTCAGACAGCCGCTTCTTGTACTAGCTGAGAATGCTGGCGCCCATTCAGTTTGGGTTACCTTTAGGAGTACTGGCACGAGGCTAGTTCAGCTCCAAAACATAACAGTCCATACATTAGAGTGAATGCTGCGCATCCTCTGCTTTGCAAAAGCACGTTTTCCAGTCTCAAGGTAAAGCACCGAGAAGCAGGAAGGTCCCTTATCCTTTCAGTTTCTTTTCTGAACTATAACCATCATAAAGTTTGATACCGAATGATGCAAGGTTAAAATGAACTAAATGCATCAGACAGCTTTTAGCAGGGACTGTTCAAGGACCTGTTTCGTTGGCTTAGGTAAGAATAAGGCCTGTCTTGTCATAGTTTCAGCACCAAGCAAAGATTTTTTTCTTCTTCTCCAGGGCATTTGGGCAGCCCCAGAAACTACAGTGGTACCTTGGGATGCAAACGGGATCCGTTCCGGAGCCCCTTTCACATCCTGAAGCAAATGTAACAAGCGACGGCATGTCTGCGCGTGTGTGGGTCGCGTTTTGCCGCTTCCGCGCATGCGCGTGACGTCATTTTGAGCGTCTGCACATGCGCGAGTGGTGAAACCCGGAAGTAACACGCTCCGTTACTTCTGCGTTGCCGCGGAGCGCGACCTGAACGCGCTCAACCCGAAGCACATTCAACCTGAGGTATGACTGTATTCTGATTATGCTTTTAATAGGCTTGTTTTTATTTTTATACTGGTTGTAAACTGCTTTGGGACTTTTCGCAGCAGGCAGCAATATATAAAACTAATCATCATAGTAAACAACCTATATCCTGGTCAGTCCTAAGAACCAACCTGCACTCTATAGATCATCACCTATGTGGCTTTAATTGGCTCCATGTAATGTATTAGCCTAGATGAAATCCTGAGAAAGTAAGACCATTTAATTTTTTAAGACTGCAGTTCTATCGGTGCTTCAGAAAACATACAGCTCAAAAATCAGAAAGTGGCAGGAATGATCGGAACAATGATGGAGCAACAGGATATCGTCCATGTAATGCCCATGCTCAACTGAAGCTCAGAAATAGCTGTGCCCTCCATGTTGCAGACTCCAAATCCCATCATCCCCCAATCAGCAGGGCCAATGGTCAGGGTTGATGGGAGATGTAGTTCACAAAATCTAGAACAGTGTTTCCCAACCTTTTTTGGGCAAAGGCACACTTGTTTGATGAAAAAAATCTCGAGGCACACCACCATTACAGCCCTGTGACGTCAGCGCGCAGCGTCACGCCGGGAGGGACGCACGAAAGTGTAAGTTTCAATTTTTTCCCCTCCCCCTTGCCGGGGAACCTCCAAGCTTTGGGGGTGGGGGGGGAGGAGGCAGCAAAGCGAGGCAGGAAGGAGAGCGCGGCTTGGCTGGGTGAGCTTTGGCAGGGGCAGGGAATGAGAGCCGCGAGGCGGGCGCTGCAGACGGAGGCGCTGCCCGCCGAGCTCGCAGGCAGCCAGGCAGGCAGACGGCGAGAGCCCCGCGCTGGGCGGCCTCTCCTCGCCGCCCCGCCTCTCGCCGCCCGACTCGCCCGCCTCCCTCCAGGCAACATCTCGCGGCACACCAGGCAACATCTCGCGGCACACTAGTGTGCCACGGAACAGTGGTTGGGAAACACTGATCTAGAAGACACTATGCTGGCTACTACTATGTCCAAGCAGAGCTCCTGCACCTTTAAACCACTACCAGACAGGCAAAAATGAAAGAGACACACATCTTCCCATCATTACATCTCCATGCCAAGGGGACGGCAAACCTGATTAATTTCTGCCCGCAAAAGGGGTGCAACCATCTTTTTCTGGCAGTGTTCCTAGTAAAATGGAAACCGTTAGGACAACTCTTATCTGAGCTGAACACCTAGGGATTTGGGGCACGAATGTTCTTGTTTCAGATGAGACCATTGATCTGGGAGGGCTTGACACACAGAATATTTTCTCAGCTCTGCAAGTCTGCAATTCTATGAAAGCCAGAGCACTTATGTGATTTCCTCCCCAGCTTACATAAATCAGCATTGCATAATTCAGCATTTTCTAGTCGCCAAACTTGGATACTTTTTATGGTGTGGAATATTAGACTTCCTGTTTAAGAGATTATTTATCATCCCACTACTGTTAAAAGAGTTTTGTCTGGTGGCTTATCTGTGGACAGAGAGAAATTCAAGAATTCCCTCTTGTCTGGAGGTGCAAGACTAGTTTGAGCAGCAAGAAGTTTGCTGGTGGTTCCGTTTGCCAGTCCACACCTCTCATTTCAGTACATCTACTCCAAATAAACTTCTTCCCTGCCCTAGCAGCTGGACAGGGCTTTGTTTTAGTTAATGTGGTTTCCATCTCAATAATCACACAGTTAGACTGCTTAATGATTAAGCCACTAAACTTGCAACGCATTTGTGCGAACGCATTCGCTTTCTTTGCAAAGAATTTGCAAACTTTTGGGGGGTTGAAAGGAAAGCAACAAACCTGCCCCATTACAGATCAGTTATCACATATATGTTATTTTCAAATGCACCATTCTATATAGCCCATTTCATTGTTTGCGTAGGAAAAAAACACACTACGTTCCAGAATTGTGGAGACTACGGATGGTCGCTATGTGGCTATGGGATCCACTGTTTCCTGCCTAACGCATAACTGTGTAGATTGAACAATAGCTGCACTTCACTCTGGAAGCCACTGATTTGTGGTGAGGCTTTAATTCAACTCTGCCAATCATTTCAGGAAATAGGCAGGTTGATTGCATCTCACACCTCAAGAGGTGGGGTTTTTTTAATCACTCCTTTCAGCAGAGCCACAAAGTCCCCTATGGCTTACAGGCTATCCACGTGATAGTCAAGATGAATGATGAGGAGCATGAGAAACACTTACGTGCGGTGCTACCTCCAACAACTAAAGGTAAAGGGACCCCTGACCATTAGGTCCAGTCGTGGCAGACTCTGGGGTTGTGGCGCTCATCTCGCTTTATTGGCCGAGGGAGCCAGCGTACAGCTTCCGGGTCATGTGGCCAGCATGACTAAGCCGCTTCTGGCGAACCAGAGCAGTGCACGGAAACGCCGTTCACCTTCCCGCCGGAGCGGTACCTATTTATCTACTTGCACTTTGATGTACTTTCGAACTGCTAGGTTGGCAGGAGCAGGGACTGAGCAACGGGAGCTCACCCCGTCACAGGGATTCGAACCGCCGACCTTCTGATCGGCAAGTCCTAGGCTCTGTGGTTTAACCCACAGCGCCACCCGCGTCCCTCCAACGACTGGGGAGGCTCAAATCCACACACACCCAGCTATGAATCTCACAGGGTGGGCCTTGGGTCAGCCACTCTCTCTCAGCCTATCCTACCTCACGGGGTTCTTGGGAGGCTGCAGTGGAAGGGGCAGGAATACTATGCATGCTGCCTCGAGCTCATGGCGGTGGGGGGGGGGAGTCGGAATATTCATGCAACAAATAAAAATACATTTTTCTAAGTCCTTCTAAGCAGATGTAGAAAGCTGCAGTCTGCATATGGAAACCGAGGTACACACCACCAGCTTGCTTTTACAGCCTGGAAATTATAATGAATATGTGCAGGTATTCCTGGTGTTCCTTTTTTCCCTGCAGCCACGACATGCCCAATAGTCGCTCAGTCCAGACGGTTGGGCACGGTCAAATCCCAGCCGACTGCTCTGTGTACTCGAAGCATTACGGCAGCATTCTGCTCTGCAAGTCTGCACCTCGCAAAAGGCAGGAGGGGTGCTTTTTGTTCGTTATCTTGCTGAACGAATGCGGCAATTATAGTTCTGAGTTTCTCACCACCACTCCTTGCCTCAGGGTTTCCTCGCTGAAACTGCTTCCCTAAGCACCTGGGTCTCTATGGAACATCTATGGCACATGCTACACAGCTAAGAGGAAGGAGAGACTGTGTCCCAAAGCATGGTCTGAGTGCATGCATGTGTTGGGAAGAGGTGCGCATGGGAGGCGGCCTGATAACCCTACATGCATTGCCTTGAGTGCCAGGATGGAAGAAACCATCATTCAGTGAGGACTTGGCCTATCTGTCGCCGCCACCTCTGTCTTTAGAGCGAACATTTTTGCCCTGCTAATGAACAGCATTTGATCAACATTAACCCATGCAAGCTCCTGGTGTAGATGCCCCAGTGGGAGTTATTATGGAGAAGAGCAACGTGGGGTTGGCGGTAGTTCTGTTAACATCGCTGCTGGCTCACCAGAACTCCACCCCCCCCAAAAAAGCTATATGGTCAGTGAAGTGGCTTAACTTTCATCCTCGCTTTCCCTACAGATCCCAAACTGGCAAGAAAACCGTGCTTACACCACGTTGAAACTGGGCACTTGCTGATCTTGGCAGTGATGTCTTGAGATTCGATTTGGTTTGCTCTAACGGGTCATCGCTGCCTAGGGATGGCTCCAAGGGTGACCACGCAGAAGGTCCCAGGTTCAATCCTGGGATCTCCTGTTAAAAGGATCTTGGGAAGGAGGAACAGGAAACACCCCTTGCTTGAGAGCCAGTGCCAAACAAAAGAAAAACCAAAGTACTGAGCTAGATAGGCAAACGGTCTAATTTTTAGTAATAGCACAGCTACACACGCTATCAACATTTCTCAGGAGCAACCAACATGTTGCATTAATAATAATAATAATAATAACAACCGTGTAGAGGCACTGCTCAAAGGGAGAGGAATCACATGCCAATGTGAAACCACAGTGCTGACACAACCGCAGATGCCTGATTATCATCTTCCAAAGCAACTACTCTATTCCAAACTTAAAAATGGAAAGCGTAATGCTGGTGGTCAACAGAAGAGGTTTAAAGACTCTCTCAAGGCAAATCTTAAAAAATGTAGTAGAAACACCAACAATTGGGAAACACTGGCCTGCGAGCGCTCCAGTTGGAGAACAGCTTTTACCAAAGGTGTCATGTCGTGGGCTTTGAAGAAACTTGAACTCAGGATGAAAGGGAGAAACGTGCCAAGAAACCTAGGTCCCTACTGTGGAAGGATGTGTGGATCCAGAATTGGCCTCCACAGTCACTGCAAAAACCATGTTTATGAAAGACAATCTTACTCAGCTACGAAGGATCGCCAAAGAAGAAGAACAGTGCTGACATTTCTGCTTGTTTCCATGCCACCTCAAGAGCACAGAGCAAGCCAACCACTTTTGTTAAACACTTCAGGGTCTTTTAAACTTCTCCACTCATGTCCCTTCTTGCACAACAGAGGCTTGGGTGGGTGATCTCTTTCACTGCACTAAATAAGGATCTTGCGTAACACAGCATAGGGACGTGTTGTGCTTCCCATTCCAAAGAGCAAAACCCCCAATACCATCGTGGGCATCAGAGCAAAACAAAACAATCCATGCAACTTGCCAGCCCCCCCCCCCCCAGTTTAACTTCAGAGGCCCAGGCTGCGTCCCGGTATGATTCACTCCTTCTCCAGGAAGCAAGCCACATTTATCAAGGTAGCTGGAAGCTGTTACCGGATCTGTCTCAAGAGGCTGGTTCCAGCTAAGAGCCTGGTGTGGGCAAAGGGCAGGAGAAAAGGCAAGGGAGGAGGAAGCAAGGAGAGACTATCTATTTTGGAGAGCAAGAGAGAGGAATGGTTTGGAAAGTCAGGAGTTGGTGGAGCAGATCCTATTGGATCTCGCCCTTCTCACCGGGGTTCAAAATCCCCCAAGGACTTCTCAGGAGAGAGTAACCGTTGGGAGTAAGCACCACTGAATCCAGTGGGCCTCATCCCCAGTCGTTATACCTAGGATTGGCTTTTTCGTATTGCAGGCAAAATAAAAAATAAAAAATGGGGAGTTCCTGAAGGTCATATAGCAAAATCAGCAAGCAAGCAAGAAACTGTGGGGCGGCAGAGGGAATGAAAAGGTTCATATTCCGCTCCAAATCACAGAGCTATACTCTCACAGATGGGACGGCCTGTCACCTACCTGAAAGCGGGGGTTGGCAATGTGGCCTAGTGGGCACACATGAATCTGCAGACCTTCTGTGGCAGCCTCAGGGTCCCTGCCTCTCCCCACTGCTAAAACTAGGCTTGGGAGAAGCATTCTATCCTAGCCAATAGAACGTGTGAGACACTCACAATTGTTTCTTCGGTTTGAAAAGTGCCCACTAGCCCGCAAGGGTTGGCAAGCCCTACAACTCTGCAATGTCATCCACTGGGCAGTATAACTTTGGTGTTTGGGATTTGTTTTAACTTGGTTCTGAGATGGGAGCTTGGCAAGGCCTTTTCACCTACTCCAGAGCTTGGAAAACTATGTGACCCCTGGTCTGGAGTCCAAAACTCCAAACCCACTTAAACAGGACCAGACAGAAAATCCCTTGCCCAAAATCTACATCTTAGTACTCTCCCCTTAGTACCGCAGGACTCCTTCCCTTTCCCAAAACAGAGCTCACCTGGTTCTCCACGCCAACCCACACCACTCCCATTCCCACATTGCCAGGGCAACATGTGAGAGAAACAACATTTATTTATCTGCCACACTGGCATCATGCCCTTCCTCCAGGGCACTTGGGGTGCCACATATGAACTTATCCCACATTATCCTGCCAATAACCCCAACCCACTAGCAAGCTTTGAGACTGAGCAGAGATTTGATTCCTGGTCTTCTGGGGGCCGATTTCATTACTACCCCACCCTCCACTATAACTCACAACTCGCTATGGTTTAGTTTCCCCTATTCCAGTTATTAGATACTACTGGAGGGTTAAGACACAACCTAGTACATAGGCACAGATTGCATTTTGCAAACCCTTTGTCTTGTGCGTTTTTGTGTATCAACAGAACTACCACACCAGCGGTTAAGCAGAGGCCAATTCACATTTTGCCAGCCCAGATTCTCAAAACCCTTTGACTTGTCTCCTTGCTGAAATCTAACCTTGGGGGGGGGTGCTATTTCCTCTCTTGTTTAAACAGGCTTTCCTCATCTCCATTTTTCGAAGCTTCAAACCTCCCCCACCCAGTATCAAATACCGATTTAAAAAAGAAATGCCCAAATCTGAAAACCAAAACTCAAATGTACACCATGACAGTATTATTCTTCGGGAGAAGCATCTGTATCAAATTCAAACACTACAGCTGCGTAAGCTACTTCTAACGTATAGTTTAAAGGGCTAACCTAGGAGTTTCCCCCAACGCACAGGCTAGAGAAGGGGAGACTGAGAACAGGCGGCAGGGGATGTTGTTGTTAGACCTGCTCTGTCCCTTCCATTCAGCCAAGGGAGGGGAACACCTTTGACGCACACAAATATTCTGGAGTCAACCGGGTCAGCAAGGCGGGGGGGGGGGAGGAGAGGTTCCAAACTTTTAGAGACCCGTGCGGGGGAGTGTGAGGGAAATGGATCAGCGTCCCCAGAGCGAGAGAAAAGCGCCCGGGCGCTCTTACCTGCCTCTCCCCACCGCGGAGGACAAAGCCAAACAGCGCCAAGCCGGGCGCCCGTGACTCCGAGGTGGTTTACGGTCCGGCCACTACCACCTGGTGCCTTTCACAATCCGGATCCGAAAGTTGAGGCTCTGGGAGGCAGGCAGGCAGGCGGCGCAGGGGGCGTGCCGTGGCAGAGCAGCCGCGCTGGGCGCGGGTGGGCGCGGAGAGGCTCTTTCTTCCCTCGCTCGGCGCTCCCTCGCTCTCGGCTCCGGGAAGCTACGAGCTTGACATCACGGTGACATCAGCCCCCATTCAAGGCTCTTATCGGGCCTTCGCCCAGCCCCGTGCAACCAGATTGCAGGCTAATCAATCACCTTCCCCGCCCACCGGCCCCGAAATCTTTGTGTCTCGAGTAGACGCGCCGGAGCGAAAGTGCCGCCGCGCCCGCCTCCGCCTCCTCCTCCGGCTCATCTTCGAGTCGATTCTCTGGCGCTGCGATTCCAGACCTGGTTTTGTGGCCGACACTCCCCCTTTTCTCCTCCACGCCTCTTCCTTCTTTCTTCATTGTATTCAGGCGCTCAGGTACAACAAATCCCGCATGACTGGTGAAGCTTAAATCTTTCGTGTGCGCGCCTTTGTTTCCAAGCTGCATTTCACAACGAGGTGGTGGCCCCGGTGGCTTAATTGCAATAAGAAACGTGGGGGGGGGGGGCTGTGGTGAACGCATGTGCTCAGATGCACTCGGCATATGCTCAGAGGCACCCTGGGATTTGTTGTCGCTACATCAGCCCTGTTCTCACATCAGTGGGATCTCTTTGGGCTTGCTGCCAAATCACAAATCGTAGAATTGTAGAACTGTAGAGCTGGAAGGGACCCCAAGGGTCATCTGTTCCAACCCCCTGCAATGCAGGAATCTCAGTTGAAGCATCTATGACAGATGGCCATCTCACCTCTGCTTAAAAACCTCCAAGGAAGTGAGAGTCCACAACCTCCCGAGTGCACTTTCTTCCCTTGCTCTGCACTCCATTACTTTTGGCTCCAGGAAGACACAAGATTGACATCATCACTGTGCCATCAGCCCCCATTCAGGACTCTTATTGGGCCTTCGCCCAGCCCTGTGCAACCAGATTATATATATCCTGTGCACACTTTCCCCAGACCATGGAACACAGTGGGAGCTGATTCTGAGAAAACATGCATAGGATGGCTGTTGAAAAGGTAAAGGGACCCCTGACCATTAGGTTCATTCGTGACCGACTCTAGGGTTGCTGCGCTCATCTCACTTTATTGGCCGAGGGAGCTGATGTACAGCTTCCGGGTCATGTGGCCAGCATGACTAAGCCGCTTCTGGCAAACCAGAGCAGCGCACGGAAACGCTGTTTACCTTCCCGCCGAAGTGGTACCTATTTATCTACTTGCACTTTGAGGTGCTTTCGAACTGCTAGGTTGGCAGGAGCAGGGACCGAGCAACGGGAGCTCACCCTATCGCGGGGATTTGAACTGCCGACCTGATCAGCAAGTCCTAGGCTCTGTGGTTTAACCCACAGCGCCACCCGTGCAAACAATTCCTTCACAGGCATCAGAACTTCCCCTCCGTACTAAAAGGAGGGACGAGGCCTTGGTTAAAGGTTAGGTCCGGCAGAGATAATTAGTTTAATATTCCCTTTTACTTCTGTTACTCTGGAGGCAATTGTCAGAATCTATATTCATTTACTTGTGCATCAGAATTTATTACCTGCCCCTCATCCCAGTCCCCAGGGCGGATCACAACAATAGAACGTCGCATTATAAAAACAGATAAAACATTGCAGGAACCAAACAAGTAAAACCCGTTCCAAATGGAAGGAAGCAATGCACTCACTAAGTGGAAGGGTGTCGGTCTGCCTCCCAGACAGCGCATATGATTCCTTGATTTCAAAAGGGAAAACAACCATCAGCAGAATAGCAAGGACCAATTGCTTGCAGTGGTTTGAGCCGGGGGTAGGGCAGAGATTCAGACTGCTGTGTGAGCCTTGTTAGTCTGTGGCTTCACTACACACCTTGGTCCAAGTCTCTTAGGCTGCATGTTTGAACCCCAAACTGTGCATAAGCACCTGGCTCCTAGAAGCTGCTACTGCCATTGTGGTGTAGTCCAGTGGTATAAACATATGAAAGCTAGAAGCTAAATGGCACCTTAATCCTAAATTTTGTTGCTGTTGTTGTTTAGTCATGTCCGACTCTTTGTGACCCCATGGACCAGAGCACGCCAGGCACTCCTGTCTTCCACTGCCTCCTGCAGTGTGGTCAAACTCATGCTGGTAGCTTCGAGAACACTGTCCAACCATCTCGTCCTCTGTCGTCCCCTTCTCCTTGTGCCCTCCATCTTTCCCAACATCAGGGTCTTTTCCAGGGAGTCTTCTCTTCTCATGAGGTGGCCAAAGTATTGGAGCCTCAGCTTCAGGATCTGTCCTTCCAGTGGTGAGCACTCAGGGCTGATTTCCTTCAGAATGGAGAGGTTTGATTTTCTTGCAGTCCATGGGACTCTCAAGAGTCTCCTCCAGCACCATAGGATTAATTAATTAATTAATTAATTAGGGAGGCACAACAAAATATCTAGGCATGCTTTTTCTTTAATAGCAAGGTATGTTCATTTTTCACATGGTCCAATCCTTCCCCTGCCCACCCCCCTAATATTCTTAAGAGGGTCTCTTCTCCAGTCTTCAGAGAGTAGCTGGAATTGAGGAGGCAGAAAAGGATCCTGCTTTACTTCCACTCTGCAGTTTTAATCTGAAATCTTGGGTGCAGTACCGCACCCAGAGCTCAAAAACACGCTAATTACCGTATTTTTTGCTCTATAAGACGCACCAGACCACAAGACACACCTAGTTTTTGGAGGAGGAAAACAAGAAAAAAAATATTCTGAATCTCAGAAGCCAGAACAGCAAGAGGGATCGCTGTGCAGTGAAAGCAGCAATCCCTCTTGCTGTTCTGGCTTCTGGGATAGCTGCGCAGCCTGCATTTGCTCCATAAGACGTACACACATTTCCCCTTACTTTTTAGGAGGGAAAAAGTGAGTCTTATAATGCAAAAAATACGGTAAATTCCCTGTCGCAAAATGCGCCTACAACAAGGGGAGTTTCGAACACTGGTGTAGTGGTGAGAGAGTTGGATTAGGACCTGGGAGACCAGGGTTCGAATCTCCGCTCAGCCACTGACCTTGGGCCAGCCACTGTATCTCAGCCTAAGCGAGCTCATGGGGTTGTTGTGAGGTCAAAATGGTGAAAGAGGAACCATGTAGACTACCTTGAGTTCCTCTGAGGAAAAGGTGGTATAAATGTAAGAAATAAAAAAAAAACTACTCACCCTCCTCAATTGGCTTTAATGCTTTTTTAAAAAAAAATATTAAGAATTTAAACAAAACCTATTGTGTTAATGCATATCATCCTTCATTTCCCCCCCCATTTCCCCCCTCCCCCCATAAAATAACCCACCCTCCCCTCCCCCCCCCGACTTCCCTCAGCTCCAATCTCTGGTTTCTCTACAGATGCTATTCTCTGCATGTTACAAAATTGTATAAATCCTCAATTTATCAGACTAGTTATTGTCAATAAAAAGCTGGTAGAGCATGAGACTCTTAATCTCAGGGTTCCAAATTTGATCTCCACCTTGGGCAAAATATTCCTGCATTGTAGGAAGTTGGGCTTGATGGCCCTTGTGGTCGTCTACACTTCTATGATTCTGTGATTCCAACTGCTTCCTCACCTAGAAAAAGCATTAGCCTAGGAGAGGGTTTCCCAAACTTTGGTCTCCAGCTGTTTGGGGACTACAATTTCCATAATCCCTTACCGCTGGTCCTGCTAGCTAAGGGTGATGGGAGTTGCAGTCCAAAAACAGCTGGAGAACCAAGTTTGGGAAACCTTGGCCTAGGAGATACCTGTCGGCGAGGATTTGTACAAGTATAAGAACTCTATGTCAAGATTGCTTTGTGCGAAAACTATATTTCAGTTGTGTCTTCTTCACTTTGCATCACAAAAGAGCACTCCTCTGCTTAGGGCACCTGTCTATCCAGAACTCAATTTAATCTTTTCTCCTTAGAGGATGTTTGAAATTATGAGCTAAGAGAGAGGCAGTGAAGAGCGTACATTGCTCCTGGGAAATGCAATCTTATACTGGCAGCAGCAACTTATCTACAGTGCAACAGGAAAGTCCTTTTCCAGGGTGGAGGAATGCTAGGTCTCAGCATTCAAGTCAGGATAGGGCCCAAAGGGAGAGGTTGGGGTAGACCAGGTGTCACCAGTCTTCTGATCTCAGCCTCTGATTGTGGGTCTTCCCCTGTTAGCATGGTAGAAGAATGTGCAAGGATACTACTGTATATATCTCAGTTCTCAAAATGCAAGGTGACTCATCCTGGTCTTAAATCTCCCCCTGGCTCCCTGACTCATCTGTCTGGGATCCTGATTTCCACTTAAACCCTGCCCTATTCCTGTGGAGGTTTTCTTGATGATATAAAATACGGTTGGAGCCCAAGGTCTACATGATAACACTGTGTATTCCTTCCTCAGCAGGGATTTCAATTAAAATAACTTACTGAAATGACTTTTGCCCTGAAATAGGGGATTTCATACATCTCCCTTTATCAGTGCTATTACTATTTCAGTAGCATTTTCATATACAGGAGCTTCACGGTTCTCCATTTTAGCCTACGACAACTCCCTGAGATAGCTTCCAGCAGCCTTCGCCAACTGGGTGTGATGCTTTTGGGACTACAACTCCCATCAGCCCAAGACTGATGAAATATACATTAAACATCTGGAGGGCACCCTGTGACATATTTAAATAAGGAGAGTGTTTATTTCGGGAAACAGAATGAGAGCAGCAGAGAATGAGTCAGGCAGAAGAGAAAAGCAAGGAAAACGATAATGTTAATTAAGCGCTGTGAAATCCGGCAAAGCTCTCTGTGCACAGCTGTGTGAGGGGTTTGAATTACTCAGGCGGGACAGCGCACGGGAGCAAAATGTGGAGGTGAGGAAGATCCGGCAAGGGAGAGGTTGGGCACACGTGCAGGATGCAGAGGAAATAGCAGAACATCTGGAGAACCTGCTGAATCACACCAAAGGTCTATCTCGTCTGGCACTCTGTTGTCACAAGGGCCCATGGGAATCCCAGAAGCAGACCTGAGGACTCCTGAGCTCTCCCCTCTTTCAGTTCCTGGCAGCTGGTATTCAGAGACGTACTGCCTCTTAACAGTGGAGATGGAGCATATAGCCATCAGGGCTCGTAGCCAGGAATAACCTCGTTCTCCACAAAGTTGTCTACTGTTCCTCTAAAGCCATCCTTTAAAGCTACCTCTTGTGGAAGCAAATTCCATCATCTTCTGAAGGAGGCTTGTGGGCTGTAGGTTGCTGCCTTGCGTTGCCAATGAGGGGTTATGGGTAAAACCAAGAACATGAGAGGTGCCTTTTTGAACCAGCGGGGAAAATAAATCTGGTTCCTGCTTTTGGTTTCTGTCAGAAGAGTCAGCCCAGTGCCTCTGGCAACTCACAGGCAGGGCTGATCAGAGTCAAGATCATAACAGTGAACTTGCGGCCCACTTTGAGCAGTCACAAATGTCCTCACTTTTTATTATAATAATATTTTATTCTTTTTTCTAAATGGAAAGTTACATTTGTTACTCAACAATTACATTCCGATTCGACAGAACTAGTGGCTTCCCACTCACCCAACGTCGATGTTCGTAACCCAAATTATGTACAATTGCGTTTTAAGGTTCTGTCTTATCTAATTTCATCCTCTTTAACATGTTTCTTAATATAGTCTGCTATTTTCTTACACTTCAAGCCATGCTGTGATCTTTGCGCAGGGGAAATCACTTTTTGTATAGACTAGAAAGACTTTCCAGTCTTCTTTAAAAGATTCTAAATTTGTATCTTTTATTGGTGCTGCCAACTTTCCCTTCTTTGCAAAACATTTGGTACAAAGGTTCTCCTTGGGTCGGTCAGAAGCCCAAACTGAAAACTGTAGGTACTACAGTTTTCAAGGCACTCTTCTCAAAACCATGTACATCCTTTGAGAAGAATGACATCACAGATCTCGATGACGCAGGCCTTACTTATCTTGATGCGTTTCGGGTATAGGACGTGCGGTACAAACCGAACCTGCTGTGCAAAGCTACAGAAGTTAAATAACAGTGCCATTCTATATGTGCATATTTCATTGTTGTTGCATTTATGCAACAACTCCAAGGAGTGCAAGATGATGTACATGGCTCTCCACCTCCCCATTTTGTGCTCACAACAACCCTGTGAGGTAGGTTAAGACTGAGAGATGGTGGCAGGCCCAAGGCCACCCAGTGAACTTGGTGGCTGAGGGGGGATTTGTGCTGTGGTCTCCCAAGTTCAACACACTAATCGCCACACTACAGTGGCTGTATACATCTATTCAGAAGCAAAGCCCATTGAGTTCAATGAGATTGGCTCCCAGGAAAGTGTGTATAGGATTGCAGCACAAAAAGACGTTGATTCCCCAGTCATACCCATTGATTCATACCCATAGATCAGGACGGGTGGCTCATACATTGCAAGTTAGCAATTAATTGGATTTTGACTGTAAATTTAGGCTGTATAAACATTACCAGTTTAAAACACTGCTAGGTTCTTCTCTATCTCCATTTGGATCAAACCCGATTTGGAAATGCACACACATCAAAACGCAATATTTCCTAGGAAATAACAAGATAGATAATGGATTGTGGCTAATGCGGTGTGCTCACCGCTTCCCAAATCCACTGGATGACTGGATGCAGATTAAGTGGAGGTGTGTACACAGCCATGAACTGGAAATACCAAACACATCCATGCTAAAGTATTAGAGAAATATATAATACAATTCATATCATATCCAGAACATTTGTTTTCTTTCGTGCTTGCCTTCTGGTTCAAGCAACAGTCCTCTGTGCTTTAGATTGCCCTCCCCCTCAAAGGTCAACATCCTGCTGGGAGCTGTTCAAAGTTCTTGTGGATCCCTGAAATTCAGAATAGACAGGGCTAGATCTGAAGATGCCATTAGGGAGGCAAAAGGGATGTCTCGATTGTGCGATCAGCAGAGCACGGGTATGAATTGATTCAAGACCATGAAGAGATCTAAGCACTGATAAGACAATTCTGATGTGCCATTGAAATTTTCCATAACTTTGGGAGCGGGACTTTCTTCTAAGGAGGGGGGCATGGCATCCCCCATGCCTTCCAACCACTAGGAAGTCCTACCACATTTGAGATTTATCACCATCTTAATGCCTGTGCCTTCTGCAAGTATCTCTAGCTTTACTAATAGAATGGTTGCTCTGCTGGTTTTGTGCTTTCTAAGAGCTCTGCGAAGGCCAGATGGCATTGGAGACGCAGACATAGCTTATTACTGGCTGTTACACACACACACACACACACACACACACACACACACACACCCTCCTTACTTTGTCCCTCCAGGCTTTTGTGTAACTTGAACCTCCACCAGCATCACGCCTTTGAAACATAATGAAGGATCTGCTTTAACCCACTTCCTGCACTTTGGTACCGAAAGACTGCAATGCAGGCATTGCTGAATGTACAGCAGCCTAGCACAGTGACATCTATCTATCTGTATCCCCTACCACCCCCCCAACATTCATCCTAAGAACCGGCGAGACATGAAAGCTTCCTTTTAGAATTTTAAATACCAGATGGCTCTGTTAAAAGTACTGCTTCGCTCGCTTGCCGCTAATCATAGGGGCAACGTTGTTGGGTTTTTTTGCTGAGCATGCTTCTTACTTGACAATGCTCTTCTGGAAAGTGTAACCAGAAGCTAGTGAACTGGGAGCTGGGGGAAAGCCAGGCTGGTTCTTGCACAAAAGGTCTGTGGGGATCTCTTCAGTGCTGGCAAACCCACTGGTCTCTGGGGGCACATCGCTGTGGACGGAAGCACCCCCTTATAAGCTCAAAGAAGTGTGGGTAAGTGTAGCGTTGCAGAGCTGAGTTTCCCAAATGGTGGGTCACATGCGAGTCTTTATGGCCCAGTCAGCACATGGCTGGCTATGGAAGCTGGAAAACAAAACACATTTCCCTCTAAACGCCGCAAAGTGCACGCTCCCTTAAGTCTAAGGCCCAGTGTAGCAAGAAATTAACCGGCTGCTGCCTGAAACATCAACGCACTAGCTTCTGGGGCTGCGTCATATAGAGTTTATTGCCCTTGCATTATTAACAATAGAAATTGCCCATTGTGTGTTGAACATGGGCTAGCTTCTCGGAGAGAAAGGAGCCCTGTCAGAAAATTAAAGGCAATCAACCCTGCACACAATATATGAGCACGATAATCATCCAAATGGGAGCCAATTTGCAAGAATCATCCGTAAGCTTCGTTCCAGAGCTGGGAAATGCAGTCTGCTCTGTTAATCATTCCCAGCTCTGCCATCTTTCATGGCAATTGGCCCTTGAAATGGCTATTAACCCAAAAGTCAGAGGTGGAGAATCCAGAGGAATTAAAATCACTTATCCCACCCCAACACATCCCCAATTCAGCTTTCCCCAAACTGGTGCCTCCAAATGTTGTTGGGCTACAACTCTCATCAGCCCCCAGCCAGTATGGCTAATGGTCTGTTGGTTGTGGGGAAGGCTGTTGTATGCAAATTTTAAACAATCCCCTTTTTGCAACTGAATATGAAAAGCCATGAAGAAGAAGAGAGTTTGGATTTGATATTCCGCTTTATCACTACCCGAAGGAGTCTCAAAGCAGCTAACATTCTCCTTTCCCTTCCTCTGCCACAACAAACACTCTGTGAGGTGAGTGAGGCTGAGAGACTTCAGAGAAGTGTGACTAGTCCAAGGTCACCCAGCAGCTGCATGTGGAGGAGCAGGGAAGCGAACCCGGTTCACCAGATTACAAGTCCATCGCTCTTAACCACTACACCACAGCCCGGACACTGAAGTCCAACTCCGAGGACCTTCTGGTGGTTCCCTCACTGCAAAAAGTAAAGTTACAGGGAACCAGGCAGAGGGCCTTCTCGGTAGTGACACCGTCCCTGTGGAACGCCCTCCCATCAGATGTCAAGGAGATAAAGAAGTACAGTGGTGCCTCGCAAGACGAAATTAATTCGTTCCGCAAGTTTTTTCTTCTTGCGAGTTTTTCGTCTTGCGAAGCACGGTTTCCCATAGGAATGCATTGAAAATCAATCAATGCGTTCCTATGGAGACCGTCCGGGGACAGAGGGGAAGCGCTGCTTCCTGTTTAAAGCAAGGGGCGGCGGGGAGAAGATTGCTTCTCCCCGTTGCCTGCCCCGCAATCTCCGGGGACAGAGGGGAAGGCGCGCGCGCCTTCCCCTCTGTCCCCGGACCTGTTTTAAAGCAAGGGAAGGGGCAGCGGGGAGAATCGCTTCTCCCCGTTGCCGCCCCTTGGTTCAAAAGGGGTCCGGGGAGAGAGGGGAAGGCACGTGCGCCTTCCCCTCTGTCCCCGGAGATTGCGGGGCTGGCAACGGGGAGAAGCGATCTTCTCCCCGCCGCCCCTTGCTTCAAAAGAGGTCCGGAGCAAGCTTCGTTTTAAGAAGCAAGCCCATAGGGAAATGTGTCTTGCGAAGCGGCTAAGAAAACGAAAAACTCCTTCGTCTAGTGAGTTTTTCGTCTTCCGAGGCGTTCGTCTTGCGGGGCACCACTGTACACAACTTCTAGAATACATCTGAAGGCAGCCCTGTATCGGGAAGTTTTTAATGTTTGACGTTTTACTATATTTGTATGTGTGCTGGAAGCCGCCCAGAGCGGCTGGGGCAACCCAGTCAGATGGGCGGGGCATTATTATTATTATTATTATTATTATTATTATTATTATTATTATTATTATAGTTCAATGGTGGAGCAACTTCTTTGCATGCCCAAAGGTCCCACAGGTCCCTTGGCATCTCCAAGTAGAGAAAGGACTTCCCTGTCTGAAACCCTGGAGAGAAGCCGCCAGTCTGAGTAGGCAGTATTGAGCTACATGGACCAATGGCCTGACTCAGGGAAGTTTCCGATTGTTCCTTGAAAAACTGCTATCTAATTCTCTACTCTGTATGACAATCATTGGCTATCACCCTACCTGTAGATCTAGATCTACATAAAGACATACACTTTTATTCTTTTCTTCAGAGATGACTCACATACTCTCTCATCCAGGGGTCAGCAACATTTTTCAGCCATGGGCCGGTCCACGGTCCCTCAGACCATGTGGGGGCCGGACTATATTTTTTTGGGGGGGGGATGAACGAATTCCTATGTCCCACAAATAACCCAGAGATGCATTTTAAATAAAAGCACACATTCTACTCATGTAACAACATGCTGATTCCTGGACCATCCGTGGGCCAGACTGAGAAGGTGATTGGGCCGCATCCGGCCCACGGGCCTTAGGTTGCCTACCCCTGCATCCATAGAGCTCCCTTGGTTATCAGTGCATTATCTTTTTGGAAGTGAGTTGGCCAGCCCATCTGTATCTGGCCGTCTGCCCAGCAGCTGTTTTCCCTGAGTGTTTCTCAAGCAGGAAGCATTCCTCACCAATACCTTGCTAAACTTTGTTCCTAGCTGCTCTGGGGGCTGCTGCCAAATTCCCCCAAATGCTCTTATTTAAAAGTTAAGAATAGGTTGCCTCGGAAATGCATTGCACAAACTGTGCAGCAGGTGAGCAGAAAAAGGTATTTCACCATCTGACGCAGTATCAAGGATTAAAAGATCTCCAGGGGAACAGGCGCGGCCTCTGGCTGGGACTTCGGTGGCTTATTATGCTGCAAGAGAGTGGCCTGCACGCTCATTTTCCTAAGTCCTGCTGCAGGTTGGCTGCCATGGATTGCGCTTAGTTTTGTTGTGAGTTGTGTGTGTCGAGGTGGCGGTGGGAAAGAGAAGCAAGTGGGCTCTCAGCTCCTGTTGGGTTGAAATTCCAGCAAGATCCTCCCCTTTTAGGTGCCTCTTTCGCTCAAAATAGCTGAGCGGCTGGCAGTGAGCTCCAGGAGGGAACACGGCAGCTGTTGTGAAATACTGGAGAGGCCGAAGGGTCAGGGAGTTGGGAGTCTGACTGGTCCAAAGGGCAGCTCTGGCCCATCTTGGATTCCTTGTGACACGTCAGGGGTTGTATGAAGGGCAGAGCTACATTCCAGGCTTAGAAACAGCCTAAGGCCCTGGACAAGTCAGCAGCTTAAAACACAGCAAGGTGTCCCCCACCCCACTGTCGACATGCAGAGGGCCGAGACATGTTGCTGTACACACCAGAGAAAGGGCGGAGATGTCTTCATCCAATGCACATTACCTGTTCAGCTTCCCCATCCCTGCAAGCTACCCCCACCCCCAACTCCTATTCCTAAAGTTGTCACCTGCATATGTACAGTCAGCTCCCCACATGCAACAGTTGAGTCAAATGTACACACCTCTGCTTAACTGCCCTGGGCGGGGGGAAACCTGAGCTAGTATGTGCATATATACAGTAGACGCTCAGGTTGCAAACGTGATCTGTGCAGGATGCACGTTCACAACCTGCAGTGTTCACAACCCGCGCCTGCGCATCTGCTCAGGCGCTTCTGTGCATAGCGCAATTTAGTGCTTCTGCACATGCACAACTGCCGAAACCCAGAAGTAACCCTTTCTAGTACTTCTGGGATTCGGCAGTCCACAACCCGAAAAACCACAACCTGAAGCGGCTGTAACCTGAGGTATGACTGTATGTGTGTGTAGATAAATAGATGATAGATAGATACAGTGGTACCTTGGGTTAAGAACTTAATTCCTTCTGGAGGTCCGTTCTTAACCTGAAACAGTTCTTAACCTGAAGCACCACTTTAGCTAATGGGGCCTCCTGTTGCCGCTGTGCAATTTCTGTTCTCATCCTGAAGCAAAGTTCTTAACCCGAGATCCTATTTCTGGGTTAGCGGAGTCTGTAACCTGAAGCGTCCGTAACCTGAAGCGTCTATAACCCAAGGTACCACTGTAGATGATAGATAGATATAGATAGATGATAGATAGATGATAGACAGATAGATGATTGATTGATTGATTGATTGATGATAGATAGATAGATAGATGATAGATAGATAGATAGATAGATAGATAGATAGATAGATAGATAGATAGATAGATAGATAGATGATAGATAGATAGATAGATAGATAGATGATAGATAGATAGATAGATGATATAGATAGATGATAGATAGATGATGATGATGATGATAGATAGATAGATAGATGATAGATAGATAGATAGATAGATAGATAGATAGATGATATATATATGATATAGATATAAATGTAGATATAGATATAGATAAGATAGATAGACAGATGATAGATATAGATAGAGATAGATGATAGATAGATAGATAGATAGATAGATAGATAGATAGATAGATAGATAGATAGATAGATGATAGATAGATAGATGATAGATAGATAGATAGATAGATAGATAGATAGATAGATGATATAGGTAGATGATAGACCAAGACTGACATCCTTTAAATTTCAGTCCGTCTTCTGCTTTTTTAGAAGTTAGATGGGGGGCTGAGGGAAGGAAGATATGTCTTGATGCCAGCACAAACGCATGAACGCTAACCCATCTTACAGTCCCCATCATGTGCCGTTTCTGCTGCTGCAGCTGACGAAATTTATTTTCCGGTGCAATTACACTTTCACAATTTACCTGCAGCTGAAAGAAGAACACCCTCCTCTTCTTTAAGTCAGTGCCTGGCAGGCGAAATGAATTCAGGACACAGAGCAAACAGAGAAGGTCCTTTGGCAAGGTGGAGGGCAGGAAAGAGAGAGAAAGAGAGAGAGGGGGGAATGCAGGCAGTGTGAAGGCAGGGGTGTTCTATAGGTATACATTTTCTTTATAAAGGCTGGAGGGCATGGAGAGGGAGGTCTGCTAAAATACCATTCCTTGATGGATACCTGCTCCCTGCCTCCTTGGCCCTTCCTCCACTTTGTGCTAGAACACTTCCCCGTGCTAAAGCTTAGCTGAGAGAGGATTCCAACCAGCCTGGCAGCAGCTGCTGCTGCTATGGGAAAATTTGTCCTTGACTAACAACAACAACAGAGGCATCTGGCCATGGGCTGCAGCTTCTGCCAGCAATATATGCTGAATCATCACCAAAGGCGACCAGGACACACGCTGTTTCCTTAAGATTATTTCTTTCCACGGCTCAGGTTTATTTTCTAAGAGCCTGACCCTGGCTTGCACCTAAACACTTTGGCACCAGATTGTAAATTCCAGGAGAGTTCCACAAATGCCACCAAGGGCTGCCGGCTGTGCCAGGAGTTCTCCACGTCCAACTAGACACTTGGAATGGCAAGGGAGCATTTGCTACATGGCCATTTCCAGAGCCCTTCGCCACAGCACACAAATGAGCACAGGAAGCTGTGATTTTCTGATCAGATTACTGGCCCGTCGGACCCTGTTCTGACAGCGCTGACTCTTCATGGCCTCAGGTAGAGGTCTTTCCCACTTGCTAAATGGCTAGCCTTTTAGCCAGAGATGCTGAGGGTGCAACCTGGGACCTTCTGCACTGAGGAACCCAAGGGTACCATTTCACCAGGAATGTGGTGGTTCCTCAGAGCCTAAAATGTCGCGCTGTCGTCTAAGTAAAGGATTTATTTCTCATCAGTGTCTCACTTCCAATGTAATCAGTTGGCAGGAGCAAGCCAGGAGGAAAGCACACCAAGCAAGCTCGAGTTAACTCTTTATTAGCAAAGCAAGGTCTGTGTCAGGTGGTCTAATGAGCACAACAATCCAGGTCTTGCCCGGGAGGAAGCAGTTGCAGAGACTAGAGGTTCCTGCTTCCCCACAGCCAGCTATGTCTCCTCCACTCCAGGGTTTTTCCAAGCAATCAGAGACTGTGCATACATGCCTGCCTATGCTTCTCCCACTTCATGCCTCTCTTGGTTCTGGGAGACTGGGGACGGGGAGGAAAGCCTGTTGCAGCAGGAGTGAGAGTGACCCACCCATGACTCTTCACAAGCCTGATCCATTTTTGCCTTTTGGCCTCCCTCTTCTCCTGCTTCAGCCTGTGCCTCTCATTCTGGCCTTCTCTCTGCCACAGACTCTCCCCACTCACTAAGCCCTGTTACCTCTTCAGCTTCCATCACCTCCTCTGCCTCCCAGTCTTCTCCCTCTGGCCACTCATCATCATTCCAGTACCAATCCCCAGGCTCTGAGACTTCTTCCCTTGGGGGTTCCCTACCTGCTTCCTCCCATCATTCCTCAGCCTCCAATCAGTCCATGACATCAATTAAGCTGCTCAAATACCTCAGTACTTTAGTAACTATGATATTTTGAAGGTATTCAAGAGACAGCACAATTTTTTGCTTAAACAGGCAGAGACCAAATGTTCAGAAAATGATCTCCAGCATATTGCTATACAGTGGTACCTCGGGTTACATACGCTTCAGGTTACAGACTCCACTAACTCAGAAATATTACCTCGGGTTAAGAACTTTGCTTCAGGATGAGAACAGAAATCGCGCTACGGCGGTGCGGCAGCAGCAGGAGAACCCATTAGCTAAAGTGGTGCTTCAGGTTAAGAACAGTTTCAGGTTAAGAACAGACCTCCGGAACGAATTAAGTTCTTAACCCAAGGTACCAATGTAATGTGATTCTATAAGTTTTCCATACTGGCCAAAATGCATTGAAGAACCCACTGGCATTGTAAGTTGTGCCAGGTCCTTTGAGACAACCATCCAAAGCCCTGCTTGGCCATCTCCTTTCTGCAGAACCGGAACGAGAAACCAGTGGCCCTTTTGACTCCAACTCCCATCAGCCCCGGTCAGCATTGCCAGTAGTCAGGGACAATGGGATCTGAAGTCCAGCAATATCTGGAGGACCAAAAGTTCCCCATCTCTGCCATAAGGTAATTTATTACCCTAGAGGGCTGTGCTCCTCAATTCCAGGCTGCTTGATACTACTACTGTTTTTGAGGAGTATCCTCCAGCCATGACCTTGGGCATGCTGGTGACCCCCCAAAAAGAGAAGCTGTGGGAAAGAGAGATGAATTGTAAGAGAGGACATCTTGCGTCATCCTGATGCCCTTCTTCAGCAGCACAATTTTCCATCTCTCCTTGTAGATTTTTCACAGCTGTCTGCTGGCATGATGCCCTTCTAAAGCCAAAATTAGCCAACATCCACATTTCCTTTCTTGGCTCAGTCTAGCACTACAATTCTGTTGTGGCTTAACAATGTCTGTTTATTTGTTGGTGCTTTTCAGTACATGGAGAGCTTCACCTGTGGGATGAGTTTGGTAACTTCTTGTACCTGGGCAGGGAGCTTTTTTCAGCCAGAACTCACCAAAACTCAGTTTTGGTATCTCTCAGGTGGATGCCATTGCCATTTGAAGAGAAGAAGGAAGTGTTCATGATGAGTCCAGGCATCTCTTTTTTCTAGAAAAATAGCACTACCTGGGAGCAAGACAGAGCTGGCTGAGCTTGGCAGCTTCGTGTGGGCTAATTACCACTTCCATTGCAAGCTGTTCCATTCTGAATCGTTCTTGTCCAAGCCAAGTCTTCCAAGAAACCACCCCATTTGTGTAAACAAAAAACCCTGAGTACGATTTAATCTACCTCTTGCAAATGAGTAGAAAACAGATGTCAAGCTCTGTGTATATAATGAAATATGTCCTTTTTGTTGCTGGTGTTGCACTGCAATATGTCACTTGATGGGTGGTAAACCAACGCCCGTCGCTTGCGTCACCACCATATCTGCCATCAAAATGTCCGTTATTGTGCAGATGTGGGATGAAGAGAGCATATGCACTTGCCCCATATTTTATGGGACAGTCTCAGAAAATTCAGTTGTTAGATGTGCGCTTTCCTGGCAAGATTCATATACCTTTAAAAGGCTGCATGCCAAAAAGAAATCCAACAGATGAAGCTTTTATCATTGCATCTCCAAGCCAGGCAATGGGCTTAATCCAGGCATAGGCAAACTCGGCCTTCCAGATGTTTTGGGACTACAACTCCCATCATCCCTAGCTAACAGGACCAGTGGTCAGGGATGATGGGAGTTGTAGTCCCAAACCATCTGGAGGGCCGAGTTTGCCTATGCCTGGCTTAATCCAACACAGTTAGGCATCTCTGCTGAGCTTGCTTGTTTCAATGAGCTTCAGCATGCTTAAACTGTGTGGGGTTTAGGCCAAAGTTTCACCTCTAAATTTCAGCTTGCCACACAGTAGTAAAAGTGTAGGGGCTCTTTTAGCAACAAACGGACAATACTTCTTGAAAGATGTGTTTTCCTTTTACTTCTACATACAGAGCATACCAAACCACAGCTTTGCATCCACAATTATTTATCACATACCTTCCAAATAACTTGGGAAGCCACAGTGCTTCAGAGCATCCTTGGGTGCTTCCAGACTGCCTTTTCAGGTCAGAGTCAATAATGCATCCTCAAATTCAGGTTATAAAATTATAGTCTTGCACAACGAACCCGCCACCCAAAAGATAGGACCTTTCGTGATAAGGAAAGTGATGGGAAGATGTATTGAAAAGTGTGGGCTAACACGTGCTTTGATACTGTGTCATCTAACCACCCCACAAACAAATTGGAACGAATGCTCATTAAATAGCCAGCACCATCTCATCTCCCTGCAAACAAATCAGGATGAAAGTTTGAGAAATAGGTTGTCTGAACCACCCCACACCCTTTGAAGTAGATCAGGGTGACACAGGGATGAGCTCCCATTGCTCAGTCCCTGCTCCTGCCAACCTAGCAGTCCGAAAGCACGTCAAAGTGCAAGTAGATAAATAGGTACCGCTCCAGCGGGAAGGTAAACGGTGTTTCCATGCGCTGTTCTGATTCGCCAGAAGGGGCTTAGTCATGCTGGCCACATGACCCGGAAGCTGTACACCGGCTCCCTCGGCCAATAAAGCAAGATGAGCGCCGCAACCCCAGAGTTGGTCACGACTGGACCTAATGGTCAGGGGTCCCTTTACCTTTTTACCCCTATCTGAGGGGTGCACTGTGCAATTTGTTTGGATGTATGCACGAAGGCCGCAAAAGCATTAACACAACAACGGAGAACTATCATCAGGGGACGCTTGGATTGACTGCACACCCAGATGTCCTGCCAATTCAAGTAATCTACAGAGCTGCATTGGGGACCCTTTTTCAGCCCAAAGGAAGTTTTTTCCATCTTGGCCCATTCTCCAGGGTCTGGGTACCAGCCGTGTGTGTGCCCAAAGCAGTGTAATCAATCCCTGACCAAGAGAGTGTGTCACAGTCTTGAACAGAGCAAGCCACTGCTCTAGGCATAAATCTGTCAGTTTCATGGATTAAGGAGAAGTGAAATCTACATAGCATCAGCCATCCCAGTTATATTCCCTAATAAATCTGATGGGGCAGGGAGTTCCTTTACCAATGGCATTAAGTGGGACGTTCCAGCAGATCGTAACCCATTAATGTACGTCGTGAACATTTCGCTGTCCTCGCCATATTTAATCACTTAAGCCTCGTCTGGCTTAGTCTCCGCTTCCTTCTTTACTGCTCATCCTTAACCTACTTCACTTCAGAGCTATTCTGCACAGAGGTTTACACCCTCGATGCCACAACAGGACCGAAAGACAAGTACAAGCAACCCTTAGTTTTTCCATTTACTCTGTTTTCAGTTCTCGCCCGTCAGTCCCGCATTGTGAAGCTGAATCAATACGAAAAGCCGCCAAAGAGGCTAAATCCGTCTGTTCTGCAAGTTCTCTAGGGGTGCAGAAAAACATGGTTTAATGGAGAATTAACAGTGGGAAAGCCTGGTCTGGGTTTGGAGGATTATTCAACCAGATTACAATAAGATTCTTAAAAGGGGATTTAGGCTTGAAAAAGTGGGACACTGAGCCCGTCAAGTGCTTGCTTTCAGGGGGAGATTGAGACAAGCTGGGGAGTTAGGGGAGGGGGGCTTTATGCAAATGCACAGTGCGTGTTTTCGGGGGCGTAAAACCGCAGCTCATCTCAATGTGTCAAATTTGTACACCCCACACAAATTCTTGAGCCAGAACTGGGGCTACCTTCTTTCAGGGTTGTAATTTTTTTGAGGGCACATGCAGCTATTGGGATGGCGCCAACCAAGCTGTGCTCAGAGTAGACGCCCTGAAATTAATGGAACTTAGTCTGATTTCACACTCTTGAATGTGACTAACGGCGGATGCAATCCTTTGGACTCCTTTCCTCTATGCTGCGTTTGCAGTGAAGCAGATCTCTCCTACCTGACATGCTCACGCTACGTGATGACACTTGTTAGCCTGTGAAAATGGCGCAGGGTTTTGGGAGGATGGAAATGATTCACTGGTATGACTGTTGCCAGGATATCAGAAGGCAGCACATGTGAGTGAGGGCCGGTGTGCATTCAAGTGCAATGCTTTGCCCCATGCTTCAAGAAGCAGGAACATAAGTCTTTTCCCAGAATGGTCAGCTCTGGCTCTTGTTGAAGCTTGTATTTCTGAGTCAGGGTCTCCAGGCAGCTGCCTGCTTCCAGATCTTCTGTCGCCAAGGTGGAACCACGGGGGTGGCACAGCAACCAGCCAGCCAACCAACCGCACATGCTCTATCTTCAGGCTTAATTAAACAGCACCACATCCTCACAGAGAGGCCTGTTTGCTGAGCACGCTGAAGGAGAGGGGAAGGGGGCAGCTGCAAGGGAAAACAAACAAAGACTCCAGCAGATCAACATGCCATTATGCAGCCAGCTAGAGATTGCACAATAAGGACACGGATGGAAAAGTAGGAGAGGGTAGCACAGCCACGAAATGGGCAATAGGTTCCAATAACAAGCAGCATTGATGTTGCTACAAAACAGTCCCCGTTTAAAAGAAGAAGAAAAAAAAGAAAACCACCACTTCCAGCTATGTGACTTTGGCCTTCTCAACATCCCCATGGAAATGTGTTCCATAAGCAAAGATTTGTTTATTTATAGCCTGCTCTCACCCAAAGGAAATGCTAGGCATGTATGAGGTGCTTAGTTCAGGCAGGATTTCAAGCCCCATTGATTTTAGTGGGAGGGGTTTAAACACATGCTTAAATCTGCTATGGGAAGAAATGAGCCTTAAAGATGCTAAATGATAGGTGGGTTGTACCTGAGTCCAAAGTTTCTATACATTTGGGGATGTTGGACACCTCTTAAAATATGGTAACTGAATTTTGCATGGCAGTTCCTGAGATCAAGGAGCAGACGTTTGCCAGTGTTTGGATATAACTGGACACTATTTTGAATCAAGATGGCCGACTGACCCTTTCAAAACTGCACTGATTTTGCCCACTGGTTTCAAAACTGCATGGATGTTTTGGGTTTGGTTTTTTTAGACTTCCTGATCAACTCTTCTAATCATTTCTAAAACAAGATGCCCCAGAGCCCACATCACCCTAGGTATCATGCTGCTTAAGATCCTAGATGTGTGATGCAACTCTGCACATGCTCAGAAACACTTTATCTACAGCCGGCCTGCTTGTGTGGCAAAAAGGCTACTGACAACTGGATTCCCAATTGAATCCTGGTACAGATTAAGTTCTGGAGTGTGCTCACTCACAGCCGGACAGGTTGTTCCCATCATATGTTGCCAACTCCATTCTAGCTGGGCTCCTTAGGAAGTGAGAGTTCAGAGTCTCCCTCCCACAACAGAGAACTAAAGGGCTCAGTGAAACCTGAAGCTGGCTTTCTGCTTCACATTTTTCCTTCCCATTGCTTGCTGCATATTTGCAGCTCACCTCCCGATCCTTCCTGTTCTTTTTGCATTAGAAACACACCTCAAATTTGCATATTAGTTTACTCTGGGGCAACTAGTCTCTCTTTGGCATGTGCATATGAGTGAATGGGTACATCTCCTCTTCTGAACCACATTTATTTTGGAAATGTTGATTGTTTTACACTAGTAAAAGTGTTATGAGAATTATAAGGTCTAAAATGTTCATAAATGTACCAGGCAAACACCTACATAAATATATAAACCACATGTCTGAAACAGTACAGGAAAACAGCCCTAAAGCTGTTTTGACTCTTTCAGAGACCTCAAATATTCCTCTGCAATTTGGATGAAAATGGGAAAAGCCTCCCCATTGTCTCTGTGCTCACAAATCCTGCCTTAAGGTCACATTTGTGTATGAATAGGGTGAGCCTGTGACCTGGACTCAGGAATTATGTATTTATCATCACAAAAGAATGGCCAGGCTCTCCAGGTAAACCCATTAATAGGTTTCCTGCCAGACAGGATTCTGCTGTAGACCACCCCTTCTGTGATGTATGTATGATGTAGTAGTAGGGGGTGGCCTTGAGCTACAGGGTGGCAATTTCAAAAGTCTATACTGTATAAGGGATTGCACACCATTGTTCTGGGTAGCTCACCTCCCTCTCTGTGTGAGGGGAGTGGGGGACCCTGTTGCAACAGTTTAATAAAGATCAGGCTTGAAACTGTTCTTAACCTGAAGCACCACTTTAGCTAATGGGGCCTCCTGCTGCTGCCGCGCCGCCGGAGCACGATTTCTGTTCTCATCCTGAAGCAATATTTCTGGGTTAGCGGAGTCTGTAACCTGAAGCGTATGTAACCCGAGGTACCACTGTATTATTTTCTCCTACCGATAGAGAACCTACATAAGAACTCTGTACGGCTCTTGGGTACCCCACAAGGGAAAAGGAGCAGTTTTTTCTTATAACAAAAGGAAACACATCATTTACACTTCTGTGCCTCTTGTCCATTTCATTAGACATGAGCTGATATATTTTTAAAAATTATATATAACATGTCATATGACACCAATGTTTACTGCGCTGTTCCGGTTGTGCCGTAATACTCCCTATCACAACCTCAGCTGAAAGAATAAAGGGTTGCTCTTGCACAAATTAAGCTTAAGACAACAGCAACTCTTTGGAATAAGCTTACTTCAAATACATCAAAGCACAATCCAGTAATCCAGGCTGGAAAACAGCAAACAGAACATTTCTATGGCCTGTGCAAACAGAGTCTAACTCAGAAACCCGATACGCAAACAACACACATTGTTAGGAAGCAGCTACCTTGAAAAGCACCTCTTATTTCTGCCCTAACCTCTTAGTCATGTGTCAGGCAATAGAGGGAAGAAGAAGGAATAGCTTCCCCTGTTCAGATCCAGGAAATTCCTTGGCTTGAATAATACAGTGGTACCTCAGGTTACAGACGCTTCAGGTTACAGACTCCGCTAACTCAGAAATAGTACCTTGGGTTAAGAACTTTGCCTCAGGATGAGAACAGAAATCGCGCAGCAGCGGGAGGCCCCATTAGCTAAAGTGGTACCTCAGGTTAAGAACAGTTTCAGGTTAAGAACGGACCTCCAGAACGAATTAAGTTCTTAACCCGAGGTACCACTGTAAATAATAAGCACCACCATCTTAAAGCAGTAGCCTATAACTTCATTTATGCAGAAGCCTCACTGAGGGCAATGGGACATAGGCTTGTACAGTGCTTTTTTCTGGGGGTACGCATACCCCTAAACATTTTGTGAATTTTTCCATTTACTGTATTTATTTTTCCTGATTTGAACTGTAAAATGGTGATTTTCCCGAGTCAAAATGAGAGTACCCCTAAATATATTTGTTAAGAAAAAAAAGCACTGGGCTTGTGTACACATGCTTAGGACCTCTGCTTTAGGCATACAGCCTTCAGTTCTAAGCACATATGGAAATACCATAAGTCCCAAAGAAAGAACTCAATGGGACTTACTCCCCCACAAAAAAAAATCATACTAATTAGTCAGCTTGTTATCCAAAATACACCCTGCGTGTACTGGAGTGTTTGAACTGTCTTGCCTTTGTCTCTGAGGGAAATGATCATGCAAACCAGACATTTCAGATCAGTTAAGGGTGTGTGCAATAGGTAAAAGTAAAGGACCCCTGGGCGATTAAGTCCAGTCAAAGGCAACTATGGGATTGTGGCACTCTTATCGCTTCAGGCCAAGGAAGCCAGCGTTTGTCCACAGACAGCTTTCTGGGTCATATGGCCAGCATGACTGAACTGCTTCTGGCGCAATGGAACAGTTTTACCTTCCTGCCATAGCTGTACCTATTTATCTACTTCCTCTGGTGTGCTTTCGAACTACTAGGTTGGCAGGAGCTGGGCTAGGGCAACGAGAGCTCACCCTGTCGCACGGATTTGAACTGCCGATCTTCTGATCGGCAAGCCCAAGAGGCTCAGTAGTCCTCTGTTCATCTCTCATTGGTAAGATGGAGGGAAGAAAAGTGGCAGCACAGCCAAGGGGAGGAGGGGAAGAAGAACTGCTGAGGAGACCCATCTGACCACTGCCAAAGGTGCTGGAGAAAACCAGCATCCTTTTCTCCTCTCACCCCACTTCACAAAAGGTCCTTCACAAATGAGATGACCACAGGGTAACCACCGGCTGTACCTTCCACTGTAAAGAGGCAGGTGCAGCTGAAAGTTTTACAAAATATAATAATGCACGCTGCCCTGGAAGTTGTGGTGTCTCTTTTTGTGAGTGGCAATGAACGGCGTCTTGGAGCCAGATGTCCGAAAATCTGCACGTGCGTTTATTAGGCTCTACTGAAGCATGACATTCAGGAAAAGAGGACAACTTTAAAACAACAGCCCCTTTGATGAGTATGATGTGGGCATGCCTTGTGGCATGTTCTTCCTGGCCAGAAGTTATTGTTCATATTAACTTTGTTTTGGAAAAATCCTTGATATTTGTGGATGGTCATGCAATCTTCAGTTATAGTCCTGTTGTGTGGAGACCAACAGATGGGGCAACAAACATGGAACCCGAGACCCCTTATGGTGGCAAATATTGCAAAACTGGAAGGACAAACATCCTCCGTCCACAACTCAGGGGCCTGAAGATCTCACTGCCCCATTCTCTGATTAAATGTATCTTCATCTTGGTAAGTGAGTTGTTCACTAGGAATCTGGGCACTTCTTAAGATATTGTAACCAAATTCTGCATGGGAGTTCCTGAGATCAAGCAGCAGGTTCAAGATAGCTGAGGTTTTTTCCATAATGGAAAAAAAACCTGATTTTAATAAATGAATACAGAATATTTGTCACTTAAGAGAAGTCTTGAAGCTGCAAAGAGACTGAGGGAAGTCAACTAATATAGCAGGGATTTATTTTACAGAAATAAAGTGACTGTAAAGAAAGAGAAGAAAAACTACAAATGTATTTCTTTCTGAGAACCTGGTGTCTAGAATATTCAGACTTCTGTTTGTATCCTTTGAATAATTTTGTGTACAGTCATACCTCTGGTTGCGAACGTGATCCATGCGGGAGGCACATTCGCAACCCGCAGTGTTCGCAGCCTGAAATGCCGCGTCTGCACACACGCATGACGTGATTCGGTGCTTCTGCACATGTGCTGAAACCCAGAAATAACCCGTTCCGGTACTTCCAGGTTCGGCGCGGTCCGCAACCCAGAAATGCACAACCCGCAGCATTCGTTACCCGAGGTGTAACTGTACTTGATCAATTCTTTTTCATTTGTTTATTAATCTTTTTTTCTTTTCATATATATATATATATATATATATATATATATATATATATATATGTAGGTTTTGGTGTCTTCGGGTGTCTTCCCGTGTAGACACCCGAAGACACCAAAACCTACATTCCTGTACCCGTGAAAATCTACGAAAGCATATATATATATATATATATATATTGCATTTTCCCTTTTTGGAATATATGGATGTAATCTTTAATTTATGCTTTCTCTGTAATTTTTTTTAAAAATGCAATAAAGATATTTTTTTTAAAAAATAAAATTAGAAAGCAAGCAAGCTGAGGGGTTTCTTTTTCCTTCTTCTTATGGGCTAACACAGCTACTTTTGACTTTAAGAAAAATGTTCCAAATACATAGAGCTGGTGCCCCCACATGAATGCAATACAGTACTGCTAAAATCTAGAGAGCTCTCCCCTGGGGCATCCTGTCATTGTGCAACAGGAATTAGGTAAGGCCATAGAGGAAAAGGCGGGCTGTACATCCGAGAAGCTGTTTACAAGTCCTCTTAATTGAGGACAGCACACCCACAATGTCATCGTTTGTGCAATCAGGCTCAAATTGGTTTTAATTAAATCTCAGCCAAGTAGTTTGAACCAGCGACATCTGTCCCATCCCCAGCAGCTTCAGAACATGCTTCTGATCATTTTTCTTTCTTCTGGGGACAGTTTACCTTTCCATTCCTCCTTTGTGGGATAACTGAACGTAAATAACTGCAGGAATAGGACTGACCCCCAAACACCATGCTTGGGACTCCGTCCTTGATGGTGCCCTGTGTATGTGTAGGATGGGGAAAGACAACATGGTGCTCCTCAAAAGTTGCTGCACAGCAGACCTCAAGACTGCATAGCATCTCTTTGAATCAAGAGCTTGCCAATACATTTTACTATCGTGGCCCACCCAAAAGCACAGTCTTAGCAGTTCTGGACCTTGCAATACTTTGGGACAAACTGAGCACCCATTCTTGTGCTTTTAAGGCAGCACGTACCTTGCAGAAATAGAGGCAGTGAGAGATTTTACTTTCTTGGGCTCCATGATCACTGCAGATGGTGACAGCAGTCACGAAATTAAAAGACACCTGCTTCTTGGGAGAAAAGCAATGACAAACCTAGATAGCATCTTAAAAAGCAGAGACATCACCTTGCCAACAAAGGTCCGTATAGTTAAAGCTATGCATTTCCCAGTAGTGATGTATGGAAGTGAGAGCTGGACCATAAAGAAGGCTGATCGCTGAAGAATTAATGCTTTTGAATTATGGTGCTGGAGGAGACTCTTGAGAGTCCCATGGACTGCAAGAAGATCAAACCTCTCCATTCTTAAGGAAATCAGCCCTGAGTGCTCACTGGAAGGACAGATCCTGAAGCTAAGGCTCCAATACTTTGGCCACCTCATGAGAAGACTCCCTGGAAAAGACCCTGATGTTGGGAAAGATGGAGGGCACAAGGAGAAGGGGACGACAGAGAACGAGATGGCTGGACAGTGTTCTCGAAGCTACCAGCATGAGTTTGACCAAACTGCAGGAGGCAGTAGAAGACAGGAGTGCCTGGCATGATCTGATCCATGGGGTCACGAAGAGTCGGACATGACTAACCGACTAAACAACAACAACCTTGCAGTTCAATGCACTCAGCTCTAAACATTGTGCGACATCTTCCAACAGAACTGCAATCCTGAATGCTCTTTTTGCACTTACTCTCTAGCGATTCCCAGTGAAGTCTGTGCAGGACTTGTCTTTCAAGCAAAAGTGATAGGCACAACAAACTCAAGGTGTTCATCTGTTTGAGTACGACTGTATAGGACATGCAACCATAACATTCCCAGCAGTCTGGTTGTATCCAGAGTTTTAGAAGCCAAGGGATAATCTATGAAAAGCTAGTAAAACAGAATGATTCAAGTAACAATTTGGCAGAACTAGACTGATCCTTGTATTGTATAAATATAGGTTAGTAGGGAGATGAAAAGAGACTATATAAGAAATATGCAACTGTGCGGTATAAGGTAATTGATAAAGTACAGTGAGATTAATTGGAAGTTATTTTTAATTTCCTTCTTTATAAGTTTTATAACTGATTTCAGTATCGGGAGTATAAATGATGTTAGTTATACTAATTTTGTTGTTTCTTATATTGTGGTTGTTTGTTTGACTTCTTCATTATTTGATTGTATGTTTATTTGTTTGTTTGTCTGTTTTCCCATAAATGTATTTATTTTAAATCCATAAAGATATACTTAAAAAAAAAATGATTCAAGCAACAGGTAGCTAAAAGTGGTGGCGGATGTAGATCAGGTGCTTTGTGAGAAAATTACCATACTCTTAGAGCCTAAACCAGCACCACAGTGTAGTAAATAGCTGTATTACAGATTGTAACCCCTTAGATTCAGCCAGAACACAGACAGTGAACATAAAGGTTCAAACCAGCAACTACAGCCCAATTCTGCATGGAGGCTGCAGGTGATGCAAAGAGAAGCTGTGGGAACATCCCTCACTACTGATAAATCAAGGATAATGTTTCCTGCCATTTGGCTGTGACAAGAAGAGGTGCTCCTTCTTCCCAGCCCACAGGATGCTACTTGTACCACACTATATTAGTATAAAAAGACAAGAGAGGATTCCCTGTTGCTTATGGGCAGATCCTGCCACCTACTGACAAGACCCATGCTAGACATTTTAAGACGCCGCTGCCACTCTTTCCCAACCTCCTTTGTTTGCACTTATGGGGACATCCCACTAGGACATCAACCTGGGTTGTTGCTGTTTTAATGCAAATCTTGTTAAAGGTAAAGGTAAAGGTACCCCTGCCCGTACGGGCCAGTCTTGACAGACTCTAGGGTTGTGCGCTCATCTCACTCTAGAGGCCGGGAGCCAGCGCTGTCCGCAGACACTTCCGGGTCACGTGGCCAGCGTGACGAAGCTGCTCTGGCAAGCCAGAGCTGCACACGGAAACGCCGTTTACCTTCCCGCTAGTAAGCGGTCCCTATTTATCTACTTGCACCCAGGGGTGCTTTCGAACTGCTAGGTTGGCAGGCGCTGGGACCGAGCAACGGGAGCGCACCGCGCCGCGGGGATTCGAACCGCCGACCATGCAATCGGCAAGTCCTAGGCGCTGAGGTTTTACCCACAGCGTTGGAAGTAAATTGCTCCTGTTTTCAATTAACTCTTGTGAGTGACTGAAGAAGCTAGAAGCCTTGAAGAATATTTTTTTTTGGGGGGGGGAGCAGGGGAGAGAAGAGAGAAATGACATAGGTCTTCCCCCCCCTCTTAGCTTCACCAGCCCCACATTCCAGGATGGAATTAAGTATTTTAGCCTTTTCCGTAATGGCGTCCCGGTTTTGAAATGCCTTCCTCAAAGAGAGTTATACCAGGTACTGACTGTCGGATCTCTAGTGCCAAGTAACAACCTTCCTATTTGCCCAGGCATTTTAGATCTTGCCTACTTTGATTTATCCCCCTTTTTTTTTTAATTGATTTTTTTTGGGGGGGGGGGTTGGAAACTTTTGATGGTGGGCAGTTAAAATATTGCAAAGCAGACTTGCTTTCTGTTCCACCCTGAATAGGCTGCCACAGTAAGGCACCTTCAAATCCACTCTGTGACGGTAAACCCATTCCTGGGAGACTTCCATCCCAATACTGGATGGGAGTCACAAGGGAGCACTATCTGCTCTGAAGCCTCATCCCACTGCAGGGAAAATAACTTTGCGACTAGAACAGGACAGCAGAGAAGAGACACAGCAATGCCTCCTAGCTGTGGGGAGAGAAGAGGCAACAGATCTGGTAGTGGAGTAGGACAGCTAAAAATAATCCCAAGATATTTCAAAGCTGGCAACTCACATGCTCCTTGGCTTTCAGATAGTACAGGCATGTCCAACTTTCAAGAGACAGAGATCTACTCCCACTATAAAAAACTGGCAGTGATATACCAATGTTTTGAGCGTGTTTTTAGAAAGCTTGTTGAGCTTGCGTTGAATACAGTGGTACCTTGGTTCTAGAACTTAATCTGTTCCGGGAGTCCGTTCGACTCCCGAAACCATTCAAAAACCAAAGTGCGGCTTCCGATCAGCTGCAGAAGCTTCCTGCACTCAATCAGAAGCCACAGAAGCCGCATTGGGCACTCGGCTTCCGAAAAACGTTCACCACAAACCGGAACAATTGCGGCTTTCGGGAGCCAAGCCGTTTGGGAACCCAGGTACTACTGTATACACTTCCAGAGTTAACGCTAAATACATTGCTTCTGGTAAATGAGCCACCATAGCCACTAGATGGCTGTGAAAATTTGTGTCCCAGGCTTTTTAGACTCATATACCCATGTACTGGGACGCGGGTGCCGCTGTGGGTTAAACCACAGAGCCTAGGACTTGCCGATCAGGTGGTCAGCGGTTCGAATCCCTGTGACGGGGTGAGCTCCCGTTGCTCGGTCCCTGCTCCTGCCAACCTAGCAGTTTGAAAGCACGTCAAAGTGCAAATAGATAAATAGGTACCGCTCCAGCGGGAAGATAAACACCAGAGAAGTAGATAGGAAAAATGTGCATATTACCAGTGTAATATTAAACAGAACAATTTCTGACCACCTTCCAGCCACAAGAGGAAGACCAAGCTGGGAAGAAATGTATCTTAAACCCTAAATAGCTTTGCTTGGCAATCCTCGTTCTCCTTTCACATCTTATTTATCTTTGTGCCAGTGCATTGAGAGTGGGAGCAAAATGTGTTTCTCCAACTTTGTTGGGGAATATATGGATGCAGAGTTGCGCTGGACAGTAAGCAGCAAAATACAGAACTTGCCGCTGATACTGAAAGAGGGGGAATAACTGAGCACTGGGCCTTTCATAACCTTCAAAATCAAATGAGACCATTTTGCTTTGTTGTTATTTTCAGGGTGCTATTTTCATTCCGCATTCCTCTGCCAAATGGCTGCATCAGTGGATAATATAAATATATTTATTCGGTGTAATTGCCTCCGAGACCATTCCCATACTAGTCCTTCTACTCTGAATCCCAGAGGAAAATTAAGAGAAGATTGCAGAACCCCCAAGTTGCTAAGATCACTAGGCATGAAGTTCCAAGGTTGAGTCTAGAAAAATTCCACTGTATACACTTCGCTCTGCTTCTGGAAGTAGCAGACGACCGCCATATTGCCCAATGTGTACAACACCAGTCAATCTTGCTGGTCCAGATGGCTTGATGTGGTCATCCAAAAAGAGGATCGTTTAAATACACCGCCATCTTGGCTGCTGCTCTGCCCTTGTATTAAAATGTTTCTTCCTGTTTTCTGGCACAGTGGAAGCATTCTGACATCTCAGACGGGCTTCTTTAGTTTGTCAATAGCAAGCTGACTTTCAGCCATTTGCTGCTGCTTGCGTTTCTTTATGTCCCGGTAAGCTTGGACAACCCTTTCTCTTTCCTCCTGCATGATCCTCTGGCGAGCAAGGGATGTGTGGAACACTTTTGGAGTAGAGGGTGTCCCACTGGAGCCCAAGAGAGATGTCAGCAGAAGCTCCTTCTTGCCGGCCTGGAATGTAAGAGAGATTGGTTCAAGTTAAAGAAGCACACAGAGGAAAGAGGTTATAGATTGAGTATGATCATGAACACTGAACCAGCTTACAGAAAACAAACAAACCCTGAAATACCCGAATCTCTGATACAGCTAGTTTGATAATAGTATTGCTAACACCAAGTCGGTGTTCTTCCCAAGCTTTGCTACCGATCGTGTAAAATTACTTCCTGTATAGGTAGCAGGGTCACTGGCAAAGTTAGAAGACAGAGATAGAATTTCATGCAGCTACATAACTTACCTTGTCTTTGACAACACTCTTTCTAGGTTTCGCTGTAATTGTTGGGGGCTGTTCAGCAACCTCACCAAACTTCACCGAGTCTGAAAGGCATGGCAAAGAGGTAAGCTCCAAGGGACTGAATTGAGATGGAGATAGCACTAAAATAGATATATTCTCCTCCCGTAATATCCCATTTAGCAGCCTGAAGTCCAGTCTAGAGGCCAACACAGCCACTCCCATTTGTCATGTCACAGCAAAGAACAAGTGGCTTTCCGTCCTGTACGTTAATCACCACAGTACACAGCAACAGAGACTACGGTTCAGCTCCCATTCAAATGTACCTGTCCCTATTACAAAATTCAACACAATGCAATTACACTTTTATATATTTCAGCTGGGAATTTGTTGCTTTGGACATAAAGGTGTGCCCAAAAAAGCAGGTGTCCAAACTTTGGAAGTGGAGCTGGAACCAAGCTTCCTCTTGACAATAGATTTGCTTGATAGCAAAGACCACCAGGCTTTGGCTTTTAATTATCTGGTTTCTTCAGTGCTTGGGATGTTTTAGTCCTGCCTTTTAAAAATATGAAAAAGTTTCCGTTTTTATTCTGTTTCAGCTTTATGTTGATTTTACTGCATGTGTTATTTATTTATTTGTTGTTATTACATTTGTTTAAGAAAGCGACTAATGAGTAACAACAACAACAACTGACAGAGAGACTGGTGGTTCAATTGATGAAAGTGTTTGCAGTGCTAAAAACTCCCAACACCAGCTCTCCATGGCTGGATGCTGCAGCAGATGGCATGTAGCTTAAGGGTGCATTCATTTTCCAATCCTGCTTGGCTGTGTGTGTGTGTGTGTGTGTGTGTGTGTGGAATGTTAGGTGTTTTTAAATCCTGAGTGGGGATTTTGCACCAGAAGAGCGGGATAATAAATAATACGCAAATGATTTAACATATCACTATAAACAGTGATATGCTAAATCAACTTTCTGTTCCCACACAAACTGCAAGTTTTTGTTTTATAAAGTACAAAGAAAGATACTTTTTGAGTTGAACTTAGACTACAGCCTTATGAAGATCCAGACAAATCCCATAATCCAAAGCAATTGTGTATCCTGTTGTAACATAAGTCAACACCACAATCCTTCTCCTCAGTATGAAATTCTCAATATCCAGATAAATAAATGCACACTCAAAGCACCCCTTGAAAAAAAATATACATGCAGGAAACATCAAGAAAGATGTGGTGGTTTTCAAACCCTTGGAATTCTGTAGCAGAGATTTGGGGTGTTCTGGAACTCTGAAGAAAGCCAAAAAGCCATACATTGAAAAATACTTCCCCTACCTTTGAGAAAGTCTTTCTCCAGCAATGCTGCTTTTTTCTCCTCTTTCTTCCTACGGATTTTATCCAGCTTCTTCTTCTGAAAACTAGAAAGCAAGTTTTGTTGAAGAAAGGATGCAACAGGAGCTGTACACACGAATTTCAACGGAGGATGAAGGGAATACAATTCAGAGCCCCAATCAGAGCAAAGAGGGCTACAAAGATACTGTGTCAATAAAAGGCATTGTGTACCTGGCTATTGGCCACCTGCGGCCAAGTGCAGATGCCTGGGTACCAGGATGGTGCCTGACATCTCCACCACCTGGAGGTGCATGCCTGAACCGTTTGCACACACTAATACCACATCCCGTAGAATTCTATCAGTTATATTTTATCTGCACAATTGGAATGAATTTTAGGAACCAAATTGCTTTTTCTGTGCTGCCTGAGCTGGAGCGGTGAAGAACGTTAACAGTTTGTTGTTGCAGCTTGCCTTCACTTACCCCACCCCACTGCCTTGCTCACAGTTGTGAAGAATATTCTTACATTATGAATAGTCTGTGTCACATTAAGAAAAAGAGGTAGGAAGAGGCCAATATCTATTTGGGCTGTCCCTGGATCAAGTGACTTTTCTTCTTTAAGTTCTCAAAGTTCTTACCCTAGCTCAAGGTTGTCATCTGAACTAGCCAGATGTTTAACTGAGAATCAATCACAGTCAGCCCATCATTTGAAAAATAAGACTTTAGAGCCATCTTGCCCCAAAATGGCAATGAGACATTTCATTTTGGTGACAGTAAGCTTGGTTTAAGGAGCCATTTGGCACCTAGCTTATATATCTGAGTTTCCAACATTAGCTGCAAACTAAGGACGTGGGTGGCGCTGTGGGTTAAACCACAGAGCCTAGGGCTTGCCGATAAGAAGGTTGGCGGTTCAAATCCCCGCGACGGGGTGAGCTCCCGTTGCTCGGTCCCTGCTCCTGCCAACCTAGCAGTTTGAAAGCACGTCAAATTGCAAGTAGATAAACAGGTACCGCTCCGGTGGGAAGGTAAACAGCATTTCCATGCGCTGCTCTGGTTCGCCAGAAGTGGCTTAGTCATGCTGGCCTCATGACCTGGAAGCTGTACATCGGCTCCCTTGGCCCATAAAGTGAGATGAGCACTGCAACCCGAGTCTACGACTGGACCTAATGGTCAGGGGTCCCTTTACCTAAGGGATCAAGCTTACTCTTTCTTCCTCTGGGACTTTTCTGGGACTGGCTCTTCTTTTTCAGGTTCACGCTGCAGCTGGTATTTGGTAAGGAACATCACATGCTGAGTTTCCCGCTCAATGCGCCCGATGTAAGTAGAATCTCCCTCTCCTTTTCGCCGCTTGAATTTTGGCACAGGTATGTCACCCTCCGGTATATGACCTGGTTGCTTCTCTGAGATGAAAACACAAACTATTACAGTCTTACTGTGCCCAACAGCACCCAGAGAAATAAAGCAAGATGAAGACAAAAAACCCTTTATTTCTCTGGCCCTCTGCAAAACAAAAATAGACAAGCACAATGTCTATTTGACAGTGGTCCAAGCTAGAGCAATCTAACATACTTCTGTGGGGCATAAATGGGTGTCACACCATGTCCAACCACCCTAGATTTCCCCACCCCCAAAATGTCACAGTCCTGGTGCTAGCTAGGAGGACTGGCTCCGCAACTGAATATGGGATCAAATTACATTGGAATCCATTAACTTCCCAATATAGCATGTGTTTTTTGCATTGATTGCGGCTAATGGATTGAAGTTGAATCCTGACAAGACAGAAGTACTGTTTTTGGGGGACAGGGGGCGGGCTGGTGTGGAGAACTCCCTGGTCCTGAATGGGGTAACTGTGCCCCTGAAGGACCAGGTGCGTAGCCTGGGAGTCATTTTGGACTCACAGCTGTCCATGGAGGCGCAGGTCAATTCTGTATCCAAGGCAGCTGTCTACCAACTCCACCTGGTACGCAGGCTGAGACCCTACCTGCCCGCTGACTGTCTGGCCAGAGTGGTGCATGCTCTAGTTATCTCCCGCTTGGACTACTGCAATGCGCTCTACGTGGGGCTACCTTTGAAGGTGACTCGGAAACTACAACTAATCCAGAATGCGGCAGCTAGACTGGTGACTGGGGGCGGCCGCCGAGACCACATAACACCGGTCTTGAAAGACCTACATTGGCTCCCAGTACGTTTCCGAGCACAATTCAAAGTGTTGGTGTTGACCTTTAAAGCCCTAAACGGCTTCGGCCCAGTATACCTGAAGGAGCGTCTCCACCCCCATCGTTCTGCCCGGACACTGAGGTCCAGCGCCGAGGGCCTTCTGGCGGTTCCCTCATTGCGAGAAGCGAAGCTACAGGGAACCAGGCAGAGGGCCTTTTCGGTGGTGGCGCCCGCCCTGTGGAATGCCCTCCCATCGGATGTCAAGGTGATGGACAACTACCTGACATTCAGAAAACATCTTAAGGCGGCCCTATTCAGGGAAGCTTTTAATGTATGATATTTTAGTGTTTTTTGGTTTCTGTGGAAGCCGCCCAGAGTGGCTGGGGAAACCCAGGCAGATGGGCGGGGTACAAATAATAAATTATTATTATTATTATTATTATTATTACAGAGCTCCTTAGAGCAGATAGCTGCTGGCCCTCTGCCATAAGCAGGCAACGGATGCTGTTGCCAAAAGACAAATGGATTGGCAATGAGTTATTTATTTCCTTAATAAATTTACACCCAGTTTTCATGAAAACAAATCCACAACAGTTATGCTGTTACTGACTGATCAACTCCCCATGCCAAAGCTTAATGAACTGAAAGTTGCAGAGGGACGTATTGTGCTATTATGGTAAAGAGACAGTAATCCTAGAATTGTAGAGTTGGAAGGGACCCTGAGGATCACCTAGTCCAGGCATTCCCAACCTGCAGCCCTCCAGATGTTTTGGCCTACAAATCCCATGATCCCTAGCTAACAGGACCAGTGGTCAGGAATGATGGGAATTGTAGTCCAAAACTTCTGGAGGGCCGAAGGTTGGGGATGCCTGATCTAGTCCACCCCCCTGCAATGCACAAATATGCAGCTGTCCCATATAGGGATCGAACCTGCAACCTAGGTGTTATCAGAACCATGCTCTAACCAACTGAGCTATCAGAGTTGGGTCCATAGTGTATGTTGGAAAAACATGAAGACTGCTTTTTTACCCTTTTTCTTTTTCTTCTTGCTCTTGGGGTTCTTTAATTCATTACGGCTCCTCATTATTTCCCGCAACCGAAAAGGAATTTCTTGCTCATCCAGGCACTGAGTTTTCTTCTTCTTAATTTGTCTACAGGGTTTTAAAGGGGGGGGGTGTTACAGGCAAGGTTGTAGAGCTTGTTTCAACAATAGCTACCACCAATTAAAATTTCAAAATGCCTTATGGTAAGTACGACCAGAAGACCAGCTTGAATGACAGGTTTAGAGCAGCTGTCCATCACACAGGCAACTAGCAGGCAAAAGCTTGTGCTCACAATTTCACAGGCTGCTCCATATTAGAATGTCAAGGTTACACCATCTGTACGGGGCAGCTACAACAATGCCCACATACAGGACAGCTGCAACAGCATCATTTATTACATCGTGACATCAATGTTCTAAGCAGGGGTACCTAGTATATGCCCCTCCAGATGTTGAAGGCTAAAACTCCCATAACCTCTGACAAGCAACAGAAATTGGGAAGCCAAGACCTGAAGGGAAACAGGGTAAGCACTCCTGGTATAAAGTGGCAATTGATTACATTTACCCGAAAGCAACACAAGATTAGGATAATAGTTATAGTTTAGCAACACCTGGAGGGTGTTTATATATACAGTGGTACCTCGGGTTAAGAACTTAATTCATTCCAGAGGTCCCTTCTTAACCTGAAATTGCTCTTAACCTGAGGTACCACTTTAGCTAATGGGGCCTCCTGCTGCCGCCGCATGATTTCAGTTCTCATCCTGAAGCAAAGTTCTTAACCTGAAGCACTATTTCTGGGTTAGCGGAGTATGTTACTTGAAGCGTATGTAACCTGAGGCACCACTGTATGTCGAACACTGAGCACTGAGTCTACTACTACTGATCATCTGAATAAAAAACAATGAACCTCAAGCTTGACCTCAAGTTTAAGCCGCACCCATCCCGAGTACAGTATTAAAGCAAGTTTTGTTGCGTGAGTTTTGGTGATCTTGAGCCGGGTTCCAGATGCAGCTGACATTCCCAGTGCCAAAAAAAGAGAGAAAGAAACCCGAAAGGCACGCTTACCCCACTACCGCGAAGCCTACAACCGAAACCCGACATCGGCCCGCTTTTTAAGCAAGCCGCTTAAAAATCTTTCAATCCTCAACTCCGCGTCTGCGATAAGGAGGGTGATGCGCATCACGCGGGCCTACCTCACAGGGCTGTTGTTTGCTAGCACCCCCCCCCGGACAACGCGCACACCGAAACATCACCGGCGGGATAAACACTCACCTGCCCCTTGGAGCAGCCCCTTCCCGCGAGGCGGTGGCAGCAGGCGCCACCTGCGTCCGCACCTTCCTTTTGCCCATCGCGCCTCTTCTTTCCTTTCCGCTTCACCCACGTGCGCCAGCTCTACTTCCGGTGCCCTCCCTTTGCCTGCTTCCCATTGGCTGTGTTCTTTTTTTCACACGCCCACCGTTTGACATCTCGTCGTTCCCCTCCCTCGAGGTCGCTGAGGCCATTGGCCGAGAGAGATGCCAGTCTCGGCGCCCGGCGCAGGGACGGGGCGTGGCTTCTTCCCAGGCAATCCGGAGCTGATGTTGATGCTGCTGTTAGTGGGCGCCCTCCGCTGCAGCCGGTGGCTGGCCGGGTCTCAGGCTGCAGCAGCAGCAGCGGCCGGGCGCTCGCCGGGGAAGGTGAGGGGGTCGCTCTTGCCCGCGAACGGAGAAGCTGCTGGGAGGAGGCAAAGGGAGAGAGCAGCCGGGAGTCAGCTGTGCCTAAAATGCCCGCTTGAAGAGGCACCCCGCTTTTCCCTTTCGCTTTTTAGAGTTACAGGCCTCAGGCGATGGCTTGTGTTTTGTTTATAGGGCGCCACAGCAAATAGCAATAATGTTGTGGCGACTGTTTCTAGAAGGGGATTTGTGAGCTGCTCCACCATGAAAGACTCTGATCACAATTATTATTACCCTTATTATTATTGTTATTATCATAATGGTCATCATTATCATTATTTTTTTGTACCCTGCCCAGTGTTTTTATTCTAGAAAAAAGGGGCCGGTACTCACCATTAAGTTGCTACACTTAGTGCCACATTTTAAACCAGTGTTTTTCTTCTAGAAAAGGTGCTGTGTAGCCCCATAAAAAAAGAAAGCACTGATCCTGCCTATCTGACTGGGTTGCCATAGCCGCTCTAGGCAGCTTCCGTTATCATCATCATTATCATTACAGTCAAACCTTGGTTCCTAAACAACTCTGTTATCATATGTTTTGATTCCCAGATGCCGAAAACCCGGAAGTAAATGTTCCGGTTTTCGAACATGTTTTGGAACCCAAATGTCCGGTGTGGCTTCCACTTTAGTGCAAGAAGCTCCTACTTTGGAGGTCTTTAAGCAGAGGCTTGACAACCATATGTCAGGAGTGCTCTGATGGTGTTTCCTGCTTGGCAGGGGGTTGGACTCGATGGCCCTTGTGGTCTCTTCCAACTCTATGATTCTATGATTCTATTCTATGATTCTATGATAAGCTCTCGCAACCATCGGAAGCCGTGCCTCAGTTGTCAAACGTTTTGGAAGCCGAACATTATTCCAGAACGGATTACATTCGACAACCAAGGTTTGACTGTATTTTATTTGTACCCTGCCTAGTGTTTTTCTTCTAAAAGGGGGGGGGGGGCACTACTTACCATGAAGTTGTTACAGTAAGCACCACATTTTTAACCAGTGTTTTTCTTCTAGAAAAAAATAGTCCTGGTACTGCATACCCCCATAAAAAGGCACTCACCCTGCCCACCTGACTGGTATGCCCCAGCCACTCTGGGCAGCTTCCAACATATACAAAAGCATATTGAAATACTAAACATTAAGAACTTCCCAATACAGGGCTGCCTTAAGATGTCTTCTGAAGGTTGTGTAGTACTTTATCTCCTTGACACTTGATGGGAGAGCCTTCTACTCAGCTACAATAGCCCTAGATGTTTCTCCAAGTCCTCAGTATCCCCCAACCCACAGCGTCCATGGATCGGGGTGGTGGGAGTTGGAAGTCCGGTAACAACACCTGGAGGACCACAGGTTTGCATCTCCCTGTGTGGCGTTCAGTATACATGCATTTGTTGACGCTCCATTTCTGTTCAGACTTCCCACAACACACACTTTATTTACAGGACTTGTTGCCTCAAAACGTGATAGCTGCTGACTGAGGTGTCTTTAACAGGAGGTTGGGCAGATTCAATGAGGATGGCTGCTTGCCCCAGAGGCAAGACGTATGAGTTTAATATGTTGCAGATTTTAAAACCCTTCGGAGTGTGAATTTGTCATTACTGATACTGCAATTGGGACATACGGTATAACACATGGGTAGGTAGGCAAACTAAGGCCCAGGGGCCGGATCCGGCCCAATCGCCTTTTAAATCCGGCCTGCAGACGGTCCAGGAATCAGCATGTTTTTACATGAGTAGAATGTGTGCTCTTATTTAAAATGCATCTATGGGTTATTTGTGGGGCATAGGAATTTGTTTGTTCTTCTTCTTTTCCCCCAAAATATAGTCCGGCCCCCCACAACGTCGGAGGGACAGTGGACTGGCCCCCTGCTGAAAAAGTTTGCTGACCCCTGGTATAGCACGTGTTACAAATTTTATGAATAAAATACATGAAATCTGGCAGATCACACCCTGGGATGGATGGGAGGTACTGGAAATAATTGATGGGGATATAGAAAGGGTTTAATCCATTTGTTTATGTTTTTGTTCTTGCTAGGAATGCATCTATCTATTCAGGCACCCGCACAATTGTGGTACTGCAGTGCCTTTGCACAGATCCCATCACAAGTACTTAGTTAACATGTGGCGGTTCCCTGCAATGCTGATGGTCGATGGACGGCGGTACATGCACGCAGATGCACAGGGCAATGGTTCCAAAAATACTACTTCCCTGATGGGCAAGGAGCCTAGCTCCAAGGAAGAGGCTGCTTCTTCAGAGGACAAAGATTCTGCTTTTGCCAACCCTCCAACACTTCTCCCCCCCACAAACTGTTGCATGAGTGGATGCCACAACTGTGTGTGGATTGCATACACTGAAGAGCTTCTGAAGTATTACCAGGATGGTGGAGAACAGGCATTAGCAGCTGTGGACAAACACATACAGGATGAGAATATAAAAACGATCTTAAAGATGGAGATCAGATTCCGAATGAAGAAAGACTGAAACCTTTTTAAAAGAAAAACAACAACACTGTCACAGCTACATACCTCATGCCTGGTCTTGGGCCATAATCTATCCTGATTGTTTATTCTCCCTTTTCTGAAGTAGAAGGGGCAAGTCTAATTTTATACAGGAGTCCCAGTATTATTAAGCCTATCGGGATGATATGCAGTCCTAATATTCTGTTAAATTTAAACTACCTGTTCTTAAAAAGATGTCCTTATCCTGTATCCAATGATGATTATTATGTTTAACTGTATTTATTATTTAATAATGAAAAACAATGCTGGTTTAAGATTGGAGTTAAGCCTATCTCAGGTTGGCTGATGACTCTTGTTATGAGTGCCACTCAATAGGATGATAATGTTATTTACTATGACGATTGAAAGTGCTTAAAAAGGTAAAGGTAAAGGACCCCTGACAGTTAAGTCCAGTCATGAATGACTCTGGCGTTGCAGTGCTCATCTCACTTTACTGGCTGAGGGAGCCAACGTTTGTCTGCAGACAGTTTTTCCGGGTTATGTGGCCAGCATGACTAAGCCACTTCTGGAGAAACCAGAGCAGTGCACGGAAACGCCATTTACCTTCCCACTGGAGCGATACCTATTTATCTACTTGCACTTTGACATGCTTTCGAACTGCTAGGTTGGAAGGAGCTGGGATCAAACAATGGGAGCTCACCCCGTCATGGGGATTCAAACCACCGACTTTCCGACCGGCAAGCCCAAGGCTCAGTGGTTTACACCACAGCGCTTAGCCTACATTATTTCAGTAATCCTTATAGCTGCCCTGTTACATAGATTGAGGATGAGCCATAAAAGTGAATGGCTTCCATTGTCCTCTACTTTTCCCCATAAAGGGCCTACAATCAGCAATGCTGCTAAGGATGCAGCAAAGCAATATTGGGCAGGGCAGAGGGCTTGGCAGGTTTTGTCTCCATTTCCAGCAATGCTGCCAATTGTAGCTCTTACTTTGCCCCCTCGATGATAGCATATATTTCTGTGTAATATTATTATTGGGGAGCTGCCTAGTCATGTGATACCTGCGTATAGAGTACTGCCTATGATTGCCAACTGACCACAAAAAAACTGGCAAAACTGGCTCTGTACCTTTAGGATCACTGTTAACTGGCACAAATCTGCCAGTGAACCTTTTTTGCAGAATGAACATTGTGCCTGCTGTTAAAGGAGCCAATTAAAAAGATGGCATTCCTAAAAAAGAGAAATTTCCATTTGGCTGTGTTAATTCCACTTAATTCAGACCAGCTAACAATAGCCTTGCCTCATCGGTAAAAAGCCACAAACTGCATTTCAAAATCCCAGAGAAGGATCTTGTGCAAAGCTTTGTATTTCCTCTGGCCCCTTCTAGAAAAGCAAACCGCCACCCTTGTCCCTGGTTTGCCAGGATAATATCACTTACGATCCTTTCCTAACTCCCTTGCTCTAAAGGATTTCTCAGACAGCCTAATCGCAGGTCACTTTAATGGAACTGCTGAACGTTCCACGAATTACAGCTAGCTAGACTTTAGCAAATAGGATTAAGCTACATTCTGTTAAGTGAACACAGCTGGATCACTTTGTGTACCAACTTTTTTTAAAAAAAATGCTTAATTTGGTGCAAGTGGCGTGAAACTAATTGTACTGAAATTCATTGGTAGGAATTCTTGCCTGTGAGAAAGAAGGACATCAGAAGCCTTTAATTCACCACGCCACCTTATGTTTACACAGACAGCCCTTTGTTTCTGATTCTTGCACAGAGTATAGCTGCAGCTATCTTCTTACTTTAAGATCACCAACTCTTTTTTTTTTTACCAGTTCCCGTGGCAGTACCTCCCAACAGCAACCTGATGGGCATATATTTTAAGGTGCAAAAGCAGGTCAGGACAGGTTTTGTTTTGTTTTCTAGCCAGATGGCAAGCTTACTTTCAGGACATTTTGCTTTGTAATGATCTCTGGTGTAGAGGAACATTTTGCAAGCAATATAGACCATTAGGTGGAAATGGCCTTAGCTCCCTGTAACCTACAGTTTCCTATTGCTCTGCTGAACAGCTGATCATTAAAGGGAACCTCTGTGTATCCTCTTGCACCCTTCTCTGCCCCTGAGTGCAATGCATTGAGAAGTCTTGCCTGCAGCCATCATCTCCCACAGTCACTCAGCACTTGGTTATTGCAGATCTTGTTTTCCAAGTATTCCACAACTGCTGTCTAAACATAGATAACACTTGTATTAGACTACCGGTAATTTGTGTCGTTCTGCTGGATGCCTCCACCCTCCTCTCACTAAGCCTTGCCATTCCTGCCCAAACCATATAAAACAGAAGTGGATGTGCAGCCCCTGCAGGCCCAAATAGGATATTTTGATTTCCTATGGTGACAATGTCTGCTGGCATAGGAGTATATGAGCCAGTGTGGTGTAGTGGTTAAGAGTGGTGGACTCGTAATCTGGTGAACCGGGCTCGCATCTCCACTCCTCCACATGCAGCTGCTGGGTGACCTTGGGCTAGTCACGCTTCTCTGAAGTCTCTCAGCCCCACTCACCTCACAGAGTGTTTGTTGTGGGGGAGGAAGGGAAAGGAGATTGTTAGTCGCTTAGAGACTCCTTAGGGTAGTGATAAAGCGGGATATCAAATCCAAACTCTTCTCTTCTTCTTCAAACTGCACAGAACACCATTGGGCATGTAGTGTCGTGGAAGTGCATTTGTCTACTGGTTCTAGAGGCAACAGGCAGATGCTGAGCCTATCACAATTGATCTGGGAAAATTTCCATACATTTCCCCCACTCCTCATGTTCTGAACATCCAGCCCACAATGTACCTGTCATTGAGGTTGATACCGGCTTAGAAACAAGAGATATAATCCTATTAGGAGGAGCAGAATAAATCTAGCAAACCCCTTTGAAACCTCTCCAGAGTGTTTGCAAGCTAGAGATACACTCACTGGCAGCTCTTAATTCTTGCTGCAGTGGTTCAGGCAAACGTTAACACTGACGTCTGGTGAGTAGCAGACCCCTTATGTTTTTATTTGGCTCCTAGTTACTGACCTGTTTAGTCCACCCAACTTGCCACTTCTGCTTTAATGTGGGTCTCGTTGTGGTTGTATTCCTGGGAGGATAGACCCAGCTATAGTCCCACGGGTGCAACAGACTGTGTGTTGATCAGCCATGTGATGTCACTGGGTAGCTTTGGGCAAATACAGTCATATCTTGGGTTACAGATGCTTCAGGTTGCGTTTTTTCAGGTTACAGACCCGCCGAAACCCAGAAGTACCGGAACGGGTTACTTCCAGGTTTCGGCAGAAGCACATGCGCAGAAGCACTAAACCGCGATTTGCGCATGCGCAGAAGCACTGAATCGCAACCTGCGCATGCGCAGGTGTGCCACTCTGGGTTGCAAATGCTGTGGGTTGCAAACGTGCATCCCGCACGGATCATGTTCGCAACCTGAGCATCCACTGTACTGCCTTTCTGCCATAGGGTGGCTATTAGCATGCATAATATTAATAATTTTATTCTTTGTACCCTGCCTATCTAACTGGGTTGCCCAGTGTCTCTGGGCAGCTTCCAGCAAATATAAAAGCATCATAAAACTGACTGATCCTGCAATGCTATGCATACTGACATGAGAGGAAGTGAGACTTCCAAGGAATAGCAAGGCAGCAAAAATTAAAAATTAAAAATGAACAGCTTTTTGTAGCTTGACGAGACAGCTTGGCGTTGGCAAATAACAATGAAGTTAATGGATACGGGAGCATAAAAGTAGATGTGAGAGTTGTGGCTAATTTTGTATAATTAAACAATGGGGTGAATGTACGCATTTATTTGATTGGCTGCATATATGAATCATAACTTTTTTAATGGTTTGGCTTTTTAGATACAAGGTGTGGGAATCCTCAGAAAAGCAATTAAGATGCTAAATCCTCCCTCATTTGCTAGAATAGATGTGGAATAAATATCATGATCTGGAAAAATTAACATTACTGAGACTGGGAGTAGCAGGGCTATGCAGGATATGCAGCAGTTTTCAGAGAGGGATGGTAATAACTAATGAACAAAAGTAAAACCCTCTCCCCCTGAAATAATAATCCTGTAAACAAGTGCAAATATTAGCAAGCTTGTTTACTGGAGAGCGGGAGAAAAGGTTTAATCAGATTAGCATTTGTTTAGGGATTTATCTATGAACAAAATAAACGCAACAGTGCACCAGACCAATGGCCCATTTATCCTAGTGTCCTAACGACAACAGCCGGCAGCTTTTCTTTGGCTAGGCTGTGCGATCTGCTGAGGGCTCATAAAGCAACAAACCAAATTTAGCTGTCCATTGGGTGCGCATGGGCACATTCTATCTGCACTGCTGTGTGTCAAGTGCATTGCCATGCCAGGTGCGTTTGGCACGCGCCATTCGCCGAGAGTAAACTTCACATGGCACTCTCCTCCTGTGCAACCCCATTCCAGTGTCTTCTTGACCTCATTCCTAGGGATGAAAGTGAAATAGAAAACATCGGGTGAGTTGAACAGGGAGCGGCTTCTACAAGGCCACACCCAGACAAGGCCGAGATAAATCAGGTATTTCCTGGATCCTAGCCAGCTACTTTTTGAACATTATAATCTGAAGTTTCAGATGGAATAATGAGTGTTCCAACATCAAAGCTTGGTCCACACATGGGTTCCAGTCCAAGTGTAGAGATACAGTGGTGCCTCACAAGACGAAATTAATCCGTTCCGCGAGTCTCTTCGTCTTGCGGTTTTTTCGTCTTGCGAAGCACGGCTATTAGCGGCTTAGCGGCTTTAAGAAAAAGGAAACAAACATTTCGTCTTGCGAAGCAAGCCCATAGGGAAATTCGTCTTGTGGAACGATTAAAAAAACAGAAATCTCTTTCGTCTTGCGTGTTTTTCGTCTTGCGAGGCATTCGTCTTGTGAGGTACCACTGTACTTAATTTGTTCCGGAGGTCTGTTCTTAACCTGAAACTGTTCTTAACCTGAAGCACCACTTTAGCTAATGGGACTTCCTGCTGCTGCCGTGCCCCCGGAGCACGATTTCTGTTCTCATCCTGACGCAAAGTTCTTAACCCAAGGTAATATTTCTGGGTTAGCAGAGTCTGTAACCTGAAGCGTATGTAACCCGAAGCGTATGTAACCCAAGGTACCGCTGTATTTCGCTCTGTGCTACTCAAAGAGTGAATGGTGATAAACCTGGAACTGTTATGTATGGAAATATCTGTGAGGAGTTGTGTCTTAGAAGGCAAAAGCATCTTCAGGTGAGTTTGGCTATGCCCCCCTCCTGAAACCCTGCAGAGCCGCTACCAATTAGTATTAACTTCACTGGATTAGATGAGTTAATGGTCTGACTCAGTATATATATTCTGGAGTTAAAGATGTTGCACCTCATTTGTTTCTCTTCTTTGGAACATGAACTCAATATGTGATGGAAGTTCAACAGCTGACGTAATTAGCTGTCCACAGAAAAACTAGACCTGGGAATATAATCCTTTTCCCTCCTTCCTTTCTTCACAACAGATTAAACCACAGGAATCGGAAGCCATATTTGGTGCCACGGTGTTTTCTCTTCACGGCAGCCATGAGCCTCGAACCTCCCAAGCCGGAAATCAAATCGGCCACCAGAGTGACTGGAGGTCCTGCCACCCCCAGAAAAGGACCCCCCAAATTCAAGCAGAGGCAAACCAGGCAGTTTAAAAGCAAGCCACCAAAGAAGGGTGTCCAAGGGTGAGAGATGGAGACGTTACTTGGGTGAAGAGGACTGATTTCATGTTCCTCCAAAAACAGCCAGTGTGGTGTAGTGGTTAAGAGTGGTAGATTCGTAATCTGGTGAATCGGGTTCGCTTCCCCGCCCCTCCACATGCAGCTGCTGGGTGACCTTGGGCCAGTCACACTTCTCTGAAGTCTCTCAGCCTCACTCACCTCACACAGTGTTTGTTGTGGGGGAGGAAGGGAAAGGAGAATGCTAGCCGCTTTGAGACTCCTTAAAGGGAGTGAAAGGCGGGATATCAAAGCCAAACTACTCTTCTTCTTCTTCTTCTTCCCCACCGCTATCAACAGCTAGCATCCCTACCAGTCCAGGAGCAGTTATAAAACCATTGTTTTGTGTATAGGAAACGGGCTACCTGGGGCGTTTTGTCACCTGAGGTGAAATGCCCTGTTGCGTACCCTCCAACATTTCTCCAGTAAAAATAAGAACGTCCCATTCCATAATGATAATTTTACTATTTACATCCCACACATCTTACTGGGTTACCCCAGCCACTCTGGGCAGCTTCCAACACATATAAAAACATAATAAAACATTAAACATTGTTTAAAAAAAACTCCCTATACAGGATTGCCTTCAGATGGCTCTGGAGTTGTAATAACTCCATACCCTCCAACGTTTCTCCAATGAAAATAAGGACATCCTAAGGAAAAGCGGGAAATTCCAGGATCAAATAAAAAACTGGGACGGCTTCTCTAAATCAGGGATGTCCCTGGAAAATAGGACACCTGGAGGGTCTGCTGCTGCCACGCCTGAGATGAGGGCACAAACTCCAGAAGGGCTTCCCCTTGAGACAGGAGGGGAGGTATTCTGCAGAGCTTTGATTCCTTCTCTGCCCCTAGAGGCTGGAGAGACCAGCAGCAAAGCTGGGTGGCAGAACACTCCTGCCACCCCTTGAGTAGGTGCCGCCTGAGGTAACCGCCTCACCCTACTTCATGGGTGGGCCAGCTTTAGAGAACACATTCAGTCTATAGAACACACATTTACTTCCAGTATTAACAGCAGGTTTCAAAAACATTCCTATTTCTCCTCTCCTGCTCCCAGATGACTCAAAATGGGAATTACTGTGTTTGCCACAATGCTAACAAACAATGATTTAGGGTCCCCCAAAATAAAGGAGAACTTTTCTGAGAGTGGAATTCAATGCAATGCTAAGTGGGATATGCAAACAGGGAACAAGGTCTGCTCACACATAAATAACTGTATATTTCCATGTATAAGACTCTATTTCCCCCCAATTTTTTAAAGTTTAAAATTGTCTTATACATGGAACGTTGCAATTAAATATTCTTAATTTTGGGCTCAAAAAATAGGGGTCGTCTTATACATGGAGGTGTCTTATACATGGAAAAATGCGGTACCTTCCTTCTCCTTACTCCCCTCCTTTCTTGCATGTACCCCCATACCTGTCTGGGCATTCTCTCAACCTTCCAGTGCAGATTTATGGGGTACACATGGGCAAGGGAGGCGAAGTTCTGTTGCATGATTGGAACCTGCTCCAGCGGCGTAGCGTGAGTTGTCAGCACCCGGGGCAACGCAAGTAATTTGCGCCCCCTAACCCAGGGCAAGGCAAGTATTTTGCGCCCCCCCTAACCCCTAACCTGCGAGTTGCCGCTGGCGCTGCCGCCCAAACGACGCCACTTGCCCAGAGGAGGAGGGGGGCAGAGAGGCGAGGAAAATGCAACGGCCCAGCAGCTGCAGCAGCACTGGCGGAGGCGGGGCTGTGAGGAGGGGCTGCCTGGTGCGTCCTCCGCGGCGAGCGCTGAGAGCCGCTGCCTGCCGGGCGCCTTTAGCCCAGACGCGCGCACAGCTCGTCGGTTCCGCGAGACATGCGGCTCCGCTACAGCCTGCGCCCGAGGCTCTTCGGCGACTCCGGAGGCAGCGAGCGCGCCCCCCCAGATGTTGCGCCCGGTGCGGCCGGCACCCTTGGCACCCCCCACGCTACGCCACTGACCTGCTCTGCACATGTAACACCTTGAATCCTGCCCTGGGATAACAATTGCCATCCATACACATTTTGGATCCGATGGTATTGGGATTTAAACTAGTGAAGCTATTCAGTTTGCACCCACAAGGAACAGAATGGTTTCTTATGAGTCAGCATGCCAGCCTGCTATGTGGAACAGAAAGCCAGAATGCTGACTCATTAATCAATCTGTTGGTAACGGAGGGGACAGGTCCAATCCTGCTGCTTGTAACATTATTCTCTCTGCCAGCAGATTTTTCTGGCTGGGAACGATTCCTTTACAAGCAGCAGGTTGGAACCTTTCCCATCAGTGAATCTAGTCATTTGTCTATTCAGGAACAAATCTCCTTCACAATACCTCTTCCACGATCATCTTTCTCAATTAAGGAACTCACTTTCTCGCTGCCAAATAGGGCACTAAGTTGGTGATGTGGTGCAAATTGTTATTCTGGGGAAATGGCTGGTCCAGATATTTGACAACGATGCAACGATTAACATGTATAGAAAATACTAAATAAAAAAAAATTCCTTCCAGTAGCACCTTAGAGATCAGCTAAGTTTGTTATTCTTCAGATATCTGAAGAAGTGTGCATGCACACGAAAGCTCATACCGAAAACAAACTTAGTTGGTCTCTTAAGGTGCGACTGGAAGGAATTTTTTTTATTTTGTTTCGTATACGGCAGACTAACACGGCTACCTACCTGTAACTAGAAAATACTGAGCTAGACAAACCACTGGCCTCACTTGCTATGTTCGCTTGGAAATGCAATGTACTTTAATATTCATCCGTCTTGTCTTGTCGGTACTGCAGCAGATAGAACTCAACGATGGCATGCTGAATTGCTTTCGTTTAGGTTTCAAAAGTGCAAGGTTTGCCAGTCCGAGACATGGTTGTAATGTTTACCATGGATCTGGTGTTCTTCTTCTTTTCTTTCTTGATTTGTGCAAATGCAGGTTCTGTGCAAAAGATATTTAGAATATGATTAATATGTCAGGCACCATGGCAATAGCATGCATGTGCCTTTTAGACTGTGTTTCGGTTGTGTCCTGCAAGGAATCTGTGGCAACTTTGCCCAAAGCTAGTGAGGGCTCTGCCATGTATGGAATTATTGAATCAGTGGCTCTCCTGAGACTTAAGCTCTTGCATGGAAAAATCACCAACAGCTCCACGTGGAGCCCTATAAAGAAATTATATCAGGGATAGACCACATGTTGCCCTCTAGATTTTATTGGGCCACAACTCTCACCATCCCTGGTTTTTGGTCAGGTTAGCTGGGGCTGATGGGAGTTGTAGTCCAACATCTGGAGGGCATCACATTGGCCATCCATGGAGTATATAATGTGGAGGAATGATCCGGGTTGGGTGAAAAAGCCAAATGCATCGTAGACTGCTCATTCTCTTTTCCTTTGCAGATTTGGCGATGACATCCCTGGTATGGAGGGCTTGGGAACAGGTACCAAAGATTCCTATTTTTAGCACACCACACCAATCTGCACCTTTGTTAGTACAAAAACTGCCTGGTTTCTCTTTATTGACGTTTTCCGCCTACCAAGGAATCTATGTGTTTTGCCTAAGGATGGAGGCAGGCCTGGGAAGCAGCTTGTGTTTGCATGTCCTGAGATTGTTTCTCCTTCCCAGAAGGCCTTAGTGCAGCCCACTACCTCCATAGCACTTGCAGCACTTTCTTTGCGTGTCTACTAGTGCTACCTCCTGCCATTCATTGGTTGAGGACTGTTTTTAATCGCTCGTCTTGGCATCCCCACTTTTGGGTAAGACCATGCCAACATACCATGCGGTGTTTTGATAGAGTCCCTTCTCTCTAAACACCACTGCACAGAAGCTGAAGTCCTTACTTCACATGAGCTACATTTATGATTATGAATCCCCACAATTGCTTCCTCGACCAGTGTGAGAGCCAGTGTGGTGTAGTGGTTAAGAGTGGCGCCCTTGTAATCTGGTGAACTGGGTTCGTGTCCCCGCTCCTCCACATGCAGCTGCTGGGTGACCTTGGGCTAGTCACACTTCTCTGAAGTCTCTCAGCCTCACTCACCTCACAGAGTGTTTGTTGTGGGGGAGGAAGGGAAAGGAGATTGTGAGCTGGTTTGAGACTCCTTAGGGTAGTGATAAAGCGGGATATCAAATCCAAACTCTTCTTCTTCAGTTGTCACCATAGGCCTTTGGGGCAGATTTCAGCCTAGAAGCACAATGACCTTTGGCAATAAGGATATACATAGGCTGCCCTGATGCTTCTCTCTTTCTTTCAGATATTACTGTGATCTGCCCCTGGGAAGCCTTCAGCCACTTGGAGCTACATGAGCTGGCCCAATATGGCATCATATAAGCACACAGAGGCCAGAAGTGGGGCTGCATGGATATTTGCCTTCCCTCCAGTTGAGGAGGCAGCTTCTGTGACCTTCCTTTTATCTGTGCTCCTAGCCTCTTTAAATCAACCAACTTTGCAGAAATCAGCTCTCAGCCTCAAGCAATTAATAAAACCAAAATAAAACCCAAGTGAGCAAGTATTACGCTTGACTTTATGCTATTGTCTCTATCTGCGATGAACCTCCCATTGCAGCTATAGTTTGCAAAGATAGACATCTTTACATGTTTCTCCATTTTATGACTTCATACCCTCCCAATATTTATCCAATGAAAATAGGGATGTCCCATTCCATAATGATAATTTTACTACTCCACCAGCCACTCTGGGCAGCTTCCAACATATATAAAAACATAACAAAACATTAAACATTTTTTTAAAATTCCTATACAAGATTGCCTTCAGGTGGCTCGGGAGTTGGATAACTCCATACCTTCCAATGTTTCTTCGATGAAAATAGGAACATCCTAAGGAAAAAGCAGGACATTCCAGGATCAAATCAGAAACTAGAATGGGCTTCTGTAAAATAGGGGTTGTCCCTGGAAAATAGGTACACCTGGAGGGTCTGTGTCATTCTCTTCCTTCTTATCTATTCCCTGGAAGTGGAGAAGTGGTGGTAGTGGGGAGGTTTAAAGCAGTTGATGCAATGCGGCTAGCAATCACTGGACCTGGTGGGGCAGTCAAGGAGTTCACCGGATGGAGGGCAAATTTGTTCTGATTTTCTCTCCCTCCTCCCTTGTGAAGATGTTGTGGACACTTAATCAAAGTAAAAAAATACTGGTGGGCCTTGCCTGAGTGACCAGCCTCCTGTGAGCAGATGAACTCATGCAATGAAAGCTATTGCAGCACTTCTTGTTGGACTGAAAGAAGGAAGCACGAGGGCAGGGAGAGAGACTTTATTTGCAACAGGTAACCTTTAAGATGCAGTGTGATATGAGTGGAATACTGCAGTGGAAAGGAGTAAGGTTGAAAATATGGATTCTGCGCATATAGAATAGGACATACCGTATTTTTTGCTCTATAAGACACACTTTCCCCCTCCTAAAAAGTAAGGGGAAATGTATGTGCGTCTTATGGAGCGAATGCAGACGGGAGGCTCTGCTCAGCACTCCCTTTAAAGAACTGCGTGGAGAGTGTGTGCGGCTCTTGGGGACTTTTCCCCGAGGAGGGAGAAGGGCTGCCCTTCTGCACACACTCTGCGCGGTTCTTTAAAGGGAATGTGGCTCTTGGGGGAGCCTTAGCCGCACGCAGCCTCTCCCGGGCAGCGGGATGAAGGCTCCCCCTGCTCGGGAGAGGCTGTGCACGGCTATCCCATAAGCCAGGACAGCAAGCAGGATCGCTGCGCAGCGATCCCGTTTGCAGTCCTGGCTTTTGGGATTCAGAATATTTTTTTTTCTTGTTTTCCTCTTCCAAAGACTAGGTGCGTCTTATAGAGCGAAAAATATGTAGTTTCTCTAGAGAGGTTGTAGGGTAGCCATAAAAGGTTTGCTGGCTTGTAATCTCTGTTTTCACTGCCTGCTGAAAGGCATACAGAGAGGGGATAGGTAAGATTCCTACCGGAGTATTTCCCTAAATCTTGCCACTGCAGAGGAACACACCATAGGAATGTTGGTTTTGGGAAGGGTGGGGGAAGCCGGTGGTTGGGCCAAAAATGCTTTCCAGTTACATTTCAGAAACCGGCTTTGAGAAAGGGCTACAGGAAGCTAGAACTTTCCACAACAAAGGGAGCTGTTCCGTTGCAACACTCTTCTTCTTTCTCTATGCATATTTGGAGGGTGTGTCGGAGGAAGAGAGACAGTACTGATGGAACAGGATGCAGCTGGAGGAGAATTGGGGACAGTGAGAATAAGGAGGAAGGGTATGACATAAGCAAGAGAAATCCAAGCACAAAGGGTCTCCCTGTCCTTCATACCAGGTGCAAACCCTGCTCTGAGGAATTAAATAGTATATCATAACAGGGTGAAATAGACAAAATAAAAAAATTCCTTCCAGTAGCACCTTAAAGACCAACTAAGTTAGTTCTTGGTATGAGCTTTCGTGTGCATGCACACTTCTTCAGATACACATAGGGTGAAATAGACTCAGAGTCCTGTAGTGATTTCATGCTCTTTATTGCAGCTTGTAAAACAGTGACTGAATTGCCCCCCAAACTTTAGGCTTTTATATACATTATTTACACAATGAGTCCTGTCTGGTTGGCCGATTCTGCTTCCCTCCTGGAGCCTGATTGGTCTTTTCCTGCAAGCCAATCAGTTGTTGCATTCTAGGATCCTACTTGCCTATTGTTCTAGGATCCAAGCTTAGTACATAACACCCCTCCCCTCTAAGTTCCCGTTGCTCTCAGAAGGTTATTCTGGATTCATAGTTTGCAGCAGATCATGAGCAAAATCCCTTTTGTCTCTGATGATAGGAGAGCAAATATGTTTCCTCCCTGTCATTGGAATCCCGAGTCCTAGCAAGGGCAATGCCTGCCAGGAGCTTAGTGGTCAGTAATAAGCTTCCTACTTCAATCACAATCAGAAGCACACAATACAAGCCAATCACTCCTGCGTGATTATTAAGCCATCTGCTCAGCTGGGGAACGCAGCCTCCGAGATAGACCTGCTCAGCTGGGGAACGCAGCCTCCGAGATAGACCGTGCTTTGAGCCACAAACTCCTCCAGGGCCAGGGTGCCAAAGCCACACTGGGAATTTGGGATGGTGCCGTTTTCCAGCGGATTCAGGCAGCAGGAAGCTGGGACGCCACAGGCTTGCACTCCTGGAGAACTGCAGTTAAAATATCTGGAATGCAATAACAGGAAGAATCATTTCACCCGCTGCTAAGGCACAGAGGTTCTCCGCCTCTTCCAGCACACCCACTCCGTTTTCTGCACGTGAATGCAGAAGATATCCAGGCAAAGGATGGCATGCCTGCTGGTAAGGATGGTCTGCACATGGATTTGCTAACTTGACCAGGACCAATGCATGCAGAGGCGTACTTTGCAAAGGGAAACTGCACACCCAGCACTGTGTGCACAGTGTGATCCATGCATAATTGACTTTAGGCATGCGTTGCTGAATGGATGGACGGCGGCAGCAGGTTTGACACTGCCTGTTAGGGTTTGAGCTCACAGCAAATCTTGAACGGAGGACCGGAGAGGTGGCAGGTGCGGATTCAAGCTGTGCACCTCTTACCAGCTCACACCAAAGGAGGGGAGCACAGAGAGAGACCAGATGCAGCAGCTAAGGAAGCCTCTTAACAAGAACAAGCCAGAGCAGCTCATACAGTACTTCCTGCCAGTGTTAAAGCCAATTGTGCCAATTATCAGTGGGTCTGCACATGCAGGTCCTGAGTAAATACGTTAAATATGTACGTGAACGTTGCCTTTGAACAAAAGATGAGACTAAACTGACACAGCCTTAGAAACTGTCTAGCACTTCTTGCATTTATAGACAATAACATGACACAATATGCTTTTATAAAGGGCAAAAAAACCCACAAAACCCCCACAAAAATTACAAGCTTGTTATTGTACTTATCCTAAACTTAACGATGTTTGTAAGGTTTTTTCTGTTGTCTTTTTACATGGCTGTATCTTAACAACTGTTATTTCCCCCCACATCTTAATTTACCTCGTGCACTTATAATTTTATACTAGGTACAATTCCTTTTTCAATGAAGAATGTGTGTGTGGAGACATGAAGGAGATGAATATTCGCAGCACAGAAACCATAGACAAGATTTTCTGTGGCTGTGAGGTTTCCTTGCATATTCTGGAACCGATCCATAGAAAATTAGTCATGCTTAGTTATTCACAAGCAACATGTCCCACTGATTTTAGTGTGGCTAAACTGCTTATGGACTGGGGCCTCTCTCAGCATGATTCTGGTTAGAAATGAACTCAATTAGGTCTCTTAAAACGAAAGCAAGCAAGAGGATCAACCCAGATTAGTAGCCCAGGTGAAACCCAAGTAAAATGTGAATACCATGCTGGTGAAACAAGATGGGCATTGATCACATCACACACTGTCTTCCTGGGCTTCCCAGGCTTCTTGCAGGCATTATGTGAGGAGAACACAATATAGTTTTGTTTCAATCACATAAAGTGTGGATGAAAATAATAATATAATAATAATTTATTATTTGTACCCCGCCCATCTGCCTGGGTTTCCCCAGCCACTCTGGGTGGCTTCCAACAAAGATTAAAAAATACATTAAAATGTCACACATTAGGAAGTCCGATAGATGACTGAAATAAGTTTTGAAATGATTCTCTTTTTCTTTTATTTTCTTGCTGTTCTTGTTTCTTTGTATATCTGACTGGTTACTTTTATCTGGAAAAAATGTAATAAAATTTCTATTAAAAAAAAAAAAATGTCACACATTAAAAACTTCCCTGAACAGGGCTGCCTTCAGATGTCTTCTAAATGTTAGGTAGTTGTTTATTTCTTTGACATCTGATGGGAGGGCGTTCCACAGGGTGGGCACCACTACCGAGAAGGCCCTCTGCCTGGTTCCCTGTAGCTTTGCTTCTCGCAATGAGGGAACCGCCAGAAGGCCCTCGGCACTGGACCTCAGCATCCGGGCAGAACGATGGGGGTGGAGACGCTCCTTCAGGTATACTGGGCCAAGGCCATTTAGGGCTTTAAAGGTCAACACCAACACTTTGAATTGTTGAAAACAGATGGCATTATTAGCAATTTTGATTGATGGGTGATGATGACGATGATTGGGCTACATTGTGCTGTGATGTGCAGCTGTTCTCCCACCTTTCCTAGGTGTTAACAGAACAGGGCAAGGGGAATTCTCCAAGTAGGCTCATACTCACAAATTTGTTTTCCAGTCTAGGTAGGATTCCACCCCACAGCACTGCAGGCCCATCTGAATTTCATCCATGATGAATTTTAGATCTGGGTCATCCTGGTATCGTAGAACGGCCACCGTGAGGGACTCTTGCAAGGAGGTCTTGATTTGGCGTCTCAGAGAAAAGAAAACGATTCCACCCAGAGTTTCCAGGATCACAAACATCATGATTCCTCCCGTGAAAAGCTTCAAGAGGCAGGTGTTTTCAAAGAGGGCTCCTAGACAGCCCAAGAGAGAGATGGTGCTGGCTATAAGACCCGCTAACACAAAAAAGAGCATGGGGTCGCTGCCCAAATAAGTTATCCGCTCACTTGCCAGTGACTCTTTGTCGGAGAGACCCCAGATCCCTATGGCCAAAATGAGCAATCCTGTAATGGAGGCGGCCAGATTCCAAACAAAGGTCAAGTATTTAACACAGCGGCTAAGTGAATCCAGAGGGTGATGGGAAGATGGGCAGAGGCGCCATTTTCTTGTCCGTTTCCTAAGATGCCACGCTTTTCTTCCTCTGCTGGGATTCAGCAGGGAGCCCTGTGCATTAGAGGGGCAAAATATGTCCACTTTGTCCACCTAAACAAAGAAGAGAACCGAAGAAAATGTAGACCAAGCGTCAGAGATGAACAAAACCAAAAAGGGAGGTACAGTAAGCATTTCCCCACCTGGAATATCCTGTTGTATAACTGGAGGCCTTTGGCATAACAGTAGGGTAGAGAGCAGAGGACAGGGCAGAAAATAGATTTTTGATCGACTTATATGGCAGGGGGGAATAATACATTATGGCTGGGTTATCATCTAGTCAGCGAAGACTTGTTCCCCTGTGGCTCCACTTTATAAGTCAGCTGGAGGCAGAAGCATAGATTAAGGGAAGATCCACACCATACATTTAAAGTACAGTGGTACCTCAGGTTACATACGCTTCAGGTTACATAGGCTTCAGGTTACAGACTCCATTACCCAGAAATAGTACCTCGGGTTAGGAACTTTGCTTCAGGATGAGAACAGAAATTGTGCTCCGGCGGTGCAGCAGCAGCGGGAGGCCCCATTAGCTAAAGTGGTGCTTCAGGTTAAGAACAGTTTCAGGTTAAGAATGGACCTCCGGTTTTTAAGTCTGACAGAACTCAGGGGACTTACTTCAAAGTAAACTTATTTAGGATTATTCTTAATATTTTCATACTGATGACCGTGCAACATGACAGACTAGAGAAAAATTCAGTCTCTGCAAAATTAGGTCAACAGTTTCTCTCTCTCTCTCTCTCTCTCTCTCTCTCTCTCTCTCTCTCTCTGGCTCTCCCCACGTGCTATTAGAAAACCTCATTTGTTTTCCCCTCCACACAAATGGGAAAACGATGCCATATATAGAGGACTAAAGATCTCCAAAGACAAGGGTAAACTCAGAAACAATATGCAAATCATAATAATTACCTTTGGTAGCAATGCACTGGTTTCATCAACTTCCATCTTGTTGTCCTGCAAAGATAGTCCTGGCAAAAAAGGATTTAAAAATGCAGCAAGTTTCTCTTTCATATTTCTAAGGCCGTAAAAGCAATTAATTGGATATCATTCTGCCCTTCTCCTGGCTAACCAAGTGAGAAAGCTGCAAATGTTATGCACTGTGTAGGGGGAGGGAGTTTCAGGGCAGACCCCACTACAGTCATACTTGTATCATGTGAGAAATCACATTTCCTGGCTCAAAGAGGCCACCTTTGTGTTGCTTATGAATTATCCACTAAGTAGTTATATGTGCCATGCTATAATTAATACCACAGAACTGAATGCATTTCATACACATACACATATATAATATTCAGACTTACAAAGATAAGGGTTGCTGCTGCACTGTAGCCTTCCACGACAGATAAAATTGCAAGATCAAAATGAGATTCACCTTACTCTGGAAATTAGCTATGTCCTTATTTGGCCCAAACTCTTAACTGTACCGCCAAACAGGAGACACACTGAACATCAAAAAGAGTATCAAATAATAATAATAATAATAATAATAATAATAATAATAATAATAATAATAATAATTTATTATTTCTACCCCGCCCATTTGGCTGGGTTTCCCCAGCCATTCTGGGCAGCTTCCAACAAAACAACTAAAATACAATAACCTATTAAACATTATAAAAAAATTCCTTCCAGTAGCACCTTAAAGACCAACTAAGTTAGTTCTTGGTATGAGCTTTCGTGTGCATGCACACTTCTTCAGATACACAAACAGATATACAAACTGTGTATCTGAAGAAGTGTGCATGCACACGAAAGCTCATACCAAGAACTAACTTAGTTGGTCTTTAAGGTGCTACTGGAAGGAATTTTTTTATTTTTATTTTGACTATGGCAGACCAACACGGCTACCTATCTGTAACTGGAACCATGGAAGGCACCCTATTAAACATTGAAAGCTTCCCTAAGCTGCCTTTAGATGTCTTCTAAAAGTTTGGAAGTTATTTTTCTCTTTGACATCTGGTGGGAGGGCGTTCCACAGGGCAGGCGCCACTACTGAGAAGGCCCTCTGCTTGGTTCTCTGTAACTTGGCTTCTCGCAGCGAGGGAACTACCAGAAGGCCCTCGGCGCTGGACCTCAGTGTCCGGGCAGAACAATGGGGGTGGAGATGCTCCTTCAGGTATACTGGACCGAGGCCGTTTAGGGCTTTAAAGGTCAGCACCAACACTTTGAATTTTGCTCGGAAACGTACTGGGAGCCAGTGTAGGTCTTTCAAGACCGGTGTTATATGGTCTCGGCAGCCGCTCCCAGTCACCAGTCTAGCTGCCACATTCTGGATTAGTTGTAGTTTCCTGGTCATCTTCAAAGATAGCCCCACATAGAGCGCATTGCAGTAGTCCAAGTGAGAGATAACCAGAGCATGCACCACTCTGGCGAGACAGTCCACGGGCAGGTAAGGTCTCAGCCTGCGTACCAGGTGGAGCTGATAAACAGCTGCCCTGGACACAGAATTGACCTGTCCCTCCATGGACAGCTGTGAGTCCAGAATGACTCCCAGGCTGCGCACCTGGTCCTTCAGGGGCACAGTTACCCCATTCAGGACCAGGGTGTCCTCCACAACCGCCTGCCTCCTGTCCCCCCAAAACAGTACTTGTGTCTTGTCAGGATTCAACCTCAATCTGTTAGTCGCCATCCATCCATCAAAGCATCACAATTTTACATTCTGCAGAACTTCTGATCTGTAACATATGGATTCAATTTCCAATGCAGTAATGGATTTGCTGAGTGGCCATAAAGAAATTCTAAGCTCTGGCTTCCCATCTGTAAAATAGAAATGTGACAGATCAGGGTGCCAACTTGAATAAAATATGGGGGGGGGGGTGCAAGCTGATAAGCCCCACCCTACATAATCAACCACGTAACATGGTGCACACTCAACATTTGAATACCAATGCCCATGAACTGGGGGGGGGTGTCAAATATTTTATTGAAGGGGCGAAGCCCCCTCAGCCCCTAGGAGTTGGCTCCTATGGTACGGATCCAAAGCACCAGTGTGTAAAGTAGGCATTGTGTAAAAGATTCCTAATGGGAGGAAATATCCTGTACTTTTAAAACATAGCTGAATGTTGAAAAGGATCTCTGCAAGAGTATGTTGCATCACTAGGAAGGCAGATAATCTCCCAAAATTCTCTACCTTCCCTACAGAGCTACACAATCCAGGACATCATCATCATCATCATCATCATCATTATTATTATTATTATTATTATTATTGCTGCTGACATCCATCTGTCTTGAGAGACAATGGAGTTAGCCTTCAGGGGTGAAGTCAAAATACAGCACCAAAGTACCATTCCTGGGGTGCAAATCTTTGCAGTGTGTATGGAGGTCCTGGAGTGCCCAGACAATAAGACCCTCCCTCTCAGCAGAGATTGTGAGGCTATGGCTATAAGACATTCTTTTTATTCTTCTTTTTTAGAAAAAAATCTTTCCCCCTTATTCAGATTGGACAATTTTGAAGTTTTGCCCCATTTATTTATTTATTTATTTTGCATGGGTCAACATAGACGATATATCTCTTTGGAAAAGATAGACATAACATTTTACAAGGACAGTAAGAAACACCAGGGACAGGATACCGTATTTTTTCACTCCATAAGAGGCACCTGACCGTAAGATGCACTTAGTCTTGAAAGGAGGAAAACAAGAAAAAATGTTCTGAACGAAAGAGTGGATGTATGATTTTTGTGGTTCATGCTGTGGCCACAGACATGATATGTGATTTGACGGTGAGTTTGGGGTAGCTCAATGCAAAAATCCTGAGAATCCACATGGATCCGTGCTTTGTAACGTTTTTGCGCCATTGTGGCCCTACGAAACAGTGGTGCAGGGTTTTTTGGTGCAGGCTGTAGCCATGGACATGCTATGTGATCTGATGGTGAATTTGGGGTGACCCAGTGCAAAAATCCTGAGGATCCATGGGCTTTTACCTCCCCCCTCCCAGGCAGCCTCCTTTATCTCTAGAGTCCCTTATCTGCCTCCCAACCCCTTGCTTAGCAGCTTTGTTTCAACACCCCCTTCCCTCATTTGCTTTAGTGTCTTTTCCTTAGCTGGAACAGTTTTTTGCTCCTTCTTTTCTTCTAATTTCTCTCCTGACTGCTTTAATCTTCCTGTCTCCTCTACTTGCAAGTTCGCTGTCTTTACCTCCCCACTCCCAGGCAACCTCCTTTATTGCTAGAGTCCCTTATCTCCCCTCCTGATCGCTTGCTGATCAGCTGATCAGCGGCTATGTTTCAATACCCCCTTCCCTCTTTCTAAAAAAAAAAAAAAGCATAATCTGCTTTTTGCCCCTGGGCCATTTGGCTCCAGGGACCACGCATTCACTCCATAAGACACACAGACATTTCCCCTTACTTTTTAGGAGGAAAAAAGTGCGTCTTATGGAGCGAAAAATACTGTTAATTGCCACACACAGGAGGAACAAGGATATAGTTTGGGTGCCTCACTTGTAGTTTCAAATGACATTTAATATGTCAATACGAATAGAAGTTATTAATATTGCAGCTGTTGTAGAAGGGATTATTATGATGACTGGAATTCAGTTGAAATTAGTTAAGATTTTGGAATGCAGAAATAAAAACCCCAAACCATCAATTCTAGCATGTGGCGGGGGGACACACCTAAATTATATAATTCAGTATTTGAACGATTGCTATTAGTAATTGTATTATAAATTGGTATTGCTATAATGAGGCTACTGTTGGATTGTAATGGAAAACTAATAAAAATTAGTGTGTGTGTATATATACAATGGTACCTTGGGTTAAGAACTTAATTCGTTCTGGAGGTCTGTTCTTAACCTGAAACTGTTCTTAACCTGAAGCACCACTTTAGCTAATGGGGCCTCCTGCTGCCGCTGCACGATTTCTGTTCTCATCCTGAAGCAAAGTTCTTAACCCGAGGTAATATTTCTGGGTTAGCGGAGGCTGTAACCTGAAGCGTATGTAACCCGAAGCATCTGTAACCCGAGGTACCACTGTATGTGTATGTGTGTGTGTGTGTGTGTATATACAGTATATATATATTTGCTTTCGTAGATTTGATTTCGTAGATTCTACTGACAGACCGGCATTGCATGAACCAAAGCGATCATGATCGCTTTGGTTCATGCAATGCCAGTCTGTCAGTAGAACCAATGTTATATATATATGTTATATATGATTATATGTAGAGAGAGACACACACACGTGTTATATGTTGTGTGTGTGTGTGTGTGTGTGTGTGTGTGTGTGTGTGTGTGTGTGTGTAACAAAAATCCTAGAAGAAGCACTGGGATTGCTATCGCTAGTTAAAACAGTTTCCCGGTCTGCCATAAGCCATGCTCAGGCAGGAGAAGGGAAAGCATGAATGAATTGCGACTGGAGAGAGCAGCTTCCAGAGGACATTTTGCAGCAACTCCGCGCATTACAAGACATGGGAAGCACAACTGCATTGAAACTTAACGACGAAACAAAACTTGCCAGGCGGCTTGCTACCTTTTTAAGAAACTTCTCTTCATAAACAAACAAACAAACAAACAAACAAACAAACAAACACCTTCTGGCGGGGCGTGTCACGTGCGCGGCGTAGAATCCGCGTGGAACCTACGATCTCTCTCGTGAGAGACAAGAGACAGAGTCCTGAGTGGGCGGAGCCTAAGCGCAAAAGAAGAAGAAGAAGAAGGGGCGGGGGGAGAGCAGCGCCCGCATTCGACGCCGGACCGTTTCTCCCCCGGAACCTTGTTGCCTCCGCTTGCGTTACCGAGCCGGGAACGGTGACGCGGCACTATTGGCGGTGCACAAGCTGGCAGGCAGGCAGGAGGCGGCGCTACCGGTGCCGGGGCAGGACGCGGGGTCGGGAACGGTTGCGAGGACATGGCGGAGACTATTGTAAGTTGGGCTTGAGGTGGGGGGGGTGAGAAGAGAAGGGGGCACGTGGGGTCACCTGTCGTCGTCCTATCCCCCCCCCCCGACAGACAGCCCTGGGTTGCCCCGGGTTCCCCCGACGTGAGGCCTGTGAGGGAACAGGAGGCGCCGCCGCTCCCTCCCTCCCTCTTTGTCATGGTGAGGGAGGCGGCGAGTCTTGGGAGCGCCCCCCCCGCCTCGCCCTGCCCCTGGATCCCCACCCCAGTGGGGGGGGGTGGCATTGGCCAACTGGGTCTGATTCCCCTCCAGTCTCTCCATGCAGGTCCTGTGAAGGAGGCGGAAGAATGATTTCTCCGTGGGATTCTTCGGCCCTTCTTTCTGAGAGAGGGGGGGCGGTCCGGCCTGGGGATACTGGCACTGGCGGTCGCCAGCGTCCGACCTCCCCCACCCCCAAAAAACAACAACTTAGAAGTATCAAGCGATCCCTCTTCTGCTTTCACCAAAGGGAGGAGGAGTGCGGAAAAGACGGGGCACCGCAGGGCTAAGCCGCTTTAATCTCAATTTCTTCTCTCCACCCCCCAAAGGGAGAACAGTGGGAGCTGCAGTTCCCGAGGTTGGGGGGAGGGGCTGCGAACTAAGAATTCCCAGCAGAGCACCAAACTACAATTCCCAGAATCCTCTAAGTGAAACCATGACACTTCAGCTAGCATAAAACTAAAAAAACAGCATGCATATGCCTAGTTAGTCGACCTTAACTGCTGTCAAAAACCCGTGCACATGTGCAACCCATGTGAACATAGTTTCTGCGACAGCAACTGTTTTTTGTGTTTTTTTTTTGCCTTCGGTTTAGTGATCATTTTATTTCTCAGTGTCCAGGTTCAGTTGCTATTTTTTCAAGATCGATGTGCTGTTGGGCTATTTGGCGGCCTGCCTAAAATGCATTATGTCTTGTGTGTGTGCATGCGTGCAAGTGTGGGCATAGGGGTGAGTGGGAGCCTTAATATTTTTCAGAATTAAGTAGGAGGCTAGCTCACAGGCTGTAATTGTAATTCTGTGCCTTGTGAGATCAGTAACTCTTAATGTATGGTCATAAATAGCTGAGTTATTTTCCACTTGAAGCTTTAGATGCATTTATATCCATCTGACAATACCCAGTTAGGTTGGGTACAAGGCAGAAGAAAAAAAAACAACAACCCCTGGATTTAACTTGTAGAAAATTCATGAGCATTCTTGGCTTAGCTCCAGTTGTAGAATGTCGGAGGATTATGTTCCTTACTGAATAAGGGAAACTTAGTTCATGCTAGAATGTGGGAATACTCCAGCGGTTGCCTTACATTAAGTTGTTTTTGTGAAGAAGCCTTCACATTGTTTTCCTCTGTCCATGTGGACAAGGTGAGAAATTATTCCCTTCAAATATAAGTTGAGTTAAGGCACTTTTTAATGGGAAGAAGGAAGAAAATTTAGGGTAGTATTTGAGGCATTTGAGAAAGAACAGATTTATCATAATGCCATATGCAACATAGGAAGCTCTCTTGCACCGGGACAGTCTATACTAGGCAAGTATAATCTACTCTTAATTGGCAGCAGCTTTGCAGCATCTTAGACAAAAACTTCTCATGTTACTTGCTACTTGACCGTTTTTTAATTGGAGATACTACAGACGAAATGCAGGGCATTCTGTGTGCAAAGTGTGTGCTCTACTTGTGTGTTCCACCTCCTTCCTATAGGTGTTTGAAGACTCTGATTGTTCCATAAGAGCACACACGTCTGAAGGTTGAATTACATATAGTGTGGGTGTATCCCTCCCTATAGTGCATAGAGATTAATATCACATAGGCATGAACACATAATCATGAGAAACCATGGGCAGCTTGAAATGCTGTCTTTTGAATTATTAGGTCACTAGTACTCAGTTTTCTCAACAGCCTGGTCCTGTGAAGATTCAGGTGTATGTAACTGCATAGGATCGGACAGCACAAGTTATAGTAATGTGCGTGTGTTAGCTAGACATAGCTTATGCCAATGTTAACAAATTGTTGCCAGTATCTGTGATAATCTTGACCATATGTATCAATATTCATTAATTGTCCATACAAGTAAACGAGGCAGGGCCTTATTTGGGCATTTTTGGCATGCAGTCAGAGCCTTCAGCCTTCAGAGCGAGACTGTGGTGTGGTTTTAATGGCATTCTAGTTAAACCTGTTTTTGGTAGGGTTAGATCATCCACTTTGATTGTAGCTAAACGGAATGTAAATGCCACTGTTTAACCTGCTTAAGAGGTAGGTTGTTTATGTAGTATTCTTTGTGGCAATTAAATGCCCCACTTGGTTGCTGACACCTGGTTTTCAGTGTAAGCCAAGTTTTAGCAGTAGAACTGAGTCAGCATAGTTTTCAGTAGGAAGTGCAAATCACATGAAAGACTTGACAGACAATAGTTTTGGGGAAATGCTCTTGCTGGGGCTTCTCTCAAAATTATCTGTCCTTGCCTGTCTAGGAAACAGGGTAGTTTCCCTGCTTGTAAAGGATTCTAATGCATGTCACTATTATAAGATTCTGACTTACAGGTGGCTTTTAATATTGGTAGGTTTCTTGGTTGATATTCTCTGTACTTTGGGCCATCTGCTGAGGCAGCTTATCTGCCTATCATCATCATCTGGACACTGCAACCTTTCAGTTTCAAAAACCTTTAAGGTTACTTTTCTAAAGCTACACAGCAAGCATTTTAAAAGTGTCTTCTAATAGTCTTTCATGTTTGTTACCACGATAGAGGAATACTACAGTTTCAGAGTAATTATGGACAAATGCTATATACTGTATTATTCAGATCCATTTTTCTCTCTATGTGTGATTGGCATGTTAACACCCACAAGGTGAGTGCTGGTTGCTATTCTGTGTGCCATCTACACCAATGGATGGAGCTTTGGGGAATGTATCCTGCCTTTCAGACAGGGGCTTTCCACTCAAATCATTATTTGCCTGCCTCTGCTACTTGTTTCTAATTTGGGCATGCACTTTCTGTACTGCATGTGCACACTTTGGGAGGGGGGAAAATAATCACGGAAGTGCACCGGAGCAAACATTACTAGCTCTTAGTTGTCCTATGTCCCAATAAATTAAATATAGGCTTTCACTTTTTTGGAAGTTGGGATGCAGGGTTATAATTCCCATTTGGTTTTAATTTGAAAATATAGGGAGGCCTTGAACACAAGTGACATTTAGCTATGTTAAACTGCTAATTGATTCGAAGGACAAGGTGGGGTGTGTGAATAAAAAACAAAACAAAGTCCCATATCCATAAGATGCACAACTGCACATTACTCCCCTCCCAAAAAAAGTACTGCAGTGTGGAATACGGGACATTCTGATAAAGAAGTCTTACCTAATTCTGTGTAATTCTCTTAAAAATAAATAAGTTATTTTAGATGTAAAAAAAAGAAAACACAAATCCATTAACAATGTTTACATATGGTAGGTGCATCAGTGGGATGGAGCAGGCTGACTCAAGAGTTACCATTTTTTAAATAAAAAATAAGATCCCAGTGTATGTACCATGATCTCGGAAGTACCGTAATTCCCACATTTACTGTGTGAAAATAGTGAGCAAATTGATCCTGCAAACTGTGTGTGCCTTCAGCATGTGGCAGTCTGAGGGAACAGAGGTCTTTCATTTAGGCTGGTGGAAGCATAACAGTTAAGTTGTGTTCCAATGAGCAAATGGAAAATATGGGTTTGGTCACCATGGACTGCTAGACACATGACAAACCACCCATCCAAAAATGCACCAGTGAGCTTCCACACCAGCAATGACTGCAGTTTTTATAACTGGCTATTTTTACTTACTGGATTTTCTATGGTAAGGGAAAATCGGGATTCAACAAAGAAAAACTATAGGCTGGCATTTTGATGGCAGCAGTGACATGTGGATGCTGTGAAAAGGTGTGTGTATGAGCACCAATTCCCCCAGTAAATTCCCATCTGGAAACACCCACAAGTTTGAAGGTGATTTTTCAAATGGAAAAGAAAAGACCTATTGCATGATGTTGAAATTCAGGGTTGGGCCTGGAATTAATAGCGTGACTTGGTCTTAGTATTAGTCATTCTGCTTTCACTCCAGAGTGGAATACTACAGAGAGTCACTGCATGTTTACTGTCAAGTAAGTTATATTGAATTCAGTGGGACTTGCTCCCAGGCAACATGCTGCTTTGTCATGTTGGATTTTGTTAGGTAATAAAAGCAAACATCGGAAAAATTGAATGTTAAAACAGTGTTACAAAACCACATTATGTTTATATACTTAAAACTCATAGAAAGTATCAAGGTGGTTCAAAACAGTATGTGCCAGTACAATAAAAGATAAAACACTATTCAAACAACGCAAGATATATGCCCTAACTGTATGTGTACATTTAAAACATGGGCAGAACAATCGAAAGAGGGTGAATGAGGAAGCACCCAAGACAGAGGAACCACCAAATCCAAAGCCCTGACAGGTTTATGCCAACAGAATAAAAAGCAATGTTTGTTTCCTTTCCTCTTTCCCTTTCTGCAGTCTTTTAAAAGACAAATCCCTTCCATTGGTCCCAGTAGATGGGAAAATAAGTACCGTATTGGCCCGAATATAAGCTGCACCCGAATATAGTCATACCTCTAGTTATGTACCGCTCTGGTTTCGTAACTTTCAGGTTATGAACACAGCAAACCTGGAAGTGTTTCCTTCCGGGTTCGCCGCACGTGCAGAAGTGTTCTGCGTGCTTTGTGCATGCACAGAAGCAATCTGCAGTAGCAGCCCTTTCCTTCTGGACTTTTCGGGGTGCAGGCGGCACCCTGGAACGGGTCACATTCGTAAGTAGAGGTACCACTGTATAAGCCACACCTTTAAAATTGGAGGTGAAGAAAGAAGAAACACCCAAATATAAGCTGCTCCCTTCCTCACTGGCTGCTGTGTTGCCGGCAGCCTTTCCCCATCCTTCCTTCCTCGCTTTCTCCCTTCCTGGCCTTGGGGGAAGGGGGAGACTTTGCCATGCTCCTGGAGCCATTTGCCTCATAGTCCTGGCTGCATACTGTAAGGTCGTGAATAGTAGCCGCACCTATTCATGGTTGAAATTGGGGGGGGGTGGGTGAGGCTTATATTCAGGCCAATACGGTATGTTGGAACCAAAGCCAATGTTCTCACCCTGTCCCTGTTTTCTGTGTGTTGGGAACAGAAGGAATTTGGATCCAGCGCTTCCCTCAACATGCTCACCTCCTACATGATGGGGGAGACAGCTGCAAAAATTTCCATGACTGCAGCATGGAAACATCCATGCTCCACCCACCAAGAGGCAGACCTCTTGCTCCACCCAGGAATAGGTAGATCCACAAAATCCTGTGACACCTAGGTTACCATCTAGGGACCTAAGGATAGCTCTCCAGCTGAGGTTGCCCTTCATTTTTTCACAGGGCAAAATTGCAAAGGGATATCAGATTATTTTTCTTGACCTCTACGTATGAAAGCTTCAGAAGTGTAAAACAAGGCGGCAGTGCTTCAGGCCCAAGATTACCTTCCTAGGGACAATTACCTTGAGCTGTTGTTTTCCCAGAGTAGATAGCTGCCTTTCTTTTTCCATCTCAAGAGATTGCTCCATTGTTGTATGCCCCATAGGACTTGCATGATTTAATGCACTATACTGCTGTGGTGTTTGAACTCTAGCTGCGATTGGCCCTGCCACCATGTGCAGTGGTCAGAAATGATGGAAGTCGTAGTTCATCAGCATCTGGAAGGCCAGTTTCCCCACCCCTTGTGCTAAAATGAGAGCCACTGGCAGTTAATGATGCTACTTGATGTAATTTTTTTTCTGCTAAGAGAACAGCCTGAAAACTCATGAATGTTTATTGCTGAGCTTGTATATAATTCCTGCTGTTTTTGATTTGTAAACTCAGTCTCTATCAGGAAAATAACTTAGAAACCTATTATTATGTGTCTTTAAAAAAGATAATATGAAAATGCTTTAGATTTTACTATTCCACTTATTCCTCTTCCTGCCAGTTATATGTTCCTGCATTAAATTTTGTATTACTGTCCTCTTAAGGACTTTCAGGCTGCATTTGTGCTGGTTTATTTCCTACATTTAAAAGCCAGTTCTCTATGTTCAGCCTCTTTCCCCCCAAAACTCAGAACTTCACAGTTTTATTTTATTTCTAATTTTCTTCAAAACCTTTGCCATTCTTAATAGATAATTCGTGTCCAATCACCCGATGGAGTGAAACGCATCACAGCAACAAAGCGGGAAACTGCTGCAACGTTTCTGAAAAAGGTATTCTAGCTTGGCATCGTCTTTGCTGTTCTTCTAAGGAAGCAACAATAGGGAACCTCTGTTTTCGCATCATAGCCAGTTTGTACACCTGCTCTTTAGGATTTGGTTGGATTTACTCAGAAGCTTTATTTGACGATGATTTAACATAATTAGAAGAGAATAGTGGTGGCTTTGTGGTTCAACACACATCACAGAAGAAGCTAATCTTTCCAAAATTAAACTCCAACAACCTTTGGTTGGAAACCCACATTTGAAACTTTTATCAAAGCCTAACCTTGGTACATTGTAAAATGTCACCAGTGCTGTTTCAATCAGATGAGTATTTTTTAAAAAAACAAGAACCTTTTGATGGCAGAAGATCAGATGTAGTGGTTCAATACACCAGGCACTTACAAGCTTTACAAGTAGTGTGGTGGCCTCTGTGTTTATGCTTGCTTCTTTGGGGACTAGTGGGATTGATTTGTATGCTCATAAGCCAAAACAGTGACTAGTGCAAAATTCATCTGTTAGTTGGGAACCTCTTCCATAATTTAGTTGCCAAGCAAAATACATCAGATGTCTTCATGCAGCCTGAGTCTGTAGTCCAAAGCATCTATGACAGGAATTGAGTTATATTGAATCCAGTGGAACTTGAGCAAAAATGGTTTCGGATTGGACTCTGTTACTATAACTTATTGTATGACTGCCTTTTTAACTGAAATATAACCAAAGTGGTATGCAACATAAACAATATTTCATTTCCAAACACTACTCAGCAATAACATTTGTGCTCAATATAAACTTCATAAAAACGGCCTAAAATTGCAATGCAACTGAAACCAAAACCATAAGTACTGTAATTCAGATTTTCACCTATAGAACCTGTACAGTGGCATACATCAAAATTCAGGGAAGATCTTCCAGTAGGCAAGGACCCACAAACACACTTGCAAGTGCCCCATTTTTATTTATATTTTGCTCTATCAAGAGGATGACTTTGGAGAGGGTCTCCACTGTTCTTGGAGAAGTTTGAGGACGGTCCGTGGCTCCATGATGACTCAGAAGCATGGAAGAATGGCAGAGGCTCTTTCTGAGACTGCCCTGTACCACAATGATCCTTGGAAAACCCTGAAATTTCGTGCTGCTTTCTCAGCACCTGAGGCTTACTGCAGTGGGGTTAAGCTCTTAGCCCCTTTTCAGCAGGGGCTCTTCCCCACCTCCATAGTACTAAACTTTGTTACCCACTGCCAATGGAGCAAGTTCTTTTTATGGGAAGTGGCTAGGTGAAACCCCATTGAGAGCAAATTCCATAATCCAAGACTGGCCTTTCTTACAGTAAGCTCCATTTTCAAAGTCGAATGGCTGATTCGGACAACTGTTTAATTTATAACCGTCTTATCAGCTCTAATGGGGTTTATTTTGTGCATTTGCCAGAGTTGCAATAAGGTACTTTGCCTAATTACCTATACAACTAAACCACAGATTATGTTTCCACAGCAATTCCCATGTACTTTTACCCATGAACAGGAAGAGTTGAAAGATCTTGGTGACATTTTCCTCTTCTAATCTGTATTCCACTTTCATTTAGAAATTTCCTTTACCAGATTTAAGCAATTGGGGGTGCACCAATTGGGCTTGCCTGCTCCCTGTTTTCCGGAGTGAAAATTATTCCCTGAAATGGGCCTAACCCTGTTTTAGCATTGACTTCAACGTTAATTGCTGACAAGTGTAGCTTAATTTGAAATTTCCACCCATACAATGTCTACATAGTATTGTGGATTCTGTGAGTGTACATTGCAGATATTTCCGCTTCCACTTTTGTGTAATAAACTTCATGTGGAGATAACATCCGAGACTTGTGTTGTAGGGATAAACATACCGTAACTGTATGAGATTTCTGCTGTAGACATTATGTTCTCTTTTTTTCCTAGGTTGCAAAAGAATTTGGCTTCAGAAATAATGGATTTTCTGTGTACATCAATAGAAACAGGACTGGTGAGATCACATCATCTCCCAATAAGTCCCTCAACTTATTAAAAATCAAGTAAGTACTTTGCAAAAGACATGGAGCCACTGTTGGACTATAGTAGGCTCTGTTTCTGTTTGGGCAAGGCCAGTCAGATTTCTTGACAGTGCCTGTCTTGGCAACTGAACAAAAATACCCACTCTAATATTCCCTATGTGGTGTCGTCTGTCCTATTTATGTCTATGGGTTTAGATGAAGCAGATCTCTTGAATTGAGATTTTGAAAGAATTATGAGGTACTACTTAGTAACCTATTCTAATATGCTACAGTGCATTAATGCTTTTTTGACCCCAAACATTGTTTTAATCCATTTCTTTCTTTGTTTACATGCACTTGGTCTAGAAAGGAGATGGAAGAGCTGGGCTGCTTCTGCTGCACAATTTTTCCTTGGATTTCATGATACAGTGGTACCTTGGTTTTCGAACGTCTCCGTCGACGAACATTTCTGTTTTCAAATGCCGTAAACCCGGAAGTAAATGTTTCGGTTTTCGAACTCGCCTTGGAAGTAGAACAGGCCACACAGCTTCCATATTGAGTTTTCTGTATTGTGTTTTCGGTTTTAGAACATTTCAGAACTCGAACGGTCTTCCAGAACGGATTATGTTCGAAAACCGAGGTACCACTGTACTAGTTAAAATAAAATGGATTTTAGAATACTCTATGCTCAATATCGTAAGAACCAAATTTGGAAGGTATGTTGCTTGCCCTCTAATGGCAATGCTGGATCTATTGGACCCTTCAGCCTGGATACAGACATGGGGGTCCCGTTCCTGGCCCCTGTGTGTGTTGGCGGAGCATGCATAAGCCCTGCCCCATCCACCCTCTTCCACATCTAAAAGGTACACACATGTTGTTGGCAGTCACGATAGCAATTGACAACAATTAAAAAAGTAATAATTATTATTCTGATAAAATTTAAATGGGGTAGAGCAGAACTAATTCCCAGCAAAACAATGAAGTTCTCACTTGTTTGTAAAAAGCCAGCAGGGAGGAAGCTGTTTCATTTCCCTTGGATGGATGTTCTATTTAAGGGCAGGTGACTAATTGGCTCCTCTGTTAGCTTTTCCTTTTCTTTTTTAATTGCCTTTTGCTTTGGAACGAAAAAGCAGCTGAACAGCAGCCAGATGCACCTATGTTTTCTTTAATTGCATGAACTCTAATGGATAAGTCTCCTGCTTGTAGGCTAATTTGTGGCTTAGCAATAAGTTTCCTAGCTGTTCCTGGTAGTTTGCAGAGTATGGCATGCAGTCTTCATGTTTTTTTTCACTTAACATTACATCCAGTCTGACGCCTCGTGCATTCAGGTTTACATGGGTTGAATAATGAGCCCATTGGAAATCTGTGCTTACCCACTTTTGTTTAGAAATGCAGTAGAAGCAGCAACAGCAGTAATATTATACCATCATCCTGGAATGATATTGTCAAGTAGGTAAACCATTTTACAGATAAAAGCAGAACACCAAAAAACATTGTTTTTAGTAATAAAACAATCCTATTGTAGCATCTCGGACTTCCTGAGTGTAACTGTCTTCATTACAGTTAATATAATAAAGAATTAAAAATAAACCCAGAAAATAAAAATATTAATAATAAAGTAATTTCAGTGTCATTAAAGGAATTCCAAACTATACTATTGCCTTAGAGTCAGGAGTAATTTTGACTGCATTCAAAGAAAGAGTTTGCAGTAAATTAATTTTGTCTTTGACCCATCTCATCAGAGCTCAGAAAAGACGTCAGTTTTGACATTAAAATGAATTTCCAACCTTGATCCATTCATTGATATTAATTACTAAAGGGGACTTCCATTTCTGCACAAGCAGCATTATTCCAGGAACTGTCATGTTTGAAACTAATTCTGTATGTATTCTATTAGATATTTTGTGTAATTTAATCGTAATAATAATAGAATGGTATTTGATATCCCAATACACTGGTTGTTTTCTGACTTTTTTGCAGTAAGCTACATTTCCATCACATATGAAAATGGTCTCCTGGTTCCTTCCTACACCTCTAACACATTTTTGCATTGTTTCTATTTTGCTTAACATCACAGGACTTAAATACCAGTATTGCCTTACAGTAGTTTCCCCTTATTGTTATAGTCTATGAGAATCTCTGGCATAAAACCCAGACTCTCACAGAGATATTGCTACCAACACCTTGCACCACTAACCCAAGCACATTAGTTCACTTGCTCAAAAACAGTTGATATTTTCTGGATAGTAGCCTTTTCCAAGTGCACGTAGCTTCTTATTTTTTATTATTTTATCTAAATAGAACACTCCTTCTCCAGTTCTTAAAGCTGTGGTCTGAGTCTGCTAAGCTTGGATGTTTCTGTTTAGGAGAAGAAAAGTTAGGCTTGGTGTAGCAAGGTTCTTTCCAGAACCCTGGCACAGAGCCGGCTCAGCTATTAGGCAGACTGAGGCGACTGCCTCAGGTGGCAGAAGCCCGCAAGGTGGCAGAAGAGAGACTGGAACAGAAGAGACACCGGAAGCAGCCGAAATTGTACGAGATCTTGCTGAGCGTGCAAGATTTCAGCAAGATCTTGCCTGAAATTGGTGCTGTTTATCTGCCAGCAGTAAAGGTGGCAGGGCAGGCAGAGAAGCAGCAGTAGGTATGGTGTTGGCAGCAGGAGGGCAGGGCAAGATGACACTTCCTGCTTTGCCTCAAGCAGCAAAATGGGATGTGCTGCCCCTACCCTGGCGAATAGCCTTCCCCCTGTCTGCTGTTCTTGGTAGCCTATCAATAACGATAGAAGGGAATGTGCTGTTTAGAAGGAGAATCTGGAAAAGCTTTTATGTTTTCCATGGCTTCTCAGTTGTTCCATCCCTGATTGGGGAGGAGAGATGGGAGCATCTTTAAAATGTAGCACAGGACAGAAGTTGAGTGATTGCGCTCTGTTGGCTCATCTTGGGGAAACTGCATCACCGAAAACCACGTCTTTTAAAAAGCAGCATCATTGATTGGCATGAATTAGAAAGAAACATCATGCAGAGAGCCAGAGATTCTTTTAAGATTGCAGTCCTCACGGGTACTTGAGCACAACTAGATTTAACTTCCAAGTTAGCATGCACACAAGTGCTCTGTAACTGATGCAGTGGTACCTTGGGTTACAGACGCTTCAGGTTACAGACTCCACTAACCCAGAAATAGTACCTCGGGTTAAGAACTTCGCTTCAGGATGAGAACAGAAATCACATGGCGATCACGCGGCAGCAGCGGGAGGTCCCATTAGCTAAAGTGGTCTTCAGGTTAAGAACAGTTTCAGGTTAAGAACGGACCTCCAGAACGAATTAAGTTCTTAACCCGAGGTACCACTGTACTGATTTAGGCTGGATTCGGAGCTCCTGCTTGAGGAAAGGTGGGAGCATTCCCCCCCCTTCAGCCCCCTATGCCCCCCGAAAAGTTGCTCTGAAGGGTTAGAAGGACCATTCTACAGGGGACTACAAGGGGAAGGGAATGGGTAAAAAAATTTCTCCCTTCTTCCTCCAGTAGGAGCCTTCATAAGACCTTATTCCTTCTGGATTAGAAAAAGCCCTTCCCTTTGCAGAAGGGACACTCTAGATCCAACCCGTAATGTATAGTGCTAATGTCAAGACTATAGAACAGGCAGGTGGTCCCCCAGGCCTCTGAATCTGGGCTCCTGTTCTCACGTAAGCCATACCCTCTTACCCCTAGGCTCTACCCCACCAGTCCTGTTCCATGGTGAGTGGCCATGCAGGAGAAAATAGCTTCCTGTAAGGACCACTTATGGGACGCGGGTGGCGCTGTGGGTTCAACCACAGAGCCTAGGACTTGCCGATCAGAAGGTCGGCGGTTCAGATCCCTGTGACCAGGTGAGCGCCCGTTGCTCGGTCCCAGCTCCTGCCAACCTAGCAGTTCAAAGTGCAAGTAGATAAATAGGTACCGCTCCGGCGGGAAGGTAAATGGTGTTTCCGTGCGCTGCTCTGGTTCGCCAGAAGCGGCTTAGTCATGCTGGCCACATGACCCGGAAGCTGTACGCCTCGGCTCCCTCGGCCAATGAAGCGAGATGAGCACCGCAACCCCAGAGTTGTCCGCGGCTGGACCTAATAATAGTCAGGGATCCCCTTACCTTTACCTTAAGCACCACTTGGTTTGTTGCTGTGCACTGAGCCTTCTGCTTGAGCCCCTTTCTCAGAGCTCAGTGAGAAAGCCAAGCTAAGAAATGATAGTGAATAGTGTGTGTGCACATGCATGATAGAGAATGGAGTGTATGTGTGATTTGGCCCTGCCCACTTTCCGCCAAGAAAACCCTGCTTTGCCGGTGTGTGAAAAGGATTCCACACCCTGCTATGAGTTGCCCAGCCTCCCCGCACCAAATTCATCCCAGCTGCATTCCTGTCTGTCTGCAAATATGGGGAAGAAGGTCCGTGGGAGTCATTCTACCTGTGTTCCTTTCCTTTCTGTACATTGTGATTGCCGGCACCAAAAAGGTAGGGAGCAAGCAGATACGTGATGGGATCACTGAAATCCATTGCGTGACTCCCATTTGCCCATGTGAGTGTCTGGCTTCTGTATACGCGGCCCATCATTTCCCACCAGGTGCAGCCCTTGGAGCCAATATGGCGAATGTGTAGGCTTCACATAATTGCTTGTGAATTATCGACACTGAGGCACTGGGGTGGGGTGGTACCTAAGTATGAAAGTGGTGTTCATTTTCATAATTGAAATTTCATAATTTCCATTTTCCCCAGAGTGGCTGGGGAAACTCAGACAGATGGGTGGGGTATAAATAAATTATTATTATTATTATTATTAGGTAATGGTTTTGTCACATTTTTGTCTCCAATTATAGGCATGGGGATATGCTGTTTCTCTTTCCCTCAAGTCCAGCTGGCTCTTCCTCTGAGAACATGGATACGTCATCGATGTCTCAAGGAGTTCGCCCTCTAGGTGTTCCCCAGGTGGTAGAAGATGAAATTGACCAGTACCTAATAAAACAAGATGGAAAGATTTACAGGAACAAAGATCAGCAACAGTAAATACCATTGCACTTTCTCTCTGGACTTTATAGAGCAGTTCTCAAAGTTGCGTAATATTACACGGGGACATTTACTGTTATAAGCTTTTCCAAACCTAATTAATGTCAATCCATGCGATTCACCTTGCAGCACTCACTCTTCTCAGACTGCTGGCAAGCAGGTCATATGAAAAGGGGCCAGGGAAGGGGCTGTATGGGTCTATTTCAAGGTTCTTTGTCAGGGGACAGAACTTGGGATTGATTATTATTTTTTAAGGTGAGGATTGCTGCATTGCTATCTAGCCCAGATAGTGAACATAGTGGTAGGACATCCTTAAGAAAGCCAGCCTCGCAGTTTGAGAAGCCTTGTGAAAAAGCTACCAGTTCTGTCTCTGTGCTGTCCAAGCTGTAAATTAGTCGTTTATACCACAGCGGTTGTATGACTTGACTCAATGATATTTTATTTATTAGATTGATACACCGCCCTTCATCATAAAATCTCAGGGCAGTTCACAGAATAAAATACCGGATAAAAACAAGCAAATAAGTAAAACACAACAGCAAAACAATAACCCCCCTTCCCACAAATGCATTTAAAAGGCTATAGAATACTAATCAGCCAAAGGCCTAGTTGACGAAAAACGCAGGCGCCTGGTACCTCAAAATATATAATGAAGTCGCCAAGCGAACCTCCTTGGGGAGAGCATTCCACAAACGGGGAGCCACTACAGAGAAGGCCCGTTCTCGTGTTGCCACCCTGGAGGAGGCGGCACATGAAGAAGGGCCTCGGATGATGAACGCAGAGTCCAGGACAGTTTTATCTGGGGAGAGGTGGTCCTTCAGGTATGGTGGCCCCAAGCTGTTTCAATACATACTGTTACCCAGTCGATACAGAATTTGCAAAAGTTATATCATGTAGCATGTTAATGGACGACCCCCATCCCACCCCAATAATCAATAAACCATCTGTAATATTGTAAGGTAATGCGTATGGTGCTGCGGCAGTCAATTACTCTTGCACAAAAAGTGTTAGGGTTTTGGAGAACAATGAGATGACTAGCCTTGCTAGTCGTCGTCACACTCATTTGAAGTTGGTTCAAATGTCGATGTTTCTATAAATACGAAAAACAATAAAACTCGCACTACAGAAAGGCTGTGTGTATATTTAGTTGTCGTTTCAAAGAAGCTGTGAAAATGGAACCCAGTGCACAGAGTAGCAGGCGTCATGATTCTAGAGTCTCTGCCTGGTTTTATGTCTTTGCCTTTTTTTCTTTGAGTTGAAATAGCCACATACCTGCAGAGATGTCACAGGTTTTGTCAATTATGTTGAGACTCCAGCTTAGAGTTGCCATGTATTTCCTTTATGGAAGCTTTAAAGAAGCTTGAAACGCTCAGCTCTCAAGAGGAATATTGAAGACGTCCCGTGGTTTGACCTGTGACTGGGAAGGGACATTGTGACTACCTGTTGGCCGCTTGTTCACTGTAACGATCATCCTATTGGTAGTAACTCGCAGAAGAGTTGGACTTAAAATTTAAAAATGGCATGGTTCAATTTAAAATGTAATAGCTCCGTTTTGCCCCTTTATATGACCTTGCGTACATGTGAATCATTGCTTCGGTGAAGATCAAAAAGTGGAAGCCCTTGAATAGTGAACTTTTGTCTAGACATTTTTAACAGCAGTTCAGTGATAAAAATTGTGCTCATAAAACCATCAAAGGCAAAATTCTCTGCTCTTTTGTTAAGAGGCTATGCCTAACTTTTCCTACATATATTCCTGGAGAATGTATTATGTTGTTGCTAGCAATAGCGACAGACTAACATTTATTAAGGAAGGAACCAACAGTGAACCAAGAAACTGATTCTTAGAAGGCTATATGAGTGCTGAGCGCTAGAGCCGTATTTCATTGAATGAGGATGCACTGCCTAGTGTTTCTCATTATCCTTTATCAGCTGGTATACACTGCACCTGTCCTAAAAAAATAGCCAATCTGTGTATTGCAAAAAACTATGGTGTCTTAATTCAGCGCTCTAAATAATTACCTGGTGGTGAAAATTAAAGCTAGATGATACAGTAATTTAATTAGCAGGTGTAGGCTTCTCTGATATGTTAATGTCTGACCATTATGATGATGATTATTTTTAAAGCAGACTTGCTGCTGGTTTTTCCAGTTACTTCTTTTAAATTTGTTAACTCCGTAAAAAATGTATGAAAACTTCAGAGTGCTTTTCGGCTGCTAGGGAACATGGTTGTTGACTTTTGTTTCTCTTTACACAGATGTCGACATGGCCCGCTGGGCAAATGTGTGCACTGTGTACCATTAGAGGTAAGGAGTAAAACTGTAGCTGCTATGGTAATATTTTACTTGTTAAAATGTCCCCCCCCCTCCCTCTGAATATAGTTGCTTTAATGGCAGCAATTGAGAGGACGCTGCTGAAACATTAATGTGTCCTGTCTGTGCTGATAATGGCCAAAGAGGCTAAACAAGTCCCTTGGATATATCTTGTCTGGGCAGTACCTGCATTTATCAGGCTTTTGACATCTGTTTTTCTGCAGTAGTGGATTGAGCAGGCTATATCACTAATTCTCAAGCAAAGCTCTCTCTCCCCCTGCCCTCACTAAATTTGTGTGCACTTTGCTTTCTTGGCATTATGGATTTTCCGTCCGTTTGCAGAGGTGCACCTCAGAACAACTTGCGCTGTATTCTTATATACTGAAACAGTTCTGATTATTATTTCCTTTCTCAGTTGTGTAGAGATCTTCCGATAGAGACAAACGGGGACACATTCACCTGTGCCAGAGTTCTCCAGGCATGCTTGATCAGTTAGCCTTTAGCTCTGCCAGTTAAAAAGAAGACGACTATTCTACCCATGAGACAGGTTGGGTTTCTGAAGACATTTTGAGTGGGGCTAACACTTCTACTGTCTGGAGAAAGGCCTCCACCATTCTTGTCAGGCTTGTAACAGCTGTGGAAAAGAAGCACAAAGCTTTCTGATTCTTTCCACATTGAATGCTAGCAAAGGACAAAAACATCCATTTGTTCAGTGATCAATGTGTTATCAAGTAGGTGTCTGACCTGGTTTTCCTTTATACATTTCTTTTTTTGGCAGCCTTTTGATGAGGATTATTTAAACCATCTGGAACCCCCTGTGAAGCATATGTCATTCCATGCCTACATCAGGAAACTGACCGGAGGCGCAGACAAGTAAGAAACTTGCACCTTTTCTTCAGAGAAAACTCTTTATAGATGATAAAACAGAATGTGAAAATCCTTAAGATTATTTATAGCCGGGGAAACTAATTCACTTCAAGCAGTGGCAAAAAGGTAATTTTCAAAACAGTTTTGCAGAGGGGAGGAAAGATTGAGAACTTCGTAGTTATTTCCCTCCCTTGATCAGCAGATCTTTTCCTAAACCAGGACCACAGATTGATGCCGTTGGCATAGTTTTGTGAAGGGAGGTTGCATTTATTTAAGTCAATGATTTGTGATCTCATATACATTGCAAGAACACTGCAAGGACTCTGTACACGCGCAAAAGAGGTGTGAAACATTCATTGCTTCCTAAGCACCTTGTCTTACCATCACAACGAAAGCAACCTGCAGATGCTCTAGCTGATGTTGATCTTTCACACACAGACTCCAGTCCATGTGTCGCTGAGTCCTGTATCCCTGTTTCCAGCATGTCTTGACATTTTTGCTAATGCCAGCTATAATGAGGGGAGACAGGTTGACTTCTGCAATGCATTGCTAGTTACACCCCACCCCCAGATTTACACTTGGGCCTGGGACATGTTGTGTGTGCAACTATTAGAGCACCGAGCCTGACGAAATGTTCTGATCTGATGTCTGTTGCACACCACTCAGCATAGGAGCTTCTTTTGTTTTTATAAATACTTGGGTGGTAAGTATGTCCTTTGTTTTCCCTGTTTAGGGGGAAGTTTGTTGCCCTTGAAAACATTAGCTGCAAGATTAAATCTGGGTGTGAGGGACATCCCCCGTGGCCAGAAGGCATTTGCACTAAGTGCCAGCCAAGTGCCATCACACTCAACAGGCAGGTAAGATCAGAACAGCAGAGGCATTTGTTATGTCTGCTGTTTTTCTTTTTGGAAATGAATGTCCAGCTTAGATTTGGGTGCGTTTTTCCCTTGGTGTAAACACGGTTGGTTAGCTTTTGCACAGGATGACAGGGACACGTTCTTATTCCTTGTAACTGGAGGACTCGTGTTCTTGTCATGAGATAGGAGAGGAGCCTTTAGTGGATTTGAGAACCACCTGCTCAGATTTCTTAATACAATCACAAAAAGCTGTGGACTTGTAAGAATGCAGTAAGTGGTTGGTGAAAAGGGATCTAGGTGTTATTTTCTTTGAATTCCTGTAATGTATACTGGCTCTGTTCAGTCATAATTCTCAACTGGGTTTTAGATTTAATGTGAAGGTACCTCAGGCTTATGAGTTTTGCTTCCTGCTCCTTTGGGTCAGCCACAGCAAGGGAGTTTGGAAGCTTTTGCTTCCATTTTCAACCAACTGCTTCATTATGTCCCAAGCCATGCATACTGGTTAGTTGATTTGGGAGAACAAGCCAACTTAACCAAGGTTAATGACCCTGGCTTGTTTCTGTAAACTGTAGTTAATGCTAACCACGGTTTTAGCTTTGACTATCACAGTCAACCATGGTGAATTGAAAATATAAATGAAAGCTTCCGTCTTGTTTCTCATGACTCCACCGGAGAAGGAAGACAAATATAGTATGTGAGTCTAAGGCAGGGGTCGGCAGGGTTTATCTTGTCTGGGCTGGATCAGTCCCGCGGAGATCCCTCTGTGGGCTAGTTCGGGTGAAATTTCCGATGCCGCGGAAGTGAGTCCCCACTGCGCTGTGTCAGTTTAGTGCAGCGCACGAGCGGGCAGCTCGGTTCAGGGCGGTTTGTGGGCCGGTCAAACGAACTCCGCAGGCTGCTTCTGGCCAGTGGGCCTTATGTTGGTGACCTAAGGCTCATGTATAGCACTAAACTATGGTTGAGCATTAGCAGCTGAACTAGATCGCTGATTTGCCATGTGAGAACTATTGTGGTAGGGGGGATGGGTTTTGAAAAAGTGGTAGAATAGTAGGGGCAAACGATTTCTCTCCACTGTTTCCCTCACTGATCCGTAGCCTATACAGCCTAGGCAAGTCTGTTGAGAATCAAGAGGTGTCAGTCTATGAGACAGAATTGAATTAGAATATAGCAAGCTCAGATCTTATGTAGCCTGGGTTGACTGTGTTGAACATCATTGATCCTTATCAAAGGGCTTTGCTTGATACATTATTATGCTTTTCAAACGGCAGAAATACAGGCATGTGGATAACATCATGTTTGAGAACCATACAATTGCAGATCGTTTCTTGGACTTCTGGAGAAAAACAGGAAACCAGCATTTTGGGTACTTATACGGGAAGTATACAGAGCACAAGGACATCCCTCTAGGGATCCGAGCTGAGGTTGCTGCCATCTATGAACCTCCACAGGTAACAGATGCTCCGCTGTAAAATGTCTTGGTTTGCTCCATTTGGAAAGGCGCCTGGGAAACAGAATAGACCTTAGCACTTGCTGACACTGGAGTAAAACTGTCAACTTTAAAGCATGCAGCTATTTTGTGGTGATGAAGCCTCTCCACAAATGGCACATGTGTTAGCTTTGTGACTTTATAGTCCTGATACTGTGCATTTATATATGCAAGTAAGTTCTCACTGAGCTCAGTGGGGTCTACTTCTATGCAATTGTGCATGGGGTTATGACTCACTGTATCTCGGGGGGGGGGGGTGGAATGGTACTGCTTCATACCCCATGGAGAACCTGTCTTGCCCACAGCATTTGCAAAGAACCTGTTTATTGTTTGCTTTGGCCACCTTGAGAGAAGCTACTGCCAGAGCAAACAACAATCAGATCACCATATTTTTTGCACTCTAAGACGCACCAGACCATAAGACGCACCTAGTTTTTAGAGGAGGAAAATAAGAAAAAAAATATTCTGAATCCCAGAGACATGTTCTGCTGCATATGCTGACTGTTTGTGGGTGTGGGCGGGTGTGGAGTACACACACACACACACACACCCATAGCCGCACGAAGTCTCTTCAGGGCAGGGGGAGCCTTCATCCAGAAGCCAGAAGCTAGAACGCAGCGATCCCTCTTGCTGTTCTGGCTTCTAGGATAGCTGCGCAGCCTGCATTCGCTCCATAAGACACGCACACATTTCCCCTTACTTTTTAGGAGGGGGAAAGTGCGTCTTATAGAGCGAAAAATATGGTGTTTGCAAATATGGCTGCAACTGCTGTAGACTAGACAGGTTGACTGGGGCGAGGGGGCAGCAACAACTCTTCTTTTCTCCTTCTCAACAGAGCTCTAAATGGCAGGAAAGGGTAATTGAAAGAGGCTCTTAATATTGTCCCATTGAATTTGATAGGATTTAGAGTGCAATCCTAATCACGTTTACTCAGAAGTCCTGTTGAATTCAAAGGAACTTAACTCCCAGATAAGTGGGCTTCATTTTGCAGCCTTGGGGAGCAATCCTAATTGACCCCCCCTTAGCCTTGCAGGGCCACCACCATATCCTCAGCCTTCATCACATGTGAAGATGTTGGGCATATTGTGGTGCAGTGATTGGGCCCAGTGCCTTCTGGATTCCCACGGATAAAAAGGTGGCAGGGGAGCGCCAATGCTTTGCCCTGCTGCACCAGCCGCTATTGGACTATGGCAGCTTATGGTGGACTGGAAATTTTTGAAGCTGTACGGTCGTGTAAAGTCACTAGGTGGCACTAGCCGCTGGGTCTCATAGCTGCAAGAGGAAGTTGAGTGGTGTGATTCAGATGAATGTTAAGGGGGAACTACAACTTCACAACAGAATGGAATTTTCTAGTAGAATAAATTTGTATAATTTTCTAAATTAAGGTAAGGGAGTGTCTACAGGCACCAAGCGAAAACATTCCTCTTTAACTAGGCCTTTTGCTGTTAAACAATCTATAGCCTTTTCAATATGGATGTGTGTTATTGCACATTTTATTATTATGCTATGTATCTTGTGTGGGTTTTTTGGTCAACTGCCCTACGATCCTTGAATGAAGAGCTGTATATAAATTTAATTCATGGTGATGATAGAGATCTGGTTGGATCAGTGGTTCATGAATTTTTGTTTGGTTTACTAGCCAAGCTCAGTCCTTCTTGATGACGCCCTTTCTTGTGACATGCACAGAGAACTCATGAGACGGTGTTTTCCTCTATGGCTGGGCTTTTGCAAAAAAGTGCAGGCAGCACCTTTCTACTGCTCCCTCCTGCAAAATCTCAACAGGAACTAATAAAAATTAACTTTTATCTTCCTCTTCACTGAGGTGAGGGAGACGTTTTTCTCCTATAAGCTGGACATTTGCAGAAAGCACTATTTGTATGCTATGGCTTCTGCCAAAATGAAGGGAAAGAAACTATCCCACCGTCATGACAGACACACACCAGACTCCCTTGCAAAAAAAAATAAAATAGGGGCCATTTATTTCCCTGCTTATATGGATTTTTCAGGAGGTAGCAGCAAAAAACCTCTGGCACGTTACGCAAAAGCCCACCTTTCAGGACAGAATCCATCTTTCCTTTCTTCCCCATTCTTGGAGGAAACGAAATGTGGCTTCACTCTCACAACCTGAGTTTGGGTGAATACAGAAGGGTGTTCACCGAATGAAGACAAGGCACTTGCTGTTGACAAGGAGGCAAGTAGGTTTATGCAACTGTGCATTGGACAATCTTTTGTAGTTCAAATTGACTTAACTCCTTTCAACTGATGTTGCATCAAACTTAACCCAGCTGACGTGTTCGCTTTAGAAGGGCATTTCTGGATTTGAAAGCTGCAAGTGATGGAAAATTTTGGTCAGCTATTTAAATAAATAAATAAATCCCACCCTCCCCAGTCAGAGCCGGGCTCAGGGCGGCTAACGCCAATAAAATTACAATAAAACATAATGGGGGGGACCCAGTTTATTAAAATACGGGTTAAAATACAATTTAAAATGCTGCCTCATTTTGATAGGAGCCAATAAATCAAAACCATAAGGGGAGGGAAACACAAGGGTCAGACTGAGTCCAAACCAAAGGCCAGGCGGAACAGCTCTGTCTTGCAGGCCCTGTGGAAAGATGTCAAGTCCCGCAGGTCCCTAGTCTCTTGTGACAGAGCGTTCCACCAAGTCGGGGCCAGTACTGAAAAGGCCCTGGCCCTAGTTGAAACCACCTTGCTATGCTAGGTTGCTATGATTATCATTCTTGTTCAAAACTATTATTATTATTATTATTACTCCACCCATCTGACTTGGTTGCCCCAGCCACTCTGGGCTGCTTTCAACATACATAAAAATGTAATAAAACATCAAACATTTAAAAACTTCCCTATACAGGGCTGCCTTCAGTTGTCTTCTGAAGGTTGTATAGTTACTTATCTCCTTGACATCTGATGGGAGGATGTTCCACAGGGTGGGTGCAACTACCAAGAAGGCCACTTGTCTTTATAGTTTCTCTGCCAATTATTAGCATCAAAATATATAGCATTTTCCACCATGCCACTTTAACATAGTGACCGGAGAGCAGCAAGTGAGGATACAAGCAGTTTTCAGAGTACTTACTAGTGTATCAGGTTGTAGTTTGAGGAAAGAGGACAGTCTGTTGTCCTATGATCCTCCTTTGGCCATTTTATAAAATGCTGTCTCAACACATAGTGACCTTGGAAGTGTTGGTGGGCAGCTCCTACTGAGGAGGGAGCTCCTTGCTTATGCATAAAATACATGTCTGTTGGGTGATTTGAGACATGCAAGCAGTAATAATTCATTGGTGCGCTGTTCAGTGGCAAGATTCATGAGTTTCTGTTAAGTTGCAAAATAAACTTACATCAGCGCCCTTGAATCCTCTGCACACCATGAAGCTAAGTGTTGAGCACTTTGTTCGCTTGCCAGTTTGTGTGTTTTGGTATTGCATCATGGTACAATGTGTAGAAACCAGCAAGCAGCCGTGCTAGAGGGGTTGCTCTCTGGTTTTGTGGCTCCTGTGTGATTTATCAGAGCTGCACTAATGCTTAGATTTGTGATGATTGGCAGCTATTATGTCGCTGAAACCATGCGAATTAAAAGCATTGAGTTTGGAACTGATGCAAACACTATTGCTGTGATTTGCAAGAGAGGCTGTGTTCCTTGGTATCCTGGCAACCCTTCAAGATCTCTGCTGGCTTGGCCAAAGGCAAACAAGAGTTACAGTAGATCTGAGACATCCTTGATCCAGTTCAGTTGCCCTGTTAGTTGAGATACCACCTGATTTAATGCATCTGTTTCCCCAATGAGAAAACTTTGGGTAGGTGGTGTAAAAATAGCTGATGTTGCCTGTCAGTTAAATACAAGCTTATTCTTTCTGGAAGAGAAAAGCCAGCTTGTCAAGTGTGTAACAGAATATGGTGGTAGAGTTCTAAGGAGGAAGAATGGGAGGTGAATTCAAAATATTGATGGAGGACAACTTTTCATTGTTCCCCTACATTGTGTGTGTGTGTGTGTGTGTGTGTGTGTGTGTGTGTGTGTGTGTGTGAGATATATTTGCAAGTAGAACAGTGCCACAGCAAAAAGTCAGCTGGGCTTTCTCCCTGATAAGTTAATTATTTACTTGCTGATGAACTTTCACATGGGAAAGCATTCAAAACAGCACCCCCACTATTCAGTCTGAAGTGGTACTTGGTCAGTAGAGCATGAGACTCTTAATCTCAGGGTCATGGGTCAAGCCCCACATTAGGCAAAATACTTAGAGAAAAACTCTGACTCTCAAAGCATGTTTGAGAGAGAATCCACAATCTAGAGAGAAGTCTGTGCACTCCTGAGATACATTCCTGAGTGCTTTCCCGTATTTTATGCTTCTATATGGCACAGAATTTGACTTTGGAGATGGAGACTAGCTTGAATGTGAGGTGCTTATGGCAGATTTTTATAGCCTGTGAAAGGAAGTTATCACGGTTAGCTGCCTGTTAAATTTTCATATCAGTATTTATATAATACAAATAATGAATCAAGATTAAGGGGAAGAATCATAATTAAAAGTTTAGTCTTAGGAAACACATATCGTGCCATAGGGTGGTTCATAAGTATTTAGAAAGAAAAAAGGCTTCTAATAACTATATAGAATTATTGAAAATCCAGCCTTCTGTTTTCAGTCAGATAAGTAGGAAGCTAAGGAGCAAGGCAGAATTAGATAAGAGTGTCGAAGTTGGAAAGGGAGGAGAGACTGGAAGATAAGAAATCTGTAAATTAGAGACAAGAGAATAAAAGGTTGTGGGTCAGGTGGCTTAACTTAAAATTAATTAATACCTTGTGACGCATTAATGTCCATCCATCAAAAAAATATTGCTGGGTGCCCTATATAGGTAAGGAATCCAATGTTAAGCAAACAGTGATGGTGAGGGTAAAATTGCCAATGTGTGAGACACTAGAAGGATTTCTAGATCACAGACTTTAAACACAAATTGTAAGAGGTTTTGTTTTTTAAAAAAATACTTCATTTCCTCCTTGAGTAAGAAGATTTGATGCAATCCCAATGGGGACCATAGCTGGGGAGAGTGCTGCTGAGCTCGGGTCCTGCTTCTGATCTTCCTATGGACATCTGCTTGACCAGTGAGAACAGGATATTGAACTAGATGGGTCATAGCCTTCAGGCCTCCTCTTAGATTTTTACCGGTGAAAGAATGTAGGTTTCTTTACAGTTATGTGTTGGGAAATGACTGGTTTTCGTAGAGAAGCATAGCTCATTGTTTGTTCAAATTAATATTCAATAGAACCAGCGGTCAATAGCCTGGTGTCACACGTATCAATGTAACTGCAGCGAGACACAGCAGCTTGTCAATATTCATTCTCCTGACATTTCCCATCGTTTCTTTCTCGAGAATGAAACGTTTTGTCTCCTTGGGATGCTAAATGCCCACCCCTGTTTGCAAACTGGTTCTCTGTTGCTTTTCTCTTTATTTCCAGATTGGTACACAAAACAGTCTGGAACTCCTAGAAGACCCAAAGGCGGAGATTGTGGATGAGATTGCAACCAAGCTGGGCCTGAGGAAGGTAATAAAAACGTGTGTGGGCCGGCATATAGGGGGAAACCTTTTGTAAGGAGCTGGAAGGTTGGCAAATGTGCGGGGTCTGGTTTGTTGATGGCTAATTGGGCTAGTGTTGCTTCAGCATGCAGGCTGTACTGGAGGTTTTGTGACCTGTTCAGCTTTTTTCTGCTGCATGAAACTGAGTGGAAAGTGTGGGTTGGTGTAGTTAAGCAGATCTGTGTTGCCAGTAGCACAAAGGACATACAGATGTGGTCGCATAGTTTTGAATTCCTCAGTCTGCTGATCAGGCTCCTGCTTATCAGCTGTTTATTATAAAGGCAAGTGAAGCAGGAATCTTGGCGGAGCACCATAAACAGTGCCCCAGCTGTGCTTTTCCGATATGACTGGGGTAGAGAAGATTTCACCTCTTGGAAATCTCCTCCTTAATCTGCAAACTGTCAGCTTTTTAATAAGTTCTGACACCACCCTTGCGCAGATGCCTTTCAGATCCATACTTCGTTTTCTTGCCTTTATGAAGATACTGCTTGTGTTGCGAAAATAAAGGATAAAATACATTGCTTCCTTACCCCCCAAAAAGGGTCGAATATTTTCAGACTTCTAATGAGTGGGTCATATTAGTCATTAAATTTGGGTTTATATAAGGCATCTGTGTTTAAGATATAAAACAGTTTGTTTTTGTTTGAATCTAGCCTTTGTTTTATCCTAGTTTTATGGTTATTTTGCTATACAGATCATCACTAATAACATCTACAAAGCATATCAGGTTTAGCTCTTGATATTTGTTGCAAGTATAACAGCAACATCTGAACAGCAACTGAGTGCTTGAACAGTGAGCAATGGATATGAATACTGTATGGATCTACATTTCAGAAAGGCTTGCACTTCTTTAGCATGATCAAGTGGGATTCAGGAAATAGGAAATTTGAGAGGGTTCCCTTTTAGATTAACCAGCATAGAAACTTGATATCTTGAGAGCACTTCTGTGAACTGCTTTTGACTCTACAGTGTGGACACAGAAAAGTAAATGTATTTTTATGAGTGAGGTGCGGAGGAGAATCCTTGCAGTCTCCAGATCTTTCCATAAGGAGGCATAAAACTGCCGGTCTCACCAGTTGTCACTGCAAATGTGTGAATTGTATTCAAATGAAGTCTGTGTAGCTAAGGGAGTAATTTCCTTCAGGCTGCTGTTGAGCAGGCTTTCTCAAAGAGCTTCCTCTAGCCAAGAACATTTTGTACCAATGTGGGAAGGTCACCTTAAAAAAAAAAAAAGGTAGAAGAATAAAATGAGCATTTGTGTTTTAAGGTTGGCTGGATATTCACAGATCTGGTCTCAGAGGATACGCGGAAGGGGACTGTCCGGTATAGCCGGAACAAGGTGAGAAGCGAGCTTTTTCTTTTTTGTCCTTGTACTCTTTTATTTGCAGGCTCTGAGGGGGGGACGGGCGTAGTTTGATGCCTTGCTTTTAAGGGTGGGCCTTGTTTATTAAAATTAGAATAATGCATGAGTTTGCTGGGAATTTAGAGGACCCATGAATCATTTAGAATGGAGCTTTGTACGGATAGGATGTCAGGATGGTTTGAAATCTGTCTGGATTCTTGGATACCTGGCGAAGGTGCACCACAAACAAAATCCTAGTTCTCTTTCCTTTAAATATGACTTCACTTCATCTTGCTTGTTTTTAAAATGTTTCAGCAGCGCCAATACCATAAGATCCCATTGTAACTTGTTCTTGTATCTATCTAAGCTTACAAGAGTGCTTTTATATACCGTATTTTTTGCACCATAACACTCACTTTTTTCCTCCTAGAAAGTAAGGGGAAATGTCTGTGCGTGTTATGGAGGAAATGCCTACAGGTGGCATGCCTATGGATTTTCCTCCTCTAAAAACTACGTGCGTGTTATGGTCGGGTGCGTGTTATAGAGCGAAAAATACGGTACCTTCCTTGATTTTCCAAATCTCCCGCAGCTGTGGTCACAGGAAGCAAGCTCTTATTCTGCAGTTCGTTTCAACCCAGCACATAGCAATGTTCCACATACCTGATTATTGTTAATGCTTCCCTCTGCTGGATAATTTCTGTCTAGTTTTCCTCCTGTCCTTCTGAATCCTCTTTCTAGACCAGTGTTTTTCAACCTTTTTGGGGCAAAGGCACACTTGTTTCATGAAAAAAATCACGAGGCACACCACCATTAGAAAATGTTAAAAAATTTAACTCCGTGCCTATATTGACTATATATAAAGTAATTCTCTTGAATAGGAATCAAATAAACACAAAGAAAGTATTTTATAATTACTTTATTATGAAATAGTAAGTAAACAGAAATATGAAAAATTATAAAATACTTTATTCAGTGCGTAACCTGGACCTGTTTGGCTGAACACAAAACTGATATTCTGGCTGGAATCAAAGAAAGACACACACGTAGCTCTTCGTCAACAGCTCTGTGTCTCTCTCTGTATTTAGTTTTTATAGCAGTCATGCTTGAAAAGCTCATCTCACACAGATGTGTAGTGGAAAATGGGAGCAATGTCAAAATAGCTTTGTTTGCCAGAAGGGGGAACTCCTTGGCAGTATCCAACCAAAAACTGTCCAAAGGTAGATCAGCAAATCTTAGCTTGAAACCACGATTTTGTCTCAGTTCAGTTAGTTCCTCCTGCTCCTGTAAAGTCATGTCCTTTCCACCAACTGATGCTGAGCTATAAGGGTCCCTAACCCAGTCAAGGCATTCAGTGGAGACTGAAGAGAAATAAAATGACAACTTCTCCGGTCCTCCTGGTGACTCAAGTCGCGACGTCTTCTTCTCTCCGCTGCTGCACACACTGTGCTCGGGCTGGAAGGAAGTCGGAAGATGATGTCCTACTGTGATAGGTCCAGGCTGGAGTCTGGACCAATCACAGCCAAACATCAGAAAAGTGGAGGGTGTCCCCCTGAGGAGCGCCAATCGGCACACCTGCTGGCCGAGGGTGGGGTCAAAAACCCCACCCCACCCATACCCAGGACACAGTCCGGCGCCCGCCTAGTCGGCGAAAATTTGATTTTTAATTTTTTTTAAATCTTTCGAATTTTTCAATTTTTCCCACGGCACACGAGGCAACACCTCGCGGCACACTAGTGTGCCGCGGAACAGTGGTTGAAAAACACTGTTCTAGACAGACTTAACACATTTGCTGCCCTTACTTGGACCTTCCATAGTGAATTATCTCAACCAACCACTATTCTGTGACCATAACCAAGTACCATAAGCTAATAGGAGGCTTTGCCTACTTCCACTATAGTGAAAATCAGGCAGAAATCTAAAACAGCCTGCTTGCTCATGATGAAGTACACCCCATTGCATTATTCATTTTATAGTTTGATCACACATTGGGGAAATTAACCTTTCATGGGGAAGTTATTGTCTGGGTTCTCCTTCTGCCCTAATTTTGCCACCTCCGTTCTTTACATCAACCAGATGTGAGCATGAAGACCTTGGACCATATGTCAGGCTCAAGATGTTTTTCACCTCAGCTTGTAGACTTTCGTTAGATTCTGGGCAATCTTAACTTCCGCGAATTTGAAAACCAGTAAATTTTTTAGTTGTCATAGTTCTAAAGAGAGCTCATAAAACCCGTGTCCTAAAAGTTCAGCGACCAGAAGCCAAATAAACTTGCCTGATTTATTTCTTGTTTTAAAAAATCTCCTTTAAAAAGCTTGGTTTTCCTAGTATGATAGGAATTGTTTGCTGAAACTAAAGCTTTGCAGGTTGTAGTGCCTATGCTTCTGGTTGATTTTCCAAGATGGTCATCTGTGCTAGATTTAGAAGTTACTAATCCGTGCTTCGGGACGCGGGTGGCACTGTGGGTTAAACCACAGAGCCTAGGACTTGCCGATCAGAAAGTCGGCGGTTCGAATCCCCGCGACAGGGTGAGCTCCCGTTGCTCGGTCCCTGCTCCTGCCAACCTAGCAGTTCGAAAGCACATCAAAGTGCAAGTAGACAAATAGGTACCGCTCCGGCGGGAAGGTAAACGGCGTTTCCGTGTGCTGCTCTGGTTTGCCATGCTGGCCACATGACCTGGAAGCTGTACGCCGGCTCCCTCGGCCAATAAAGTGAGATGAGCGCCACAACCCCAGAGTTGGCCACGACTGGACCTAATGGTCAGGGGTCCCTTTACCTTTACCTTTAATCCGTGCTTCATTTTAGAAAGCACTCCTGGGTTACCTTATATGCCGCTCTTGCAATGGCTCCGTCTCTTTAACAGTCTCACCTTCTCGCCTTCTTTAGGATGCTTATTTCTTAAGTGCAGAAGAGTGCATCACAGCTGGGCATTTTCAGAATCAGCACCCAAACATTTGCCGCCTGTCCCCAGATGGTCACTTTGGATCCAAGTTTTTCACTGTGGTGGCTACAGGTAAAAGCAAAACAAAATGCAACCTCTTCTGCAAACACCTGAAATGTTTCATAACCCTCCACCCCCACTCCATTAAAGCAGCAAGCTTTTCAGAAATTGAGACCAGTAAAAGAAAACAGTGTTTTTGGCTTTCGGTGGTTTCTAACTGCATGTGCTTAGGAACCCTCTGCAGGCTAAAAAGAGCCCGCAAACCCAGGAGCACTGGGGCTTGCATGCGTGCCCTTGCCCCCATTCTCTGTTTTTAAACCTGAGTGTTTTCAACTTTAGTTGAAGAGGAAACCTTCTTCCCCTCCTCAAAATGGAGTTTGGTTATTTGGAAATGATTATGTTAATAATGTTAAAACCATATGTTTTTTGTGCGCATGAATTAAAGCCAGTCATTCTGCCTTCCCATTACATCTTATGCTGGGGTGGGAGGTGCAGTTGCTGATAAACAACATGCATCTTTCCTTTCCTTTGGTTTAAAAATCTCCTTGACAAATGCCCCTCCATGTGCAATATTTAATAAAGCTTTTCAGTGGTACCTTTTGCTAAGACGAGGACTGTGTGAGATGAAGCTGAAATCTCCTAATTGTATGAGAAAGTGTTGCTCAGTGCTGCATGCACAAGAAAAGTCTACAGCACAACATAAAAATCACAGTGGCCTGGCACCGTAGTGTTCTGTGCAAATGGCGGAAACCCAGTAAAACATAAAACTATTTGCGGGTGTAAATGTATAAAACTGTGCAAATACATGTGACCTCTTAACTGTATGCAGTCATTTATATGACTTCTTAACAAATCCCCTCTATCTGGATACCTCTCTTGGAAAGTTGTGTACTGTTTGCCATTTGAAACTCTTAAGCCAATACAGGCTCAGAATAAGAGTCCTTTGTACAGTCATACCTCGGGTTGCGAATGCTGCGGGTTGCAAGTTTTCGGGTTGTGGATCGCACCGAACCTGCAAGTACTGGAATGGGTTACTTCCGGGTTTCGGTGCTCACGCATGCACAGAAGCACAAAATGACGTCATGCACAGAAGCGCCGAATCGCGTTACATGCATGCGCAGATGCGGGTTGCGAACATGCCTCCCGCATGGAGCCCGGTCGCAACCCGAGGTATGACTGTACTTAAGGCAGAAAATCTGGATTTGATGCACTTACATTTATTGGCTCAGTGACGTCTTATATCCATTTTGAGTGTGCTACAACCTGTGTACATATATACCTTCTTCTCAAGTGGCTAAAAGTACCTTTTTCCCCCAGGTGGTCCTGACAACCAAGTCCACTTCGAGGGCTACCAGGTATCCAACCAGTGCATGGCTCTAGTACGTGACGAGTGCTTGTTGCCATGCCGCGATGCTCCAGAGCTCGGCTATGCAAAGGAATCCAGCAGTGAACAATATGTGCCTGATGTGTTCTATAAGGCAAGTGTGGATAACCTCCATCGAATGTGGTCTTTTCCCATTTCTGGGAAAGTGGTACGGTTCACTCTCTTCTTTTCTGTAAGGTGACTAAACAATAGTGGCAAGCCATGAAGGGTAGCCCTTTCCCAGTACTTAACGTCTGGAATTTCCTTCTGCCCTTGGGAGGGTGCTTAGCCTTCTCTGAAAGGCTTTTAGAAGCCTAGGCTAATGGTTTTTCATGCTCAAGCTAGCTGTCAAAGAAAAAGGTGCACTAGCTGTTCTATCATCTTTCTCTGGGTTGATTGCTGCATGGGCAGCAGTTCTTTTGGCACCCCCTTCCTTCCTTTCCTCCCTAGCTCTGGAGACAACCTGTCTTGTCTGCCCTGTGCATTGGAAGGTGTTGCCACTGAGCCATATCTCCTGTCTACATTGGCACATTTGGCCTATGTTGTTCAGAGCAGTGCATCAGCATTGGGGAGCCACCTAAGTCAAGATGCTGCCATGGCTCCGCATTTGTTGCTTTTGATGTTGTCTCTATCGGATCCACAACGACACCTCTGAACTTTGAAGTTATAGGGCAGGCATAGGCAAACTCGGCCCTCCAGGTGTTTTGGGACTACCACTCCCATCATCCCTAGCTAACAGGACCAGTGGTCAGGGATGATGGGAATTGTAGTCTCAAAACATCTGGAGGGCCGAGTTTGCCTATGCCTGTTTTAGGGGGGCCTCAGAACAGTAAGCTGTTGTATTGACTGAGTATAAATTGGAGCATGCATTCTTGCACACACACACACACACACACACACACACACACACACAAGCTTGCAAACAGCAGTTCAGCAATATGTATGATAATACAGATTTGCAATAGTTTCTTGCATAAATAAGCTCAATTTCCCTTTTCTTGAAAATCCTCCTATCATACTCCAGATCCTATTCAGCTTCAGTCAGAGGTAAGCTACTTTGTGCCCCCTATCGGGCCCTCTGAATTAATGATGCCACTTGTGTTTGGCTGTGACTGCCACCCCTCTTGTTGACTTCGGACTCCTGACTAATGTTTGCTGTTTCCTTTGCCCAATTATGCTTAGGTGAGATGCTCAGTGAAGCAAAACGATGCAGCAATAAAAGCTGCAGGTTTCTGACAGTCAGGGAGAATAGTTTTTGTTACGTAGGATATACTTATAAGACACCCGGTGAGCAGCATCAGTTGCTGCATAGTGACAAGTAGCAAAATAGAAAACGTGGATTCAGAGAAGGTAAATTTCGTGGTGGGCAAAGAGGGAGGATGAGAGCTTTGAGTGGAGAACGATGTAAAAAAAGGCATGGGTAGATCCAGAAGATTGGGCAGCAGGTAGGATATAAATAATTCCTCTGTTCTGTTACTACAAGCAGACAGCATTTTTCTTCCCCCCTTATGTCTGCCTTATATGTTGCTATTCAAGAAACAAAAAAATTGAGATATTTTCAGTACTTCACTTTGTGTGTATGTGTGCTTTCCAAACCAGAAAATTCTGAAGCAGACAAATCTGATTACTCTCTTCTTTTTTTAGTATTGTGGTTTTTTTATCCTCTCAGCAAAAGTCTCCCTAAGATGGCAGCATTTTGTAAGCAGTAATTAGTATGTGCAGCCGACACCCAATGCACAAAGTGTTGACGGTGGCACTCCGGAATGGGAATTTACTAAGGCCTTCGCTATCAGTCCCACTTCTGTTTACTTGTACAGTGCAAAGCCATTTTGTGTAGGGTTCTCACTTACACTTTTCAATCCTGCAGTGCAGAAATTTCCAGCTATGGCTTGTGACTCAAAATTACGTTGCTTCTACTTTCTTTGAATACAACCTTGCCTGGCTATATAGCTGTCACTTGAATTGATCACTGAGCCTTTAAAATTCAGCCTGCTCAGAAATATACTCTGGAATTCAGGCAAGTGTTTCAATAATCCTTGAGCCAGATGCAACGTAATGAAATCACTGGAAAGTTTAGTAAATTCTGTGTTTAAGGACCATTTGGGCCTTGATAAATGTGGAAGACCTGGCTCTTTAGACAATACTTTATCACAGATTTTGTGAGTGACAGCTTCATAAAGCATCGTTAAGACATTGTCTTGATGCCAGAATATCTCTGGTAGGCTCTGGCCCTGTTAGAATACGAAGCACAGACTTAGTCGTCAAGAACGGTTTTTCTTATTTCATTTGGCTGGTTATACTTCTATACTTTTCAGTTCCTGCCTTGTACAGTAGGGGAGAGTTATTGTTTATGCTATATGACTTTATGACAACTTAGCAGGAACAATTTGTGGTCACCTTTTACATATTCAGAAAGTAGATAGGTAGCCGTGTTGGTCTGCCATAGTCAAAATAAAAAAAATTCCTTCCAGTAGCACCTTAAAGACCAACTAAGTTAGTTCTTGGTATGAGCTTTCGTGTGCATGCACACTTCTTCAGATCTTCTTCAGTTCTTGGTATGAGCTTTCGTGTGCATGCACACTTCTTCAGATCTTCTTCAGTTCTTGGTATGAGCTTTCGTGTGCATGCACACTTCTTCAGATGTATCTGAAGAAGTGTGCATGCACACGAAAGCTCATACCAAGAACTAACTTAGTTGGTCTTTAAGGTGCTACTGGAAGGAATTTTTTTTATATTCAGAAAGCAAGAGATCCGCATCCATTCGCAGAAAACATATGAGCAAAATAATCCAAAGGTTCTGAGAATAAAATGTTTTCTTTTTTGAAGTCCATTTAGTGCATTTTGAACTTTTCACTCTGTCAAGGTTATTTTACCGTTCTTTTCGTAAAAGGCAGGTGTGTTGAACCGAAGGTGAGACTGTCTCAGAAGGCTTGCAAATGCCATTTAATGGGGAGTTGCTGCAAGGATGAGCTCACATATGTTTATAGATTCCCTTCCTTTTAATATACGCTAGTTGGCCCGCTTTGATGCAGTGCTTATCTGGGGTGCTGGGCTGTTGGCCCAGAGAGGGAAGCTATCTGTAAGCCTTGGATAGTTGCCACCTGTGCCCTCATGGCGCCAGGTGGATTGATGGGAGGTTCTGGCCAAACTGATGCATGCTATCATTTGTATAAGTAATGAATGAATATTTTTCTGGGTGCAGACAAGTCATGACGGCACCTCACTGCTGTGGTGTCTGACCCACGTCTGTAGTGGCTTTGTGGGGTTTGCAGGCTGTGTTGAAAGCTTACATTTCCCTTTAATATAACACTATTCTGGCGTTCTTGACATCCTCCTTTGGTATCCCTGCAGCAAACCATTTTTTGCACAGACCCTCCTTTGGGCCTGTGGTTCAGAACCAAAGGTTGCCTTATTTTCTCCGTATTCTGCCCTTACCGTGGTATTAGGAGCACTTAACACTCAACGCCCCATTCTTGTGAGATGAAGGAATATATTTTGATCCAGGCTAGGGGTTTAGCTAAGGGAGGCTGTTGTCCTGCAGTGTTGGTTTATAACATGCCCAGAACAGGAAGACGTTAATGAGCTACTTGGACTAAATTATTTATTGGGGTAAAAGCTTTTTAAAGGTTGGTCTCTTGGCAGCCAGCTACTACAAACCAGCACAACTACCTTTCCAGAAAATTAGGAGAGATCTGCATTAGAGGTTTTTGGAGTGTGTGTGTGTGTGTGTGTGTGTGTGTGTATAATATATATATATATGGCTTAAGCACTCACATGAAAGAGCTTTTAGAAATTTGTTGGATCCGCCCCAAGAAGCCAATGTTTGTGTAATGTGGAGTACATTTATCTCGCAAGGTTAGCAGCAGTTTAAATACAGCAGAAGCTATTGAACCCCTGTGTCGTCTAGCTGGGTAGGAGAACAGATGCTCTTTAAACTCCTGCAGGCAGAGAAGAGGTGATGTATGTAAAATCAGAGAGACTTGAAGCGGTGCCTATGTGAAGCTTTGCTCATTGCATAAAGTATCCAGTCCTGGTATATTGTTTCTATACTTTTGGAAAACGTTTTTTCATGAAGTTGTCTTAGTTGCTTGCTGCACAAAAGAAGCCCACGTTGGGATCAAAGCCACACGTCTAGAGCGTTACTGGCTGCAGGGCCTCAGTAAGCCTAGAGGTGCTTAAAGGGCAAATAACAGGCTTCTTCTCTCTTGAGCCATCCTTGGGTGGTGCGCATCAGTGCGTGTTTGTGGGACAGGGCCGGAGGCTGTTGCACCCATGACGGCATGTTCCAGCCATTGCTTGTTCCCATGAGAACAAGTATGACTCACTCATATCTCAAAAAGCACCAAAACAGGAAAACCAACAGCACCAGGTTTGCTCCAGCTTTATGGAGCCAGGCATTTTTCTGACGCCTCTGGCCGTGCAAGACTTTTATGTCTTTACCACTCTCTTTATTTTGGCCCCTTAAAGACTAAATCAGCACTGGCAGCAATGCTTTTAACTGCATCTGGATGCTGAAATTTGACTGGTGTGAAGGGCTTGAGGCTTATGCTGGTGTGAACATTAGGAGTTTTGAGAACCAGAACAAAAAAAGCTGTTTAAATAGCTGTTCTCACTGTTGAAGAACACCTCCTCCCCTCACCCACCAATGGAGAGTGTGTCTGGAATGGAAAGTCTGATTCCCTGTGTTATTTATTTCATGTATTAATCACTTCCTATGAAGCATCTCAGTACAATACAATACAATACAATACAAACATGTATAAAACAATTACGGATATAAAAACAATTTAAAATCCAGTGCAGAGACTGACTGAAATAAAAAAATTCCACTGAGGACGCCTTGCTGAAAGCAATAAGTCTTCAACCAGTGTTAAAAAGACGACAGAGTTTGTGCCTGTTCAATATGTAACAGGAGAGCATTCCAAGGGGCAGGTGCTGCCACACTAAATGCCCAATTCAGATACCATGTGGAATGGACTTCCTGATAAGATGGCATCTGAAGGAGGCCCTCTTCTGCAGAGCATAGTGATTGCTTTAGTATATAATGGCTGAGACTGTCTTTTAGGTATCGTAGTCTCAAGTTGTATAGGGCTTTGCCACCGATTCCAGCACCTTGAACTTAGTCTGATAGCTAATTAAGAATTAAGGCAGCCTTTATATCATTATCATGCATCCAACACCTGAGTAATCTGTAATGGGTTTTTATGCTTTATAAACTGCTTTGAAGCAGTTTGGCATCATGTAGTATATCAATTACTTGATAAAAGTACATTTCTCTGCTTTTCAGCTGGATGTGGGCAGGCAGAGTATTTGCGACTTCCTGTAGCACCAGAAATAAGAGTTGCTAGTTTAACCATTTATAATGGAGAAAGGGCTAATTGCATTATTTTCAAGAATGTAGGAGTCTTGCGTATGCTATCTTAGAAGACAATTCTTTCCTATCTCAACCAGTTTCCTCTTTCCAACTTACTTAAGCTTGGAATGTATTTTGCCCTTGCGAGTCTGAATAAGAGAAGGCTGAATAATACGCTGCGTTCCTTTCATAGGTCTTTATCGAATGTCAACAGAGACCAAGCCTAGAGGTTTTATAGGGCTGGGGGAGAACTTCTGACAAGCAGATGTTGTTTGACTTACATTTCGCATAACACTAGATGTCTATAAATTTTAGATCTCCTTTCCTAAAATATATTGGCATTAGTTATCATAGCATAGTCAGATGAAATCACTGGAAGCCGTGAGAGCCGAACACTCTTTAAAATTTGGCATTTTCATCCATTTGCAATTTGCATTAATGGAGAGCAGTTCTCCGTTTTTATGTTTCTGGGTGTTTCAAACACCTCCTCTTCTTCCTGAGCCACATCCAGCCAGTCTGCTAAGTTTGACTTTCCATTATCTGGCTGTCATCTTATTGGGCACCCCTGTGAGTCTTGTGCTCTTGAAGTTGGTTGCTGCACCGCAGGACTCCAGCTCTAGACTTATTTCATGGATGTCTCAACATTCCATCAAATGCAGCGTGCCAAAAAAGAAAAGGGGGGGATCCAAAGGGGAATCTGAATTTTATGGATCCTTTGAAGCAGAGTAGCAAAGGTTTAGTGCTTTTGCAGGACTCTGCTCCCTTGTTGACTTTTGAAAAATACATATGATCCTACGACCAATGCAAAGATGTCATCTTTCCCAGTGAGTTATGTTGTTATTGATGTTCTAATGTCCAGGAAATGTTTGGGGTTGGTAGAAGATGAAAGGCACTTGAGGACACTTGTGTTACCGATAGACATTTGCCCCTTGCATCGTTCTTTTACAGACTGAAAAAACTGGATACGGTTTTGCATTTAGGCTGTCGCTCCAGCTTTGTATGGTATGCTGGTCTAAAGAATTGCCAGCCGCTAGATTTTAGTATGATATATCAGGTTTCCTCTTGTCAAGTCATTCCAGTGGCAATACTGGAAGGCCAAGCACTCTCTATTAAGAGCTGCCTGGTACTTGTTTTCTTCTAAAAAACCAGTACTCCTGGGTATTGTTGAGTTATGAGCACTTGATATGTACGAGACCTTTAATTCAGTCTGGGGATAAATTGAGAATCCTGATGTTCTGTTGATGTTGCCTTGAGACAGGGACATGAGACGCCGAGCACATACTTGCTTGGTTGTTGGAATCATTCAGAATACTCAGGATTCCTTTGCCCAGCAAATGCTTATGATATTTGTCCAGCCTCTTCCCACTCCCCCATATTTATAGAGCTGTACAGGGTTCTTTATGCCAGATTTCCAGTGACATATCCACTGAAATGTTCTCATCAACTTTTCTAGTTCCCAGCTTGCCTTTTGCTTATGAAACATCTACTTTCTAGCTCCAAATAGCCTGTTGTGTACCCCATTGCTACAGACTAGTTTTCTGCCCCCTACTTACTTTCTCTGGCCCCAATATAACCCATTTATACACTTCGCTACTTTCTTATTTCATTTTTAAGAGGAAAGCAGAAAACTAGCCAATACCAGGATTGCCAGTTCAGGCGGCACTAGAATGGGGGCTATTTATTCCCCACATTTATTCTCAGTGCAACTCCTCTCTCATGTGGAAGAGTGACCCTGGTGACTCACATTTCAGCTTGCCATTCCACATGCCTCTCCATCCTTCTCTGCAGTGCTACTGTCTACCGACCTGCATCGCCTATTTGTACTTGCACATTTAATTGTGCTGGGGATAGGTAGTTTCATCAGCCCAGAAAGTTTTCATGTAGTTGTGTCAAGGCACTGCAGACAGGATGGTGGTCCCAGACAGGCTGGACAACGCGTTGTACTTCCGCAGCTGGAATTTTTTAAATGTTTTGCAACACGTTGCATGTAAGTACAGAATGGTGTAGGTTGATAAAGCTCCCAAAAAAGGTTTCGTTTAGTAGTTGCTGTGACTGTTCACTTAAGGAAACAATTTATTGTATATTAAGCATAATTTGAGTCTCCTTTCTATGGCTGAGGACCCCTGCCCACTCCCACATATGTGCTATTAGGTAGCCCAATTCTTGCTAAAACTCCAGGCTATCTGGAAGTCGGAGACTGAAACCACATTGCTATTTCCAGGGCTTCCTCAATCACGGGCAGATGCTTTTTGGCTTGTCAAATCGGTTGCAACCATTCTCAGCCAGGTAACAAGCAGCCCTGTCACTTCTTGCTGGGGTTTGTGAAAACTTTTCCCAGCTGAAGCAGCAGGGTGGCAGAAGCATGCTGCTTCCAGACCAAAGGTGTAGCTGAGGTTTATATGTGTGCATTTTAATTCAGGATAAGGTACATATAGCAAGGTTAAGACTCTAGGAATGTAATCCTTTGCATGTCTACTCAGAAGTAAGCCCTGCTGAATTCAATAGGACTTCCCCCACAAATAAGTCTGTATAGGGTTGTAGCCTCAGTCACTTACATATGGGGAGTATTTGGGAACCCAACAAAGTCCCAGTGTTAAGTCATCTATAATCCTGATTACCCCATTTTTGCCTTTCATCACCATAGAGTGCTGCAGCTGTGACACATGCAGTTCATTAGGAAAGTAAATAAAACAGGAAGTATCACAATGCCAACCCATTAGTTTGCACAGTGCGTAATTTTAGCTTACGAAATGCATTGTTGCAGAATGATGTGATGGCAACTCACTGGGCTTTTAAACATTTGTTAGACAAATTCATGGATTATAGTAAAAAATAATAATTTATAGCACAAAAACTGAAAGGAGACCCATCCTGCCCGCAGACTTACAATTTAGTATAATTCAAGTCCAACTGTAGGTCCAAAATGGGGTCTGTTCACAGCTGTGAGCCACGTTAGCTGAATGACATCTCTGCTTACCAGATGCTGGAGACAGTGAAGTGGCTGCCACCATATTATGTTGCTTGTGAGCTACTAAAGCCATTTAGCTGTTGCGGCTGGAAATCTGGACCTTCATATGACCCAGCAAGGCAGGTTTTTCCCCCTTTCCTGCAGCCATAGATCAAAGCCCCAGCACTGTTGCTGTCCTCTAATCTCTAAATCTTAATTATTTTTTCATATAAAGGGTTACCTCCTGACAGTGTGCTTTCATAGAGCATTTCTCTTTCCTGCCCCCACCAATAGCTTTGACAGTAACACTCCTGCATTTAAGAGCTTGCCAAGGGCCTTAGTCATAGATGCATCCTTGACGTTCAGAGATTTCTTGCCGCGGCTTGTTGGGTAGAGGAAGTTCTCTTGTAGCAGCTGCTTGCTGCTGTCATTTACTCCTTTCCCAGATATGCTAGTGGCCACGTATTGGCAATCTTTATAATATTGAAAAGATTGTCCGGCTCTGCTTACACATTTTGGTTATGAGTGATCAGTTATAAGGACTGTATCTTCAGAACAATCCACGCATTTGTACAATGCTGGATCTTGAAATAAAATACTTAAACCCCTTTGTCTGTATTTGTTCTTTGCACTGTACTGTTCTACTTCAACTGAAGTAGCAGATGTGAGGCACCATGATAGTGTCAAACGGTACCTGTACCTTGAAGCATTCCATCCCGCTGCTTTTGCCTATTCGCTTCTTGCTTAAAGATTCTGCAAGAGGCAAAAATACCCCGTCGGCAATACAGAGAAATGTTGCAGACCAACTGCTGAATTTGTCCCAGAGCTCTTCCTCAAGAGAGGAGTTAAAATAGGACGTTTCTCCTTGCTAAAGTATTCAGGTGTGGTTGGAAAGCTTGGGTAAGAACTGAATGCCCCCACTTCCTTATCTTGCAAAAGCAAATCAAGGGTAGGTGTTAGAACCCCTATATGAGGGTACTGTCTCTGGTGGCAAATAGCTCTCTTTGGAAACCAGGTCTGTAGCACCCTGCACATTTCATTCCATCAGTCCCCAAATAAATATTTGCAAGGAAGGTATTGTTTCCCTCACTGTCTCCCAACCAAAGTTTGTTAAGGCCTATAAAAGAAGTAAATTGCTAATACAGTAGCTTGTGTGCGTGTGGCGAAGGTCATGAGTCCCTACCCTTTTTTTCTTTTTGAGGGGCAGGATTTACAAATACCACTTGCAGTGGAGAAGATAGACGGTTCTGTTTTATCGATAGGGGGTGCCATTCAGATTTTAGTAACCGGACTTTTTTAAAAAAAATGTAAAAAGTGTTTTTCATTTAAATCCCTGGAGGGAAATATGAAAGTCAACAGGTGCTGGGGAAAAATGTCTCTGCATATTAGAACTTAATTGGATTTGAAGATGCGTTCCAGGTGGGCTAATTATATGGGTGGTATAGCAGGTTGTTTCTTGCACGGGCAGATCTACAAGTGGGTTTCATTGGATTTGATCTTGCTCTTTGCAGCCTTTTCAAGATTAAGGGCTGGTGCATAGAACAGCTGCTCAGCATGTTCTGCTGGCTGAATGCTGCAATGTAGAGCTAGAAGTATGGGAAGTGTCCCTAGAAAAGGCATAGGCGCCTTTTCCTCCCTTTACACCCTGGCCCCCAAAAGGGAAGAGGCATGGGATGAAATCCTGTGGAGCACAATGAGTACTGACTGCTCCTGTAGAAAAGTGCAAGATTTCCCAAATAAATGCTGTGAAGACATGCCCATAAAAAAGAAATGGGCTTTTAAGCTAGTAAATTCCATCAGAAAAATTCCATCCTCCTCCCATATCTCCTGCTAGAGCTCAAGATATCTAAAGGTTCAAGCCCCTGGGCTTGTTGCCGAAGATATTACAACACCAAACAGTCTGTCTTATTTGAGAAATGAAAAGTATCTGTGAGTTTTTCCTCTATAATCAGCATTTCTTTAAAAGAATGCCTACAGGCTTATCATGTTTTGGGCAGGTGTCTGATTGGAAATGCCATGGATTTTCCTACAGTGAGAGAGGTCGGTGATAATTAATAATATGCTGCGTGTTTCCACTTATATATAAACAGCTGCTTTTTTCCATGAATCTTTCTAGTCATCTTTACACACAAACTGGGTTGATGAAACTTGGCATGTTCATTGTTGCTTGTTCTTTGGAATTTTTAATTTTGAGAAGCGTTACCACCTCCCCCCATTTGGGAACGTGGTGAAAATTCACCAAAGAGCACCCCACAGTTTCATATCAGTAAACTGAGGAGCAAACCTTGGTGAATCTAGGAGAGGGTTTTCCGATTGCCCAAAAATTGTTGCTCTGAAATGGATTTGTATCGCAATTTGCATGAGGTACAGAGAAACTTCCCTAAGACCCTCATTCTCCGTGACAGCAGGGAAACAGTCGTCCTGGACAGAGCTATCTCACCCCCAAAGGGCCTCATCGTGCAACTTCTCTGCCTCTCTCTGGGTCAGCTAACTTGACCCCGAAGGAATGAGCTCACACCAAGCACACACCCACAACTTCTGTTCAGCAGTCAGATAGGCATAAATGTGACATTTTGTGTAATACACTAGGCAGCCCCCTGCCCCGATCTGCTGCCTTTATTAAGTAAGCTTACTTGGGAGGTTAGGATTTGTTAGGAAAAAATATTGGCAGGGGTAGTAGTCTGCCCTTGACTCCTTGCCATGCTGCCAAACTCAGCTGCTTAGCTCACTTGTTACCTTGGCTTGGCAATGGGGCTGAGATGGTGCTCACCTCTTGCTCATGGAACCCCTTGGTTGCCTGCAGAGTGAGAAATGGCTTTTCATACATGCATAGCACAGTGTGCTCCTGGCCACCTCTTTTGTTGAATATCAGAAGTGTTCTGTTCAAAAATTGAATATAGTGGTACCTTGGTACCCGAATGACTTAGCTCCAGAATGCCACAAACCTGGAAGTGAGTGTTCTGGTTTGTGAATGTTCTCCGGAAGCCGAACGTCCAACACGGCTTCCGTTTGAGTGCAGGAAGCTCCTGCAGCCAATCAGAAGCCGCACCTTGGTTTTTGAACAGTTTCAGGTGTTGAACGGACTTCTGGAACGGGTTAAGTTCACCGTACATAGAAATTCAGTGTGATCTGGATTTTTCTTAGTTCTCTGGGTAAGAAGGCAACAGTCTTAAATAAGAAAAAGATGAAAATTTGAACCTGTAGCTTTCAGAATTGTAGTGATGACCAAAGCACTTGCCTGCATCTTGAAGTATTGATTAGCAGTGCTCATCAGAAATGTCAATCTTAGGACTTTGTCTCCCTTTCTGAGTGCTTGCAATGGATGTGTGTGTGTGTGTGTGTGTGTGTGTGTGTGTGTGTGTTTCTACACCCTTCCTCAATCTTCCTGGCAATAAATCAAACATGCAGATTGACAGCTGTGTCCGAGTACTTGTCCTTGGGATCTGCCTCATAGTCACATTTTGCTTTTGGAAGCTTAGCAAATGTAAACTTTTATGTAAGGTCTCTGATTGGAAATTACAAATGTATAATTTATATAGGTCTGAGTGAATGATTTATATCCTGTTAAGTGGTGATTTAGGTGGAAAATACAACCCCCACTTGCAGAATCTTTAATGAAAAGTGTCTGTTCTTACGAATTTATTTCTGAAGCAGTGTTTGAGCTCGGTGTGTTTGACATAAATCAGGTCTAATTGTCAGTTTGTGATTAATGAACATATGCTAGTCATCTCCCCCCCACCCCATAATTGAACTTGTGTTCAATTCATCAGACAGAGCGCAACAGGTTTAGGCTTTGTCAGATTGTGTGCGTTTTCTAGCCCTTGATTTCAGAGAGGATAGCTTGGGGCTTCTCCTTTTTTTGAAACTGCAGAGGGATGGGAAAATGAGACTTTATTTGAAGGATAAGGTTTTTGGATTCAACAGGGCAGCTTGTCAAAATGTCAGTTGGATTGGCGAAGTCTTGGAATGCAAAGGCAACACTGTCCAGGCCGAATTTGGGTCTCCAGCTGGTTTTGGACTACAATTCCCATCATCCCTGACCACTGGTCCTGGGCGTAAAATCTATACAGGTGTGGGATGTTCTGTTTAAAATATGTGACCAACAGTACAATCTGTTCTACAGTGCAATGTGGAACAAGTTCTGAAAGGTCAGTTTGTATATAAGAACCAGAAGCTCTCTTCCTTGCGCCCCCCCAACCCCTTTTTAAAGAGCCTCCAAACATTGCTGCCTTGTTAACACTAATAGCCGTTTCAGTAAGCCTAGTTCACATAGAGATTTCTCCCTGCTATATTGCACAAAGGATGGCTGAGGGATTGGGGGAGCATTTAGTTTGCCTGGGCAGTACAATTGTCCAAATCTAGGATGGAATAATTGTGCTGGATGGGACATCTGTGTGACTCCATGAGGGGGTGAATTGGGAGGTCCTGTTAAATCAGGCTTGGCATCACACCTACTTTTTTTTGTTGGTAGTAAGGCAACTTTTAAGGGACGCGGGTGGCGCTGTGGGTAAAACCTCAGTGCCTAGGACTTGCCGATCGTATGGTCGGCGGTTCGAATCCCTGCGGCGGGGTGAACTCCCGTCTTTCGGTCCCAGCTCCTGCCCACCTAGCAGTTCGAAAGCACTCTTAAGTGCAAGTAGATAAATAGGTACCGCTTTATAGCGGGAAGGTAAACGGCGTTTCCTTGTGCTGTGCTGGTGCTGGCTCACCAGAGCAGCTTCGTCACGCTGGCCACGTGACCCGGAAGTGTCTGCGGACATTGCTGGCTCCCGGCCTCTTAAGTGAGATGAGCGCACAACCCTAGAGTCGGACACGACTGGCCCATATGGGCAGGGGTACCTTTACCTTTAAGGCAACTTTAATTGTTCTAGAATTAAGTTATTTCATATTACTGCAAAACTGTTAACCTTACTTGGTTAGACATGCATTTGCTGCAGGGGTGAGTGGCTTCTGTCTTTCATAGTCTACACTGAAAAACAAAGAAACACAGCCACAGCCTTGAATTCCCACGTTCCACTTGATATGTGTGTAAATTTCTAAAGCAAGTGTGTGTATTTGGGATCTCCGTATAGTTAGGGTGTAATCGATCTTCAATATATAGTCATGTTTAAGAATATAAGTTGTTTCTTACTGGACCAGATCAAGATTCAGTTATGCAGCTTTCTTTGCAAGAATCCAGTTAACCAGATTGCTGTGATCCACTGAGAATTAGCCAGTAGCCCACATGCAGCACACCAACCCCTGATCTATATTTCTCCTTAGCAATTTTGCATTGATCATTCAATCTAACTAGTAGACTTCTATTGTTTCAGGATATAGACAAGTTTGGCAACGAGATTACTCAGCTAGCTCGTCCACTCCCTGTGGAGTACCTAATCATAGATGTAAGTATCCCCTACACTTTTCTTTTTCTTTTGCAGAGGGAAATAAAAACGGGCTAACCTCACCCCAACACTGAAGTTAAAATTTTTCACTTTGTTCCTTTCTGTAGCCGCCCTGCCTTTGTTAGGAAGCTAAATGTTAGCAAGCAGCTCGTAAGTCAACGCGGTTTTATTTTGGACTAGTGGTGATGTGAAACTTCAGAAAAGCTTTTAGCCTCCTTGTTAGGTGCTGCTTGGAGCACCTCGCTGCTCTTGCAAAATGACATTTATCCATTAGATGAGTAGAAACTGTCACACACACACCCCACAGAGATGCTGGTGATTACATCACCAGGAGCTTGTTAGCTAGTGTCGGTTGTACCTTTCACTGGAGTGATTAAGCAGTCTGCTGCTTATAGTGAAGGAGCCAGACATGGTTTGACTGTCTGGCTGGAAAATGGGTGGTTTTCTGATGTGCAGTAAGGATATGTGTGCATGGTATCAAGGAGCAATAAATGGCCACGGAGCTTGAATTTAGCATTAAAATGATGTGAGGAAACTATTCTACCAGATGGGAGCATGTAGTAGTACAGTGATGATTCATCAGCAGACGATATGATAGTACAGGCACCGGTATGATTCACTGCAGCAGCATGTAATATAGGCTGGAAACTTGAACATGGTCCTCCTCCTTGTCCATGTATTTACATAGCTGCTCAAGCGTTGGGATACAGGCATTTAATGCCTGATTCATGCCACAGTGATGGCCATTGTGTTGAGCCTGCAAACTTTGTATTCCAATTGACAGCCCAGAAACATATTTATTACCCCAGCAGCAAAGGCATCTCTGTGTGTGTGTTTGGACTACCTGGGGTATAATTAAAATGAAAGGAGATTGACAGAACATGTACTTAGGAGGCGTCTGAAAAAAAGAGACAAAACCGAATTTCTGAAGCCTCTCTTTACGGTTCTGCTTTTTTGTTATTCTCTAATGACTTGAGCTATTTCTGCAACTTTGGTTTCGGTTGCAAATTTTGCTGATCCCTGATTGAAAAATCCTTTATCAGTAAGGCTCCATAGAATCGCAGTTGGGATATGCTAGCTCTTCACTTTCAGATATAACAGCTTGTAATATTAGTCCGCCTTGGGCAATGAGTGGGAGAGCAAGCAAGCATGGTCTCCTCCCTGCTGGATCCAAAAATCACAGCCACCTCACATTAGCAAAGTTTACAAGCCCTCCAGAAGACGATGTGATTTTATTATTAAAAAAATGCAGTTTCAGGAAGGGTATTGATAGTTTGAACTGCTGAAGACTTCAGCCCAGTATTCCTTCCTATTCTGTATCAGAAGATGGACCCGCTCTAGAACAGCCAATTCAAGCTTGCATGTTCCTGAATCAGCCGTGCTTTTTGAAAATGAAATCCTTGTTGCACTCTGCTTGTTTAGCCATGCATGCTGAAGTATCTCCTTGGGAAATAAGGTGGGCGTTAGATTGAGGCCTAAGCATGGAACCCAACGCAAGAAATAAGGCAGTCGTCATCTCAACCTTTTTTTCTTTTTTTAAATTTAAGATTACTACTACGTTCCCCAAAGATCCAGTTTACACATTTTCTATTTCTCAAAATCCATTCCCTATTGAGAATCGTGATGTTCTGGGAGAAACTCAGGTATGTGCAAATCATATTTGGGGTGGGTGCCGGGGTGGGAAGGGGGGCGGCCTTAAACAATTTAACTGACTTTAATGTTTAAAGATCATAGGATGTTGTGCAAAAAAACAACAACAATGGTTGGCTGCAGATGCTAAGTAGTCTAAAAAGCTCCCATTTGCAGTTGGTTATTGTGCTGAATTTGTGTGTGGGAGTAGCAGTTCTGTGGGGAGAAATTGCACGTAATCACATAAGATGTACTCTTAACTGTGAAGTATGTTCATCAGAAGTCAGAACGTGGCTTGCGTAGATGATTGTAAGAGAAACGTTCTTGCACAATTCCTCATTTCCCCCTTAGAAATGTTGCATTTTGCATCCCAGTAATAGGTCTCCCCAATGCACACAAGTATTTGTAGGTGAGTGCCCCTTCAGCTATCCTCTTGCCTACTACTGCTTGGGCAAAAGGTCCCCTGCAGTATATGGCGGAAGGAAAAGCATGAACACTGTGAAGAAAGAGCTGCGCTTGGGAGAGACGACACCCTCATCTGCCTTGCCCTTTCTGTTCCTGCTGCGGACACAATTTGAGCTTGTGTCTGTGGAACTGCTGGGTCTAGAAACAAATAAGACTAGCTCAGATTTTCATTCTAGTTATCCTGGCGACTCCTGTCAGCCAGCAAGGTCCACATATAAGTAAGTAAGTACATTTTTATTTATACCCCGCCCTCCTCAGCCAAGACCGGGCTCAAGGCGGCTAACATCACATATCAAATACATTAAAACACAATCAAACAATTAATTAATTAATATACAGCTTAAAAATTAGAATCAGGATACAATTAAATGACTGCCCATGAATAATAATAATAATAATAATAATAATAATTTTTTATTTATACCCCGCCCATCTGGCTGAGTTTCCCCAGCCACTCTTACAGCCATAGGGGTCGGGAACCTCAAGTATGCATCAGGGCCAGCTATCCATGTTGGTCCCACATGAGCCGATAAAAGGACCAAAGAGGTAACTTACATGGTCCCATAGAGGGGGGGGGGTCAAACTGGTCCCAGACAGAAGGCCAGGTGGAACAACTCCATCTTGCAGGCCCTGCGGAAAGATGTCAAGTCCCGCAGGGCCCTAGTCTCCTGTGATAGAGTTTTCCATCAGGCTGGGGCCAAAGCTGAAAAGGCCTTGGCCCTGGTTGGGGCCAGTTTAACCTCCTTGAGGCCCGGGACCTCCAAGGTATTATTATTTGTGGACGCTAAGGTCCTCCGCTGGGCATACCAGGAGAGGCGGTCCTGTAAGTACAGCCTTGTGCATGGAACGTCCTTAGTTTAAGCCTCTGGTTAGAAACAGTGAATGTAAGTGAAAAGTAGTGTGTCTGTCCCTAGTTGCCCTTGGTGGCTATTTCAAGTAGCTAATGGCAGATGCTTTTGAAGAATACTGAGCAAGATCAAGAATGGTCTAAACTTTCTCTGGTGCTCCGTCCGTTCATTGTTGTTTTTCTGACTGTTTTCATATCAGAGAGAGAACAAGTAGCTTAGTACAGAAAGGAATTGCAGGTATATTCTGGTTGGGTTGGGGATATTACAGAACTTGGTGTCTTTTCCCCAATGCACTTGTTTGACTTGCTAGGACAGTATCGGCCATTTATTCACTCCTCTTGTTGAGAGATCTGGTGTCATTTCACATCCCCTTATTCCTACATCTGAATAAAAATAATTGCTCTCTTGATTTGAGAATGTGTCCTAGTAGAGCTTCATTGACCAGAGTGATTAATCTGACAGGTTTTTATTACTATCATTGTTATTTGTTTGCAACTTTTTTAACGGAAAAAACTCTTGAGTGACTTAACGTGATAAGATGCAACAGTTAAAAACAATTAAAATCGGAAAATGTAAAACAATGTATCGTATTAGATAGGGGTAGATAGCAGAGGCACCGGCTGTTTTAGGCGCATTCAGTGCATGCGCAGCCATGCACACAAGCATCACCACAACCTGAAAATGGTCAGAAAAGGAGGCAGGGCAGAGTGGGCTGGCATGCGCTCCGTTGCTGCGTTTGGAGGTCAGGAACGCACACTCCTCCCCATGCAAAACAGTCATTCCCTGTAGTGCTGCCTATACCAACCAATCCTAAGAACACTGAAATGTTTGTCCTCTTTACAATTTCTACAGGACTTCCACAGTCTGGCAACTTACTTGTCCCAGAACACATCCTCAGTGTTCCTCGACATCATCTCCGATTTCCATCTGCTCCTCTTCTTGGTCACCAACGAAGTGATGCCTTTAAGGGTATGTAATGAGAAGGAAGTTAATTCTGGTGAACGGTGTGAGTTCTTGCAAAGAGAGTTCTGTATATTTAAGGGGATGGGCACCTCTGGACTCCACACAGTGTAGCTTGCTTGCTTGCTTGCTTGCTTGCTTGCTTGCTTGCTTGCTTGCTTGCTTGCTTGCTGAAAGCTACATGCTTCTCTTTACATTCGCCTTCAGGTAGTTTGGCAAAGCATCTTTTCTCAGACACCACAGGCTGCCCTATCTCTTGAAGGCCTCTTCAAGGTTGGTGGCAAAGATGCTCGTGGGATTTAAGGGCGGCAGTCTCAGCTTGGCCTTTGTGTTGTTTGTATTGGTATGTTCTTGGACAAGACAAGAGCCAACTTGGATGTTACACTGACAACTGGAAGCACTTCATTTAATTTCTCTGAATCAGAAATTCCTGCAGTAAACCATTGCATGATCAGTTGCCCAGTCTTACCAAGGCCAGCAACTTCCTGTGTTTGCATCTCCTCCCATGCCTCCGCCCTCTTTTTATTGGCTGGGCAGCTGGTGAATATAACATCTGGAATGCTCTTCATCCCCCCCCCAAAAAGTAAACACCAAAAGGGGGGGGACCAAGCCCTGTGCCATGTATGGAGAACTGCAATGATTCAGCATTTGCAGAACAGCTGGGTCTACCAGTAGGCAAGTGGAGAGCAGGACCAGTCAGATATGCTTTGTGTTCGATAACAAGACAAAAACACTGAACAATGTATTTACTCCCTTATTATTACTATTTTTAAAAAAACCCAAAAACCTGAATACTTACATTTAGTGCCAAAAAGGTGGGGCAAGTGTGGTGACAAGATAGGCATGTAGCCCATAAAAAGGGGGAGGTACTTCACATTTTCACTGCATTTTGTCTTTTGGGGTTATTTGCCAGTTTCTGAATTGGGCTGATGTATAGTAGCGAGAGACATGCACAGTATGCGCACTCAGAAGTCTTAAGTCTGCACCTCTGAAGTGGCCTCTAGCGCCCTCTGCTGTTTGGAGCACAATATGTCCCCCTTCAGCTAAGTCATCTTCATACAGCCATGCAAGTTTGCCACTTGCATGTAGCAAGCTGTGGTTGCCGAAAAACGAATGCATGAAAGAATGCAGCTGTACTGCAACCCACCATTCAAACTCAATGCTGCCACTGCCACTGTGGTCTGGTTCTTCTGGGTGCTGTCCTGGCTGGTTGAAGGAGTTCACACTGGCAGTTCCTTTCCCCCAAATACAGCACCGTACCATGCAGGGTTGTGTTCGATTCATCTTCTTGTTTTATAGCATGAGTAGGCAAACTAAGGCCCGGGGGCCAGATCCAGCCCAGCTGCCTTCTAAGTCTGGCCCGCGGATGGTCCGTGAATCAGTGTGTTTTTACATGAGTAGAATGTGTCCTTTTATTTAAAATGCATCTCTGGGTTATTTGTGGGGTATAGGAATCTGTTCATTTATTTTTTTCAAAATATAGTCCATCCGCCCCCCCCCCCCACAAGGTCTGAGGGACAGTGGACCCGGCCACCTGCTGAAAAAGTTTGCTGACCCCTGTTTTATAGGGTTGCTGGCCCTTTAAGCTGGAAGCGAGGTAGAGAGCACGCCTGAGATGGCACTGGGATGCTGTTAGATTGTTGGAAACTGAAGTGTATCTTTACTGCCAGTCAACACAAGCTTTTCTGCTTGCCTGATGAGACAATCAGCCATCTCTCCCCCAGCCCCATGTGCTTCTTCTGGGACTCTTCCAACCCTCTCCCAGAGCCAGTTTGGGTGTATGGGGAAAGGGCGGGGAGCCCCACTGTGATATTGGTGGTCTATGTGGGGACGTTCGCTGGCAAGACTACTTAGCTGTGTCTGGCCCTACAGATGTGTTATTTGAAAGGATGCCTTATTGTTAAATAAGCAGTCATGTTACCACTATGGTTGGTGGATTTGGGGAGGTGGGGGCAGCTCTGGAGAAAAGAGATTCTTCCTGAACAGCCCCACGTATCCTTGAGGTAAATGGGATTAGCTGTGACCTGACCCATCATCTCTCTTCCAGGATAGCATCAGCTTGTTGCTGGAGGCAGTCAGGACTCGGAATGAAGAGCTTGCACAGACTTGGAAGAAATCTGAGCAATGGGCCACCATTGAACAGCTTTGCAGTATGTCATGTCTTTTCCCTTTGATACTAGGATTTGGGCACCTCTGCAGAGATGCTGGAGAGCTTTGGTTTTATCTGTTATCAGATCACCCAGGGTTGTGATTTGGTGTCTGAGTTCCCTCAGTCACTTGGGGGTGGGGGGAGATCTCAGTAGGAAGGAAAGGGCTTGAGCAAGGATAGCAGTCTCCCTGGCCAAAGAAAAGAAATATTTGTGAAACAGTCTGCGGGCAAGCGTGTAATCCTTGTGGATAAACAACTCTGTGAACTTGATCTAGTGCAGGAGAGCAAATAAAGTCTCTCACAAATAATACTATGAGGGGATTCAAAGCTGTACAGACCTTGCAGAGGAGGAGAAAATATAGTTGGCATATAGTAAAGGTAAAGGGACCCCTGACCGTTAGGTCCAGTCGTGACCGACTCTGGGGTTGTGGCGCTCATCTCGCTTTATTGGCCGAGGGAGCCGGCGTACAGCTTCCGGGTCATGTGGCCAGCATGACTAAGCTGCTTCTGGTGAACCAGAGCAGCACACGGAAACACCGTTTACCTTCCCACCGGAGCGGTACCCATTTATCTACTTGCACTTTGATGTGCTTTTGAACTGCTAGATTGGCAGGAGCAGGGACTGAGCAACGGGAGCTCACCCCGTTGCGGGGATTCGAACCGCCGACCTTCTGATCAGCAAGTCCTAGGCTCTATGGTTTAACCCACAGCACCACCTGCATCCAGTTGGCATATAGCTCTGCACAAACTAGAGAAAACTACCCTTTTCTGTAATGTTCAGCTGAAAATTCCCCCACTTTGTCAGAGCTTTCCTAACCCCCCTCCTGATTCTTGTTGTGTGTGTTTTTTAATCCCTTTTTCTAGGCACAGTTGGAGTTCAGCTTCCAGGACTCCAAGAATACGGTGCCATGGGTGGTTCGACACACGCCACAACCTCCGCCATGTGGGCCTGCCAGCACTGCACCTTCATGAACCAGCCGGGCACAGATCACTGCGAGATGTGCAGCCTCCCACGTAGCTAGGCCCCCTCTCGGCTTAGCATTCGGGGCAGCCCTTACAGACCAACTGGCGGAAATACAGAGGCAAACCCTTAGCCAGGCGGGGGACTGTTCTTCCTCCTGGGATGACACACCCTGAGGGTCGGGGCAGGTGGGGGAGGGGCGGGGAGCGACCCACGTCATGGGCACTCGGTGCCATCCAGCGGGTGACAGCTTGCCGGTGGAACTGGATGTTTTAGGGGGAGGGATACGGCATAGCCCCTCTGCCCGGCGCTGCTGCCTTGTCTTTTCTTTGCTCTCAGTATTGTAGAAAGCCAGCCAGTGGTCATGTTTCCCTGGAGCTGCCATCGTGCAACCCTGTGGGCACATGGCAGTGTGGTCATGCTGCACCCGCCCCGCCCCCAATCAGCTTGCATGCCACAAGCTTCCCCCAGCCTTAAGCCAGTCACAGTGAGGCAAGGCAGTTGTGTTGAAGGGGTCAATTGGGTCCCCAGGCTAGCTTGCCTAATGTTGCTCCCTTGACATGCTTTTTGCATTTAGCCCCAGAATCGCTGGGTGCCTGCGCCACTTCGGTCCAGCCTCTAATTAGAGCTTCCAAATTGAGTGGCCTGCACTGGCAGAACATACAGTTGCTTTGTAGCCCCCCGGGCTAAGTCCCAGACCGACTATCTCGGCTAGAGGAAGAGGAGGAGAGAACACGCTTCTCAACTTGGTAGGGTTTCTACAGTCGTCCAGCCCAGCCACAATGGCCACAGATTTAAAGAGCTCTATCAAAACAGCTGTCTCCTGGTGCTTCTCAGCTAGAGCTAGGTAACAGAGGGCCGTTCTTGCCCAAATCGGGCAGTGGGGACCAGCTGGCTTTCCGAACTGGAAGCGGGTCGCAATTTGGCGGCATCATCCTGGCTGTTTCAGGGTTGGGCAGGCAGTTTGCAAGCAGTTTGCTTGCCCCCGATTTCCATATGCTGTCATCCCTTTGCATTGAAAGCCAATTCCTGGTCTTTGTAGCTGTGAGCAGGCAAACCTCGCAAGTACCTTTCCTCGTGCCTGTTAGCGACTTAAATAGCATCCCAGCAGGGAAAGCTAAATGGAACGTTTGTCGGCATCTTGAAAGGAGCTTTGTCTTGCTGCAGCGCGATCCAGGCAAATTGCAGCCGAGGCGCTGGAAATTCTCCTGCCTCCAGAACACTTACCTGCCTCCTCTTCCCATAACCACATTTTTAGCTGTGCCCTCGAGCTCCTCATGTCTTTTGATGTGTGAGCTCCTCCATTGCCATACAGAGATGTGCTTTCATTGTCCAAAAATTCCCAGCATCTCTGCCAGCAGTGTTAGGGCACATTTGGTTCCTCTTGCACAGCAGTATTTCTGCACCTAACTAGCCTGTTCATCCCCCAGGCAACTCCCATCAGTTTTATAGCAGAGAAGCAAGGCATTCATGCCATCCATTGGGTTATGGGGACAGAGGGCATCCCGCAATTTTTATCTTGTTAGATGCCCACCCCAGCAAAATGTGCCTCCACCCCAGCTACCAGTTTTCTTTATGGGCCTGTAGGCCTGGCTCCCAGACAGCTGCCATGAGCGACGCAGTCTCTACCTTTCCATGGCTGGAAATACCTAGGGCTTTGTCCGTCAGGTGTTTGAACCAACACTTCACCTGGCCCTTGTTATTGCTGACAGGACATGCGACTCTCTTCTTTCCTGGGTTTGTGTTTTGACTAGATTCCTTGAGCTCACCGGGCTGTAGCTACTCTTGCTATTCCTTTTCATTCTATGGGTTGCAGAGGTGTGTGTTTGGTTTGGACTGGAGTTGACTGAATAACAGCCCTGCAAATAAAAAAATATATTAAAAGCGTCTGAAATGGAAGCCTCCTGGTCTGTTCTTTTGCCCGCCTTGTCCTCTTGTGTTTGCTTTTCTTCCCATCCGTTTTGAACTTGTGCAGCTCTTGAATTAACAGAGCTTTCCCCAGACAAAGCTTTGAATATTCTTCAGGGCAGTGCCCCAGTGAGAATCTTTCTGATCCGAGCTCCCCACTTCAAACCTTGTAGTCCTTGCCTGCCGTAAATGCTTGCTAAGGACTTTGGCAACTGCAGGAGGGGAGCAAAATGTGGCATTTCAGCAGCCCTTCTGCTGAAGATGGTGAAGCTTTGTCTAGAGAAAAACAGTACAGTGGTACCTTGGTTGTCAAACTTAACCCATTCCGTTCCGAGAGTCTGTTTGACTCCCAAAACGGTTCGAAAACCAAGGTGCCGCTTCCAATTGGCTACAGGAGCTTCCTGCACTCGATCAGAAGCCGTGTTGGATGCTCGGCTTCCGAAAAACATTCGCAAACCGGAACACTCACTTCTGGGTTTGCGGCATTTGGGAGCTGATTTGTTCGGGAGCCAAGCCGTTTGACAACCAAGGTACCACTGTACTAGGCAAAGCTTTAGTATCTCATCTCAGAGCTCTACCAAGCAAAGCATACAGTTGTCACTTAGGTGTTTATAGTGTAGCTTTAGATCAGCCTCTCTCAACCTGTGGGTCCCCAGATGTTGTTGAACTACAACTCCCATCACCCCTAGCTAGCAAGGCCACAGCTGATGGGAGTTGTAGTCCAACAACATCTGGGGACCCACAGGTTGAGAACCGCTGCTTTAGATGAAGAGCTCACTTGAGTAGTCTAGGAGGGGGAAGATTAGAAGGATCTTGCTAAAAGTGCTTCGCAAGCCAGTCTCCCTTGTTTTGGCTTTGTTTCTGCCCATACAACAAAGTGGCAGCAAAACATTTTAAATTGTAAAAGGGATTGTTTTATTGTAAAACACTCAATATTTATTGTAAAACACTCAATATTCCTCAGACTTGCAACTTAGAATTTGTTAAGCTTCCTGAACCTTAAGCTTCCTGAACCTTACATGCATCCTGAACCTTACATGCATCCTGCCCAACATCAGTTGTCCTGGCTACAGCAGAAGCAGGTGAATGAGTGAGTCACTTCTTCCAATGTACAGTTTTGTTAATTGGCTGCAAGGAACAATGGGCTTGCGGGATTCTTGGGTTTTCAACTCTCATTTGACCATGGTTTTTTAGGAGTCAGACTTTTAATTTCGAATGTTTACAAGGGGAGGTAGTGAGTTTGGGCTGAAAGTTGGAGTGGGCTAATTCGGTACTAGCGGGGAGCTGCTTTAATGCTTATTTTTCAGGGAATGGATTCCAAAGAGCCGGATTTCTGACTGTTCAAAGCATACGCAATGGAAATAAGAGTGACCAATACACACACACACACACACACACACACACACACACACAGACTAGTAGGGATCCCCTGCAGCCTCCAGCATGGACAATTGCACATCCATGAAAAACTTTAATAAATATCTTTGGGGGGGGGGGAGACAATTGCACATCCAATTTGTTCACAACTTGCCAAGTGGCAACTTGCCATAATTCTGAAAAATTGCACTAGCAAAGGGGTGTAAGGTTAGGTCCAGCTTGTGAAATCCTTTTTAAGATAATATGGACTTGGAAGGTGCTCAATATGAAGCTGAAAGAGAATTCTATAGGCAGACATGGGTTTTCTGGATTTCTATGAAGTGTCCCAACACTTGAACCCTTCACCCAAAGCTCATTAGCTTTCGAAAATTGCCTTCCTTGTACACATGTCAACTGGCTTTGAAGAAAACTTCCCTGTTTGTTTGCATGCATGCAGTAAACCCCCCTCCAGCAAAATACTGGATTCCTGCTTTTGCCCTGGGCAGTTTGCAGTGCCAGCTTTCTAGGAAAATCGTGACCTGGCCCTGTCCAGATTTTAGGTTCTTAGATGGGAAAGGGTCTTAATGCTGGGCAGAGCCCTAGCAATAAACGATGTTGCTGCCCTCAAACCTGTCACTTGGCAGAAAAGGAAATGACACAGAAATGAGCCGGCAATTTCTGTCCCGTAAAGAAGACCAGCATCCAAGATGACAGCTGAATTCTGGAATATCCACCAAAGCATTAACTTGAGAGTTAATGGATTCTTGGAGCTGGAGAGAACTTGAGACAGGTAGAAAAGCCACATATTGATGAGCATATGCACTTCCAATCCACAGCTCCTGTGAAGACCCATCATACCCTAAGTGAAAGAGATGAAGTTTAAGAGAAAGGTCAGAGCCTCTTCTGATGAATATTTCACTCCATCCAAAAGAAAGCAAGTTCTGGGAGGGGTTGTCTTCTTGTAGCCCTTTAGCAGAAGAGCAGGGAGCCTGTGGTCCTCCCAAATGTTACAAGGCTCCAGCTCCCATCATCCTTGATCATGCTGATGGGTGTTGGGAATCCAAAGACCACATGTTCCCTGCCTCTGCCTTAGCATCAACAGTGACCTTGGACTCCCAAATCCAACTTGTGCAGAGGGATTGGATTGCAAACTTTCTCTGAAGCTCCATAACAAACCAAAGACAGTTCAATTGGGCAGGAGAGAGCTCTCTTACCCTCTTCCGCCACGTGTCTGTGTCCTGAATTGTACTTTTGCAATTTCTGGGAGTTGTTCCACTGTCCTGTAGGCTTCCTCCTTCCTCCCTCCCCCCCCCCCTTTTGAAGGAAACAAGCCATGGCCTGGGGGCCTCTCAATAGGCCCAAAGGATCTGTTTGCAATTAGAAGACTGCTGTGTGGCTTGGCAGAATTCCAGGGCAGCTTGGCTATAAGGCGAAGAGAGGCAGACCTTGGCCAGAGAGAGAGAGAGAGAGAGAAGAAAACCCTTGGACTTGAAAGAGCAACTGCCACAATTTACCATCTCTGATTCTCTGTTCAACAGGTAAGGAGTTTCTCCTTTTTTACAGTCTATAAACCTAGTTCTGAGCATTATTGGCTCTCAAGCTACTTGGGGAGAACGTTCTCTAAAGGGGTTGCCGGGTTTCTGGGGTACCCTTTAAAAGGTAAAGGGACCCCTGACCATTAAGTCCAGTCGCAGACGACGGGTTGCGGCTCTCATCTCTTTACTGGCCAAGGGAGCCGGTGTTTGTCCGCAGACAGCTTCCGGGTCATGTGGCCAGCATGACTAAGCCGCTTCTGGCGAACCAGAGCAGCGGAAGGAAACGCCGTTTACCTTCCCACCAGAGCGGCACCTATTTATCTACTTGCACTGGCGTGCTTTCGAACTGCTAGGTTGGCAGGAGCTGGGAGCGAGCAACGGAGGCTCGTCCCGTCACGGGGATTCGAACCGCCAACCTTCTGATCAGCCAGCCCTAGGCTCAGTGGTTTAGACCACAGCGCCACCCATGTCCCTTGGGGTACCCTTTGCTAGTGCCAGATCTCTGCCTCCTATTCAGACGCAGTTCCCAGCAGTGTCTCCTGTATGTTCTTGGGGCTCATTGCAGTGGCTCTGATGTCTTGGAAGAGAATTAATAGAGGAGGCAAGCAAGGGCCCGAGGATGAAGACAGCACACAAAACTTCTGAGCTGTCATACCGGCTGTTCTTAGCCTCTCATCCAAGCAGCTTGTCAGCACATAAATCACAGGAAAGAATGGAGTTAACATCTGAGAAGATTCTAGTGTATCCAGCCCTGCGAAGTATCTGCTGTTTCTTCATGTTTTGGATTAAAATGTTTGGGGTTACCCTTGAGATCACGGGTAGGAAGCAGATGCAAGCAAAGGATAAGCCAACATTTTCCAGCAACCAAGCAAAAGCATGTTGAGCAACCCAGATAAACAGCCTGACTAAGCAGATAATTATTGTTGGGCCGGTCAAAATGAAGAGAGCCTTCTGTTACTGGTCCCAAGGCTACAGATTAGAGATTCTGCCTTGCTCCTTGTCTGTAGTCGCTACTGTAGATGCAGGTTTGGTATGTATCCTGTCCCGTGCTGCCAGACCTTCTCAGCTCTGTCTCCACTACAAGGATGTAGCAAATGCTTTTCTGGCTGCTCCAGACCCTCCAAGTGTCCCTATTTTCCAGGGACAGTCCCAGATTTACAGAAGCCATCCCAGTTTCTGATATGATCCCAGAACGTCCCGCTTTTCCTTTGTTGTTGTTTAGTCATTTAGTCGTGTCCGACTCTTTGTGACCCCATGGACCAGAGCACGCCAGGCACTCCTGTCTTCCACTGCCTCCCGCAGTTTGGTCAAACTCATGCTGGTAGCTTTGAGAACACTGTCCAACCATCTCATCCTCTGTCATCCTCTTCTCCTTGTGCCCTCCATCTTTCCCAACATCAGGGTCTTTTCCAGGGAGTCTTCTCTTCTCATGAGGTGGCCAAAGTATTGGAGCCTCAGCTTCAGGATCTGTCCTTCCAGTGAGCACTCAGGGCTGATTTCCTTCAGAATGGATAGGTTTGATCTTCTTGCAGTCCATGAGACTCTCAAGAGTCTCCTCCACCACTTTTCCTTAGGACGTCCCTATTTTCATTGGAGAAATGTTGGAGGGTATGGAGTTATGCAACCCCCAAGCCAAAGAGATAAGTAACTATACAACCTTCAGAAGACATCTGAAGGCAACTCTGCATAGGGAGGTTTTTAAGTGTTTTTAAATGTTCTGTTATGTTTTTATATATGGTAGAAACCACCCAGAGTGGCTGGGGCAATAATAATAAAATTATTCTTATGAAATAGGTAGGACGTCCCTATTTTCATCGGAGAAATGTTGGAGGGTATGCCTTTCACTCCTCCCCCAAATAAGAGCAGAAGGTTTAATGCCATACTTGTGGGTACACAACATTGGCATGTTTTGTCCAAGGTGGCATGGAAACAACTCAGGAAAACCTGGGTCCAGATTCTTGCATCACTGGTTCACACCACTGGGCCACATTCCCTTTGTGCCTGATGCACACAGACTTGCCGGGATCTGACCTATAAGTGGACACATGTGAATGTGACATTGCTATGGCTACAGAGCCAGAGAGGCCCCTGTTTTTCCCTTTTCCATTTGATACGAACAGCTTGTGACCATCCCGGCTGGGAAATGTCCATATGGGAGCCGTCAAAGCGATAGGGGTGAGGAAAGGGGACTGTTGTTGCGGAACTAGTACTTGGGGAAGGGAGGCTTCTCTGATGCATTTTCCCTTCTCCTGTCCCTCTGCAAAGGCACCATGAGACAGATCTTCTCCCTACTGCTTTTGGTGGCAATCTGTTGCGCCGCCAAACCAAAGAGGCAGCAGGCAACGTCAGAATGGGACTACAGATCTGAAGGTAAGGTTCCAGATTTGCTGGGTGCCAAAGAGTGGGCTGATGCCATGCTAAGCTTGTTTTGTCTTTTGTTTCATTTCCATTTGCAAATGTGCATTTGGGGCTGCAGATTTCCCGGTTTTACTATCCATGCGCAGGTCCTGCCTTCTTGGTTTTGCAAAGCTAACACAAAACTAATAGGGTACGTGGGCTCTAGCCAGACAACTCACACTGGACAGATAAGAAAGTAAGCTTGGTTTCTGAACTGTCAGCATAAAAAACCCACTTTTGTGAAGGTTTTGAACACAAGACCCAAATCTCCCCTGCATACATTCGCAATGCTTTTGAAACTGTGGACAGAAGATTAAACTTCCCCTCTGCCCCTATCCTGTAGAGCTTTAATCCTGTTTGAGCATTTTCTGATTTACCCATAAATCCATTCCCACTCTCTATATCTTGTCACCATGATATACTTGAGGATATACTTCCAGGGATATACGTCTAGGGAAACAAATTCCCTGAAATTAAATGTTTAAAGAATGGCAGTTCTGTATATTCCCCTCCCTCTCTTGGCATATGTAGTCTCGACATCGAATATAATAACACCTCAGTTTCTAAAGAGGCTTCCATGTTCTCAGTTGTGTATGTTTTGTATTAGAATGTATTTTTGGTCTTTATATAAACTTCTTAATCCATCAACAGATGTGAACAAGGTGGGTGACATAGTTTTAAAATGCAGCTGATAAACCAAGTTTTTTCTAATTCCATCTGTCTTAGGATGGATTTCATATGTGCGCTTTTTGTTTGCAATTATTTAGTCTGACAAATGATTCAAATTCTGGTCTGATGGAAATGGTGGGGGAGCCCTCCCTTTCCGAGCCAGGAAATGGAACTGCAGAACTGCTATAGTTCAGAGAAAGGTGTATGTTCTTCTATATTATTACAGTCATACCTTGGATCCCAAACATCTTGGTACTCCGACGTTTTGGCTCCCAAACACCGCTAACCTGAAATGAGTGTTCCGGTTTGCAAACGTTCTTGTGAACGCTTCCTGCAGCCAATCAGAAGCCGCATCTTGGTTTCCAAACGTTTTGGAAGTTGAACGGACTTCCGGAACAGATTCTGTTTGACTTCCAAGGTACGACTGTATTACTACTATGATATTCTCTCATACTCCCAATTCTCTCTTCCAGCTGAAAAAGTAAACATGAGGGGATGTGCCAACCTCACTGTTGTTCTGGACAACTGGAAGTTTGCTATTGTGTCTCAAATGAAGAATCTTCTCCTCTTTGACCACCAGTCTGTGTTGCCTGACTATGGAAGGTGAGCCTGGGTAGTAAAGGTGGCAACAAAATGGACTTCTGCTGTGATCTGTGCAAACCTGCTGTACAGTCACCATCTTGGGTTCGGCAGGTCATGTATGGCCGCCTACTTGGGACTCAATAAAGCAGCCTGTTTGGCAGCAATCTTGGAAGTGTGTGGCCAAGGGGCTGTTTTCAGTTTTGTGGGCTACAAGTTGTAAAAGCAGTGTCTCCCAAACTTGGGTCTCCAGCTGTTTTTGGACTACAACTCCCATCATCCCTATCTAGCAAGGACCAGTGATGGGAGTTGTAGTCCAAAAACAGCTGGAGACCCAAGTTTGGGGGGACACTGTTGTGAAGGCTCTGTCTTAAGCTGTTACCCTCCAGGTGTTGTAGGACCACAACTCCCATCATCCCTGAGCGTCGGCCATGTTGGCTGAGGTTCATGGGTGTTGGAAGTTCATCAGAATCTGGACAGCCACAGGCCCCTCATTCCCTCACCTAAAGCCATTGGCTCAACGAGAGGCATCTGCCTCTGTCAGTCCGTGCTATACTGTGAAGAAATCCCCTGTAAGTAAACTTTGGTTTTTGTAGCTGGTTTTTGGGTGGTTGCCCTGCCTAGATACTCTGCATGCAGTTTGGCATTATGGGAAGATCTTGCTCTTTCTTAAGCTCTGAACTTTTGCCAAAGTGTTTCTCCCTTAAGTATTATTGCAGTGTCCCTATTATCCAGGGACAATCCTGGATTTACAGAAGCCATCTGATTTGATCCCAGAATGCTCTGGGTTTCCTTAGGATGTCCCTGTTTTCATTGGAAAATTTTTGGAGGGTATGGAGTTATGCAATCACCCCAAGCCAAGGAGACAAGTAACTATACAACCTTTAGAAGACATCTGAAGGCAGCCCTGTATAGGGAAGTTTTTCCCTGTACAGTGGTACCTCGGGTTAAGAACTTAATTCATTCTGGAGGTCTGTTCTTAACCTGAAACTGTTCTTAACCTGAGGTACCACTTTAGCTAATGGGGCCTCCCACGCCGCTGACGCCGCGTGATTTCTGTTCTCATCCTGAAGCAAAGTTCTTAACCCGAGGTACTATTTCTGGGTTAGTGAAGTCTTTAACTAAAACGTCTGTAACCTGAAGTATCTGTAACCCGAGGTACCACTGTATAGGGAAGTTAAAATGTATAATGTTTTATTATGCTTTTATATATGTTGGAAGCCACCCAGAATTGCTGGGGCAACCCAGTCACATAAGCAGGATATAAATAACAGAAGAAGAAGAATTAATATTATTATCAGGGCTTTTTTTCCAGCTGGAACTCAGTTCCGGCACTTCTCATGTGCAGAGGCAGAGCAAGGTGGGTGCGGTGGGTGCTGTCTGCCCTGGGTGCCACCCTGGGGAGGGGGGTGGTGACAAAATCCCAGCCGGGTCCAATCGCAGATAATGAAGATGGAATAGGACATCCCTGTTTTCACTGGAGAAATGTTGGTGGGTATGTGATTGGTTGCTGTGGAAGTGCTCCTTTCTTTGGGCTTTGTAGCCCACTATAGAGGAATTTCTCTTGTTTGTATTACACCTTCCCTTGCTTCTTTCCTTTCTAGGATCAAGCCACTTTCCGACGCCCTCAACGACCTGTACCTAGAATTCAACGCCCTCAAGGAACGGCTTGGAGAACTGACCACGCGCTTTGAAGGAGTGGAGTCTTTTGTGGATGAGATGAACAAAAAAGGCCAGAGCCAGCCTGTTGCTAAGACCCCCCTCAGGGTTGCCCAACCAGAGGTGGAGAAAGCAAGTTTCCCCTTGCCAGCCAAGCGCCGGAGGGTCCTGATTCGGAATGGGAGAAAACCCACAGAATCACTGACAGGTGGAAGACAGTAGAAACTTTGCTGAGGGGTCTCCTCCTCTGTTCCGGAGTGTTCCGGATCTTACCGACTCCTTTAGAGACCAAATGTATCTGTCTGTCTATCCTTTCCCCCCCTCTGAAAGTCTGGATTCAGTGAGAGACAGAGACCTAGATAGAAGCCTTTCCTTGGCTAGTGAGTCTGCGGCAACAATTTCACTCTGTGCTTGCACTGCAAAAGGTATAAGGAGGATGGATTCTGGGGACTGTAGAGTTTAGCTGCATGGTTCCATCCAAAGAGGGTGGTTTGATTCTCAAGGCGGCCTGTTCCTTAAAATCCTCTCACACAGCTCAACCCGACAGGGAACGAGGCACCTCTCAGTATTATCAGTATTGTACAGATCTCAGCAAAGGTGATGTCCTGCACTTTGCACATTTCCAGTGTCGTAGAACCTTGAGAATAAATATTGCAGTGGCCACAGCACCGGTGTCACAGGTAATCATTGTAGTCGAGCACAGTCGAAGGAAATGTCTGGCAGTTGCGTAGGAATCTGTTCATTTCTGACAGCTGCAGCCAACGCCTTACATTTCGTCGTAGGATGTAGTAATGCTTAGACTTCCAGGGTACAGAATCTTACGGAGGATGCCAGTGCATAGGCTCTTGCCTTCCAGATGTTGTGCTCTAGAGTTTCCCATAAGCATTAACATGTACAGCCTCAAGAAATACTGAACGCAACTGAGGAATAATCGCATCTGTTCCCCCCGCCCGCCCTCTTGCTAGTGGGAGCAAATGAAGGCAGTTGATAAATAGCAACGGAACTGTGCTTGCACATACGGCGGAAGCAAGCAGATAACTCTGAATTCAGACTCTAAATTAGTTTTTTCTCCCCTGTGTGTCCATTTTTAAGTGCAAACTCAATCTCTTCTCGCATACCAGAAAGAGTGTTCAATCAGGAGCGGCTTTGCTTTTCCTAGATGTAGGTTTATTAAAGTGACAGACGCCATAAACGTGCGTGCAGACCCTATGCAGGTTATGTAAAGGAGTGTGCAGATGCTATACTTGGTGATAACGCACTGAAAATCTCAGCCACGTTATGCCTAAATGGCACCTTGGACGGAAACCTAGTCATGCTTTGAAAGCGAAGTCATGCCATTTGAATTAGGTAGTCAGCTCCCCTGGCTGCCATTTGCTTCTTAGCCTGGAATGTTGCTTTTCCTTTAAATAAAATAAAAATAAAAATGGCCCACCTCCACCCAGTGTCACGAGAAAACCAGCAGAATGAATTGTAAACAGGATCTGTCTTCCCTTGCCACCCACCCCCAACTTGGCTCTACAAGCCGAGGCCCCTTCTCGGAAATGGGAAATGCCGTGCCAGATAGCCAAACATCACAGATTAGCTGGAGCCAGATTATGAGTAACTGAGTTTTATATAATACTCCCCATTCCCCTGGGGGGCTAACAGACACTCCTCTCTCTCAACATTCAGTATGGCTGATGGGCACTTGCCCTTCATTTCCCTGCATCTTGCCCCCACCCCCAGCCTCCTTCTCAGGGCCATCATGTTAGCATTTGGATGATGGGAAGGCAAGGCTGTGGAGAATCGTTGACATTCCCACCCCCAACCAGCCCAGCAGGTTTAAATTGCTGCGAGGCACAGGGGATTTCAAGTGTCAACGCCTGGGATTCAGCATACCTGACAACACCTCCATACCAAAAAAATAAGTGGTATCAGCCAGTGTTAGAAATATATATATACAGTTACAGACTCCGCTAACCCAGAAATATTACCTCGGGTTAAGAACTTTACCTCAGGATGAGAACAGAAATCGCGCGGCAGGCCCCATTAGCTAAAGTAGTACCTCAGGTTAAGAACAGTTTCAGGTTAAGAACGGACCTCCAGAATGAATTAAGTTCTTAACCCGAGGTACCACTCTGTGTATATGTGTGTGTGTGTGTGTGTGTGTGTGTGTGTGCATGGCAACTAGACATTCTGTTTTGGTGACTGCAACCTTGGTTTAAACTTCTCTTTCAAGTCTGTTTCTGAAATTCTTTTGCAATAAGACAGCTGCTTTGAGATCCTGTATTGAATGTCCTGGGAGACTGAAGTGTTCTCCTACTGGCTTCTCTGTCTTGTGATTCCTGATGTCAAATTTATGTCCATTTATCCATTGGCATAGGGTTTGGCTTGTTTGTCCAATATAGAGAGCTGAAGCGCACGGCTGGCATTTGATGGCATACACAATGTCAGAAGATGAGCAATTAAATAGGCCTGAGATGGTATATTGGATGTTCCCTTATGAAAAATTTCACCGCACACCACTGGAGATTTCAGTAAAAGTTTGCTTGGAGCATGTCAGCTATGCAATTCATGCCAGACATTGGTTCGTGGATGTTAAAGCCTCCAAAAGCACCTCCAGGTAAACTCTTAAAACAGGTCAAAAATTATACAGGATAAAACTGCAAGAGATTCAGCTCGATAACTGCCATCGTGGAAGGGTTTCCATACGGAAATGGGGGAAAGTGTGTCCTCCAAGCTTTGCTCCACTTAGTCTCACTTTATATTGCATTATGTCCGCAAAGTTTTCTACTCACTTTTCTGTTGTTGTTGCCAAACTTTCAACAACATTGCAGGGCAGGCGATTTTCTTCCAGTTGTACAAGTGAGTGAATTTTCAGCAAGGTGCCCTGTGGCCAAAGTGGAAAGTGCAACATTTCTCCTGGTGAAAAGCTGTTAACACAGAGCTTTCCAAACCGTGTGTCGGCTGCAGTGTGTAGCTAGGTGTGTCGTGCAAACGCTTCCCCACGCTCTGAGAAGGGGTTAATTTAGCCTCCGGCTGGCTAGCAAAACTGAATTACCATGCCGCAAAATGATGCAGGTCTAAAAAGTGTGTCACCAACATGAAACGTTTGGAAAGCTCTGCTGTAACAAGTCTCCCAGCTATTCAAGTTCAGCTGGAGCATTTGGCACTGAAATCCCTGTATCCGTATTTTATTTTTATATGCTTTCCCCACTATCTTTTAAACTGTAACCTTAAATAAAGACAAACGAGGCAACACACTGTCCCAATAACAGTTGCTTTGCTTATGAAGCTACAAGCCAAAGTACACCCGTGTTTTGTAGCAAGATGAAGAATCAGTCTAACCTTTGTACGTTGCCAAATGGATCAAGTCTAAGAACATTTATCAAAGCTTTCATTGGAAGCTTCCCTAAATGTTGCCCTTATTTCAATATAACACTTCCCAAGCCACTTTGTTCCTGACCTAATGGACAAATCTAAGGCAGTACAGAAGCACCAAGGCACCATCCATCATAGTCACTATGTCACAGTGTTGAAGTCCTTTACTTGTACAGATGCGGCTCATGGCCTGTCCGAAGTGGAATGCCAAATTTGGGAATGAATCATTCTGTAGCTTCTCATATGCTGTACTTTTACTCTAAATGCATACATGTTTTAAAAAGGGCTTTAAAAAAATCAGATCAGTGGCGTAGCGCGGGAGGTGCAGGGGGGGCCGGCCGCACCGGGCGCAACATCTGGGGGTTAGGGTTAGGGGGCACAAATCCACAGGTTAGGGGGCGCAAATCCACGGGTTAGGGGGCGCAAATTACTTGCCTTGCCCCGGGTGCTGACAACCCACGCTACGCCACTGAATCAGATTACTGCCTTTAGCTCTGATAACTTTTATAATACCAGGCGCTCTCTCTCTCTGTCTGTCTGTCTCTCTCTCTCTGTATGTATGTATGTATGTATGTATGTATATAATAGTTTTACATGAAAAATCCCCAAAGCTACAAAACTTCCACACTTGTGTACATCTAACCTTTTAATAGTCCCTGCCCTCAGGCTGAAAATCTTACTAGTTTCACAAGCCATTCTGGGAGACCTGTTGGTTTTGTTTTGGTTTTTTTAAGAACAGACTAAAAATACTTCAAATAATAATAATAATAATTGCACTTTTTTATTTTGGCTGTGTGATTTTTGTGACTGATGCAAGAGCTTTGAATGGTTTTTAAGTGCAGCAACTACAGTGGTGAGATGAACATGTATGGTTTATTACGGCATATGGAAGGCATAATGGTCAGAAGTAACAAGGACTTGAATGACTGGATTCTGTGCTGAAGGGAGAAGCCAGCCTCTGGATTAGGCCCAAACGCACCTGATTTATCAATTCCACATTTCTCCCTGCTCCCCATGGCTCAGTCTTCCGCTTTATCCTGGTTTATTTCCCAAATATAGCTCTGTCCCACGGCGGGCAGTGATGCCCTCTGCTGGTTCCACAGTGCTATAACTCCCTTTTTGCTTTTTACGCCAAGAATCGGTGGCACCAGCTCTTAGAACATACCTATTTTCTGTAGCCCTGAAAGCTGGGGATCGACCGGAAAATGAACTAAGCAGCTTATAAGAGAAAAAAGAAGAGGGATCTGCAGGGCCAGAACAAGGGGCAGTCTAGTCCTGCATGCAAGCCTGGTATTCAGAGGTAGACTGTCTCTGCACATGGGCGCTCCATCCCTCTCCCGGGCTTGCAGTTTTCTTCAAGCAGATTTCCCTCCCGGCCACGTTTGCATTTATAACTCAAATGCAGTTTGAGGCGTCAGCCCTATGCAGGGCATCTGAACCAACCTCTCGTCCGCTACCCCCCCCCCCCGCCCCGTTGTTTCCCCTCCTAGCCCGCGAAGCCGCCCTAAAACAAGACGAGAAGTACGCATTGCATTGCATGGGGATCATTGTAGCGGGTTGCGCTAGATGACCCCCTGGGTGCCCTTTCCACAACCCGACGGTTCTCGAGAGGCCCCACCTCCCCATGCACACAGCTTCGCCCTCCCCGCCCCCCTAGCAACGCAGAGCCTACTCTTCACTCCCCCCCACTCCGCCCTTTTTAATATTTTTTTGCGGCATGCCGTAAACCATCCCTTCCCGCTACAGGCAGGGCGAGGAGACGAGAGACGGGGAGAGCCTGGAAGGGGAGGTGCCGCCCGCGCCCGCCAGCTGCTGGGGGCATTAGAGCAGCGGCGGCGCCCCGGGGGGGTGGGCTGCGGAGGCGGGGCCACAGTAACAACCCCGCCCCTTTTGCTGGGGGGGGGTGGAAAGGGAAAGCGGGGCTGAATCGCTCGCCTGCGTGGGAACTGGTTGCTTAGATCCCCCATTGGGGCGTATTGGTCCCCCCCCCCTCTCCCTTTTACCTTATTGGGAGTGGCTTTTGTTGTCTCCGTGGGAGGGGTGCTGGTGGGGTTTGCCCCCTCCCCTCCCTCCCCCGTGTGGGTTTCTAATTCATTCCCCTTTCTCTCCCCCCTCCCTTGAAAGAAAGAGGGGAGGGTGCTCACGTCGGGGTGGGCTCGCCTCGCCCAGGTAGGCTGGTCCCTTTCTGTGGCAGGGGAGGGCGCCTCCATCGTTGGTTCTCCTCCTCCTCTTCCTCCCCCCACGTGTTTTAAGGAGAAAAGGGGCCGCCCCAGGCAAGACTCTCGCCTCCTCGCCCGACCCTGCTGCTGCTGCTGCTGCATGCGTGTCCTCCTCCGCGTCCCTTTTCCAGGCTGGCACCGGGGGGGTCGTCGTCATGGCACAGGTGGGGCACCGGGTGGATTACCTGGCGGGCTTCTGTTGCCCGGTGGGGGGGCTGGCGGCTGGCAAGCCCCGCGTGCTGTGCCATGAGAACCAGATTTACCTCTCCAACGGCACCGAGTTCGTCTACGTTTACGACCAAGAGGGGAGGTTGATGAAGGTAAGCGGGGGCCTTTGATTCTGCTGACCCAGATTGGTCCCTTTTGCTACAGGGGGTGGGGTGGGGGACACTCGCGGAGAAACTGGGTCAGATGCTGTGAGGCAGGCAGAACACCCCCCCCCCTTTGATGCAAACTCTTTGAAACGCTAATGGCAGGTGCACAGGATGTCACACATCTGCAGGCTGCACGAATTTATCTGGAATTGCTTCCTCGCCTTGCTTCTAATTGCTAACCTCGTCTAAAATTGCCCCATCGGAGTGCAGGAAAAACCCCCACCGTTTTAGGCACCCAGATTTTGTGTGCCACATAACGTTTTGGGGAATGTGAGAGGTCAGTTGGCCAGCAAAATAAAAGCTTGATCTACCATCTTGGTAGTTCAGTTTCTGTGTGGTCCTTTTTTTTGTTCATCGCCCCTTAGAAGGTGGCAACAGCTGCTGGCTGCTTCTTTGCATGGGCAGAAGATGTAGCTGTGTGTTTTGTGTGTCTGCACCGATCCGCCCTTTGGTGACTTCACAGCAAACCCAAGTATTGCATTTTAAGCATATACCCCAGAGGGTGGGGAAGGTATCGCTGTATGCATGGTTATGTTTTAATAGAACGTTTCTATTCCCCCCTCCCTGCTGCCCCCATTGTGCTCAGAGGAAGAAGACTATGGCTGTATTGTGGCAGAACAATTGGCATTTCTCTAGGAGATCTGGTTGAGAGACGGTTGAGAACCAAAGCCCTGGACTTGCACAAACTTTGCTGTGTGCACCAGGGATGTGGAACCTGTAGCCCTCCAGGTGTTGATGGACCACAGCTGGCATCATTCCTAATAGCTGTGCTGGTTGGCGCTGATGGGAACTGAGAATCCCAACAACCTCTCAAGGGTTACATGTTCACTATGCCTGGTGTGAAGAGAGTTTACACATATGTATTCATGTGCTCATGGAAGAGAACAGAGTGCCAGGCTCTGTACATCTGTTCAGCCACTGAATTGTAGCCAGTACCTTTTCTGGGACCAAATCTAGGTTTGCTTTGCAAGCTTCTAAGCAGATGTGCATAGGCGTTTAGAGCAAGAAGCAGAGTGAAATGGATTCTGTGTGGCTACACATCCAGATTTGGTGTGCCTTGTCACCTGCTTGCCTCGGCAACTGTAGCATGAGACAGAGCATCCTAGTTCCTCCCCTCCCCATCCCTTTATTTCTGTGATAAGATTACATAATGATTTGGGGATTGGTTCTGCAGAGGATCTTGTATATTACCTGTTGGACGCCTCATCTCAACATAACCACCTGTGGCTTTTGGATGTTTGTCTCGTGTGCAATTGACAGGCAAGGCTCCCTGATGTGCCAACCTGAGCTTAAGCATCTAAATCCTCAATTAGGTCTTCTGCTGACTTTCCAATTCACTCTCTCACTCTTAGCAGCCTTTTTTTGCAGCAGGTCGGTTGTCTGTACTACATAATCGACTTACATATGGCATCCAATTTTTGACATCTGCCTGTGGTGGTCTGGGCTTGTTTCTGTGTGTGTCATCTGTCAGATAGAAATCTGCTTCTACCCTCTGGGGGTAGTTCTGTTAAACCAAAGTTTAGAACTGTAAAATATGGGGTGTTCTTTGTTCTGTTCATTTGCACTGTCTATCGTCCCTGTCGTTGAGCGACTGAAGTCTTTTCGTAGGGAGTCTATCATTTCCCCCTGTTACTGCCTGTTGGGCCCATGACAAGCCTTAGCACTATGCTAAATGTATCCCTTTAATTTATTCCCTTGATTGTTTCTAAGGAGCCCATGATTATGGTAATATCTGGCTCAGCCTCCCACACTATTCTCTTGCACAGAGAAGTAGGTCACAAACGGGTTAACACTTCTTCCTTTTAATGCTGCTGATTCCCCAGATCACATGTGATGCTGGAACATCTAGCGTTTGCCAGATTTCTCATCCTTAAGAAGGTGCTCACTTTGCAATCCTCCGAATTGCTGTTGCAGCTTTTACTGCAGACAGACACGTGAGGCTACTGCCAGCTCCTTCGCTCCTGAAATGGAGGCCCATCTTGCATGAAATATGTCACTTGTTCATCAGCAGAGCGCAGCAGCAATGGCAACTGCTAGCAGCTTAAAATGAGGAATTACATATAGACTGCTAGATAATATAAACTCCGCTTATTGCAATGGATGCTCCTCAGAGAAAATGGCAGGAGTTGTACATCCTCGGCAGAGAGAGGAAAAATAAGATGCTGCTGATTTATGTGAGGGAAGGCTATGTTAAATCAAAGTGTGTGCAGACATAACGGCTTCGGATGACACACCACTGGGTATACGGAATGGTACCCAGAGGATGTTGTGTCTGGCCAGACTCAGGATAGGATACAGGAGGTAATAGATGCTCCTGGGAAACTTGCTTCTTTTTCATGTGGCTACAGCATTTTGAGGAGACATTCCCAGGGTACCCTTGGGGTGGAACCCAGCGTTGCACTGTTACAAACGTTCTGCCTGCTCAAGAATTGCAACTTGCCAGATGGAAAGATGATTTTGGGGCATGTGGGAGCAGCGGGGTGGGGAGGCCTCTTGCACAAGGCTTCAACTGATGAGGTGTGTTAGGTGAACCCCACCCCTTGTGTTATTATAATGGGGAAGCTCTGGGATAGCTCAGTCAGTAGAGAGCACGAGACTCTTAACCTCAGGGTTGTGGGTTCGAATCCCACGTTGGGCAAAAGATTCCTGCATTCCAAGGTGGTTGGACTAGATGGCCCCTTACGATTCTGTGATTCTATTGATTATTTTCAAATGAACTGTGTGGCACCTTTGAAAGCAGACAGGTGCTGACTTTGTACTGGCTTTGCACCCACACCTTTGACCGCAGAGCAACGTGGATGAATTAAAGTGAAGCTTCTTCCGTTGTGTCTTCATGACGGGCAAAGCTCCACTTCCTAATTTTCACCATGCCAGGCTGCTGCTAATAACGCAGGAGATTGCCAATCTTTTATTTTTCTCTTAGTGGCCAATCTTATGTGTTAGGCTTTAGTAGTCATGAAGAAGCAAGACTGGTGTTCTGCCATTTTGGCTTCTTTGGAGTGAAGAAGGTTTATATTAGGTCACTTTAGACCAGTGTTTCCCATACTGGGTCTCCATGCATCACCCTTAGCCAGCAGGACCAGTGGTTAGGGATGATGGGAATTGAAGTTCAAAAACAGCTGGGGACCCAAATTTGGGAAACACTGCTTTAGATGATCAACAGCCTGCTCTGGGTGTGTGTCCATATACCTGGCCTTCCTGCGGGGTCAAAATGTGTCTCAACCAGGGGATGGGGTTATAGAGGTGGCTCCCAGTGCCCTCCTTCCCTTGTAGGATTACTGAAGACCTTCTAAGACCTTCTCCTTTCCCTTTCCTTGGCCTGTTTCCTTCCTAGGCTGTCTACAGGTTCCCCGATCAAGTTTGGCACGTGGAGCTTCTGCCTCTCCACCAGCAGCTCTATATCCTCTGCGCTGGAGTTGGTATTTACTGTGTTTCCTTGGACTACCAAAGCAGGTGAGAGACAGGGCGAGGGCGTTACCTGGCAGGTGTTTCATACCTGTTTCTGAGGGCTCCAGGTTCTTCCACAAGGCTGGATTAGTGGTCTGGGCTGGAAGGCCTGGGCTATCAAGGAATGGCTCCTACTCTATGCTTACTGTTCTCACATCCTTGGAAATGGAGATTTCTTAGGAATTAATGATCATGTTGCCACCAATGTTGGCGACCAGGCTATCTTCTTCCTTACCAGGCTTAGAACTTTTTCAGTGACATGATCCAAACAGACCCACTCATTTGTCATGTTTATATTGCAGTCCTGTACCCACTTACCTGTGGGTAAGTCCCAGTGGGCTCAGTTGGGCTTGAATACTTAGTTGAGTATTCACATACAGAATTGTGTGTTTTTACACTTCTCCCTGTGGCCCTTTCACGGTTACCGACTGTCATTTTGTAGTTTCTTCATTCTGCTTTTTAAGATAAAGCGGTAGAGCATCTGATTTGCATGCAGAAGGTCTCGGGTTCAGGTACGGCTGGAAGAGGTGTCCTATCTGAAAACCTGGAAAGCCACTGCCAGCCAGTGTACCAATTATTATTATTATTATTATTATTATTATTATTATTATTATTATTCTGCCCTTTATCGAAAGATCTCAGGGCACTGTACAACGTTAAGAACATGTTTTATGGTGCATAATAATAACAACATAACATAAAGCATAATAATAGAATAGCTCAGTTGGTTTGAGTGTAGTTCTGATAATGCCAATGTCGCAGGTTCAATCCCCATATGGGTCAGCTGAATATTCCTGCGTTGCAGGGGGTTGGATTGGATGATCCTCAGGGTCCCTTCCAGCTCTACGGTTTAATAATAAGGAAGAACAAGCACAGCTTGATAATAAAATAATCATTATTATTATTATTACTGAGCTAGATGGACCAATTGCTCTGACTCTGTATCTGCAGTTTTCAGGCAGAGAATTGGCCCACACAGCAGCAACCTCAGTCAGTATTTTTTTTTAATGGTAATAGCAGCCAGAAAGAGGGGTGATGGTGTTTGCATTTGCAGCACTAGGGAAGCTAGTCTTTAGCATTCTCCACTCCCTCTGTACCTTTTTGCCTAGTTAAAATTGCCACCCCTCCATTTTGCCATATGGTACAGTTTCTAAATGGGAAAATGGTGAGGGGTGGATATTAAACCCCTTCCTCCCCAATGCTGCAGCCCCAGTCTGAACCCCTTTGAGTTGTAGCCAACGAAATCATTGCATGTGCAGGACATCTTTCCTGAGCAGAATTTCCCCTCTTTGCATCTCCCCTCCAGGCCCCCCTCCCCAATAAGACTCTGGGGGGGCAGTCCTCCAACCCTCCGGAGCCAATTGGGGCAGCGGCAAGGAGAGGAAGAGGGAGTCCTGTTCCACTTGCAGAAGTTGTTCCTCGCATGCAGTGATTCAGTTGGGCGCCACACACTCCTTTGGGGCAGCCACTGTCCTATTTGTGGTTCTCCTGCTTTGCATCTGAGGTGCCTGTTTGCCTTCTTGTGCCTCTCTGCCACAGCTCCCCATCTTCCCAAGCTGCTTGTGAGTCTTCAGGGCAGCAAAAGGGTTAAGTGGAGGAAGGGGGGTTTGCTCTCCCTCCAGAGCAGTAACTTCCCTCTCCTTTACCCAGCTGGCTGCTCCCGAATTCAGCTCTGTGAATCACTGCCACCTCCACCTTTGTTTCTGAGCTATACCCTTTGGCTCCACTGAGAGCTTTCCCTTGTTTGCTTTGAAGGTTAGCGAAGCGGGCAGACAGCGAGGAAAACGACTGCTTCTCCAGCGTCCTCCCCATGGGCTCCGACACCTGCACCTTCCCCGACGCCACGCTTTGCACCTTCACGCTCCTCAACGACGTCCTGGTCACCCTCTCGCAAGTCCAGGGGAAGTGGTGCATGAACCTACACAACCTCCCGGGCCCTGAGGACCGGGGGAACTTGCCACGCCAACCGATAAGCCATGTGGATATCACCACCAGCACCAACAACGATGGGGACCTGTCTCTGGCGCACTTCCTCCCCGTCCTGTGTTGCGCCTCATCCCCCAGCGCCACTGACCACAAGGAAGGCCTGCGCCACTCGGGGGGCTTTGTGCTGGAAGAGCCTCTCTTCAGCCTCCTCTTTGGCGTCGATGCCGCCATGTTGGATTCTCCCATGATCCTCTGTGGCTTCCCAGACGGGCAGCTCTGCTCCGTGCCCTTGAAGGCCCTGAGCTCTCCCGACAACCGAAGCTGCGAAGATTCGCCCGTCAAGATCCTCCACCACTTGGAGGAGCCGGTTGTCTTCATCGGGGCCCTGAGGACAGAGCGGCGGTCCCCAGAGGCAGAGGAGCTGCCCGCCTACGGAGACTTGGGCTGCGACTGTGTCGTGGCGCTGGGTCACTATGGCAAAATGGTGGCCATCAAGGCGGCTCAGGGAGAGGAAGTCAAGGTCCCGGAGCTCCGCGAGTATTGCCTTCAGGGGCCCGTCCTGTGCGCGGCCTGTAGCGGGGGAAGCCGCATGTACTACAGCACCCATTCCGACATCTATGCCGTCGACTTGGACAGCAACATCCCGGAGGCCGAGAAGGTGGAGGACGCGGCAGGGACCCTTCCGTCCGCTCTGTCTCCCGCCAGCTTGAGCATCTGCAGTGTGGTGGCGCTCTCCTTGTCTTCCCGGGAGTCGGAAGGTACTGCAATGTGTCAGGGAATTACTCTGTGGGCTTAAAGTATCAGGAATAACTTGGGCATGGGGCCATTGTGAGCATGCAGCCCTCAAAATGGCTGCTTGTAAATGGCGAGATGAAGGCGGATGAGTTGTGAGGAAGTGGTGGCCAGGATGTACCTTAGCTGGGGCCTGGCTGTAGTCCCTCCCAGGCCTGCACTGCTCTGCGACACCATTGGCTCTCTGTCATGTGGGCAGGATTTGGTTCCACAAACAGGCCAGAGAACCAATGAGGATGGGATTTGGGTCCACAAAGAGGCCAGAGAACCAATGGGGGCAAGATTTGGTTCCACAAACAGGCCAGAGAACCAATGGGGACGGGATTTGGTTCCACAAACAGGCCAGAGAACCAATGGGGACGGGATTTGGCTCCACAAACCGGCCAGAGAACAATGGGGGTGGGATTTAGGTCCACAAACAGACCAGACTATTTTAAATCTGTCCTTACGCTGGCAGACAAGCCTCCTGGGCCAGATGTGGCCCTGAGAGAGGTGCCACTTGCAGCCCGTTCAGTTGCCAATACAGAAATAGGAAAAGGACCGGGGAAAGGAAGACAGTCTTGTGACTCTGGGCGGAAGCTTGGGGCCTTGCTGTGCCCACCTTCCCTTTCCTTTTCCCAAGTGCTCCCCACCCTTCTCCTCAAGAACGTTAGCTGCTGCTCAGGGCTCTGGAGACTCTTGCCCCCGCCCACAGTTCCTGTCAGCAAGCTCCTTCAGCCCCCACCACACTCTGAGCCTTAGCACGCTGTGGGTGAGCTACAGCCAGCATGGTCCCCGGGCTGCAGGCTTTGGCCAAAGGTGGGGCCTTTGCCGATGAAGCAACCTGTGTCCCCCTGAGAGTGAGTGTGGGGCCGTATCTTCAGGGTCTGCCCCAAAGTTCTCCCTTGCTACCATCCCTCCTTAAGGCCCCCATTTCCCTGTGAGCCATTCATGCCAAGCCCCCCAAGTTGGGCCTAGCCAGTCAAGGAGTGGGGAGTTCTCTTGTTCTGAGGAGAAAATGGAAACATTTGCCTGCCAGCCTGCCTCCCTGCATGTCTCCAGCCTCATCCCAAGGCCTGCTTTCTTCTCTAGAGAGAGAGAGAGAGAGACGAAAGCCTCTGGCAGAAGCTGTGCCTATCCTGCGCTGGCTCCAGGGTGCCACGGTTCTCTCTTTCTTCAGCATCCTGCACAGAGGGGAGCTTAGGGCCGGCACAGAGCAACCCCAGGCGCTAAGAGAAGCAGAAGGAATTGAATGGCAGTTCAGGAGCTCTGCCTCCTCTGGCAAAATGGCTCTGTAACGCTGTAGCCATTCAGAGTCTTGTTTTTTCCCCTTTTTCTTGTGTGGAACAGCTGCATTGTGCTTGCTCACCATGCAAGAGGCATTAATATCCTGTGTGCAGGAAGCAGCCTTCCTCTCGCCCTCGACAAGGATCAATAAAGGCTCAGCGGCTGCCATTTGTCTCTTGCCTTCAGAGCAGATCAGGAGTGGGGCCGCTTAGCCTGCCAGGATGGGATTAAGAAGCGTGGGGCTCTTTGCACCCACTCTTCCCATCACGGGCAGCATCAGGGATGTTGCCCAGACTCAGAATTACAGCGTTTACTTCATTGTGAATATTTGGGTTTCTACAACGCAGGAAATGTCTTTCATGTACTGGGCTGTTGAACTGAGCAGGAAAGGAAGATGGTGTTGGCTGAGAGGGCAGACAAAATAGCATTGACACAGGGCACGTGCGCTCATGAGAACTAGGACCTTAGGTTTGTTGGTTTCTTAATTGATTCCTGAAGATCTCAGGGAGGCAGATTTTGCCCGTTGCCTTGTCCCATGTCCTGTCCGGACACCACCCTGCCCGCAGGCCAGTTCTCTCATCTCAAGAGCTTGCAAATCGGGAGATGGAAACAAAACTGAGGAACAATGCGGCCACACAGAACCAAGTGAAAAGAGGCCGGCTGGCCCCTGTGCGCAGCCGAGACAGGATTCTGCAGGGAGCATGTATGTGTGAGTTTGCACGTCTTCTCCCGAGTGCTGCCGAACTCTTATCGGAAGCGGATTCTCCGTGCCCTCACAGCCCACCCCTCTTCAGCTGCCTGTCACTTCGCTGCAGCATCACTCACGACAGCGATCCTCTGTGGGGACCAAGCAGCGGGAAGCCGCTTGTGCTTGCACAGTTTGCCTGGCAGCAAGGAGCTGTGCGCTTCCTTTGTAGCAAGGTGGCTGATGCATCAGCATCAAGGATCCTTTCCCCCTTCCTTTGGCTCCCTTTCCTGCTCTGTCCCCAGGGCGGCTCTGCATCTTTCTCACTCCCCCTGGTGCCATCGCTTTCCACCCCCCCACCCCCCCGTGTGATCAGTTTCCTAGTGAGGGGCGTGGCAACTTCCGAATTTGCTTTGTTCCCACTGATGCAGCCGTCCGGCTCCCAAACATTCAGCACAGTCTCATAAGGTTCATGGTCTTCCTCACCACACCTTGCAGCTGCTCCTGTGTGCAGATAGGAAATTGCAGCCTCATGATTAGCACTCCAGTGTTTTTCAGACCTCTCCCCCTCCCTTTTTTTTTTTAATGTGGATTCGGAAAGGATTCTTGTCTGACTTACCTTTCTTCCCCTGAAGCGCCAGTACAGTGCTACCTCCGGTTAACTTAATTTGTTCCGGGGGTCTGTTCTTAACCTGAAACTGTTCTTAACCTGAGGTACCACTTTAGCTAATGGGGCCTCCCGCTGCCGCCATACCGCCACCACGCAATTTCTGTTCTCATCCTGAAGCAAAGTTCTTAACCTGAGATACTATTTCTGGGTTAGCAGAGTCTGTAACCTGAAGCGTCTGTAACCTGAGGTACCACTGTACTGGAATTCTAGACCAAGCATGGGCAAGAAAGTCGATGGGGGATTATTGCTGGATCTCAGGTTGGCAAGGATTCATGAGTCCCAACTGTTACAACAAAAATGAAACACACACCCCAGAGATATACTGCTGAAATAAAGAAATCAGTAGGCAAAGCTGGGCGTAGGTTATTGTCTGGAAGAATTGCGATCTCAGTTTATCTCTGACGCTCAAAACAAAATGGTGGACTTAGGATTCCTCACTGCAGAGGTGGAGAGCCTGTGGGTGCAGGGGCGGAGGGAAGGGGGGGCGATGGGGGTGGTCCGCCTCGGGTGTCATCACTGAGGGGGGTGACATTTGGCACGCCGCCCACCCACGACTCCCAAGCCTACCCCAAGCCGTTGGGGGAAGGGGCGGAGCTGCGCTGCTTTGCCGGTGGCATTCCTCCCTTCCCCCTACATTTTGACAGCTCAGGGGAGGCTTGGGAATCACAGGTGGGCGGTGTGCCATTGCCCCCCCGCTCCCAGGCTGCTTCCTCGGGGGGGGGGGGAGCCTCCCCCGAGCTGGCAAAAGGAAGAGGGAAGAAAGGAAGGCTACTGGCAAAGTGGAGCGGCTCGCCCCTGCCTCTGCCCAGGAAGCAGCCTCCTGGGACACCCACCCTGCCCCATGGCCCCACCCACGGGTGCACAGCATGTTCCGGGTTCTAGAGCAGCTAGCTCCGCCTCTGTGTGGGTGTCGCCCTTGCACTGCAGCTCCCATAATCCCTTGCCAATGGCCATTCTGTTTTGTTTTGTTTTTCAAAAAAAATTATTGGTTTTCACAAAATTATAAACAAACAAACAAACAAACAAAAATCTTAATCTTATTAAAATTACACTTATTAGCATTATTAAGTGACTTCCTCGCTTCCCCTTGGTTGAATTTCAATGCATATCCTTTTAACGGTTTTCCAAAATATAATTCTTATAAACTTAACTTAATCATTTAACATCCTTATATCTTTTCAATTCAAAATTAAACATAATAATTCATCACTTAACTTATATAAACTCAGAAGAAGAAGAAGAAGAAGAGGTGTTTGGATTTGATATCCCGCCTTTCACTCCCTTTAAGGAGTCTCAAAGCGGCTAACATTCTCCTTTCCCTTCCTCCCCCACAACAAACACTCTGTGAGGTGAGTGGGGCTGAGAGACTTCAGAGAAGTGTGACTAGCCCAAGGTCACCCAGCAGCTGCATGTGGAGGAGCGGAGACACGAACCCGGTTTCCCAGATTACGTGACTACCGCTCTTAACCACTACACCACACTGGCTCTCAAGCCAATCAAGTACCTGCAAGCTATTTCCAATTAATTTAACTTGACATATTTAACTAAATAATCATTAAATTTTGTCCATTCTTCCTGATACTCCTCCTCTTCCTCCCGATAAGGTCGGCTAGGACCTGACCTGCCAATGGCCATTCTGGCTGGGGCTGATGGGAGCTGGGAGTCTGACAATATCCCTGCTTTGATCTGAAGTGTATGACTTTTGCACCTGGCTCTCTGATTGGTAGGTCTCAAGGTTCAGCTGAAAACCTTAAGAGGGGTTGAGGTCAGGCCCACATCCTCCTGAAGCCGTTTTCTAGCACCCCACCCTCCGCCCCAATCTCCATCTCTTGTGTGCCTTTCTTTCCTCAGGTGAGTCCGAGCTTCTGGCGTTATCTGCCAAAGGCCGCCTCATGACCTGCGGCTTGTGCAGCCCGGATGATACGCAGCCTTTCAAGATGAACCCTGACAAAGCTGGGCAGAGGATCAAGGAGCTGCTGTCTGGGATAGGCCATGTCTCTGAAAGGTAGGAGCTGTCTGGTATTTGCATCCCTCTGCCTCCCTCCCTTCTCTGTCTCTCATGCACACAACATATTGCACACACCGGATGTTTTGTGCATTTTTTCCTTTTCTTTTTTTTAGTGCATATAGAGAAAAATTCAAATAATATTTTTTCCTTTTTTTAGTCCAAGCAAAGACTTTGATCTAAATACAATTAAAACATAGAGAGGCGGAGTTGGGGGGGGGAGGGAGAAAGGAATAAAGAAAGAGAGGGAGAGAAATAAAGAAAAAGAACTAGAAAAGAGGTTAAGAGAGAGAGAGAAATAAACTTCAGAAGGTAAGGGACTTCTGATTCTTCGTCTGTCCACTATATATAAACAATATTCACTTCATCCACCCCAATATAACACCCAATGAAGTCATTTTCTACAAACAAACGTTCTCTTCAACCCTCAAATCCTAACACCGTTATTTCATTTTCTTTTTCATGCAAAAAGTTTATGAGAGGATTCCAACCTTTAACAGATGCTAACAATGACTTTTTTTCTGAACAACCATGTCAATTTCGCCATCTCAGCTAAGTCCGTTAGTTTTAGCAGCCGTTCTTCCATTGTTGGAAATAATGAATCCTTCCATCTTTGTGCATGTAAAAGTCTCGCAGCCGCAACACACTCGGTGTTTTCATATGAATATCTTGCAGTGCCAACGGGATTGTCCTTCCTCAGAAATTGGTATGGGGAGGTCAGCTTTGGCAATCTGATGGCAACATCCAAGGATCAAAAGCTGGCCACAGGTGCCTTGCAAACAGGTTGGCAATTATAGCTCTGTTTGGGCATGCAGCCCATCATTTAATTCTCTTGGCTGGGCTCCACCATTGTCTGCAACTGGGGACTAAAACAGAGAGTTTGCAGGCTCCCTGCATGATTTTGAACCCTGGGTGTGCTTGTACAGCAGGTAGCCTTTTTCGGACCGCACCCATTCCCCTCCCCACCCAAAGAAAAGGCATGGCAAGCAGCAGATTTGGGCAAAAGGAGAGTGGCAGTTCTTGTCTTCTCCTGTGTTCTTGCACAGGATTTCCCGTGCATGTTCATTTCTGGCAGGCGAGTGCCTTTGGCCCCCTGTTAATTCCTCTTTCCTTTTGTGTGTCTATCCACACCAGCTCTTGGCCTTCCCTGTAATCCGTTAGGACCTTCAGGCTCCAGTAGCAGCACCGGCATGACTGTGTTTCTCTCTCTCCCCCCCCCCCCGGTCTCTGCAGAGTGTCATCGCTGAAGAAGGTCGTGGACCAGAAGAACCGTGCTCTGACGTGTCTGAACCAGGTGATGAACGTGAGCGCGGCTTTGCTGTCTGGCCAGAGCAACCAGAAGCCCATCACTTGCACCATCACCACCCACTGGAGCCACATCCTGGTCCAGGACAGCTTGGCGGTCTCCTGCGTTTTGGAGAACGCCAGCGAGTGCACCCTGGAGCGCGGCTGGACCTTCTGCGTCCAGCTCTTCGCCAGCTCCTGCGACTTCGAAGAGGACTCGTCCGATTCCGCCACCACCTACACCTTCCCCATAGACCAGCTCCTCCCCGGCAACAAGACGGAGGTGACTCTCCCGCTGGGCCCCGCTGAGGGCTCCAAGCTGGAGCTGCCCTTCATGGTCTCCTGCTCCCTCTACTACAGCCTGCGGGAGATCCTGGGCACCGTCTCGGAGTCAACCGACCTGCTGGACGACCTGCTCTCCGACGACTCCACAGGCCTCTCCCCGGACAGAGAGGGCATCTGCCTGCCCCTGAAGGAAGTCACCATTGACCTCCTGCAGTGCCTCCGCTTGGGCGCCACCAACGGCAGCATCTCTGAAGCCTCCCCTCCTGCAGCTGCCCTCCCCCTCCCTGCGGACCCCCTCGACACCTTCCTGAAGCTGTCCCAGATGCAGTCTGAACTCGAGAGCGTTGAAGGCGGCGGAGAGCTGGTCCCAAGAGTTCTCGGCCCTCTGGGAGAGGCGTACTTGGCTCCCTCCGTGGCCTCGATCAAGGTGTCCTCTGAGCTGCTGAGAACCACCCTGAAGGACTTCTGTGCAGGTGTGTGATGCTTGGGGGTTACCGGTGACCTCTTTCCTTTCTCTCTGCCTCTCCCTGGTGAGGGTTTTTAGTGCCTGCTGAGCCCACCTGCATTGGCGGTTCTTAAATGCTTATTCCCCCCCACACACACACACATGCTGGAAGAGGTGGCTTGTTTTGCGTGCAGAGGAGGCTGTTTGCATCATGGGGAGCTTCCTTGTCAATGGGCTGGTTTTATCCCATCCTTGGGCAGCAACGTGCGGCCAGCTGTCGTTTTATTTCGTCGCATCCCGTTTACAGCCCCTCTCGTCCTCCAAAAAGAGTTCAGAGCAACTCCCATATGCTTCCTCAGGGTGTCCTCACCCAGATCTGGCAGCTCACTTGGCCAGCTCCTGCTTTAGCCTCTCTTTTGGAAAAGGCATTTATATCTGCCTTTGGGCTGTTCTGTTTGCCAACTCACCCCTCCTGGCGCAGAGGAGAATAATGCAAGCTGCCCGACTCGGGCTTCGGCTCCGGCTCTGTCTCCAGGCCAAAGGCAAGCTGTGTAGAAACAGTTTTACTTAAAACTCACAGTGGCCGTCTATCCCCAACAAACCTTGTAGAGAAAATGCTGGGTTTGTGCTCATACCTTCGTTTCCAAGGATGTTGTTGCAGGAGCCCGCTTGACCCTGGCTGGTTAAAAACAACCTCAGAAAACACCCATCCTCTGGCTGTTAATGAGTAGCATGTGGCCATGTTTATTCCTTAGTTTGGATGTTTTTCGTTACTTTGAATTCCAGAGAAATCAGTGCCACAGCGGTGATGTTCTTGCAAAGGTATCCCTGGGGGCATATGTCCCTTGAGAAAGACTTTCCTAGGTTGAGTATTCTGTGCTAAGCCTAGGACTGATACTGGAAAAAGATTATTATTCTGTTTGTGAGCTGTTGGCCTTGCAGGACCCCAAACAACTTTTCTAAGCACCTTTTCCCACCTAAGTATTCCCCGCAGAGGACCTTAAGGTCAATGAATAACCATAGTTTAGAGGTCCCAGGCCCTAAGGAAGTCAGGCTATCCTCCACCAGGGCCGGGGCCTTCTCAGTGATGGCTCCAACCTGGTGGAATGCTCTGTCCCCTGAGACTAGGGCTCTGCAGGATTTAACCTCCTTCCGCAGGGCCTGTAAGACAGAGCTATTCCGCCTGGCTTTCAGTTTGAATTTTATTCCCCTCTCTTCCCTCCCCCTCCCCTTTTTATGAAGATTACCCACTCTGGGACCCCACAGCTAATTCTCCCCTGGCCTCCTCGCTGGCCCAAATAGGACTAATTTTGCCAGCTAGACCTGGTGACCATCTAATGTTTATTGGATGGATTTTCCCCCAAATTGATTTTTGAACTTTGAATTTATTGTTATTCACGCTTTTATACTGTATTTTATGCTGGGTTTTTTTGGTTGTATTACAATTTAGTGTTTTAAATTTGTTGTTAGTTGCCCTGAGCCCGGTTTTCTGAACCAGGGAGGGTGGGGTATAAATAACAAAATTATTTATTATTATTATTATTATTATTATTATTAAGTATGAAGGCAGCTAATTTCAAGGCCAGGCATCTCTGCAGTGAAGAATTTCAATTGTTGGCGGATGATCCCTGCAGAATCCTTTATGGAACCATAGTTACATCGAACCAGAGAGGCAAACTTGGGTCTTCCTCTCTTCCCTGATATAGTGTTCCATACTAGCACCTTAAAGTTTGAAAATGATTCCCAAATTCTTCAGCAGGGTGGGGAAAACTCTGCTGCCAAGCAAGGAGTTGCACCTGGACCCAACTCCCCATTTGAAAGAAAAGGGGGCTGTGAAGTAAAGAAATGATAATGTAATGGGAATTGGAGTTGCTTGTGCGTAAACTGCAACCTGCTCCAAGCTAGCCGTGTAGCTAAAACTTTCCCCGGTTGACAGCCCTTGAAACGCGACTGTCTTAGTCACTGGCAGAATCCGTCAGTGGGCGGGACCTAAATTTCTTCCAACATAAAAGTTGCTTGACACCAAGTCTCCTCCTAGATTCTCTGCGTGGAAACCTTCTGCGCAGCGTGGGCGTGCCAAGCGGAGGTCCTGTGCTCTCTCCGCTGATTTCACTGGAAGAGTCTCTGAGCCTCCCCTCCACCTTGCTCCCGGCTTCCCCTTTCTCCCTGGTGTCCCCTGGATTTCTTTCCCCTGTGGGAACCCTCTCTCTCTCCTTGCTAGTTCCCTCCCCTGCATCACTGGAGCGACTTTCCTCTCCTCTTCCCTCTGATGGCAGTTCCCTGACAGATAATGCCATTGGCACATGCTAGCAAAAAAAACCCAGGCTGGCCCTCCTCATCTGTACTTCCCAGTCTGCAGATCCTACTTCCAGCCAAGGCTGGCGTGCAAGGTTTGCCAAAACAAGCAAAAATATTTTCCCCCAGGAGCATCAAATCCTGTATTTACAGTTAATTACGCTGGGTATAAATTTGCATAATTGTCCTCATTGGGTTGGGTTGTTGTCATAGTAAGATTCGAATGCCTTTGCCAAGAATGATGGCCGTGGTGGCGAGATTAGGATCTGGGGGTTCCCTTGATCCATCTGCTGGAACTGTGGATCCAGCTCCCGGCAGCCTTTTGAGCTGCTGCACCTGCAGCGAGGAGAGCAGCCTGGGACAGGCACATGTGCTTTTGCAAAGCATTAAATTTGGGATTGGGTCTTTTGCCTACAAACCAGGTGTGTGCCCTAGCCTTGGACCGTCTGCTGCAACTGGCCGCTCCTTTCACCCCACCAAGTTGGCAACCAGTATCAAATCACCCCTTTGCTTGGCTTGCAAATATTCTGCCCCCTGCCATATTGCACTGAGGGACAATCAGAAGAACCGGTGGGGCTATGGGGTCTTTCGCGCTCCCTGTTAACTTGCATCGGGAACAGCCTCGCCTTGTGCTGCTGCGGCAAATAATCCCGGCCAGCAGCTTCCCAGGCGCTTCAGGTGGTTGGTGCAGGGTGGAAATCGGGGAGAGGGGCAGTCGATGGCGCCTGCGAGCCGCCCACAATTCACACGTGCTTAATGATGGTGTCTGCTCTTCTTCTCCGTTGTCGCTGCTCAGATGTCTCGCTCTGCTGCGCTGTGCTACGATGGCTGCTGGCGGAGAACGCCGAGGCGGACGCCCTGCAGAGCCAGGATGCAGCAGCCGTGCGGGGGCTGGCCCCAGATGGAGGCGAAGTGCAGTTGAACATCCGAGAGGCAAGGCATGAGTCGTGGGCTGGGCCTAAGGGAGACGGGCGTAGGGTTATCCTCCTGCGGGCGCCTTGGCCAAGCCAAAACCTGGCGTGGTTTGGGTTAGAATGTTGAAAAGTTCCGTACAGCAGCAGCCTCTGCCCTTGGGTCAAAGCTCTCACCTTGCATTCCCCTTTCAGGTACCTGGAGTAGTGTCTCTGCTGGCCTCATAAGATTCTGGAGCCTGACCTTAGATTATAAGAAGCCTGAATATGGCAGAGGGAAAAGAGATCTTGGGAATACCTGGATAGGAAACTTGAAGCAATTGAATTACAGCTTTTTGCCAGGCTTTTCTGCACGCCTTGCGTGACCTGTGGGGTGAGGAGACCCATAGCTCTGCACAGGCCTCGGTACATCTGTAGACCTCTGCACGTCCTGCCCACCCCACCCCCCTCTCTCTCATCTCCAAGTTGGGAAATTGCTGCTGTATATGCAGAAGATAAATGGAGCAACCCAGCACATGGCTGGAATTTCTGCATGCTCACTGCAGTAACTGAATCACAGTGGCTAGGTTGGGCTGAAAGCATCCTTTTCTGAGTACTATAGCACTAGGTGTAAGGGAGAATTCCCTATAGCAAGTTGTGTCTGTATGTGTCAGGCAGGCAGGCAGGCAACCTATTAAACAAGAGCAGTGGAAACTGCTAGGGCAAATGCCCTGGTTTCTGACCCCTGTCATTTTTTTCTCAGTTGCTTCACTCACAAAGTAAAGTCTTGCAAGTTTAACCTTGGAAAGACGGGTGGGTTTCTGGCATACGAGAATCGGTGGCTCTCCAAATGTCGCTGAAGTCCCAAGTCCCACCAGTGCCAACCCCCATATCCCACAGTCAGAGATGATAGGAGTTGCAGCTCAACACCACGTGGAAGGCCACAGACTCCCCACCTCTCCTCTAGCTTACCCAAAGGCAGATTCTACAAAGTCATGCTGTGTGCAACAGCCTTCTATCTAGTCCAGGGATGGGGTACCTTTTGCAGCCCTTTTGGGCAGACCTTCCAGGGCCTGCGTGCCAGGGGCTAGAGCCAAACATGGACAGGGCAGGAAATGTGAGTCCCACCTTTGTAGAGTAGGCTACATTACACACTCTCTCTCCCTTTCTCTTTTCCATTCAGGCTGGCAAGACACATCACAGTTCAAGGACTCATTCTAACCAGGCAGGAGTGCTTGTTAATAAGGGCATGGAAATGGGGCCAGGGAGGGGTAGTCTGAAAGGGGGTGGGCCAGTTTGGACAGAGTCCCGGGGGGCCAGATGGAAAAGGCCTGAGTTTCCACAACCCAAGGGCTCAGCTGCGTTTGGTCTCCTTTGCCCTCGGTTACTGAGATATGAACATTGCTACCGCTTGACTGCAGGAGCCTGGTCCAGGGCACTAAATAAACGGGTTTCTCTTGCTCATCAGCTCTGTCGCATTTCAAGGGGGAGGGTGATCAGAGAGGAGCTTTGGCTGCCCTCCCTTTAATCCTCTTGCCGCAGCACATAGCCGATGTTAATTGCTAGCTGGCTCTGCCACCGTGGCCAGTAAACCCCCCGAGGGGGTGGCGGAGCGCTGGCAACCACCCGGCCCCTCTGGCTTTGCGCAAGGGAGCATTAATAACGCCAGCAGTGATTAGTGGTCGTGCTAATTCTGCTCTGGCTGGCCCTTGCGGATTAAGCTCATCGGGGTGCATTTCAGTGGGGCACGGACAACAAGCCCTCTCATTTCGGCAGGGCGCAGGGGCTTCTGGCCCAGCGTTTCAGCTGGCCACCGCCGGGGTGCCAATTCATGCCCATGTTTGGTGGGTCTCAGCATCATCTGGGTAAATTCAGGAGAGGGGAGAAGTGGGCGATCTGTGGATCTGTTAATTAAAGCTACTCCCCTGGCATCTCCGTGGAGTCTGGGAAGTTACTGGGCACTGTCTTGCCACGGTTGGAGGAGAGATAATAGTGGAAGAGGGTAGGACGGGAAATGATTAATTTCCCCCAGAATCTGCAGAAGCGTGCAACAAAATATTAGACCCAAGGGGTCCAAATGCCGTCTTCGCCACCAATATGGCAAGCTGTGCCAGCCACCTGCTTACATCCCCTGTAAAATGGAAATGGATGGTGGGCTTTTTCTGAAAACAGACCAGTGAGGCGCTTTGCCGCTGGGCTTTTTAATTTGCACTGTTTGGATGAATTTGTGGCAATGGTGTGTCCTCCTTATCCTCCAGGTGGCTGTCAGTGACCTGAACCCAGCAGGCCCCATCCAAGCCGTGGAGATCATAATCCAGAGCTCACCGATGGAAAACATGTCCCAGCTGCACCATGCTGTGGTCAGGCGCATTCAGGTACCTGAGATTTCAGATAAGTGGGAGGGAGAGAGATGCTGTTTTGGGGTTCTGGCATCCATCGGCTTCGGCCAGCATGGGCTAAGAATGGTCAGGGATGGAGGGCCACAGATTACATGTTTACTATTAATGTTTGATGTTTTTAATTACATCTTGATAACATGCTCTGGTTATCTCCTGCTTGGACTACTGCAAGGCACTATTTGTGGGGCTATCTTTGAAGGTGACTCAGAAACTACAACTAATCCAAAATGCAGCAGCTAAACTGGTGACCGGGAGTGGCTTCTGGGACTATATAACACTGATCTTAAAGGCTCCTCATTGGCTCCTAGTACGTTTCCGAGCACAATTCAAAGTGTTGGTGCTGACCTTTAAAGCCCTTAACAGCCTCAGCCCAGTATACCCGAAGGAGCATCTCCATCCCCTTTGTTCAGCCCAGACACTGAGGTCCAGCTCCAAGAGTCTTCTGGTGGTTCCCTCATTGTGAGAAGTGAGGTTGCAGGGAACCAGGCAGAGGGCCTTCTCGGTGGTGGTGCCCACCCTGTGGCATGCCCTCCTGTCAGATGTGAAGAAAATGCAGAACTATCTGACTTTTAGAAAACATCTGAAGGCGGGCCTATGTAGGGAAGTTTTTTTGTGTTTGCTGTTTGACAGTGTTTTTAATATTCTGTTGGGAGCCACCCAGAGTGGATGGGGCTACGCTGTCAGATGGGTAACATATAAATAATATTATTATTGTTATTCCCCACTCTAAAGGGTTTGAGAAACAGGAACCCTGTTCTGCCTCATTCCAGTCATCTTTGAAAAGTGTGGCTCCTCTGATTCTCTTATTCGAAGGCAAGGAGCCTGGATTTCTCCATTGGTTAATCTTGCTTTAATGAGCCCCCCACCTTTTTTTAAAAAAATGCAGACTCTGATTCTGGAGCAAGCAGCCGAGGACTCTTCTCCCCCAGATATCCGTGTGCAATACCTCCACCAGATCCAAGCCAACCACGAGGTAAGAGGCACTTCTCTCCCTGAACCACCACCACCACCCTCCCAGGTGTCCTTAGGTTCCAGGGGCCACAGAAGCAGATCTTGCGCCACATAGTTCTGCCTGGATTGTTGCAGGAAGGCTGGAGAGCGGAGTGGTGGTGGCAGCAGCAAGGGAGGTGGGTGGGTGAGGCGAATCACATGCAATCCCAGGCCTTTTGCTGCTTGGGTTGAGCTCTGGAATTGCCTCTGCCCAGAGCAGTTAACCAGGGCTTCTCTTTCGACTCTCGCCCGCATCAGGCCACAGAGACACCTAAACGGAGGAATCCGGGTTGACAGACTAAATGACAGCAAATGGATTTATGGCTTGTTCTGTAATTGCTGGGCTGAGACAGGCAGTTGGGCTGACCCAATCTGGCAGTGACTGCGTTCCGTTCTATTTACGCTTTCCCTGACTTGATTAGCAACCCCCGCCTCTTTCTTTCTCTCTTCCTCCCTCCCTCCCTCCCTGTCCCTCAACCCTCCCCTCATCCCAGGGCTTCAGGCAGACATTTATAATGCATTCCATATGATTTCAGGAACTGGAAATGTTAAATCTCTTTGGCACTAAGGTTTTCACTCAGGGCTTGTCTCCTCTCTCCTCTCTCACACACACACACCCAAATTCAGCAGCAAAGAAAATTCAATTCTACAATCCAAATGAGTTTTACGCAAAGACTTCCGTGCTTGCGTAATTTGGGGTGGTGGCAAAAAAGGAGATAACCGGGGGGTGGGAGTTGGGGAGGCATCTGGTTCATAGGGGGCTAAACGGGGAGTCGTGGAGAGTGGAGGACTGTTACATCTAGGAGAGGAATGAGGGAGCATGCCACAGGATGTGGTAGACCGGTTCGACATCAGCCCGCCTGTTTAAGCCAGCCTTCCAAATCAGTTGGTTAGGGAAAGAATGCCAAGGTTGCAGGTTTGAGCCCCATATGGGACAACTGCAATTTCCTGAGTTGATGCTCCTTCCCACTCTATGATTCTATTACTGTGGTACCTCGGGTTACAGACACTTCAGGTTACAGACTCCACTAACCCAGAAATAGTACCTCAGGTTAAAAACTTTGCTTCAGGATGAGAACAGAAATCGTGGGGCGCCGGTGGCAGGCCCCATTAGCTAAAGTGGTACTTCAGGTTAAGAGCAGTTTCAGGTTAAGAATGGACCTCCGGAACGAATTAAGTACTTAACCCGAGGTACCACTGTACTCCTTTGCTGCTGCCTCTCACAGCAACTGCACTCCTCGCCTCTCTTTCTTTCTTTTGGAAGGTGCTGCTAAAAGAGGCACAGTCCCTGCGTGACCGCTTGTGCCTGGGGAATGATCCGGAGGCGACGGTGGAGAAGCTCTTGCACGTCTACCAGCAGCTGCGCAACCCCAGCCTGGTGGTCCTGTGAGCGGGGCGTGCGCCGTGGCTCTCTGTCTTTAGTGCACCTCGGACGGCTGCGCACACTCTCTTTGCCCTGTGCCGGTGGAATGAAGGGAGCAGCTGGCTGTACACCTTGCAGGCGGACTGAGGGCTGGAACAGAGGCATGGCAGGGAGGAGAAGTAGGAGGAGGAAGGGGATTCCAGCTGGACATGCCCTGGGGAGAGGGGGTGTCTGGCTGGGTCTGCTCTGTGGAGACCCGGCCTTTTTTAATTTATTCTCCTTTTCCCCTGTCCCTTTCTCCACTCACCCGCCCCATTTCAATGTGATTTTTCCCACCACCACCGCCACCCCCCCGGGTTCTGAATCCCTGCCCATTCCTGGCAGATCTGATTGGTTTGTCTTGGCAGCCTCGCACGCAGGCAGAGCCGTCCAAGCAGACGGCCTCTGTGGATGCGTGTCTGTGGTGTGTGTGTGTGTCACGCGTGTGTGTACGTGCGTGTGTGTAACTTGGATGGCCGACAAGGTGCCGTTGGTGGGTGTGGGTGCCGTGTTGTGGAATCACACTGGACCGTTGCTAGTTTAGCTTCTTTCGCTTTCGGTGACAAGTGGCTTTGCTGTGCCAGGCCTTGGGGGGGGGGCGGGGAGGGAGGGAGGGAGGCGGGTTTTGGGGGTGAAGTAGGAGGGGGAGGCCTGTTGAGTTGTGGGGGGAGGGGAAGGGGGCAGATTTTAACCGAGTTTTTGTTCCCTTCTGAGCAAAACGAACAAGCCGACAGTGGGGGAAAAGGGCTATGCCTCTAGCTGTGTTGTGTATTTCGGAAACACTGTGGAAAAACAAGACTCAAAAAAACAGGATGCCACATGCATAAGTAACTCAGGGGTGCTGTTCGGATGGTGCCCCTTTTTCTAATGGAGCGCTTTGCTCCTTTTTCCAGTATTTGTCCTTTCTATATAAACAACTTGCTTGTCTTATTTCCATGGTGGAGACTCGTGCAGGGTTGTTTGTGGGGTATGTGGGGTGCGTGGGCGGTTTTCTGGGGGGTCTTTTTGGGGGGAGGGGGTTGTGCACGTGTGTTTAAGCCTTCCTTTGCAAAAAGCCACATGTCCGAGAGAAAAAACACCCCGTTTTCATAAAGCTGCACGACAGCCTCCCTTTGCTGTGCAGCCTGTCCGTGTCTCCCTCTTCCTTTCTCCTGCTCTGCTGGCAGCTTGGGGGCCCCCCACCCACCCACTTTCGCCCCCCGTGGAGCTAATGCAGCTTCCGCTTTAAAAGCTGCCTCTTTTCCCGATGAATAATTGAGAAGCCATTCGGCGCGCTCGCTGGCCGGCACTAAAGGCCATTAGGAAATGCTCCAACACTTGGGGGTGAAAGATGCGAGCACTCTCCCATTGCCTGATCGGGAATAATTGATGTCATGCCTACCCTCTGACCTCCCAGTAGAGTCTCTTCACCTTGAGCCTCTGAGAGCTTCACTTCAGGCAGATGGGGCTGCTTCCTCTCCCCCCTCTCCTCTGAAGCTACTGGTGCAGCCTGAAAACGGATGGGGGGGGGCTGTTTTCACAAAAATAAAAGATCGCTGGGTTTTCTTTTTCCTTGCCCAGGCCTGCATTTTGAATCCCAGGTGGCCGAAGCTGTTTTCTTTATGCAGAGCTCTACTACATCTCCCTCTCCTATTACACTGCTATTATTATTATTATTATTATTATTATTATTATTATTATTATTATTATTAATCCCACCTTTCCTCCATGGACCTCAAGGGTGGAGTGCATGGTTCTCCCCTCCCCATTCTGTCCTCACAATAACCCTGTGAGGTAGGCCAAGCAGCCGACAGCCCCAAGGCAACTTGGGAAGCTCTAACCACTACACCATGCTGTCCCACGTCGGGCAAAACCGGGCCTTCGAAAGTGAGCCTCTGTGTGTGCTATCCCCTGCTTCTGAAAGCTGAGCCGAGCTTCTGCCTCTGCAGCCCCTTTCCACGATGAATAGGGAGCGCAGGGGTCAAGGGTGCCTGTTGAAGGGGTCACACGCAGCCATCCCTTCCTTTTGGGAAGCAATGCAGCCAGGCCAGGGGTTTGCAGTGTGGCGGCCTAGGTCAAGTGGGGAGGGGCCGCTGCGTGCCCCACGCCTTGCGGGTGTGGGGAGGGGGCCGCGCGGCATCCCTCCTCCCGCGCGCCTTTGGAAAGGTTAAGTCTCAGGCGGCGGCTGGTGCCTGTGTCGGTTGCGATTACGCACTCGAGCGCGCCTGCCGCCTGCCTCCCGCTCCTGCTCAGCGAGTCTTGAAGGGAGGAACTGACAGATCTGGGTCTTTGGGTCTCCTCCGTCGCCCTGCAGGGCTAACCTAATTGGATTGCAGCCAAAGCCGCCCAGCCCTGCTTGCTCCTGCGATTGGAGAAGGGAGCCCGGCTCGCAGCCAAGGAGCCCTTTTGCAGAGGTGCTCGCAGCTCGGGGAAGCGGGGGGGGGGGTTATGGCTGTGGTCCTGCGGAGAAGTCCTGTCTCCCCGCACTCCAGTTGCAAAGGAGGCAAGCAGAGCAGGAGCTTTAATGAAGCAGGCGGCCGTCTGACCATAAGCCTGTGAGTCCTGTTCGCTGCCAGCCTGTGTCCAAACTGGAAAGAGTTGCTAACTGGGGCGTTCAGACGCAGCACTAGCTGGGTTAATACTAGCAAAAGAACCCGGGAGCCAGAAGAACCTGCTATTCTGTGTACCCAAACCTCTGCCCTGTGAAGAGGCTCCCCAGCATCCCAGAGAAAATCCTGGGTCTCTGCTTCCATGGCATTTCTCCCTGTAAACTAATTGACTTGGAAGCTCTCGTCTGCTTGCAGCTCTGCTGCTGCCCCACCGATTCCTGCCCGGCTGCTGCTTCACCGCCCCGTGGCAGAAAACAGCCGAGGGGCTTCCGGGAGCGCGTGCGCCTCTGCCCTGCCTGCCTCTCGGATTTCCCAAGAGCCGCGCGCAAAGGCGGCCCTCATTGGGCTGGATAGCAGCTCCGTTGCTTAGAGTGTTGCGCTGAAGACGCCGAGGTTGCAGGTTCGATCCATTGTAAGGGACGGCTGCATATCCCTGCACTGCAGGGGGTTGGGCCAGGACTAGGTGATCCTCGGGGTCCCTTCCAACTTTCTGGTTCAAAGCGCTTCGCAGGGAGCTGTGCGCCAACAGCGGCACTGGGTGCAGCCGGTTTGGGTGCCCTGCATGGGTGCTTCCAGCAGGGCAGGGTTAATCATGCCACCGCGATGCTGCCCTTCTTCTCCCGCAGGCGGAGCGGTTTCCCTGCAGGCAGCGCCGGTGCTGAGCCTGCAAAATAAAGAACCCACTTGGAACCGGGAGGGAGGCTCTCGGCTGCTTAGCTGAGCACGGGAAGTCGCAGCACAGCCCATCATATATTCTAGCGTACATGCCGCACGTCTCATGTTCGCCGTCCCTGGATCTGATAACCTGGAAGGTGATCGGTGGGGCTTCCAGCTGAAGCCACTGCCGCCGAGCCGTTCCCGGCTCCAGTGCTCCGCCTCATGCTGCAGGTGGCAGCACGTTCATTGCGCACGGATCTCTCTTCCTTGCTACCGTATCGGGAGAGGCGCTCCGCTCGCATCAGCACCACGAAAGCAAGCAGCAAAAAAAATGCTGGAAGGAACCTGTTGAGCGCCAGAAGTTGAATTGCTCCTCCCCTCCCGCAGCTCCTGCAGCTATTTTTTAACAGGCCTCCTTTCCAAGTCCCAGGACAGGTATGGGGAACCTGCGGCATGGCAGAGCTGTTGCTACCCACAGTGCAAACGCTCCTCTGGACCTCCGTGGCCTGCCATGGTCTCCAACAAGCTGGGGTTACTTATTGCTGTGGCACTTCGGGAAAAAAATATGGGCAAAGGCCACAGTGAGCAAGGATGGCTTTATCATACTGCATTTGGGCAGCGGGGGGCGCTATTATCTGCACACAGCTTCCTTCTCCCAGTCTTCACAGCAGAATGCTAACCGCGCTTGCTCTCACTTATGAGAGTTGTAGTGCTTAGGATGGCAGCCATACTTTGCAGAAAGCCGTCACAATCCTGCATTGGATCTCTCGCTCACTTGTCTGCATAGCTCTTCCGATTGTCCCTTAGGTGAACCGAAGCAAGCGGCTACCCGCGTGTCCGTTTTGGTGTCACTACTGAATGGGATAATGCTTCCTTGCCGTTTGCCAACGTAGTTGGAGGGTTTTAGGCATAGAAATACAGAATTGTAGACCCCAGTCTAGTCCAACCCTCTGCAGTGCAGGAACCATTTTTTGCCCGACGTGGGGCTCAAACCCACGACCATGCTCTACCGACTGAGTTATCCCAGCATACTTTTATGCGCAAGATCCTGGGAACTATAGTTTCCCCAAGCAGAGCTGCGATTCCCAGCACCCTGGACAAACTACAGTCCCCACGATTCTTATGCAGGAAGTCATCCGCTTCTAAGCCTAAGGTGTCCACGCAGCCACCGCTTTAAATTATATGTTTGGGTTTTCAAAACATGTGAAAGGGGAGAACGGGGTGCGTAACAATACGCGAGCCATGGTCCAGCTTAGCTCCATGCGAGCCTTAAAATGACTGTGGTTGCAAAACCTGCATTGTGTCCGCGGTGCCCATTTTTTTTCTGTCAACATTATATATATATACTTTAGGACTTCTACGAGCCGGATCTGATGTCTCCCTCGCAACAAAATTCAAAAATCGGAGTACAGTACTTATGTTAGACTCCCTTGGTATCTTGCCCAGCAGGAGACCAAGGAGTAAAACTCATCTTTCAACTCATGGAAATGCCATCAAGTGAAAAGGGCACGGAGACCCTCTCCGGATTACTGGAGATGCAACAGCCACGGTGGAAACTGCCATTGTGGATAAAGGGCATTGCTGGCGGTGGGGTGGGGGTGGGGGCGGCTTTTCGACCTCGCCGGCTGAGCGACAGGCTTTTCCGAGTGGCCTGCAACGCGCACCAGCTGCCCCTAGGGGGAGTCGCCGCTTCTTTTTGCAGCTCCGCTGAAGCTGAACCAGTTAACCCGTCAATTGCCGTAACTCCAGTTTGCTTCCGGGATCCACTTTCAACATTTTAGCAGACGAGGGGGCAATGTGCTGGCGATCCTCTCTCCGCGGACCTGGAGCCAAGTCGCTCCTCCTTCCACGCGCCGCGCACCCAGGCAGTGCTAAAAAGAGACCTGAAGCCGGCAGTGGACGCAGCTGCAAGTTTGCCCGCGATCCTCCACCCTGCGCCCCCCTCCTACACGTTGTACCAGCTGCGCCCCACTTTCTGGTTTCATGCCGCCACGAAATCCAGCAGTAGCAGCCCCTGCAAGTGCGTTTAAAAGAGGCGGGGACAACCCAATTAATAAAATACAATTATTATTATTATTATTGTTCGTTTTTTAAAGCGTGCAGCCCGATCCTCCCCATGCGTCGGCAGTAATTGCCGCTGAGTGCAACGGGGATTCACTTCCATATAAGTACAGGCCTTGTGCCTCGTCAGGCTTCGCCGGGTCTGTTTCAGATTTGCACATGCTATGATTTTTCTGAACAGGAAGCGCAAGGGGTGGTTTGATTCGCCGCTCACGGTGACTAAACGCCCTCGTTGGTATTGTCACTATTTTCTCCTTATATGGCGCTGTCCGAGCTGGTTCCATTTCCCTTTCCTACAGAGATCGCCCCGGAGTTGCCTTTATATGGGCTGTGGCCAGCTGGGCCAATGAGGAGAGCCCTTCTGTCTGCTGCGCAAGGATTTCCCCTTCTGAGTATTGTATAGGATCCTGGAAATCGGGAGGGAGGATGGCGGTGGGGGCCGCGGGGGCTCCAGATATTGCAACTCTCCTTGTCTCTAACCATTTATCATACTGTCTGGTTGAAGACAGTTGGAGTCCTAGCCCATGGGCATAGCCAGGGGGGCAACTGCCCCTCCCAATCAAGTAAATAAATAAAAATACTTAACTAAAAGCAGAAATATTCAGAATATTTGAAATGGAGGTCAAATGTGTGTTCTAGCGACACAACTGGCAACCCAACTGAGCCATAGGCAGAACCAGACAGAAGATGATGACAGGTGGGTGTCCTGCCCCCCCAACATAAATCCTGGCTACACCCATGCCCTAGCCCAGGCATCCCCAAATTCGGCCCTCCAGCTGTTTGGGGACTACAACTCCCATCATCCCTAGCTAACAAGAGCAGTGGTCAGGGATGATGGGAGTTGTAGTCCCAAGACAGCTGGAGGGCCGAGTTTGGGGGTGCCTGCCCTAGCCAGTGGCCACATCTGGAGGGCCACAGAATGCCCTTTTCCCTGTTTAGATGAAATCACCTCCTGGGGAGGTTCACTAATACACAACAGGGAAGAGGCGTAGCAGAGTCCCACTCCCCCAAGTGTGTGAAAACAGTGCATTTAGTGAGGCACGGGTTATCTGCATTTTATTCTGACTGCTCAGTCATATTACTCTGTAATGTTGATGCACGCCTCAGGTAGCTTATCAGGCTTCTGAGCGTTGCCCCTTTCCTCACCCCAAAGGCCTGCAAACGTGTGGAGGGACACCTGGGAAAGAAGTGGCAGCAGTGGGAGTCACATGGAATGGCTGTGGAGTGACAGGCCCCATCATTTAGTGCAGGGGTCAGCAAACGTTTTCAGCAAGGGGCCGGTCCACTGTCCCTCAGACCTTGTGGGGGGCCGGACTATATCTGGGGAGGTGGAATGATGCAAGAGCCCCACGAGCCCCAGTGGCTGCTTACCTGTGTCTTGTGAGAGGCCAGGGCTGGCAGTGGCAGTGGGACGATGAGTGGCGAGCAAAAGGAGTCCAGAAAGGGGCTGCTTTAAATGGTGGCCACTCGGCGCTGCTGCTGCTGGCACCAACAAAGCCCAGCCTCCTTCCTCCTCTAGGCAGGGCAGGGAGAAGCCAGGAGGAGGGAGGGAGGAGACGGTGGCGCTGTGGGAGGGAGAGGGAAAGAACACACGCGCTGGCGATCCACACAGCAATTCCCGGACAGTCCATGGGCCGGATCCAGAAGGCAATTGGGCCTGATCCAGCCCACGGGCCTTAGTTTGCCTACCCATGATTTAGTGTTTGGGAGCAGGGAGGGAGCCAGAAGTCCCCTGGCTCCCTGAGGCTTTTCGTTCCTGAGGGGTAGGTTCAGGCTGCACGGGCTGTTTCTTCTAATTGGCGAAAGGTTAAGTACCTGTGGTTCCTCATCCCATCATGGGACGGATGGATGCTAGAAAACAAAGCAGCAAAGCCACCCCTCTGCCTAGGGTGCTCACTAGCTGCTGCTGCTGCTGCTGCTAGGAATAGATGCTGCTATGCCTTTGAGACATTCAGCTGCCGTACTTGGGTGACCGGTGCAGCTGTGAACCAGGTGTGAGGGCCTTTCCGCAGGATACTGCCATTTGCTTTTGCACACACACAAAAGGAAAAATCTGTATGGGTCAACAAAGTTAATACCACACCGGCACCACCTAGACGCAGCAATGCTTCTGAAGAGAGCAGGGTTAGAGCAGGATACCAAATACAGTCGTACCTTGGAAGTCAAACGGAAACCGTTCTGAAAGTCCGTTCGAGTTCCAAGATGTTCGAAAACCAAATCACAGCTTCTGATTGGCTGCAGGAAGCTCCTGCAGCCAATCAGAAGCCGTGGAAGCCCCATCAGACATTCGGGTTCCAAAAGAACCTTCGCAAACCAGAACAATCACTTCTGGGTTTGCGGTGCTTAGGAGCCAAAACGTCTGAGTTCCAGGGCGTTCGGGATCCAAGGTACGACTGTCCATAAGTCACACGGGAGCCAACTCTTAGGGTCCCAATAAAATATTTGAGGGGGCTGGGCCCCCACAAAGTTGATGGGCATTCCCATTCAAATAGTGTGTGTGCACTGTGTCATGTGATTGATTATGTGGGGCGGGGCTTACCTGGGCTTACCCCTCAATATTTTAAGTTGGCACCCCTGGTAAATCACCTGTGGCTTGGGAAGCTATGGCTTCTACTCTTCCTCCAGCATGGAAACGTCTATATATCTCTCTGAATTTTATTTTTAAATATAGTATGGTGGGGATGCCATCCCTCCTAAGAAAACTTCCTGCCCCCCATTGGAACTAGATGGGGGCTCATGGGTGTAGCCGGGGGGGCCAGCTGCCCCCCAAATCAAGTATATAAATAAATAAAACTAACTGACCAATTGTGTCACACATAACTCGGTCCTGTCCCCTACACACATAAAGCCTGCCCCCCTAAAATAAATCTTGGCCATGCCCAGGTCAGGGCTAGCACCATCTTAATACTAAGAGGAGGGAAATCCACAAGGGATATAGATTTTGAAAATGGGCTGAAGTGGGGTGGGGGGGTTTTGAGTGAAACTTTTTAACAAAACCCTTTCCAGCAAGATTTTCACAGGCCTTTACTTGTTCGACCCCATTGTCCTCCTCAAGCAGGGCCTCCTTTCCTGACATTTCGCTGTGCATCAGGTGGTGGCGAGGGAAGTTGTGTCTGTGGAAAGGAGCTCCTAGCCAGCCGCCATATGCAGCTGTCGGAACAGGAAGCTCTATATAGAGGCAGCTTCCTTCCCCTTTAGGTTATTTGTGGAAGGTGTGCAGCATGTGCAAGAGGGGGAGGCCCTTGAACAGAGCAGCAGGACAACGGAGGCGTTTTTGGAGACCACGCGTAGCTTAGGACTTGCGCAAATGACTTAGAGGGGTGGTCATACCGTAGACTTTATCATATCACAGAATTGGAAGGGACCACAATTGTCATCTAGTCCAACACAATGCGATTCGGGAATCTTTTGCCCAACATGGGGTTTGAACCTACAACCCTGAGATTAAGCGTCTCGTGTTCCGGGGCCTGGGATTCTCAGCTGTCATATGAAGACCTCTGCTAGTCTAACTACGGTTCCTCTTCCTCCAGATCTTTGCATCCTTTGGAGACCAGCTCTGTTTTCCCCCTCCTCTTGGAATGTTACCCAAAACAGCCCATTGTCTGTGGCTAGACCACCCCATGGAAGATGTTCCAGCCCTGCCAAGACCCTCCCGACTGCCTTGACTTCTAAACAGCACTCAGCTTCCATCTCTGCACATGCAGCTGCTGGGGCCCACAGCCACTGCTCCCCCCCCCCAAAAAAAACCCTCAGGATACTGTTTTTGTTCCAGAGTTGTAGGTGAAGCGAGTATTAGAACTAGAGCTCTTGCTAAGAAGGGAAGAGAAAATTGGGGAGAGGGGGATCTGAGGAGTTGCAGGTCATCCATTGGACAGAGCAGAGAAAGGATTAGGGGAGAAGGTTTCCTCCTTCTTGGAGGACACCTGCTTGGTATGCAGAAGGCCCCAGGTTCAGTCCTCGGCATCTGCATGTAACGCTGGGAGTTTCCACTGCCGGAAACCCTGCAGCATTCTACCAGTCGGCATGGACAGTATTGAACTAGATGTACCAATGATTTTGGCTCAGTATGAAGGCTGCTTTCTATCTTCTACTGCTCTCCTAACTTAGAGGGAGTGGGGAGAAAAGGGCTTCCAACTTCCATTACTTCAGCAAAGGTGGGGATTGTGCCCTGTGAGCATCTCCAACTAACCCTTTCCTTTTGCCCCTTTTGCAGTGAATCCTTCACACTAAGCTACAGCGAGCAGAGCAAGCAAAGTTGGAGCTTCCCACGTTCCACAAGGCCCCCTGAAACCTGCAACTTGTCATCTTCTGTTTCAGGTGCGGAGCAGGGGAAAGGGAAGACAGCCACAGGCAATGTTGCGCTGGTTCTGAAACGGAGCCTCTATCGCTTTAATCCTGGGTACATCAGTGTCGCACCCTCCCGGGAGCTGTGCATTAGGGTGCTGCTTCTAAGGTTAGACAGATTAAGACTATGGGAAATAGGGCAAGAGGTCCCCCCCACCCCTCCTTCCCAGCAAGGTCCTTTTCCACGGAGGAAGATGGGGGTATATTACCGTGCCTCTGGAGTCCAGGTGGGAACACTCAACTTCCCCCTCCCCGTCAAATACCCCACCTCTGTGTCCGCTCTGAGCTGGCTCGGCTACCGTGGCGGAAGCTAGAGCATCTACGGTGCTACTCAGCAAGTGGCACGGCGTCAGTACTCCCAGAGGGTGGCCCGGTGCAGGGTGTCGGCATCGGCGCGCAGGGTCCCGGCTTGGTCGCCGCGGAGGTATTTGCCGTTCTTCCCTTTGATGGCCACCCGGCTGCACTCGCGGAACTCAAAGTAGAAATCCTCCGACATCTCGCCGTCGCTGCAGACGGTGCCGTTGGTGGCCACATACCAGAACTTGCCACCGAGGCCTAGGAGCATTGAAGGAGCAGGTGTCAGTGGGAGATAATAATAATAATAATAATAATAATAATAATAATAATAATAATAATAATTTATTTATATCCCGCCCTTCCCAGCCGAAGCCGGGCTCAGAGCAGCTAACAACAGTAAAATGATACAACATTCTAAAATCATTTCATTATAAAATCAGTTCAAATCAGATTAATGGCAACCATTGAGCTAGAGTTCTGTGAAGATTGCCAAAGGAGGGAGTCAGTTTGTGCCCTGGCCAAAGGCCAGGCGGAACAGCTCTGTCTTGCGGGCCCTGCAGAAAGATGTCAAGTCCCGCAGGGCCCTAGTCTCTTGTGACAGAGCATTCCACTAGATCGGGGCCACAGCCGAAAAAGCCCCGGCTCTGGTTGAGGCCAGCCTAACCTCTCTGTGGCCCGGGACCTCCAAGATGTTTTTGTTTGAAGACCGTAAGGTCCTCCGTGGGACATACCAGGAGAGGTGGTCCTGTAGGTACGAGGGTCCTGGGCCGTATAGGGCTTTAAAGGTTAAAAGCTTGCATGTAATTGAGCACATAGAGGCACCACCACCTCCCTCCCTCTCTTAAAGGTGCATGGGATTGAAGTTTGTGGCAGGTAGAGATCCGTTTGGGGGACAAATCTGAAGTTCTAGGACAGGAAGGATAGAACAGGGATGTGGAACATGTGGCCTTGCTGATGTATCTGGGCTCCCAATGCCCATCATCCCTTGGCCACAGGTTCCTTAAAAGAGCTGCTGAGCCATAACTGGTCCAGTCATCCACACATCCACACACACACACACACACACGACTGAAACCACAGCAAAGAACTGGCGGAACCATATCATGCTACCTGGTGCAGAGCAAAGCAAGCCAAGCTGGGCTGCAGGGGAAGTCGAAGCAAATACAGCGAAAAAGCAGGGTCATTGGCCCTTGGATCTGTAACAGTGGGGCTCTCCCAGTTGCAAACGTGGCCACCCCCTGGGTCCACATGGAGGCAGTCCCACATTGCCAACTACTTGTGAGGCTCCCCATGTGTCTACAATCCCAAATCACAGCATGATAAAAGGCCATAAGTGCTTTTATTAATTTTGAGACTGTTCTAGGCACTTTAGGGAAAAACGTAAATTCTGAGGGCCCACCCATTTGCTGTTCTGATGCCCTCCCCAGTGATGGCATCTGAGTGGCTGGGCTTGCTGCCACTCTTCTTGCACTCAGGGGAATTTTACTGTTAAGGAAACACCACAGCTGCAGCTTCAGATACTAGCCATGCCACTTTCTAGAGTGTGGCTGCTTGTCATCAATGACCAGCTACCATTGAGGGATGAGAGGGCTGCAAAATCCCCAGACTTTTGCCTAGCAGTCTATTGCTTAAACAGTGCCACTGCCCAATCCTCACTGGGCTGTTTTTCACCCCCTGCACCCGCATAAATATATATTTATTTGGGTACTCCTGCAAACCTTGGGGTTCCCCCCCCCACGCCTGATGATACTTTTTTGGCCTTACACCCAGGATTTGTTATAGGATGGCAATGGGTTCTAATGGTGAGGTTAAAGTTCTCCAAATGATAGGAACTGCTTTGCACAAATAGCTTACTGTGGTAGCGCATGGGGGGATCTGACTTTGCAGTCAGTTGGAACATAGGAACTTGCCTTATACAGAGATAGGCCGTTGGGCCCACCTACCACATTACTGTCTACACTGGCTAGCAGTGGCTCTCCAGGATTTTAGGTGGAAGTTGGAGGGGCTGCGTTCACAGCTGGGAAACAAATGTTCTCGTAGCATCCCTCCGACATATGGTCCAAAATTATTTCACTATGTGATGAGCTCCCTCCCCAGCTCCCAGTTTGCAGCCAGTTAGTGAGTTACCTTTGATCTGGTAAGCGCCGTCATTGAAGATGATCTGGAAGACATCATAGACGGAACGGTTGGCGTCTAGCAAGTTGGAGTTGCGGTGGTAGCACACGAAGCCATGAGCCCCGCGAAGGACCAGGATGGGCCGGTTGATCAGCTTGAGAACAAATTCCTCATCCTCCCCTGTAGTCAGATAACTGTAGGTCAGTGAGTTCGGAAGCTAATGTGACTGTGATGAGCTAGGGATCCAAAACGTGCATTTGTGAATACATTTGCATCAGACTTCAGCCCGAGTGAGTCCAGGATTGCTCTCCCAGCCACATACGTGCTTTCAGTAGCCTGAATTTGCAGATCTCTAGCTAACGTTTTTGCTTTTCAGTAAGAGTTCTGTAAGCAGGAGCAGTCTGCTTTCAATTCCCCCTTCCAGTTAAGTTTCTGAGGTTACAACTGGGCTTCATCCTACTTCTGCGAGCTCCTTGCCATTATTGGTCCTAAGAGTTGCAAATGCGGAAGAATCCTGGACAAACTATGTCATTGATTACTCGTTATTTTGAAACTGCTCTGGCATCACCTTAGTGCTCTCCTCCTGCTTTGGCATACTGAATTGGCATCTGCAGCTAAAGCCAGAGTCTGACCGGAGTGGCCTTCCTGCTATTGGGCTCATCTCAGGTGCACCTGGAAGCCATCCAGCTTTAAGCTGCACTGAACAGCTGTGTCACTTTCAGTAGGACTTCAGTAGGTGGTCTTTTCTGACACCTGGCTATAGCCACCTGCTCTCCTGACTTGCAAGGTGTGTCTGAGGACCTTACAGCTGCTTAGGATAAGACCATACTTGTTGGCCTGCTGCTGCTGCCTCCCCACTTCCAGTCAAGTAACTTCCAGTTTCAATCTTGGTTGGTCTGTGCTCTAGCAAAAGTGACTTCCTCCCAACTGCCCGGCAAACTCTTCGTTTCATTTGTTCTCAATATAGCCTCCTCTGGAACTGCTCCATATCTACACAGCCTTTTCTCCGCTCTCAGCTTCTGACTGTCCCAGCAACAAAGCCTCAGCTATACTTGTAATATATTCCGTTGGCTCATTCGTTGTGATCTTGCCCCACAATGTTCCAGTTTCCATATAACACAGATTTAGGTACTCTCCTGATGCCCATCGGGCATGGTTTTGGCTCGCCTACCTCTTCCAGCCACCATTCTCAATAAGGAAGCTGCAGCAAATAGCGGAAGACAAGCAGCTTTATTGACAACACACAGACTGTGGTCCTTGGTTTATCAGGTTTAAAGGTAAAGGTAAAGGTAAAGGACCCCTGACAGTTAAGTCCAGTTGCAAACGACTCTGAGGTTGCAGCGCTCATCTCGCTTTACTGGCTGAGGGAGCTGATGTTTGTCCGCAGACAGTTTTTCCAGGTCATGGGGCCAGCCCCGGGTCATGGGGCAAACCAGAGGAGTGCACGGAAACGCCGTTTACCTTCCTGCCGGAGTGGTACCTATTTATCTACTTGCACTTTGAGGTGCTTTCGAACTGCTAGGTTGGCAGGAGCAGGGACCGAACAACGGGAGCTCACCCCGTCATGGGGATTCGAAAAGCCAACCTTCTAATCGGCAAGCCCAAGGCTCAGTGGTTTACACCACAGCGCCACCCGCGTCCCTTTATCAGGTTTAGGCCCCCGTAATTGCGGCAATGGCATCCCATTGTAAGACTCACCCACTGCATCACTGACAGCTGCCAGTTGTCCATTCTTCTTGGTGCAGATATATTTGCCATTGCGAGCTTTGAGGGCTACCCGGCGTCCACGCCACTCCATATCAAACATGGTGCTAGCAGATCTGCGGGAACAAAGCAAGGGGGGGAGCACTGGTCAGATAATGAATGATCATTTTGCTCTTTCTTCCCTATTGTGTATTTAACATTCAGAGAGTGCAGCCCTACACACACTTGCATGGGCGTAGGTCTTCCTGAAATCAACAGGGTTTTGTGCACAGGACACCACATTGTGTAGCAGGTGCAACAAATTGCCACTCTCCCCCATTAGGTTGCTGGCAGGGGCGGGGGGCAGGAAGGAATACCTGGGGGGAAATGGGGAGTGGTTCCTTGACTGGAAGAACTTGTAAGCCTGGTTCTGGTAATTCCTAAGCTAAGAACACGCTGACAGGCACCCTGCTCCATCATTCGCAGTGTGTGACTGCCTGGTGAATCTCAGGGTTCTAATAAAGACCAAAGCAGATCCCACAAGTCTGTCCACCCAAAGTTTAGAATCTGCAGATAATTCTGAGCTTTGTTGTTGTTGTTTAGTCGTTTAGTCTTCGTGACCCCATGGACCAGAGCACGCCAGGCACTCCTGTCTTCCACTGCCTCCCGCAGTTTGGTCAGACTTATGTTTGTGGCTTCGAGAACACCATCCAACCATCTTGTCCTCTGCCATCCCCTTCTCCTTGTGCCCTCCATCTTTCCCAACATCAGGGTCTTTTCCAGAGAGTCTTCTCTTCTCATGAGGTGGCCAAAGTATTGGAGCCTCTGCTTCACGATCTGTCCTTCCAGTGAGCACTCAGGGCTGATTTCCTTAAGAATGGATGCGTTTGATCTTCTTGCAGTCCATGGGACTCTCAAGAGTCTCCTCCAGCACCATAATTCAAAAGCATCAATTCTTCGGCGATCAGCCTTCTTTATGGTCCAGCTCTCACTTCCATACATCACTACTGGGAAAACCATGGCTTTAACTATACGGACCTTTGTTGGCAAGGTGATGTCTCTGCTTTTTAATATGTTGTCTAGGTTTGCCATCACCTTTCTCCCAAGGAGCAGGCGTCTTTTAATTTCGTGACTGCTGTCACCATCTGCAGTGATCATGGAGCCCAAGAAAGTAAAATCTCTCACTGCCTCCATTTCTTCCCCTTCTATTTGCCAAGAGGTGATGAGCCCAGTGGCCATGATCTTCGTTTTTTTGATGTTGAGCTTCAGACCATATTTTGCGCTCTCCTCTTTCACCCTCATTAAAAGGTACTTTAATTCCTCTTCACTTTCTGCCATCAAGGTTGTGTCATCTGCATATCTGAGGTTGTTGATATTTCTTCCGGCGATCTTAATTCCGGCCTGGGATTCATTCATGCCTTTCGCATGATGAATTCTGCATATAAGTTAAATAAGCAGGGAGACAATATACAGCCTTGCCGTACTCCTTTCCCAATTTTGAACCAATCAGTTGTTCCATATCCAGTTCTAACTGTAGCTTCTTGTCCCACATAGAGATTTCTCAGGAGACAGATGAGGTGATCAGGCACTCCCATTTCTTTAAGAACTTGCCATAGTTTGCTGTGGTCGACACAGTCAAAGGCTTTTGCATAGTCAATGAAGCATAAGTAGATGTCTTTCTGGAACTCTCTAGCTTTCTCCATAATCCAGCGCATGTTTGCAATTTGGTCCCTGGTTCCTCTGCCCCTTCGAAATCCAGCTTGCACTTCTGGGAGTTCTCGGTCCACATACTGCTTGAGCCTTCCTTGTAGAATTTTAAGCATAACCTTGCTAGCGTGTGAAATGAGTGCAATTGTGCGGTAGTTGGAGCATTCTTTGGCACTGCCCCTCTTTGGGATTGGGATGTAAACTGATCTTCTCCAATCCTCTGGCCACTGCTGAGTTTTCCAAATTTGCTGGCATATTGAGTGTAGCACCTTAACAGCATCATTGTTTAAAATTTTAAATAGTTCAGCTGGAATACCATCACTTCCACTAGCCTTGTTATTAGCAGTGCTTTCTAAGGCCCATTTGACTTCGCTCTGCAGGATGTCTGGCTCAAGGTCAGAAACCACACTACCTGGGGTATACGAGACATCCATTTCTTTCTGGTATAGTTCCTCTGTGTATTCTTGCCACCTCTTCTTGATGTCTTCTGCTTCTGTTAGGTCCTTTCCACTTTTGTCTTTTATTATGGTAATCTTTGTATGAAATTTTCCTTTCATATCTCCAATTTTCTTGAACAGATCTCTGGTTTTTCCCATTCTATTGTTTTCCTCTATTTCTTTGTATTGCTCGTTTAAGAAGGCCTTCTTGTCTCTCCTTGCTATTTTTTGGAAATCTGCATTCAATTTCGTGTATCTTTCACTATCTCCCTTGCATTTTGCTTGCCTTCTCTCCCCCGCTATTTGTAAGGCCTCGTTGGACAGCCACTTTGCTTTCTTGCATTTCCTTTTCATTGGGATGGTTTTAGTTGCTGCCTCCTGTATAATGTTGCAAGCCTCCATCCATAGTTCTTCAGGCACTCTGTCCACCAAATCTAAATCCTTAAACCTGTTCCTTACTTCCCCTGTGTATTCATAAGGGATTTGACTTAGATTGTATCTTACCGGCTCAGTGGTTTTTCCTACTTTCTTCAGTTTAAGCTTGAATTTTGCTATAAGAAGCTGATCTGAGCCACAGTCAGCTCCAGGTCTTGTTTTTGCTGACTGTATAGAGCTTCTCCATCTTTGGCTGCAGAGAATATAATCAATCTGATTTCGATGCTGCCCATCTGGTGATGTCCATGTGTAGAGTCGTCTCTTGTGTTGTTGGAAAAGAGTGTTTGTGATGACCAGCTTGTTCTCTTGGCAGAACTCTATTAGCCTTTGCCCTGCTTCGTTTTGAACTCCAAGGCCAAACTTGCCAGTTGTTCCTTTTATCTCTTGACTCCCTACTTTAGCATTCCAATCCCCTATAATGAGAAGAACATCATTCTTTGGTGTCATTTCTATAAGGTGTTGTAAGTCTTCATAGAATTGGTCAATTTCAGTTTCTTCAGCACCAGTGGTTGGTGCATAAACTTGGATTACTGTGATGTTAAAAGGTCTGCCTTGGATTCGTATCGAGATCATTCTATCATTTTTGAGATTGTATCCCAGTACAGCTTTTCCCACTCTTTTGTTGACTATGAGGGCCACTCCATTTCTTTTACGGAATTCTTGCCCACAGTAGTAGATATGATGGTCATCCGAACTGAATTCGCCCATTCCCGTCCATTTTAGTTCACTGATGCCCAGGATGTCAATATTTATTCTTGCCATCTCATTTTTGACCACATCCAACTTACCCAGGTTCATGGTTCTTACATTCCAGGTTCCTATGCAATATTTTTCTTTACAGCATTGGACTTTCCTTTCGCTTCCAGGCATATCCGCAACTGAGCGTCCTTTCGGCTTTGGCCCAGTCGCTTCATCAGCTCTGAATCTACTTGTACTTGTCCTCCGCTCTTCCTCAGTAGCATGTTGGACGCCTTCCAACCTGAGGGGCTCATCTTCCAGCGTCATAACTTTTATATGCCTGTTGTCTTTGTCCATGGAGTTTTCTTGGCAGGGATACTGGAGTGGCTTGCCGGTTCCTGCTCCAGGTCGATCACGTTTGGTCAAAACTCTCCACTATGACCTGTCCATCTTGGGTGGCCCTGCACGGCATAGCTCATAGCTTCTCTGAGTTATTCAAGCCCCTTCGCCACGGCAAGGCAGTGATCCATGAAGGAGAATTCTGAGCTAGATGGACCAATAGTCTAGCTCAGTGCAAAGCAGCTTCCTAGGTTCCCCTAATTGCTTGAAGTTACTGACAATGGCAGTCCTCTCTCCCTCTCTCTCTTACATTCCACTTCTGTCGCTAAAGGTGCTGCTATAGGAATAGAGGACACACAGCAAATTACCCTGGGCAAGTGCACCAGGGCTGAGGACGCCTGCCTTGTCTGTGATCATCTAGTTCTTCAACTGGTGAGTTGGGTCCCACTGACTAGTGGCTTGCGCAGCCAACCTAAGATGAGTCACAACCGCTGTACAAATGTACTATCAAAAATTCAGTAGTGAGATATATGTCCTATTTTGCAGTATTATTTGTTTCTTATAAGTGTGTTTCAAAAAATTCAGCAGTGAATCCCAAACTCCGTGTTCGAGCTGACAGTGGGTCCCAGGTCTGGAAAAAGCTCGCAAACATCCTAATTTAGCCCGGTTATGTATGCACACTTTTGCCTGAGACTCGCTAGCTACCCTTGAGAGATGCTGCTCTGCTGCCTTCCCAGTTGGTATCAATGTTGGTGCCATACTGAACATTATCCTGAATTATCCTGCCTTCTCTGAATGGCTATGCTGTTCACTTCCAGGTCCCTGATTCTCAAACATATGTGCAAATTCTTGTATGTCTGCAATGCTGTGCCCAAACCACGCTTTTCCTTTCCAGACACACAAAAGGAAGCATTGATGGTGTCAGAGCTGCTTCCAGATCCTAGCTCACAGAGGATCACGCTAGCCAGCGTTCACTTTATAAAAGTCTTTATTGAGTTACAGTTTCCATTCTCAAGCTGCCGCGTGCAGCTCTACGTCTTATGGGTTAGACCGGCGAAGCTCCGTCTGAGTCTCCGCCCCCTGTACACCAGCTTAATACCCTAGCCTTACTCCACCTTTTCCGCCTGACCGTTCTTCTCTGGGTCCCTCTGCCCCCCGCGGTCTCTTCCTTCCTGGACTCTTCTGACGCTGACCCCCCGGACCCTTCTGTCTCCTTGCGTCGGGCTTTAGGACCTGGCTCCCTTTCCGGGCTGCTTACTGCGCCACCTTCCTGTGCATTTGAACTTGGCGCGCGCGCCCAACCTTCCACTTTCCGCTTAACCGTTTCTTCGCTCCCCGATGGAGGTGTGGCCACTCCTGACTCATGCCCTCCCCCCTGCTGCGAGCTGCCAGAGCTCGATACCTGGCGCCCTTCCTCTCCACTGCGCTCTGTTGGTGACGCTGGCCCCGATTTCCAACTGCTGCCCTCTGAGCCCCCTCTGGACCCTTCTTCCTGGGGTGTCCCCCTAGGCTCCCCCCTTGCTCTGGCCACTGGCGCTCCTTTCTGTGAATCTTCTGATTCACTGGAAAGACTCGGAGATCTCGGGTCGTCGTCATCACTCATCTTTTCTTCGGCCTCCTCCCCCTCGCTCTCTGTTTCCTCCCTTGCCCTCGCCTCTGCTCCTGAACCCCTGACAGATGGACATTAGTTTAGGCAACTGTATTTGCCTCAAGTCCTGCTTGGGGGCAAACCAGAGTCACTGGCTTGCTGCTGTGAAAAATGGGCTGCAGGAACAGATAGCCCACTGATCTGACTCGGTAGAGGTCTTCTATGTGCTTATGCACCCATCACTCCTTCCCAGAAGCCCTGTTCTAAGTCTTGCATCCATTCTCTCCATGCCCTGGCTCTCCTTCTGTTATGTCTAGCCAAAACTGCCATCAGACTTCCAAGGCCCCAAATGCTCTAGGGCCCCATTAGTGACATGAGGACATAACCTAACTCACACTTCTGTGGCTGTGGCCTGAATTCCCCCATGCGACACCAAGGTCCAGTAGTTGCCCGTGTTGGAATGGAAGATGCACTTCTTGGTTTCTTTATCAATCTGTATCTGGAAGGTTTCGTGGTGTGTCTCTTCATCCTGATTGGCTGAGACGTTGACACCTAGCAGGAAGAAAGGACATATTTTCATATTGTTTAGATCCATCGTGCTCCACTGTCAGTCATGAAACCAGATAAGAAAACCTGTGAGAAGGGTTCAAGCAGAGGTCCATCTTAGAATCATAGAATTGTAAAGTTGGAAGGGACCCTGAGGATCATACAGTCCAACCCCCTGCAATATGCAGCTGTCCCATGTGGGGATCGAATCTGCAATCTTGGTGTTATCAACACCACACTCTAACCAAACTGAACTATCTAGTTGAAGGCGTTCCTTCAGACGCACAAAAGAGAGATGGAGAAGGTGTAACTAATTATCGGGGGGGAGGGGAATAAAAAGTAAATATATGGTTCATTAATTACGGACAGCCTCATAAAATGTGAGTAACAACCAACAGTAAATTCTGAGAATATGAACAACAGAAAAACAACAACACTCTTCCTTTATTTTTGCCTTAAGGGTCACGCTAAATGTGACTCTGTTCACAAAAATAGCAATTACATGAATTAAAAACAAAAACTCACGTAAATAGGTGTGGGTGGTTGATCCAGATCAAGACCACAGTAATGGGCAATAGGTTAAATCCCTATCCCTCCCACCAGAGTCACATTTGAGATTGAGGGCCTTATACATAGGAGCCGACTCCTAGGGGCCGAGGAGGCTTTGCCGCTGCCCCCCAATAAAATACTTGAGGCCAGCCACCCCCCCAAAAAAATGTTGATGGGCATTGCCATTCAAATGGTGTGTGCGCACCGCATCATGTAATTGATGATGCGGGGCAGGACTTACCTGGGCCCACCTCCCAACATTTTATTCAAGTTGGGACCCCTGCCCCTATACCTACTACTTATGCAGAGGTGGGGGGAGAAGTTCACACAATTGCTGCTTGAATGTTTAGCTTGTGGCCCCCACTAACTTGCCTCTGCCTCTCCATCCTCTGTGCCTTGGGGGGCTGCTGTTGGTCATCACATCCTTGCTAGCATTCCATAAGGCTTAGGGCACTACACAGATAGCAGGGCTTTATCTCAATTCACCCTCACAAAAGCCCTGAGATGTGTGTGACTCACTTTCATTCCATTGTGATGGGGATCTGCAGTAGAGATATAATTATTTTCTCTAAGCCACCCGGTTAAGTCCACGACAAAAGCTAAACTTTAATCCAGGTCCAACATCCTATATGCTAATAGAAAATTCATTCTCCAAGTGACGGTGCTTATGCAGCCAAAATTCGTAAGAGGAAGGAATCGGTAATAGGCTTGAGGAATCCCGAAGTTTGCAGAAATACAAATTAAGGAGGGGAGGGAAAGAACCTCAAACAATCTAATCAGGGCTGAGCGTGCTCAGTTGCCATAGAATGCTGAGTATTTGTTTAGGGGTGGGGAAACTGAAAACTAGGAGAGGATGGAACGGAATATCCTGGAAAAGGGTATGGCTGGCTGGAACACTGAACAGGAGCACTCCACGCCGCCGTACTTTGTTGCAGGTCCCTGGTTCTGTCTACTGGACAACGCCAAATAGAAGACAGGTGTGTAGTTTTCAAGTGCCTCTCACTGGTTTGATTGTCATAGTTGGCACTTGGATTTGTTTCCTGATTGGCTAGAAACCAATTGGACATGTCATTATCTAGTTCTTAACATTCTGTTGGCAAGCATGGGCAGGAAACCACCCAAGAAAACACTCCACTATTCTCTGGTCAGCTCTAGCCAGCTCGCGCCTGAGCCCTGTCTACACCACCTCAAATGCAGCCTTCCTACGAACTGCCTAATTTTTTTTATTTATTAGCCATAGGTGTGTGATTCACAGAACTTGCTTAGTCAATTCCCCATGAAGCTCACTGCTGGCAGTCAGATCACCAAAGAGTGACTGCAGGCGATTGATTAAGATCTCTCAATCTCTCTCTTGCAACCTCCCTCCCCGCCCCGACCTCATGGATTACTCTTCCCCCTCCCCCTCTCTGAAACTAAATGTGATCTGCAATTGTTTTAAAGCTCCAGTTGGGAAGCTCCAATTATATTTCCCCCCCCCCCCAGAACAGCAGTATTGTAGTGGGAAAATTCCCCAAAGCTCTGATCAAAACCATAGCTTCCATAGCTGCTTCAAAGTAAAAGCCGAAACATCAAGAGACTCCTGAATCGGTTTCAGCTTTCCTATGCATGCAATGTACATTCACATACTCTGCAAACCTATTCTTGACCTGTTCGTTCTTTCTTTCTTTTTAAGTCCTTGTTCATCTGGCTATAGTGCCACAGTCAGGCTGGCTGAGGTGTTAATGCCATTCCTCAACCTGCCCTGATTATTTCCAAGAGGCAATTTCAGCCTGGGACCAGAGATTTAGCAGATCTGTGATCTTTGTCAAAAAAATAAATGGCCTAATGCGAGTGCTATGCTTTGTTGTCAGCTGATTCACCCAGGGCTGGTTTTGTCCTCCTGCCAGATTTGTGACGTAATTTATGATTCCAACAAGAAGCAAGTTAGAGTAACTTATCTCTTTAGTATCCCATGTGCCTATTGTTTTAAACATATGAGGAGCCTAAGGAAATCAGAGGGAAAGAACTAAGTAGCACATACCACAATCTCCGAAGTAAATAAATTGCCATAAAGCTGACAAACCAATGAGCTAACATTAACAAATTTATTCAAATCAAAGGGGTGGGGGAATCTTCAACGATAAATCAAACATTTCCACACACCCTGGCTTTGTCTGTAGCAAAAGGATAGATGATGTCATTCCTCCAAAGATGGCATACATACCGTACATGGATTTCCTCACAACAATGACACTGTAAGGAAGATAATGTTAACAGCGGGAGAACTAAGGCCAGGGCTATGCATATGCACCAGCGACAGTGCTGGATTGGGTCTGCCGATGCAACCACACAGTCCAAGCCTTGCCTGGTTCCTGACCTCACCTTCTCAGTATGCAGAACTGATGCTACTGCTGGCTAGTTATTGTTGTGGCTTCACCCCACCAGACACTATGCCTCTAAGATACAGATACTGGCCCAAGGTCACCCAGTGAGTTCCATGCAGAGCTGGGGAAATAGCAGCCTAAAAAAAATAAATATATGAGGGCCAAAAGTGTTATGAACCTAATGGTTCATTCAACCCTGGTTTTCTTTCCACCAGCCCCTTCAGCCACCACATTTGCAATGTTAGCATGGCGGCTCAGCACTCACCAGGGTTAGGGATCCTCCTGGCATGGTAAAAGTATACAATACAGGTAAGGCCAACCTGGTTTAAATGAGAATCCACATGGGTAAGTCTACTCCATTGCCTGGCATTTAATCAGCTCTTACCTCTGCAACACAGCTCTTTTCAAGTGGATTGTATGATCCACCATAACTGGCTCCTCAGGAGCACACGCGCCTGGCCAGTGGTTCACTCTCCTCTCTCTCTCCTTCAAAATTCCTAGGAATTTTGGTGGGCTACTAAATATCCCCCCCCCTACAGATCAAAGCACATAACTCGTATTTTAATAGCGTGTTTTCATTCAGCACCAGTATCATAATCAAAACCAGCACCTTATTATGAAAATATCAGGCTGCAAGTTAGGCCACTGAGGAATAACTCTTTTAATTTGTTCATTTTTAGAAAAAAAGAAATAGACTGTGTTAGTCCCTATTATGAAAATCATGGGCCCTCAGCAAAAGCCTTGTTTACCTGCTTGACAATCTGACCCTGGTGAAAAAACTCTGTCATTAGTAAAAATAACTAAATCATGTGCAGGACCATGCATAAACCCATACCCTCCCACATTTCTCCAATGAAAATAGGGGTGTCTCATTCCATAATGATAATTTTACTATTTATACCCCACACATCCGACTGGGTTGCCCCAGCCACTCTGGGCAGCTACCAACATATATAAAAACATAAAACATAAAAAACTTCCCTATACAGGATTGCCTTCAGATGCCATGAGGGTTGGATAACTCCATGCTCTCCAACATTTCTCCAATGAAAATAGGGACATCCTAAGGGAAAGTGGGACATTCGGGGATCAAATCAGAAACTGGGACGGCTTTTCTAAATAGGGGGTGTCCTTGGAAAATAAGGACACTTGGAGAGTCTGCTAACCCTTTTCTGTGGACCACCTAAATGGAGCTCGCAGACCACCAGTGGTCCATGGATCACAGTTTGAAAACCTTGCAGTTTGACAATTATACTTTCTTCTGATTGTCTTGGGAGTGTTGCCTTGAGGAAGGGAAAAGTCATGATTTCTCATTGTGTGTGTGTGTGTGTGTGTGTCTACCAATATGACACACAGAGAGTCAAGGGTAACTTGTACACATGTGGTGATTGTGGGATCCACAATCTTATCACTTTTTAAAACGACTGTCACTCACATAGAGACAGGAAGATGGGACTTCCCAGGGCCAGCCTCACCATAAGGCACTCTGAGGTGGCCACCTCAGACATCAAATGCTGAAGGAGCAAAACTGTGTGCCATGTGGCATACCTAGTGAGTATCCCCTAGCCTGGCTTGCTGCTTTCAAGTGCAGTAGAGGCCACTGCGTCAGAGTTGAAGCAGGATTCAAATGCCCGTCTATTCAGCTTTGACACACAATCAGCTTTCGTACACAGAAGGGGGTAGCACTGTCTCATCCTTCGCCACAGGCAGAAAAACATATTGGGTTGGTCATAACATCTTCCTTGGAATCCTCTGCCTGAGTCAGTTTTGCTGCTTCGCATTGTTGCTGCCCTTGTCTGCAGGGTTTCATTTACCAACAGACTCCACAGCCAACCTTAGTGGGCAAGCTACATTTTCTCGACGCATCCCATAAGCACCAGCCATGGTCAAGTCCACTGTATAGCCTTCTCCATCCTGATGCTCTCCAAATGCTTGGGAGTACATCTTCCATAATCACCAGCCAGCGTGGCCAATGGTCAGGGATGATGGGAGTTGTAGTCCAACAACATCTGGGAGGGTTCCGGATTGGGGAAGGCTGGTGTGGTGGACCCCTCCAGGCAAACTACTTTTGATTAGATTCCTCAGTGCAAGGAACCATATACCTGGAGGGAAGGTATTCATCAGAATCTCCACACAAACTCTTGTCAAACAGGTTACAATTGACAAGGAAGTTGGCTAACCCTCCAAGCTGAAGGGGCATTAACGATCCCTGCTAAAATTATGCCCACCTCACTGAGCCATAGGCACCCCCTTCTCACACTCCTGCGTTGCTAGCAAATCCTCCAACAATCACTTTAATTATCCTCATTAATCTGATTGCTGTTGTTTCCATCTGGCTGACACACAAGCCCCCTATTAATAACTTGCCAGCCAATGTCACCAGCTCCTAAGTGGCTTGGAACAGGCAAAGGAGGTCTGTGAGCCTCTGTGTTGGCTGTTGCTCATTGCCAACAAAGCAAGTCTCTTGCCAACATACTGATATCTCTGGCATCCCACCATCCCAATGGGTATGGCCAGACCTGGCAAAAATGCAGAGGGAAGGCTGTGGCTAGTATCTATAGGGCCAAGTGGGATGAGATTGTAATAGTTTGACAATATAATATTAACCCTAGCAGAAGAGACTAGCTTCTGGGCCTGTCAGCCACATCCAAGCTCTTCCCTCCGGAGGGCAGTGATAAACATTGCTGGGTTTCATCAGCATAAAACAGGTTATGACTGAACTTAAATGTGGGATAATCCTACTCAAAGAGATGAAGTGGCTGGTTGGAACAGCTGGCGGGGGGAGACTGGGGCAAAGGGGGTCGGAGGCTGGGATTAAGGAGATACAGAGGGAGCCATTTAGGAATTCGCAAGCACATCCTGTGGGTAGCTTCAAATCATTCAAGTTGAAGAGCCCGTGCAGACCAAAGTGCAGTTGATTAATCCCCGTAAGTAGCTGCTCTTGTAATTGGCCTACTCATGAGCGGCAAAGCTTCTGAAATGGGGACACAACACAACAATAAACCCAACCCCCTCCATATAATCTATGGAGGTTAGCCACTACGACAAGGACCCATATGTTGGTTTTGCAAGTATAGGAGTTTTGTTTTGTTTTTAATTGAACATATTAGAGTTTCTGAAATAAGAGGTCACTGACGGTGACAATGGACTAAAAACGAAACACCAATATGCTGAAGAAGAGTTGAATGCTGCAGCAGCCTACTAGGGGAGTTGCCAACGAATTTTTAAAAAGTCACAAAACAGCAGAGAAGAATTGGCCTCACTCATCACCACCAACGTCACGGTCCCTATTCAGAAGGTATCTGCAAGAGGATACCTGCTTGATCAATGCAAGAGACTACCTGGTCCGACCTTTCATTACCCACAGTGGCTAGTCAGATGCTTCTAGGAAGCCTGCAAGTAGACTATGAAGAAAACAACCTCTGCCGCTTGTTTCTCACTCCCCAGACAGTCCACAGCAACTAGTATCAGTGACAGCCACTTTGGTGGGGCAGAACCGACACAGACACTGCTGCAGCTTACTATATCAATTTTGCTTTCAGGTCACTTTCTGTTCCTTTTGCCTCTCATCTCCCTCTGACCTCACAACTCTACATTCCCCAACACCTCCACCATGTTTACCAATGCAGGGTGATACTTCATGCATCTGATGAAATGGTCTGTGGCTCCTGAAGGCTTATGCCACAGTTTGTTTTTTTAAGGTGCCACAATACTCTCTGCTATTTTTAGAACTGCCTTCCTTGCATTTGCCTAATCCTCTTTGTAAAGCTGTCTAAACTAGTGCTCGTTGACACATAGTGTGGCAGCGAATGTGGCCTAGGACACGCATGAAGACACACCGCAGAGAACATGCAAGATTAGAAGTGGGCACGTTGGCCATAGGAAGACGACTGCTTTCCCAGAGACAAAAGGCTGCATTTTAGGGCTGAAGGAAAGCAAAAGCCACCTGGGTTCCATGCTATGAATGAGGTCCACTGCTTTATAAGTATACAAGTGTGTGCACATTCAGTTTTAAGAGGAATACACACCACAGCAACTTCTATGTAGGGTCAGCTACATCTGTGTTCACACATACCCATGAACTACATTTTTAGGCTAAAATGGAAAGGACGATTGGTTCAAGAAAGCATGGCTATACTGTACTGTAAACAGCCTACTAAATGACCTAGGGAGGAGGGGAAATAATAAAGTTTCTTTTGATGATCATGGTGGGATTGATTGATTGATTGATTGGGGGCATTCACTTGTTTCAGCTTCTCCACACACGTTATCTCAGATCCTTCTCAACACTTCGCAACCACCCTTCAAAGCTAAGGCGTGTCCGCAGGGGTGTTATGTCCATATTGCAGATGAGTAGCTGAGGCTTAGAAAGAGCGGCTTGCCTAAGAGCCTAGTGGTAAATTCGTGGCTGAGGGGAGGTTGGAAACAACAACTTCCTGACTAACAGCTTACAGTGAAATTTCCCCCTCCCTCAAGATAACAGGTGGGAAAGAACCTTATTAATTTCTGCGGAGCGATAAGCCCTATTTTTGCAGTTTGATGTATGACACTTTGGGCCACAAAGTAAAAAAAAGTTCCCTTCCCTCACAAGACTTGGATTTTCCCCTTCTTTCGTTGGGTTACGGACGGAATGGCCTTTCAAGCTTGACCGGAAGATCACGTTATATATTTTCGATCATGGGAGACTGGGTAGCTCCTCTTTCCCCCAGAAATTGGCCTAGGCCAGGTTGCTATAGTAACGGACACAAGCCCTTTGGCAGTGTGGCATTTCCTGTTGCCACCTGTTACTCACTCAGCTCCCATCTGGTTGGTTTATGTACCGCTAGGGTTTGTTTGCCCATCGCACGATTCCTAAGCTAGCTGAGGAAGAATACAATGAAGTGGGTCATCTTGAGGAAATCAGACTGCACTATCTGATTTTCATACAACATGCAAATACATGTACAGTTCATTTCAAAAGCGCTCGTTGGCTGCTGTAGAAGCTGAAGATCTTCCTTCTTAAGCTTTAAATAAAGCAATTTTTCTACAGTTGATGACCGCTGGTGTCTTCTTCGGAACATTTAATTCATTAATTCATTAAACACACACGGTTGCAACCTTTCTGCTGGCAAAACGTATTTACCTGAATTTTAAAGTTGAGGAAAAACATGCAATACACACCAAATCCCCTCCTTCACCTCAGAAACAAAGCAACCTCCTGCATATTTGCCTCCACAATGCCCAAAGAAAGAAAAGGGAGAGATCAACATGTTGTTTTTCCAGAAACAGCTACCCTTGAAAAGGCATCTAGAGTCTTACGACACAACGCAAGATTTAAATTTCTAGTATAGTTCCCTTTTCAGAATATGGGTTTCTATTTGATTTTAAATTAAAGTTCCTGTCCTCATGACCCTCATGATTCCACACAGAGAAAAATCTAAAATGAGGATGGTATTTGTCATAGTTTTGGAGATCATATCAGGACAGAGTGAAAATAAAAAAATTTCAGGACATACGTTTCATGGCCCTAGGATGACCAGGCAAAATTCCTTCTTCTACCAAGCTGTTAATAAAGAGTACAGAAGCACTGTTCTCTTTTGCATCTGGACACCCTAGAGGCCCCCTATTCCTTGTTTTTCCATATTTAGGTCAATATTTGAAATCCCATAAGCACTTACATGTGAGTAAGTCCCACAGAATGCATATCTCTGAGTAGATATGAATAAATTTACACTGTGCTTAATCCCCTCCACATTTTCCCACTCACATTCCAAATTCAAAAAAGGTAACTGGAAGAAAATGCAAAGGTACTTTATATAGATATAAAATCAAATTGCACTCCATTGTCACAGCTGACAATCACTGTTGTTAAAGGGGCCCCTATAGGAGCCAATTCAAAAGCTGACAGCCTTAACCTGCTTCTGAATTGGGGCATTTAATAGCCACCAGAACATCAGAAGAGTGATGGGCTAGAATTGTCTCCCAGAGCTTGGACTCTTAAAAACAGCATTGAAAAGAAGAAGGGTCCATATCCGATCACTTTTCTCTGGGGCAAGAGGAGTGGCTTCTGGATGAGTATGCTTAAATCAGTCTTTTTTCCTCTGGTTGGGGATTTTTGATTATTATTATTATTTTTAAAAAGGCTAATTATCAATGCCAGGCAATGTGAATTTTAAATTTGCATTTATTTAAATGAATTAACATGCAAACATCTGGTAACTCCGCGGGGAAGCTAAGAAAATAATTACGCTAATCACTGTGAGAGAAGAGGCCCATACTGCATTACAGTAATGAAGGCCAGATAAGCAACTAAGGGCAGGAATACAGTGGATTAGCTGCCCACCTAATACAGTTTAGACACACTTTTGTAAAACAGGACAAAAGGGGTATATTAAACAATGGCCAAAGGTGCAATTTCCCCACTCTTTTAATGCATAGTTAATCCAGACAAGCTGTTGTGTAGATAGGAAAGCCGATCCGGACATGGGGCTACAAGTGGTTGGGATGGGGTGGGTGTTGTGCAGTCCCCTGTAAAGACCAAGTGTAAAGACTGGGCTTGGTGCTGTCTATGGAAGCACAAATGACTGTGGTTGCTTTTTACCTACTGCACTCTTATTTAGAGAAAGCAGACCTTGCCTCAATCAAACCTGCACTAGTTACATCCAGACTAGACTACTGCAGTGTGCTCTATGGCGTGCTGCCCTGGAAGACAACCCAGAAACCTCTGCTGGTATTCAGGGTGTCTTTTGAGGGTAGACATTTAGACCATATTATATACCAATACTGTGCCAGCTTGCCGGAGCATTTCCAGGCCAGATTCAAAATGTTAGCTTCGAGTTCTAGAGCCGTAAACCAGGTGGGGTCACTAACATGGTGCCCACAAGCGAACATGGAATTCACGAACACCTTCCATGGTGTTTCCCCTCCCTCTGCTGAAATTAGACTTGAAAGAAGCAGTATATATTGTAGCCCATAGGTTAGGCTGCAATGTGTGCTTAGTTGCAGTGTGTATGTGAGGCCCACAACAAGTTTCTCTCGTTTGCCTATGTATGTGCCCATAGGGCCCCCAAAGGCTGGCGACCTATGTCTTAAATAGCCCAGGACCCAGTTATGTGAAGGACCATGTAACAGTCTGGGCCTTAAGATCAGACCGCCAACACTGCCTGGAGATAGCCCCATAAGGCAGTATATAAATATTTTACACAAATAAAGATCAGTTAGGTTGTGTACACACCATACATTTAAAGAATACGCGCACACACAAAAAGAATAATGGGAAATACAGTTCACCGTGTGCTGAGCTACAATTCCCAGCACCCTTAACAAACTACAGTTCCCAGGATACTTGGGGGGGGTGCATTAAATGAATGGTATATAAGCAGGTGTGCACCAGATATAGGGCCTTTTCAGTGGTGGCTTCCAAGGGATTTGTAACTGGCCCTGTCAGGGCCAACCTTGAAAAAGCCTTTGAAGAACCATCTGTTCTGATTGGCTTTTAATTAAGATTATTTTATTAAGGTAGCTGCTTTCTCAGAGTGTTGGTTTTAGGCTGCTAGTTATTGGAGATTGTTGTTTTAACTCTTTCTATGTTGGGCCATGTATTGTTTTAAAGATTAATTAATTTATAGTAACTGAATGCTAGTTGTTTGCTATTGTGCTGGTCAAAATTTTGTTATGTACATTATTTTATTGGAATTGCCTTTTTATCTGTTATATATTTGCATATACCTGGAGAGGACATTGCCCTGCAAGGCAGCCTAAAACCCTTTAAATAAAAATAAATTTATAATAGAAATAAATGAACATGTGGGCTAGGAATTCTAAACAACGTTGGCGCTTCGGAAATGGAGCCGATGGAGACCTGCCCATCAGTTTGTCTTCATGTCACAAAAAAGTTTCAGCTATTTAATTTCTTCCTGCCAGGCTGCTTTGAAAGCACAGGATCAGGGCCAGCTTTTATTCAAAAGAACGTAACCCTAGTTTCAGAGTACAGAAGCAGAGTGTGATTACTCCAGATCGATTTGCTTCACCTGATTCATTTGTCCACCAGCTTTTTATCCCTCTTCTTACTGGCTCATGAAGACAGTGAAGCTTTCCCTGTCATGAAGATAGTGATGAGGAAAGCTTGACTTGCTTAAGTTTGTGTGAGAACCCTGTTTGAGGCACGGGAGCTGGGTTAGCATAAAATGCGGCAACCATAGCAGAAACAGGGCACAGCCTTTTCTGTTTTCAACAGACTGTTGGTGTTGCAGTTAAGCAAATGGGTTGGGAGGGCAATTCTTTGGTTATCGTTAGGTGTAGTGTCAAGGCTTGCATGAGGCCTTCCAAATCCTGTGGTGGCACTTGAAGAGAGAGAGAGAAAACGAAGGAAGAGAATGAATGGAGAATGGATGGATAAAGGGAAGAGACGTGGGTGCTTGTGTACACCTGTGGTAGAGGGGGAAGAGAGAAAATGAAAGGATGGTGGATGAATAGAGAGGGAGAGGGAGAGCTAGAGAGAGAGAAGGGCTGTCCCACCCAATTTTTGCATTGGCCTCACCTGCCACCTGCAATAGGCATCCTCCAGCCCCAATTGAACAAGGCCCTCAACCCCAGAAAGGTTGCCCCCCTGTGTTTAAAGCTATAGTCCGTGGCCACTATAATGACCCAAAGGTGCCACAGGTCAGGAAAAAAGCATGGCGTAATGGTTAGAGAGTTGGACTAGGACCTGGAAGACCAGGGTTGAAATCCCCACTCAGCCATGAAGCTCATAGGGTCACCTTGGGCCAGCCGCCATCTCTTAACCTAAACTACCTCACATAGGATGAAATGAGGAAGAGAACCATGTACACCACCTCAAGATCCTTGGAAGATGAAGGTGGTATATAAATGCAATAAATAAATGAAAATAAACAGGAGACTACAGTTAGTTTTCTCTTAGGTGCATGGGAAGAAGTAGTTATGGGGGAATAGCCTTCTCCCTCTGGAAAGAATTTCAGAACGGGGGGGACAGACAAACCTTGGGGAAAGAATATTTTCTCAACGTGAAACCATCACTCTGTAGCACCTTCAGACATTTGGGTCATAGCTTTGTTGGGGATTGCTGCTGCTCTTTTGTTTGGGGGCTGATTGAAATGTGGTCCTTAAGGGCCAGTTCTGGAGCCATGTGGGAAAGATGTAAGGTTGGAGTTGCCTTTCATTCTTTACCCATAAGGCCTTTCGGAGCGCCATTGATCTCTGGGCAGGGGGAGGCCGCCTAGAATGGTTCACTGAAGAGCATTTCCTAGAAATGTTGGGGTAGGACATGGGAATCGTAGGAATGGGCAACTACAGCTGTGAATGTGAACAGCCCCTTCAGGGACACTGGGCAGATGTTTGATGGACACTGTTGGCGGCACTAAAAGCAACCTAGGAAGAATGAAAGAGCTGGCTGCACCGACTGATAGGAAGAAGGTTATAAAATTGATTATAATTTTTTAATACCAAGGACAGCAGTAGATGATGGAATCCAAGTGCCATTGCCTAATTGTGTTGAAGGAAGTTAAATGTAACGAGCACATCATCTGTCCTCACGCCACTCAGATTAATAGTTGTTGCTGGAGAGAGCTTGTAAAAATCTCAATCCATTCCAGCAGGGCCACTCTCTGGTGTGCATGCGCAGAATCAGAAGCCTGTAAATTCACATGAGTGTCATTCTTGCTAAACAGCCGCCAGACCCACTGGCTTATCTATGGAGCCACCATGCCAGTATTAGCAAAATCACAGGAGAGTGGGTTCTGCATCTGTCCCTGTGCCCCATCCTTTGAATATAAGACAGAGCCTGCAACTGTTCTTGTTTCTTAAGCAGCAGGGATGCCTGCTGACATACTGATTATCATGTGGACAAGAAGCACTTCCAATCTGACACGCTGCCATAGAAGCTGTAGCAAAACATAGAGAGCAAAGCAGACTTTCCTCTTCTCCACCGGTGCCACTGCACTTGTCCTTGGCTTTCAGACCCTGCACTCATCTCTTCCCCACAACATCTTCCTAGATCCTTATTTGTGCAAATGAGCACAACACACCTGCCCTGTACTAGAAACAGATAATCGACTTGATGCGAGACCAGCAAGGAACCATAATAGACGCCATGAGACACATCTTTCCTTCCCTATCCAAGCATGAGGATTAGGGAGGCAGCTCCTGAAGCAAAGAAGCATCAGGAAACTGATGGTGGCAACTACCATCATCAACACCCCCCACCATATGCATTCAGTGAGTCACCTGTGGCTAAGAACAAGCGTATTACCATTGTACAAAGCGGACGAACAAACAAGACCCATGTTATGGCTATGGAACTAGAAGGGGAGAGGAATATTCCCTGGCTATGCGTAGTCCCACAGAGCAGAAAGGTTTACCTTGCCGGATGGAGACATATCTGCCATTGGAGGCCACGAAAACTACTTGCGGGTGGCTCTCTTCCAGATCAAAGAGTTCATCTTTGCCCGGCTTGGAGCTCCTGCCAGATTTTAGAGTGCCGGTAGGTCCCATGGGCGCCAGGTATTTCCCATCGCAATCCTTGAAGGCCAGCTTGCCCGCCTTGAATTCCAGGGTGTAGCCTGCGCGGGGGTCAGGCTCCTTGACCAGAGTGCCATCGTTGCGCAGGTAGCGGTTGTCGCAGGTTCTCAGGCAGTACTTCTTGTTCTGGAAGGTGAGGGTGATGAGCGAGTCCACACCCCAAGGGATGTTGCTGTCGGTGGAGATCTCATCCTCCTGAGCGCTGAGGTGCGCATACCTTCTCCTGCTCACGCTCAAGAGGTTGGCCTGGGGGTGGATAGCCAAGTGCACAGCCCAGAGCTCCGTCTCTGTGATGGTCTGGGCAAAGCAGGACAACCTGTCTTCGGAACCGCCAAAGAAACGCTTGTAGGGTTCTGACTGGAGCGCCCAGCGCCCGTCCGACTGGGTGACAATGACAAAACGCCCATCACCTCCCGGCTTCTCGGCTTCACAGGAGACCTTGCCGTCCTTGTCGGCAGATAAGTACCTACCTAGGTGGCTCTTCAGGAAGACCACGGAGCTGTCTCCGTCCTGCTCCAGGGTCCATATCTGCTTCCTTTTCAGGCTGGGCGCTGAGGCGTTGACCTTGTAGCCAAAGCTCTCTGCCGTCAGGTACCTGTTGTCAGAGTTAATCAAGCCAAACTGGATCTTCAGAAGCTGGTGGATCCCATTCGTTGGCATCTTCTGTCCGGACAGCGGATATAGTCCCAAGGACTGGGGTGGGCACCTAAGGTCTTCCCAGTCCTTCGTTGGGGGTATGGAAACGTGCACGCTCACATAGGCACAGCCGAGCCAGCCGAGCGATCTGGATTAGTGCAAACGAACCTTACACCTCAGTCAAAGACCCAATGACGTGCACCTGCCCCAGTTCCCAGTCTCTTTCTGTGTGTGTGTGTGCACCAGCTCTTCCTACATTTAATCTTCTGCCCGTAAAGCCAATCTCGTTTGGCTGCCTCGTCCCCCCTGCTGGCAGTGCTGCTGCCTCCTGCGTGGCTCACACTGACCTCTTCCTCCTCCTCATCTTCTCCAGTGTGGAGAGGGGGTGGGGTGCGGATGGAGAGGAGAGAATGCTCAGAAAAAAATGTACATGCTTAAGCACCCGCAGCCTTGCTTAATTAGCGCAGCTAGGATTACAAAGATTTCAATGAGCTGCCGGCCTCCTGTAACCAATAGTGGGGCTTCTACAGAAGCCACAAAGAAGGGAGGGGGGCTTTGACAGGCTACACAATGGCCTTTTGATGAGACCTATTCTTCCGCTCCGGCCTGCTCTCTGCGCTTGTAGTGCTCTGCACTGTATCTGTGTCTCTCGTTTGCGTTGTCTCCCTTCTTCTAAGGCTTGATCCACCCCAAACGCCTTTCTATCCCACCGCTAAGGCCAGAACGCTCAAGCGGCAACTCAATCTGCCGCCTCTCCCTGGTGGAGGATTTATTTTTCTTAGCGCCGCTTTGGTTAACGTTACCGTGGGCTCTCTGATTCCATGCGGCAGGTCACCTCCAAGCCGAGAGTGCCTGCCTGGCCCAGCCTCTAATCTCCTTAACAATTAGCTGGGCATTTCTATTAGTGTAAACCTTTCATCCTCCTTTGGCCCCTTTGCCTCCATCTGTTCCGTAACCCCAAATCCACAGCTCTGTCAAAAGGATAATAGTGGCCTGGCCCCCCTAGGAAACCGATGGGGCGGCCTAGCTGAGAGGCCTAGCTCAGAATCGAACCAGGGTGGGAAGAAGGCAGGCTGGGCCGTCCAGGGCTGCACTGCAGCTCAGATAAATGCAACTTGAAAGAATGGGGATGGATTTAGACCCAGCAAGTTGGAATCTGCTGAAGCAGAAGTTGTTGAATGACAGAGGTGAAACCCACCCAGAATAGCTTGGCTGTCCTAGCTGCCTCTGTAGACAACAGCAAGGCCTGCTCTGCTCTCCTCCACCACCCGCCGCTGCCATGACTTCAGAACAGATACTGTACTTTTTAAGATCCTTCCATTTAGCCAGAGAGAGAGAGAGTTGCTAACATATGGGAGGGTTGGGTTGACAATACCACAGTTGACAGTTAGCAAAAATAGGGTTGGGGAAAACATGCCGGCAGATGGCGAAGGCCCAGTGGTTCTTATGAAACAGGCAGCAGCGAGATCCCAAGTGATCAGAATAAATCTGACCCACAAAATGCACCACTGCTCTCTGTGTCCCCAACTAAGGCTGCTGTCCTATGTTCACTGAGCCCCATTTAACACAGTGGGACATATGTCTGAGTAAACATGCAAGTCACGCTGTGCAAGGGAACAACTTGTTTGGATCCGCTGACTTTCCTTCTGTTGATGGCTTTCCCGACTCCATCGTCGCTCTGCAGTCTCTTGAAAATCTGCCTCTGGGACTTTAAGTGACATTGAGGGGCATGGTGTCTGGATGCAAAAGTGGCCAGGGCGCCTGCAACTTTAATAGTTGTGTAGAAGAGGGGATTTTAGCAGGGGCAGATTGCATCACATAGCTATTAAAGGTGCAGAAGTCCTGCCTGCTTTTGCATTTGGCTACCCTTATTGAGAATGTTGTGGATATGGTGCGGGGGCGCTGCAGATGAAGGAGGCTGCAGACATCACCTCCATCATTGCATGGAGGCAAGAGAGATTTGCCCAAGGGAAGCCTAACAGGTTCCTTGTTTGAATGAGAAGTCTTAAGAACTGCATCCTGGCATGGGGACTCTTCCAGCTGCCATCAGCACCAGCCAGCATAGTCAGTGGCTAACGTCCAAAAAAGCCCCCCCAACCCTAGTTAAAAATTATGTGCTGGAGAAATGTTTGATCAGGTACACATGTGACGTAGGGTAAGGCCCAAGACAACTTTCCTTAGCCATGGGGAAGAGAGAAGGTGAAAGGCGGAAATTCGCTACAGAGGCTTTGTGAAGGTGGGAGGAAGCAGGTCAGAAAAAAAAAACACCCACATGCTGGGCTGTCTTAAGCATATGCGGCACCAGGGGGCAAAGATCTGCCCGGTGCCCCCCCCTCCCAGTTGCCCAGTCCCAGGCACGCAGGAGGGTGTAACCGGCCAGCCGTCTCAGCGTCTCACTGGCTCGGTCGCTCCCAAAGTCGCGGTGCAGAGCAGAAGAGACCACTGCGGTGCTTCAACCAACGGGCGGGCTCTTCCCCAGACTCAACTCTCGGGCCCCGGACTCTCAGCCCAGCGCCTGGGTGCCCCGCACCCCTAGCCCCTATGGGTAAGACGGCCCTGCCCACATGAAACCTAGGAGAACAGAGTGCACTCACCATACTATTGGGGACTGCAGATATAATGCAACTCATGAGGTAAACATTTTTGTCGTTGGTCAATTGCCCCCCAAAATTCACCAGAATGGGAAACTGGTCAAACATTTGTTAAAAGGGGACTCCAAATTTTGTCTCAACCCTACCTAGAATCATAGAGTTGGAAGAGACCACAAGGGCCATCGAGTCCAACCTGATACATCAGTGCTAGAGATGGCATGGAGAGACCTTCTTCATTCCCACGAGGCCCAGTACCTTCCTGTTAATTTGCTCATCTCCTCCATCAAGTTTGCCTTATTCCTCTCTACCCATCCTAGCTTAGAAGTGTCTTACAATCCGAGTCTTCATTCCACCTCCTGGCTGCTGGATAGAGGAAGTCAGTTATTGTCTTCAGTAGCCTGCGAGGGTATTGATTTATCCCTTTTGTGCTGGAACAAACAGGAAGCTTGCCCTGCACGTGTGAACCTGGTGTCCACAGAATCAACCTCCCAGCTGTAGCTGGGAAGCCCTTTGTTTTCGATGAGTGGAGAGTTCCTTCACTTCTGCTTGAAGGAAACCACAGATATTTCCGCTAGCACAGCCTGTTTCCGTCTCTTAATAGGATATCTTTCTCTCCCGTCCAGCGAAGTCAAAATATGTAAAAAGCTGCCACATGTTCTGTTATGTCTCTCTGTTTTGTTTTGTTTTAATAGTGGGTCAAAAAAAAACAATGAAAAATGAGAAGGATTTCAACACACACACACCCCAAGCCTATGTGATAACAGCCCTTTCCTTTAGGCTAATGAGTACAACAAGGTCAAGGGAATCTGAACAGCCTTTGATTCAAGAAAGAGCATCTTTCCTCCTCTGAACTGTTGTATTTATAAAGTTTCATACTTAGTAAGGCATTCTGAGCCTCAGAACTTCCCTCTGCTTCAGTCCAGATTGACAACTGCCTCTCTTTATTATTTATTAAATTTGTATACTGCCCTGCATCCAAAGATTGAAGGGCAGTTTCCAACATAGAAAATACAAAATTAGAACACAAAACGCACAACAGAAACAAGCCAATAAACCCCCTCCCACAAACACAAAAATTCTCTCCATGTGAACCAACCCAGACCCTGCATTAGTCATCTCCGACCCTTCTACCTCTGATGGAGGTGTGGAGGGGGGACGGACATGAGAACAGATCTTTTCTGTGGGGACTCAACATTTGTGGAACACTTTCCCAAAGGAGGCGCACCTTCAAAATTATAAGGGCTTTGTATGCCAGCTTCACCATTTCCTTCATTTGGTGCAAGCATTTTCAGGCTAAATAGGACTCCATTTTTGCACCAGTACCTAGACACACACATGCACACACGCACGCACCACTTTAAATTGTTCTCCAAGATGTGAAAGGGAGGAAGAAGGAAAACCGAGACATTCTGGGATCAAATCAGAAACCGAGACAGCTTCTGTAATTCCGGGACTGTCCCTGGAAAATAGGAACACTTGGAGGGTATGTATCATGCAGTGTGCACATGCCTTTATTGTGTATTCTGCTCTGGTTGTTTTCATTTCCTCCATTTGTTTGTTTAGGATGATATTGTTTTATTGTATTTGGGCGCATGGTTAGTTTATATCATACTTTTTATTCCTGGCATTTGTCGGGGCTGGAGTCAGACGCAGGTCAGCAATAAAGGAAGCAGATCTCAGTAGTTAGTGAAGTTAACTCTTCACTAGAGTTCATTTAAGGAAACAAACAAACAGCTCGGCTTAGTGGTCTCAGCAACACTTCCCAGTAGGTCTTGCCCCTATGGAGCAGTTGCCGGAACTGAAGGTCCCTCCCTTCTGCCCTCTCTAAGGCTCCTCTTTTCCCGGATGTTTCCCAAGCAGTTTCAAACAATGTCTGCACACCTCTAGCCTCTGTTCTACTCTCCTCGTTATTCTGTTCCTGGAGACGGGGCTGTGGAGCTTCTCACAGCAGGAGAGGGAGACAGCAGTCCCTTGAACCCCTCCTCTGCTTCAGCCTCGGAGTCTGAACTGCTTCCTGTCACATGCTCTTCCTGCTCACTAAACCCTGCTGCCCCTCCAGCATCCAGCACCTCCTCCCCCCCACTCTTCTCCCTCTGACCTCTCCTTAGTGCTCCACCACCAATCCCCTGGCTTTGAGCCTTCCTCCTCTGGGGTTACCCTTGGGCTGGGGCAAAACTAGCCTTTGTTTCACCTGGGTCAAAGACACCCCCATTCACATTTGCGTACACAAACAAACAGGCTGGGAGCCTCAATGACGCCCCTCTGGAGGCTTCATCTGGGGTATTTAAAAAACCGCCTAGCGCTCCCCCTGTAGCTACGGCACTGCCTTGGGGGTTCCCTGGCTGGTATCTCCAACCACTCCTCTTCATCCATTCAGTTCCTGACAGTACCTGGAGATGAAGGGTGATTTCAGTTTCATATTGTAAATTTAAAGTTGTGTTGTATATGTAAACGCAATACGTAAGGGACTGTAACGCAGGGGTAGAGCACATGCAAAAGTTCTCATGTTCTTACTTTGTTTTCTTTTAGACTTAAGTACCAACCTAGCAGTTTGAAAGCACGTCAAAGTGCAAGTAGATAAATAGGTACCGCTCCGGCGGGAAGGCAAACGGTGTTTCCGTGCGCTGCTCTGGTTCACCAGAAGCGGCTTAGCCATGCTGGCCACATGACCTGGAAGCTGTACGCCGGCTCCCTCGGCCAATAAAGCGAGATGAGCGCCGCAACCCCAGAGTCAGTCACAACTGGACCTAATGGTCATGGGTCCCTTTACCTTTTTTACAGTGGAACCTTGGTTGTCAATCACAATCCATTCCAGAAGACTGTTCGACTTCTGAAACGTTCGACAACCAAGGCTCAATGGACGGCTGGCAAATTCCAGAAAACGGAGAAATGCTCCTCGTTAAACTTCCGAGGCGCGTTCAAAAACAAACAATTTCTTCCAGGTTTTCGGCATTTGAAAACCGAAATGTTCAGCTTCCCAGACGCTGAAAAACCGAGGTTCCACTGTAGCTGTTTTATCTCAGTATATTATAAAAAGGTACTTTGTAATATGTATGTATTTTTGTGCATCTTTGAATAAGTATCAAATAATATTTTTTTAAAAAACAACAACCCAAAAGTTCCCAGATTCATACTGCAGCATTTCCAGGCAGGGCTGCAGAAAACTCCTGTCTAAAACCCTAGATAGCTGTTGCCGGTCAGTGCCGACAATATTGTGCAAAATGGGCAAATGGTCTGATCTGGTACAAAGCAGCTTCCTGTGAGAGAAAGTGGGGAAATCGAGTGTGGTGTGTTCTGATTTTCTGCAGTTCTATTTCTATGGGAGGTTTTCAAATAAGAGCCATGCGATGTCCCCCTACAACATGCTAAACTAGCAAAATGTGTTCTGTTTGTTTGTGTCCTGTGGAAAACGCAGCCAAGACATTGAGGCTGCTCCTGGTGATGTAGCTTGCGCGTACTTTTGGTTTTGCACCAATTTGTGAGCCAATTTTGCCTATGCCAAAAAAAAAAACCAAAGAGCAGGCCCTGAATGTGAAGCCTTTCACTCCCCAGAGTCTAATAAACGATGACATGGTGGGGCTTACGGCCCGCTGCTTCCTGTGGAGGCCCGTCTCCTGAGGTGGGCATTTGGAGAGGCCGAGGCTCTGATTTCTCCCTGATGGGGTGGCTCAGGTTTCATTGGCACCAAGTGGCAGGCATTGTTGCTGAAAATAGGGCCAGAGGATTGGTTGCCTAATAATTTTTTCATGCTTGAGAGCGTTCTCTTTCTCCACAGGCTCCACTTACAGTCGCCTGAGACTGGCTGTTCTCCTCCCTCTAGGCAGGTGTAGGTTACCTGGGCACCACAGCAATGGTTTTGTGTAACAGCCTCTTGTAACACTTAATGCAGCTAAGTGAGCACTGTAACAGATACACAGCTGGAGGATTGTTTTTCCAGGGACGCAGAAAGGAAGGACTGGGTTTGGTGTCACTTTTGAATCCCCATTTTGCAGCGGCCGTGTGGTCCTGGAGATTAAAGAGCTGGGGAAATAAAGGAACTGAGCTCCCGTGTCTGTGTGCCACTGAACTGTTGCTTTACCCTTGGGCATGACGCTCTCTCTCTCTCTCTCTCTCTCTCTCTCTCTCTCTCTCTCTCCCTCCAAACTGCAGCATGTTAAAGCGTTCGCAAGTCACGAGAATGAATAAAAGCGGAAGAAGAAAGGTCCAGCACACAGTCACCTATCTCTTTCCTTTCTCCTCAAAGCCCCCATTTAATTTTAAAATGTGTAACTTCACAGCACAACCCACCATAAAAGGCCCTGTTCATTTAGTAATGGGTACATGGAGGCAGTTCAGCTCTGAGACATACACACATACGCACGCACGCATGAGATTCGCCCTGGGCATTAGGAGAAATATTTCAATTGGCTCTTTTCTTTTCTTTTCTTTTGCTATCCCCTAGGTCCATGGTTGAATTAAAATACCTCTGCATGTATGTATCATTGGAAGAAAATATGACAGTACATTCTTGCATGCAAATCCGTTAATGGACAGGGATATTCTTTTTTAAAAAAACTTTTAAAATAATATGAATGCTTAGCACTTCTATAACATATTTAAAATGTTCAAAGAGCTGCCTATACATATATATATATGATCTGTTAGTAGCCTAACAGATCTGGTTAGAGCATGGTGCTGATAACGCCAAGATTGCAGGTTCAATCCCCATATGAGACAGCTGCATTTTCATTCCCACTTTGCAGGCGGTTAGACTAGATCAGGGGTAGGCAACCTAAGGCCCGGGGGCTGGATGCGGCCCAATTGCCTTCTCAATCCAGCCTGCGGACGGTCCAGGAATCAGCGTGTTTTTACATGAGTAGAATGTGTCCTTTTATTTAAAATGCACCTCTGGGTTATTTGTGGGGCATAGGAATTTGTTCATTATTTTTTTTCAAAATACAGTGGAACCTCGGGGTGCGGACGTAATCCGTGACGGAGGCACGTCCGCAACCTGCAGCGTTCGCATCCTGAAGCGCCACGTCTGCGCAGGTGCCGGTGCGATTTGGCACTTCTGCGCATTCGCAAAGCACAATTTGGCACTTCTGCGCATGCGCGAGCAGCGAAACCCGGAAGTAACCCGTTCCAGTACTTCTGGGTTTCCCACGGTCCGCAACCTGAAAACACATAACCTGAAGTGTCCGTAACATGAGGTATGTCTGTACAGTCCGGCCCTCCACAAAGTCTGAGGGATGGTGGACCGGCCCACGGCTGAAAAAGGTTGCTGACCCCTGGACTAGATGGTCCTTAGGGTCTCTTCCAACTCTACAAATCTATGATTCTATATCTACGATAGCACTGCAAGGCAGGCTGGTACTATCCTATAAACACTAAGAGGAGCCTGCTGGTTCAGACCAATGGCCCAACCCTGTTCTCACAGAGGCCAACCAGATGTCCCAATGGGAAACCCTCACACAGGTTCTGAACCCAAGAGCAATCTCCTCTCTTGCGGTTTCCAGGAACTGGCATGCAGAAGCATTACTGCCTCCGATTACTATCCTACACTTCCATCTCTGTCTCTCTGGTTTATACCTTGCCTTTTCTTTACTGACCTGCCCATGTTGCTGATGGGGAGCCTGGAGAAAACAATAGCTTGCCTAATGAGTTTCTGGCAGGGGTGAGGTTAGGGCCTCACATCTTTTGCCAGCTCCCTGTGCTACAGCAAAGATATCGGTCCTTCGCGATGTTACTGGCAGGCTGGTGGGTTCTCGCCCTGTTTCTGGAGCACATGGAGCAGTTTCAGAGAGAGAGAGAGAACGAGAGGGCTCAGGTGTCAGTTTAGCTTCTCCATACATTTACAGTGCAATCCTACACATGCCTATTCAGGAATAAGTCCCACTGACTTCCATGGGGCTTACTTCTCAGTCAACATGTGCAGGACTGAGCTGAAAATCCATTGTTCCTTCCCCAGCTTCTTCACAGCAAAGCTCAAGAACGCTCTTTGCAACAACAACAAAAAAGTGGTTGCACAGCGTTGTCTTTTTTTCGCTCTGCTCCACACATCTTTGCCTTTCCCCCCGTTTTCTTCCCCTTCTCCCTTCCGGTCCAGGGTCATAGAAGTTTCCTTTGCAGAGGCGGAAAGCAAACCTGCATGTCTTCTCCCCTCTTAGCCTTGTGGTAAGAAGGTCATGTCAGGCTGCCACCCTGCCGTGGGGGCAGATTCTGAGCTGTGTCAGCCCATGGACCCACCTGGTGGATTGGATAAGAAATTGCACCACCTAATCGCCAAGCAAGCAGGAGGTTGCTGTCAAATCTGCATAGGGATTCCCAAGCTGAGACAAAGAACAGCAGCAGATATTATTATTATTATTATTATTATTATTATTATTATTATTATTATTATTATCATCATCATCATTATCATTATCATTCATCATCATCATCATTATCATTATCATTATTGTTGCCATATTTTGAAGAGCAAAAAGGAGGACACTATGGCAACTCTCATTTTATATACTCCTACTAGGGATGCGGGTGGCGCTGTGGGTTAAACCTCAGAGCCTAGGACTTGCCGATCAGAAGGTCGGCGGTTTGAATCCCTGCGACGGGGTGAGCTCCTGTTGCTCTGACTCAGCTTCTGCCAACCTAGCAGTTCGAAAGCACGTCCAAGTGCAAGTAGATAAATAGATACCGCTCCGGCGGAAGGTAAACGGCGTTTCCGTGCACTGCTCTGGTTCGCCAGAAACGGCTTAGTCATGCTGGCCACATCACCCGGAAGCTGTACACCGGCTCCCTCGGCCAGTAAAGCGAGATGAGCGCCGCAAGCCCCGAGTCGGCCACGACTGGACCTAATGGTCAGGGGTCCCTTTACCTTTACCTTACTATATGTAGGCTATAGAAGCTGTGATTACAGTGGATGCTTGGGTTGTGAACATGATCCGTGCGGGAGGCACGTTCGCAACCCGCAGTGTTCGCTACCCGCAGCGCCGTGTCTGCGCATGCACGGGTTGCGATTCAGCGCTTCTGCACATGCATGACCACCGAAACCTGGAAGTAACCCATTCTGGTACTTCCAGGTTTCGGTGCATCCGTAACCCGAAAAAACGCAACCTGAAGCGTCTGTAACCCAAGGTATGACTGTATATTGCTGAGGTGGGGCAGGGGAAGAGAAGAGGAAAGGAAGTTCAGGTCAACCACCTGTTATGTCTATGTCTCATCCAGAAAGACATTTGGCAAATTAAAAAAGAAATTTTACCCCCAAAAAAGAGGGGCGTGTCCTGGAAAAAGAGGAAACATGGCAACCCTTATCTAATCACGTACATTGCAACTTTCACGTGCAAAGGGTTCTGTGCCCTTGTTTCATTTCACAATAACTCTGCGACGTAGGTATTTATTCCCATAATACAGATGAGGCTGAAGATGTGTGCTTTGCCCCTTGCCATCCAGTGCGAAGGAGGGCTATGAATCCGGGGATTCCAGACACAAAGTATTTGTCTGATCCTGCTACTTAGAATTCCCTTTATGCTAGTACAGGGAGGCAAAGCTCGTTGCTGAAGATGAAATGTGTTGCTAGGCTGTAAGACAAGGATCCCCCATGAAGCTCTTTTTCCACACCTACTTCCCTACAGAGCTTCAATAAAAATACACCGGGCAGGCCAGAATAATCACAGCCTTTGTATAATGCAGAAAATGATTATATTGTGTCATGCAATGTAACTGAAACGTGTTTTTGCTTTCTGAAAGGAGACCCTCAGAGAGTGGTGGTGTTGTTTTTTGGCGGGGTCATATTTGACAGTATACCCCAGTGATTTCAAAGGGACTTGGCTATTTAGGATTGAATAAAAACGTGCAGGAAGAATGCTGCAGAGTACAGCCAGGTTTGCTGTGCAGCCCAATCTTTTTCTGTGCTTCTTCTGAATCATTCCATAGTAGTACAGTGGTACCTCAGGTTGCAGACGCTTCAGGCTACATGCACTTCAGGTTACAGACTCCGCTAACCCAGAAATAGTACCTCGGATTAAGAACTTTGCTTCGGGATGAGAACAGAAATCGTGCTCCGGCAGCGCAGCAGCAGCAGGAGGCCCCATTAGCTAAAGTGGTGCTTCAGGTTAAGAACAGTTTCAGGTTAAGAACAGACCTCCGGAATGAATTAAGTACTTAACCCGAGGTACCACTGTACTGTGAAGGGCTGTTTCAGTTGTCTGCAGGAAGAAGGGCATAGCATCTAGGCATGGGGCGGGGCGGGGGGTTGTTCTAACATTTTGTAAATACAGTGGTACCTCAGGTTAAGTACTTCATTCGTTCCGGAGGTCCGTTCTTAACCTGAAACTGTTCTTAATCTGAAGCACCACTTTAGCTAATGGGGCCACCCGCTGCCGCTGCGCAGCTGGAACACGATTTCTGTTCTCATCCTGAAGCAAAGTTCTTAACCCGAGGTACTATTTCTGGGTTAGCAGAGTCTGTAACCTGAAGCGTATGTAACCTGAAGCGTATGTAACCTGCGGTACCACTGTACATGGGCTAGGATTGAGAGGCACTGTCAGATCTGACCAGGGTTTGGATATTTCTGAAGGTGCAGGAGCGGAGAACAGGATTCAAATGTACTGCCAGCACTGTGCTGGCGATAGGAGCAATCCATGCTGCTGCTTCACTCCAGCCATGGCTATTAATTTAACAGAAATTCACATAATAAAGAAGGGGATTTACCATCTGAGGAACTGCATCAATATTCTCAGAAGCAGCCTTGTTTACAATGTTCCTGGAAGCTTTGCTCACAAGGAGAGAATCAGCATTGACCCCTAGGACTTGCAGATGTACAGCTCAGAGTGTGTGTGTGGCTAATAGCTTGAGAGGACAAAACACGCTGTTAAAATGTGTTCCATCTTCCAGGAAAGGGACAGAGACCATCAGAAGGAAGCAGCCTGACAGCAAGCCTGGAGGGAATCTGGCCAACAGTGGGTGTGAAATCAGCGTGTGAGTCCTTCTACTCTGTTATCCGGGACAGAGGTTGCCAGAGAAAATTAGTTTAAACTCAAGGTACCACATGTCTAAAAATGAAAAGGAAAAACCCCTTGCAGCTATGAGAACATGTTTGAAATGCTGTGGGGGAGTGGGCTGCTTAAGGAGGTTTGATTTGACATAGGGAAATAGCAAACAGGGGGTTAATAAATGCCCCCTTTCTCCCCATCTCCTCTTATTAGCTTCCCCAGTCACAAGAGAGCCAACTTTCAAAAACAGGGTCCATTGTTCTAATGTGCATCTGTGCATAGAGTGGAAGTTCCCTCCTGACTTGGGGACTTCCCTGGCTTTTTTCTGGCCCACGTAGGACCAGACAAGGATAGTTAGCCTTGGCGGAGACTTGATGCTTTCATCCCCCCAAAAGTTTTTGAGTTTCTGCTGAAATGAGGCTGCATTTTAATGTTGTATTTTAATCTTGTTTTTTAAGTTGTATTTCAATCGTTTTATATCTGGTGTTAACTGCCCTGAGCCCGGTCTTGCCTGGGGAGGGCAGGGTATAAATAAAAATTATTATTATTATTATTATTATTATTATTATTATTATTATTATTATTATGACATGGGTATGTGGCTTTTTAAAAATAATTTTCCTTGGGGTATGTGGGTGTTAAACATATTATTTATTTTTATAACTTTATTCTCACTTCTCCCAGAACAAATCAGTTCCAGAACAAATGATTTTCTTTTTCAAAGAACTGGTTTTTATTTTTAAAAAATATCCCTGGAATACAAAGAGCAGACTTGAAAATCGACCAGGATACAGCGGAGGGGGTGTGGGAACTCTCGTGCACTGAGGAGTGTCTTGATCTGCAGAACATTAGCAACTGAAGACTTTCGCAGCATGGAGACAAAATTGTAAGACGCCAACGCCTACAGATCAAGCTGTTCTAAAAGGCACAGCTCCAGTCTAGGGCTGAACAGTTTGCAACCTTAACAGAGAGTGCTGTCCTTTTAAAAATATATTTTACTAGTTCTCGTGTTGGAATCTGAGGACGCAGGCCACACATGCATCGCTGAGTTTTGTTATTTATTTTGAAGCATTTTGCAGCTGCCTTTCTACAGCTAGTTCCAAACTAGCTGACCAAACCAAGGCCAAGTAGAAGAAGAAGAAGAGTTTGGATTTGATATCCCGCTTTATCACTACCCAAAGGAGTCTCAAAGCAGCTAACATTCTCCTTTCCCTTCCTTCCCCACAACAAACACTCTGTGAGGTGAGTGGGGCTGAGAGACTTCAGAGAAGTGTGACTGGCCCAAGGTCACCCAGCAGCTGCATGTGGAGGAGCGGGGAAGTGAACCCGGTTCACCAGATTACGAGTCCACCGCTCTTAACTACTACACCACACTGGCTCTCCTGTGAAAAAGTTGTGCCTTGGTGATGTTTCAAAAGGTCAGCAAGGAGGATAAGCTGCTATACACATTTAGGAGGAGATCATTCTATGGTCCTGGGGGGCCATCTATGCAAACCAGCTTGCACCAACCAGATGCCATCCAGCTGTTGCAGACTACAATTCCCATCAACCCCAGCCAGCCACCTGATGGGAGCTGTGGTCCACAACAGTTGGAGGGCAACCAGGTTGGTGGAAGCTGATGTAGAGGCTCTGCTTCTGACTCTAACAGAAAAACAAAACAAACCATAAATCAGAGCCTTGTTAGATAACCAAAGCTGCCATGCGGCAGCGGCAGCGTAAAAACTCCTAAAGAAGTGAATGCAGAAAGGGTTAACTCCACCTGCCTCAATGAAGTAAGTTTATCACTACTGGTAATCACAGACACAGATTATTATGGCCACTCTCCTTTTAGAGTAATTAATAGGAGAGATGAGATAACACCAGTACTGTTTGGCTGTGTGTGCAAAGTACTTTTTCCTTAATCCTGAATGGCTTGCACTAATAGCTATTGCAGCCCTCGACACTGCAAACACCACTCGAGTTTGGGTCAACTTGGTGGTGGCACCAGAAAAATATATATGGTGAAGCAGGAAGAGAGACAGTGGGAGCCAAGTCTATCGGTCGTGGTGGGGAAGCTTTGCCCCACCCATCAAGACTCCAGGCAAGTCTAAATAAAATAAATCTATAAAACATTCGTCCACAAACTTCCCTTTGATGCCTCCACCATGCAATCTTCAACTTGAATTCCTCCATCACCTACACCAGTGGTTTTCAACCAGTGTGTGGCGGCACCCTGGGGTGCCTTGACTGATGGCCAGGGGTGTTGTGGGCAACACTGCCCTCTGCCCTCTTTCCTTCCCTCCCTCCTCTTGCGTCTCTGCTTCCCAAAGGCTTGCACAGCTGTTGTTGCAGCCACACTGGCTACCAGCTCCCCCCAGGTGAATGGTGCCTCTGGGGCTGGCCAGGGGGTGCTTCCCAGGCACCTGTGGGGCAGTGTGAGGAGGCACCTCTCTTTGGGGCAGCTCAGAGACCAGGAGCAGCAGCGGCAGCTGCCCAGAGGACTCCCAAGGAGAGGGGAGAAGAGAGGAGGCTGAGGGAACACTCCGGAAGGGTGTTCGCAAAAGGGTGAGAGGCTGCCAGCTCTGCAGGCAAGGGGTGACACAACTGGGCTCCTGAGTCCCACAGGGGTGCCGCAGAAAGAATGTAGTTGGTCAAGAGAGCCGTGGACTCAAAAGAATTGTAAACCTTTGACCTACACATTTGTTGCAAAAGAGGTGTACAGTATAGACCAGGGGTGGTGGAAATATAGCCTCAAAGAGATTGTTGGACTCCAACTCCCATCAGCCCCTGCCAGCATGGTCAATGGTCAGGAATGATGGGTGAAATATACTTGGAGTCGGGAGTGGATTTCATGCTCTTTATTCAGCTCATAGTGGCGAGGAGGAATGGAAGTTCCCCCAGAATGTCTGCTTTATATACATTATTTACACAATGGGCCCCACGTGATTGGCTAATTCCAGGATTCACCTGTAGGCCAATCAGGTTGGGGATTCACTTCCACCTGGAGCTGGATTGGGTGGCTCCTGTGAACCAATCAGACTGCTGCATTCTGAATCCTATTGTTCTAGGACCAATCAGACTGCTGCCTTTTGGATCCAGTTCAACTCAGTACATAACAATGGGTGTTCTAGTCCAATAACATCTATAGGGCTACAGACTCTGCATCCCTAGTGTACAGTAGATCATGGGGAAAGCCTCTGCTTGCCTATTAAAACTCCTCAGTTGAAAAAGGAAAGGGGGAAAGGTACCACCAAACAGGAAGGAATGTTCCCACATGTCCTACATGCAGGCCTGGATTAAAGCAATTGTAGGTCCTTGACTAGGAGACCTTGGGAGGCCCAAACTTAATAGCACCTGATCATGAGAAACGAAACCTCATTCTCTTCTCTATCTACTCAATGGAAGAAGCACATTGTAAGGTTACCATATGTCCAGAATTTCCCAATTCAACCGGCAAAATTAGCGTCCGGGGGAATTATGGAAAATCAAAAATATCTCTTGGTTTTCGCCAACAGAACCAGGAAGTGTGTGTTTGAGTACCATCCTTTGTCTTTTGGGGGCAAATTCCCAAGAAAGCTCAACAACTTTGAGATTAATTGGGCAATTTTGCCCCAACAACTTTTGTGTCCAGATTTTTGCTTCTTGATATATGGCAACCAAGCATCAAAGAAAGCCAGGAGGGGAGAGGGGTAGCTATTTGTTAGGGGAGGTAGGTGGTGATGGTCTCACTGCCCATGGAGCTTCTGGTGGAGGGTCTGATGGGATCAAGAGCAAGGGAGTTGAGATTCAGGCAAAATTTGAGTCAAAAGGCAAGCCTGACTTCAGTGACCTCGAACTGGCCCTGTCGTGGCTGGCCCTACCATGAAGTGATGTGCAATGTCACTTTTCTGCCTCTAAGCCAGGTCTCTGTGTGTCATTGAAAACACAAGCGTGGGTGTGCGTGTCACATTTGACATTCCTCAAAGTGCCTCTCCCTGGGGAGAACTGGGAAGGTCTTGCTTGCCTGCCACCCTCCTAAATTTGCTTCATTTTTAAAATCTTTGCAAAATGATGTCGTATCAGAACAATGCAACTGCGCAAAGGACAAGCATTTAAAGCACACAAACACACACACACCAACAAGGACAATTAGACTCCAGGAAGAGAACAAGGACACAGTCATCACCACCCACAGGACACAGCCATGGACATGAAAGTGTTCCATCCCAGAACTTCCTTGTAGCACAATGCATCGCAGCGAGGACATTTTCTTATCTTTAAATAGGTACAGAATGAAGGCTGCTAATACAATATTCATGTCCATCTGCACCAAGGAATGTCCGCAGAAAGCTGGGTGGATTTGTCAAGGGTGATGTAGACCTGAGCATACTGTTCTTATGATGGCAGCCAAAAACAGATCTGGTGAGGGGTGGGGGTGGGGAGAGAGAGCGTGCAATGGTTAGAATTCTCAGTAAAGCTGCCAGACACTATTGAAGCGTCCCTTCATTCACAATATTTCGTAGAGCACAATCGATACCCCTTCTTTCAGAACCATGCGACTCCATATAAGGGCGCATAGAGACATAACCCAAGACTGGCAGCACATTTCCCTCCCCTAAGGCCAAAGACAGCTTGCTGCCATGCTTGGAATGAAAAGCGCAGATTGTTAATCTGCACACTGAGCACTGAATCAATTGTCTTGCCCCTCTCCCCGTGCTCCAGGCAGGCTGTCTTTTGCTGCTGCTGCTATTGTTATCATTATTTATTATTTATATTATATTTGTTAAAACTTTTCTTTTAAAAAGTATGTTACATTTTTAAATAGTTGGGAAAGTGCTCCCGGAAGGAGTGGGTGCTTTTGTGACGTCACTGTTTCCAGCTAATCGGAGTTGTGCGAACACCTGGTTTCTGCTGCAAGCACGCAGAACCCGTTCCTCCTGAATTCCATCTGGGAGCGGAGAAAACACTTGAGTAAAGCAAGGCGAGTGCAATTTCACAGTAAGCTTGCCACTCAGATGATGCATTTCTGCATGGACACTATCGGTCACTGCAAGGCTCGCGGTGTCATTTCCTCGCTCCCCCCCCGCCCCCGGGAAACACACACTTTTTAGGGCTTGCTTTTTTGCACCTGTGCTCTTAAAACAGCAGTGTCCTCTCCTGCGTTCATAGTGCAGACAGCACAAAAGTGAAGCAATGTACTGCTCTTGGAGGACATAGCTGCGATTGCACCTGAAATCATAGCCCCTGCCTGTGCAGAACTTGGCAAATTTCAATTCAAGCCTTGATGTACAACTGCCCTAAAGGTAAAGGGACCCCTGACCATTAGGTCCAGTCATGACCGACTCTGGGGTTGCAGCGCTCATCTGGCTTTATTGGCTGAGGGAGCCGGCATACAGCTTCCGGGTCATGTGGCCAGCATGACTAAGCCGCTTCTGCCGAACCAGAGCAGCACACGGAAATGCCGTTTACCTTCCCGCCAGAGCAGTACCTATTTATCTACTTGCACTTTGACGTGCTTTCAAACTGCCCTACACAAATGTAAAAAGAGCTTGCCGGATCAGGCCAATGGCCCATCAAGTCCAGCATCTTATTCTCAGAGTCACCAACCAGAATATTCATAGGTATGCCTATGAAAGCAACATGGCAGGCACCTTCCAGAAAGGTAAATCTAGCAGTTCTCCACTGTCTGCTGTTAGCTAACGTGCAACTGCCCTGTCTTTATTTCCAGAGCAATAACCATCTTGCCCACATGTTGCAAGAAAAATGCTGGCTCCCCATTCTGCTCTACCCCAAACTGTCTTGATTCTGGATTTTCTGCAAAAGGTCTCTGGGCCTCACGTTGGCCTACGAGGCCGGCTACAAACTAATCGATCTTTTACCTGCTCTGCTATTAAGTTTGTGTTGTTTTCATTACGGTTTTAAAATGTTTATTTAATGTGCTGTATGGTTTTATTGTTGGCTGTGTTTTTATTGTGAACTCGCCCCAGGATTATTAATTTGATGAAGGTTGGGCTTGAATTGCAATAAATAAAAATAACTTTGCTCCCCATTTAGAGTCGCCAGCCTTCCCCAGTCATAGCTACGTTGGCAGCGGCTAAGAGCTGTAGTCCAAAAGATAGGAAGGGCACCAGCTTTGGGTGGAGGTGAGAAGCAGGAGGACACAGCTACTGCTCTTCTAACAGTGGTGTAAAAGTAAAGGAAAAGGGACCCCTGACCATTAGGTCCAGTTGTGGCCGACTCTGGGGTTGTGGCGCTCATCTCGCTTTACTGGCCGGGAGCCGGCGTACAGCTTCCGGCCATGTGGCCAGCATGACTAAGCCGCTTCTGGCAAACCAGAGCAGCACACGGAAATGCCGTTTACCTTCCCGCCGGAGTGGTACCTATTTATCTACTTGCACTTTGACGTGCTTTTGAACTGCTAGGTTGGCAGGAGCAGGGACCGAGCAACGGGAGCTCACCCCGTCGCAGGGATTTGAACCGCCAACCTTCTGATTGGCAAGTGACACACTGAAACTATGGAACTTGCTCCCACAAGTTGGATGGTTTTAAAAGAGGATAAGACAAATTCACAGAACCTTAATGGCTCTGTATACCACTGACTAAGACCCACAAGCGGGCACAGAGCTGTTGCTCTCAGCTCCTGTTTCCAGGTTTCCCAGCAGCATCTTTCTTGGGCCCTGTAAGAACAGGACGCTGAACTAAATGGACCTTTGGTTCAGTCCAGCAAAGCTCTTTGTAAGCTGAAATTCCCTCTTCTACAGCACTTCTCAAGGTGAGAAAGCCCTGAACTCGTTTGCAGTGCCGGATTTACGTATAAGCTAAACAAGCTATAGCTTAGGGCCCCACTCTCTTGGGGGCCCCGAAAAAAATTAAAGGAAAAAAAACCTGGATGTACATTTCCAAAATATAAGATAAAAAACAAATAAAATAACACCTACATACAGCAACAGTGTTTTGTGTTGTGTAGGCCAGGGGTCAGCAAACTTTTTCAGCAGTTGTGCCTCAGACCTTGTGGGGGCCAGACTATATTTTTTGGGGGGGAGGGGAGAATGAATTCCTATGCCCCACAAATAACCCAGAGGTGTATTTTAAATACAGTAAAAGGACACATTCTACTCATGTAAAAACATGCTGATTCTCGGACCATCCGTGGGCTGGATTTAGAACGCGATTGGGCCGGATCCAGCCCCTGGGCCTTAGTTTGACTACCCATGGTGTAGCTCCTATGATGTAATTAATGCCCCCCCCCGCTTGCCTGCTCCCTAAAATGTCACTGGTTTGCTCATTTCTATATATTTAGGGTGCCTACATTCTGCATGGACTGGTTGCATGGCAACATGTGCAAATGACTTTAGATACCTGATAGGGCCATAAATTACAATGCAGTAGTACCTCAGGTTACAGACGCTTCAGGTTACATACGCTTCAGGTTACAGACTCTGCTAACCCAGAAATAGTACCTCGGGTTAAGAACTTTGCTTCAGGATGAGAACAGAAACCGTGCTCCTGCGGCGTGGCAGCAGCAGGAGGCCCCATTAGCTAAAGTGGTGCTTCAGGTTAAGAACAGTTTCAGGTTAAGAACGGACATCCGGAACGAATTAAGTACTTAACCCGAGGTGCCACTGTATATTCAACACAAAAAGCAGTGACAATTTGTTGTTGACAAAGGACAGCTGGATATATAAAGGGCCCTATTACCCTTTAGTACCCTTCAGTAGCTTAGGGCCTCATCACACCTAAATCCGGCCCTGCTCGTTTGCATCTTGCACCTAACCGAATTGGGAATAGGTTGCCAAAGACCAGGCAGGTGGGGACTGCAGGTAACAATCCTGGTTCCCCATTAGGGGAAGAAATGAAAAAGTAATAATAGGCTGATACCTCTGCTAATTCTTCAAAGGTCCTGAAGAAGTAAGCAATCTTGTGAGTCCATCAAGACTCTTTACCTGGTTGGATGTCAAACATAAAGAAAACCCAAAAAAAGAAGAGAAGGTGGGAGGGAATATTATAGACACTGAACAAGATGTTTAAAAAGCAAATACAAACCCATGTCTGCAGATTGAGAGTCTTCAAATGGAAGGAAAGAGGTGTACCAAAGAATGAAATTAGGCAGTGCTTGGTGCAAAAAGATCTCCAGTTGCACCAAACGCTGCCAGGACAGAGTAGTAGTAGTAGTAATAATAATAATAATAATAATAATATTATTACTACTACTACTGTTGGAGGATGGATGGCGGCTAACAGATTGAGGTTGAATCCTGACAAGACAGAAGTACTGTTTTTGGGGGACAGGAGGCGGGCAGGTGTGGAGGATTCCCTGGTCCTGAATGGGGTAACTGTGCCCCTGAAGGACCAGGTGCGCAGCCTGGGAGTCATTTTGGACTCACAGCTGTCCATGGAGGCACAGGTTAAATCCGTGTCCAGGGCAGCTGTGTACCAGCTCCATCTGGTACGTAGGCTGAGACCCTATCTGCCCGCGGACTGCCTCACCAGAGTGGTGCATGCTCTGGTTATCTCCCACTTGGACTACTGCAATGCGCTCTACGTGGGGCTACCTTTGAAGGTGACCCGGAAACTACAACTAATCCAGAATGCAGCAGCCAGACTGGTGACTGGGAACGGCCGCCGAGACCATATAACACCAGTCTTGAAAGACCTACATTGGCTCCCAGTACGTTTCCGAGCACAATTCAAAGTGTTGGTGCTGACCTTTAAAGCCGTAAACGGCCTCGGTCTAGTATACCTGAAGGAGCGTCTCCACCTCCATCGTTCTACCCGGACACTGAAGTCCAGCACTGAGGGCCTTCTGGCGGTTCCCTCACTGCGAGAAGCCAAGTTACAGGGAACCAGGCAGAGGGCCTTCTCGGTAGTGGCGCCCTCCCTGTGGAACGCCCTCCCACCAGATGTCAAAGAGAACAACAACTACCAGACTTTTAGAAGACATCTGAAGGCAGCCCTGTTTAGGGAATTTTTAATGTTTGATGTATCATAGTATTTTAATGTTCTTTTGGAAGCCGCCCAGAGTGGCTGGGGGAGCCCAGCCAGATGGGCGGGGTATAAATAATAAATAATAATAATTATTATTATTATTATTATTATTATTATTATTATTATTATTATTATTATTATTATTATTATTAATTTATTATTTATACCCCACCCATCTGGCTGGGCTTCCCCAGCCACTCTGGGTGGCTTCCAACAAAATATTAAAATACAGTAATGCATCTAACATTAAAAGCTTCCCTAAACAGGGCTGCCTTCAGTTGTCTTCTAAAAGTCTGGTAGTTGTTGTTCTCTTTGACATCTGGTGGGAGGGCGTTCCACAGGGCGGGTGCCACTACTGAGATGTCCCTCTTCCTGGTTCCCTGTAACTTGACTTCTCGCAGCGAGGGAACCGCCAGAAGGCCCTCGGCACTGGACCTCAGTGTCCGGGCAGAACAATGGGGGTGGAGATGCTCCTTCAGGTATACTGGACCGAGGCCGTTTAGGGCTTTAAAGGTCAGCACCAACACTTTGAATTGTGCTCGGAAACGTACTGGGAGCCAGTGTAGGTCTTTCAAGTCTGGTGTTGTGGTCTCAATGGCCGCTCCCAGTCACCAGTCTAGCTGCCGCATTCTGGGTTAGTTGTAGTTTCCGGGTCACCTTCAAAGGTAGCCCCACATAGCCCCACATGTTTGCTCTCATTTTGAAGCTGTAAAAAACCAGCAGTCATTGAGTTCCACCTATAAGCCTCTTGGGAGGTGAAAGGCACAAAATATGGTAGCACTTAAAAAGGGCAAAACTACAGCTTAACTGGGTGGTGCACTAGGTGTAAAAACAGTAGATGACTCCACTTCCATGGAGTTCCTGCTTCATGCCAACAGTTTCAATGGCAACACTTGTCTGCAAGACTGCAAACAAAACATTCCATCTCAGACCTTCTTCTTGCAACAAACGTTTTAAGCTGTGATATTTCCCAGTCTGCATCTCCATTGTCATTGTTTTTATTGTTTTATCCCTTGTTGTTTGCTGCCTGAGCCATTTTGGGGGGAGAAAAAGGTGGGGTAAACATAATGGTTTTTAATAAATGATTTTTTAATAAATATTAATTTTTTAAAAATAAAATAAAATAAAATGTTTTAAAATAAATATAATGAGAGTGAGAGAAAGAGTGATCAACGCACTGCTTGTATTTTTGGACTCTCCCTTAGGGGCAAGGCACTGGGTTCTCTCTGGGAGCTGGGAGGGACAGGATGAGCTCCTGCACCCTTTAAAACGCATGAGTCCTCCACTGCTTACAGATGTGACTACCAGAATTACTCTGAAACAGTTTTGCAGACCAGTTCATCAGAACTACTCTGAAGCAAAATAACTGCACGTTCTTGGTACTGTGCCAAGTCACCTTTTTGCTGCATCACAGTTCCGGCTGAACAATTTACAGCGAGTGTTTATGATGATGAACACGGGTAAATTGCTCTGTGTTGACAGAGAGGGACATGCAGAAATCCCCACAGTCCTTCTTTTAGCCTACTGTTTGCCTCACCAGGGAAAAGAAAATTGAAGCTGCCACTTTGATTTCTTGCCAGATGATTCCTTGCACCTGCCTTGCCCAAAGGCGAGGAACTGTACAGTCTAGGTAGGAGCCTTTGCCTCATCGTGATGGATAAGTAAGAAAAGGTAAGCATGGCTGCCTAAGAGAAAGGAGTTTCCCATTGCCAGGGGGAGCAGAGAGGTATACCTACCATTCTTGCTCCACGGATATTATTCATGCCTCAGGGTAGGGCTCCTAACACATGCTTTGCGTGGTTTAGGTTTAATCATTGGCCTCTCTAGCTAAAACAGGGATGAGGAGCTTGTGGCCATCCAGCTGCAGTTAATTCTTTAACATGCAGGAGATCCTGTCACAGTGGGTTTTCTCCAATTAACCACATCAGTTGAGGTGTTCAGGATAGCTTTAACTGGTTAAATAAGCGGCCGCTGAGGAATCTGCGAAGGTTTAGTCCAGGTTTAACCCCCATCCTTCCTTACCAGTGCACTGGTGAAAGTTGAAGTCTAAGAACATCTGGAAGGCCACAGGTTTTCCCCATGTTTGAGCTAAAAGGACCTGATAGAGGTTCAACCGGTCGATCGTGATGCGTTCCTGAGCGATCCTGGCTGAAAGCATATTCGATTGCTGAAAAACACAAAAAAGCTCAACTACGTTGGTTCTGACTCCCCCAAAAAAGCTCAAAAACTTTGGAAATTGGACATCCCTGTGACAGACGTTAAGTGGAAATACAGTGGTACCTCGGGTTAAGTACTATTCCGGAGGTCCGTTCTTAACCTGAAACTGTTCTTAACCTGAAGACCACTTTAGCTAATGGGGCCTCCTGCTGCTGCCGCGCCGCCGGAGCCCGATTTCTGTTCTCATCCTGAAGCAAAGTTCTTAACCCGAGGTAATATTTCTGGGTTAGCAGAGTCTGTAACCTGAAGCGTATGTAACCCAAGGTACCACTGTACCTCTCTGCCTGAGAAGCTGGAGAGAGGCACGACCTATCAGAGTACACATGGATAAATAAAGCAGCCCCCCATATTTATGACAATTTGCTATCTTTCTGGTGAACCACACACAACCCCACTCCCCAAATGTTTCCAGGTCAGCCACTGTCATCATTCACTAACTCATATATTCCTGAGATTCCAGACAACTGGATTTCAGAGAACCCTCCCATTTTCAGATGAATCAAATGGGGAAACAGAATAAAAAAGGAAGATCTGTATTTGCAGCAAGAAGCCACAGGAAACAGATGGGGGGGGGGGTGAAACTAAAGAGGGCCCAAAAAAAAAGACCTTCAGACAGCAAGCTTCCTCCTTTTAGGAGGAGAAATGCAATCTGTCCAGGGAGATGATTGCTGAAGTAAAATGCAGGAAGAGTACTGCTTCTAGTCCTACCCGAGGGACTCTGCTTGCAACAGGGGATTGGTAGGTGTTCGATTTTCTTACAGCTGGAGATATTCATCCTCAATCATCCGTTCTCCCATCCCCCATGGTTCAAGCTGCTCCTTTCTGAGAGAAGTCATTTTCTGGTGCTTTTAAACCATGCACATGAAACGCACGAATCGGAGGGGAGACGTGATTCTAGCGATGGAGAAGAATCAGGTGCTGCCCTTGCAAAGCATGTAAGGGTATGACCTAAACATGCCTCTGAAGATGATCTCTGCCATCATGCCTGTACATCATTATGAAAGTAAATTTTCTAGGTTTATAATAGTGGAGTCCCTAAATGCACACACACAATTTGACAACACTGTCTGTAATAGTTTTTTAATCAGGGTGCATTTACCTTGCCCATTTTGCAGAGGAGCAACTATTTTGCAACCTTTGCTCACAAGCACAATGCTTACAACTGAACGCTACTGCCTAAAATGGAAATACTCCTATCTGCAGAAGGTTAGTGCCCTGCCCCTTAACTCACTTGTTTTGGTTAACTGCAAATAGCATAGCCAGGCCACGTCAGGACTGTCTGTCCAGGCTTCTGAGGCTAACCTGTTCTGCAAAGCATCCTGTTCACTTGGAATCTGTGCATGTTCAACTATAAATATACGTTGACTAATGTCTTCAGTGTCAACTAATAATTATAGCCCAATGGATCAGGATGTAAAAACAAAACAAAAAAGCACAGAAATGAAGCTGGGGCTCAAGATTGTCTACTTCCATGCAGACATTGACAAATCTCTTAAAATATTGCTTTCAAGCCTAGGTCCTGCCCAGGCTTGCAAAATAAGTTCCATACCCACCCACCTACCCACCCACCTGAGTCTGTAATATATATGATGACAACGTCCCACAAAACCATCTGCATCTAATTGGGGCAGGAAGACATATTAGGAAGCACAGTCTCCGGATTGCTTCCTTGATTATTACTAGTTGAAGGTTTTATTCTTCTTGCTCTCGGTCCTTAGAAACTTTTGAATGCATGGAAGCTTGCTGTACTCACTTTGGCTGCATTCAAATATACTCCCACCCACCCGCAGACCCAAACTGGCTTATTTCTTCAGTAGGTCGACCAATTTCATCTCGACGGGGCTTCTCCCGTTCATCTCTTCCTGATTTCCTAGTTTGTGCTACGAAGCACAGAGGCAGTTATGTGTTTGTTAGTTAGCTGGAGCATGCGCCCAAAGGGAGTGGGTGTTGGGAGATAACCACAGAAAGAATTGTTGGGAAGAATTGCTGTGTCCTCAGGAGAACTGGCACAGCTGGCAGAGCAAGCGCTAAAGCGCGCATATCTGCATTTTACATGCAAGGGCGAGAATAGTTATGCAACCAACTGACCTCTGCTTGGCTAATGGGAGGGTTTCCTGCAGCCAGGCTAGGATGCAAGTTATCAGCAGCATCAAGATACAGGATAGAGAACCACAATTCAGGGGCTGGTTTTGAGAGCCCATGTTATTCCTAAATTTCAGCCTTTCTCTGCAATTAAAAGAACAGTGGCTAAGCGTCTGCCAAGGCAAGCTGTCATGAAGCATTATGGGGAAAGAAATAGATCTCTGCATCTTGGTGCTTGATTTATAATTCAGTTTCCTGCTCCTGCTTGTGGCGTTCTACAGCCTCGAAAAGGGGGATTTTACAATTGGGAATCACCTTTATACCAATGGCAAAGGCCCCAAAAGAACATGGGAAGTGTTAGGATTAGGGCTGCTTGCTGTAAATCAGTTTAATCACGTAACTGATCAGCCAAAACTTTCTTTGATTAATTGGAAGGGGTCAGGTACTATTGGTGCAGATAAATTTTAATCAGTGGCACTGAGAATTAAAGGCATATTAATTTTTGAGACCATCTTGGTTCAGGCATGCTACTGTAGTGGGATATGGGGGTGGGAATTAAATTGCATTTTCTTATAACATTGAGTTGCAGCTTTTGCCTATTGAATTGCATCAGCTTTTTTGTAGTAGCCTAAGGCCATGACAAAGACATGCTGAAATACACCAATATAATAAAACAAAATCTAAATGTTGAATAGTTTTGTTTGGTCCATTATAGGTTAGCTTGCACTTCCTTCAAAAAAGCTCCTGTGTGGACTTTTGGGGGAAACTGCCAATTTATTAATGAGTCTATTTAAAGGCTTATTCATGAGCAATTAAAAATTATTTATCTGTTCACTGCTCTAGTTACGATAATTACCTAACCCTAAACCATTAATTGTGACAATTCACTCATCTCCAATCCTAACCCACTGGAAGTAATCCTCATTAAAGTCTACAGGGCTTAACTTCTAAGTAGACCTGGTTAGGACTGCAGTCTTAGCTAACTGTTCTGTGCAGAGAAGCAGCAGGAATCTGGTTTATCTGGATCAATTTAAGGCCACAGTTCTAAACACACACACACACTTAAACTTACCAGGTAACAAGTTACCCTGAACTCAGTGAGACTTATTTCTGAGAAAATGATTCAAACTGAACTGCATGTAGCATGCAAGAAATTCCAGCTACGGAAACACTTTAGGGGTCATGCAATAGCATGCCCTGCAGCGGAGCTGGCTTGGAAAGGAAAGAAATTGGCCTGAATCTGTCAGGAAGCTGATTGTGGAATCCTACATAAGCCTATGAGAAGTACGGTACACCCAAGGAAATCCTTCCATCTGCCTCCTCTTCCTGCCTCCTTTAGCATATAGAATGTTAGACAATACCATGCTTAACCCTGGAAAGACAGGAGGAGCCAAGCACAAACAATCTTTACCCTGAGGCATAAAAACCAGTCCCAAATTGACCCTATATGGAGGTATTGAAGGGATGATCTGAAGTGCAGAATCAGCAAACTGGCAAGATAAGATGCTGATTGGGTGACCGAGGGTGTGAGACTGAGTTTGCTCAGGATTTAATCACACTGTGTTGTTCACTGGCTGCACCACAGGCAGGCACACAACAGTGTTTGTTTAATGTGTCCTTCCTTTCAGATGAACTTTGGTTTGCTTATTGCAGGACCTAAGCCCAATGGAAGCAGCAAATCTCTGTTAAAGGTGCAGCACCAATCCAAATGTTGTATTTCACCAGCTCCTTCAGAGCATGTAATCCCACAGATCTTCATATTACCATAACCTCTATGGTTCAAAAACCTTACAAACTATTTTTAAAAAATGCACAGGAACTGTGTTTGCTAAATAATGCACAGGGTCCAGGTGACATCTCCATATATAGTGCATGTGCAGAAACTCTACATTACCATCCACCACGCCACAATATTGAGCTTCTGGTAATACCTGATTCATTCCCTGCCTCCGCATTGCAATCTATTATACTTGGGCCTGTTATTTAGATTGTGAGAACATCCCAGCTCATTCTCTCTGCATTACCATTTTAATTATTTTTATTAGGAGTTGTGTGCTCCTCTGCTGTAACCCTCGGTTGGCAGACTGATTATGCAGCCCTTTTAAAATTAAAAGCATGTTGATGAGTATCAGAAAGATCATGACTTAACCCAAGCATTCAACAGGCTCTTCCCATTGTTTTCTTTCATTTTAACGTGGGCCGTAGACTCATTCTCTCCAGTTCAGTACTGAGGATCTCAGGACACTGATTAAAATTGGGAGACCACACAGTGTGTGCATCAGGTTTATGTACTAACACACAGCAAGACACTTGTCTATTGCCAAGGGGCCATGATCTGGCACCACAAATGTTATTTTTGCACTAAGGATGTGTGTGCGCACATGTATGTGCATTGCTGCATGGAAGGGCCAGGATACCCAATTCATGGGGCCATCCAAGTCCTCACATCATTTCCACGTAGACTCAACAACATCTTTCTATCTGTTAATCATATATTTGATTCTGCAAAGTCCCAAAATATTACTCCATGTACAAGCAGCTGTTTGCATGGGGTGAGGGTGTGTGTGTGTCATTTTCCGGGTCATTGTGTGCTTGTGTGAAATCACGTATTATTGGAACACCCATTGAAAAAGCTTGCAAACACCCTTTTCCGCCCTGCCCAGTTGCTTTGTGGGATGTTTTTCACTTCTGGGTAGGGTTGCCATACGTCTGGAAATTCGAGGTCCTTTTCCCAAAACTGTGATGTGCTTAAAATCGCCGCTGCCTTATCTTCCTTCTGCTTGGTTTCAGCAGGCTGGGTGAAAGTAAACAGGTGTGTTTGGAGTATCATAGTCTATGGAGATGCAATCTAAGGAAAGGACAGCAGAAAGGGCCACATGACCTTGTAAACTGGGGTGGAGAACATGCCATTGCTATATACCTGGTTCCTATACCTGGCTAGTGCTCCTGCCCATCGAAAATTATTATTTCATTTCACAGTGCAAGCCACTCTAAACTAAGCCCTGCTGAGTTTGGTGTGAGTTCAGGGTCCAAGTAAAGTGTGCATGATTCCGATTTAGAATCCTACGCTATGCAGTTTCTGGCCTAATCCGAAAGAGCGGGGCAGATCACTGATGGTTGAAGGTTCCTTTTGACTTTACAAAGTACTTTCAAGTTAAGTGCATACTCCACAAATGAACACACAGATGTGGCCTACATGCAGATTGCCTGCTAATTCCTTCCCATAAATAGGAACATTTGGAAAGACCCTCTGATTATTATGAAAGCTGCCCAATACAATGCATGTTCCTAGGATTGGAACCTGATTCTACAATAGTAAAGGTAAAGGGACCCCTGACCGTTAGGGTCCACTCGCGGACTCTGGGGTTGCGGCTCTCATCTTGCTTTATTGGCCGAGGGAGCCGGCGTACAGCTTCCGGGTCATGTGGCCAGCATGACTAAGCCACTTCTGGCGAACCAGAGCAGTGCACGGAAACGCCGTTTACCTTACCGCCAGAGCGGTACCTATTTATCTACTTGCACTTTGACGTGCTTTTGAACTGCTAGGTTGGCAGGAGCAGGGACCGAGCAACGGGCGCTCACTCCGTCGCGGGGATTCGAACCACCAACCTTCTGATCGGCAAGCCCAAGAGGGTCAGTGGTTTAGACCACTGCAATAGTACATATTGTGAATAATGCCTAGAGGGTGAAAATATGGAGCAGACTATAGGAGCCAACTTCTAGCGGCCGAGGTCCCAGCCCCCCCTCCCCAAATATTGATGGGCATTGCCATTCAAATAGTGTGCATGCACTGTGTCTTATGATCAATTGTGTGCGGCTGGGTTTACCTTACCCCCCCCCCCACAATATTTAATTCAAATTGGCATCCCTGCATTCTCTCTCTCGCTGATCTGCGACTTAAAAGTCCACCGGCCGGCAAGAACGATATCGCCCCTCCCGCTTGCTAAAAAAGGTCCTAGGTGCGCGAGCCTTATCGAGCATGCCGGGCCAGGGCGGATCTTCGAGCCACTGGCCAGAAATCTCCAAATATAGGCATGCGGAGAAAGGCCTTTTGTTTTCCCCTCCCCGTCGGCCGTGTCACCTGGGCTACCGAGCAGCACCACCTTGCTCCGGCAGACACCCACGAGGTTTCGGTTCGCCGCTCCCTCCCCGTCACGCTGCGTCTGTAACGAATGACACGCGGGAGGAGGGGCAAGGCGCTGTTGCCGAGAAGGAAATTCACCAGCAGGGAGAGAGAGGGTGATGACTTGCTTCTGTGTGCCCCCTTGTGCAACGGGGGTGGGGCTGGGGCGGATGTGCGTCGAGGGGGGAGGAGAGGGTCGGGTTGGGATTTCATTCATTGAATTGAAGGGAGATCTGTGCCCGGCGTGGCTTGATTTTTCAGCCGGAACTTGCTTCCGGAGCTCGGTGCTAGGCGGACTCATATGCAATAAAGAAGGAAGAGTGCTCTTGGGCATGTGCAGAGGGCTTTCCGCTCTTAACACAGATCGGTGTGTGCGTGTGTTTTCAGGGATGGCTTAAGAATTCGGCTCTTTACGCCCCACGTTTCCTGGAGATGCTAAGAGCAAAATGTCCAAACCGAAAAGAAGGGGGCGGGGCGGGGGGAAACACCACTGGAGAACATACGTCAGGGGTTTCGAAATAAAGGGGAACCCGGCAAGTTTCGATGGCGCCTGTTGTAGCGAAGGGGCGGCCTGTTACAGGCAACTTCCTTGAAAGAAAGGCGCCTCTCCCGTGCACGCCTGCCTGCAAGCTCTCTCTCTCCAGGCATCCTGCGCCAAACCCGGACAAGCTGCTCCGCTAGCGCCAGGGTGCCTGATGATCGCCCTTTGGGAGGCGGTGTTGCCTTGCTCCGTTTTGCCTTCAAATGCACTGAGCACCAGCCCCCTTCCTGCTGCTGTTGCAGCCATTTAATGACGTGATCCAGGTGCACATGCCAATTTTTGAGCGTGCCGACAATGGGCAGACGGAGCTTCCAGCCTTCGCTGCTTTCCGCGCTCAGACTTGGCCTCGCGCCGCTCCCTTTAGCCCCCCCCCCCCCGCGTGCCTGCAGCCCTTGCAAGGCCTGGCCGCTTCCGCGCGCCGGTAAGTGTCAACCCGGCTGCAGCATCAGCGTTGCCTCGGCGAGAAGCAGGCGGGCAAGTCAGCAGGTAACTGCTGCTGCTGCCGGAGGTTATGTTGCATACAGTTCCGGGTTGCGGCCCTCCACGCTTCCGAGCTTGCAAAGCCATTGTCTGCAGACCCTGGTGGTGCTGCACGCTTGCCGCCGCCGCCTTCTCCAAAGGGGGCTGGGAAGGAGCGAGCCTGGAGGGCGATGCCTGCGGTGGATTGGGCTGCGCAGGCGATCAGCGATGCCCGCCCCGTCTGCCTTGGGTGGGGCATCTCTGCACCAGGCCCGTGTTGAACGAGAACAGGCGCTCAGGACTGTCGCTGTTTGCACGCATGCAGCTGCTCTCGTTTGCTCCTTTCGGGAGGCTCTGCAGCGGCAGAAGGCTGCCTCTTGTGCGCAGCCTTGGCTCCGCCGAAGGGAACACGCCCTCCCCTTCAGCACAAAAGAATCTGAAAGGCATGCAAATGCCTGGAAGGAGACAGAGCCCCGCGCTGTCCTCAGTCAGGCCTGCAGCAGGAAGCGAGCGAGCCTTCCCAGCTCCTGCCTCCTGGTTCCTCTCTCGTCCCCTTACTGGTGCCTTGCTGACTAACTGAAAGAGCTTGGAGGACAGAGGTCCTGACTTTGGGGGACTCTTTCCCCTCCTCCCCTGCCCAGGACAAATGTCAGAAACAATTAAAAAGTGTCATACGAAGCACTCGTCATGTATTGCAGGCCTCTTGGCCTTGATATACTTGTTCCTCAAGTCACCACTAGCTGTGGCATCAGCTGTTGCAAATGGACCAGAGTGAAAACAAGCAAGGGACTTTGAAAGTGGATTTTGGGGGATGATGAGAGCTTTGGTAAAGCAGCGGTGTCTCGAACCCAGCTGGGAACTGGAACCCATTTTACTTCAGAATGTCTTTATTGCCAGCAATCTCTGGAAGATTGTAGGCTTCCACATTCCTGCAATAGTTGCTTCACTTTATGAGCCAGTAACAGGGGTATATGTTAGAAATCAATAAATGCACCCACATGGTAACTGAGTTTGCCACTCCGTTTTCTATGATTGTCCAGCATGTTGCATCTTCTGAGTTCCTCCTTTTAAAATCTGGAGTATTGCTAAATTCCTTACCACTGAACGCATTTTCCTATTGGCAAGTAACTTGGATGGGAAATTTACAGCAAAAAAATGTAGGGAACTCCAGTTAAAAGGGATGGTGGGGATTGGATCAGCCATGTTTAAAAAACATGTTTAAAATTTCCTTTAAAGGCTCTAAATGTTTCCCTTCTCCAAATGTTTCAGAGGGGAATCCCCCAGGCTTAAATATACTCAAGCATTAGTAAGTCAGCAAAAAGCAGTGGATAGGGATGCTTAAATAAATCAGCGTGTGAAGGCCTCTGCTTCTACTATTCTGCCTTCTCTGGGACTGTTGAAGGAGTTACTCATATGGCTATTGGAACTTCCTGTATTGGTGGAAGACTTAATATAAGATGATCAGACTGGAAAATATCAATGTCTTTGGAAGCAAGCATCCTTTGGAACCAATGCACACACTTTTTCAGTGAGTCCTAATGTATGGAACTGAGATTCTAATTTAATCAGCATCCATTACTGCAAATGCAAAACAGGAAGTGATAATTTTCCAACAATAAATAATATAGAATAAAAATTGTGCAATCTGATGGAGCGATGGAGTTCAAACAATTTCTTACCCTTTCTTACGATTTGATGAGGTGTTTGATTTCCATTGATTCAGTGCCTGTTACTCATATCATAAGCCTTCTGCTATTGGTAGCTTAGCTGTCAGTTGAGTTGGCAGACAAAGCTTTCCAGTTTAGGAAGACAAAGTAGGTTATGCTTCTGTGGGAAAGGAAGAGCTTAGTCACCTGCTTATAGGCGAGGTCTGGTTATTTTTCTAGGTGTGTGCAAGGAACAGGGTTGGGCAGAGACCAGCTGTTTCACCTGTGTTTAGTAGCAGAGTGTTAAGTTACTTTTCCAAGCAACATTTACAGTTCTGTGCGGGCTTGGATTTGTAAGAACAGTTTCACTTTTCTCGACAAGCCTCTTTCAGCTGATTTGAATCAGTGACCAAACCCTCTGGTTAGAAAAATGAATAATGGTGATGTTTTCTCTTAACTACAGGATGAGCCCATCCCCAACAGCACAGGCCAGAAGTAATGGTGGCAGAGTATGCTTCAGTGCTAATGCACTGGGATAACTCAGTCAGTAGAGCATGAGACTATTGATCCCAGGGTTGTGGGTTCAAGTCCCACATTGGGCAAAAAGATTCCTGCATTGCAGGGGGTTGGACTAGATGACGGTTGGGGTCTATGATTCTGTTGTTAGATGGAACTCAGCAAGGAAGCCATTCATATACAGTGAGGTTTGCTGATAGCCTGTAGAACTTAAAATGGACTTTACAGGGAAGGGCACAGCTAGACTTTTCATAAATTTGGGAGATTATCAGCTAGGCTTCTGCACTGGGGCCTTATGGACCACAACAGCCTCTCTTTTGTTTCAGAAGGAGCTTTTAATGTCCAATGTATTGTGTGTTCTGTTATATTCTGGTGGAAGCCACCCAGAGTAGCTGGAGCAACCCAGTCAGATGTGCGTGGTACAAATACAGTGGTACCTCGGGTTACATAATGCCTCGGGTTAAGAACTTTGCTTCAGGTTGAGAACAAATCGTGCAACGGCAGCAGGAGGCCCCATTAGCTAAAGTGGTGCTTCAGGTTAAGAACAGTTTCAGGTTAAGAACAGACCTCCAGAACAAATTAAGTACGTAACTAGAGGTACCACTGTAATACTGTTGTTGTTGTTGTGTCTTCTGGGCTCACCCTGGATCTGTTCTGCCACCATTCATTAGACTCAACTTCTGTTCAGACGCAGAAAAGGTGAAGAGGTATGGGGTGTTTTAGAGTCCATATTGCAATAGTTAAATTACACTTCCAAAGTTTGCTGAAGTAAGCACCATTGAATTCAGTGGTGTTTCCTCCCCAGGTGAGCGAGAGTGTAGGATGCTCTCCCAAGTCAGATCATTGGTCCATCTAGCTCAATATCGTCAACCCTGGGACCTCCTGCGTGTGAAGCAGATGTTCTACAGCTGTGCAATTGCCCTTCCCTGAGCTGCTGTCTGAGCTATGGTTAGGATTGCAGACTTAGTGGTCACCTCTACAGTCTGGACTATTTAAATTCCCTGGACTCAAGAGATGCAGATTCAGTCCTAGAGCAAGCATGCCCAAACTTGGCCCTCCAGATGTTTTGGGACTATAATTCCCACCATCCCTGACCACTGGTCCTGTTAGCTAGGGATGATGGGAGTTGTAGTCCCAAAACATCTGGAGGGCCAAGTTTGGCCATGCCTGGTCCTAGAGGATGTAAATCCTTCAGGTTTGAGTGATGAACATGTGTTGTGTCTCAACATTTACTGTGTCTCAACATTTACTATGACATTGGCCCCCTTGCTTTGCATATAGTCTAAAAAGCGTTGTGCCCTTAATGTCTTCGGGTAAAAGCATTCCCTCTAACCTACACGAAAAGTCTACTCTCAATTCCACCTGCTCCACAAAACATGGTTTGAGAATTGTACTTCCCACAAAAATCCCTACTTCACTTTTTTCCCTTTTCCAACATTTCTTGCTTTTGACAAGCAGTTCTTTGGAATTTGCTTGCTTCTGGAAAACAATGTCACAATATTTTGTGAGGCTTTCCAGCTAGTTTCCTGTACACAAGTGTGCCAAGTTCGTGTCAGCATTGAAAGCACTAGTGACTATAGCAACATAATAATCCCAATGCCTTCACATAAACAGGTCAGCTACTTAAGGTGTGGCACTCATTACTGTGGATGTAGTGGCACAGATATGGTGGCATAGTTAAAATGTTGCCCCCAAAGGGAGCCTTGAACAGTAGCTGTTTTAATGTGGAAACTAGGACAGGATGCTCCCAGGACGAGGTGACATCATGTCTGGAATGGGGCAACGGTCCCGGGCCTGTTGTCAGTGGAATGGAAGTGGGCATCTTTTGCACCTAGTAATCCCTGGGGATACCCTTGCAATGCACCGTCATTCCGTTGATGCTTCCATTGATGCCTAGTCAGTGGCCGCTTCCGGTCAGAGGCAGCAGCATGGCTGGGCTTACGGCATCAGCTGAACAAAAGTCATAGAGAAACATGGCATTGCACAGACACCGGTGCATCTCTGTGGCCAAACACCTTGCCAATGCACCGAGTAAATGGCCCCATGGAAGCAGAACAGTTATCACGCTTTGTTCCAAGGCACCGCAGTCGCAGCTCAGGTAACCTTGCGGCCATCCTGGACTAGGAATTACAACCCTGGCGTGGGTGCCAATCCCTGGGACTGCTGCCACTGCAATACTACCATGGCTTATGCGGCCAAGTCAGAAGCCCGAGAGTCTAGGCCTCGAGATGGATTGAGGGCCTCGACTGCAGTCCAGTGCCCATGGGGCAGGTAGGGCAACAGACCTCGACGCCCGCATGGCCCACCCATTGCACGACTTGTGACAATGGTGGCAACCCTCGATTCCCCTTGCTGTCCATCAACTGCAATCTGGCTAGGATGTGTGCTTTGGCTGGCGGGAGCATTCCACGGCGGTGCCTTCTCCTTAGTCCTGGGGGGGTGAACATAACATGGGACTGGGACGAGAGAGGCCCCGGTGCAAAAGCTGCGGACCCTTCCCCCCCCCCCTCCGCCACCAGCCCCCGGCCTCGTTGCTCATGCTGATTCCGGGGTTGAGCGAGGAGGAGGCGGTGCCAGGCTGCTCTCGTCCGCCCCACGTGGCCCGGCCCGCGCCAGCCAATGGGAGCGCGTGTTTCTGAAAGATCTCCATATATGGCGATGTTCTCGGCCGGCGAGGCGGGGGCCGGCACCCCCTGGGTATAAAAGGGGCGGGGCTGGCGTTGGGACGGTCTCACTCAGCCGGCGGCAGCGGATCTGGCAGTAGCAGCTCTTTTCTTCCCGTTCTCTTGAAAGCTCCCGCCTCCTTTCAGGTAGGTTTCAGCAGCCGTTTATTCTGACGGAGGGGTGCTTCTCTTCCAACCACCCCTCACCATAAACTTTCCTTTTATATTCTCTCTTCGCGCTTAGGTGAGAGCAAAGTGTAGAGGTTCCTATATTTACGGTAATTTCCCTTAGGAGTAAAAAGCGCCTTAGAATTCCTTGGGTTGGTGGCGGTTAAAGGGTTCTCTCGGTTCCTCCCCCCCCCCTTTCAATCCCTCTTTAGTCCGGTCGTGCGTTAAGGCTCGACCGACTCCCGCCCCCGCCCCCGCTTATCTTGCGTCGGTTCCTTTGCAACGGTCTTGGTTGGCGCGCGCGACCTTCTCGTGCCCGTAACGGCTTTTTGAAAGGGGGAGGAGGGGCTGCTGGCTCGGGAAGGGCACCGAGGGCGTGATTGGTCGGCCTGAAACTTTGACGTAATGGAGCGGGAAACGAGAATTTTGGTTTCTTGCTCCGCGCGGTGCCCCCTCCCCCCACACTTTTTCCGCATAGAAAATTTACTCGGGAGGTGGGGGAAGGTGGTTGAAGCTGAAAGGGGAAAGATGGGAGCGTCTGAAAAGGGACTTTTTTTTTAACTTCGCCGCGGTTGATGGCGGGGGTGGGGGTGGGGCGTTGGTTGGGGTGGGGGCTGGTTCCTGCAAAAGGCACCCGCACTCCGGCTGTGAAAGGAGGGTGGGTTCTCGAAGAGGGCGGGGTTAGGGCTGCGCAGGACGTCGTGAAGGGTGGAGCCCGGTGCGTCGTGTCTTTGGGGTGGCTCGGTTTGCCTCTGAATAAAGAGGGGGCTGCGGGGATATGGCTTCCTGCCCGTGACTGCAACACTGGAATTTGCTTCTGAGTAGATGCGCAGGGGACTTGAGTGCATGAGGAATTTTGTGGCCTGGTTTGGCTCGGCTTCCGTTAAATGTTCAACGGAGTCTTCATGGGAGTAATGTAGTTGACTAAGATGAGTTACTCTTTTTAGAATATGGGCTGATGCCAGTGGTGCATCCCTGAAGGTGATGGGGTTAATGTGCATGCACCCTGCTCAAACACCTTTTCTTCTGTTTCTGGCTTGGTATATTTCGTTTTGAAATGAGCTAAGGTGTTAAAAGCCAAACTTTACAGTGGTTTCAGGGAAGACTATCCATAGTAGTGCTGCATTCAGAAAGTGAGCATAGGTCTGGGGGGGCATGAGAGGAAGAATCCTAGGGCATTGTACATATATGTAGTTAACTAGAGAATATGTCCTGTTCCAACTCCTTAAGCTTTACTTTTGAGTAGAAATGTGTAAGATGGTGGTGTTAATGTTAGGTTGTTATGGCTATGGGATGGGTGTGTGTGTATGTGTATATGTATATATGCATTTAGCTGGTCTACAGAGTAAGGAAAATGAAGTAAAAAGCTCTGGACCATGGTTAAAATATAGACGAGGGTGGGGTTTCTAGTCTGGATGATAGGTTGGCAGAGCAGCCTCTAGTGGCCAAAATCTGTAGTGTTTGAAGGGCGTCCATTGATGATGCCAAAATGCAGCACTGCATTTTTCAATGTTGCTTAATAAATGCTTTCTTTTTGTAAAAAGCAGATCTCCAAAATGGAAGAAGAAATTGCAGCGCTTGTCATTGACAATGGTTCCGGTATGTGCAAAGCAGGCTTTGCTGGAGATGATGCTCCTCGTGCTGTGTTCCCCTCAATTGTTGGGCGCCCACGCCACCAGGTAAACATCAAAGCAGGAAATCGATTTGTTTTGTGTTTAACATGAGATGGTTTATTTTTGCATTTGCTGATGATTGTTTATTTTTCTTAATAGGGTGTCATGGTTGGTATGGGCCAGAAAGATAGCTATGTAGGTGATGAAGCTCAAAGCAAGAGAGGTATCTTGACTCTGAAGTACCCTATTGAACATGGCATTGTTACCAACTGGGATGATATGGAGAAAATATGGCATCACACTTTCTACAATGAGCTTCGTGTTGCCCCAGAGGAACACCCGGTTTTGCTTACAGAAGCTCCTTTGAATCCCAAGGCCAACAGAGAGAAGATGACACAGGTACAGCATTGGTGCAGCTTTTACATCTTGCCACTTTTTCCCATTTCACCACCACTTTTCTTTAGGTTACAATTTCTCTTCTCTCATTATTTTCAGGGTTCTGTACTCTCCTGGCATTTCCTTCCTTGAAGTCTCTCAGGTTTCTGTTGTATTTCTACCTGACTTTCTTTTGGTTTTCTCCCCTACATCCAATACCTTGCATGTCAGCATGTGTGTGTGTCACTATGAAAGTGGTCCCTTATTAAGACAACGTTCTTTTCTCTTTATTTAGATCATGTTTGAGACCTTCAACACTCCTGCCATGTATGTGGCTATCCAGGCTGTGCTGTCCCTGTATGCCTCTGGTCGTACCACTGGTATTGTAATGGACTCTGGAGATGGTGTCACACACACTGTGCCCATCTATGAGGGCTATGCCCTTCCTCATGCCATCCTGCGACTTGATTTGGCTGGCCGTGACCTCACAGACTACCTCATGAAGATTCTGACAGAGAGAGGCTACAGCTTCACCACCACAGCTGAAAGGGAAATTGTGCGTGACATAAAGGAGAAGTTATGCTATGTTGCCTTGGACTTCGAGCAGGAGATGGCCACAGCTGCTTCCTCTTCCTCTCTGGAGAAGAGCTATGAATTGCCTGATGGTCAAGTGATCACCATTGGAAATGAGAGGTTCAGGTGTCCAGAGGCCCTCTTCCAACCATCTTTCCTTGGTAAGCATTTAGTGGCGCTGGTAACAAGTCAAATTACATGTACCATGCTCTAAATCCTAGGAAGTAAGTCTGTGTATTAGTTGGATGTTCAGCATACTTAAGGATTTTTTTCTTTTAAGGTATGGAGTCATGTGGCATTCATGAGACCACTTTCAACTCTATCATGAAGTGTGATGTTGATATCCGAAAGGACCTGTACGCCAACACAGTATTGTCTGGTGGTACCACAATGTATCCTGGAATTGCAGACAGAATGCAGAAGGAGATCACAGCATTGGCGCCCAGCACAATGAAGATCAAGGTAAGGATGGCTTACATCACAACTTAGTAGTGTAATAAAGCAGTTGACTCTTAGGAAGATAGCTGATCCATAAATCTTTTCTTTTTAAAACAGGGCTGATAACAAGAAAGTAAAAAGTTAAATGCATGTATAGTCAGATCTTTTCTAACTTTAACATGTTTTCTTCCAGATCATTGCTCCCCCTGAGCGCAAATACTCTGTCTGGATTGGTGGATCCATCCTTGCATCCCTGTCTACTTTCCAGCAGATGTGGATCAGCAAGCAGGAGTATGATGAGTCTGGCCCATCCATTGTCCATCGTAAATGCTTCTAAATGGACTATTGACAGATGCGCAGCATTTGCTGCATGAGTTTTTCACCAGTATAAATTTGCCTGAGCAAATATATACACCTCATGCTAGCCTCATGAAACTGGAATAAGCCTTCTCTTCACAACATTGTCATTGGGAAGCCTGTCTCCAATAATCCTGTGAGGATGTCTACCTGTTGCTGATATGACCCTGTACTCAAGTTAACTGTTCCCTTTGTACATAGCAGTATAACTACCCTATACACATCTGGCCCAGGACCTAGTACAGGAGGCATTCATACAATACAAAGGTTTAACTTGTGTCTGTAACTACCTGGGACAGTGGTCTCAGTGTAACCAGCAATGTTACAAATGGAGTTTTGAGGCTAGATCTGTACAGGGTAGCAAAAGATCAGACTTCCACTACACAAAGCGCTAAGAATTCCAGGTCACTATTGTTGAGGCTGGCAAGAGTTTGTGAAAAGGATGGCCATTTTTGTCTTGCCACTGTTACTAGCGGGGTTGGAAACATATCGCATCCAAGCCTCATGAACCTGTTTTTTTCCTTGCCCACCTGTATCCCAACAAGACAACCCAGGGCAAAGTTGCTCAACTTCAGTTGCTCCAATGTTTGCATTGACACCTGTAAATTTAATCATCAGGTTTAATTTATGTAAGATTTTTGTACGTTGCCTTAATGTTGTCATATGACAGTAGAAAACCAAAATTTGTAAGTCATCCTGAAGTTGAGAATTGTAATGCCCAACACATCATTGTGAAAGGAAAATAAAGCGCTGCAGTAAATGAAATGGGCTTAATGTTGTCTAATGGAAAGTTATTTAACACATTTGCTTTTGGAAGCCTTTCTGGACAGGACAGTGAAAATGATGACCTAGCTCTGGCTTAATGTTGTTTCTGATCAGGTTGACCACAAGCTCTGTGATAAGTGCTAAACTTAATATGCTGCCAAATAGCTTCCAAACATTGCTTTAAGCGAACATGACCAGACCTTAGCTATGTGGGATATTAATACAAATGTAAGCACTGTAGCAAATGCTAAACAAATTGCATTATTTTAAATCTTTCAGAGTTGTCTTAATTCAGTATTACTGAAATGGTTTAATTGGGCAGACCACAATATGCTTTTGTGATAGCTTGCCTAAGTGTGCAAAAGATAGTCATTTTAGGACAGGATTACAAGGTCGAATCACTTGGAAGCAATGAAAAAATTACATCAAAGTTGCATTTTTGGGGTTATTGAAGAATGTACTTCACCTCGTTTTGTAGCTATGGGTTAGTTTGGTTTACATTTTTCTAAATTTAAACTGACAGTTACAGTTAAAAGATGTTTATGCAGCACCTCAAAAGTGTTTTGAGTAGGACTGGGACGTCTAGGATAACATGTTGGAGTAGGATACTGTTGGTAGCATTAAAGGTTTTCAAAGCATAATTTCAGCTTTGCCAAAGGCTATGTGAAATAACCACAATGATGACTTAATAAATCTTCCCTCACTACCATCAATCACATTTTCCACCAAGGGGAGGCAAATGAAGTGTCTCATTTTATTTTGTAAGATTTCACTAGGAATCTGTCCTTTTAACAAAATAGTCATAAGAACAAACATATCTATACATGCGTATTTGGGTGGTACATAAGGCAATCACTAGATACACTATGAGAGAATTCGTAATTGAGGGGGCAGCTATGAAATTCCCAGGGGGGTATGTTTTGAATTGCAGATGAATCTGCATAACACCATAAAATGTGACCCACTATTTTGTTGGTCACACTAAATTTGTGTTTCAGGATTTGTGTTTATTGTAGGAAGGGAAAAACTTGATACAATGTGTTGCGGTCTTCATAATACTGCAAGACTTTAAATACTAAGAATTTATATTACTAAATCTGAGATCTGGGAGCAAACGTTAGCTTGCAACTTGTGTGCATTAAACTTGTGTACATTCAGATTTACTTGTTTTGCAATTGAAAATAAAATTTGAAAGGGGTGGGCATCCAGGAAAAGAGACTGGCAATCTCACCCACTGCTGCTCCCAATATGTGATTTGCCTAGGCAGGATCCCTGGGATTTAAACTTGAAAGCTTTGTTCTTGGACAGAATGCTTAACTTGGGGATGCCCCACTGGTTTATGTTAGGACAGTTTATCAAGAGTAACATTCAATCTGCACTGTTCCTGGTTAGTTGGGTGGGGTTGCTGTTTAGCAGGGAAGAGTTGCTCATTTTGACTCTAAATTGCACTGACCTGTCTCCTGTCAAGAAGGGGGATGTTTATTCCCATATAGCAGGAAAACTAGTTTTGGGATCCCTACCACATGTCATCTATAAGCAAGACACTACATGGGTTGAATAAAGCTGACAGCTGCCTGCTTGTGTGACTATCCAGAGCTCTTAGTGCTAAGTTCATATTCAAGAGCTAGTATATTGCAGGAATTGACAAATTCCTGGTAGTCTATGGAATATTTTCTCCTGTTAATCTGCAATAGAAAAGAGACTGCACAAGGGAATGTAGCATTATGCATAAATGTTTGTTATATAAAAGTTAAGATACCTTGCCTTTGGAAGAAAGGGTGTACTGTGGGGTTGCCTGGTGGGAGTGGAGTTTCAGCCTCCAGTCTGCTAAAAATAGCTATGTCTTTGGCAAAGCATGATAGGAAATGAAAATGAGGGAGGTGCACAAGAATCCTTTTCAGAAAGGTTGCATGTACATTTGAAGTCATCTTTGTTACAAGAAGCAGGATATGTAAGATGCCAACCTTATCCTAGGGGAAGCTCTCTGCTTGCTTATTTGCACATATTTGTGTTATTTTAAGGACATTTCCACCACTGGCCTTTTGTTCAGTACCCTTGGCAATGTTTTAGTTCAAGCTAAAGGATAGACTGCAAGGAACAAAAGGGAGGCATGAGGTACCTGCAGGCAGCAAGGTCTAAAGGAGTAGAAATGGAGAAGCTGGAGGAGCCAGGCCCCTTCTGTACAAATCGTATTAAGGATCCAGTATGGAGTGGAAGAGGATTTGGGAGCCAGTAAATACTTAAAGTTCAGAAATACTAGCCCATGTATACAATTGTGTAAGCACTGCTCAAGCCCCTCCAGTTTCTGAATTCCTACCACAAAATTTCCAAGCACTTCCAATCCTGACCCTCACTAAAATGAAGGTTAGAAATACATTTTTTAAAAACAACTGAGCAACCTGGCACATTCTAGCCAATGGATGAAATTGCACAATGCAGAGCACTTTGCTAGTTCTCTGTAGGTTTCCATTTCGCGAGCAATGGAATGGGGGAAATGAAGGCGGGGCTGAGTGTGAAGCCTATTCCTGTGGGACAAACAGGCAGTGATCTGATGGATCTGGCCAAAGGCCCAGCTAGTTCCAGTATATTGTTCTCACAGTAGCCAACCAGATGGGAAGCCTGCAAGCAGGACCTGAACGAAATGGTACTCTTGTCACCTGTGATTCCTAGCAACTGATGCGCGGGGGGCGGGGAGTCCCTGCCATGAAACAAAGAGGATTTGCGACCTAGAAGCATTTCTTTGTGAGAGAAGGCTTTGAGCTGGTAATGAAACTAAGAGCTCAGAGGTACCCTTCACTCTTTTATTTCCAGGTACACCTGCTTCACTAAGGCAATATGCAAAACACTAGTTCACAAGCCTAGTAAAAATCAAAGTAAATTCTGCCCACCTTTGATATAATAACACTCCTTATCTCTGTATTAATTTTAGGAATATGTGATGCCATTGGGCCATCAAAAACAGCATTATTTGCACAAGCTAGCAGTAGCTCTCCATGTTTTCATATGGGTCTTTTGCAACCCCTAACTGGAAATGCCAGGGTTGAACATGTGCCCTCTGCGCAGAGTAAACACTTTGCCACTCAGCTACAGCCTTTCCCTTTTTTCTTTGCATTGTTGCAATTATCCTTACAACATCCTTGCAAACTAGGTCAGTATTAATGTACGGCTTACTGCATATGAGGACTGAAGCTGAAAGTCCTAAAATCCACATACCAATTTTGCAGCTGCAGTGTCATTTGCCTTTGGGCTGTTTTCATTCATGTTCTAAAGCACATTAGTAAGAGTAGGCTCTACTGAACACAATGAGATTTGCAACCAGGTAAACAGTCCTTCCAAATATTTAGGACACAATCCTTTGCAAATTTATCTGGGCATAGTCTTCATTGAAATCTTCTTTCTGAGGACTGGAGATTGTGAGACCACACTGTTTAGCCCCTGTAACACACGAATTCAGTAGAGAATTCAGCTTCCTAAGAGTAAAACCTACCCCAAAAGTATGGCAGAGTAACTCACAAGGTCGCGAGTGTTCCGTGTGTGCTCAGTAGAGCACACAATCAGATGTAGAATAGTTTGGAAAGGTTTGGTAAAGGTCAAAGTGCAATCAGGATGGTCAAGAAAGGCAGGATGCAGAAAGAGGAGTCCTAGAGAGGAATAAAAGGGGTCACAGAGGCTGCAGATTACAAAGGCTTTTTCCTTGAGAGGGAATGGAGTCTTTGAACTGGCAGTAAACTCTGCCTATCCTTTCCAGGCTTTTCTCCCCAATTATGAGGATTAGACATTTGTTTTTCACCACAAAAGCTTTTATTTTCAGGATCCATATTTCGATGTTTGCCCAAAGGCCAATACGTTGCAATCATGACTGTGCAAAGCATGTTTATGCAAATCTCATCCATGCATTGTTTCCTTGTGATGTATTTTATTGCACTGGGGTGGGGTGAGGGCGACACAAGAGAATGTGCCAGGGGAGATCAAGCAAATTCTGTCTCGTCTACAATGAGTTAATTGCCCCTTACTTGAATCAGTCTGTCCAGTCATTAGGCACTCACCCTCTGAATTTCAATTCTTCTGGTTTGGTGGGTGGTGGTTTTGACTACTGAATTCTACTTCCATCTGAAAATGGTACCTGATCAACCTGTCTGTGACTCTCCTTGTGGTGTGCCTCACTGCTGGAGTTTGGCTTCCAGAATGCACTCCCTAGAGAAGTTCACCTGACATTCACACTGATCAGAGTCAGGCAACTGTCTTTTTTCCTATGCCTTTTAATTCATTTTAATTGTATTACTTTTAAACTGCTTGTGACTAATGTACCAAGAAGGCACCCTCCCACTTTCAGAACCAATTCTGGGTTCTTAATTGTTTTTGTTGCCCCCTGCCCGCCTTATGTGTTTGCACATCACAATTAGGCTCCACTGTTTTCTCTCCGTTTACCCTTCTGGTAGGAAAGTGTAAATACAGGCTTCTTTACTTTAAAAAACCTTTATAGAAATCCATATTCCGTGCTTATTTCTTTCGGCAACTGACTCCCTCCAGCTATTCACGAGAATATTCCAGAAGAACTATTGGGACCAAGATGAGATGTTGTTTCCAGATGTTTTGCTGCTCCTCCGCTGAAATTGTTTGTGGCAATTGCACAGAGTCAGTATTATGTGATGAACTTGGTCTTGCTTTGCATGTCAGGCTGAAACCATAGGCCCCAGGGCCCCTTTCAATAGGGAAATGGAAAGGAAACGATGACCTGCTAGCGCTGCCAAATTCAACATTTGTATTTAGTCACCGTTTGCTCATACGGATAACATAAAATGAACCGGCCCCACCCAGAGGGCTTGTGCAACCAACACTGATCTTTATTCAGAGAGGGGGGGAAGGCCCAGTGAAAAGTCAACCATTGCAACATGCTGTAATTGGCAGCAGAAGTCCTGTCATTTGAATCCCATCCCAGTTCACACTCCAGAATGGATAGTCTGCCTCTTGAAATCACCCTCTTGGCATGTTCCTGTCTATCCCTTGCACCTGATTAGCCAGTGCAAATGAGGGGGGGGGGCCTAGCAGCGGGGGTTGGGAACAGAGGTCAGGATGGGGGAAGCCAATATGCTAAACTGTGTGCATAAGCTGCTGAGTAATGTGATTAACAGAGAGAGCAATGCTGCCAACACTGTGGACTGGGCCTCCCGCTATTCTCTTGATTCAAGGCTGTTTCCCCACCCTCTCCCTGCATTCCACACCCTTGGACTCCTTTGTCTGGGGATAAAGAGACCCTCGTCCTAGGGGATTTGGCAGCCAGATGTCACGTAGCAAGCATCAGAGCAGCCCAGCTAATAAATTCCACTCTCCCCGTGGCCATTGAAATGCAATGTTGGAGTTGTCCCCAATTCCAGCACTCCTGCAGTCAGGCACAATTATCTTTCAGCCTGGTCTTTCATGCAGCATTGCTGTGCTATGGTGATACTGCAGATTTCTTCATGTTGCATCTATGCTGCTTGAAGCCGTGGCTGCAGGCGAGGCCTTGCATTCTTCCTAACCCACCCACCGACCCACAACTACCTTCCTGAAACCTGTAGTTGTGCTCTGTTGCTGTCTGTCAGAGTGGGGGGGGGAGTGCCGACCCATTCTACTCTTCCATAGCCGGACTAACTAGCGGCGATTTCTTGCACGATATAACGAGCATTTCTTCATCAAAACTATAAATTACGCCTACGTATGAACTTGAATCATCGCTGCTCGAACCCCACAGACAGAAATGTCCTGACAGCTCACTGCACCTCAAGAACAAAGCTTTCCAAAGGAATTAGTTCCTGATTTTCAACACTTGAGTCACCAAGTGCTGAGTAATCAAGTATCCGGAAAGCAAGTCATGTACTTGCATATGTGAATTGGCCTGTTGCCCTAGTAAGCAACTAGTTTTGCTAGAGGGCTGCTTTGAGAAAGGGACATGGGATGGCGAGGCAAGGCTGCTTTTCCACCCACGTGCAAATCCTGTTGTTAGAACTTCTCCCCTCTGCAGTGAAACTGATACCCCATAGGGAACTGGATTTGACCTAAGGGCCTCTATGTCCTGGTCATTGGCTAGCCTATAAATTTCTCATTAGTAATGTGTATAATCTGCCTCATTTCGAAGACAGCTGGCACACAGTGTTATACATGCAATCTACCACACAGAAACCATAAAGACTTAAGGCCCTCAGATATGAAGAGACTGACCCTCCAAATGTCCTTATTTTCCAAGGACGGTCCTAGATTTATAGAAGCTGTCCCGGTTTCTGATTTGATCCCGGAATGTCCTGCTTTTCCTTAGGACATCCCTATTTTCACCAGAGAAATATTGGGAAATATGGAGTTATGCGACCCCCGAGTCAAGGAGATAAATAACTATAGATATCTGACGTTAGAAGACATCTGAAGTCAGGCCTGTATAGGGAAGCTTTAAAATGTTTTATGATGTTTTTATATATGTTGGAAGCCGCCTAGAGTGGCTGGGGCAACCCAGTCAGATGAGTGGGGTATAAATATTAAAATTGTTGTTGAATAGGATGTCCCTATTTTCATTGGAGAAATGTTGAAGGGTATGGAGAGATACCTGCTGCCCTCTTAAAATCATTCCATCTTATATACTGTGGCAGTATCTTCACCCTGAACTATAACCTGCGGTTTTCCTACTGGTCCATCCCAAGGCATCTCTATTTTACCACTTCCCACCAAAGACGGAACATAAGACTAGAGCAAGCTGTCTTTTACTGAGTCAGGCCACAAACATCTGGAGGGCCACAGGTTTCACACTGCTAGTGTACACAGTACTAAGGTAGATGGACTTATGGTCTGACAGGGCAGCTTCCTGTCAAAAAACACTGCATTGCCTAGGGGGGGAAAGCGGTTCTTAGCTTGGTTCCTGAAAGATGAGAGAGTGGGCACCAAGCAAGTATGTTCTGTAACTGAGGCTCCTCCACGTAAAAGACCCTGTCCTTAACCTCAGGTGCTGTCTCCCAAGGCAGGGCTTGAGATGATGATCTCAACAAACTCGCAGGTGCATATGGGAGAAGCTTAGCATGCCAAATTGCTTTGGGGCCTTCAAAGAACCTTCTGCTTTTATTGCCTTATCCATCCTTTGCACCCTCCATGTGCCAAATGGGTTAATTCTAATCAGTGCTATTTTTTTTAAAAAAGAGGTGCAGGAACTCATCATGAACACCTCCCTCGTTCTCCCCCCACATCCCCCCCCCAACCAATGGACCAGCTACTGGAGTCTAGAATATTATCCCGAACAAGTGAGCACTTGGAAACAGTGACCTCATGTGGTCCTCTGGATCACTCTCCCCGTGAGAAAACACATACATTAGGGGGTTTCTATAGCGCAGGGACATCCAACTCCCAAGAGACTGCGATCTACTCACAAAATAATAGACTGGCAGTGATCTACCTCTTTTGCAGGGTGGGGTTTCAGGTTAAAGGTTGTTTTTTTAGGGAGGAAAGTCAAAGCTGTTGACTACGATTGACCAAAACCTCCCAGAGATCGATCAAAGTCGACCAGTTGGACATCCCTGCTATAACACACAAAGGTGACTGCCACACATTTGTGTTTGTGCAGTTGCAACCAAGGAGGCCCATTGCAAGCTCTGATGAGAACCATGTTGGGGGGGGGGGTCCAGAGCACAGCCCTGTTTCAGAAACAAACCTTAATTTTTAGCCCAGGCTGGAGCTTGGAGCTTGTTTTTTGCTCCATAGGTCAGGGGTTTGCTAACCTGTGCGCCTCTAGTTGTTGCTAGAACTGCTACTCCCTTCATCCTTAGTCCTTGGCTGTGCTGACTGGGGCTGGTGTGGGGGCTAGAGTCAAACAACATCTGGAGGGGCCGCAGGTTAGCCACCCTGCCATAGAATGTGCAGCAATAAAGAGGGCTCCTTTATCCTCAGAAAGCAGTTAACACACACGCACATCTGGAAGGAGGTCATAGGTCTTTCTGCTCAGAAATAATGCTGGTTCCTCATCTGGCTTGAGGCTCGCATTTCTTGGTAGAAGCCAATTCCGACCCAAAAGTGCCCTCTCTGCTCTCCTCTCCTCAAGGCACTACTGTAAATGTATTGAGTGGTTGTGTGACTGTGACTAAAGCCTTGTGAATTGCTGTTTGACTGTTTGTTTCTTGTGAATGTTTGCCTCCAAGGCAGAACTCTTCCCTCAAAGCAGATTGGTTTGCCAAGGTGGGTGGAAGATCATACTTTGGGGAGGGGTATTCGCTGGAGGTCCACATCTCTTCTTCTGTTTCTGCCTTCAATACTGCAATCCTTTGCACACTCAGCTCTGGGAAAATTCCATTATATTAACCTGGGCTTCTAAGAGGAACATGGCCCATTTGATTGCATGTGCCCAGATTTCTTTTCTTTTTTAAAAAAAAATATTAGAAATTTTAACACAATAGATAAAGGTAAAGGGACCCCTGACCATTAGGTCAAGTCGCGGACGACTCTGGGGTTGTGGCGCTCATCTTGCTTTATTGGCTGAGGGAGTCGGCGTACAGCTTCCGGGTCATGTGGCCAGCATGACTAAGCCACTTCTGGTGAACCAGAGCAGTGCACGGAAACGCTGTTTACCTTCCCGCTGGAGCGGTACCTATTTATCTACTTGCACTTTGACGTGCTTTCGTACTGCTAGGTTGGCAGGAGCAGGGACCGAGCAATGGGAGCTCACCTCATTGCAGGGATTTGAACCGCCGACCTTCTGATCAGCAAGTCCTAGTTTCTGAGGTTTAACCCACAGCGCCACCCGCGTCCCTTTCAACACAATAGTTTTAACAAAAATCAATCATCCACATTGTTTTTTCCCTTCCCTCCTCACCCCTAAACAAAAAACCCAACCCCCCACCCCACCCCCGGACTTCCCTCAGCTCCTTTCTCTGGTTTCTCAACACCTCTTTCTATCTGCATGTTATAAAATTGAAAAGATCCTCAAATTATCTATCTATATATTACAATAAAGAGTGTGTGAATGTTTATTCAAAACATGTGCCCAGATTTCTAAGGCCAGACAAATCCAAACATTTGAAAGAATCAGACATCACCTTCTCCCACGCCACCCCTTTAACAGCAGTCAAAATGGTGCCTTCCATACCTTGGACCCCAGCTCCCATCTTCCTTGCCCGTTGGTCATGCTGGAGGTGATGGGATTTGGAGCCAAATAACTTCCAGAGGGCACCATATATTAAAAGGAGTGGACTTTTCAGAAGGCCCACCTGCAACATCCTCCCAGCCATTGAATCAGAGCTCTGCAGTGGGCCATTTGCTTACGGAGTCTGCAGATTCGCTCCTTCTGTTTGAAACACTGATTTGCAACCCGAGCTCCCAATTTTCTCTCAGCAACCAGAGGAGCAAAACATCTGAAGAACAAAAAGACCTTGAGAGCTTCATTGTTTCAGAAGGACACCGCAGAGGCTGGTAACCATGATCACAGCCTGCCTTTCCCCCAGAAGTGAAAATATTTGCTCAAAACAACAACAACACCCAAATAGGTGACAGATGCAGAGGACGGGCGGGCTCTTCTTCCCTTTAACAGTTTGTGCAGGAGAGAGGATTTTGCCACATGTGGCAGGAACAAACAAAAATGCAAGTAACAGAGGCATTTTTAAAAATTAATCAACGTTAACAGTACCGAGCAAAGCCTCTCCTCATTAGTGTTTACTAGATGTGAGTTTTATCATTCTTCAGTGTGCATTGGATTCCACAAGCCTCTTTTGTTGTACGTACTGTAACTACTGGAAGGCATTCTCTGTGGGGCTCCATTTGAAGGCTGTTGACCTTTTTATTTAGGGGAGCACCCACCCAATGGGAGATCGCCCCTGAAAAATCTTATTTTCTTACACTGCCACAGCTGCCACAGAACACAAGGTGCTGTGCTGACTGCAGACTTTGTCAAACGACGTGCCGCAACGCTAAAAAGGTGCCCAGTCTTGGTTTTGGCTTTTAAAACCCTGAGCAACCTGGGCCCAGGGTTTGCAGCAAGGAACATCATCCCATATATGAAACTCCACACACGCTAAGGGCACGGAATCTCCTCCTCCTCCTCCATCTTGATCATCGTGTTTACATTTATGACCATTGGTGGGTTATCTATGAAAGTATCATCCATACATGAAGTTGCGAGCAGGATTTCTGCCCGCAACTTCTTGTATGGATTGCTGAAGGAACTAACGATAGTGAAGTTTAGAAAACAAAAACACATGTATTGTAAAACAGCTAATAAAAAGAAAAGAAAAGAAACCAGGAAAGGAGGGGTGGGATGTCAAGAAGAAATTTAAGTTGGGGAAAAATCATATATGATAGATATTTTTGGAGAGTTAATAAAAATGGTTTAAAAAAACAACAACAACCCAATATTATATTTAGATCCCAATTTATCTCCAAGCAGCTTTAACATAAGTTTTAACAAAAGAGGCAAGGAGCAGGGCCTTCTCAGTAGTGGCACTATGATGTGGAACTCTCTCACCAGAAAATCTGGAAAGACCATCTCTGTTGCGTTCATGGGGAAAGATTTTCAGTACTTTAAAAAATAAATAATACGACAAACCTTTGGGGTCTGGGATTTTACATTGCTGTATCAGCTGCTACTCATAGGGGCTTTGCTATTCTAGGTTTCTGTCCCTTCCCCTCAATATATCATATTGTCACAGGATCGGAGGGGTCAGTTAAGATGTCATCCAAACCTCATTTTGCCAAACTCTGCCTGCAGCCACGTGTATGTCACTCACAGATTATTATATATTTTAGTCATGTTATAATTGTGTATTTTATTGTCACCTTCCTTGGGAAGCCTTGTGATCATGAAGGGCAGGTGAGACGTCTAAAAAAAATGAAAAATGAATTAAAAAATGGGCCATCACATTCCATAAGACAGGGGTGGGGAACCTGGGACCCTCCAGATGTTGTTCCCGTTAGCTCCACTCAGCTGGTGAGGGATTATGGGAGTTGTAGTCCAGCAGCAACAACTGGAGGGCCACCTCTTTCCCATCCCTGTTGTAAGGGAGGACATGAGATGGCGCAACATTGCTCCCTTCCTTTCACCTGCCTGTTCCCTGGCAGCAGCAGAGCAAAAGCATCTTTTTGTCTTAGCTTTAACCGATGGTCCAGAACGAGACTCCCTCCTCGCATTGCCTAAGGTTGCTTGCTGAGATATAACTTTTCAAGCCCGCAATCTAGAGAGAAGACTGAATGATGGATTGAAACGGAGGAATGGACGGCAAGTTAGTCATGGATGTATGATGCATTGCGTTGTGGGGGCAGAAGAGAGAGAGAGAGAGAGAGAGAGAGAGAGAGAGAGAGAGAGAGAGAGAGAGACGTGGCTAGTCTGGGAGGGGCAGGTGCCAGTTCATTCCAAGCAAAGCGTGATTGATAAGTTGCACGGTGCATCCTTAGACTCAACCACTTCTGGGCAGAAACATCTGCCTGGCAGCTGCAGAATCCAGGAGAAGCTGGAAAAGCTACCAGACTTGCCTGCCATTACACACACACACACACACACACACACACACACACACACACACACACACACAATTTCCACAAATCATATGACTTATCTTTTACAATGTTTTGGACTTCCACCAACCACATCTGAAGAATTTTCAGTCTTTATCACTTAATCTGCATTTCATTAATTTCACTATTACTTTTAATCACTAATAATTCTTTTCATACTTTCCTTTGCAATATTTCACATAGTGCTCCTTACAAATAATAATAATAATAATAATAATAATAATAATAATAATAATAATAATAATAATAATATAATATACCCCGCCCATCTGGCTGGGCTTCACCAGCCACTCTGGGCGGCTTCCAACCAAATATTAAAATACAGTAATACATCAAACATTTAAAGCTTCCCTAAACAATGTCTTGCAATCCTACTAGTGTAATATGGCTATTTATTTTTATTTTTATTATGTTTTATAATGCAAATAGCAGACCAATAAATAACTTCTCTGGCTGGCAGAGGCTGGATGAGAACCGTAAGGATGAGAACAATGTCTAGCTTGGTGCTTCGCTCACTCAGACCTGGAATCATAGATTTGTAGAGTTGGGAGGGACCCCAAGGGTCATCTAGTCCAACCCCCTGCAATGCAGGGATCTTTTTGCTCAAACGTGGGGCTCAAACCCACCACCCTGAGATTAAGAGCCTCATGCTCTAACAGACTGAGCTATCAGAGCTATCAGAGAATCGCTTCATCAGAGGCCTTGACCTGAAATCTCAGAGAGCCACTGTCAGTGTAGCCAATACAGACAATATTTGGTTTATTGTAAGTTATTATTCAGATTTTTATATTTTTTTTATTTTTGGTTATGAAATAATTGCAAGCTTTGAAAATAAAAATATATTACAAAAATATACAGTGGTACATATACGCTTCAGGTTACATACGCTTCAGGCTCCGCTAACCCAGAAATAGTACCTCGGGTTAAGAACTTTGCTTCAGGATGAGAACAGAAATCGTGCTCCAGCGACGTGCCAGCAGCAGGAGGCCCCATTAGCTAAAGTGGTGCTTCAGGTTAAGAACAGTTTCGGGTTAAGAACGGACCTCCGGAACGAATTAAGTACTTGACCCGAGGTACCACTGTACTGAGGTAGATGGACCAATGGTCTGACTCAGTATGTTTTCATTTGTTTATTTATAAATGCATTTATATATTGCCCTCTCACAAAACATCAGGGTGCTGTACAAGAACATTTTTGAAAATAAATAAATAAAAGCAGGACATTATAAGTCAGCTCCCTAGGCTCTCTGCACTCTCTCCCTCAAGAATTCATTGATCACTTTAACATTGCAGTATTAGAATCGCTGCTCCGCTCCTAAGCATATTCATTAAAAGGTTGGGGTGAAAATTGCCACAGTAGTCAATGTTGGGGTACAAACTAATACAGTAAATGTGAACTGATGCGGGGTACAGTATATATTTCATGGGGAGAGGAGAATCAGGATTGTTTTCTTAGAGTCACCAAGGCCTCCTAGACCTATTATGGTCTCTTGGAAATCCTTTCAATTAACGCTAGTACCCTCCTTGAACTATGTCCTTTTCCCTCCCTTCCCTGCTTGGTGAGCCCATAACTGTGTACAGAAGTTCCTGTTTCAGCTAAGCTGGAGACCTGTACAGCACAGCACAGCGCAGCACAGCTTTGATAGTTCAGTTGGTAAAGAATGAGACTCAGGGTGAATCTACACACAGGAAAAAAAGCGCTACAAATAAGTCAGAAATTAAATTGTTATAACAAAAGGAAAAAACACCGTTATGTAAAAATCAAATCGGTTTTTCTTTTGCTCTCTGGCGCCATCTGGTGTTACACATACAGATATATAACACATTTATATATACACACATTTATAACACATACAAAACTATGTTTATTGACTAATGTAGCTGAGTCCTCATAATCTAGGGTTGCCATACGTCTGGGATTTCAAAGGAGGAATTGACGTCCGGGAGGGGGGTCCGAAAGGCGGCGCTTTTGTAAAACGCAAAAATTGTGGTTTTGTAAGCTTTGGGGTCCCCCCCCAAAAAAACACCACACCAAAAAAACACCTCGCAACTTTTGGGGTGTCCTGGGTTTTTACTTTTTGAAATATGGCAACCCTGTCATAATCTCTGAGTCACGGGTTGGAGCTCCATGTTGAGATGACTCGCATGGTCCCTTCCAACTCTACAATTCTACGATTCTTCAACTGGAGCAGAGGGGGCGTGCACAGCATACATTTAACGTACATTGCTCCCCCCCTCCAGACTCCTGGCAGCTGTAGTTTATCCCTCATAGAGCTACATTTCCCATGATTCTGTGTGGAGGGGTTGCTTTAAATTTATGCTGTGTATGCGGTCCAAGTGTACAGTATTCATTTAAATGATATCTATTGGCATCTCTTTTACATGAGCAACTGTGCAAAAGTGGGGGTGGGGGAAGGGGCTATTAAAGCAACACTTTCTCTCTCTCTCTTTACATAAAAAACCTTATTAAAACTTTGCAACTTATAATGCAATAAAAATGAAATGAATCTAATATAAAATAATAAAGAAAATACAGTGGTACCTTGGATTACAAACACTTTGGGTTACAGATTCTGTTAACCTGGAAGTAGTACCTCGGGTTAAGAACTTTACCTCAGGATGAGAACAGAAATCGCACGGTGGTGTTGCGGCAGCAGCTGGAGGCCTCATTAGCTAAAATGGTACCTCAGGTTTCAGTTTCAGGTTAAGAACGGACCTCCGGAATGAATTAAGTTCATAACCAGAGGTACCACCGTACTACAAAGAGAGAGGAAGGAAAACAGGACAGAGTGAGAGAAGGAAGGAAGGGAAAGGAAGAATTAAGACAATACGTTCAACTTAGTTTGATTCCTGGCCTTTATATACAGCTCACTATCAGGCAATTTGCCCTGCACACACCCATGTCTTCCCCCAATCTCTCTCCTCCCCATTTTCCCCCAACCACATAATGCATATGACAAAAGTCTCATACCGAATATAAGTGAACTGTGCAAAAGCCTCTATGAATTAAAAGTGGAGACGCAGGCGCAGGATAGTGTAGACCCTGGAAATGATCTCTTTCAGCTTCTGCCTTCTAGAAGAAGGTACAGGGTTATAAAGACTAGGACTAGCCACCTGAAAAACAGTTTCTATCTAAATGCGATTTTGGATTTAAACGAAGTGTAAGGTAGTCTCTATGAGACTATATTGTATTTAATTATGGGGTATCAGAGTTTTTAGGGGGCTAAACAGGTTGGGATAGCTGGGATAGCAGGCTTGTTGGTTTTGAATGTCTGGTGTAGATTTTTTCAATTTCGTTGTTCTGTATGGGACAATGACAATAAAGATTATTGTATGGTATGGTATCGTATCGTATGTACTTTTCTTTATTTACTTGCTTGTTTGTTACACAATAAAACCTTTAATAAAAACTAAAACAAAAAACTTGCCCTGCACACCTAAGGGGATTTAGGGCTTTCTTCATGGGCAGCCACTGGCTCCCCATTCCACCTGGCAAATACCTTTTGAAACTAAGAGCACTTTCCGAAGCAATTTGTGGCGTGGTGGGACAGAGGGAGGGCTAAACAAATTTCACCAGATCACAGCCCCAAACTCCTTAATTTGGCTTGCTGACCACTTTGGGAGAGTCTATTTTAGTACTGCACTGTGCTGAGGTGGCTGTGCAAGGGAGCAATTCTTCAAGAAAATCTAAAATCTATGGTAACTGTTGGTCTGGGATGAAAAATGAGCATCTTTCTGGCTCATTCTTTGTGTCGCTTACCACCCACTCCCAAACAGATCACGGAAGGGTTGTATGAAATATTGAACACAGTTTGTCGCAAGTGCAAGAGCCAGCCTAACTCAACTGGCTTGGATCAGCTGAAATCTTCTCATAACCATATTCAGTGTTCCCCTGCCCCCCCCCAAAAATGTTTTGGGGTTCTCTCATTCCGTCTGAGATTCAAGAAACACCGTGACAGGAAATGAGGCCGCCTTTGGGGGTAGCAACGGAACTGACGATTCATCGTGCTAGAGAAGAAACTAAAAACTTTAAAATCTTAAGTTTCTTCTCCCATTAGATTCACAAAATGTTTAGGAATATGCGTACCCCTGCCCCCCAAAAAAGCACTGACCATATTAGAGTTGAAATACAGTCAAGGTGATGAGTTTTAGTGGGCAAATCTAGGTCAAATCCCATTGAACAGTGATTGCACAGGGATTTGTTATTGTTGGAAACAAAAATCTGAATTTGCGTTGTATCTTTCTCCTCCGCAGTTCTCAAAGGATGGAAAATATCCATTTGATCCTTTGGTTTGTTGCCAGTTGTGGGCAGTGAGTGATTGATTTTCCTGTGTTAGTTGTACTCAGAGTAGACCCACTAGAATAAATATACTTGAGTAGCCTCAAACCATTAATGTCAGTGTTTCTTCTACTTCTACTCTGACTACGGCACACATAGGAGATTACCTAGTGACTTCACCACTCCCGCTTCAAAAAGATACAAACTTCCAAGCAGCTCAGCTTATATTCAACTGGTGGCATCCAGCTCTGATCCAAAACATATTAAATATTGTCATATTAAAGATGGGCACGAGGGGGCAGTATGGCACTGCTGAAGTAGCCTTGGGAGACGTGTGTGCTTTTTGCATGCTAGCCATTGATCCCTGTGTTCTGTTACTGGTTTTAACTCATCCAGGGACGAGGGGCAGCAAACCCACACAAAGGGCGAGTCTCATCTGAAACCTCTTCCGACCTCTGGACCATATCCACACTCTGTAGGTGCTACTGGGCAGCCTTTGCGCATCATTCCAGCAGAGACCTTGGCTGAAGGGAATCTTCAAAAAGTCGAAAGCAACAAGTTCACATTAAATGCCTCTTTGCAATGTCACAGAACGTAGCCGAGTTGTTTTGCTTTGTTTTGATAAAGGAACAGACAAACCTCTTGAGGACAGATGCATCCGCTAGGCATTAGATAGCGTAGGTGTGTGTGTGTGCAAAATCTTGCGCTGGCTTTCCTTGACCGCCAATCACCTCTTCTTGTGCAAAGTGCTTTGCTGTTCTTAAGGTCTTTCCAGAATGGATGATATATTTGTAACGCCCGGCTCCAGCCATGCAAATGTGACAGCTTTCTACATGTGTACATATTCTTCTCTGTCCTCTATCCAGGCAAGCAAGAAGTATTATCATAATTCAGGGACACAGTCCGGCCAAGTAAAAGCAGTCAAGGAAAACTCTGACCAAGACTAGTGTCAGGGCTTTGCAGTGGGGCCTCAGGAGAGGTCTGAGGGATTGATAGAGTCCTGCAAGGTCACCAGGGAACCCTGGGCCTGTGCTCCCCCATCGCTGATGCAGGTAGCACATCTGTTGCTGTTTTGATTGCCCCATGGAACGCAGTTGGGCAAATATCAGGGGTTTTCGAGGGAGTTGGGATGAGCAACTCCCCCTCCCAAATGCATGTGCTGTTTTGTAACCATTTTTAAATGTGCCACTTGGTTGTGGAAGAAGACACCTGTGTTCTCCCCTAGAAGAAGAGAAGAGTTTGGATTTGATATCTCGCTTTATCACTACCCTAAGGAGTCTCAAAGCGGCTCACATTCTCCTTTCCCTTCCTCCCCCACAACAAACACTCTGTGAGGTGAGTGAGGCTGAGAGACTTCAGAGAAGTGTGACTAGCTCAAGGTCACCCAGCAGCTGCATGTGGAGGAGCGGGGAATCGAACCTAGTTCACCAGATTACGAGTCCACCGCTCTTAACCACTCCACCAACTAGTCCTGACAACTGCAGCAAGTGCTAGCTTTTTTAAAAAAGGTAAGTTCAGAGGTGCCACCACCCCAACACGCTGCCTCTCATCTCAAGGACGACGCCTGATTTTATTGAGAAATGAACATTGCAGCCCCATTTCTAAAACAAGCAATGTGTGGCTATCTCTTCCTGCAAGACCTTGACTCCCCGAGCCAGTGTAGACCATTTCAAATGACTTTTGGGAGTGTCACATGTGCTGCACATTCCCAAGGGCATCTTCTGCATTCAGTGAAGCGTCCCCCTCACCTCCACCCATAGGATTGCAAATATAAACTGTGGAACTGTCTTGTCATGCAAAAGGACCTTATTCCCCACCCTGCCTACAACTCCAAGAGGTGTGATGTAATGTAGGTATTCTCTGAGACTGGGGGATATTCCAGCTCAACGAAGGCCACACAGGGAGACCATGGTTGAACCAGCATCAAAGCAAAGGTCCCCTGTGACCAAGTTCAGAACTCCAAGCGCAATAGACCAACATGAATCTATGGACTAGGGGACCAGGCTTACAGAAGGTGAGGTTGAAGCAATAGCTTAAAACTGTACAACTGGTACAATGTGAGTAGGGCTGGAGGAATGGCAGAGTGGGGGGGGTGATTCCAGACCCTCCAAGTGTCCCTATTTTCCAGGGACAGTCCCAGATTTCCAGAAGTTGTCCCGGTTTCTGATTTGATCCCAGTATGTCCCGCTTTTCCTTCAGACCTCCCTATTTTCACTGGAGAAATGTTGGAGGGTATGGAATTATGCGACCCCTGAGCCAAGGAGATAAGTCACTATACAACCTTTTAATGTTTTATTATGTTTTTATATATGTTGGAAGCTACCCAGAGTGTCTGGTGCAACCCAGTCAAATAGACAGGGTATAAATATTATAATAATTATTACTGAATAAGATGTCAATTTTCATCAGAGAAATGTCTGAGGGTATGTGTTTCCCTTCTTGCTCTGAAGGATCTACAGCTACAGGCCGGCTCTACCATCAGGCAGAGTAAGGCAGCTGCCTCAGGTGACAGATTCTAAGGGACGTGGAGCAGAGGCGATGAGCTGGAGGACAGAGCCATGTGTGCCAGGTGGCCTGCCCTTGTCCCACCTCAGCTGGCCAGCTGCCCTCAGGTGCCATGAAGGATAATGACATAAAGAAGAGTCCAGCTGGGTCAGACCAAAGCCCCATCTTGTCCAAAGACCTGTTCTTAAAGTTGCCGCCCAGCCGCCCATGGGAAGTTCACAACCCGGGCAGGACAACATGCTCCACACTTGCGATTCCTGGCAACTTGCATTCATGGCTAGCAACCATTGATAGTCTTCTCTTCCTTGGATTTGTCTAATATTTCTGGCCACCGCTAGCTCTCGTGGAAGGGAATTCCCACAAGGACGCTGTCCTGTTGCCATTGCTGAAGGCACTTTCAGCTGCCAGTCTGGTAAGCTTCTGAATATGGAATTGAGGAGGGCTCGGAACTTCTCAGGCCAGCACTATGCAGCCGGCTGCTTCCAGGGTACACAACAAAGATCGCTTTTATACTGCTTAGTGGCGCCCTGGTCCGCTCCAGCCATCATTTTTCAGCCACACAATCACGGAATTGTAGTGTTGTAAGGCGGACCATGAGGGTCATCTATAGCCCAACCCCCTGCAAGGCAGGAATCTTTTGCCCAACGTGGAACTTGAACGCACAACCCTGAGTTTCAGAGTCTTCTCATGCTCTACCGACTGAGCTATCCCAGGTCCAGAATATGGAAGGTAAAAAGAAGGGTTTTTGTTGTGTTTCTTTCCCCAAGGTCTGTCCTACCACTAAGCAGAGTGAGGAGACTGCCTCAGGCAGCTGGTTTTAGGTGTCATGAAAAGGTGGCAAGCAGTTAGCGATTTAATAAATGATATTTGCATTTTTACTGCCAGGGAGGGGCAGAGGCAGATTGTGGGATTTCCAGCCTTGTATTTTCTCACACTTTTGAGGAATGCCTCTAAGCGGGTGGAGGATTCCAGTCTGCAGTAGTGGAACAGAGTGTGCTGGGGAAACCCAGCCAGATGGGCAGGTTCTTATTCTTATTAACGTCTATTTCTGTTAACTAACCACTGGACTAACTGGACCACTAAGATGTGAGAGTCATGAAGTTGGAGAAAGGAAGCGGCCAAAAGCTGGACAGGAGGATAGCTGCCGTTTAGGAGGAGAGGAGAGTGGCTCAGGCCTGAAGAGCATATTTTCATAGGCAGGGAAATGGCTTCCACAGCTAAACCCCCAACTTCCAAACTCAAGAAACGCCAAGATTTTCATAGATGTACAGGCACATGCCGCGAAAGAGCCAGATGAAGCCGCTGTCTCTTTAAAGAACGGAAGAAAACAAAACGCCCAAGTCCAAGATCTCCTTGGCACAGAGGTGGCCTGGGTGAAAGAAGCGAGATGACAGGCCTTATTAATAATGGGTAAACATACACTGGCTGTGGAGTGAAGTGATTAACGCACAAAGCTGGAGCAGAAAGAGGGGCAGCAGCTGCTACTGACTGGGCTGAGGCGGCGACTGCGCTGAGGGAGGAAGCAAGAGTTCCCAAAAGGGGCCTCAAAGTCACCGATCTGGGTCACTCCTCCTGAGACCCTCCCCTCTCCAAGTTGCGCTGGGCAAGAGTGCGCAGCGGTAGTGAGATGTGCACAGCTGAGACAGGCTCTCACCTAACCTGAAGAGGAGAATCGGGAGGGACGCCTTGTGGAACTACAGCGTGGAGGAGTGAGGACATTTAACATGCTGAAAGATCGTGACAGTGGATTTTTCAGGGATATTAAAAATAATGGCTGGAATTGTGCTGGTCTGGGAGACAAAGGCTGACAAAAACGCAAAGCTCCTAACTTATTGGGTCTATCCCCTTGTGGATAAATCAGCACCACCGGGACTGGTGTCACCACTCAGCGCATGAGCTGCTACTGCTTCTGGTTTCACCCATGAGCGTCGAATCATAGAATCGTAGATGCAGAAATATGCAGCTGCCCAAGTTGTCCACTGTGAGGGTAGGTCGTTGGGCAAGATGGACCATTGGCCTACTCCAGAAGAGCGCTTCTTAATCCTCATTCATGGTAAAGTCACATAATGTAATTGAAGGCTGGGTTGGGCAGAAGGCAGATGGTTTGAAAAAGGAGCTTGAGTTTGAAAAATGGGTCTGACGATCTCCACAGGCACTCGTTTGTAAATTTGGGTGCAAATCAGAAAAAATGGTTGATGAAAACATGGAGGAGGGCCTGGCAATTCCAGATAGAGCTGGGAAAAGACTGGAGAGCAGGGTATAAACCAGCACTCCCCAACCTGGTGCCCTCCGGATGATGATGATTATTATTTTATTTATATGACTGGGTTGCCCAAGCCACTCTGGGCGGCTCCCAACAAAATTTTAAAAACACAATAAAACATCAGCCAGATGTTGTGGGCATTGCAACTCCCATCATTCCTGACCATTGGCAACATTGGCTAATGAGTGTGGTAGTCCAAATAGTCTGGAGGGCACAAGGTTGGGGAACAGTGGTATAGATGAAGCTTGAAGGAATATCAGGGCTTCGTTTGGTTGGTATAAGCAGAAAGGGTACAGGGATGCGGGTTTAGACCACTGGGCCTCTTGGGCTTGCTGATCAATAGGTTGTCGGTTCGAATCCACTCGTCGGTGGTGAGCTCCCGTTGCTCTGTCCCTGCTCCTGCCAACCTAGCAGTTTGAAAGCACGCCAGTGCAAGTAGGTAAATAGGTACCACTCTGGCGGGAAGGTAAACGGCATTTCCGTGCGCTCTGGCTTCCGTCACAGCGTCTCATTGCGCCAGAAGCGGTTTAGTCATGCTGGCCACATGACCCGGAAAGCTGTCTGTGGATAAACGCAGGCTCCCGAGGCCTGAAGCAAGATGAGTGCCACACCCCATAGTTGCCTTTGACTGGACTTAACGTCCAGGGGTGCTTTACCTTTCACCTTTTACCTATAAGGAGAATCAGGCCAGTGATTGGCAGTTAATGATTGGGAGTGGAAAGCTGCCTAGGGTTGGGCTGACTATAAACACACCTTTCCCTTTCAGACTTTTCTAGGGTTGCCGTATTTCAAAAAGCGAAGATCCAGACAGAAAAGTTGAAGCTGGACATTTTTGAGTGGCATAAACGACACTGCCAACATCTGGATTTTTTTGGGCATTCCGCTGATTTCCGCTTGCAGCTGCAGTATTCCGGCTATGTCCGGGAAATTCCAAACGTGTGGAAACCCTTTGTCTTCAGATTAGCCTCCGATTCATGTACAAACTGGGCTGCGGTTGCAATGAACCACATGTGCCACACCCAGATTAGGTTTCGTGTCTGCTCATGACAGCAGCCATACCGTGAGCTGAACAGAGACCAAGTTTCCTTGCTTTCTGCAGCCTTGCACTGATAGTAAGCTTCAGGAGGGAGACCCCCGACTGGGCAGATAGAAGCATTATTCTCCTGCGCAACCAAGAAAGGGAAGTCTGGTCAGGTAGCAGCCTGCCGTGGATTTGGAGGCTCAGAAAGTAAGCAGTTGATCAGGGCCGGCCGTACCATTAGACAAAGTGAGGCAGCTGCTTCAGGCGGCAGATTCGGTGGAGTGGCAGCAAGCTGCTGGGAGGGCAGAGCTGTGTGGGCCATGCGGGCAAATCCTGCATCCCATATCTGAGTCTGCTGCCCCCAGGTGCTCCATCCTGTTAGCAGTGCTGAAGCAAAATTCAGCCGTCAGTCCAGCTGGCTTCTGTATGTGGAAATGACATGTGTGTGTGCGCGCTCTCTCTTTTCCTTAGGCTCACACAACAAAATGTTCTGAGCTGCCCTTGCAGCCAACAGAGGCCTTCTGCAGAGGTGCAAGGCATGGTGTGTGTGTTGGGGAGAGAGGTTAAAGCACTTTGTCAATTTCCCCCCTTGCTGTATGCGCAGTTTTGAAATGCACTGAAAACTGCCAAAACCGGCGTGTCCAGCCTGCATGAATGAATTGGCAGGGGAATTCATCAGTCCCGTTGCCTCCTTTCCCAGACAAATGTGCTCTGTCTGACATGTGCTCTGTCTGCCACAGGAGGAACAGAGGGCAAATGGGCTTTTGGATTTGAGTCTTCCGAAAGCTGTGCGCTCCAGCTTGCTCCGAGCCCGATATAGCGAGGAACAGCCCAGAGCCTTCACTTTTGCTGTCACTGGATGGAAGATTGAGATGTGGCTTCACAATATTTTCTATAGGCTCTGTTATTAAGGCCACCGCCTTACTGTAATGCTCATTGGGGCTGCCACGTGACTAGTCTTATTCTGGCTTGTGTTGACTATTCATTTCTTCTCATTTCCACCCCCGTTTTTTCAAAAAGCTTGGCCCCAGCGTTAGACAATAAGTTTGCATACATTTTTTTAAAAAACTAACTGGATTAACAAATGAGTACTGGTCTTTCTCCCTTTTCTCTTGAAGAGGTGGCAACCACAATATACATAGATGCAATAAATTAGCAGCTGGCTGCCATGGAGATCTGGCTGGCAAATTGTGCTCTAAGGAGCTCAAAGCCAGAGGGGTCTTTGCTTTAAAAAATGGCTAGAAAGCCCAATTATTTTGATTGGATTTAGGAGGTGAACATTGCAAATATTCTTGCTTTGGATTATAAATTTGGGGAGTTTGCTCTGATTTCAGAAAAGGCCCGGGGTGAGACTAGGAAAAAGGGATGGGCACCAGGAGGCAGTGGTGGCAAAAGGTCAGCAGGAAGCCATAACCAATTTGTTTGAAATGGAGGGGAAAGTCTTGGAAGTGTTGCTTCATTAACTACAATTACAGAAGCCTGTATTTCTGAGCAGAAATGTTCATGCCTGCAACCATGAGGACTAGTGGCATTCATTTTTCACCTCCTGCATTTTCACATACCCAATTCTTCATAAGAATAAAGGTAAAGGGACCCCTGACCATTAGGTCCAGTCGTGACCGACTCTGGGGTTGCGGTGCTCATCTCGCTTTATTGGCAGAGGGAGCCGGTGTACAGCTTCTGGGTCATGTGGCCAGCATGACGAAGCCGCCTCTGGCAAACCAGAGCAGCACACGGAAACGCCGTTTACCTTCCCTCTTTATCTACTTGCACTTTGATGTGCTTTCGAACTGCTAGGTGGGCAGGAGCAGGGACCGAGCAACGGGAGCTCACCCCATCGCGGGGATTCGAACCGCCGACCTCCTTGATCGGCAAGCCCTAGGCTCTGTAGTTTAGACCACAGCGCCACCCGCGTCCCTTCATAAGAATATCAGGGCATAATTTGGTTGCAAAGCCTTTGGGACCCTTTACCAAAAGCCAGGCCCAGATTGGTATCTGTTTGATGTACAAGTGTTAAAGAATTCAAGATCCCTTACTGTATAATATTTTCATCACCTCAAAAAAACCCAAACCAAATCTGACTAGGTATATTAAACAAGAACAAAGGGGTGAATCGCCATCTTTCTTTTGCACACATGCACAGTCTCTCCGTGCATGCCTATGGGTGCAATGGGATTTGAAACAGTTACCGTACAATGGCAATCCTCCACCGTCTCCTACTCAGAAGTAAACCCCATTAAATCCAACGGGTTAAGTGTGGATATGGAAACTGGAGGACGGTAGATGCATTTGATTCATTAATCAGGAATGAGAGGTTGTGATCTGGTATATACATCCAAGTAGCTCTCTGACGCAATGTCTCAATAACTGCCACACATAATGTTCCCAAGCCAGCAGAAACAATTGGTTCTCTCTCTCTCTCTCAGGTGTCCTTGAACAGCTGATTCCAGAAGAGCCTTGTTTGCCTGGTAACTGCAAGAAGGCAAGGACTGCTGCGATGTCTGAGACTCTCAAGCTGCAATCTCACTTACTAGAAAGCAAACCCCACTGAATGGTGGGGTGGGGAAAACGTCTGTGCAAATATGCTTAGTACTGGGCTGCAACATGATGGTACCATGATCTTTCCTAGGCAACAGTCTACTTTATAAAGATGCGGCGACCGACCTGTGAAAACACACAACACAGTGCTGTAGTAGGTTCCCCTCTCTTATGTGGTTGAGTGTTTGGGCTTCAGCAGCCCGGCTAATATCCCCAGGGCAGGCTGCATCTGTACTCCCATGCACAGGCGGCCGTGGTAAATATTGCACAGTGCGTCGACTGAGGGGGAGTGGAAGAGATCCTGGGTTCAAACGCTGCAGCCCAGCAAAAGTAAAGAGAGCAGCTCTATGCAACCTTCTCATCCCTTTCAGTCGCTCCCTGGACTGAACAGGTCATCAGATCAGTAAGTTGCAATGGGCTTCGTGGAATATAAAACTGGAGATCAAGGGGAGGAAGAGAGGCGGGGGTGGTCTGTGGTGGAGCGCTAGTGGACATTTGCCAACGGGTGTCCGGTCTTTACGCAGGTGGTAGCAAAAGCTGCCAGTGCCAGCTTTTTTTCCTTTTCTTTTCTTTCCCTCCTTCTCTATTGGCATCCCTCACAGCACAGCTCTAGCCAAATTGGCTGCATTTGATTGTTCACTTGCTTAGTCGGTGACTTCTTAGATCGTGGCGTTGGAAGGAATCCCTGCCAGCCTGCTATACTGCATATTGGGGGGGGGGGGCGATGATCACGGGATACATGGGAGGCAAGGCTTAACTATTCAACAGCTAGTGCGAATTTGAGAATGGGAGGGCTGCCGCTGTCTCTCTAAACCAGGGATGGACAAAAGGTAGATAGGGGGTACAGCTCTGGGTGACTTGTGGAAGATCAGTAAAGGGTTGCTGGCTTCCAGCTGCTCAGCAGTGTCAACAAATAAACACCTCTCCTGAAACGAAGACAACTCAAGGGTAGGGGGTGGGGCTGCGTGAAAGGGCTCAGATCTCAGCTCTGGTAATGGAAACAAAATCCTGGGCTGATATTGTACTCAAGAGCAAACCCGCCCCACTTTAAAAGTAAAAATCTAAGGGTATACCTGGCCCACTAAGCCCTTAAGAGAAAATACAGTGGTACCTCTGGTTATGTACTTAATTTGTTCCGGAGGTCCGTTCTTAACCTGAAACTGTTCTTAACCTGAAGCACCACTTTAGCTAATGGGGCCTCCCGCTGCCGCCAGAGCATGATTTCTGTTCTTATCCTGAAGCAAAGTTCTTAACCTGAGGTACTATTTCTGGGTTAGCGGAGTCTGTAACCTCAAGCGTCTGTAACCCGAAGTACCACTGTACTTGTTTCTAGTTGGTGGATCTCAGGGACCTAGCAAACAATACCACACAAACCAGATTCCACAAGCATGGTATATGGTCCGCTTGACGTCTGAGATGCTGGTGCGTATTGGGTAGGGCGGGAGAATAACTGTGTTGCTTTCCCCCCATAAGGTGGAGGGAAGACTTTGTGTGGCTTATGGAAGCTGGGGGGTCTGAAGGAATTTCCTTGGCCTGTCCAGCCCCCGCCTGATTCCCCATAAATTATGTGCCAGCTTCATCACAGAGAGTCTACTGGATAAATTTTGGAGGTTCAATGGAAACAGCAACTTTATCTATGGGAGAAATGCTGAGAAAAGGACGGGGGAGGAGGGAATGAAGAGCCTCACAGAAGAAATTATGTGGTTTGAGACGATGGACACTAGGTTAGAAACCTGGAGAGGGTGGCATGGATGTGCTGAAAGCGGAACATCCTCCTTCAGCGCCTGGTCCACTGGACTGAGCCGTCTGGTACTCTACCAGCTCACCTGGCCCACGTGGATCCAACGCACGCTTGCACCTTCTTCCTCCAGGAAGTGGGTCATACATTCACCTCCCAAATGGTTTAGCCCTCCTGCCCGGACCACCTCTCTACTAGCAGGAGCATGGCCGTCTAGGTGTACTGCCACCCAGTGGCGGGAAGCATAAGTGAAACCGGCCTGTTAAAAAGACTTGGGGGACGGTACTCCGGGGTTGTTGCATTGCACAACCGCACTTTGTCGCCTCCGTCCCTTCGGGGTTTATTTTTTTTGGGGGGGGGAAGGGGGTAGTTTCTATTTTCCAAATCTGGCTGCAGCGATAGAATCTCTTTCTCTCACTCACACACAAATCATGGGTCCCAGCAATTTGAACAGCATTAGCATCTTCGGGTGCATCCACAAATGATCCTGTTGTCATCGAGGTGATTTACTCCAGAATAAGCGTGCAATAAGCTTCGGCGTGTTAGCGAATTGGTAACGAGCTTGGCGCATGTGCTCTTTGGTCGCCTCGTGCGTGGAAGCATCACGAGTCCGGGTAAGACGATTTTGTGCCGCGGGGAGTTATATATATTGACCTGTGGTCCGGCCTGGTTCGACGGTTTCCACTTGCAGGCCTACAAGGGCTTGTTCCGACCACCCAGACCTCCTGCTCCTCGTTCACCTCCAGGCAGTGGCGTAGCGTGGGTTGTCAGCACCCGGGGCAAGGCAAGTAATTTGCGCCCCCTAACCCCCAGATGTTGCGCCCGGTGCGGCAGGCCCCCCCTGCACCCGCCCCGCTACGCCACTGCCTCCAGGGCTTGATTGAGGGCCGCGGGACGTGGCCCTACCTCTGCTTTTTGCCTTGGGGTGGGGTTCCTACTTGGCTAACGCTCCCTTCCATTTCGTAGTGCCACGAAACTCGTCCCTTTGCAGCAGAAGAGGAAGATCGGGGCGGGGTGCATGTGTGGAGAGACTTCAAAAAGGGCACCCGGACCCTAGGAAGCTGCCTTATACCCAATCATACTGTAGATTCCCTCTAGCTCAGTACAGTCTACCTTGAACCGCAGCGACTCTTCAAGGTTTCAGAAAACGGAGCTTGCCCAACCCTAGCTGCAAACGTTGGGGGATCGAATCTAGTTACCTGGGACCTTTTGCATGCAAAACCGATTTGCTTGCGCCACAGAGCGCTGGGAGCCACACTGGAGCCACCCTGCACAGCGCTGGTGGAAACGCGCGTGGGGAGCGGGGTGGGTGGATAGTGAAACGCGATGGCCGCCACGATCCTTATCCTGAGGCTCGTACCGCCCCACGGAAGCGAGCCACCCCTCTCCCTGCCCGTCTCCTTGCAGCCTCTCCCGCGCTGCGATGCAAGCTGGCGCCTCCTCCGCCTCTTCAGCTTTCCGGCCCCCTTTTCGGCAAGGGGAGTGGGGGGGAAGGGAGAAGGAAGGGTTAAACCCCCGCCGAGGTGGCGAGAACAAAAGGGGACTCGGCTAACCAACGGGAGCGCGAAGCTTCTTTTTGGCACCCTCTGGTTGGCTGCCAGCCGCCCAATGGCTGCGTCGGCCGGGCTGCCTGTCCGTCCCCACGTGGGGGGAATGAGATTAGAGGCTGGTATTTATTGGCTGGCTGGGGGCCCCCTCATTGTTCAAGCCTGTCTCGCTGCCAACCCGGGGCCCTGCGCGCGTCGCCCTTCATCAATCAGCCTGCGTGTGAAAATAGCACATTTCTGACACTCCCTAACTCACTGCTTAACAATGTTAATGGGCCTAAATGTTTGGAGAAGGTGCCTGCTTAGCCGTGGCTGGGGATATTTAAAGGCGCAGAGACCTTGCAGCGCGGGATGCCCCCCGAGGGGGCGGCCAGATCCGGGCGCGGGGGAGGCGGGCGGGCTCCTCCCTTGCCTGCTTGGACGGGTCGGGCAGCGAGGGAGGGAGAAGCGGACACGTCTCTCCGCTCCACCGAGAGCTCTCGTGAGAACCTGCCCGCTGCCCGGGGCTGCCTTGCTCAGAGGCGGGAGGGCTTGTCCAGGCGCAGATCCCCCATTAGCAAGCGTCGTGCGCACGGTCCGCGGTGCGGGAGCGGGCAGAGTCGGTGCCCGCCCTCTCCCCCCCCCCCCCCGCGCGATGCGGTGTAGGCGATTTGCCCGCATGGATACGCGCGATGTGTAAGCAAGTTGTAGCAGAGCGGAGAAAAGGGAGGCAGCTCTCTGGGTCTCTCAGACGCAGCGGCAGCAGCCCAGCCTATACTGTCTTGCGAATATAATTTGCAGATGTCGTTCTCCCTCGCCATCCGCCGAGCGCCCTTTATCGAATTAACTGGCGAGTGGGTTTAAATCGAGCAAGGAGCCACGGCCACCTTTCTTGGCGGGGGCTCTGAACCTGAAAACAGCTGCATGGCAGGCAGGGATCTTGGTGCAAAAAAAAAAGCTTCGCCCGTTGCTGCGTTTCCCTGCCAGGAAAACCCACACCTGTTGGATTTCTGTCTGGGGTGCAGTACAGGTGGTGTCCTGCGCACACACACGAAGCACAGCCCTACAAACACAAGCCCCGCAATGAGGCTGTGGAGCTTCTTTCAAGACATATCATTACATAGGAAGTCCAAAGCAGCTGGTTTTGTAGTTCTGGGTCCTTAATAGGATGCTGCCGATGGTTTTCTTCAGCACACAAGCCAGGAAGTCGCTAAATACTTGAAATCTTCCATCTGCTTCCGAAAGAAGGGTTTGGTTTCCAGATTTGATGGTGGTGGTATGCGTACAGGAATATATAAAATGATATTCTGTTCAGGTCACCTTAACCCTGACCTCTAGTAAACAACAGATAGTGAGGGTGAGTTTTCTTGGAATCTCTTATGCTTCTTGATGATCTCTCTCCCTACTCCAGTTATTTCTGGGGCCTTGAGTAATCTGATCTTCCCACCAAGGCCAGACAGCGTGGAATCAACTGAACAAAGTCTTGCTTTTAAACCTAAGCCTATGCTGAATTTTCATCCATGAAAATAATCAGGGCAAAAGGGAGTTGTGTGTATGTGTGTGTGAACCTTACCTTTTACGTGTACAGTGGTACCCCGGATTACATCTGCTTCAGGTTACAGACTCCACTAACCCAGAAATTTTACCTCAGGTTAAGAACTTTGCTTCAGGATGAGAACAGAAATCGTGCTCCGGCAGCGCAGCAGCAGCAGGAGGCCCCATTAGCTAAAGTGGTGCTTCAGGTTAAGAACAGTTTCAGGTTAAGAATGGACCTCCGGAACGAATTAAGTACTTAACCCGAGGTACCACTGTACTGCTCACCCCCTTTCTCAGTAATTTCTTTCCCCAATAATAATTTAATAACAGTGATTTATTACTTGTACCCCGCCTGTCTGACTGAGTTGCCTCAGCCACTCTGGGAGGTTTCCAACAGAACAGGGGGAAAAAACACATGACACATCAGATATTAAAAACTTCCTGATACAGGGCTGCCTTCAGATGTCTACAGAACGCTGTATGATTGTTTATCTCTTTGACATCTGATGGGAAGGTGTTCCACGAGGTGGGAGCCACTACCGAGAAGGCCCTGGGCCTGGTTCCCTGTAACTTGACTTCTCACAGTGAGGGAACTGCCAGAAGCCCCTCAGAGCTGGATCTCAGTGTCTGGGCTGAATGATGGAGGTGGAGATGCTCTTTCAGGGATGCAGCTGCTACTATGGCACTGTTTTTTTTTTGTTGTTTTTTTTAAGTAGGCTTTTCCTGATACAATCTCAGCAAATCAGGAATCACATGAAGAGCAGGAAGACGTCCATCCTCCTTTGGAGCCAGTCAGGGCTATGGGTTGTAGCCAGTGATTTTGCTCAGCTGGTGTAAGACTTCTGTCAACAGCATGGGGCAAGGCAAGGGTGTGTGTGCTATATTTGGCCATCTTTCCTCCTCCCCTCTGCAGCCTCCCCATCCCCACTAAATTAGCTTGCTTATTTAATTAATTAATATACCGTCTTTCATCAAAAGATCTCAGGGCGGCTCACTGAATAAAATACAAGATAAAACACAAACAAATAATTAAACCAAAACATAAAAATCCCTCCCCATCCAACAGCCACATTTAAAGGGCTGTTGGTTAATAATCAGCCAAAAACCTGATCAAAGGGGAACGTTTTTGCCTGGCGCCTGTATTTTATTTTATTTATTAAATTTATTGGGGACCCTCCAGAGCAGATACAGGGGGACATAGGAAGGCTACTAGGGAAGGAGGAATTGATAAAAAATAGCTTCCTGCTGCACATACAAACCAAGTTTGTCTTACGTGTACATCATACGTCAGGAGAATTCCTGAGACGTCCTGGTTTTCGGGTATAAAAATGGTGTCGGGGGGATTTCGCCTAATGTCAGGGAAAACCCGGATGTATGGCAACTATTTTGGGGGAAGGTTCCCTCCACCAAAAAAAAGCTCAATTTTGGTGGTTTCCTAAAAATAAAGCTCAGTAATTTTGGGGTCTTCTGAAGAAAAGCTCGACAACTTTGCAGGTGTCAGGAGTTTTACTTCTTGATGTATGGCAACCCTAACAATGGCATCACAGGAGCAAATAAAAGAGTTTCCTGCAGTCCGAATGAGTGAATGTTTTTGTAGCGCACCCCCACCCCGAAGTGGGAGCGTATGCGTTTCAAGAGGGCTCCCCTCCCTACTTCACCTCAGCCCTTGTCTCCCACTCTTTCGTTTTAAAGTTTGCCAAATTAACAGCTGGTTCTACATGTAGCATCATGTTCCATATTTTCTGCTTTGTTTTCGAACACTGGCTGAAAATGGGGGTCAGCAGATTTGCTCGCCTTTGTCCGGAATTCGTGATGAGCTCCAGCCTCCTTCCTCCGCCTGGAGCTAGGGGTGATACTGGGGAGATTATAGCTCGCCTGGTGCCGTGCGTTGGAGGTACCGCTGGATTTGAACGACAAACTCAGCATGACCTCAGCCCTGGCCTGTTTGGGGAGAAGGAGGATTTGGACTGGCTTTCAAGGCTAGCCTAAATCTGTGGCTTCCATTATGGAGAAGAATCCAGGAACTAATTTCTCTCATGTGTTGGTCCAAGGGAATAATAAGGATGCTCTTATGTCGGGTCTGTATTTCCTGTGCTGTGGGACAAACAAAGTTTGCTAAGAGAACTGTGCCACTTAAAAATGGGAACTGCTTTCCCAGGGCGGTTCAGCCTACGAAGGTTATGTAACAATTAAAGGAATTGCCCGCAGTCAAGGAATGATGAAATCACAAAAAAACATGCCTCCCTTGGGGTTCCCGAAACATTTGAATCATACAGTGGTACCTCGGGTTAAGAACTTAATTCGTTCTGGAGGTCCGTCCTTAGTCTCCCAGGTCCTAGACCAGCACTCTGAGCCCTACACCACACAGGCATGTGTGAATGTATTGCATATCTCTGGCAGTTCAGAGAGGAAGACAGAATTGTTCACCTTGAGGCACAAGTCCAATGTAACATTATTTTTTATATTGGAGGCAGCTTTGGGAACAATTTCTGTACTGCATGTTACACAAGAATATTCTCTAGGTATTTTCTGAGCGCTCCAACTTTCTCACAATATCTGATATTGGGCGTCAAATGATATTTGACTTCCATATTTGACAATGCAATATTCGATAGCTGACAAGGAAAAGTATTTAGCCTGCAGCAATATTGATAGCTGTTGCCTACTGCTGTATCACAACAAACAGGAAGAGAGCTGTGCTGCATCAGACCAATGGCCTACCTACTCCAGTGTCCTGTTTCCCACACTGGCAGGGCTGGATAGCTCAGCTGGTTGGAGCGTGGTGCTGATAATGCGAAGGTTGCAGGTTCGATCCCCATAAGGGATGGCTGCATTGCAGGGGGTTGGACTAGATGATCCTTAGGTTCCCTTCCAACTCTATGATTCTATGAGACTTTGACATGCTTTCGAACTGCTAGGTTGGCAGGAACTAGGACCGAACAATGGGAGTTCACCCCGTCGCAGGGATTCGAACCGCCGACCTTCTGATCGGCAAGCCCAAGAGGCTCAGTGGTTTAGACCACAGCGCCACCCGCGACCCATTTCTGGGTTAGTGGAGTCTGTAACCTGAAGCATCTGTAACCTGAAGTGTCTGTAACCCGATGTACCACTGTATAGGGAAGCTTTTTAAGATTTAATGCTTTATTACGCCCAGAGTGGCTGGAGCAACCCAGTCATATGGGCAGTATACAAAATTATTATTATTATTATTATTATTATTATTATTATTATTATTATTATTCCAAGGCTGCAGGCCAAACCCACTTTGTTCTGGGCTTGGCTGGGGGGCACTCTGTCCTACCCTGCAAACTGTTCTCCACCTGTGGAATGATGCCTGAGTCACTCCTCCAAGCAAGGAGCCCACCAGCTGCTTGGCAGTTGCCTGCAGAAAGCCCCCAAACATGGAGCTCTAGGGGCAGGGAGGATCAAGCCAGCCCTATAGCCATCATTTGATGGCATCTGCGCCAGCTCCAGCTTTGTGCAGTGATTTGCTGCCCACCAACCTCAGCCTTCCACCCTAGACAGTGTGAGTGATGGAGGTGCAGGTGCAACAACTGCTCTCTCTATTTTGCAGAAGTTCCTATGGTGTGTTCTAAGACACATTTCACATGGGACAGAGTTTCCCCCTTGCTAAGAACTGAGGGCATGCGATAGAAGCAGTGCTTTTTTTCTGGGGGTACAGCACCTTCCCCCCCCCCCAAGAAAATCACCAATTCAAAGTGCGGCACTTTCTGTTACAACTTCAGGTTGAGTACAGGCACCTCTTTTTTCCCCTAGAAGGAAAGCACTGCCTATACTCTAACATGTTTGGTGCGTGTGGTAGAAGATCAGCGGCGTTGGTCAAACTCTTCTCCTGCAATGAGTAGAAGGAAGGAGGGAAGGAGGAAGACAATGGAGGAGGAGGAGAAACACAGCAGACCCCATCCCAGTGGCCATGGAGGAAGTCACTGGCAGAGCGTGGAAGGTGAAGCAAACGATTAGAGTTTCTGGTCCTCCATGGTCTCTCTTGGCTTCAGAGGCACCAATACATCTCCTTTGCCTAGGGCACAAGGGGGCCTTGGATTGCTGAGGAGCTTCCCCAGGACTCAACATTCCCCAGAAGATAAGAGTGAAAAGGGCGTTCCATATGTGATGGTTGTCAGCAATATTTAATGCACAGTTATATTTGATAGTAGACATGTAATGAGTTGGTTGTTTGCTTGCTTTTTTAAACCTTACAGCCTTTTAAACTTATAGCCTTTGGCAATGGCAATTATAGCATGCAGCTTGTGAAAATTTGTATCTGAAACCTGTTGACATCAAAACAATCAAGCCTATAGCAAGACATCCCAAACACTTAAATGTCAAACGCTGAGGTTAAAATTTCACATTTTAAAAACGTGTATGTGAATTTGGCTTTGAAATATCTCCCTTGGAAAGGTAACGTTGTGACCCTGGAATATTTGCAGATATTTGTTCCAAATCTTTTTTTAATTTATTTTTTAACAATAACATTATAGCATTACATTGCTAAACCTTTTACCCCTAAGTCAAACATCTTTTTTCTTCATCCAAAAAGTAGGTGGGGACTATAAAATAGGGCCTACCACAAGTGGATTTGTGCTGAGCTCTAAATGGCCTCATCCATGCTAAATATTATTCTGTGCCCTGCTCTGGATGGAACAATCATAGAGTTGGAAGGGACCACAAGGATCATCTATTCCAACCCCCAGCAATGGAGGAATCTCTCACCCAATTTGGGGCTTGAACCCACAACCCTGAGATTAAGAGTCTTATGCTCTACCAACTGAGCTATGTCAGGGTATATAATGACTGAGTAGTGCTAGGAACTACCCATCTGGAAGCAGCCTGAAGACCTACGCCTGACCTTAACTTTTGTGGGTGTCACACATCAGTGCAGCTTCTACCCAGGTTGAAAATTACTGGCATGTGATTCTGGCAAACACAGGGAAAGTGGGTCATGTGGAAATCTGCATGGCTAAATGGTTTTTCTTCACAATCTCCACCTTTCATTTAAATGGTCCTTTAATGTGCAGAGGGCAAGTTCTCTTTATCTATGCCTCTTGTTCACCCTTGTTCTCACCTGCTGTTCTGATTTGGGCTCTTATTCTGGACGCTCGGTGATGCTACAAAGGCAGAGGTGATGATGTTGCTTCCTGAACATCTTAAGCGGAATTCCTGGTGCCCTCCGTGCTTGCGTCCCTTGATTTATTCATGTTATTGCAGGGCTGCAGTGAACCTTGAGGTGACCAGGACTTGCACTGTTCACACCAAGGAAACCTCCTTTCTGGCAATGCTTCTACGAGGTGGCCATGTTAGGATGTGTTTCTGCAGAGTGAAAGGCAGAAATCGAGAACTCTGCAGCTGCCTGTAGTGTAGGCCCATGAATGTGATTTTAAACAAATTAAAAATTGATTATTCTTGTGATGAAAGTAAAATTTAACATATTTTGTCAGCAGATATCCACAAAGTCAACTGATTTGCTCATTTTAGCACTACAGTAATACCACTTAGTGTGTGTCAGTTTATTTGAGATGATTTAAGTCTGAATGTTAATGATGGAGGAAAAAACACACAGAAGCTCCCTGTGGAGACCTGTGGTATTTGCATCTGGTATTGCGAGCTAAAGTGAGAATCTCTGCACTTAGAGGTTGGAAAATAATGATGATCGTGATTAATAATGCACTCCTCTCCTGTTTATCAGCATAGCCTGGGCTGTGCAGTCCTGAACCAGTGTGCCAAACCTCCAAGATGCCCAATCTGAACTCTCCTAACTGCACTGGATCTTCTGCCTGTCCTTTTTCCATCAACCTCTGCCTTTGGAGCTCGCCGTGAGCGCACACTGAATTTGAGGCTAACCTGGGTTAGCTCCCAGAATGAGATTTTATAAGTGGGGATTTTATAAGATGGTAACGGGAAGGGGCCTGAGCAATTGGCCAGGACCCACTTCTCCCACCCACTTTGAACTATGGATGTCCAACCAGCATGGATTGAATCTAGATGACCTTGGGCCAAATGGTGCCTTTCAACTCAGCCAACACAGTTTGTTATGCTGTGTGAAGGTAAAATCGCCGGGGTCTGCGGGGAGAGGTTGGTGGAAGAAAAGTGTGTCTGTTGCCTTGAGCTCTTTGGAGGAAGGATGTGATAAAATAAAAATAATAATTTGAAGGAATGAATGGAGCAGATAGGACAAAGGGGTACAAGTCACTTTGCCTACTCCTCTATCACTTTGGCAAACACAGACACACACACACACACACACACACACACACAAACACACACACAACCTAATGAAAGGAATGAGACACACGTTGGGCAACCTCTTGCTTCCCCCTTCCTCCCAGATCCTTCCCATGCCCATTGGTTGGGGCAGTGGCAAGAAAGACAAGGAGAGAGGAACTGGCCGCTGGCAAGCAATCCAACTCAAGCAGACTTGCAGACAATGGTCTTGAACGGGGATTGCCTAGACATGTGCCAAGCTGAATCAAAGTTTCCATCTATATCAGTGTGCAGCAAGGGATGCTTAAATATCCATGGCTGGAAGAAGGAGAAGGAGAGGCCTGTTTGTTTTTTTCTGGTCACATCAACATCATATATTTAGAGCATATGACTCACCCTCTCAAAAAAAAAAAAAGGTTTTTGGGAACTGTTGAGGAAATGATAGCTCTGTGAGTGGTAAACTACAGTTCCCAGAATTCTGGAGATCCATCCGTTCCCAGCACCTGCTATAATCAAAACCAGCCTGGGTACCATATTGAGAGGTGGCCCAAGGCATGATGCTGCTTGAGGCGGGGTGGCAAATGCCTCGTTCCTGCTCCTCAAGTTGAGGTTCAGAGTCCCCAAGGGCAGTCAAATTAAACTGGCACCTGAGGCAGAACTCTCCTACTTCCTGTCTTTTTTTTTTAAAAAAAAAAGAATAATAACAAAGTTAAATACCAATTTGCTGTCCTTTCGTACCTCAGAATGCTTTCTCACTCACCTAATGGTAGAGCTTTCCCTGCCTCACTGCAGACTCTATAGTCACACCTCACATTTAAAGCACTGTTAGCACCACATTAGCAGCAGCGTCCTGTGAATTGCAGTTTGCTATCGCTGCTGAGAGTCAGAAGGTTGGTGGTTCGAATCCCTATGACAGGGTGAGCTCCCGTTGCTCGGTCCCTGCTCCTGCCAACCTAGCAGTTCGAAAGCACTTCAAAGTGCAAGTAGATAAATAGGTACCACTCCGGCGGGAAGGTAAACGGCGTTTCCGTGTGCTGCTCTGGTTCACCAGAAGCAGCTTAGTCATGCTGGCCACATGACCCAGAAGCTGTACGCCGGCTCCCTCGGCCAATAAAGCAAGATGAGCACCGCAACCCCAGAGTCGGCCACAACTGGACCTAATGGTCAGGGGTCCCTTTACCTTTACTTTATAGAGTTCCCCAGGAAGACTAGGTCTGTGAGGGGAACAGGGTGTCTCTTCACTACTCTCAGCATCCTTAACAGACTACACTTCCCAGGGTTCTCTGGGAGAAGCCATGATGAGTGTCAAAGAGGTATAACAGTGCAGATGCTGTCTGTGAAGGATCAGTTTAGTATCTCTGGTAATATGCATTGGCCTTTTGTGAGTCCTTTTGGAGAAAGTCTCACAGTGGCCAGTGTGGTGGGGCAGAACCACAGAGCCATTTCCCCAATGCCAGCATCTTTGCAGCCCCAAAGAATACAATAAAATCGGGATTAGATGTTATCTCAGGGCGGTGGAGGGTGTGTATGCCCCACTTTGACTGTGCAGACCGAAATGTCTGGTAAGCATTCCGATCCCTCTTGCTGAACAGTGACAGTCTGCAGGCAACTGAAGAATGGCTTGGCCAAAGTCACCACCTTGGGATTTTTCACAGCTGCCCAGGTTTTGAACCAACTCTTTGCTTCCAGCATCTGTACTCAACAGGCAAGCTGCTGTGTTTTGTTGGGCCACCACAGCTGCAGCCTCCCCTATTTTGCAGCCACCCTCATTGTCAGGAAAGAGGTGAATTGATCAGAGGTCTGCATAGAGGACGGAGGCTGTTGGTAACCCTGACTGCTTAAAATTAGCCCATGGCTCGCTCTCATTCTAGTTTGCTTTGTATGTGCTGGAAATATGGAAAGACAACGAGCAATTGCTCCCAAGCCTGCCACTTCTTTGCAAGCTTGGGAAGGAAAAGCCGGATAAAGGTAGTTTTTTTTTTTTAAAAAAAGGAAGTTTCCAACCCTCCTGACTTCACAGTCCATTTTGGGATAATTGCAACATGACCTCAAGAACTGGGAAACCAGAGAGCGCAGACACAGAACCCAAGGTATGCTTGAACTCTTGTGATTGTTAAACCAACCCTGTGATTTTTGGACCCTCCGGGGATAATGGCATTAAGCCCAAGTTTATTAAAGACAGTTTTGTGAGCTGCCTCCTAAGCCCCTCTCCTCAAACTGTCATATTTCCTCTGCCATGAATGGCGTAAATACTAGGTCTCTACATTCAGCTTTGGAGAAGTGCCAGGCAGAGCCATAAAAGCACTATTTAGCTTCCAGATCTGAAATCTGAATAGCGTGACCACAAATGGAGTTCAGGTACCAAGAGAGATGGTTTGGGATGCAACACTTATTCAAATGGGGGGGGGGGGGACTTAGTGCACACTGCAAAAGCTTCCTAGCAGGAAGCATCCATGAGGGGGGTGAGCCAGAGACAGTAGAAATAATTTGTGTGGAGGGGGGATCCAGGAAGGTTGGTGGGGTATTGGGGAGTTAGCGAATGTCTGTCAAGCCCACACTGATGGTTAGCTGAGAGGCAAAGAAATCAGGATTGGACAAGATGGGCCAAATTCTGTGTTATTCTAGTTTGATCTTGAAGACAGTAGTTAAATTGAAGGTATTTGGTTGTATACTAACTTGAGTGGCATCTGGGATTTATTTATTTTTATTTTAAGTGCTATAACTTCCTGGAACAATGCACTGAGAGACAGGCTGCCAATCCCATGGTTAATCAGCTCTGTGTGCCAGGATCCTTACCTAGTTATTTAGGGGCGGATACTTCCTGGGAATTATTGTGAGATGTTAGGCTACCAGCGCAGTGTAACGGTTAGAGCATTGGACTAAAACCTGGTAGACCCGAGTTCAAATCCTCACTCAGCCATACAAAGCTCCCTGTGTGACCTTGGGCCAGTCACTGCCTCTCAGACTCACCTACCTCACAGGGCTGTTGTGAAGCCAGGATGGGCAGAGGAACCATGTACAGCACCTTGAACTCCTTGAAGGAAAGGTGGGATATAGGTAAAGGGACCCCTGACCGTTAGGTCCAGTCGTGGACGACTCATCTCGCTTTACTGGCCGAGGGAGCCAGCGTACAGCTTCTGGGTCATGTGGCCAGCATGACTAAGCCGCTTCTGACGAACCAGAGCAGCGCAGGGAAATGCCGTTTACCTTCCCGCCAGAGTGGTACCTATTTATCTACTTGCACTTCGACGTGCTTTCGAACTGCTAGGTTGGCAGGAGCAGGGATTGAGCCGCGGGAGCTCACCCCGTCGCGGGGATTCGAACCGCCGACCTTCTGATCAGCAAGCCCTAGGCTCTGTGGTTTAGACCACAGTGCCACCTGCATCCCTAGGTGGGATATAGAAATGTAATAAATAGAAATAAATAAATAAACCTGCTTGCATGAAACCACCCTCTCTTGCCCCTCCACACCCGGCCTTACTCTGAAGTATATTTTGAGAAGATCAGGGTTCCGCCTTAGCAAGAGCTGAACTCCGCAAGCCAAATTCAATATGGCTTCAAAATTCAGAGTGGCTGGGGAAACTCAGCCAGATGGGCGGGGTATAAATTATTATTATTATTTCCCTCCCTTTCCTAATGTTTCTGCTGCTTGAAGCTCGACCAGCAGAGGTAGGGAGACGGAGGCAGAGCTAAACAGCATGTGCATTTTATTTCAATTGCACGTAGCTAGACATTGTTATAATGCAGAATGGGACTGAGCGATTATGCCAAAGACTTTGCAAAGAGGAACTTCATTAATGGCTGTGGGGTCCCTGCAATATACAGGCCCTTTCTCAACATAACACTCCAGCCGATCACAACGGCTGGAATCTTGGTGCTAATAAATAGGGGTGGTGCCCGCTCACAAATGTCTGTGCTGCACACTCTTTTATACATTTGCCCTGTATGTGGTGCGTTTGGTTGCACGCAGTGAGCGCACCGTTTTGTATGCCTGGCCGCTGTGTGCATCTTGCAGATGGTGGGACCAGCTGTTTCTTAGAGAAGGATAACAGCCGCCTCTCCGAAACCAAGCGAGCCTCCTCGTCTCGGTAAGCACCCTCTGATCTTAAGAAACCTTGGACGTTCAGCAAGTATTCGCCTTGACCTCACTGCTTTATTATGTTCTCTTCCCACTCGCCCCCCCCCACCTCCATTCCCCACGGTAAGTGCAGAATGCTCCGCCTGGAACCGATCATATAAAACTGGCCGCACCAGCCTCTCCCTGCCTCCTTTGGAACAATAGCTGGCTCCCGAAGCCTACAGGGACATGCCTATGCAATGTGTTTGAAAGAAACTGACAAAGTCCTTTTGTAGCTCTCCAGCTGCAGGTCAGACAGATGCAGTCAGAGCCACATAATAAAGCTGATAAAAACAGCTGGGTGATAGAAGCAGGGGCGGGGCGTATCCCATACAACAGGGAGCGCCGGGGAGCGGCCTGTTCCTTTAAGTGAGGCAGATTTGGCATTCTGAACATCTTTCAATGATGCCACTTTTGGCAGAGGCGACAGAATTGCCCCAAATATCATTGTCCTGATGCTTAAAGTAGCAGTGGGTGCTGCATTCGTAAATTGGGACTTGTCTCTTGCCATGAACATCATTATGAACACTAAAAAGAGACAGGCATGCTAAAGAGAGAATGAAGTCATACCCTTGCAACATTTCTCTGGTGAAAATAGGGATGTCCTATTCCATAATAATAATAAGAATAATAATTTTATTATTTATACCCTGTCTGACTGGGTTGCCCCAGCCACTCTGGGCAGCTTCCAACAGTGGTACCTCGGGTTACAGATGCTTCAGGTTACAGACGCTTCAGGTTACAGACTTCGCTAACCCAGAAATAGTACCTCGGGTTAAGAACTTTGCTTCAGGATGAGAACAGAAATTGTGCTCCGGCGGCAGCGGGAGGCCCCATTAGCTAAAGTGGTGCTTCAGGTTAAAAACAGTTTCAGGTTAAGAATGGACCTCCAGAACGAATTAAGTTCTTAACCCGAGGTACCACTGTACATAATAAAACATTAAACCAGAGCTTTCCAAACTTTTAATGATGGTGACAAACTTTTTAGACATGGATCATTTTACGACACGGTAATTCAGTTTTACTAGCAAACCGGAGGTTATACTAACCCCTTTCCAGCCCTGGGAGGAGTGTGGGGAGCATTGCGTGACACACCTACACACTACAGCCAACCCGCTAATGTGTCGTGACACACAGTTTGGAAAGCTCTGCATGAAACATTTTAAAAGTTTTTTTAAAAAACTTCTCTAGACAGGGCTGCCTTCTGATGTCTCCTAAAGGTTGTATAGTTACTTATCTGCTTGGCTTGTAGGTCACATAACTCCATTCCCGCCAACATTTATCCGGTCAAAATAGGGACATCGTAAGGAAAAGCAGGACATTCTGGGATCATATCAGAAACTGGGATGGCTTCTGTAAATCTGGGACTGTCCCTGGAAAATGGGGACATTTGGAGGGTCTGTGAAGGAGTGCAGAGGCATATGAGGTCGCATTGATAATTTTAAAAAATTGTAAACCACTGAGAGGTCTTGTTACAATCATATTCATTTTGTTAACTAAGTAAATTTACCTGAATGCAGCGAATCCTCCTGCAACCAACAGTGTTTGGGCAGTTGTTTGGGACAGAGGTACTGGCTCCCCACTCAGCAGAATGAGCAGGAGCACCCCGGAACATAGATGGGTGGCTAACCACATTTTCAAGTAAGTGAAGCAGTAGACAGTACCATCCAACGAAGGCCCCTCTGCAAGACCAGTAAATCCAGAGTCTAAAATTACCTAACTGTTCCAATGTCTGTAGCCAACATGCTTATTCCTCTTGCAAGGCAAGGCTACAATATCTCAGGTGAATAAAGATGTGGTCATGTACACTACCTTGCTGTGAGAGTGAGCCCTGCTGAACACAGCTTACTTCTGAGTAAAACATGCATGGGACTGAACATCATCCTGAAGGAGGGGTTTCAGATTTTGGGTCATTTCCCCAAATATTACTCAAGGATGCAATCAATGAAGGAGATCAGCAATAAAATATAAAATGTTGTTTGTTTCTCCTCCATCTGCTTTTTCTTCCTCCAATTTTTTTTTTTTAAGAAAAGAAACATGCTGACAAATCCGGGGAGCGTGGAAAACTTGGAAGCGAAACACCGTCAAAGGTTCAGACACCTGAAAGCAAATAAGAAGAGATGCCGATGTGAAATTAATTTATATGAACCGTATGATGAGAGCTGGGACGCGGGTGGCGCTGTGGTCTAAACCACTGAGCCTAGGGCTTGCCCATCAGAAGGAGGCGGTTCGAATCCCCGCGACGGGGTGAGCTCCCGTTGCTTGGTCCCTGCTCCTGCCAACCTAGCAGTTCGAAAGCACGTCAAAGTGCAAGTAGATAAATAGATACCACTCCGGCGGGATAGGTAAACGGCGTTTGCATGCTGGCCACATGACCCAGAAGCTGTACGCCGGCTCCCTCGGCCAATAAAGTGAGTTGAGCGCCGCAACCCCACAGTCATCCACGACTTGACCTAATGGTCAGGGGTCCCTTTACCTTTACCTGTGATGAAAGCAACATGCAGCAGTCTCTCCTTTGCTTCTGCATCACTTGAAACCACCTTGATGGGGTGGTTCGCCCTTCAAATAGTTACAATTCCAAGAAATCCATGACAAACTAGAGCATCCAGAACTTTTTGAGGGTGTGGGGAATATGTTTTGACTGTGCTTTAAGGGTGTAGTGAGTATGCAGGCCCAACTGGGGTTGGGATGGGGCCTCTCCCAGAATAATAGGTGATGCTCTGGAGGTGATGGCCTGTTTCATTACTTTTATCACATGTACAATGGTACCTCGGGTTAAGAACTTAATTCGTTCCAGAGGTCCGTTCTTAACCTGAAACTGTTCTTCTTCTTTTTTTTAAATAATATTTATTAATTTTCCAACAGTTTAACTACAACACTACATAAAAACAAAAGAAACAATACAACAATACAATACAATACAAAAACACTACAAAACACTAACACCTAAGACTAACAAAACAAAACAAAAACCATTTAAAACACAAAACAATTTCAATATCTTATCTTTCATTCACTTATTTCCACGACCTCGTCACACCTCCCTTTCTGTATTCCACTTCTATTAATTGTTTCAGCAATTCCTTTCCATCTTCCTCTGCTTTCTATCCTATAATTATCTTAACACATTCTAACCTTATTTTTCCCTTTAATACTCTATTAATCTATTTATACTTAATTCCTTATAACATTTCTACTAAAGCCATATAACTTCATTCCAATATTTTTCTAACATTCATTAATTTTACAGTATTTCTGTAAATAGTCTTTAAACTTTTTCCAGTCTCCTTCCACTGATTCTTCTCCCTGGTCTCGGATTCTGCCAGTCATTTCCGCCACTTCCATATAGTCCATCAACTTCATCTGCCATTCTTCCCGGGTGGGTAAATCTTGTGTCTTCCAGTACTTCGCCATGAGTATTCTTGCTGCTGTTGTTGCATACATAAAAAAAGTTCTATCCTTTTTTGGCACCATTTGGCCAACCATGCCCAGGAGAAAGGCCTCTGGTTTCTTCAGAAAAGTATATTTAAATATCTTTTTCATTTCATTATAAATCATCTCCCAGAATGTCTTAATCCTTGGGCATGTCCACCAAAGGTGAAAGAATGTACCTTCAGTCTCATTACATTTCCAACATTTATTGTCGGGCAAATGGTAAATTTTTGCAAGCTTGACTGGTGTCATGTACCACCTATAAATCATTTTCATTAAATTTTCTCTTAGGGCATTACATGCCGTGAATTTCATACCTGTGGTCCATAACTGTTCCCAGTCAGCCATCATTATGTTATGTCCAACATCTTGTGCCCATTTAATCATAGCTGATTTCACCATTTCATTCTGAGTGTTCCATTTCAACAGCAAGTTATACATTCTTGACAAATTCTTAATTTTTGGATCCAACAATTCTGTTTCCAATTTTGATTTTTCCACCGGGAAACCAACTTTTTTGTCCAAATTGTATGCCTCCATTATTTGGTAATAATGGAGCCAATCACGCACTCTGTTTTTCAATTTTTCAAAGCTCTGCAATTTTATTCTGTCTCCATCTTGTTCCAAAATTTCCCAATATTTCGGCCATTTGGCCTCCATATTGAGTTTTTTCTGTGCCTTCGCTTCCATTGGTGACAACCATCTTGGAGTTCTCTTTTCTAACAAATCCTTATATCTTATCCAAACATTAAAAAATGCTTTTCTAACAATATGGTTTTTAAATGCTTTATGTGCTTTTACCTTATCATACCACAAATATGCATGCCAGCCAAATGCATTGTTGAAACCTTCTAAATCCAACACATCAGTGTTTTCAAGAAGCAGCCATTCTCTCAGCCAGCAAAAAGCAGCTGATTCATAATAAAGTTTAAGGTCTGGCAGGGCAAATCCACCTCTTTCTTTAGCATCAGTTAATATCTTAAATTTTATTTGAGGCTTCTTGCCCTGCCAAACAAATCTAGAAATATCTTTCTGCCACTTCTTGAAACAATCCATCTTATCCAAAATTTGCAATGTTTGAAACAAAAACAACATCCTTGGCAACACATTCATTTTTATCACAGCTATTCGGCCTAACAGTGATAACTTCAAATTTGTCCATATTTCTAAGTCCTTTTTCACTTCAGTCCAACATTTTTCATAATTATCCTTAAATAAATTCACATTTTTGGCAGTCATGTTAACCCCTAAGTATTTCACTTTCTTAACCAATGTTAGTCCTGTCTCCTCCTGAAATTTCTCTCTCTCATTAACAGTTAAGTTTTTCTCTAAAACCTTAGTTTTCATCTTGTTCAACTTAAAACCTGCTACCTGTCCGAATTCTTGAATCGGTTCCAATACCCTTTTAGTACTAGATTCTGGCTCCTGTAGAGTCAATACTAAGTCATCAGCAAATGCGTTCAGTTTGTACTGTTTAGCTCCCACTTGTATACCTTTAACTTCTTGGTCCTTTCTAATCATATTTAACAAAACCTCGAGGACCGATATAAAAAGCAATGGAGAAATTGGGCAACCTTGTCGTGTCCCTTTCTCAATCATAAACTCTTCTGTCACTACATTGTTCACAATTAATTTTGCCTTTTGTTCAGAATAAATTGCACCTATACCATTTTCAAAACCTTGACCTACTCCCTTCAGTTAAGAACTGAAACTGTTCTTAACCTGAAGCACCACTTTAGCTAATGGGGCCTCCTGCTGCCGCCGCGCCGCCAGAGCACAATTTCTGTTCTCATCCTGAAGCAAAGTTCTTAACCCAAGGTACTATTTCTGGGTTAGTGGAGTCTGTAACCTGAAGCGTCTGTAACCCGAGGTACCACTGTATTCCCTTTTTGGTATTGTATTGGAAATGGGGCAATCAGGACTGCCGTAATGCATTCAAGGTGTGGATAAATTTATGCCAGGCCCGTCCTTTCTTTTATTCTGTCATTCTTTGGCGTTTCATTCCTTTGGATCTCTGGAGAGTCTTTCCTTTCCTTTTTTGTCTTACTCTAGAGGGAGTTTTGCTTCCTATTCAGTCCCATCTGTTCCCTGGAAAGAAATGAAAGAAGCCAAGCCTCTCTCTTCCTGCCAAACCCAAAACATAGCTGGTTGTTCCAGTGTGGTGGTGGTCGCTTGGTGATTTTAGGCCGCAATCTTCCGCACATTTCTCTGAAAGTCATGAAACACAATGGGACTTCTCAATAGACATGGATAGCATTGCACTGTTAAGAGAATGATCTATAAACATTTTCGAAATCTCTGTTTCATGAACTGGCCGCTATGGATTTTAAAAAAGGTTTATACCTCCACCTCACCTTAAAGGTAAAGGTAAAGAGACCCCTGACCATTAGGTCCAGTCGTGGCCGACTGGGGTTGCGGGCGCTCATCTCGTTTTATTGGCCAAGAGAGCCGGCGTACAGCTTCTGGGTCATGTGGCCAGCATGACTAAGCCGCTTCTGGCAAACCAGAGCAGCACACAGAAATGCTGTTTACCTTCCCGCTGGAGTGGTACCTATTTATCTACTTGCACTTTGATGTGCTTTCGAACTGCTAGGTTGGCAGGAGCAGGGACCGAGCAACGGGAGCTCACCCCATTGTGGGGATTCGAACCGCCGACCTTCTGATCGGCAAGCCCTGCATCCCATCTCACCTTACTATGCACAAAAACACCAAGTCCCATTTGCCACTTGGTTACCCACTTTTGTTTTTCCACAGACCTGCTGGCACTCTTTGCAATCTGACCTGGACAGCCCTCCCCTTTTCACGCAATTTCATCACCCGCCTCCCCCACCCTTTTTTATATTAGTAAACAAAATGCTCACAAATAATCCACTCCCCGGTGAAAATCCTTGGGGCACCTTGCTGATTACCTCCCACTTCACAATCCTGAATTTCTTCAAATGCATGCGGTGCTTTCCTAAGCTGTTTTACCGCTGAAAGACGCCGTGCCAGAAAACGACATCTGTGCTCCGTAAGAGATTTCATCTGTTCCGTTGCTTGAAATATCTGCCAGCCAAGGTGCGCAGCCGGGGGTGTGGGTGCATTCGCTTTTGTAATGTGTGCACACACGCACACATACCAATGACTGGTGTTGGGCCTTTCACATGTGCAACTTTGCTGGTGATGCCAAAGACATATCCTTCAATTGTTTGTGAATGAAAGCAGGGGTGTGCACAAGTGAAACCTGCACCAAAATTTTGCAGCATGGAGTTCCAAACAGCTACCGTATGTCTCCCATGATATTTCATTCCCTCTTCCCCCTGGTTTTCCACTACTCTATCCCAATGGTCAGCCATGGTCCTCTTTCCCACGGCCACTATGTCTCACCAGCCCTTGTTTTTCCAAGGACGGGGGAATGATTGCCTCTTAAGATTCTTCCCACTAAAACGATGTTGTTCTGCAAACTGTAGGGCAGGCACCCCCAAACTCGGCCCTCCAGATGTTTTGGGACTATAATTCCCACTATCCCTGACCACTGGTCCTGTTAGCTAGGGATGATGGGAGTTGTAGTCCCAAAACATCTGGAGGGCCAAGTTTGGGGGTGCCTGTTGTAGGGTTTCCCCAAGACAACCAACAGCCCTCTCTTGTGTTGTGGATGGTGCTGTTTCGGCTACACACTGTACACTGAGAATGAGTTCAAAATGTATCTATAATACTATTCTCACACCAAGTATCTGTAATGCTGCTCCTCTCTGCCAGCATACGTCCTGTTCATTTACTCTGTGTTAACAACAACAACAATTATTTTATTATTTATTGTTGTTGTTTAGTTGTTTAGTCATGTCCGACTCTTCGTGACCCCATGGACCAGAGCACGCCAGGCACTCCTGTCTTCCACTCTCTCCCGCAGTTTAGTCAAACTCATGCTGGTAGCTTCCAGAACACTATCCAACCATCTGGTCCTCTGTCGTCCCCTTCTCCTTGTGGCCTCCATCTTTCCCAACATCAGGGTCTTTTCCAGGGAGTCTTCTCTTCTCATGAGGTGGCCAAAGTATTGGAGTCTCAGCTTCACAATCTGTCCTTCCAGTGAACTTATTATTTATTACCCCACCCTCAATCTGGCCGGGTTGCCCCAGCCACTCTGGGCGGCTTCCAACACATATAAAAACATAGGGCTGCCTTCAGATGTCTTCTAAAAGTTGTGTATTTCTTTATTTCCTTGACTGGAGGGTGTTTTATAGGGAGGGTGCCACTGCTGAGAAGGCCCTCTGCCTGGTTCCCTGTAGTTTCACTTCTCACAGTGAGGGAACCGCCAGAAGGCCCTCAGAGCTGGATCTCAGTGTCCAGGCTGAACAACGGAGGTGGAGACGCTCCTTCAGGGCTTTAAAGGTCAGCACCAACACTTTGAATTGTGCTTGGAAACATACTGGGAGCCAGTGTAGATCCTTTGGCCCGGCCCGAGCAATATCTGAAGTAAGGTGTACTGTAAGCTGACTATAAAATTTCCTTTAAATCAACAGTGCAACTTAACAATGTTTATTAAAACATCTAATCTCACAAAGGATCTGACTGTACTTATAAAACTGCAGTAAATCAAACGTGTTTAGCAACATTTATTATTTGGACAGGTGTTTACAGGGAAGAAGAGAAGGGAAGCAGCGTGCCAGCATTTGGTGAGTGTGTGTATTTGCATTTTTACATGCATGGTTACAAGGGTCAAGATACATCTGCCCCTTGCTAATATATTTAAGGTCTAGAGAAGGGGTCAGCAGATTTTTTCAGTAGGGGGCCGGTCCACTGTAGACCTTGTGAGGGGCCGGACTATATTTTGAAGAAAAAAATGCTGCAAGAGCACCATGAGCCCCAGTGGCTGCTTACCTGAATCTTGCAAGCGGCAGGGGCTGGCAGCGGAGGGACAATGAGCGGCGCATGAAAGGGCTCCAGAGAGGGGCAGCTTAAAATGGCGGCTGCTTGAGCGCTGCTGCTGCTGGCACCCACAAAGCCCTGCCCCTTCCTCCTCTAGGCAGGGCGGGGAGAAACCAGGAGGAGGGAGGGAGGAGGCGCCGCCGCCGTGTGAGGGAGAGGGAAAGAACACACACGCTGGCGATTCCTAGACCGTCTGTGGGCCAGATCCAGAAGGCAATTGGGCCTGATCTGGCCTGCGGGCCTTAGTTTGCCGACCCATGGTCTGGAGACCTAAGCGAAAGGCTGATACCTGAAGAACTCTAGTGCACAGCACAGGTAAATTCTGAAGAGCAGGCTACACTCCCAGGGAGACTCCATATCCACACCCGCAGAAAGTGTCCAAAAAGGCAGGCTGCTGTGTTGATTCATGATAGATAGATAGATATAGATAGATAGATAGATAGATAGATGATAGATAGACAGACAGACAGACAGATAGATGATAGATAGATAGATGATAGATAGATAGATGATAGATAGATAGATAGATAGATAGATAGATAGATAGATAGATAGATGATAGATAGATAGATAGATAGATAGATAGATAGATAGATAGATAGATATAGATGATAGATAGACAGATATACCCCCCCCCCAAAGAGCTGCTATACATAGCAGAATACACTTTTTTTTAAGGATCTGCAGACAATCATTGAATAGTGAGCCGGTAAATGTGGTGCAATGGTTAGTTAGGGTAATGGAGCTTGAGTGAAGAGACCCAATCCGTTACGTGGCATGACTGCAAACCCATGCATAGTTACTCAAGGGGGGAAGCTCCACTGAACTAGTGACTGCATAGGTTCAACCTGAAAAACACATTTGATTTTAATATAAGATCTTCAGCCAGCTGAGTTGCACGCTTTCGCGTTCTGTTAGAAATGCAAGCGATGTTGCACAGAGATGTTGCCGTTTGAATTGCCAGCAGCATGAAGAAGGAAACCAGTCAAAGGAGAGAAGGCCACACATTAGAAGATGCACACGGGTTGCAGAGATCTGATTTTTCCATGTGCGCTTTTGTCCACACTTCAGCGCTTTCTGTTTATATTTTTTATTAAATATTATCTTTAATAAGGAATATAAAAGGCAAGTCTCCCAGTCACATGGGAAAAATCAGCATTTCACCCCAACAAGCTCCACCCAGTAACACAGTGAACGCCGTTTCCTCGGTGTGTTTTCTGATAATGCACAAGAAGTGTCCAACGTGTGCAGCAAAGAGGGATGGCTTGTGAGCAGGAGCTCTAAGGGAAGGTTATGGTAGGGAAAGAGAGGTCATGATCAGTGGGGGTGGTATGAATTAATTTCAGAAGAGAGGCTGCCTCCTGGATGTTCCAGCTTAGGAGACGGGAAGCACCCAGTTTTAGAAGGATTTGGTACCACTGAGAAGACATGCGCCTCCTTCCTTCTGCTGCTTCATGAAACAGGTACCTGGACTGGCTACAGTGAACTTGGGTAGTCTCAAAGCAGTCCTTACATGACAGACAGGGTTGCAACAGAGGCCTGCTTGAGTTGTTACCCTACTCCCAACAGTGCTCTCTGGTCACTGCAAATGGTTTCCATCGTTCCTGCTCAGCCAGGGGAGGGCAAAGGATGAAAAGGACATAGAAGACAGGGGAGCTGCTCAGTTTTACAACACACCGCAGCTGCCTGTAGGGCTGGTAAGGAACTTATCTCAATGTTTCCCGTCCACACTGTGGTGCTGCTGTTCTCTCCCCCCCCCCCATTATGACTTCCCTGCCCAATGAAAGTCCCATAAAACCTGAGGTCCATTGTGGGTACCTGTGCAAGTATTTTCTTAACTTACACACTTTATTATTATTAATTCAATTTATGTTGTTGTTTAGTCGTGTCCGACTCTTCGTGACCCCATGGACCAGAGCACGCCAGGCACTCCTGTCTTCCACTGCCTCCTGCAGTTTGGTCAAACTCATGTTCGTAGCTTCGAGAACACTGTCCAGCCATCTCGTCCTCTGTCGTCCCCTTCTCTTTGTGCCCTCCATCTTTCCCAACCTCAGGGTCTTTTCCAGGGAGTCTTCTCTTCTCATGAGGTGGCCAAAGTATTGGAGCCTCAGCTTCAGGAGGCTCAATTTATATACTACCCTTTCAATTGATATACCACCCTTTATCAAAAGATCTCAGGGTAGCGTACAACATTAAAAACACATTACAGAGCACAAATAATAAAAACGTAATAAAAAGCATAATAACAGACAGCACGATAATAAAATCATCCTAATAACAACAGCTCCCTCCCCCAAGCTTTAACAGGCCATAGATTATCTGATGGCCAAAGGCCTGGGTATAAAGAGGAATGTTTTTGCCTACTGCCTCTCTCCACATGCCCCTTGTTTTAAAGAGAACTGTCCCACCTCAGCCTTCCCAACACCTCAACTCCTCCACCCTCAATAAGCGACAGTATCCCAACTCCTGAGAAGCTTGCGTAGCAGTTCCACCCTACCCAATGAGTTGCTTCTGTGCTGTGGTAGACCATAAATGCTTTATACAGGGGTCAGCAAACTTTTTCAGCTGTGGGCCGGTCCACTGTCCCTCAGACCTTGTGGTGGGCCAGACTATATTTTGGGAAAAAATAAATGAACGAATTTCTATGCCCCACAAATAACCCAGAGATGCATTTTAAATAAAAGCACACATTCTACTCATGTAAAAACACGCTGGTTCCCGCGGGCCGGATTTAGAAGGCGATTGGGCCGGATCCGGCCCCTGGGTCTTAGTTCGCCTACCCATGCTTTAAAAAGACACCTCAGTGTCTCTCCATAAGGCAAACAGGGAGCCTGTTTTGTCAAGGATGGATGCCATAAAATAGGGACTGTCCCCGGTAAATAAGAGACAGATGGTAAGTGAGAATTATTTAGGCCAAAATGGAGAACAGTAACAGGATCCTGAATCCTGTTTCTGAATTCTTTCCCTCAATAACGCATGCGGCGGAAGAACCTGAACGCCATATAATGCCATGGTTCTTTGTGTTAATCCATCTGCGGGAACTATTGTCTCTTTACTCAAATGGGCAAATGATCCGGGTTCCGTTCCGTTTTTAAATTGCAGGCAACTACAGCTGCCTTACCCCACCCTCAAGCTTCGGGAAATGATGCTCTGTACATAGCCTAGCACAGATTTGACCCCCCCCCAAAAAAAAAGAGGGTGTGGGGAAAAACACCACTTCCCCTCTCCCCTGCAGTCTGTAATCGCTCTGGCTGTGAGTGCAAAAGGGTGGTGTAAAGAGTGAGATTCACTAGAAACAGGAGGCTGGGAGCCAGGAGCAATTTTTCTGCATCTTCCTGAGGAATGAGGTTTGGCTGCTATCAGAAGGGACTCCTTTGCTGTACTAACTCACTCTTGGAATGCTCTCCTCAGAGAGGGCGGCTTGGCCCCTGCATAGTATCTCTTTGGCACCAAGTGGAGAACTTTTTAATTTCCCCAGGTCTTTCAGTCTTTAAAAAAGCTGAGTATTTATTTATTTATTTATTTATTTAGATGATTTTGTTTTCCACTACTGATATTCCCTGTTGCTGGCTTTACTTTTGTTTCATTCCGCCGCTGCTTATTCTGTTTCAGATTTGGTGTTTACGTTTTATTTGTGCGATTTTAACTTTTGCTGTAAACTGCCCCGGTGACCTTTTGTTACTTGGGCGAGTATATATCCATTGCAAATAAATAAAATCAGTAAATAAAGACTGACTGCTGGATTGGATTGTTAGAAGGGCCATAGGATGCGTTGATAACCATCGCTGAGAAAACTTGATTGAAAACACAACAAAAAGCCAAAACTCTTTTCTGTGGACGATTGAAATATCAAAAGTACCAAAAGGTTGACAAAGGTCAGTTACTCCAAAGGAGTCCTTAAAATGGAGTTTCCCAGCACCTGATCATGAATGAATGACAGGGCGTCACTTAATTCTGTTAATACGCTATGCCCTGCAGTGTGAACAGAATGTAAGAAATAGAGACAGAAGTGCTAGCATTACAACCAGGAAAACTAACGCAATAACAGCTACAATTAAATGCACACTGATAATGTTCAGTGGCTATTGAATGCTGACTGGCTGTCGGTGGGTGGGTGTGGTGAAAACCAGGTGGGGGACTAATACAATGGAGTCTTCTGGAAAAGGGCATGGCTGGCAGGCTAGAACCCTGAATGACTGTACTCCACAACAATGCAATATTTTGTTGCAGGTCCCTCTTGCCTTTGCAATACTTTAAAATCCAGCATAAGCAAGCCAGCTAATTGATATAAGTGCTGCAGAACACATCACAAAAAAGGTCATCATTTTTTCACTTCTGAAGTGCCTGACTAAAAATAAACAGTCTGCAATGTCACCCTGGACAAACTGTTCCACACTTTGGGGGATCACGGAAGAAATACCCTGCTCTGCATGCAAGCTGAACACACACACTTATCAAGTGCATTTTAAAGATCTCTTTTGGATAGTAGGGCTCCATATGGAACGTTTTGTAGCAAAGGGTGCCAGGTCTTCACCCAGAGATAGTGCCCATACCACCAGAACAGACATAGGGGATCTGTGGCTCTCCGTTTGTTCCATCATCCCTGACCATGAGCCCTGCTAACTGGGGCTGATGGAGTACAAGATCTGGAGGGCTATGGGTTCCCCATCCCTAAATCACAGCATTAGTGTAGTACAGGACAGTCTTCTCAGCCCAATGCCTTCCAGGTATTTTGGACTACAATGTCTGCCATTCCTGAGCACTGGCCATGCCGGCTGAGGCGAATGGGAGTGTAGCTGTCAACCTTCCCTTTTTTTGCAGGAAATTCCCTTATTCCAGCGCTGTTTCCCGCTGCTTCCCGCTGCTATCCCGGATTGTTAGATATCCCGTAGACTGTCCCCAGGACAGGTGAGGCTGCTGATCCCTTATTTTCGAGGCTAAAGGTAAAGGTAAAGGTACCCCTGCCCGAACGGGCCAGTCTTGACAGACTCTGGGGTTTGTGCACCCATCTCACATCTATTGGCCGGGGGCCAGCGCTGTCCGGAGACACTTCCGGGTCACGTGGCCAGCGTGACAAAGCTGCATCTGGCGAGCCAGCGCAGCACACGGAATGCCGTTTACCTTCCCGCTGGTAAGCGGTCCCTATTTATCTACTTGCACCCGGGGGTGCTTTCGAACTGCTAGGTTGGCAGGCGCTGGGACCGAGCAGCGGGAGTGCACCCCGCCGCGGGGATTCGAACCGCCGACCTTTCGATCGGCAAGCCCTAGGCGCTGAGGCTTTAGCCCACAGCGCCACCCGCGTCCCGCATTTTCGAGGCTGCTGATCCCTTATTTTCAAATCTGAAAGTTGACAGCTATGACTGGGAGTTTTAGTCCGAAACATCTGGAGGGTGCTAGATTGCGGAAGGCTGGTTTACAATGACTGAAGGTGCTTCCAAACTGTTGCTGGTTTCGAGTGGGATTCAGTCACACACCAGAAATTCAGGTTGCCCAGTAACAGTTGACTGGGAGCAGAGAAACCTGCTTCCCCACCCCAAAACCAGACTTTTGTGACAGGAAAATGCACAGGAAAACACTTGCTTTGGCACAACAGCATCCAACCTCCCTGTAAAAATAAAAATAAAAAATCAGGATGAATGCTCAATCAACAGATTGTCAGGAAACGCCCTTCTGGGAAGAAGATCTGAGTTCAAATCTGCCAGTCACTCTCTCTCAGACTATTTAATTACTTATACTGGGATAGCCCCATTTTAACCACCGGAGGACAATGGGATAATAACCACACACATCAAGGGAGTGCAGCTGTCGTGCCTCCAGTGAAGGGGTGGGGAGAGAGGTGCAGTGGGTGCTGCTTTGCTGTCACCACATGCTCTTAAAGCAGGGACAGGGAGCTGTGTTCAGCCGGGGGGGGGGGCACATTCCCTTCCCCAGGGCCACATGCCAGTAGTGGGCGGAGCCAAAGTCCAAAGCAGGCAGGGGCAATGAATGTGGCTTTTGCCTTTTTACAGTAGGGTAGTTTCCACACGCATACCCTGCCCTCCATCCGAACAAGGAAGAGGCACGATCAGAGTTCAAGGCTCTTTCCAGCCAGACGTAAACATTCAAGTAGAGAGTGGAGCCAGGGAGGGGCGTGGCCTGTGAAGAGGGGGCGTGGCTGCAAAGAATCTTGAGGGCCAGATACTGAGCCTTGCCTTGGCAGCTGTACACGCAGAAGCAGTCCACCATCTAAGCACCTAGCTAGCGCAACGTGGGTGCTCAGGCAACATGGTGTTCTTTCAGCAACTGCTAGCGCCAAGTGCCCCTTTCCACCAAAGGCACCCTGGCATGGGCATAGTCAGGATTTATATTGGGGTGGGGACGCAGGAAACCCACCTGTCATCATCTTCTGTCTGGCTCTGTCTAGCAGATTCCGAATGAAATGTTTCAACAACAGTTGTTTTAAATAACTTTCTTTTGACCCCAAGTGCTCCGGGGGAAAAAATCTGTCAATATCTTCAGTCATTTGAAAACTAGGGAATTAAATTTTAAAAAATTAACACCAGTGGCGTAGCGTGGGTTGTCAGCACCCGGGGCAAGGCAAGTAATTTGCGCCCCCTAACCCGTGGATTTGCGCCCCCTAACCCTAACCCCGAGATGTTGCGCCCGGTGCGGCCGGCCCCCCCTGCACCCCCCACGCTACGCCACTGATTAACACCAGGGAGTACATTCCATGCGGTTAATGAGTATATTTTTCAAAATTACAAAAAAAACTTTGTTTTCACCTTATTTTTTTTAAAACAAAATCTAAACTGAAACAAGTTTTCTTGGATTTCCTGAAAACCTTTTCAGCACTTCTTTTTCAAATTCCTCCTTTTTCCAATGCAGATTTTCTGTGCACACTCAGTAAGCATGGCCCATTTCTACTTTTAGTTAAGTATTTTTATTTATTTACTTGATGGTGTGGGGGGGGGGAGGAGCCGGCTGCCCCCAACTCCAACCCCTGGCTATGCCTATACACCCAGGGCTGATAAAACAAAGCAGGAGATGGCAGAGAGATGCGCACTGGAGAACAGGCTTGGGGGCCCTTCTGAAAGAGATCTCGCCCCCCTCCCTGCCCAAGGCAGGAGGCCTCTTGAAAGGGGACCCCCCTCTCTCGATGTGCCCAGCCAAAGTGGCAACAAAGCAAGCCCCTTTTAAACAAAGAGCAGGTAAGGCGAATAAATCAGCCAGGAGGAGATCAAATTTCCGGTGCACCCAAAAGCCCCTGTAAAACACAAGAGAAAATTGACCTGTCAAGGGAATAGATGGACATGAGATCACGCCTGCTTTCCCCAGACATCCGCGCGCGCCCTCTCTGGAAATCCATGGGGCGATGCCCGCTCCTGGCCAGAGGGAGAGACAGAGCCGGGGGGTCGTGCGCCCATCCCCACAATGCACCGCCGAGGGAGGCGAGGCATTTAACAGGCCTCTTTCCAAGGGGCGGACGGGCCTCTTTGCGCACAGCCGTGGCACAGCTGTAGCAGCAAATAAGACAATAAAACAGATGAAGACCAGCGATCCTGTCAGCAGACAGTTATAGGGCCTTTCTTTAATTTAATCTCCCGCCGCCGCCCCCTTGAACCATGGAGGGTAACCTCTCCATAACCTCATCCTTCTTTGCTGTGCAATTGGTGGACGCGCAAAGCGCAGGTGTCCTTGGAGCGCGGCGGACAAGTTTGCCGGCTGGCGCGGAGATGGGAAGGTGGAAGCTCTCCGGGACATCTTCCTTAACCTTGACCAGTGGAGGTTGCATTTGAACAGAGAAGCAGGGATTGGAGGAGAGAGGGATGGAGAGGAAGGCAAGAGGAGGACGGAAAGGGAGCTGAGAAGGAAGGGGAGAAGCCTGCCTTCGGGCTGGTACCGGTTAGGGCTCCTTTTTTAGTGTGTAATAGATCCCCTCCCAGAGAGCTACAGTTCCCAGCACCCTTAGACTACATTTCCCAGGATTCTTGGAGGGGGGAGTCATGTGCTTTAAATGTGCTTTTAAATGGGTGTATGGGTGTGTGTGTGTGTGTGTGTGTGTGTGTGCAGCCTAAATGAATATCCCTCCTGGCAAATAGAAGGGGAAGAAATGGAGGCAGTGAGAGATTTTACTTTCTCGGGCTCCATGATCACTGCAGATGGTGACAGCAGTCACAAAATTAAAAGACGCCTGCTTCTTGGGAGAAAAGCAATGACAAACATAGACAGCATCTTAAAAAGCAGAGACATCACCTTGCCAACAAAGGTCCATACAGTTAAAGCTATGGTTTTCCCAGTAGTGATGTATGAAAGTGAGAGCTGGACCATAAAGAAGGCTGATCGCCAAAGAATTGATGCCTTTGAATTATGGTGCTGGAGGAGACTCTTGAGAGTCCCATGGACTGCAAGAAGATCAAACCTATCCATTCTTAAGGAAATCAGCCCTGAGTGCTCACTGGAAGGACAGATCCTGAAGCTGAGACTCCAATACTTTGGAGAGGACTCCCTGGAAAAGACCCTGATGTTGGGAAAGATGGAGGGCGCAAGGAGAAGGGGACGACAGAGGACGAGATGGTTGGACAGTGTTCTCGAAGCTACCAGCATGAGTTTGACCAAACTGCGGGAGGCAGTGGAAGACAGGAGTGCCTGGCGTGCTCTGGTCTATGGGGTCACGAAGAGTCGGACACGACTAAATGACTAAACAACAACAACAAAGTTTGCAATCCACAGAAGGAGAGTAACTCCTAGGAGCCAAGGTCCCTTCACCACCTCCCAATAAAATATTTGAGGGGGATGCCCCCCGCAAGTGGATGGACATTGCCATTCAATGGTGTGCATGCACCACATCATGTGATTGATTATATGGGGCATGGCTTACCTGCCCCAATATTTTGTTCAAGTTGGCACCCCTGTTAAAGCTACAACCTGAACCCCACTTACCTGAGAATAAGCCCTATTGAATTCAACAGCAGTTTCCTTCTTTGTAGACATGGTAATGTTCTGCAATCCTACATACACTTACCTAGGAGTAAGCCATACTGAGCACAGTGGGATTTTACCCTTAAATAGGCATACATAGGATTGCACCCTGCATACTTACTTGAGAGTAATAAACCCCAGTGAGCTGAGGGAGACTTGCTTCTGCACAAATAGGTGTAGGGTCATGCCGGCTGGACGCAAATGTAAAGGCTTTTACTAGGGAGTAAGTCCCCTTGAACTCCCCAGAAGTTATTTTTAACTAAACATACATTAATATTGCCGTGTGTTTATAACCTGCTGTTCTGCACAGCACTCAAAAGTGGCTTACAGAAGATTAAACAATAAAAACAAATAACCAAAACAGCACTTAAAAAAACTAAACAGTACATTAAAAAATCAGCAGTAAAACTTAAAAGCAGCAATAATAGCAGCCATAAAATGACTTAAAAGCAGCAGTCAGAAATAAATTAAAAGAATACTGAACATTAGAAACCTTTTTTGGGGGAAATTGTCCTTGATAGACATCTAAAATCAAAAGGGGAGAGTGCCTGGCAGTTCTCCATCAGAAGGGCATTGCACAGTTTTGGAGCCACCACTGGGAAGGCCCTGCTTGCCTGTTCTAAAGTGGGACAGGAAACAAAGCTTCTGACATTCCTCTCAAAATGTAGGCAAATCCATGAGGGGTGAAGTTTTTTTGGGTTTTTTGAGCTAATGCTGTTTGAACATTTAGGGCTTTAAATTTGGGCACCAGCACTTTAAATTTGGGCTAGAAAAAGGCAGGTAACAAATGCAGATGATAAAATCAGAGTGATGTGCTCTGATCATCTGACCTCATGAGAGATCGCCAAAGTTCAGGGCAGGGTTGGAAGCATCCCCCCTCCTCCCACTAATATTTCCCACTTTCTCCATCTTTCAGTCACAATATATTAAGGTCCTGTATAGGACAGATTCGATTCTTGCTCCTGTAGTGAAGGTTTTTGTAGTGACAGAATTCTTGCCATGCAATGGAGGGGAGGGAGTAACCTTGCTGGAAGAGAGGATAGCTGTATTGCAGGGAAATCGTCATTTCACTGCATTATTATTATTATTATTATTATTATTATTATTATTATTATTATTATTATTTCCAGGTAAATTAGTTGATTGACAGCCTGTCCAGTACTGCAGAAAGAGTCCCTGAGAAAGCAAGAGAAGGGGGCATTCATGAGACAAAGTAGAATCGCTGCAACTGCCCCCACGATTCCACATCTCTCGAAAGCTCTGTGTCCCATCATGCTCTGAATATATTCTTTTGGCTCAGACCAGAGCGAGGCTGGGACATGCAAATGCAATCAGAATAGAAGACAAACCTTTTGGTCCCACTAGCAGGAAGCTGTCCAATTTTTAAAGAGTTCAGCCAAAAACTACAAATACCTTATGAGTTTCTAAAACTCTGGCCTAAGTCAACTGGGGCGTAGGAGTGCAAAAGTGGAGTGAAACATGAATATTTGCAGAACGGTTTATTCTCATTAACAGGATTACCTGGCCTTCAGTATTGATTGGCCTGAGAAGTTTAGTGCTTATTTGTCAACACGATGTGCTAAAATTCATTCATCCAGACCAATGACATCAGAAAGCCAGCTGTGCTTCAGCAGACAGAGTGCTGGAAACAGAATGGCAGACCTTGGTTCACATCCCCAGGTCAGCTAGGAGCTCAGTGGGTGGCCTTGGGCAATTTACTATCTCTCGGCCTCAATTTCCCATCTATAAAGTGGGGAGGATAATGACCTGCCGCCTCTCAGAGTTGTGAGGATGAGCAAGAGATAAATATGGTAAAGCGTGGTGTGCATTAAGTGCGCTATATAAATGATAAATTGTGACATGCCCTGGGCCATGTGACACCCACTAACCAATCTCAAATTACAGAATTATTGATTATTAAACAGCATATATCAAATTAAACAAAAAAACCCAGTCAGATGTGGTCATTCCAGTGTGCGTTTTCCCCATTCTGAATATCTGCTTCATCCCTAATTGATTTGTTTGCTTTTATTTATCTGACAAAATTTATAAACCGCTTAATATATATTTAAAAATATATTTAAGCAGGTTACATGAAGTAGTGTGACACACACACACACAATGAAATTTTAAAACAAGTGCCACAATAATAGAATGATCAAAAATAAGACCGACAGAATTTAAAAAGAAGCATGCATAATAATTGCATGTCTGGGTAATGACTTGCCAAATGGAAACGAGTTTTTAGTAGGTATCTAAAACAGGGCAGCGAGGGCACCTGCCTGATCTTAACAGTCTGGGAGTTCCAGAGATTCAGAGCTGTCACAGTGAAAGACTGATTTCTCACAGAGGCAGAAAAAACCATTGTATGGCACTTGTAGAAATGCACATCTCCCAGATAGAAATGGTCAAGCGAGCATGTACTGTATGGGTCAAGCAATCCTGCTAAACTGGTCCCAATATGGGTTTGTGTGTGTGTGTGTGTGTTTATTATACATACCATTAGAAGTAAATTTACACAGCTATTAATCATAGGAAGTGGCATCAAGTCTTGCATACTGTGTAACACAGTTTAAGTAGAGTAGTAAGGCATGAATCCGTTGAATGGCATGCAGGAAGGGGTTTGTTGCATTCCGTATTTTTCCTTCAGCTCTTCCACTTTTTTAATATATGCTTTCACTGTATCTTCTTTGGACATTCCTTTCAAGGCATTCCAGACGTCCCACTTGGCGTCCGCCTTTGAAATCAAGCATCCCACGATGGGCTGTATTTACATCTCTAACTGTGGCCTGCTTGTACAGTGGGACCTCGGGTTAAGAACTTAATTCATTCTGGAGGTCCGTTCTTAACCTGAAACTGTTCTTAACCTGAGGTACCACTTTAGCTAATGGGGCCTCCCACTGCTGTCGCGCCGCTACTGCGCAATTTCTGTTCCTATACTGAAGCAAAGTTCTTAACCTTTGGGTTAGCGGAGTCCGTAACCTGAAGCGTCTGTAACCTGAGGTACCACTGTAATGGCTATAGACACCCAGCATTTCTTGATCTGTTGATTGGGTCTTCAGCTCCTTGACTTCTTCTACAGCTTTGTCAAACTCTGCCTGTGTCATAGTTGCAGAAGCGCTCAGTGACCTCTTCCCAGTGCAACAAAAGCGTGAACTGCGCCTGCTCTGGTCTAAGCTTACCAGATTTTTTTTCAATAAATCCAGGGACACTTCTCAACTTCCATGGATTTTGTATGGGGACTGATTTGTAAATCTGGGGACTGTCCCCAGGAAACGGGGACGTCTGGTAACCTTACTCTGGTCCCAAGATGTTGAGGGCTTTATATAATAATAATAATAATAGTAGCAGCAGCTTGCACTTGGCTGCCTTCCTTGTGAAATAAGGTGTGTGTGTGTGTGTGTGTGTGTGTGTGTGTGTGTGTGTGTTCCTCTATACTGATTGGCGCCTCCAGCCACAAACTCACATCCCAAAAATGTTTCCATTTCCCCACCTCTCAACTTGGTATCCCCAGAGGAATGCCTTTTTCAGCAAGCACCTGGTCTCTCCATGGGGAATGCTTCTATGGTCCTGTATGCAGGAGGCATCTGCTGTGAGTATTTGAGCGGTGGAGGGGGGGATGTAGGTAAGTCGTGCTAATTTAATTAACGTAATGCACAAGTCTGCCCAATTTGGTGCATTTCGAGGGACTGGCTCAGATGGCTTTCTCCTGAGATACCGATTGCACCCTAGGAGCTTGTTCTCTCTGTGCCTGTCAGCTTGGGAGAAAGAGCCGGACAAGCAGGAGTTCTGTTTGGGGGTTTGCAGAGCCAGCCACATGACCACATCGCTCGATGTCACATTTAGGCTAAGCTATTGGGTTAAACCACAGAGCCTAGGACTTGCCGAACAGAAGGTCGGCGGTTCAAATCCTTGCGACGGGGTGAGCTCCCGTTGCTCGGTCCCTGCTCCTGCCAACCTAGCAGTTCGAAAGCACGTCAAAGTGCAAGTAGATAAATAGGTACCACTCTGGCGGGAAGGTAAACAGCATTTCTGTGCGCTGCTCTGGTTCGCCAGAAGCGGCTTAGTCATGCTGGCCACATGACCCGGAAGCTGTACACCAGCTCCCTCGACCAATAAAGCGAGATGAGCGCCGCAACCCCAGAGTCGACCACAACTGGACCTAATGGTCAGGGGTCCCTTTACCTATTGTTTCACAGAGGCCAGTGAGAGTTGTGGCTTGAGGAGAGCTCCAGATAGAAAAAGCTGGAGGGGAAGGAAGGGGTAAGTTCCCCCAGCAGAGCAACTTTTCCTCTTTCTAGAACAGCAGGAGAAGTAAAGGGTTCTGTCTTGGGCCCGGTCTTATTCAACATCTTTATCAACGACTTGGATGATGGACTCAAGGGCATCCTGATCAAATTTGCAGATGACACCAAGCTGGGAGGGGTGGCTAACACCCCAGAGGACAGGATCACACTTCAAAACGACCTTCACAGATTAGAGAACTGGGCCAAAACAAACAAGATGAACTTTAAAAGGGAGAAATGTAAAGTATTGCACTTGGGGGGGGGGGAATGAGAGGCACAAATACAAGATGGGGGACACCTGGCTTGAGAGCAGTACATGTGAAAAGGATCTAGGAGTCTTGGTTGACCACAAACTTGATATGAGCCAACAGTGTGACGCGGCAGCTAAAAAAGCCAATGCAATTCTGGGCTGCATCAATAGGAGTATAGCATCTAGATCAAGGGAAGTAATAGTGCCACTGTATTCTGCTCTGGTCAGACCTCACCTGGAGTACTGTGTCCAGTTCTGGGCACCACAGTTCAAGAAGGACACTGACAAACTGGAATGTGTCCAGAGGAGGGCAACCAAAATGGTCAAAGGCCTGGAAACGATGCCTTATGAGGAACGGCTAAGGGAGCTGGGCATGTTTAGCCTGGAGAAGAGGAGGTTAAGGGGTGATATGATAGCCATGTTCAAATATATAAAAGGATGTCATATAGAGGAGGGAGAAAGGTTGTTTTCTGCTGCTCCAGAGAAGCGGACACGGAGCAATGGATCCAAACTACAAGAAAGAAGATTCCACCTAAACATTAGGAAGAACTTCCTGACAGTAAGAGCTGTTCGACAGTGGAATTTGCTGCCAATGAGTGTGGTGGAGTCTCCTTCTTTGGAGGTCTTTAAGCAGAGGCTTGACAACCATATGTCAGGAGTGCTCTGATGGTGTTTCCTGCTTGGCAGGGGGTTGGACTCGATGGCCCTTGTGGTCTCTTCCAACTCTATGATTCTATGATTCTATAATGGTGGAGGTGGGTCCTTCTTACAGGGAAAGTGCTGATTAAAAAAGAGTGAAGGTGTCAAAAGGTTTCTGGGAGATGATTTATAATGAAATGATAAAAATGTTGAAAATGTCTTTTATAAAGAAGGCCAGAAACCTTTCTTTTAGGAATAAGGGGATCAGATATACTTAAGAGATCAGAAAAATATTTACGCAACAACGGCAGCCCAAATGGTATATGCTCATTAGTGGAAGGAGGGCACAGTACCAACAAAGGAGAAATGGCAGGTGGAATTGATGCAGAAATGGTTAATTGAACTGGAGGAATAAGAGAGCAGAGAGAAAGAGTTGTTAAGGAAGACTGGAAAAAGTTTGTGGGAAATTGTCGTAAGCAACTCCAAACAATGGTAGGATTAGAGTAAATCTAGCAGTAAAATAATGAATGGAGGAAAAAATATTAGCGCAGGAATAAGGAATAATCAGAATAGGCAGCAGTAAAGGAAAATTGAAATGAACCATGGAAGGGGAGGAGAAGGGAAGTCAGTGATTAAAGTGTGGTTTGTTTTTGTTTGGTTTGTGCAGATTTGCAAACTTGAAAATGATAAATAATTTTTTAAAAAGGGAAGGGGTGGGTGAAGTTCCCCCAGCACAGATACCCCTCGATAGAAGCTTATCCAGGGCATTTTTTCAGCTGGAATTTACTGGAACTCATGGTGCCATTGCTATTCTAAGAGAACACGGAAGGTGTTCATGGTGAGTTCTGGCACCTCTTTTTCTAGAAGATAAACCGGATAAAGGTTATCCATTACAAGGAGACTACCTATTGCACCATTAGCGCTGATGCAGGGTAGCACTGTGTGCTTGTGATGCACTTCTGTTATTGTCTGACATATGTTGTGCATGTCTGTGTATGAGGGATGCACCTTTGAGGGCAGGGGAGGCAAGTACACTAAACATACTGAACAGCAGTCAGTTGCCATTATTTTTTCCATTTCTTCCAGACTGCATAAGCTCTTTTGGCAGGCACTTGCCTCGTTTTTATTTCTTGCACTGCACTTCATACAATTTTAAGCACTTCACAAGGACCGTAAACAAAACATCCATGCTGTTCACCTCCTGGGAGGGAAGGAGCCTGAGGCAGACCCAAGGACTGGAAGGGGGAAAGCTCTTGGTCCATAACTCTGCTTTAAATGCCAAGAAGGTCTCAGGTTCAATCCCTGGCAGGTAGGGCTGGGAAGGTAGCCTGTCAGCCCAGGCCAGTCGGTGTAGACCAGGCATAGGCCAACTCTAGCCCTCCAGATGTTTGGGACTACAATTCCCATCATCCTTGACCACTGGTCCTGTTAGCTAGGGATGATGGTAATTGTAGTCCCAAACATCTGGCGGGCCGGAGTTTGCCTATGTGTAGACAATACGAGTCTCAGTGGGACGCGGGTGGCGCTGTGGTCTAAACCACCGAGCCTCTTGGGCTTGCCGATCAGAAGGTCGGCAGTTTGAATCCCTGCGACGGAGTGAGCTCCTGTTGCTCTGACTCAGCTTCTGCCAACCTAGCAGTTCGAAAGCACGCCAATGCAAGTAGATAAATAGGTACCACTGTGGCAGGAAGATAAACAGTGTTTCCGTGCGCTCTGGTTTCCGTCACGGTGTTCCGTTGCACCAGAAGCGGTTTAGTCACGCTGGCCACATGACCTGGGAAGCTGTCTGTGGACAAACGCCGGCTCCCTTGGCCTGAAAAGTGAGATGAGCGCCACAACCCCATAGTCACCTTTGACTGGACTTAACCGTCCAGGGATCCTTTATCTTTACCTTTTACCTGGCTCAGTATAAAGCAGCTATGCTACCTATAATTCAGAGCCCTGGATATTCAGGATCGTGGCCGGGCAAGGATTCGCTCCCCTGCCCATCTTCTCCTGCTTCTGTTTGTACCTTCATGTCACACAGCCACAGTCCTTACTGTGGATTCTGCCGAAGCCTGCCTTCTAACCAACTGAACTGAGTCCCGGAGGATAGATGGTGCTGTAAAGAAACAGACTGCAAAGAGGACCATTATTCTGCTTCTGACTCCGGTAGAATGAAATGTTGACCACAAGCCTTCCTTACAAAGTCCTCGTGTACATGCAGCACCAGACTGAAGGTGTTTTGAATAACTGCTCCAGTTTGGAGCTGTTTCTGCATGTTTTATTATGCCATGCAAGTTCTGTGCAAAATGAAATACTTCTCTCTAGGGCTAGGCCACCCAAACCTTCTTCTCTGGATGGAGAAAATCACCCAGGTTCTAGGGTCTGAAGCAAGGGTGCTGCATGGTGCTTAATGGACTCAGGGCACAGAAACCCCCATAAACACAAATCTACATATATTGTGCACGTATCAGATTTGTATTGATGCCTCTGGGCAAATCAAGATGGCGGATAGCTAAGGGTAACAAATAAGGTATTGGGGGGTACTGTATTTGGTTTGGGGTGGCTTTTTTTGGGGGGGTGAACTGCTTTTTCTGCATGAGTGTGTGTAGTTTTTTTTACCTGGGGTTCTTTTTCGGGGGCGGAGGGGGGTCCTTTGCACCACCTATTTTTCTTCTGAGAAATGGGTATTTTGTGGTATCTATGACAAAAGGGTGGTGGACCTCACAGCAAACAAAGCAAATATTTTTTGTTTGTTTAAAAGAAGTAGGAAAAGGGGGCAAGAGATCTGAGGTATGGAACAAGAACGGGGGTCCGGAATTTCACCCCCCCCACACACACACCACCTTATAACACTCCTGGTCTGAAGGCACCTGATGTAGCAATATTGCTGATGCTTAGTAGATCTTAGACCTGGGTAAAAGGTATAGGAAGGACCCCTGGACAGTTAAGTCCAGTCAAGGGCGACTATGGGGTTGTGGCGCTCTTATTGCTTCAGGCTGAGGGAGCCAGCTTTCCAGGTCATGTGGCCAATGTGACTAAACCACTTCTGATGGAAACCAGAGCACACGGAAACGCCGTTTACCTACCTGCCACAGTGGTACCTATTTATCTACTTGCACTGGTTTGCTTTTGAACTGTTAGGTTGACAGGAGCTGGGACAGAGCAATGGGAGCTCACCCCATCGCGGAGATTCGAACTGCCAACCTTCTGATTGGCAATCCCAAGAGGCTCAGTGGTTTAGACCACAGCACCACCCATGCTGGGCAGTGTCTGGATGACAGACTATCTGGAAACTGTAGTTTGTTAAGGATGCTGAGAATTGTACATCCCAAAGGAGTAAACTATAGTCCCCAGGATCCTTTGAGGGAATTCAAAGTGTGCTTTAAACATACGGGGTGTATGCAGTCTTGAGCTGTATTCAAGCATTCAAAAGAAAGTGTGAGGGATGTAAACTAGGGAGGCGGGGACAGTGGCGTAGCGTGGGGGTGCAGGGGGGGCCGGCCGCACCGGGCGCAACATCTGGGGGGGCGCACTCGCAGCTCTCTGCCCCTACCTGGCTCACTCACTCTCTCTCACTGCAGTGCTGGCTGTGCGAATCCGATCCGATCCGAGCCGCTGGGTCGCCGCGCACTGTGGAGGGGGTGGGTGCCAGGCGTGCGGTGCGAAGAGAGAGCGAGGGACTATCTGGGGGAGGATAGTGCAGCGCTGAGCACGGGAGAGAACCACACCAGACCAGACCAGGCAGCAGCAAGAAGAAGCTGGCAGCGGCGGCAGGTTAGGGGTTAGGGGGCGCAAATTACTTGCCTTGCCCCGGGTTAGGGGGCGCAAATTACTTGCCTTGCCCCGGGTGCTGACAACCCACGCTACGCCGCTGGGTGGGGAGAGGAACAGACAGGCCAGGTCGCAGTGTCCTTGTGTGTACTGGGCATGCCTGCTCCACCCTGTGACTCTCCTGGAAGGAGCTATAGTCAATAGATGAATGAAGAGACTGCTGTGGTAGCCAAATCTCTCTCTCCGTGGGTTCAGATGCAGCACAAAAGCCCCATGCACCCTCTTTGTGGTGCAATGGGTCGGTGTGTCTGGCTGTTAACCAGAAGGTTGGTGGTTCGAGCCCACCTAGGGATAGCTGTGGGCAGAATTCCTACATTGCGGGGGGTTGGTCTAGATGACCCTTGGGTCCCTTCCAGCTCAACAATTCTATGATTCTCTCTGATGTGCAATAAGGAAATATACCCACTTTTCAAATTCAGGTGCATACTTTCCCAAAAGTACTTCCAGCAGCCTCCCCTCCTTCCAGGGAGCATGGCCTTAAACCTGCCAGCCTCTGGAAGTTTTGGACTACAAATCCCATCAGCACCTGCTGGTTGGGGCAGATGGGAGTTGTAGTCCAGAACATCCAGGGGCTGGCAGGTTGGCAAAGGCTCCCCTAAGCCAAGAAGTAGGTTATGTGAGAGTGGTCACTGTCGCTTTAATTATGGTCAGCATCCTTTCCAAACCAAGCCAGAACAGTAGCCAGGGATAAGCGGTCCACCCTTCCAGTCAGAATGCAAAAGGAAGCATTAGCACCCACCACCCCGCCCAATACATAACTTTGTGCAAGTTAATGGTTCTTGAGTTAGATATAAAAATGATGCAAATTGGGGGAGGGGAGTGGATGGTTGGGGAGGCTTTTGAAACTATAATTGAGTTAATGGAAGCTCAGCAAGTGCCTCTTTTTGGGGGGTGGGGGCGTAATTGGTCGTTTTTGTCACTTGTGTCCATTTACAAACTTCGCTTTTCTTTTCTCTATTGATTTTTCCCCCTTAACAAAGTGAGGCACTTAAAGGCAATTTCTGAAAGCCCCAAATGATTAATAAAACCCCATTTCCCTCTCTCATTAAAACAAAGGAATTAGAAGCTACCACTTGATTTGTTTAACAATCCTGCAAAAACTTCACCGGAAGCTGTTCACAATGGCTGATTCCTTGTTGTAGTAATGGATCAAGGATTTATTTTCATTTTTTTTTTAAAAAAAACACAACCCTTCAGAATGAGACAATGAGAGGGACAGCTCTCTTTGTTGAGAGGAAAGCAAGGACTGTGTTGGGTCAATGGGCCTCCTTGCTAAAGGAATCAATGATCAGGATTTTTAGTCATATCTCTCTCTCTCTCTCTCTCTCTCTCTCTCTCTCTCTCTCTCTCTCTCTCTCTCCCCCTAGCCAAAGACACTGGTGTCTCTGAGACAGATGCCTGGGTTTATACCTTTCCCTTGTCTCCAGTCTCTGTTCAATACACAGCCAGGAACAGTGAGATTTTGGAGCTGCTATACTATTCAGCTGCTGGTCTGTCTTAGAACAGTATTTTCTCATCTGACTAGCAATAATTTTCCAAGGCTCACACAAGGCCATTCGAGTGTGTGTGTGTGTGTGTGTGTGTGTGTGTGTGTGTGTGAGAGAGAGAGAGAGAGAGAGAGAGAGAGAGAGAGAGAATAGGGGCCACCATCCAGGACCCCATATTTTCACAGGCCCCGTGCTTGGCTGCAGTGGCCATGATTAAGATCTCCATCTCTTCCCTTGCTAGAGCAAGGCAGGGAAGGAGGAAGTGAAGGGCCTTGCGGGTGTTGGCACCACTAAAGCAGCAGCAAAAGGGGGGTGTAAGCAAGGAGGAGAGGCTGCAGCTGCTAAACTGGTGCAAAACAACAACAGCAACAACAACAACAAGAAGTAAGCTGGAGAAGAGGAAGAGAAAGGGTTGTTGCCATCACCAAGGAGGAGTGAGAATTCCCAGTGAAACACTGAATGTCTGGTGTGAGAGGACCCTGAAAAATGGGGAGGGGAGGGAATGCAATGGAATGGAATATCCTGGAAGAGGGCATGACTGGCTGGATTATTGAACAGCAGCACTCCCCAACCCACATTGCAACACTTTGCTGCAGTTCCACTGGTCCTCTTACGATTCTGTTGGTGGGAGACTCTTTATGTTGTGTGTATAGATGTCCTGGGCGATGGCAAGACCCCCCTCTTGGCCTCACTGATGCGGTCCAAAGGAAAGCAGAGCAATACGTTTGGCACATAGGTGTAGTGGGGGGGGGGGAGCTGACCTCCCCCCAAATCAAGTAAATCAATAAAAATACTTACGGTAACGAACTGAGGTTCTGCCCCCCGCCCAACATGAAGCCTGCCCACCCCAACATAAATCCTGGCTACGCCCATTGTTTGGCACCAGAATGGCTGCTGGAGTTGTAGGAAGGAGATGTAAATAAATATAATAATAATAATAATAATAATAATAATAATAATAATAATAATAATTATTATTATTATTATTATTATTATTATTATTATTATTATTATTATTATTATTATTATTATTTATACCTTGCCCATCTGGCTGGGTTTCCCCAGCCACTCCAACCATCTTAGGGACTCCATTCTGGATTTGTGTAGGGTTTCCTCCTTAGCCCTTTCTTCTCCTAGATGGGTTGCCTACCTTCCCAGGCTGACAAGCCCCACCTGCCCCTTGATTCCCTCTGCAGCATGTGCAGAAACCGCCTTCTTGACTGTTGGATCCACTCTTCCTCACCCAAGCCTGTCTTTGCATGCAGGGGAACACACACGGCACAGCAGGAACAAAGTTACTTATTCATACACCTGGAGAGGTTGCTCTTCCAGAATAAGTATCTGGGGAGATGATACCTAGAAGAGGATTGCGGGGAGGGGAGGGAGGAAACATCTCTAAAGAGACCACAGAATCAATTTTCTAAAAAGAAAGCAGAAAAGAAAGCAGGGATGATGAGTGATGCATTCGGCTGGTTCTCTCCCTCAGGATGTTTTCACTCTGAGGCCTGGGAACTGAAGTAATACAAAGGATTCAGGTCTACCCTTATCACCTTGCAGGGAACTTGCATCCAGCTGAGGAGGAGTGAAGTTTCACAAGGCCAGGTGGGTTCCTTTGCGTGGCGAGGCCCCAGACCCCCTAGCTCCCCCCGAAATAAATACACAAACACAAGTATGTTGGGTTAATGGGATAAACAAGGCCACAACTTTATTGGTTACAGATGTGAGCGGTTTGGCTTTGGCAATTGGGTGAAGCAAGATTATATCCTGACTCCTGCCCGACTGCAGGAAGTACCTTAAGGGTCAACCCCCAGGGTCACTGTTGGGGTCGTGGCATGGCCCTAGCCCACGCCCAGGCTTCGGACAGGAACCACACCCCCAGGTCCCTTTCACACACCCTATGGGTTCTCAACCTATAGGTCCCCAGATGCTGTTGAACTACAAATCCCATCACCCCAGCTAGCAAGGCCAGAGCTCAGGGATGATGGGAGTTGTAGTCCAACAACATCTGGGGACCCACAGGTTGAGAACCACTGCTTTAACGGGATACCCTTAATGTGGAGGGACAGGTGGAGAAACAACCTCCCCTCCCATAATAAGGCTTAAAAGGTAAAGGGTAAAGGGACCCCTGACCAGTAGGTCCAGTCGTGGACGACTCTGGGGTTGCGGCACTCATCTCGTTTCAGGTTACAGACTCCACTAACCCAGAAATATTACCTCGGGTTAAGAACTTTGCTTCAGGATGAGAACAGAAATCATGCTCTGGCGGCATGGCGGCAGCAGGAGGCCCCATTAGCTAAAGTGGTGCTTCAGGTTAAAAACAGTTTCAGGTTAAGAACAGACCTCCAGAACGAATAGGTACCACTATATTCATTAAATTGGTATACTGCCATACCTCATGTTATGTTTGCTTCAGGTTGCGCATTTTCAGGTTGCGTCCTGCGGCGACCTGGAAGTACTTGAAAGGCTTACTTCTGGGTTTTGCCGCATGCGAAAGTTAGTTAGTGGAACTGAGGGAAGTCGGGGTGGGGGTGGGGTCTTGTGTGGGAGGGGGGAGGGAGGAAAAATGGGGGGAGGATGATATGTTTTTGGATAATATGTCTTGTTATAGTTACAGATAGGTAGCCGTGTTGGTCTGCCATAGTCAAAATAAAATAAAAATTCCTTCCTGTAGCACCTTAAAGACCAACTAAGTTAGTTCTTGGTATAAGCTTTCGTGTGCATGCACACTTCTTCAGATGTATCTTGTTATCTTTTTATTATGTCTTGTTATAGTTTTGAATAAATTTCTTTTTGAAAAAAAGAAAGTTAGTTTAATAACAACAACAACCCAGCTGAATCAGAGGGGGCACAAGAATGAGTGTATTCTATACTGCAAGTACCATTCCTGTCTTCCACTCTGTTAGGGTGAAGATAAAGGTAAAGGGGCCCCTGACCGTTAGGTCCAGTCGTGACCGACTCTGGGGTTGCGGCGCTCATCTCACTTTATTGGCCAAGGGAGCCGGCATACAGCTGCCGGGTCATGTGGCCAGCATGACTAAGCCACTTCTGGCGAACCAGAGCAGTGCACGGAAACGCCGTTTACCTTCCCGCTGTAGCGGTACCTATTTATCTACTTGCACTTTGACGTGCTTTCGAACTGCTAGGTTGGCAGGAACTGGGACAGAGCAATGGGAACTCACCCCATCGGGGGGATTCGAATCGCCGACCTTCTGATCGGCAAGTCCTAGGCTCTGTGGTTTAACCCACAGCGCCACCCATGTCCCCACAGGGTGAAGATAGATATAATATAAATAGAGAAGCCACAGCAGATTCTTCACCTGCAATGTGAGCTTAGTTATTCAGTTTACATGCCAAACACCAGTGAGTCAGACACTGGTTCAGCCATCAGTCTAGCTTCAGGTGGACTGTCTAACCTTTTAAATATATTTAACGTATCACCCATATGTAGGGCTTCCAAACATCTGGATTGGGGTAGGCAACCTGAGGCCCGGGGGCCTGATGTGGCCCAATCGCCTTCTCAATCTAGTCTGGGGACCATCCAGGAATCAGCGTGTTTTTACATGAGTAGAAAGTGTCCTTTTTTAAAAATGCATCTCTGGGTTATTTGTGGGGCATAAGAATTGGTTCATATTTTTTTTCAAAATATAGTCCAACCCACCACATGGTCTGGGGGACAGTGGACCGGCCCATGGCTGAAAAAGGTTGCTGACCCCTGGTCTGGATTTTCCCGGACGTCACCGGGAATTAATGATGGAATTGAAGGCAGAATTGACATCCGGGGGGGGGAGGGGTTTTTTATGAGTTAATCATTGCCACTTTAAAAAGGTTAAGAAAGAATGTTTCATGAATAGATACATTCTATTTCTAAAAGAACTGCAAACGGTTTCTAAAACAATTACAAACTATTTTTAAAAGAATTGCAAAACTGTTTGGGAAATAGGGGGAATGGCGTTGTGATGCCACGGGTGCTAGCCAATAGGTGCCCTCTACAGGCAGCTCCATCATGCTGAAAACTCACACAACCCTTTTCTAAAAAGAAGAGCTTATTTCCACATGAAAACAGTACGTTGAACTAGTAAAACTGCCTCTAACACTCTCACAATGGCATGTTGTATGTGTTACGTCACAATAAATATATCTTGTTGGCATTGGGAAATATGGGGATGTTCCCTATCTGTGCATACATAGTAATTTTGAAATGGCCCTTGATGCAAAGCAGTTGCTTTAATTTACCGTAGTTTCAATTTCCATTCTGTTGGTTAGTAGTTATGTTTGTAGTTATGCCCAGACTGAAATCAGCAGAAGCCTTTTCCTTTTGGCTCAACTCTTCTTCTAAGGGGTGTTTGTGGAATTATAGGTATTCTCTTGTTTCAGTCTCAGGAACGGAGGCAGAGAGAGACGGGATACTGTGTGATAATGTATATGCATGAGATCAGTGGGTGTACAAACAGGATATATACATACATATGAGCCAAGCCAGAGCACAACTAAGTGCAGTACAGCCATCTTCTCAGAAAAACTCTTTACAAGGTCAAGAGGTCAAGACACGAAAGCTTTAGCAACTAATCCACACCTAATGACCCTCCTAAGTGGTACTCAGAATATCACTCAAGTAATCACTCAAGATATCCCTCAAGTAATTAATGAACAAAAGAAGAAAAGGCACATTAACCTAGGAACTTCCTCTCTGCCCAGAACGTTGGAGGCTATACACCACACCCCCTCAACAGTATTTATAGGAACTCAAACACTGAGATCCTGCTCTGTTCTAGTAACAAGAAGCCGAAAGCACCAGCCTGAAGATGACGAGTGAGACCTCGTCGAAACGTCGCCTAGACACCCCAACTCTTACACGGGAAGACACCCGAAGACACCAAAACCTACATTCCTGTACCCGTGAAAATCTACGAAAGCACATACATATGAGTTATATACACTGACACAAGTAAGGATTGGGTGCATGTTTGTGGTCAACTATACATGCACAATAATCTGGGTTGGGGGAGTGAAACACAATTGCTGCCATTTCAGATTTTGTGCCATCCCTGATATAAAGCCTTTATTTGCTATGTCACATTGATGCCAATGTGCCCCATGGCCAGGATGGATCTGCGTCACTCTTTTTTCATGCCGTGAAACATGGATTAACTCTTCTCATTGCAAAGATGTTGACCTGTTGCTTCAGCACGAAGCCAGATTCGCACTGCGCTGCCACAGAGACGGCTTTCACAGCGGAGTTTCAGAAAGTAGTAGATCACAGTTTGAACTGGCAGACGCGCCAAGCCGAGCCACAGTGCAAGAAGTTGTGTGGATCATTAGCGATCTGTGCAGTACACGCAGTGGCATAGCGTGGGTTGTCAGCACACGGGGCAAGGCAAGTAATTTGCGCCCCCTAACCCGTGGATTTGCGCCCCCTAACCCTAACCCCAAGATGTTGCGCCCGGTGCGGCCGGCCCCCCCCTGCACCCCCCATGCTACGCCACTGAGTACACGTTTTGATTGGCGGAGACTGCGGGCACACAATACATTCAGAGCATGCAAGGATCCTGAGACCTGTAATCTACCCCTGCAGTTCCCGTCACCCTTAACAAACTATAGTTACCATGATTATTTGGGGGAAGTCATGTGCTTTAAATGTATGAAAGACCTACATTGGCTCCCAGTACGTTTCTGAGCACAATTCAGAGTGTTGGTGCTGGCCTTTAAAGCTCTAAACAGTACAGTATACCCGAAGGAGCATCTTCACCCCCATTGCCCCATTGGACCATTGAGGTCCAGTGCCGAGCGCCTTCTATTGGTTCCCTCACTGTGAGAAGTGAGGCTACAGGGAACCAGGCAGAGGGCCTTCTCGGTAGTGGCGCCCGCCCTATGGAATGCCCTCCCACCAGATTTCAAGGAGATAAAGAACCACACAACCTTTAGAAAACATCTGAAGGAAGCCCTGTATAGGGACGTTTATAATGTTTAAATTTGTATTGTGTTTTTATGTATGCTGGAAGTTACCTATAGTGGCTGGGAAAGGAACGCAGTTGGGGCTGTGATCTAAACCACTGGGCTTGCAAATCAGAAGGTTGCCTGTCAGGGCTGGATTTAGATGAAGAGAGGCCCTAGGCTACTCCACATGTGAGACCCCTCCCCTCCCCCCACCCTCACAACTAGAAGAAAATGGAAGACTGTTATAAACAAAACTGAGTGAACCCAAGGATGATGACAGATATTTAAAATTCTACAATTCACAATTGTTAAATATTATTATTATTATTATTATTATTATTATTATTATTATTATTTGCATGCACCCCTTTGGAGAGGTGAAGTTAATGGGCAGAATCAGGTTAGAATATGGTATATTAGGGTTGCAGCCTACCTAGCCTCTGTAGTTCGCTGCCTTTTAAGACTTCAGACTTTCATTTCTTTACACAACACAGTTTCATCTGTCAGATTGCAAAATACTGGATGGTTGGCCTGCTTTGCAGAATGCCTGTAACATCTGCAGGCTGCTTGACTTGGGAGGTAGCCGTGTTTCCAGTGAGGCTTCCTTCCCAAATCTCGCTTCCAGAGAGGCCTCTGCTAAACCCAACCGTGGGACACACTCCATACCTTAATGGAGCTGCCCATGTTTGGCATTGGGCACAAATGAACGGAGTGAGGAAGGAGTAGTGAGCCACCACCGGAGCAGGGTTGTGCACACAGGAGTGCGGCACCAGCTGAGGCGTGGGAGACATTTATTCAGTAGCTCGGGGCTGATTAGTTGCAGGTGAGCAGATGGCACGTGGTTTGGATTTCGGCGAGGTTCGGGAGCAGGCGATTGGAAACACATTGCTTGGCAGAGCCGGCTGGCTTGTTGGGGAAGGGCGTGTGATCCAGCTAAGGCCCAAGGCATCTTCCACATGTCGGAACAGGAGAGGCTATGAGAATCGCAGAGCAAGACAAAAGCACGGGTCATCAAGGCCAGGCCCTGACCTTTGGGACTTGAATGCACCAGCCAGCCAGCAAGCCACAGATCGACTCCTTCAGTCCAGAGCTGAATGGGGAAAGGCTGCGGCTCAGCAGCAGAGTGTCTGCATTGTATGCAGGTTCAATCCCTGGCGTCTCCAGGTAGGGCTAAGAAGAGACCTTTTGGCTTAAAGGCTATAGAGCCACTGCCAATCAGTGCAGACAATATGGACTTACATTTCTGCCGTCATACAGCAAGTGTGCTACAGAAAGGACTCCTTGCAGAACAAAGAGCTCCAGGTAAGAGTTGGGCTGCACTTGGGCTTTGTGTAGAATGGATAGGCACTAAGAGCAGGACTTGGGAAGTTCCCAGGAGGGATGGAGGAGAAATTTTATTCAGTTCACATTTAAAGGTGAACCAGTCAAATCTGCACTTTCTGTAACAACATGAGAACCAAAGTACAGTGGTACCTCGGGTTACATACGCTTCAGGTTACATATGCTTCAGTTTACAGACTCCGCTAACCCAGAAATAGTTAAGAACTTTGCTTCAGGATGAGAACTGAAATCCTGCTCTGGCGGCACAGCGGCAGCAGGAGGCCCCATTAGCTAAAGTGGTGCTTCAGGTTAAGAACAATTTTAGGTTAAGAACAGACCTCCGGAACGAATTAAGTACTTAACCCGAGGTACCACTGTACAGTCATCCGTTGGAATTGGCACTTGCCCAGATTTTGAGATGCAGGTCTACAACCAAGCTTGACCAAAATGCGTAAATCAGAGGAAAGTTCACAGAAAAAATGAATATATTTTTGAGATTGACATACAAAGATGGGTTGTATTCAAGGAAATTGCTTGCAAAAATGTGTACATTAGTCCAAACCGCATACAAACGTGTTTATTTGGAGAGATTGGTACCAAAATGATGGATTTCTGTGAGGATCTTTTTAAAAAAAACGCTGCAGAGTTGTGGAGAACTGAAGATTGGAAGAATGAGAAAGTGATAGGCATGGGCAAATTCCCTGCCTCTCATCCACCAACTCTTTAACTGGCCTTTTTGGGCAGGTTGATTGCTCTCAGCCTCTGCCCTGCATCTTTGATGAAAATAATAACAGCACTGCCTTACCTTATAGGACACTGTCAAAAGCTACCAAGATAACACCTGCAAAATACAGTGGTACCTCGGGTTACATACACTTCAGGTTACAGACTCCGCTAACCCAGAAATAGTACCTCAGGTTAAGAACTTTGCTTCAGGATGAGAACAGAAATCGTGCTCCGGCGGCGCGGCAGCAGCAGGAGAACCCATTAGCTAAAGTGTTGCTTCAGGTTAAGAACAGTTTCAGGTTAAGAACGGACCTCCAGAACGAATTAAGTACTTAACCCGAGGTACCACTGTACTTTAAAAACTCAGAAGTGTTTTATTCATGCTAAGTAGGATGATGACGATGCTTAAAAGGGAAGGGAAAGCACATCATTGTTGTTGTTTTATCGATGCCCACCTGAAAAATTTGTGCAAATTGCCGTTGTTGAGGGAGTGAAGGGCAGCCATTTTGTGATGCTGGGTTGGGGTGTGTGTGGGAGAAGGAGGGGGGAATTTGTGGAAACCACAGGTGTTTAATTTGTTGTCCGCCTTGAACTACAACCAGTGCTTTTTTTCTTTTTTAAAAAATGTTTAGGGGTACTCTCATTTTGACTCAAAAAAATAAATAAATCACCATTTTATAGTTCAAATCAGGAAAGATAAATACAGTAAATGGACAAAAGTACGAAGATTCACAAAATGTTTAGGGGTATGTGTACCCTTGCACCCCCCCAGAAAAAAACCACTGACTACAATTATCATCATCCCTGCCGGATGGTCAGGCTAGCTGGGGATGAGAGGTTGGGAGATCAACCACCTCTGGAGCGCCACAACTGAGGCAATTATGGTGTAAAGTCTCCCTACATATGTGTGTTCAACATGTGCACTGTTATGTATTCAGTGGTCTGTGTTTGCCTGAGCTTGAGTCTGGACTCAGGGTTCTGAGCCCCTGTGTTCTGATATCCAATCACAGAACATTTCAGGATTTGGGCCTCTGCCATTGGCCCTTAAACTCTGAGTTATGATTCGCAGCTTGGAAGTTTAGACAGCCAATCACGTTGGGAGTGGGAGTGGCCCAGGCCTTCAGAAATATATATAAGCAGTTGCTTTGCCCCTGTTGTCCAGTTCTGTTAGTTCAATAAAAGCTCTTGCTGTTATCACTGTGTCTTGCCTCGTAGGAACCCACCTACACTTCATGCACGACCGTGTATGCGTGTGGCGCTGAGAAGTAATTAAATAAATCAATTCAAACTGTGGTTTTTTTTAAAAGGGTTTCCAGAGGTTTAGAGGGTGTTTACAGGCTTTTTAGATGATATTCCCCACTATACACAATTTCATGTATACATACAGTACCCAGGAACACTTACTCTGCGTAAGTGGGGAAGATGCCTTTATTTGTGTATGTTTAGACCAGTGTTTCCCAACCACTGTTCCGTGGCACACTAGTGTGCCGCGAGATGTTGCCTGGTGTGCCGCGAGATGTTGCCTGGAGGGAGGTGGGCGAGTCAGGCGGCGAGAGGCGGGGCAGCGGCGGCGAGGAGAGGCCGCCCAGCGCGGGGCTCTCGCCGTCTGCCTGCCTGGCTGCCTGCGAGCTCGGCGGGCAGCGCCTCCGTCCGCAGCGCCCGCCTCGCGGCTCTCATTCCCTGCCCCTGCCAAAGCTCACCCAGCCAAGCCGCGCTCTCCTTCCTGCCTCGCTTTGCTGCCTCCTCCCCCCCACCCCCAAAGCTTGGAGGTTCCCCGGCAAGGGGGAGGGAAAAAAATTGAAACTTACACTTTCGTGCGTCCCTCCCGGCGTGACGCTGCGCGCTGACGTCACGGGGCTGTAATGGTGGTGTGCCTCGAGATTTTTTTCATCAAACAAGTGTGCCTTTGCCCAAAAAAGGTTGGGAAACACTGGTTTAGACCTCTGGCAATAGTAATCTCTCTGCCTCCCCCTCCCTCTCTCTCGGCAGCCAATGGGACGGAAAGAAAGAGAGAGAGAGAGAAAGGTGGCTCCACCCAATTTTGGCTTTGGCCCTGACCACATCTGGCCTGCAGTCCACCTTCCTAGATAGTGTGATCCTCAACAGTAAATAAATAAATAAGCCATTGTCACAGAGTGGAATATAAACCAAAAACATAAACAACAAGGTACAATATTTAATCAATTGCTATATTTTAAGCGCTAAAAAGGATACCCTCTGATGAATCAGGCAGCATATTTAAAACGTTAACATTATTTTTAGAAGCAGGGTAAACAGTATTAGAAGATTAGAGCGATTCCCCTCCCCCATATGTAAATGCATGCACATTTAATCAATCAGTCAACCGACACTCATGCACTTAATCAGATTTGATTTTTTTTCTAATTGTGTGACAGCACCAATAAACAAATAAAGGAGCTGCAATTGGGGGTGGGCACAAATTTGTGGGCAAACAGGAGTAGGCATTACTAATAGAGATGATGTCATGAGATGGTGTCATACCTACAAAGGCTGCCCTCAAAACCTTGGTCAAAGATATCATAACTATTTTTTTTTTTATAAGATTTTTATTGGTTTTACGAAATTTTAAAGAACAAACAAACACTTAGGAAAACAAACATACACGTATAATTTCATAACATATTTTCATAAACCTCTTTTCTGGGACTTCCCCATACCCCCCCTTTCTGCATCCCAATGTCCATAATTTTATAGCAACTCCCAATTGTTACTTTCCAACCTCAGTCATCTTAGTCATCTCTATATTCTAACCTTATGTCACTGTATCCCTTTGTTCCTAAGAACCAAAACACTCTAACATTCATTGAGTTTATAATAGTCCTTAAGGTAACTTTTGAATTTTCTCCATTCTTCTTCCACTGTCTCTTTTCCTTGGTCACGGATTCTGCCTGTCATCTCGGCCAATGTCATATAGTCCATCACTTTCATCTGCCATTCTTCCAGAGTGGGTAGATCTTGTGTCTTCCAATGCTTTGCGATGAGTATTCTTGCTGCTGTTGTAGCGTACATGAAAAAAGCTCTATCCTTCTTTGACACCAATTGGCCGACAATGCCCAAGAGAAAGGCCTCTGGTTTTTTAGGAAAAGTACATTTAAGTACCTTTTTCATTTCATTATAGATCATTTCCCAGAAAGCCTTAATCTTCGGGCATGTCCACCAAAGGTGGTAGAAGGTACCTTCAGTCTCTTTGCATTTCCAACATTTGTTATCGGGCAGATGATAAATTTTTGCCAGGTTGACTGGGGTCATGTACCACCTGTATACCATTTTCATAATGTTTTCCTTTAAGGCATTACATGCCGTAAATTTGATACCGGTGTTCCATAACCATTCCCAGTCATCTGACATGATGTTATGACCAACATCCTGTGCCCACTTAATCATAGCTGATTTGACTGTTTCCTCCTGTGTATTCCATTTCAGCAACAAGTTATACATTCTAGATAAATTCTTAGTACTTGGTTCTAACAATTCAGTTTCTAATTTTGATTTTTCCATCTGGAAACCGATTTTCCTGTCCTGTTTGAAAAATTCCACTATTTGATGGTATTGAAACCAATTTTGTACCTTATGCTTCAGTTTCTCATAACTTTGCAATTTCAACTTATCTCCATCATGTTCCAAAATTTCCCAATACTTCGGCCATCCGACCTCCATATTGAGTTTCTTCACTGCCTTGGCCTCCACTGGTGAGACCCATCTAGGGGTTTTGTTTTCCAACAGATCTTTATATCTTATCCAAACATTAAACAATGCTTTTCTAACAATGTGGTTCTTAAAGGCACTATTAACTTTGTCATACCATAGATATGCATGCCAACCAAAAGCATTGTTAAAACCTTCCAGATCTAAGATGTCTGTGTTTTCGAGGAGCATCCATTCTTTCAGCCAGCAAAATGCTGCTGCCTCATAATACAATTTCAAGTCCGGCAGGGCAAAACCCCCTCTTTCTTTAGCATCTGTCAATATTTTAAATTTAATTCTGGGCTTTTTGCCCTGCCAGACAAATTTCGAAATATCTTTCTGCCACCTCTTAAAACATTCCATCTTGTCCAGGATCTGCAAGGTCTGGAACAAAAATAACATTCTAGGCAATACATTCATTTTGATCACAGCAATTCGGCCTAACATTGACAATTTCAAATTTGACCATATTTCTAGATCTTTTTTGATTTCCGACCAACATTTTTCGTAGTTATCTTTATACAAATTCACATTTTTAGATGTCAAATAAACCCCTAGGTATTTCACCTTCTTGACCAGTGTCAACCCTGTCTCCTCTTGAAACTTCTCCTTTTCTATATCTGTTAAATTTTTTCCTAAGACTTTGGTTTTTTGTTTATTCAGCTTAAATCCAGCTACCTGGCCCAAAGATATCATAACTATTGGCCTCAACCTTTTCCAGGACACTGAGTGAATGACTCATTCCCCCACACAGCATCCTTCCTGCTCCATCCCAGATATTCCAGACATCTCATATGCAGAAAGAACCCCAGTTGCAGGTAGGCTGCATGTATTTATGGGCACATGGGCTAGATTGGCCCAGACCGTTTTTGGTGTGGCTCTTTTGCACTCCATGAAACCCAGAATATGCAAAGGAGAAGGGCAGAGCAACCAATAACTATCCAATATCAGGTTTACTAGGTTTGAGAAGTAGCAAGAGGGTCATAGATGGATTGACTTGGAAAGGTAATAAGAAAATACAAGAAAAGCCCTGGGTTGTGGTTGTTATTTCCTCATACACCCCTAATTTTGAGCTGATTTGGAAGCCTTTTTTGGCTAAGAAATGGGGCAAAAATTATTTCAACAAAATATATAAAATCAGCTCTGTACACAGCCGTCTCTGAAAAGGGGGAGTGGCCATGCGATTGACACAACAGCCAGCCAGTCCATGCTCAGCACAGCCAGTTCCTGCTAAAAAACAGATAAATCGGTTTCCCCCCAGCTTGATCTGTGGGAGAAGGCTGTACATGTGCCCCTAATGCTGTGATTATGATTCCACAGTGGCCTCACTGCTGTTATTAAATATGTCTTCATGCATTCTGAGTCATTAAGTGACTCCACACGGGCTGACTTTCTCTGTGATGCTACTGTCAGTGGCAGCACCTTAGTGTCCATTTTGCCATTTGCAATAGGTGGCAATAAAGTTTTTGACTAGACTATCAGCTGATCTTTGATTCCATTCTTCCTGGACTTTCAAAATGCTTGGCTGAGCCTAGAGCATCAGTTGTGAAGGGAGGAGAAATCAGTTCATCTCCTACAAAAACAAGAACTAGATTGCGTTTCATCTTTTACCTCCTTCTCTTTGCTGTTTAGTTTAGTTGCAGGACAGGTCAGGAAAGGAATGACAGTACTTTCATGGGGTACGCAGGGCAATTACAGAACACTAGAGACTGAATGAAAGAAGAGGTGACTTGAATGGATCGCTAGGTCCAGGAAGAGAGATGCTCAAAGGGAAGGAGGAGACCCAAGGAGAAACTGTATAGGATACCAAAAGAGGGAGTATCCTTCTAGCTAGGAGTCCTGGAAATGCTTAGAACTGGATAGCATGAGATTGGCTGGATGGTTCCGTCAGTTATTCAAATATCCTTAATTTTCTCTTCTACTAATGCCCCCAGAGGCTCCGCCTCACCTTCCCAGCCAGTGGAGGTGTTGGAGAAGCCACGATGCTACCTAATATTTAAAAGCTTTCAATTATTTTAATCTATCGGAAGCTACCCTAGAGAATTCCTGTCAGCAGGAGAGAAAAAATGTGATAAATGAGTCTCTGCCTTTGTATTATTATGAGATTATACTGTTTATCCAGTTTTCAAGTTAATGTTAAGAGCAATTATGCCCGCATCTCGGGTGCTTTGGGGAGCCTTGTCCCTGAGGATGGTTCGTTAGGATCCTTGTTGAAAGGCTAGGTCAGATTTCACCTTTTCCACCACATCTTCTTTCCTATTCACTTTCTCTGTCTAATTCCAGGTGGGACTTTGCTCACGTTTCCATCCACTCACCAGCCCCTATAAAACAGAAGGAGTTAGACCACGACAAGGTTCCTTGATGGAATCTCTGGCATTCCTGAAAAACCTGGTGGGAAACCAATTGCTACAACATGCCCTCCGAAATGGACTGATGGTTTGAATCCAGAATCCTGTACCTGTCCCTTCTCTCGGATGAAAAGTGTGTATCTAGGCTTCAGTTCCATCTTTGTACGTTTTTGCAGAGGCGTACCTAGACTCACTTGTGCCCTTGGCAAGGAGATGTATCGGTGCCTCCGAAGCGAGACCATGGACAAGAAACTCAGAAAGTTTGCTTTTGGTTTCTTCCATCTTGCCACCCACAAAACAAATGTTTGTGTTAATTTATGTTTCAGTTTATGTGCACGTTTATGATATTGTTTTCTTGCATTATCTGCTTTGTTAGCACTTAATTGAAAACCCCGATAAACATTTCTTTAAAGGGAAGTTAGGCAAGCTGATGGAAGATAAAGCTGAATGGTAGGGTTGGAAGGGACCCTGAAGATCTTCGAGTCCTACCTTCTGCAATGCAAGGTGTCCCTTATGGGGATCAAACCTGTAACCTTGGTGTTATCCGTACCACACTCTAGCCAACTGAGCTATCAAGGGCTGCTTAGCCATGATGCCTATATGCTACCTATAGGACAAGAGGCAGCATGCACCCAGATGCCAGCACATCAGAACACAATGGGAGAATGCTCTGGCACTCATGTTTTGCTCATGAGCTTCTTGGAGGCATATGGTTGGCCACTGTGAGAAACAGGACCAGGTCAGCCTTGGGTCTGATCCAGCAGCAGGGCTCTTCTTGTGAGCTTATCGGGTTTTGCAGAATTCTTCTATACAGTGGTGCCTCTGTTTTTGAACTTAATCCATTCCAGAAGACAGTTCAAGTTCCAAAACGTTCACAAATTGAAGACTCTGTACGGAAGCCTCAAAATGGAAAACTCAATACGGAAGCCGCTTTTCATGTTCGACTTCTGAGGCGTGTTCGAAAACCGAAGCATTTACTTCCGGGTTTACGGCATTCGAAAACTGAAATGTTCGTCAATGGAGATGTTCGAAAACCGAGGTATGACTGTATAATGCTTCAGGTTAAGGATCGATACATGAGAAGCAGCAGACCCCAGACTCCCCTCCAGAGCGGGGAAATTTGTGATCCAAGAGTGACAAGCACAGTCTTCCCAAAGCTGCCTTCCCCTCAGGATGAGCTTACACATGCTTATTCATCACTCGATAGCGGCAAAATCAAGTGATGACCTACGAATGCGAAGCAGCCATCTCAGATCAAACATCACAGCCAGAGTGCTTTCATGCTGTCTGACATCACCTATTTAAATAGAGTCAGTTACTCGATCATCTGAAAGTCATTGAATGATGAGATATCAGGTGATATATGCTCATCTGCGAACCAGCCCCAAGAAGACTTTCCAGAGTCCAAGCAATCTTTCAACCACTTTGTGGGCTCAGCTAGACATCCATTTGTGTAGCTGTCCATCTGGGCAAGCATATTTGTCCCTGTGGACGGTGTGGGTCTAAAGCAGTATGGTGCAGTCAGGTTCCCATTGTCTTGTTTAATTGTCCTGGTTACATGCCCGGGTGCAGGAGATCTTTGTCGTTCAGAGTATGCCTTATTACGCAGGGTTCCAGCTTCTTTGCCTTTTTAAGGGAACATTTAATTTTTAGCCCCATTGACATCCTCAGGAAATCTGGGGTTCTCTATGCTTGGCATCCTGCAGGCCTGTAATTGTCTTATATGGTGCAGAATAATGTGGCATTCGGCATCCAGGGCCTGTTGCTTCCTAGAGGAGGGCTGCCTTTGTAAAATGACGTGGCCCAAGTTTATGCCCTCCAACGTTTCTCTGATGAAAATAGGGACATCCTATTCCATAATAACAACAATAATTTTGTTATTTATGCCCCGCCCATCTGACTGGGTTGCCTCAGTCACTCTGGGCAGCTTCCAACACATATAAAAACATAATAAAACATTAAACATTAAAAAACTTCTCCTAGACAGGGCTGCCTTCAGATGCCGTCCAAAGTTTGTATACCGTAGTTCCTTATCTTCTTGGCTCAGGGGTCACACAATTCCATACCCTCCGACATTTCTTTGATGAAAATAGGGGCATCCTAAGGAAAAGCGGGACATTCTGAGATGAAATCAGAAACCGGGTTGACTTCTGTAAATCTGGAACTGTCCCTGGAAAATAGGGACACTTGGAGGGTATGTGCCAAGAGTCAGGAGCAAAGCAAGTACCTTAACTGCACACAGGTTTCAATGGTCCCCTGTATTCAATTACTGTAGTAACCCTCCCCTTTCAGGGTAAGTGACAAATCCATGTGCCAGACCAGTCATATATTGTCCCTTTCAGATTCTTCTTGCCAGCTCTGCCATCCATCTCCTTTTTTGACTTTAAGATACTCTGAAGACTCCTGCAGTTAAGACTCCTCCTTCTCAAACTACAGTGGTACCTCTGGTTAAGAACTTAATTCGTTCTGGAGGTCTGTTCTTAACCTGAAACTGTTCTTAATCTGAGGTACCACTTTAACTAATGGGGCCTCGCACTGCCACCGTGCGATTTCTGTTCTCATCCTGAGGTAAAGTTCCTAACCCGAGGTACTATTTCTGGGTTAGCGGAGTCTGTAACCTGAAGCGTCTGTAACCCGAGGTACCACTGTACACAGAAAAAGGCCCTTGCAAAGAGTTCTTGTCTCTCACAAACGTCGCTCATGGGAGAGGTACAAAGCTACCCTATCTGCCCCACAGGCCAGTGTCTGGACCGGGTGTTGTTCAGAGGTTTAATGCAACCCTTAAGAATTGCTCCAGAGGTTTCGCCGTGTCTTCTTTTTTTATGAGCTCAATAAGCAAGCCCTTTATGGAAGGGATGTGAGGAATATCCACAGAAATGTCTGCTCACGCAAGAAGGGCCCTTCGCACCCTGCCACCCAGTTGGGGGAAGGGGGTGGAGATAGGGCTGCGGAGGCAACGTCATAATTTCAAGCAAACAAGGAATAAAACAGGGCAGAGCAACCTGACCTCTGGCAATAAAACCCACAGCTTGGTATTGGGGTGGGGTGGGGGCTTAAAGACGCAGTCCTTGGAGCAAAACATGTGGGAGAGCCTGTGAAACGTAATTACCATCCGTGGACAGATACATTCTGGAAGAAATCGAAAATATTTATTGCTGGCAATAACTGGCCCCGTATTACAGTTGTAGCTTGCCTTTTTATCCTACACCCAACTTGTTTTTCTTTATTCATTCCCTCACCCCCTATCAGAACGTGAAATGCCTTGTTTGCTAGGCTGCGCAGCTTGCAGGCAAAACATCTGCCCCTTGTGGCCTGGGGGACTTGGAAATGCCAAGAGGCCCAGAAGTGAGCATTAAAGCCAATCTCCCCCTGCCTTCTTTTCTGAATTTAGGTTTCCTGGAAGTCCTTGTACTTCAGGCCTCTCCGTGGTGAGGAACTAAGACTACAGTGGTACCTCGGGTTACATATGCTTCAGGTTACATACGCTTCAGGTTACAGACTCCGCTAACCCAGAAGTAGTACCTCAGGTTAAGAACTTTGCTTCAAGATGAGAACAGAAATTGCGCGGCGGCAGTGGGAGGCCCCATTAGCTAAAGCGGTGCCTCAGGTTAAGAACAGTTTCAGGTTAAGAACGGACCTCCAGAACGAATTAAGTATGTAACCAGAGGTAGCACTGTATGTCCATACCATACATTTAAAATAAATTCTCCACATACATCCTAAAATCTTGGAACTATAGTTTACCCATCACAGAGCTATAATTCTCAGCACCTTTAGCAAGCTACATCCCAGGATTCTTTGGGAGGGCATTGTCAGATCATAGGTCTCATCTTGCTCAGTATTGTCTACACTGATTTTCAGCAGCTGTCAATAATAATAATAATAATAATAATAATAATAATAATAATAATACCCCACCTATCTGACTGGATTTCTCCAGCCACTCTGAGCGGCTTCCAACATATATAAAAACATAATAAAACACTACACATTTTTTAAAAAAACTTCCCTATACAGGGCTGCCTTCAGATGTCTTCAAAAGGCTATATAGTTGGTCGTCTCCTTGACATCTGACGGGAGGGCGTTCCACAGAGATGGTGCCACTACCGAGAAGGCTCTCTGCCTGGTTCCCTGTAGCTTCACTTCTTGCAGTGAGGGAACTGCCAGAAGGCCCTTGGTGCTGGATCTCAGTGTTCAGGTCAATTTCAGACAGGGGGCATTCATAACTCTTAGGAAATGAACCTGAGACCTTCTGTATGCAAGGCAGATACTGTCCCACAGAGCTATGGCCCTTCCCCTGTTGGGAGAAGATGGAGTCAAAGAGGAGCTGAGCAGTCCAGTCTTCTTGATGCTGCCTGTTGGTATTTCCTCATCCTTACTGAACAGCAGGCCTACCATTTCCTTCCTCTTCTTTGGAGCTGAACAAGCTATTTCTTTGCTCTTGGCATCCCTCACCAGCTTTTTCTGAGCTTTAGCTTTCTTACCAACCTGGGCTCCTCATCTGTATTCATCCGAGTCTCGCCAGCCATGGCTTCCTTCCATTTCTAACAGGTGCCTTTCTTTTATTTTCAACTCCTCACAAAGCTTTTCATGCAGCCACTCTCTGGCATTTTGAGATGCTTCCTCACTCTTGGGGGATTGTTTGTGCTTCTGGTATCTCCTTTAAGAAAACTCCCACCCATTTGGAGCTCCTTTCCACATCAATATATCTAGACATGGCATCCATCCCACGTAGCATTTCTCTGAATTTATTAAAATCTCAGCTTTCCTGAAATTCAGAACACACATTTGACTATGCTCACCTTCGGCTTTCCACAGTATCAAGAATTTGGAAGCACATTGCTCCCCCCAAAGAATTCCGAGAACTGTAGTGTCCCATCTCCCACAGAGCTACAATCCCCAGCACCCTCAACAAACTACAGTTCCCAGGACTCTTTGCAGGAAGTAATGTGCTGTTAAATGTGCATTGGATGTGTTCTAAATGGATGGCTTGACTCTGCCTTGCTTCCCTATTGGTAAAGAACAAGTCGAGGGTAACCAGTCCCCTCATTCCTTCTTCTGCCTTGCTCTGAAAGAAGAAGTTTTCAGCAAGGCATGTCAGGAATTCACTGGAGATTCCATGCCTGGCAAGATTGGTCTGCCAACAGATATCAGGGTAGCTGAAGCCCCCATCCCTACTAATTGTTGCTTCTCTGAAACATCTATAATTTATTTCAGAAAAGTTATTATCTGCACCCTTGCCTGGGTTAGGCAGTCTGTAGTAGACTCTGACCACAATGCTGTTTTTTCTATTCGTTTTTACTCAAATGCTCTCCATGGGGCTATGGTACCATATTTGCTCTCCTTAATGTCTGTGAAGGTGTACTTTTTAAAAAAATAAAATGCTTCCAGCCACTCTCTTTTTTTGTTGTATCTCTTGATTTTGAACAAGTTATATCCTTCAGTTGCTACATTCCAATCTTATCAAGTCATGTTTATCTTCCTGTACTAGGAGTTCAAGCTCATCTTGTTTGTTTCGTATACTCTGCATATTAGTATATAAACACTGTAAAACGTGGCTGGTCTGATCCAATGTCTCTTCTGGTATGTTATTTTGCAGTTTGCTAGATAACAGCACAACACCCCCAGTTTCTCCTGCAGCATCCAAGTCCCTTCCTTTTGTGCTTACTTTCATATTTACCTTTGGGCTATCACAGGATTTAGTTCAAAGCCATTTTGATTAGGGACTCAGCTACATTAGTAAAGAAAAGGCGTTCTAAATGCGTTATAACGCTGTGGCACCAGATGGTGCTGTAGAGTTCCATCTTACACCCACGTGATTTCCCATTATGAGGCTTACCACGCATTTTCCTGAAACTTTTTTTTTTTTGTGGTATCTAGATCCAGCCTAGGTTGATTATCAATAGCAGACATTGGGGTGGGCTAGGGTAGGTGCTCACCTGACATCTGGTGATGGACTGGCATACTGGGATGGACATGGGGAGGAGTGAGTCAGTGGCAAGGTCAGCCTGGTGTAAACATACCAGCAGGAGTGCTGAACTGGCTCTGCTGGCAGGCCTGCACCAAGCTGATGTCACCACTGCCTTGGCCCTCTATCATCAATGCAGGTGACCAGAGGTCAGGTGAGCACCTCAGCCCCACCCTGCAATGCACTAATGTTCATAATCCTTCAGCCAAACACATTTCACCTAATCTCCTGCCAATAGTCCAGCGTTAAGGAAGCTTTAAACTAGGGTACCAGAAACCAGACATCTTTTGTTGACACCATCTCTTTTCTGAAAGTTTTTGAAAGTCTAAATACATAATGTTGACTGGAGCTCACCTGTATGCTTCTTGAAACTCTCAAAGATCTCCCAGAACGCTTAACAAGCTACAGATCTCATGCGTCTTTGCAGGAAGTCATCTGTTTGCAGTGTTCTTTAACTGCATAGTGTGTAAGCAGCCATGGTCCAAAATATATTGAGGGCACCAGTTTGGTGAAGACAGCTAGACCTCATCTTTGCTCGAACTTCATCCAAAACTCAAGCTTAGTTCATCTTGTCAAAAAGGTTTCACTGGTTAGCTTAGTTTGGCTGAGGTGAACTATTATTTGGGAGTTGCTTCAGTTGACTTGGGGACATGGGTGGCGCTGTGGGTTAAACCACAGAGCCTAGGACTTGCCGATCAGAAGGTCGGCGGTTTGAATCCCAGCGACGGGGTGAGCTCCCAATGCTTGGTCCCTGTTCCTGCCAACCTAGCAGTTCGAAAGCACGTCAAAGTGCAAGTAGATAAATGGGTACCGCTCTGGCAGGAAGGTAAATGGCGTTTCCGTGCGCTGCTTTGGTTCACCAGAAGCGGCTTAGTCATGCTGGCCACATGACCTGGAAGCCGTACACCAGCTCCCTCGGCCAATAAAGCGAGATGAGCGCTACAACCCCAGAGTCGGTCACGACTGGACCTAATGGTTAGGGGTCAGTTGACTTGAATTTGGCTGTGAGCTCCACTAATTCAGAAAACTTGGGAAATTTGGGCCCCGCTTGCCTTCAAAATACACTAATTTAATTCAAGTTAGGTTTTTGGCCAAGGTAGCATACATTGAGATGGCTTACAAGTAGTTAAATTAGCTTGATTTGGGAGCAGGTTATGATGGAGAGGGCAAAATTTGGGTGGTTGGCATGTTTCAAATTGAGTTGTCTTAGGTAAGAATTGTTCCAGCTCTGCAGCAGCTGTGCTGGAATGGATTGAGTTTCTGGTTTAGTAGAGCTAACCTTTTTGGTTGAGCTGAACTGAACTGAACTGATTAGTTCTGAAAAGGAATATATTGCTCTCACCATTTCCCCTCATTTCTTATTGGCTCCCTCACCAGTTCTTTTATTGTCTTTAAGGACCGCCCTTTTCAGTTCAGCCAGAAAGGGTGGAGGCAGTTATTACCTGACTAAGGGAAGTCCATTGCTATTGATTCTTGCCCTGTAGGTGAAATAGGACTGGAAGCTTTTGTGTTCCATGCAAATACCTTTTCATCTGCAGTCCAAGCTTATGAGAAAGGATGCTTCAAGGGCCCCTGGGGAGAGGAGGGGTCCTTTTGTTATACATGTCTGAAGAGAAAGGTCAATGTGTCTGTTAGACAAAGGGCTCTGAAACTATTCCATACACTTTCCCCATATAATCTCCACAGCACACATTCAGCAGAGTAAGGTTGTGTCTTCACACACACACACACACACACACACACACACACACACAGATAGAAAGAGAGAGAAACAGACAGGCAGGCAGACAGACACCACTTCTCTAGCCTTTAGCCGGCACTTCCTCTGAGAGGCCCTATCAAAACTGCTGCCTCTGAGGATCAATGCTGAAAAATTCATGCAAAAAAAAAAGAAAAGAAAAGAAAAAAGCAGTGTCACACCAGATCCCCAAACCACAAAATTAGTGTTGCCAAAGGCCCTAACCGAGAAAAAGGGGGATTCGTTTGAGCATCCCATTTTTGTCTCAGCACTTAATTAAGGAACAAAAGTTCTGGGCTCTGTCTGCGCAGGTTCAAACAGGTACATTAGTTTGAATCTCAAGTTTTGAGGTTATCTGCACAGCCTCGAGGCCTGAGAACAAGAGAAGAAATAAATGATTGCTGTTTATGACCGCCCAAACCAGATCATCAATCATTTCCAAGCACATCAGACTCTGGCACTACGTGACCCTCACCTGCACAGTTTGGACTGAAGAGGTTCTGTCTTTGTGTCTGAAGCTAGGCCCTCTTCCGCATGAGCTTTTGTCCTAGAGGTTTAAATATCGCCAACACAGCAAGGAGTAAGTGGCACATCCTGAAGTAAAAGATCAGATTCCAAAGTTGGCTTACACATATACTTGAGTTGTCTCCTCTTAAGTCTCCTTCTCTGCAACTCATGAGCTCTCTGCTTGTTAAGCTCACAGACCAAGTCCCAAACCAAAATAGCTGTCAGGTACATCAATAGTTAGCCATGCGACACCTTCCAAGCATCCCTATTTTCCAGGGACAGTCCCGGATTAACAGAAGCCACCCTGATTTGATCCTGGAATGTCCCTTTTTTCCTTAGGACATCCCTATTTTCATCTGAGAAAGGTTGGAGGGGATGGAGTTATATGACCCCTGAGCCAACAAGATTGGTAACTATACACCCTTTAGAAAACATCAGAAGGCAGCCTTGAATAGGGAAGTTTTTTAAGGTTTAATGTTTTATTATGTTTTTATATATGTCGGAAGCTGCCCAGAGTGGTTGGGGCAACCCAGTCAGATGGGTGGATGATGATGATGATGATGATGATGATGGACGTCCTTATTTTCATCAGAGTAATGTTGGAGGGTATGGCTTTCAAGTCCCAAACCAAAATGGCTGCCATGCACATCAGTGATTGGTCAGGCTCATATTAAGGGAGTGGGGGGAGACACTATTGTTCAGGCAGAGTGAATTTGGCCTTCAACACCCACTAGAGTGTGACCAAGAACAATAGCAATGTCCATTGCCACCAGTAGAGCAGCAAACTCTACCTGTGGCCTTGGCACAGCATCACAACAGGAGAGCCAGTCTCTATTGTCTCATCACCTTGTATGAAACAGGGGTGGCAAGCTGGCAGCCCACTATGTAATCTTGGCTGGAGCCTGACCAGTAAGGAATATAGGAAGCTACCTTATACCAGCTAATCTAGCTTAGTATTCTCCACACTGACTAATAGCAGCTCGCCAGAGTTTCAGGCAGGACTTTCTCACCGTTACCTGGAGATGATGATGTTGATGATATTTGTACCCCACCCATCTGACTGAGTTGCCCCAGTCACTCTGGGCGGCTTCCAACGTATATAAAAACATAACAAAACATTACACGTTAAAAAGCTTCCCAATACTTCTTTCCTATGTCTTATATGGTTATATGGTTACTCATCTCCTTGACATCTGACGGGAGGGCAGGTGCCACTACCGAGAAGGCCCTCTGTCAAGGATTGAACCGGGGATGTTATGCATGCATGACAGATACTTTGCCGCTGAGTTATGACCCTTCCACGCTTGTGCCAATTTTTGATATTCAAAAATGTGGGTATCTCATTGCCCTCTTCTTCATAGAACCTGGAGTAGCGAAGGAGGCAGCAAAGCAGGTGTGAAAGCACTATGCACTCTGCCACAACATCACATTTCTTTGTCTACACACACACACTGCTCAATAGAGCAGCCTATGGATTGCAGCTATGCAAGCAGTTCTTCCAGGCACGCTGCCAACTCACATGAGATTGCGTAAGAAACACGGCATTAGAGTTTCGTTCGGTAACATGGCATCTTAGTAGTGTGCAAGTATTGACTAAACAGCTTAACCAACTAAAAACAATCCTTTGGTTTAAACATTCTAGATTTACCCAACAAGAACTCTGGCAACCATGCCAAATGCCTGGTTTTTTACCCTCCCCCTCCCTCCAATTCTGGTGGCTAGCTGTCACGCAGTGCTACAAAAACCAAATATTACACCCGGGCAGTTTTTGGTTTTTTTTAAAGAACCTGACCAGCTGGAAATCTTAACAAATTTCACTCGAGATGAGCTCTTTTGAAAATTGTTCCCACTTCCATTCATAAGGGAAATGGTTTTCAAATGCTATGTGAGATAAAGAGATTCTGTACTTTAGTGTAACATCTCTCTGGCCTTTATTATAAAACCCGATCCCTCCCTAATAACAGAGCGACGAGAGGCAGGGTAGTATGACAACATACACATCCAGCCTATGGTCCATTGTTTAGAGAACGGGGAAAGCCTTTGAGAATACAGAAATTAGCCATCCCTGGAATGAGGAAAGATGAAGCTTTAATAGTATGCCCCCCAAAGAGTTATTATGAGCCCCGGGCTCACATAATCACAACTTGGTGGCCGGTGATCCATAAGGCATGTTTACTCTGAATATAAAGAAGCCCATTTACCCATGCTTCTCCGTATTGCGCAGCTTGCAAAGCTCCCTAAAACATTTTAAATACTCACCCCCTGAAAAACAAATGGAACCTGAAGTCTCTATCCTTAAAAAATAACTCCAAAGCAGGCTGGCACAACATTAAGCCTCATGGGTGATGAACCCTCCTTGACTAGCTTCAACTTCTTGGGGGAATACAAAGTATTCTTTTGTTTACAGACCATCTCCTTCCTCTTTGCGGGAGCTTCTAATGCTCAAGCATCCCATCAAAGACGAAGCTGGAGATGAGGGAATGCCAGAATCATCATTATTGCTCATGCAGTCCTTGGATTCCCAGGTGAGTGCTGGAGTTGACATCAGTTTTTCCTGCTTGTTGCGCCAAGGCTGCTGGGCCCATGCTTTCCTCCTCTTGTGAATTGCAGGGAGGGAAAAGTGAGAAAGTCTTGTAAGTTGTCTTTTTTTTGCTGCTGAACTCAGCGATAAGTGGCTGGGAGGAAAAGGTAGGAAGGAATTTTAGAGACTGGAAGTGTGTGGTATCTGTGTATGAGGGAGGGAATTGTAAGAGATGGGGTTGCAGAGAAAACCACAGGGTGGAGTGGGAAGAGGGAGTTAACAGCATACAGATCTGTGGTGGTTTATAGAGAGGGAAAGAGTGTGTCTTTCTGTGTGTTATGGGGGGGGGAGAGAGGAAGGATACCTGAGAGGAGTTTTCAGAGTGATGGGGGTATTATGTATGGGGCACAGAGTTAAAAGGGAGCTGACACAGAATGAGTTAAAGGCCAGGACCGATTCCCCCACAATTAACATAGCAATATGCATCCCTCAGAATTATTTCAAATGCAAAAGGTGGCTTTTCAAGAGTGATTTGACCCTGTTCCCAAGCCTATTCTGAGCAAGTCTGCTGAATATCCAGCAGAGGGCGTGCTTAGACTCTTGAAATACCGGAAAAACCAAATATGGGGTGGAGGGGGGCCCTTGTTCCTTAGACAACCGATCCCCCATCCCACTCTCATGGAAAAAGGTCATTTGAAGCACCCTCGCACAGAAATCATTAACCAAAATGCCAAACAGCAGTTGGTGACATCAACTACCCAGTGGCTTTTGGTTACAGGCCCTGCCATGTAGTATCTGTGCGATGTGTACATAGATTTTGTTTTGGCCACTAGTGCCTCTATATCCCATCTCATTCCTTTATAACTTGGTTCTGCTACAGCATCCTTTAAGTCTGTGGTTTTGTGCTGACCCACTGTCAATCCTGGACTAACGTGATTGGCGGAGGGATGGAGGAATGAGGATTCCTCGCAGCTGCTGTTGAAACAAAACAGTTCTCCCCTTCTTTCAAAGTGGTGCTTCCTAGGCAGCCGCCTGGAGTCATTTAGTAGAAATGATGGCCTTGATGATGCTTGCTGAGAGTTGGCTGCTCGTAGGCAAAGGTCGCCTTCCATGGCAATTGTACTATAGAGAAGGTCTTCCATGAGGACAGAGAGGTTCATTTTTTCCTACAGATGCTCTTTCAGCTTTGCTCAGGCAGCGAGAAATCTAGAGCTTCAGAGAACAGAACAAGGCATGGCTGACTGAAAGAGAAAAGGATATTTGTTTGCTTTATTATTTATTACTGAGGTATTTAACTAACTAGTCCCTGTAAGAAATCAGTGTGCCATGGTTTCCAAACTTGTGCTTCCTGTGTATATCCAGTAGTCTTCCTGTAGCTTCCTGTCATGCTCAAAACTGCTCCTCAAATCCTATCGTCTTACATAAGTACAGAAGAAAAGTGTGACAATTGCTCATCTGCTTTTTGCCTTGTGTCCACGGCTTGGGGAGCCACCTGTTGCCTTGCCAATCATGGGTTCCCAGCATCTGTGCACGTTATAAAATAGACATATATGTGATCTGCACATGCAAAGGTATCCATGGATATTCTTGTGAACATCCAAGCAGGAAAATTGTTATGTGTGAAACTGTCCTTTAAGTATAGGTACTAGAATCAGCGGCTGTTTCTTTTGCATTTATAGGAACCCAAATCTTGCAATTTGATGCCATGCGGCAGTTCCTGATGATTCATGGCCATTTGTTTTCAATGTGGCTTTTGAGTCACAACAGTCCCATAGAACCCTGATGAAGCAGACTCCTTCCTCCCAGCATAAAAGATCTTGCAGAAGCAACAAAGAGTCCAAATGCATAAATGCTTCCTGGCCTTTTGGCTACGATCAAGTGTAGTACCTGTTAACATTTGTAAATGCAAAAGAAAGCAATTTATGCTCCTCTCCGTGAGCAGAAAATGCCCATCCATTGACCTGTGATAAAAGAAATAAGTCGATAAAACTCATTTGGGGATTTTGCTGCTCAGGTTTTAGCATGAATTTTATTTATTTATAATAGTATTTGTACGGCAACCTCTTATGAAATATCAGGACATTACAAAAAAACATAAAAAATAAAAGCAATACAGAACAATCATAGAAATGACTGACTACTCAAGGAAATTTTAAACAACTGCACAGGCTTGTTGGTATAAAATGGCCCTCAAGAGACACCTACAAGTAAAAAGTGAGGCTGCCCACCACATCTCTGCTGGGAGAGTGTTCCAAAGTATGGGACCAGGGATACTGGATGGCTGGCCTGATTGAGGCCAGTTGGGCCTCAGTTACACAAGGGACAACTGACAGTACTCCTTCAGTTGATCTCAGGGTTCAGGCTGGGATATAAGGCCTCAGGTTTCTTGGACCCAAGTTGTTCAAAGCTTTGTATAGCTTTGAACACAATAGCAGCAGCAGAAGTACCGGTAAACTGCAAAATGATAGATTAGAAAACAGCAGGGAGATAGAATGGCTTTTGTTGTAGCAGTCTACCATCCGAAGAAGTACAGAAGAGCCTCCTGGATCAGTTCAATGGCCCATCTAGTCTAGCACCCAGGGGGAAATGTGCAATATGGGTGCAACGCCTGGGTGCAATACGAGTCTCCCTTCCTGTACCTGCCCTAGGGAATGCCCCTTATAGAAGGTGATGGTTGAAGCTGAATCTTCTTCATTGCATAGCTAGAGAGCTTTGGAAAGATCCAAGTGCCAGTGGAGAGGGAAGAACCGCTTCGACATCCAGTCAGAGCTAGCCATAAGGCTTCAGCTATAACACATTAGAGTTATCAGCTAACATGCAGGGCAAGAAAAGGCTATCAGTTCTATGAAATCATACCAACGAAGCATGATGAGCTACTTCAATTTTGGCAAAACACTGGGATAGGCACCTGTCAAGGCAAGTGCAACCTCCCCAGCTTTAGGGTGGGTTCTCAGCTCCCCTGCCTGTCCATTTGCCATTCAAGGTCTTTCCTGGCTCAGAACAGCTTTTGTAACAACCTCTTAGTTTACAATGCATGGATTTCCTCCATCAGGGTCAAACCAAACCAAGTCATCCCTTGTACTCAATTTATTGCCGTTTGCTCTCTTCCACCCTGCTGGCTGTGCAATCAGTCCACTGCAATTGCGCCTAACCCTTAACAAACAAAAACACTTCTTCTTCTTCTTCTTCTTCTTCTTCTTCTTCTTCTTCTTCTTCTTCTTCATCCTTGATCTATCTTTTGAGTGGGTCTGCTGCTTCAGAACCAGTGTGCGTGTTTGTTCCAAAGCAACTCAGGAGGGTTTTTCCTTCTGTCTTCTTTGTTACTGTTTCATATGTTTTGCTGGTCCCAGTTGTCTTGTCCCTGTTTCTGGCAAATTGCTGTTCCTGTTTCGTCCCCCATTTTTGTCTTTTTTTGTCTTTTGTCAGGCAGGGAGAGCTCTAGCAGAGTAGCAGAGAGCACATGTGTGGCATGCTGTGGGCCTCAGGTTGGCACCTCCAGTTAAAAGGATCCAGCGAGCAGGTTACAGGGATGGCCTCACCTTGAGGCTCTAGAGAGCTGTTTACCTGTCAGACTAGACAGTACAGAGCCAGGTGGACAAGAGACAGACTTCCTATAAGAGAGCTTCCTGTGTTCCTTGTTAACGTTTCCTTAAGCTTGAGCCGCTAGGGTTGCCATGCCTCGGGATTCAGCTCTCAAAGGTGTGCATGGATGGTGCATTTAGCCTTTTGAGTACCTGGATGTTAATTATAGGCAACACCAGCGTGGCAATGTTCTCCCCCTGTCCAAACTGCTGCAGTTCTGCACCCCTGTGTTGATTTGAAGGAAGCAATCCCCCCCCCAATTACAATAATAAACCAAAACTTAAAAGCAGATAAATAAATGAGTAAGTTAAGTTAATTTGGATATGCAGAATAGATTAAATTTAAGGAACCGCAGGAAGAGGGGGAAGGAAGTCAAGTTTTAAAATGTCAAAATGATTGTAAAATCAGAGAAATGTATATACAGTGGAACCTCGGCTCCCGAACGCCATGGGAGCTGAACGTTCTAGCTCCCGAACAAACGAAAACCAGAAATAATTGTTCCAGTTTTCGACATTCTTTGGAAGCTGAACGCCCGAATGCCCGGCTGCTGCAGCCAATCAGAAGCCTTGGTTCCTGAACTGTTTCAGGAATCAAACAGACTCCTGGAACAGATTAAGTTCAGGAACCAAGGTTCCACAGCGGCAGCAGGAGGCCCCATTAGCTAAATTGGTGCTTCAGGTTAAGAACTGTTTCAAGTTAAGAACGGACCTCCAGAACAAATTAAGTTCTTAACCTGAGGTCTCACTGTAATATGCTCAAATCATCTGGTCCGGTGGGCAACCTGGCTGCTGCATTCGGCACTAGCTGAAGTTTCGTAACATAACGTAGCAGCAGATGCAGCCAAATTGTCAGACATGTGTAGCACTGTGTGCATGGAGAACTGTCTCAGCATCTTCTAGGAACTGGTGGGGGGAGACAGGAAGGAGTGGCAGGTTGCTCCCTGCTGTAGGAATGTGTCCATTGCTCAATCTGTAGCATGCATGTAGCATGTCAGTGCTATATATGTCGCTATCTCGTTGCCTGGGGCCCAGGAATTCTAATGGAAGTCTGATGTTTTCCTAAGTCTGCAGACAGCCTGCGATATCAGCTTGAAGAAATGTGATCAATGCATCAGCTTGAATCCGAGGCTGAGCCCTCTGGCCTTGGGGGTCTGGCTTTCTGTCTGTGGTGCCACCAAATGGGTTCTTCTCAGGTCACTTGTCTCTAAAGAAATACAGATATCTGCCCTACAGATGCAGCTACATGTTGCTTGATAGGAGGAGATACTGTAGTATCTCTTTCACATTCTCTTTATCTCTTTCTCTCTCTTTCTCTGGCTTCTGGTAAACAGAACTGAGCCTGACACCATGCCTGCTTTCTTCCAAGATACATTCCTTCTGGCCAGAGCACACCCTTTTCCTGCAAAACCATATCCTTGTGAAACCATCTCTTCCTGCCTTGAAGCCGAATTCAAAAATGCCAAGCAAACTCCTCCAATAAGAGCCTTTAAGTTAACAAACTAAAATCCCAGGATATTCTACCTAACTCACTCACTATGTGGACATCGCAAAAGAAAAGCGATAGAAGAAACTTCTTACATTGTTGATTTCTCACTATGACTGGAAGATTACTCTCCCCACACCTAGTGCGTTTTTGCCCACCTGCTGTTATTGGTCCAGGATGGTCTGGTTTGGAGGAGGCCTGGTCCTATGTATCCTTACTCAGAAGAAGTTATGTTCCACTGAGTGCAACAGGGTTTGCAGTCAGGCCAATGTGTTGCGGATTTCGGGCTTGGTATTCCAAAAGCCCAATACAGTGGTACCTTGAGTTACGTACTTAATTTGTTCCGGAGGTCCGTTCTTAACCTGAAACTGTTCTTAACCTGCAGCACCACTTTAGCTAATGGGGCCTCCCACTGCCGCTGTGCGATTTCTGTTCTCATCCTGAAGCAAAGTTCTTAACCTGAGGTACTATTTCTGGGTTAGCGGAGTCTGTAACCTGAAGTGTATGTAACCTGAAGCATATGTAACCTGAAGCGTATGTAACTCGAGGTACCACTGTATTATGCATGTCTATTTGGAATTCCCATTGAGTTCATTGGAATTTACTTCCTAGTAAGAACAGCAAGAGGGACACGGGTGGCGCTGTGGGTAAAACCTCAGCGCCTAGGACTTGCCGATTGTATGGTCGGTGGTTCGAATCCCCGCGGCGGGGTGCGCTCCCGTTGCTCGGTCCCAGCGCCTGCCAACCTAGCAGTTCGAAAGCACCCCCCGGGTGCAAGTAGATAAATAGGGACCGCTTACTAGCAGGAAGGTAAACGGCGTTTCCGTGTGCTGCGCTGGCTCGCCAGATGCAGCTTGTCACGCTGGCCACGTGACCTGGAGGTGTCTGCGGACAGCGCTGGCTCCCGGCCTCTAGAGTGAGATGAGCGCACAACCCTAAAGTCTGTCAAGACTGGCCCGTACGGGCAGGGGTACCTTTACCTTTACTAAGAACAGCAAGGAGTTCTGCAGCACCTTAAGGTTTAACAAAGCAATCCAAACACCTGGTCAGCAGTGCAGAAAGGGGTCTGGATGAGACAGAGGTGTCCCTCTGCCCAGTCCTCCCCAGATCCACTGCGGAAGCCGGTGTTGGGGTGCTGCTGTCAAGGAGCACCCCAAACAGCGGGTGGAAGTTACTGCTGGTGGCATCCTTTGCACTGGTACACAGCAGCACCGGCACAGCTACCCCCATTGGTGCCTGGGGTGCAAAGATGGGTTAAAGTTGTTGAGCTTTGTTTGGAAGATCGGACCCAGGAGATGGACAGTGGCTCTGGGGCTCTGAAGCTCTTGTGTCACCCACAAGCCCCCATACCACCTGCCTTCCTGTGCTGCCACTGCTCAGCAGAAACTCCCAAAATGAGTCGTTTTGCAGGTGGGGCTGCATAAACACAAGATCCGCAGAATCATGACCTGACTGTATGGCCAGCACATGACTTGGAGTCCCCCCCGCATAGCACCAAGCCATGGATCAGGCTCAGTTTGTGACGGGGGGAGCCAGAATTCTTGAATGAGTCTGAGGAGATACTGTTCGCACCATGAAGGGGTTTGACTGCAGTTTGTCAAACAGGGGGAAAGTGGGTCACCTACAATTGTGTGTCACGTGTACTTTTGCCTGAATAAGTAGGCCTTCAAGGCAGCTTGTAGCTGGCAGCACAGGAAGAGATGCTTTCCTTAGGGAGGAGGGAGGAAACACATGTATATCAGGGCTAGGTAGACAGCAGGGAAAGGACAGCCAGTGGCGTAGCGTGGGTTGTCAGCACCCGGGGCAAGGCAAGTAATTTGCGCCCCCTAACCCGTGGATTTGTGCCCCCTAACCCGTGGATTTGTGCCCCCTAACCCGTGGATTTGCGCTCCCTAACCCTAACCCCCAAATGTTGCACCCGGTGCGGCCGGCCCCCCTGCACCCCCCACACTACGCCACTGAGGACAGCCACTGGGCAGGAAGTTGTGCAAGCACTAGGCTAGACGGAAGCCTCACCCCGTGGCCTTTGGGAGAAGCACTGTCCAGCCAGCTTCAGTTCCTGAGACTGCACTCGATTCAACACACTCGCAAAGTGACCACGGAGGCCAGAAACATGCTTTAAAATAAATAAAATTCTCATTATGCCAATACTTCGATCAAAAACTAATTCTGGCTTGCTGAATAGAATATACACAGCCCTGGCTGGAAACCTCCTGCATTTCTGTACCATTGAATTTTAGAAAGAGAGGAGGCTGAATCAAGCAGTTATTCGATGGGACTTCTTTGGTCGATGGAACCGCTGGGCTGAGCTGAGCTGGCTTATTCGATGGGACTTCTTACAGAGGCTGGGGAGGGTTGTAGTTTGTTCGGTGCCCTACTCCCTGCTGCCCCACTCTCACCTGCCATGAAGAAGAAGAAGAAGAGTTTGGATTTGATATCCCGCTTTATCACTACCCAAAGGAGTCTCAAAGCGGCTAACATTCTCCTTTCCCTTCCTCCCCCACAACAAACACTCTGTGAAGTGAGTGAGGCTGAGAGACTTCAGAGAAGTGTGACTGGCCCAAGGTCACCCAGCAGCTGCATGTGGAGGAGCGGGGAAGCGAACCTGGTTCCCCAGATTACAAGACTACCGCTCTTAACCACTACACCACACTGGTGGTTACAGACCTAGGTGATTATAATAACAGGAGCACCTATATCTCGGGGTCAGCTTTCAAGTTCTATATGCTGAATGGCTATGTTTATAAACAATGTTCAATGTACGCGTGTCAAATGCGCAAAACCCCATGCTTAAGGATCTAGATCTTGGGCTTCCAGATGTGGGCGTCATATCACACAGCAGGGATGGGGAATCACCAAATTTAAGAAGAGCCTGCTGGATCAGCTCAGTGGCATATCTAGTCCAGCATTCTGTTCACCAGATGCCTGTGAGAAAACCCAAAAACAGGACCCAACCACAGCAACACTCTCCCCTCCTGTAGTTCCAGGAACTGGTATTCAGACTTATTACTGCCTGCAGGTAGAACAAACCCCTCATGGTTAGTAGCCATTGAATGTGGCTCAGCAGGGGTACCAATTTGCCCCTCTAGACCAGGCACCCCCAAACTCAGCCCTCCAGATGTTTTGGGACTACAATTCCCATCATCCCTGACCACTGGTCCTGTTAGCTAGGGATCATGGGAGTTGTAGTCCTATAACATCTGGAGGGCCGAGTTTGGGGGTGCCTGCTCTAGACCATTTTCCCCCAAACCACACCCAGATGCAACATTAGGTGGGAGGCAGGCAAAGGAGTGGCCTTCATTTGACGTGCACAGAATTGGTTTCCATTGGACAGCAAAGGGTCATTCAGGTATCACAAATGGGCCACCAGCAACAGGATAAATCCGGATTAAATAGAAGGGGGACGGCATAAGGGGTTGGCAGATTGATGCCCACAATGTCATGTGAACAGTGTAAAAAAAGAAGTAAATCACGTATGTTAGGAGCAACTATCTCACAATAAAACCCCATCTGGAAACACGCCTTGCAACCATTACTACGTGTTATAAAAGGCAACCCCAACCATTGGTTCTGAACATATGCTGCTTTTTGCTGTTGACTATGCCCCAGAGCAGATCTTTCCACTTTACTGTGAATCTCCTACCCCTCTCAGATCTGACACGGTGCCCTTGGGTGTGCCATCTGGCTCCTCCATCCCTGCTGACTAGTTGGAGATGGACAAGCAGAAGGAACTGGGCCTCAGAAGAACCCTCTCCAACCGTGGGACAAGGAGGCGACCTGACCCCACCACCACCTTCTGGTTCATTGTCCAGTGGGGTCAGGTCACTATTCCCCCCCCCAATGGGCATTGACCTCAGATCAGATTGGAACCTTTGACCTCAGAGAGTCATCTTTCCACCCATTGACAGATTTGCCTGAAGAACCGACTTCCGCTCTCTTTCCCCCCTTGGCTTTCTGCTCTAACACTGGTTTTACCTGTCTAAAAAAAGAGAGCAGGTCTCATTCAATTGTTCCTTGGGCTTCCCAGATGACAGGTGCTTCCCATACATCATCTGAGGGGGTCTCAGGCAACACATAGTTCCAGAGACAATTTATAGGGTGGGAGGGTTGTGCTGATTTGTGCCTGATTCTCCCCCTTCACTTCTTCGATCTCCCCTCCTCCCTCCATGTTGCTCCTGAGACACACCTGAGCAAGAGGCAACCTGCATTTGACACAGACACAAAAGGTGGTAGAAAGAATAGGAGGAGCAGGAGGGCAGGCTGCCTCCCTGACCATCTTTATTAGCAGCCAGACCCTGACAGTTTCTTGCCTAGTCTTGTTGGGTCTGCTACCTGTGGAGAGCCCAGATTTCTCTGATAACAGAGGACTGTCTCTCCCAGATGTCTCTCCATCTCTCTGTTACCATGTCACGAGCATGGAACTTGCACTTGATTTACAAGCCCTTCAATTAAAGGTTGGACAACTGTTTAGGAAGCAGCAAGGAGAGGTTTTTTTCTTTCCTTTTTTTGGTCCTGGATCCTATGATAGGCCTGTGCTAACAGCTTGCAGTGAGGAGATGCTAGATTTGACAGACAGAGGTAGCGGTCCACAACCTCAAATATGCAGATGACACAACAATGGCAGAAAGTAAGGAGGAATTAAAGAACCTTTTAATGAGGGTGAAAGAGGAGAGTGCAAAATATGGTCTGAAGCTCAACATCAAAAAAACTAAGGTCATGGCCACTGGGCCCATCACCTCCTGGCAAATAGAAGGGGAAGAAATGGAGGCAGTGAGAGATTTTACTTTCTTGGATTCCATGATCACTGCAGATGGTGACAGCAGACACGAAATTAAAAGATGCCTGCTTCTTGGGAGGAAAGCAAAGACAAACCTAGACAGCATCTTAAAAAGCAGAGACATCACCTTGCCAACAAAGGTCTGTATAGTTAAAGCTATGGTTTTCCCAGTAGTGATGTATGGAAGTGAGAGCTGGACCATAAAGAAGGCTGATCACCGAAGAATTGATGCTTTTGAATTATGGTGCTGGAGGAGACTCTTGAGAGTCCCATGGACTGCAAGAAGATCAAACCTATCCATTCTGAAGGAAATCAGCCCTGAGTGCTCACTGGAAGGACAGATCCTGAAGCTGAGGCGCCAATACTTTAGCCACCTCATGAGAAGAGAAGACTCTCTGGAAAAGACCCTGATGTTGGGAAAGATGGAGGGCACAAGGAGAAGGGGATGGCAGAGGACAAGATGGTTGGAAAGTGTTCTCGAAGCTACCAGCTTGAGTTTGACTAAACTGGGAGACAGTGGAAGACGGGAGTGCCTGGCATGCTCTGGTCTATGGGGTCATGAAGAGTCGGACAGGACTAAACGACTAAACAACAACAACAACAAAGTTTGTACTGCATCTATCACTCTATCCATTTAAAATGTTCAGGTTTCAGTAGAATTTAGCTGCTGAAGACAGGAGTGCTTGGCGTGCTCTGGTCCATGGGGTCACAAAAAGTCGGACACGACTAAACAACTAAACAACAACAACAAAGGCTCTGAAGGCTGCTGTCTGGAGGTTCTTGCAAACTTTAGCCACATCCACACTGTGTACATTTAAAGCACATGACTTCTCCCAAAGAAACCTGGGAACTATACTTTGTTAAGGGTGCTGGGTACTCCGGTTCTTTCCAGAGACTAGCAATTTTCTACCTAGCAGAATCTAGGGGGTTGACTAGGCTGGCCCCTACCAAGGGTGCAGACCCAGGGGGGCCCCAAACTGTGCCTCTCCCTGTTGGGCTAGGAGCCCATCCACCTATGTGTGGCCCACGGCCCAAGACTGGCAAAGGGGCAGGAGGGATCCCAGCCGTGATTTAGAAAATCAATTCATTCAGCCACTTTTGGAGCTACCACTATGAGATCATCTAATCCTCCTCTGCCCCGCCCCCCAAAATAAGGTTTTTGTGTAGATTTAAATCCTTTACCTTCTACAGCCTGATGGCCAATAACATCAAAATGAAGTAATGACAGAGGGCTTCTTTTCCCCCCTTTTGTTTTAGGAAGGAATGCATAATACTCAAGAGCTTAATAATCCTCCAGGGCGATGCTCAAGGGACACCTTAACAGAGATATCTCAAGTAAACATCCTCTTGTTTGAGGAATGAGAAGCTGCAAAGTGAGTATTATCAGAACCCCACCATTCAAATTCTGGCCACAATAAAAAGTGCATTTTTATTTGGTCAGGCGTTTTACGGACAAGAGGAAGACTGGAGTCATTTTTCCTTATCTGCTGAAGATGTTTAGTTAGTAGATGTTGTTTGTATTGTCTACAACTGAAGCAGGAGCACCCTAAATAGTGGAGATGGGGGCTCCTCTGAGGCCTGCTGATGAGACATGTTGACTTCTGTGACCCTTGAGTTGCATTTACCATTGCTGGTGTTGCTGGATTGTGATTTAAATGCAGTACTTTGAACTTCATATAGCCCAGTGACTTTAAAAAGTTTGCCTCCTGCTTACTTGATAGCATTTTCTATGCATACCTCTGAAATGTCCTTCATTGTGTCAGATGTGTCAGGGCAAAAGCTCACCTGTTTTTCAGATACTCCAGACTATTAAGAGGTGTGAGAAGCCTTTTCTAAGAAGAAAGGAAGCTTTAAAACACACAAAAAAAGAAGAATGCAGGATGGATGTTCCTCACAATGGGTCACATTTCAATTTAAAATACATTCACCACAGGAAGCTAAACATATGTAAAAGAGAATTAAATCATGGAATGGCATTTGCCCATTTCATTCCCATTAGCATCTTTAAAAGGTTGGATGTTGTGTGTCTGCTGTACCTGGAAGAGAAGGCATAGCTGAGGCTGATCCAGTTATCCTAGATGGTTCTAGCTTTTCCTCAGCTCCTGCAGAAGGAAGGGCGAAGGGGCTTATGGGAAACAGGTCTAGAGTTTTTCACCTGTACTTTGCACCATGTTCTACTTCTGTATCTGACCAAACTGCGGGAGGCAGTGGAAGACAGGAGTGCCTGGCGTACTGGTCCATGGGTCACGAAGAGTCGGACACGACTAAACAACAACAACTACTTCTGTGAACTAGGCCCTTGAACCTGTAGCCAGAGTCAAATGTCTGCTCACTTCCATCTGGTCTGTTGCCCTTGTTTGTCTCTGCCTTATTTGTCTCTGGTAGTTTGTTATGGGTGCTGGGAATTGTAGTTCTGCGAGGAGTAAACTATGGGTACCAGGAGGGGGAGGAAAATGTGCTTTACGTGAATGGTGTGTATTCAACCCTGTTCTCACTTAACTCTGAACTGGGGTCCACTTCTCTCTACAGCTAATTCTGCAAAGGTTATTCACATATCAGTTCATTTCCCTGACATCTGGTCAGAAAATGTTTTGGATTGCTGTGTGTTTCTGCGTTTTTAAAATAACTTTAAAAAATAAGCCTGGATTCTTTTTTTTTAATAAAAAAATTAATAATGATAAAATATACACACAACAGGGGGAGATCAAAGGCAGATGGGGGGGAATCCAAAACAGAAAAAACCCAGCTGCTTGAATTTGTTCTTTTATCCCCAATGCGTTTTGATATATAATCTTTTTCTAAGGGTGGAGGAATTCTTATTCTCTCTTCTCCGAAAAAGAGGGGGCAGAATTCTTTATCCCTTCTTTTCCAAAGTGTCATCAGAAATAGATGCCTGGGAGTTAGTTGGCTGCAGCTATGAATATTTCTGAGCTGTTTCTTACCTTGTTTTAGGAATAAATTACAACTAATTGGGGGAAGGGTTCCCTTGAAAAATAATATAGCAAAACACACCGAGAGCAAAAGAGCAATCCCGGCACCTGTTTTCTTTCTGTGTTGATCATTCCAGCTCACACACCTCTTATGCCGTGTGCAATCACTCTGCAAATTCAGCAACTAAATTCTACCGAAACCCGAACATTTTAAAGGGATAGAGTGATAAATGCAGTACAAACTTGCAACATACCAAAGCCATAAAACCAAAGCATAGCTGGGGTTAAAAAGGAATCCTTCAAAATTACAGCCGGGTCAGTTTGAAGGACGCGGGTGGCGCTGTGGGTAAAACCTCAGTGCCTAGGACTTGCCGATCGCATGGTCGGCGGTTCGAATCCCCGCGGCGGGGTGAGCTCCCGTCTTTCGGTCCCAGCTCCTGCCCACCTAGCAGTTCGAAAGCACCCCTAAGTGCAAGTAGATAAATAGGGACCGCTTTAGAGCGGGAAGGTAAACTGCGTTTCCGTGTGCTGCTCTGGTTCGCCAGAAGCGGCTTCGTCACGCTGGCCACGTGACCCGGAAGTGTCTCCAGATAGCGCTGGCCCCCGGCCTCTTAAGTGAGATGGGCGCACAACCCTAGAGTCGGACACGACTGGCCCGTATGGGCAGGGGTACCTTTACCTTTACAGTTTGAAGAAAGACCATCATTTCTAAGGGCATCCATTTGATATACAACATTATTTGTTTGAATCATAGGATTGTAGAGCTGGAAGGGCACCACGAGGGTCATCTAGTCCAACCCCTTGCAATCCAGGAATATGCGACTGATCAAACTTGCAGCCTTGGCATTATAAGCACCAAGCTCTAGCTAGCTGAGCTATCCAGGCTGACAATAACAAACAGGTGTTTGTTTGTTTTGTTTCAGGGACGCAGGATCATGAATCAAGCATTCTTCTCAGACTTTCCTTACGGTCCAATGATTAGCTGACATGAAGTCATTTCTTTTAGGAATTTGCACTTTGTGGTGGTTTCCCCTCTGCTACTCTTCGACTGAACTCTCCTGGTGGAGGCAATAGCTATTTAATATGCTGCCGTGACCAAAGTCAGTACCAAGCTATAGCAGTCTAGTGAGTAGTGTGTGCTAAGTTCAGATGTGCCAGTAATCCAGAGATGTGGCTGCTTTCAGTTTAGAGCCAGGGGTGGCTAACCTGTGGCTCCTTCATATGTTGCAAGACTACAGTCCCCTTCGCCCCAGACCATTGGAGCCACTGCAGGGCCGGATTTAGGATTGATAAGGCCCTAAGCTACTGAAGGTAATGGAGCCCTTTATATGTCCAGCTGTCCTTTGTCAACAACAAATTGTTGCTGTTTTTTGTGTTGAATATATGCTATATGGTAATTTATGGACCCTAATAGGTATCTAAAATGGGACGAGGGTGGCGCTGTGGGTTAAACCACAGAGCCTAGGGCTTGCCGATCTGAAGGTCGGCGGTTCGAATCCCCGCGACGGGGTGAGCTCCCATTGCTTGGTCCCTGCTCCTGCCAACCTAGCAGTTTGAAAGCACGTCAAAGTGCAAGTAGATAAATAGGTACCGCTCCGGCGGGAAGGTAAACGGCGTTTCTGTATGCTGCTCTGGTTCACCAGAAGCGGCTTAGTCATGCTGGCCACATGACCCGGAGGCTGTACGCTGGCTCCCTCAGCCAGTAAAGCGAGATGAGTGCCGCAACCCCAGAGTCGGCCATGGCTGGACCTAATGGTCAGGGGTCCCTTTACCTTTATCTTTAATAGGTATCTAAAGCCGTTTGCACATGTTGCTATGCAACCATTCCATGCTAAATGTAGGCACCCTGTATATAGAAATGAGCAAACCAGTGATAGTTTAGGGAGCAGGCTAGAAGGCCTTACATCTTAGGAGCCTATACAACACAAAACAATGTTGCTGTATGCAGGTTTTACTTTATTTCCGCAGGGCCTGCAAGACAGAGCTGTTCCGCCTGGCCTTTGGTTTGGACTCAGTGTGACCCTTATGTTTCCCGCCCCTTATGGTTTTGGCTACTTTTAAAATGAGGCTGCATTTTAAATTGTATTTTAACCTGTATTTTAAATTGATCTCCCCCCCCCCATTATGTTTTTATTGTAATTTTACTGGTGTTAGCTGCCCTGAGCCCAGCTCTGGCCAGGGAGGGCGGGGTATAAATAAAAATTATTTATTATGATCATTATTATTTGTTTTTTATCTTATATTTTGGAAATGTACACCCAGTTTTTTCCCCTTTACATTTTTTTGGGGGGGGGGGCAAGAGAGCTATAGCTTGTTTAGCTATATGTAAATCCGGGACTGCACCACAGTTTGCCCGGACTGGTGAAAGTTAAGAGTATGAACACAGCTAGAATGCCACAGGTTCCCCCATCCCTGATTCAGAGCCTTCTTCATGGAGCTGTCTGGGATAGTTCACGTAACAGAGACTCTTAATCTTAGGCTCATGGGTTCAAATCCCACATTCTGCTGCCTGAGGCTGCTGCTTCACCCCGCCTCATGGGCGGGTCGGACCTGCATGCAGAGCAGATGGTCTACCCTTGAGCTGTGATCTTTCCAAGGAGAGCATCGGTCGGACGTGGATTTAAAGGACAGTTCCAAGCCTTTAGGGACACGGGTGGCGCTGTGGGTACAACCACAGAGCCTAGGACTTGCCGATCAGAAGGTCGGCGGTTTGAATCCCCATGGTGGGGTGAGCTCCCATTGCTCGGTCCCAGCTCCTACCAACCTAGCAGTTCGAACGCACGTCAAAGTGCAAGTAGATAAATAGGTACCGCTCCGGCAGGAAGGTAAACGGCGTTTTCATGCGCTGCTCTGGTTCGCCAGAAGAGGCTTAGTCCTGCTGGCAACATGACCCAGAAGCTGTATACCGGCTCCCTCAGCCAATAAAGCGAGATGAGCGCCGCAACTCCAGAGTCGGTCACGACTGGACCTAATGGTCAGGGGTCCCTTTACCTTTACCTTCCAAGCCTTTAACGCCCACCCCCTTGCCCCACAGCACAGGGGCCCAGGGCTGGCGTCCAAATATTGGACATTTGCCCAAGAATGCTATGTGTTGACACTGGATCTGCCACAACCCCACTTATACCTATGTTATAAAAAAAGTTCATACTGCTTTCCCCTGTTCTCTCTCCATGATAGTTTGTAAGGCAAACTTGATAAATATTCCCCACCCTTCTTCTCTCATTTCTTTTTCAGTAATGTGGGGAAGGGGAGCCAAAATCCTGCCCCGCTTAGGAAAGAAGCAACTGTTCCAGTCCTGCTTGAAATTCCAGATTCTTTTTCGTTGGCTTCCGAGAGCTAAAGTGAATAAATATGCCCCAAAGTGATGCTAGGAGGTTGTAATTATTTTAATTAGAAAAGGTGACCTCGGAGAGTCCCTGGGTCTCAGTCTATTTTATGAAAATGCAAGGGGGGGGGGAGGGAGAGAAAGGATAGGAAAGGGGGGGGGAGAACCACCAGGAGGTCTAGCACTTAATAAATGTGAACTGATTACAAATCTTCCTCCCGACAACTGTGCTTTTGTCTTAAACTGGCTTAATAGGGTTTTTGTGCATGGGCCCACGTGCGTTGTTTTTGTTTTTTTAAAAAGGCGATATAAAGGGGCATGACAGCTTAGGAAATAGAGGTGGATTTGGAATTTTAATTTGTAACACTGTTCCTGGGGAAAACAACTTGATTTGTGTTTGGCCTGGTGCAGCCCAATTGCAGGAGTTTGGGATTCATGTCCAGACCGGCCCTTGCAGCCAACAATTGATTTCATTCCCACGGCTGATATTTTTCACTCTAGGCATTCATCTTGTTGGCAGGTGGATGTCCAATAGCGAGTGAGCCCTCCCTCCCCCAAACTCAAATTTTAGAGGGTTTTTTTCCTTCTTCCCCCAGACTCTCCTTGAGAAGCTCTGCTGAGGTCAGCAGCAGCGGAGGATTTCGGAGGGTTTAAGAATTCCTGGTGGAGGTGCCTCTGCATGTGTGAGCTGTTTTCTGGTGGGGAAAGGCTAAGGAGGGGGAACAACAACAACAACAACAACAACAACAGACTTGCCAAGCAGTGGCGTAGCGTGGGTTGTCATCACCCGGGGCAAGGCAAGTAATTTGCGCCCCCTAACCCATGGATTTGCGCCCCTAACCCGTGGATTTGCGCCCCCTAACCCTGACCCCCAGATGTTGCGCCTGGTGCGGGCAGCCCCCCCTGCACCCCCCACGCTACGCCACTGTTGCCAAGTGTCCTTGTTTTCCAGGAACAGTCCTGGATTTGCAGAAGCTGTCCCGGTTTCTGATTTGATCCAGGAATGCCTTACGTTTCCTTAAAAGGTCCCTATTTTCACCAGAGAAAGGTTGGAGGGAATGGAGTTATGTGACCCCCCCAGCCGAAGAGAAAAGTAACCATAGAACCTTTAGAAGACATTGAAGGCAGTCCTGTACAGGGAGGGTTTTTCTAAATGTTAAATGTTTTATTATGTTTATATAAAATATATATTTTATTATATTAATTTATTATACAATTCATTACTATTATATAATTATATAATTTATTATTATATTAATTTATTAATATATAATATATATTTTATTATGTTTATATAGGGTGGCGCTGTGGGTTAAACCACAGAGCCTAGGACTTGCCGATCAAAAGGTCAGCGGTTTGAATCCCCACGACGGGCTGAGCTCCTATTGCTCGGTCCCAGCTCCTGCCAACCTAGCAGTTCGAAAGCATGCCAAAGTGCGGGAAGGTAAACGGCGTTTCCGTGCTCTGCTCTGGTTCGCCAGAAGTGGCTTAGTCATGCTGGCCACGGCCAATAAAGCGAGATGAGTGCCGCAACCCCAGAGTCGGCCACGACTGGACCTAATGGTCAGGGGTCCCTTTACCTTTACCTTTATGTTTATATATGTCAGAAGCCGCCCAGAGTGGTTGCAACAACTCAGTCAGATGGGCAGGGTATAAGTAATGAAATTATATTATTATTATTGAAAAGGGTGTTCCTATTTTCATCAGAGAAATGTTGGGGGGTATGCAACAACACACTTCCTTAGGACAGCATTGTGTGTGAATCCTACCAAGTTGATAGGAAGCTGTTGGAGGAAAAAGCAAGACAGGAAGTTATCAGCCTACTAAGACATTCCAAGCAGAGACAAAAAAATATTGGACTGGCTTTCCCGCAGCACTGTTAGAATGTGCCTGTTTGCTGCCAAACAAGGACCGTTTTTCTTGTGGTCATTCCAAGGGACTTCATTTCCCATTCTGTCCCCACTACAGCTAAGATATTCAGAAGCCTTTATGGTGTCGTATGGAATTTCTAGTCCAGATTTTTTATGAGGACACTGTCGTAAGCGATATTTAAATGGGTTTTTGAAAAAGCCTCCTGACTAGCTTGAGGAAGAACAATAAAAATAGCCCTGTGATCAGCCCACAGTCCCATCTAGTCCAATACTCTGTTCTCGGAGGAGAAACTGAGCTCAGCAGCCCTCTCCCCACTCTGTCCTGCTACTCTTCGGCAACTGATATTCAGCAGTTCAGTTCTTCCAGAGATGCAGTTTTTGCGATTTGCCATCCTGACTCATGGCAAATGGATAAACTTTCCCTCCTCCGTGAATTCGCCTGATCCTCTTTTAAAGCCTTCTTTTTATTAATGCATTTTATTTTAAGTATTGTTAGGGGCAAAAGCCCTCCTAAAATGGCTTAATATTTCAGATTATAATGCATCTGAGCTAGTGGCCATCGCAACACTTTGTGGCGGCGAATTCTATTGCCAATTCTTTTCCCCAAGTGACTGTGAGTTCTAGGATTATGGGAGAGTATAGTGTGTGGTTTTTTCCCATTGGCCTTCCCTTCCCTTTCTTTCTACTCTCTTTCGCCCCTTTATGGAAGCCTCTGTCGCCTGCTTTCCCCTCAGATCCCTGCTTCTCAGCAGATTGCTTATTCTGCAGCTGTTTTGCATCCAATGTCCTTGCCCCTCAAGCTTCTCATGCTTCTCAGAATCTCTCCCACTATTTCGCCTGCACTGCAAATCTGCTCTTGGCTCTAGGACAAATTTCTGTCCTCCCACAGAAGCTGAACTGCAAGCATTCGGACAGCTTTTTGCCCTGAGTAGCTGGAATGTTTGGGAGCATTCTGTGTCACCACGTCAGCTCAGCTAATGAGTGTCAGAGACATCATCATTATCATCAGAACAACGCAATATAAACTAATCTAGAGTTTCTAGTGTGCCGTAAGCGCACACTAGAATATTTCAGTACCTTCTAATATTTAGTTTATCATTATTATTTATTAAATTTCTATACCACCCTCTACCTGCAGGTCTCAGGGCGCTTCATGGGATAAAGCCACAATATGATAACACAAAATATGACCCAATATGACCCAAAAGACAAGGAGGAAATGACACATTAATCTTATCCTTTTAAAGACTGGATGGGCTTTAGGTTGAAGGGAAACCCTGTGTGTGAAGCCATCCTGTTGCGTAGCAGGCAACAGGACTGGCAACAAGGACCAAAATATACTTTTAAAATCTGGAAAGGTGTGCCCAGATGTTGTCTGGCTGTCAGGACTCTTAAAACCAAGCAGGCTGCATAGCAATGGTCCGACTGTCATGGTGATCTGAGGTAGAGGGCTTCTAAATAAACCTATGTCTGTATGCATAGGTGTCTGCAGCAATGTTTCGCAGGGTTTCCCCAAAGTAGGATCTCTCTTTTTGGACTACAATTCCCATCATTCCTGAACACTGCTAGCTAAGGATGATGGGAATTGTAGTTCAAACATTTATTTAGGAAACCCTGTTTCAGGGGGTGAGGAATAGTAGAACACCGAAAGGGAGGTGCAAGCTAGTTCTTCAGGAAAAAAAGAAAAGAAAAGAATACATTGCCTGTACATTTCACCTCATATCTCAGGCTCTACAGATCCTAGAATCTTACTCCTTTTTGAAAATGGAATCTGGGGATTATGGTTCAGCTGGATGACCCCTTGCCACCACTCCCTGCAGACACTTATATGGATTTGGCTATGAAACTGGTGCAAGCACTCCACGAGGGCATTTTCACACATTAGCACATCAGCTCTCGAATAGCTTCCATAATAGGCTAACTTATTCAGTGCTCAGTTGCTAAAAAGAGAAGTGCCAGGGAGGCGAGCCTTTCCACAACTCTGAAGCCCTCTTGGGTTCATTCCAGATGGGTCAGAGCAGGCCACACAGGAAATTCTGCCTTGCATGTTTTCAGATGCGCTCCATTATTGCTTCATATATTCCCAGGGCATTCAGAGAACGTGGGTTGTGTTGCGTGGTTGACCCTGCCGAGCCCCTGCTTCAGGTTTTGCCCTGACGGTAATATCAAGGGACAGGGCAAGTTGGGATCGAACCAGATGTGGGAAGCGGTGTTTGAGACAGAGGACATGGGTGCAGACCCAGGCACTCCTTTTTGTGCCACCTGTAAATGTTGTGAAATGGGCCTCAGAAGCTCTTGCTTCCGGGGCTGATTGTGCAACAGGATGAAAGAGTGGTACGCCATGTTGCTGCCTCTGAGAACCGAAGCACGCTGCGTTTGAGGCCTTGTGCCTGAAGCGCTGCAAAATTGCCACACCGTCATCCGCCCAGCCTCCCAGCTGCTGTGCTTTGCCTCCAATGCTAATGGCTTTTTAGCCTCTCTCTCTCTCTCCCTGACTCCCTGCTCACCCCCAGCCCGCCCTGTTGGGCCTGATTACTAATGAGAAGAGAGCCTGCCATGCTCTCCATCGCAATCACTCAAGCTTCCTTCTGGGAAAGTTCAGCAATTAACTTTGGGTGAAGATGCTTTTGAAGCGCACAAGGCATCTGAGAGCCAAAGGGGAGGAGGAGGAATGGAGTGGTGAACCCAGGGTTAGGGTGGGGTGAGGCACGCCGAACCCAAAGGCATTCCACAAATTGGAACAGGCTGGGGCTCCTGGGAAGGGAAAGGAGGGGGCCGTCCCATATGGCAACAACAGATGTTGCTTCCCTCCTCCGCCCACCCCCCCTTCTCCGTTGGATGCAGGGTCAGCCCAGTTCCAGAAGCACGAAGAAAAAGAAGACTACGCTCACTAAAACCAGAACTCCAAGGGTCAGAGGCATAAGAGAACAGAGGTCTTTCATGCAGCCTTAAGGAACTAGATTAGAAAGGTCTATGGAGTTATACGGTGCTGCAGTGGGCTGGGTAATCTGTGGGTCCCACGAAGGCTGGGGTTAACCATCATGCTGAGTAAACCGTAGATTGCTCTTGCTGTTATTACTGGTAGAGGCGGGTTATTACTGGTAAAGGTAAAGGGACCCCTGACCATTAGGTCCAGTCGTGGCCAACTCTGGGGTTGCGGTGCTCATCTCGCTTTATTGGCCGAGGGAGCCAGCGCACAGCGTACAGGTCATGTGGCCAGCATGACTAAGCCGCTTCTGGCGAACCAGAGCAGTGCACGGAAACACCGTTTCCCTTCCCGCCAGAGCGGTACCTATTGATCTACTTGCACTTTGACGTGCTTTCGAACTGCTAGATGTGCAGGAGCAGGGACCAAGCAATGGGAGCTCACTCCGTCGCGGGGATTCAAACCGCCGACCTTCTGATCAGCAAGCCTTAGGCTCTGTGGTTTAACCCACAGTATTGTTATTACTGGTAGAGGCAGGCAAATGGCATGGCTGTCTCTATTTGGTCATTAGCTTTCTGGGAAACATCTGGCCAGCCACTATTGGAGCGAGAAAGCTGGACTCAGCAGTAGCCTAGGAAAGCAGGGTGGCACAGGGGGTTGCAGGACAGCATGGGGGCTGGAGGGTGGTGGAGCCACTGTCCGTTCCTCAAAGAGCCTCCCCCCCCCAAAAAAAAAACCTCAATAAGTTTGACTGATCTCCGTAAAAAGCTCAACAACTTTGGGCAATCTCTCGCTGCTAGGACTCTGCTGTCTGATTCAGCAGAGGCTGCTCTTATTTGTAGGAGGGCAAAACATGGGAGGCCCCTGCTGTGGTCTCCTTGTGTGGGAATTAGTTGGTCTGGAGAGCACACTTCTCCTTGTTGTATAAAGTTTTCAAAACCCTCCACCGCTCAGAACTAGAGCAACTCTCCAGTGCTAGGCCTGGCTGTCAAGTCTAATGCTCACCGCTGGCTGGGTCCATTTGCCTGCCTTACTCTCACTCCTGCTGTAGTAAACAGGACCCTGGGTTTGCCCCAGGCAGCAAGACAGAAGAAACTTCTGCAAATGGAAGGCACATCCAAACCTGAAGGAGGGACAATCCCCAGCTGCATATTGCCTTGCTGCCCTGGAGCTCTTAGAGTTGGCAAGTAGAGTCTGGCAGCCCTAGACGCCATCACAAATTAGAGGAGCAGAAACCATTTTTCCAGGTGTGGGAAAATAGCAAAATTTGCCTGCCTGCTATTACAAAAAGAAAAAGACTGTCTGCACAGCTGATACATGCAGGAATAGGACAGATTGAGGATAGAGTAAAAATGTGTGTGTGTCTGTTTTAGGGGACTCTGTATACTGGTGCTGTTGGAAAAACAAGTGTCATTAATGGCATAGATGGGAGATATGTATTCCTGGCCACAGTATAAGTCAAGGCAGGGCCCTATTCTATTTCAGCCTGCAAACCTATACCCACTTCCCTGGGAGTAAGCCTCACTGAGTTTATTTCTCAGCATATGTGCATGGGATTGTTGCTGCTCATTTCCTTTTGGCTACACAGGAAACTGAAGGAGATGTACAGTACTATTCTGCTGAGCTGTTTCTGCATCACCAAGGAATAGGGATGTTCATAGGCGCCGACTCCATGGGGCTTGAGGGGGCCCGAGCCCCCTCAAAAAATCGTTTGGGGGGGGCTCCGCCCCCCCAATAATCTCCGGCGCCCCTCCAGCAGAGCGCCATCGCCGCCCCTCCCCCAGCCCAAAATGCACAGGGTCGGGCTGCATGCCTCCTGCCCTCCCTCCCGAGCAAAAGCTCCACCCAATTTCCTTCGGAGCTGATTAATAGGCGCAGCACGCTCTCCCCTATTCGCTCACGAGGAGGCGGCGCCACTTTATTTGCATATTCATGAGCTTATTTATTATTCATGAGCTGTCCCGGGGCCCCCCAATATTTTTTATAAGTCCGCGTCCCTGGGGATGTTTCTGGTCTGTGTCTGGCTCACAAGTTTGTGTTCCTTCACAAGTCTGCTCTATCCAGTCTCCGTATCAATCTGCAATGCATGTTGTTGTTGTTGTTAACCCTACAAAAATAGCCCTGTTGCCCTCGCAGAAGTCTTTGCATGGGTTGAACCTGGCCCGAGAGACTGACGTTTTCAAAATGTAAACAAGTTTGATACCCTCAAATACATCCCCATAAGAAGGGAAGGGCCCCCACAGCTCAGCGACAGAACACATGCTTGGCACGAAGAAGGTCCCAATTGCAGCCTGCAGCCCTTCCAGTTAAATGACCAGGAATTTGGTGATGGGAAAGACCTCTGCTGGAGACCCTGAAGAGCTCTTGTTAGTCGGTGTAGGCTGTAATGCTGGACTAAAGGTAAAGGAACCCCTGACAGTTATGTTCAGTCACAGACAACTCTGGGGTTGCGGCGCTCATCATGCTTTACAGGCCGAAGGAGCCGGCGTTTGTCCGCAGACAGTTTTTCCAGATCATGTGGCCAGCATGACTAAGCTGCTTCTGGTGAAACCAGAGCAGCACACAGAAACTCTGTTCACCTTCCCGCTGGAGTGGTACCTATTTATCTACTTGCACTTTGAAGTGCTTTCAAACTGCTAGGTTGGCAGGAGCAGGGACCGAGCAACGGGAGCTCACCCCATCGCGGGGATTCGAACCGCTGACCTTCTCATTGGCAAGCCCCAGGCTCTGTGGTTTAGACCACAGCGCCACCTGCATCCCGTGCTGGACTAGATGGGCCCAAATTCCTGGTCTGAACTCAGCGTCTTCCTAGGTTTGCAAGATCCATTTCCCGGCAGGACCCATTATAACTGTGCCAAACCAATAGCTTCTGTATCAGACACATCAGCCCACGTCAGTTACAGGGAGTGGGGGGAAAACAGACACCGTGATTATTAAATAGGTGCTCCGGGAAGGAATGTGCTGTGGCAGTTGAAACTTAACAGAATCAAGCTAGGAGTTTCCTTGTTACTGAGCCGACGCGGAGCCAATTTTGTGATGTGGGAAAGCATCTCATGACTGAACGTTGTTGTTGTTTTCCTCCTCCCCTCCCCTCCCTAAAGCTTATCTCCTGTACCAGCCTATGTGAGCAGAGAGGGGTGGGGAAGATGCAGGCAAAGAACACAGCACATTGTATGCCAGCTGAGGACATATTAGCAATCAGCGTTTGAGGCTGTGCATGTAAGAAGCAGAGCAGTTAAGTAATGGAGCAGGCTGCTGTACTCTTGCAGCAAGCCGCATGGTGTCTTCGCAGGTACGTATTTTGTTGTACTTCATGAAATGAAGTACTAACAAGAATTCTTTCAAAGCTTTAATTCTATCACGCAATAACAAGCTATCACTCGGCTTTGGAACACACTTTTAAAAGAAAAGCCTGGCTAGCTTTGCAGACACCTTTTAATTGAATAACTTTCTAAAGAAATGCCTGAAGTAACTGATATTATAGTTGAAGTCTTGTTTATTCTGTTATATTTTACTCCCAGGAAGATACATTTATCCTAAATAAGGTAGACCTTTTAAAATACGATCCCATTGAAATCCCAAGATGAAATTTTGCAGGTAACTCTTAGAAATATTAAAGAATCAATAGAAATTTTCTGGAAATTTTTAATCAGATTACTTTTTTAAAATCACCTTTTTTTTAAAAAAAATGACATTTTGTAACTTACGTTTAAAATTTAGAGTAAGTCCATCGTGTGACATATCATATTAAAGACCATGAAGTTCTGAAGAGATTGGTGTTTTTAGTTTTGACATGAGTCCACAATGTGATGCAGCAACAAGCAAGCAAGCAAACAAACAAACAAACAAAAGCTAATGTTATTCTAGGCTGCATCAACAGCAATATAGTGTCCTGATCAAGGGAAGTAATAGTACTGCTCTATTCTGCCTTGGTCAGACCACACCTGGAGTTCTGGGCGTCACAATGTAAGAAAGTTATTGGCAAGCTGGAACATGTGCAGAGGAAGGTGACCTAGATGATAATGGTTCTGGAACCAAGCATTAAGAGGAACGCTTGAGGGAGTTGAGTATGTTTAGCCTGAAGAAGAGATAACTGAGAGGTCACGTGGAAGATGGAACAAGTTTATGGTTTTTTGTTTTGCTGCTCCAGAGGGTAGGCTCTGAACTACAGGGTTCAAACAGCAAGAAAGGAAAGTCTGACTAAACATTAGGAATAACTTTATGATAGAAAGAGCTGTTTTACAGTGGAACGGACTGCCTGAGGAGGTGGTCGATAGACTCTCCTTCACTGGAGGTTTTTTAACAGCTGGTATGGTCATCTCTCTTAAGAAGGATGCGGGTGGCGCTGTGGTATAAACCACTGAGCCTCTTGGTCTTGCCGATCAGAAGGTCGGTGGTTCGAATCCCCACAACAGGGTGAGCCCCCGTTGCTCGGTCCCAGCTCCTGCCAACCTAGCAGTTCAAAAGCACACCAAAAGTGCAAGCAGATAAATAGGTACCGCTCCGGTGGGAAGGTAAACGGCATTTCAGTGCGCTGCTCTGGTTTCGCCAGAAGCAGCTTAGTCATGCTGGCCACATGACCCGGAAAAACTGTCTGCAGACAAACGCCAGCTAACTCGGCCTGTGAAGCAAGATGAGCGCTGCAACCCCAGAGTCGTCCGCAACTGGACTTAACTGTCAGGGGTCCTTTATCTCTTAGGGATCCTAGGCAACTAGGATGATGAAAGGTCTAGAAACCAAGCCTTATGAGGAATGGTTGAAGGAGCTGGGTATGTTTGGCCTGGAAAAGGGGAGACTGAGAGGAGCTATGATAGCCATCTTCAGATATCTAAAGGGCTGTCACGTGGTGGGTGGAGCAAGCTTGTTGTCTCCTGCTCTGGAGGGTAGGACTCAAACCAATGGATTCAAGTTAGAAGGAAGGAGATTCCAACTACAGGAAGAACTTTCTGACAGTAAGAGCTGTTCAGCTGTGCAACGGTCTCCCCCAGGGGATTGTGGACTTTCCTTCCTTGGAGTTTTTTAAGCAGAGGTTGGATGGCCATCTGTCATGGATGCTTTAGCTGAGATTCCTGCATTGCACTAGACTAGACAACCCTCGTTGTAGAGGGGCTTCCGACTCTACAACTCTCTGATTCTACTGCTTCCAGATTCCTTGGAGGAAGCCATGTCTGTTTAAAGCAGCATCATAGATATATGGAGTAAATATGGTCTTGGCTAGACGCACCTATGTCCCTGTCACAATCACATGGGCCCTCTTAGCAGAATGGGCAAAAGATGTCGTGTGGGTCCCTGTGGTGTGGCCCTTTGGTTCTCTGGGGCCCTGGCACACCCCATTCCCAGAGGGCCACATGCAACACAATCATGGCCTTTCCTCCGCTTGCTGCCCTCTTCAAGCTCCCCTACAAACCGACCATAATTAGCCAGCGCTATTCAGGTCTAACGGTACAGAGTTTACCTCCTCCAACTAATGTGTGCATATCACTCCTAATCTGTCTCCATGACAACGTTGTTTGACATCTTGGCTAGCTAGCGTAGGTTTTATACATATATATCCAAATACACCCACTTCCACAACAGCTGGGTGGTTTTTCGTTCTACAGCAGCTAATTCCCCTGTCTGTAATTAAGACAAGAGGCATTGCTCCAGAAGAACACAGCCTCAAGCCCAACTCAGGTTCAGCCATTTTGGGGTGTTTTTCGAGCATACTTAACTTGGAAGTAAGGTCCCATGAAAGAAGTGGGCTCCATAGATTTATTTAAGTATGTGACAGAGTAATCAGATTTTCTTGATGGTGTGAGCTGTTCAATAGTCAAACATTGCCATACAAACTGCACAATAATGTGCATTCATTGCTGGATTCAGGTGTCTTTTCGTGGTGCTGTACACACAACACTAATTATTATTATTATTATTATTATTATTATTATTATTATTATTATTATACCCTGCCCGTCTGACTGGGTCACCCAAGCCACTCTGGACAGCTTTCAGCATATGCAGAAACATAATAAAACATCAAACATTAAAAACTTCCCTATACAGGGCTGCTGTCAGATATCTTCTAAAGGTTGTATAGTTACTTATCTCATCTGATGGGAGGGCGTTCCACAGGGCGGGTGCCACTACCGAGAAGGCCCTTTGCCTGGTTCCTTGTAACCTTACTTCTCACAGCAAGGGAACTGCCAGAAGGCCCTCGGCACTGGACCTCAGTGTCTGGGCTGAACAATGGGGGTAGAGACACTGTTAGAAAACACCCTGGGGTGCCCCTGCAGCCCCCGAACTCCGAACGTCCCCCGGTATGCGCAGCTCTGGAAAAGGCATTTCCCTTCTTCTCCAGTGCACTTCAGTAACATATATCAAATGATATATGCACACTAATCTTCTAGCATAACACAGCAAGAAGCATGAGACATCATAGAGCTAATCTACGTATTTATCTACACACTATGTACAGACAAAGGAGTCATAGTGTCCTCTCTCTCCAGCTCTGAGAGAAGAACAAGTAAAAGCAAGAGTACCGTACAATAGTACATACAGCGGAAGAGATAAGACTGTCATCCTTTCCCACACTCTTCCCAGACAGGCATGTGGTTTACACCAATCTCATCTGCAGCATTGGAGGTGTGAAATACTAACAGACACTCCTTCAGGTATACTGGGCGGTGCCTGTTTAGGGCTTTAAATGTCAGCACCAAAACTTTGAATTGTGCTCGGAAACACACTGGGAGCTAATATAGATCTTTTAGGACTGGTGTCCTGAAAGCCACATTCTGGTCCAGCTGCCACATTCTGGATGAATTGTAGTTTCTGAGTCACCTTCAAAGTCATCCCCACATTGTCCTTGTCTCCCACTATTGGTCAATCCAAAGTACATTCTGCTGGGACGGAGAATTGACTTTTCTAGTATGCATGGGTACACAGAGAGCACTTTTCCCAGGTCACCTCCTACTGGGGCAGACCTAGTGACATGGCAGGGCTGGGCCACTTGCCCTCACCATGTTTAACTTGCCTGTGAATGAAATAGGATGCACTGCAGTAACCGAGCCGCCTCCGTATACTGATATATATACCTAAGGTATATCAGTACATCGACACACCAGTTTCCAGTCCCGCCCTTTCGAAAGACAGTGATAAATAATTTGGTTTTGTTTTTGTTTTGTTTTTTTAAAAAAGTCTGTGGAAACGCTAATTGAGGGGTGGGGAATAGAGAACACCACTGCTCACTAGTTCGAAACTGTGCCCACCTGTGTGTATGGACAACATAGATAGCAGCTTCCACTTTGGATGACATTGTCACATGAAGGTGTGTACAATTGCAAACTGCTATGCACAAAAACGCACTGTGGAAAAGCGACCCCTCTTCACACAGCCTTGTAGGTTTTCAAGCAGAAAACCTATCAAGTGGGTCTCCTACATCCCAACTCACTGATTCCATTTAAGGATGCAACCTTCACATTTTTAGCTAGCATCCCCGCTGCCCCAAATTTAAAAACAAAACAAAGCTGGAAACACAACATATATGTGTGAAAGCCACATATACTACTGGATTTCTTCTTTTTTAATCATATGATTTGTAAGCAGAAGTTGTTGAGAGAAGTTTGTTATGGTATTAGCTTTGGTTCGCATCTCTGACAGCTCTTGCCATGATGACCCTAGAAAACATGGTTATTTAAATCATAATAAAAAAGGCAAGATACTATGCTTGCATTAGTTCAATTCTGTTGGTGAGATTTAGCCCCATCTTTTCCTCATCCTGCTGCTTTTTGACCTCCATTGCCCAGATATGGTTGCAGTGTCACAGTGCTGAAGTGACAGTAGATGTGACAACTGGGAGAATCCCCTTTTTAGGGTTTAGGGAAGATAGTAGGTCTAAGAAGCAACCCGATCCCTCCAGAGGATCCCTCCCTTGTCTGCTTTCTTCATTCCTACTATAATGCACAATGCCTCAAGGCTCTGTTTACACTTTTTACCCAGTCCTGCTTTCTCCTTGACTCTTCTTCAGCTTCATGTCTCTCTCTGCTATCTATCGGTTTCCTCAGGTTTCTGCTTTTAAGGCAACTGGCTCCTTCCTTTAGCTGCTCTGTCTCTTGACCCAGGGCTGGCGTCAGAGGTACGTTCCTGCAAGAGGCCAGTGATGACCCTCCAAGCCTCTTCTGCTTTCCACTTTCTGGGCCTCTTCACCCACCGTTTCTGAGCCTAGAAACAGCGAGCAGAGCGTGGAGGAACACCCTTCATGTTCCTTGCACAGTTGTGTCGATTGGGCCCACAGAAAGGGGGCAAAAGGAATGGGCAGTGATGAGGAAGAGGGAGAGGTCCATTCAGGGCATCTTGCTGCCCACAGGCCCTCCAAACTCTAGAGCCATCATGGGCTTTGTTAAGTTGTGGGCGAACATATCAGATGACACAGCGATTCTTCCAAAGCAGCTCTTTACAGTGGTACCTCGCAAGACGAATGCCTCGCAAGACAAAAAACTCGCTAGACGAAAGGGTTTTTTGTTTTTTGAGCTGCTTCGCAAGACGATTTCCCCTATGGGCTTGCTTCGCAAGACGAAAAACGAAAACGTCTTGCAAGTTTGTTTCCTTTTTCTTAACACCGTTAATACAGTTGCGACTTGACTTCGAGGAGCAACTCATAGAACGCGGTGTGGTAGCCTTTTTTGAGGTTTTTAAAGACTTTGGCGATTTTTGAAGCTTTTCCAAAACTTTCCCGACACCGTGCTTCGCAAGACGAAGAAAATCGCAAGACGACAAAACTCGCGGAACGAATTAATTTCGTCTTGTGAGGCACCACTTTATTTGTAAGCTGAAACAGAACTGAACTGAGGAGCTCAGTCAGCCTGCTTATATAGAGCTCCAGTACCTCGTTACTGTAGCAACTTTCTAAAACTATCCAATCACTGAACGTCACTTTCGATCCTTCATTTGCATAACTATCTACAGTATCCCCCTGCTGGCCCAGGGTGAGAACTTCAGTACATAACAGGCTTGGTCAGCCTCCCTAGTGCCCCTCTCTTGTTTCCCCAGAGGAGAGAGCCTCTTTCCTTCTTACACACTATGATGTTCTTCCAACCCCTTGGCCTTCTGATTACTCTATCCTTGCATCAGTTCCTTTATGCACCTGTTTCCTCACAACTCATTCTGTGCAGCGGTTGTGATGGAAACACCAGCTGTATGAAATTGTGCATCTTACCCATTCAGCAATCTGTGTGCCATTGGAGTACTCAGAGGGAAATGCAGTTGTCTGCAACAGAAGTGCTACTGTTTTGTTTTAATTCTGTTGGCGTTAAAATATGAGTTAGGCAAGTAAAGTAAATTGGATCCAGAGAGTGACAGAAGAACCATACACGATGGACGTAGTCTTCAACTCACTTAGCAGGGGAACAGTATTTTGGTATGGTCAGTGAAATGTTAAAATGTCTCCTGTGCTAGTACCAGCAGCATCCTGGGCTGCCCAACCTTTAAGTCTATTACTATTGCTATTACTATTGCTTCTGCTACCAATACTATGACCCATTTGCTCCTTCTTTGTACCCTTTCTTCAACCTCCTTGCCTCCTGGCTTCTTCTCCTTTAATTCATCTCCATCCCATAACCTCTTCACTGGCCTCAATTTATTATCAGTTTTAACCCCATCGAAATGAACAACAACAACAACAACAATAATAATTTATTATTTATACCCCGCCCATCTGGCTGAGTTTCCCCAGCCACTCTGGGCGGCTTCCAAATCAAGTGTTAAAAACAATACAGCATTAAATATTAAAAACTTCCCTAAACAGGGCTGCCTTCAGATGTCTTCTAAATGTCAGATGGTTGTTTATTTCCTTGACCCCTGATGGGAGGGTGTTCCACAGGGTGGGCGCCACTACCAAGAAGGCCCTCTGTCTGGTTCCCTGTAACCTCACTTCTCGCAATGAGGGAACCGCCAGAAGGCCCTCAGTGCTGGACCTCAGTGTCCGGGCTGAACAATGGGGGTGGAGACGCTCCTTCAGGTATACAGGACCGAGGCTGTTTAGGGCTTTAAAGGTCAGCACCCACACTTTCCCAGTCCTGCACAAACTCTAAACTGCAAACTGTTTGATTCTTTTATTCCAATTCCAAGTCCCCACCACCAGCTACTTGGCCAGTGTGGAAGGTTTTGCTGCCACAAACACAATAGAATATGGAATATGGAAACATTCTTTGCAAATGGTTTATTTTTCCAGAAGGAAGGCCAATGGGGTCATTTTAGGGTTGGGGGTAATATCGCTATCACAGACTATCTAGCCACAGTTTATATGAGGGGGCCATGGGCCAGAAAGTGATGCCTTTTACCCGTTTTAAAGTCTGTTTGGCCTCTATTTCAGCATTGCTTGCTGCTCAGAGGACTTCTAAAGCCTAGCGCTTCTGGGAAGAGCTGTAAGGATTTATCTAGAAGATCCTGCAAAGTCAACTCTGACTGCAATTCTTTGCCCCATTTGCACAATACTCCTGCAATTTCCTCTCGGCGCATTATCCGCTCCTCATGGGATGCGATGGAGAGATCAGAGGGAAGGCCTTGTTGTATAGCTTTGTCGCTTCTCCCTATCTAAAGCAGGGAGTTGAAATTGACAATAGTCCTTTCTGAAATCCAGGCAAGATGTGCCCAGAGTGGAAAGCATGCAGCCTTCTCAAAAGCTGTGCCTTTTAAAAAGGGGAAGGTCAACAAAATGGTGAGCATTGTCATAGACATGGGGGGGGGGAGGATGTTTTGCTATTGATCACCATTTTGGGGGCCTGAAAGCACCAGACCAGCATTCCCTTGCTGAGTGCTACACTGGAGAAGCCGTCAGCTTCCAATTACGGTATTTATTTACCTTGCATTGTCATTCATTGGTGAGATCACTCACCGCATCACCAATCTGTGACATGAATTCTGTGCAACCATGCAACTGTGCAGCGGTTGTGATGGAAACACCAGCTATGTGAAATTGTGCATCTTATCCATTCAGCAATCTGTGTGCCATTAAAATACTCAAAAAGAAATGCAGTTGTCTGCAACAGAAGTGCTACTGTTTTGTTTTAATTCTTTTGGCGTTAAAATATGAGTTAGGCAAGTAAATTAAATTGGATCCAGAGAGTGACAGAAGAACCATACATGATGGACATAGTCCTGAACTCACTTAGCAGGGGAACAGTATTTTGGTATGGTCAGTGAAATGTTAAAATGTCTCCTGTGCTAGTACCAGCAGCATCCTGGGCTGCACAATCTTTCCCCTACCTTACAGCTTGGCATCACCGTGCTGTGGTCTAAACCACTGAGCCTCTTGGGCTTGCTGAAGGGAACGTTAGCAGTTCGAATCCCCGTGACGGGGTGAGCTCCCGTTGCTCGGTCCCAGCTCCTGCCAACCTAGCAGTTCGAAAGCATGGCAGTGCAAGTAGATAAATAGGTACCACTGCAGCAGGAAGCTAAATGGCATTTCCGTGTGCTCTGGCTTCTGTCACAGTGTTTCATTGCACCAGAAACAGTTTGCTGGCCACATGACCTGGAAAGCTGTCTGTGGACAAACGCCGCCACCCTCAGCCTGAAAGTGAGATGAGCAGAGCAACCCCATAGCCACCTTTGACTGGACTTAACCGCCCAGGGGTCCTTTACCTTTTACCTTTGCCTGCCCCTCCATTCATATTCACATATATACATCCCCAACATGGCCTTTTATCGCATTTTCCAAGAAGCAGGGCTGAGACAAGCAGCAGCTCACCTCCTCCTCAGATAGCTCAGTCGGTCGAGCATGAGACTCTTTATTTCGGGGTCATGGGTTTGAGCCCCACGTTGCGTGAAAGATTCCTTGCATTGCTGGGAGTTTGACAAGATGGTCCTCATGGTTCCTTCCAACTCCACAGTTCTGTGATTCTAGATGGGTTACACTTGGGAAGACAGGCGAACTAATACCAGTGTACTGGAAGAAGCAAAGATCACCTGTGTTGAAGCAATGATTCTTCAACATCAACTTCGTTGGACTGGTCATGTTGTGCAGATTTCTTCCAAAGCAACTACTCTATTCTGAACTTAAAAATGGAAAGTGTAATGCTGGTGGTCAACAAAAGAGGTTTAAAGACTGTCTCAAGGCAAATCTAAAAAAATGTAGTATAAACACTGACAACTGGGAAACACTGGCCCGCAACTGCTCCAGTTGGAGAACAGCCTTTACCAAAGGTGTCATGGGCTTTGAAGACACTCGAACTCAGGACACAAGGGAGAAATGTGCTGAGAGGAAGGCACGCTTAGCAAATCCATACCGTGATTAATTCCCACCCGGAAACCAATGTCCCCACTGTGGAAGGACGTGTGGATCCGGAATTGGCCTCCACAGTCACTCACGGACTCAATGTTAAAACCGTGTTTATGGAAGACAATCTTACTCGGCTATGAGTGATCGCCAAAGAAGAAGAAACATCCAAGGAAAAGAAGATAAGGGAGTGATGAAGGGTTGTCCTTTACAGGGCACATCTTGCAAGTTAGCAGCCTTTTCTTCTTCTTTTTGTTCCCAATTTTATACCAATGCAATAAGGGGAGATAGATAAAGCAAAAAACAGCTTGTGGATGGGAGGGAAAGAAAATGAGAAACAGGAAAGTAGGGGGAGAAACAGAGGAAGCAAGTCTGTGATTCACCAAGTCTCACGCTTGAGCCTCCCAAGAACCAACCTATGAGTCTTTCAAAGAGGAAGGCCATAAACCTTGGTTTCCCTGATAGTGCCACTCATCAACACATTTGGGAGGCAGTGAGTAGCCCTCACAGGTGGAAAGATGAGAGGTAGCAGCTATAGCAGCATCTGAACAGCCACCCAGCTAGCATCAATGAGGAAAGGAACAGAAACAAAAGGAGGAAGGGAAGATTGGGGCATTTGCTGCTCCCCTCAAGGAGCTGCAACATTATTATTTTTTGACAAAATCAAAGAGGGAGGCCAGCTTGCTTATTCATATCTGCCATGGCTGTTTTGCCCCTGACCTTGTCAGTTTGCGAATGCCATTTCTGTTATCTTCTCCTTCTATTTTACACGCATCTTCCTGCTCTTCGGAGACGCTCCTCTTGTGATTTCCCCATCGTGCAGGTGGCGGTGATTCTCTGCCAGGTTGTCAGACATAAAAAATCACAGGATTAGTTATAATACGGAGCTTGATGGATTTATGGGTGGCATCTTACAAGGGGCTGGGCCACAAGTGCGTAGGAAGGAGGCTCCTTTTGTAAGCCAGTACTACTTCAATCGAGTTGCCTGCAGAGGTCACAGAAGAATTTCTGCTCAAATCTATCCCGTGAGTTCCTGCCCCACCCCCCTTTTTGTGTTTTCTTTTCCCTTGGCTCTCCAAGGCAATTTTTCTCAAAGTATTAGGCAGGTCTCCATAAGGAAACATGGACTATTGCCAAGGCAGGCAAATGAATGGGCCAGGAAGCACAGCGCAAGCCACGGCTTCCTGCTTGGTGCAATAGATTGTGTAATAGCCACCCTGCGTACTGAGTCTCACTTTCGACACAAGAGTTTGCATCTCTAAGAGCCAATGTTTTAGAGGGACTTGCCCTTTAGAGAAATAAATTGCCCCTTTGTGGAGGGGTATGTGCATGAATGATGGGGGCAGGGAAGGAGTAATTGGAGTGCCCCGATTGGCAGGGTTATTATGGGTATTTTATATAGGCTGTAAGCCACCCAGAGTGGCTGGGGAAACCCAGCCAGTGGTTGGGGTATAAATAATAAAATTATTATTATATGGCGCTGTGGGTTAAACCACAGAGCCTAGGACTTGCCAATCAGAAGGTCGGCGGTTCGAATCCCGCGACGGGGTGAGCTCCCATTGCTCGTTCCCTGCGCCTGCCCACCTAGCAGCTTGAAAGCACATCAAAGTGCAAGTAGATAAATAGGTACCGCTCCGGCGGGAAGGTAAATGGCGTTTCCGTGCGCTGCTCTGGTTTGTCAGAAGCGGCTTAGTCATGCTGGCCACATGACCCGGAAGCTGTACGCCGGCTCCCTCGGCCAATAAAGCGAGATGAGCGCCACAACCCCAGAGTCGGCCATGACTGGACCTAGTGGTCAGGGGTCCCTTTACCTTTACCTTTAAGGCCAAGCCTTACCTTTACCTTGGAGATGGTCAAGCCAGGTAAGGAGATGGGGCAACAGATGTCTCAAGGCTGTTGCCCTTCCTTGGCCACTTCCTGTCCATCAAGGTTTGAGTTGCCATACCAGCTTGCCATCCCAACTGATGGTGCTGTTGCTTAATCATAGAATTGTAGAATTGGAAGAGACCCTCAGGGTCATTTATTCCAACCCCCTGCAATGCTGGAATCACATTATAAAACACCCTGATTATGGATGAGGAGGTGGACTTGGTGTGTATTACCGAGACATGGGTGGGTGAGCTGGGCCATAAGGGCCTGGCCCAGCTGTGTCCCCATGGATCTGCAATACAGTGCCAGCTAGGGATGCCAGAAAATCCCAGTGGCAATGGAAACGGCTGCAGAAATTGCTACTGATGACATAGTCACGCGTTGTTACTCCATGTGAATGTAAGCAGCATTTGTTGGCATCAGATCCTTCCCCCCAAAAGCTGTGAATATTATGTAATTGTTGTTGTTGTTTAGTTGTTTAGTCGTGTCCGACTCTTTGTGACCCCATGGACCAGAGCCCGCCAGGCACTCCTGTCTTCCACTGCCTCCCGTAGTTTGGTCAGACTCATGCTGGTAGCTTTGAGAACACTGACCAGCCATCTCGCCCTCTGTCGTCCCCTTCTCCTTGTGCCCTCCATATTTCCCAACATCAGGGTCTTTTCCAGGGAGTCTTCTCTTCTCATGAGGTGGCCAAAGTACTGGAGCCTCAGCTTCAGGATCTGTCCTTCCAGTGAGCACTCAGGGCTGATTTCCTTCAGAATGGATAGGTTTGATCTTCTTGCAGTCCATGGGACTCCCAAGAGTCTCCTCCAGCACCATAATTCAAAAGCATCAATCAATTAATGATGTTATTGAAGAGAAGATTCTTCACCTATCTCAGCTGCAAAGGAAGGCAGGGGTGGGGGGGCGCACTGGGTGTCAGGGGGGATTGCAGGAGGGCATAGGGGGCTGTAGGGCTGCTGGGCATCACCAGGGAATGCAGAATAGTAGGGTAGCTGCAGGGCAGCACGGGGGTTGCTGGGCATCACAGTCTTTTCTCACACGGTGCCTTTTGGTGCTGAAGGTCCAAATGGGCCCATTTGGGTTTCGTCTATCTGGCACCCTAATTGGCTTTTCTGCATGGCTATCCAGAAATGCAACGGAGCTGCGGAAGTATGCTTTTTTTCACCTCCTTTGCCGGCCCAGGGCAGCCACGATTATACACTCAAACCTGTGCTCTGTCAAATATGCGCCCCTGTCCTCTGGTCTGTTTCATTGCTTGCCATTCCCTGGAAAAGTAGAGAGATGCACAAGCTGTACAGTGCCCAAGAGAGTACTCAGGAGTGATGGAGTCCAAGGCTCATCCCATCTCACAGTTCCATAGCGAGACCATCTGCCATGACAGTCAGAAACTCTGCCACAGCATTCAGGAATCCTTCTGATTCCATTCATCTCTGGGGACAGACCATCTGAATTCGTCCCCTACACCTGCAGGGGGGAACTACCACTGCCAAACCAATCCTCACCATGGAATGAACCATCCGTAGCAATGGGGGTCTTAAGTCTATCAGCTGGTCGTTTCTAACCCATTCTGCTTCAAAAACTGGGCCGAGAGTGCAGCTTGCCAATGGTGTACTGAGATAGCCCTAGGTTGTCATGGCGGCCATGAAGTCCTGAGCTGAGCCAGATAAGGCAGCCATAGTGTGAATTTTCTCCAAAACCATCTCTGAGCTCACCTCCACCAGCTCAAGCAGAGGAGGTCATTGGGCAGTGGGGTGAGTAGTACAAAATCCCTGTATTGTTTCTTCAGCTCAACACTGGAAGCAAATCTCCAAATCCACCTGCCTAAGATATGGGTCTCCTGGTCAGAAAGTTGGAATTTCTATGAAGGGTGCCCCCCCCCCGCCAATCATCCAACCTGTGTTGGAGTTAGGGATGTAACATGCTGTCAATTTCCTTGCTAACATGCATTCGTTAAAGAAAGGACATTCTCCATCTCGCTGCTGCTTGCATTTAGCATCACAAACCACAATTCAGTTCGTTTTGTTTTTTCACTGCTGAGTCTTTACATAATTAATATCATCATGTTTTCCTTTCGTATTGGCTCTAGAGGCAGACATGCCTTATCCCCTCAGGAGGCTAAAGAGATGCCCAGCAAAACTACCTGGGGCGGAGAGAGCTTCCATATGTCTGATGCTCAGGCAAGGGCAAGTACTGATGACTGAGCAAGCGTCTTACATTTTGGAGAAAAAGAAATTGCAGTTATAGTGCAAACCTAGATATGTCTGCTCAGAAGTCCCGTGGAATTCAATGGTACCTATTCCCAGTAAGTGTATAGGATTGCAGCCTTAAATATTTAACAGTTTTATTAATAAATCTTATTACAGTGGTACCTCGAGTTACAGACGCTTCAGGTTACAGACACTTCAGGTTACAGACTCCACTAACCCAGAAATAGTACCTCAGGTTAAGAACTTTGCTTCAGGATGAGAACAGAAATCACACGGCGGCAGCGGGACGCCCCATTAGCTAAAGTGGTACCTCAGGTTAAGAACAGTTTCAGGTTAAGAACGGACCTCCAGAGTGAATTAAGTTCTTAACCTGAGGTACCACTGTACATACATACATACATACATACATACATACATACATACATACAATATATCTCCCCTCTGTCTCAGACTACATATACATCCCTTCCTCTATCACAAACAACAATATCCACAGGAATTTTTCCAAGGGAGAAGGATTTTTCCAGGAAGGCATTTTTTTTCTTGTTGGTGGGGCCAAAGTAAAACACTGGGTTGGCTAATTTCTCACAACAAAATGAGAAGAATTGTATCTGTACATTTTTGCTTCACATTTCAGGTTCTAAGAATGCTAGAAACAGCATTTTGTTTTGTTAGAAATGAAAGCTGGGAAACTGGGAATTATCATTCATCCTGGAGTCACCAAAAGCAGCCTTTATGGCACCTGAGGGCACCAGGTTGGCAACCCCTGCTTTAACAGAGTTGGTAGATACGCCATCAACTACAATAGCTAAAAGCAGGAATGTTCGCATACAGACTCAGCATAACATTGCCAAAAACTGGGAGCAAACAGCGAGGGGTGCCTGTATTGCTCATGCTCTGCTTTGAACACTTTTTCTGACACAGCTACTCTGATCTGGCACGGCAGTTCTTTCATTCTGAAATCAATGCAAAATTGTGCTATTTTTTATGACTGTTCTGTCCTTGAAGCAGAATTTCAGGTTTGCCGGCACAAATTTTCCCTCCAACTCTGAGCGTAGAACTGCAGGACTCCACGAAAATACTTTACAGAAAATACTTGGAAGTCAAACAGCTTAGTTCCCAAATGTTTTGGCTCCCGAACGTTGCAAACCCAGAAGTGACTGTTCCAGTTTGTGAACTATTTTTGGAAGCCGAGCGTCCGACGCGGCTTCTGCGACTTCCGATTTGCTGCAGGAGCTTCCTGCAGCCAATCAGAGGCTGCGCTTTGGCTTTCAAATGTTTTGGAAGTCGAATGGACTTCCGGAATGGATTTCTCTTGCAGAACCTCCAGAGTGTCCCATATTCTGATTGCTGCTCTAGCCTGCAATGCCCTAACACAATCTTGTGGCTTCTGTGGAAAATCTAAACAAAATCGTATCATCGGGGCATGTGAAGGGAAAAGACATCAGCATTTTATCTGGGCTAGCCCCAACCTGAGTCAGCCTAACTTGCGTTCTCTAACCACTCCATCCCAGCCAAAATTTATTGATAGCACAATTGGTAGAGTTGGGGCCCACAGTCTCAAGACTTCCACCATGCACGTGAGTTCCGGCTGTTTCTCAAGTGTTGCTTGTTCTGCCATCTGAGTTATAGCAAAGGTGGAATGGACGCACTCTGTGTGTGCTTCTCTTTTTGAATTCAGTAACTCTTTGTCCTCCGCAAACACGCTAAGGAATAGTCATCAGCGGAGCAATTGGGCTCCTGCACACGTCTCCTGACATTTTTCTCCTTTTCGTTGAACGCGGAACTCTCCTGGCGTCAGACAGATGCCTGGCAGGGCCCAATGAAGAAACTCAATGAGGATTTTCCAACATAAATTAAAACAAATTGCATTTTTATATCGCAAATAAGGGCAGTTTTATAGTTTTTATTGCATAACAACCATTAATGAAGTGCAGTTTCAGGAGGCCTTAATTGCTCAGAGACTAAAGTTCAATTCATATCTTCAGCGCACACTAGAAAGATGCAATGTGTCAATGGTCACGTATCTGGCATATTAGAAATGTAAATAAATTTATGGTCACTATTAGGAAAATGGGAGAGAAGGGGCTCTATTTATCCCATCTATGTATGTAAAAAAAAGGGGGGGGTTAAACAGCGCAGGAATAAAAACTCTGAGGAGAAAAACAAAGAACCAGGAGGACTTTTATAATACCTGCACCCACTGAAAAGGGCCAAATATATGCTCAAGACTAACAGCACATAGACTTCATCTTAAGGAACTGACACCCTTGGGAGGGGTGGAATTAGATGGAACTTTAGGACAGTTAAGGCAGGAATAGTTGGTTTTTTTAACAGGCTCTGCTCCCATTTGGCAAACTGTCTTAAAAATCTGAAGTATGGAACAGTGACAGATTCTGGAAGATGTGGACAGTCTCTGGAATCCTTTCTTCTAGATAAACCAATGACTCAATATGAGATGTGTATCCCAGGATCCTTTGCAGAGCCAAACAGCAATCTGGGTCCAAACTCCCAGGCTGTCCATAGTTAGGCAGCACCCAGGAGTTTAACTGCAGCATCCTCAGTGACCTTGTAAAGCATCTCTTGAACTTAAGAACGTGCACTGTTGCAAGTGTTGGGGGCCTCCAGCCCATGGCAATATTTGACCCACCAGGCCTCCATTTGGCTCGCGATCCCATTTTCAAAAAAACACACGGCCACTTGCTCCACTCGTGATGTACTATCAGTGGCGGAGCAAGCCAATCGGGCGCCTGGGGTGGCGTGCGTGCCCTGCGCCCAGGGGCAGGGACAGCTGGGGCAGGATGCTCCATGGGGCCTCCGAGGAATCTGCCTGCCTCCTCCCACTCAGCCGCCCTACAGCTGAGGGGGAAGAAGAGTTTGGATTTGATATCCCGCTTTATCACTACCCGAAGGAGTCTCAAAGCGGCTAACATTCTCCTTTCCCTTCCTCCCCCACAACAAACACTCTGTGAGGTGAGTGGGGCTGAGAGACTTCAGAGAAGTGTGACTAGCCCAAGATCACCCAGCAGCCGCATGTGGAGGAGCGGAGAAGCGAATCCAGTTCACCAGATTACGAGTCTACCACTCTTAACCACTACACTACACTGGCTCTCAATTTGGGCCACCGCGTCACTCCTAGGAGAGATCTGTGGCTTGGGCACACTGCAGGCCCTGCGATGAGTGGCGCCCGGCATTTTGTCACCCCCTCAGTGGTGACACCCGGGCCGACCCGCCCCCACCGCACACCCCTTCCTTTGCCCCTGTGTACTATGTGTTGTGGGGCAGGTAAAGAAGCAGCTGGATTTGCTGCTCATATGGCTGGTTTCTGCTGAAAGCAGGATTGAACTACCTGCTTGTCAGCCACCTCACAGGGAGTTTAAAGCTATTTGGTTCAAGTGTGCAAGAGAGCTCCCTATAGGAAACTCACACACAAACCCTGAATAAAGTGTGACTGAATTTGTTATGTACTGAAGTTCTCACCCTGGGCCAGCAGGGGGGATACTGTAGATAGTTGTCACTCAGGTCCACATATGCAAATAAGGAATTGAAAGTGATGTTCAGTGATTGGATAGTTACAGAAAGTTGTTACTGTTGCGTTGTAATGGAGCTCTATATAAGCAGGCTGGCTGAACCCTTCAGTTCAGGTCTGTTCTGGCCTGTGAATAAACAAGAGCTGTTTGAAGAATCGCTGTGTCGTCTGGTATGTTCACCCACAACTTAACAGAATTCCCCATGGATCAGCTAATGCACACCCCTGTGGAAAGCACAAATCGGCACTGATTTCAGAATGAAAGCCGATTTACAATGGAGTTCAATCCCCATTGGTCACTATCTCCTCCCACCCCTGCTGCCCACCTTTGACAGGTAGGCAGGACCAACAGACTTTCAATCACCTGACCATATTATGACATCAGATGATTGACAGGTGAGTGTTCCCACCTAGTTTTCAAACTGGGCCATGGGGGGGGGGAGATAAACATCTCGCCCACCAGGCCAGAAAAAGATTCCCCACCCAAAAGCTATTAGATTGGAGCAAACCGTTTGTCTAATCCACATCCTGTTTCTATCAGTGGTCAGCCAGATGTTTCTGGGAAGCACCCAATATAGGCATGGAAGCAATAGCCCTTCCCTGTTGTGACTTCCCAGCATCTGCTTTGCAGAGATTTACTGCCTCGGAACACACAGGTTCCATCTAGCACTCGCAAATAGCTGCTCCTAATAAGCAAATGGTGCTTATAAAGCCCTAAACAAGGTGGGACCCAAGTACTGGAGGAGCCCCTCTCCCTGTTTCAGCCTGCCCATGTAATGAAGATCTTCTGAAAAGGCCCTACTCCAGGTCCTATTGCCAGGAAGCGTGCATTCCCTGCTGGCGTGAGAAAGGGCCTTCTCTGTGGTGGTATCCTGTTAAGTAATCCTCTCCCCCTGAACCAGTTCTTCATCCCGGCATTTGTGGGAGGTTAATACAATAGGGACGTGGGTGGAGCTGTGGGTTAAACCTCAGAGCCTAGGGCTTGCCGATCAGAAAGTCGGTGGTTCGAATCCCTACAACAGAGTGAGCTCCCGTTGCTCAGTCCCTCCTCCTGCCAACCTAGCAGTTCGAAAGCGCATCAAAGTGCAAGTAGATAAATAAGTACCGTTCCAGCAGGAAGGTAAACGGCGTTTCTGTGCACTGCTCTGGTTCGCCAGGAGCGGCTTAGTCATGCTGACCACATGACCCGGAAGCTGAACGCCGGCTCCCTCGGCCAGTAAAGCGAGATGAGCGCCGCAACCCCAGAGTCGTCCGCGACTGGACCTAATGGTCATGGGTCCCTTTACCTTAATACAATCACATGGTGCCCAGGGTTGAACCACCTGCCCTGTGGTATTTAAAGGCTGCTTTGATATATAATTTATTGATAAGTGTCATTTATTGTCTCTGCTCTGCTCTGGCTTCACTATAGCTTGAGATTATGTTTGATGTTGGGATGAACTCTGGATCAGTTATGATGAGAGACAGGTTTAAAATATCTTAAATAAATAAATAAAGTCCACTATAGCTTTTTGTTTAAAAGAACATGATCCTGCAACCCCCAAGCAATGTTAAAAGTCAGTCAGTCAGTCAGTCAGTCAGTCAGACAGACAGACAGACAGACAGACAGACAGATGATAGATATAGAGATATACAGTGGTACCTCGGGTTGCATACGCTTCAGGTTACACACTCCGCTAACCCTGAAATAGTGCTTCAGGTTAAGAACTTTGCTTCAGGATAAGAACAGAAATCGTGCTCCGGCTGCGCAGCAGCAGCAGGAGGCCCCATTAGCTAAAGTGGTGCTTCAGGTTGAGAACAGTTTCAGGTTAATAATGGACCTCCGGAACGAATTAAGTACTTAACCCGAGGTACCACTGTATACTTTTTCTGCAGCTTACAAAGCTGTATAAACCTATGTCATATCTCCTCCCATTAGACTGCGACCCATATTTCAAGAAGTAAAAATAGGGACACAAAAGGTTTGGGTTTTTTTTGAGGGGGAGGGGAATTGCCCAACTCAAAAAGTTGTTGAGGAAAATTTTTCGAAATCCCCCCCCAGCCAAATCGAAACGTATGGCAACCCTTTACCATCCTCCAGCCTTTCTCAACCCGTGGGTCCCCAGATGTTGTTGAACTACAACTCCCATCACCCCTAGCTAGCAAGGCCTGAGCTCAAGGATGATGGGAGTTGTAGTCCAACAACATTAGGGGACCCACAGGTTGAGAACCGCTGCAACCCAAATTTGGTTTTTTGGACTACAATTCCCATCATCCCTGACCACTGGTCCTGCTAGCTAGGGAAGATGAGAGTTGTGGTCCAACAATAGCTGGAGACCCAAGTATGGGAAACCCTGCTGTAAACACCTAAGTGGAAGTAACTCACATTGAACTCACGTTTGGGCTTTTACTGCCAGTCTTATCTTTTTCTACGGCCGGCACAGGTGGTGCAGTTGCTTGGAAGCCTCAAGTGTCTTTTTGGCCAGCCTTTTGTTGGCGCGGGTGGTGCTCTGGGTTAAGCCACAGAGCCCAGGACTTGCCAATCAGAAGGCTGGCGGTTCAAATCCCCACGACGGGGTGAGCTCCTGTTGCTTGGTCCCTGCTCCTGCCAACCTAGCAGTTTGAAAGCACCTCAAAGTGCAAGTAGATAAATAGGTACCGCTCCAGCGGGAAGGTAAACGGCGTTTCCGTGCGCTGCTCTGGTTCGCCAGAAGCGGCTTAGTCATGCTGGCCACATGACCCGGAAGCTGTACGCCGGCTCCCTCGGCCAGTAAAGCGAGATGAGCGCCGCAACCCCAGAGGCGGCCATGACTGGACCTAATGGTTGGTCAGGGGTCCCTTTACCTTTACCTTTCTTGGCTGAAGCTTGTATTAGCCACTCAGCCTGGGACAGCAGTGTGAACTCTCTCCCTCTCCCTCTCTCTCTCCTGCCCTGCATTCCACTCATTCCAGGACAAGCCAGCCCAAGGTGTCAAAGCAGACCAGCCTCCTCTCCCTGCTGCATGTTGGTAAATAATGCTAATTGCCTCCAGTTATCCTGAAATACCAAACATGTGGAGGTAGCCAGCGGGGCCAGCCTAGCATCAAAGCCAGATAAATTTGCACCAGTTTCTGCTCCCGGACAACTGCTGCCTCACACAGAGGCTGCATCTCCCACTTACGCATTTATTAAATCAGGCTCCAAACATGACAGGTCTAATACCCATAACAAAACACAAGGAGTGTGTTATACCCCCACAATGTACAGTTGTGCCCATTCCATCACGAACCGACCGTGTTCAGCTTCGTGCCCGTCCAATACATTCAACATAATACATTAGATAGATTACATTCAGTGCAATGCATTACATGCGACACTGTACAAGATGCCCTTCAGATACAGCTTGTCCAATGAAGCATATGGAAATCATTCCTTTGGCCACATTTTCTGGGTGCTGACCATCAAATGGTAGCGCCCTTGAATTATGGGATCACTCTTTACTGCTTCCTGCAGAAAACGATCCCATCTTCATCTCTGTGTCTGCCTCAGCCTCTCTTGTCTCTCATACATGTACACACCCAGGGAATCTGAACTAGGCTTGCCATGTCCTGAGCTTCCTATTACATTGGCCACGCAACGCATCACCGAAAAGAATCAAATAGACCACGAAAAAGGATGGCATACATTTTTTTTGCATAAAATCTGTAGTGGTCAATTTGTGCGGATAGATGCAAATTTAGAAATGATCGCTATTAAGAGTTTAAAGAGAGACACAATAAGTCTCACTGTTGTAAACAAAGTCTGCCCTTTTCCCCTTATGGGGTATCCAAGAGCCCATATAGAGTCCTTACATGGGTTCCCTGTTGGTAGGAGAAAATAACAGAGGCCAACCAGAGAATATTGAGAAGCAAAGCAGCTAGTAAGGCTGATCTTTTATTATTACATCACCACCGCGGGGAAACCTGTGTGCTTTCCCAGTCTGTGTGCTATCTATTGATAGGCCACTTTTTAAGGTCCTTGCTGCTCTCCCTTCTTAGGGTCCATTCCCTTTAAACCAGAATTGAGCCAAATGGGGCAGGGATGGGGAACCTGTGGCCCACTGGATGTTTGTTGGACTTCAGCTCCCATCAGCCCCAGCCAGCCTGCCCAATGAGCAGAGGTGATGGGAATCATAGTCCAACAAATGTCAAGAAGAAGAAGAAGAAGAGGAGGAGGAGTTTGGATTTGATATCCTGCTTTATCACTACCCTAAGGAGGCACTGTGGGTTAAACCACAGAGCCTAGGACTTGCCAATCAGAAGGTCGGTGGTTCGAATCCCCACGACGGGATGAGCTCCCATTGCTCGGTCCCTGCTCCTGCCCACCTAGCAGTTCGAAAGCACATCAAAGTGCAAGTAGATAAATAGGGACCGCTCTGGGGGGAAGGTAAACGGAGTTTCCATGCGCTGCTCTGGTTCGCCAGAAGCGGCTTAGTCATGCTGGCCACATGACCCGGAAGCTGTACGCCGGCTCCCTCGGCCTATAAAGCGAGATGAGCGCCGCAACCCCAGAGTCGGTCACGAGTGGACCTAATGGTCAGGGGTCCCTTTACCCTTTACCTTTAAGGAGTCTCAAATCGACTAACAATATCCTTTTCCTTCCTCCCCCACAACAGGCTTCCAACCCCTGAAACAGAAGATGCCTTCTAACAGAGGACCATGCTCTGTAAAGTGGGGCACAGTGTCTCCTACTTCCTATATTTTGCTGATAGCGCTGAGGCTGGGGATAACCTATTGGGTTCTCTCTCTCTCTCTCTCTCTCTCTCTCTCTCTCTCTCTCTCTCTCTCCTGACACCTAACTGGCGGGATCAGACAGAAGCTTGCAGCACCCTGATGATACAATGCTGCTTCCCAGGAAAGCCAGTCTCCTACTTGAAGAACCATGCATGACCTACACCTGCCGTTCTATTTTTTTTTTTTTATAAAATTTTTATTGGGTTTTCCGCTTTTATAAAGACAATACAAACACAAAAATAACACAAGACACAAACATATATAAATTCAGCAGATCCTCGTTTCATAACCTTGTTCCCTGACTTCCCCCCACCCCCCCTCGTGCATCCCAATTCCCAAGATTATATCAGCAAGTTGGTATTTCTCCTCTTAACCATCTTATTCATTTTATTACCTCTTTTCTAATAAAAAAATTGATTTTCCTAAGTTGGACTTAAGTTCTCTTCCATCGATTTTTCATTTTATCTTAATTAAAAGTCATATTAAGCAAACCTAAAAGTCTTAAGAGTTTTTAAGAATCTCCTCTTCCCTCCCTCCCATCCCCGGTTTTTGTCCCTTCCCAATAGAAATCCAAAGTCAAGATTCTCAGCCTGGGTTCCTCACGTCCGAGGCTTTCAAGTCTCTTTCAGTCCCTCTCCGCCGGTCTTGTTGGTAGTCCTTTATGTCAGTCGCCGAGTCTGGAAAAAGATCTTTCACCATCAAAACATATTCTCTTCCCACAAGGAGATTTGAAAGCAACTGCTGGAGAATTTCCACAAAGCCTGTATCTTCAAAATCAAAGTCCAAACGGAGGCCCCAATCATATTTCTTTATTTTAAGTTCCTGTATTCCATATTGTCTCAGAACCTCCTCCTTCTTCTTCTGCGTCTTTCGCAGACTTGTGGTAGATATGTTCCCAGAGTCTCCTTGCTTGTGTTCCACAGATGTCAGCTTTTGGTTGTTGCTTCCCAAGGTTACTTTCTCTTTTTCTTGTTTAGTCTCTTCCACCTCTATAGACATTGTTTCCCATTCAGCTGTGGATTCTTTCTCACTCAGGTCCTCAATACAAACAGCAGAGTTGCCTGTTCCCAAGGTCATAGTGATAAGTTGTTTATTCATGGCTAAGCTCTGCTCTTGTAAGATTCCCACCAATTGAAACATCCTTTCGATTTCCACTAGTAACTTTCCATCCACAGCCATTGTATCCATTGTAGTTTCACAGAATTCCCCCTAGGGGGAATCTGGTTACTTATTAGTCTTTTCTCCAACAGTCCTTTAGCTTATTATTATTACTTTGTTTCCAACAATTTTAGCTCAATTATAACTCGTCTTAATCCAGAGGGATCTTAGATAGTAATTTTTCCACTTTAAACTGCCCGTTTGGCAGCTTTGACAGCTGTCAAACTCCACAGCTCTTACACAGGCACAAAGGCAGGACGTTCCCGAGCCCGGGAGGGGGGGTTGTTTAAAACATAAAGAGGGTCTCCAAAACTCCACTCTCCAGCACAAAATTTCCTTTAGCTAAATCTTGAAAGTTAGTGTCCTTTTTAACTCACCCCACCAAGGGTAGGCTCTCCAGCTTAGCTCTTATGTCGTTGCTTAGATCGTCTGCAAGGGGGGGGTGCGGACTTCCTTTTAGCACACCCCCCGGTCGTCTCCAATTCAGGGTAAAATTTTTAAAGTCCCAATCCGTCTTACTCACGGGTAATTCTTTCAGTCCAGATTTTCAAGGAAGAAAGTCAGCGCTCTCTGGTCATGGCTCGCGGCTTCGCTCCACCGAGGTAGCGGTCGACTCTCAGTGCCACGCCACCCCCGTATCCTCTCCGCAGCCTTTAAAAAGGCTCTTCGTGGATCAGGGGGGGCGCTTAAGGCACCCGCCGAGTCTTCAGTCCGCAGGCTTCCGCGCCTGCGGTTTTTAAGGGTCCCCGCGTCGCCGGCGCGGCAAAGACCCGTCCTCAGTAGAGCCGATTCCCTCCGCAGCTCGGAGGGAATCCGCCATTTCCAGATCGCGTCAACCCGGAAGTCCCCTACACCTGCCGTTCTACAGCATTTGGAAGATTTGCTTCTTAGTGTTGCTGACCCAGCGATGATCAGTGATCCCCTTTCAGTTTTGTGGATTTTATGAAGCATGAAACTTGAGGCAGTTTCATGGCAAGGGGTACACTACATTCCCCACAATGACAAATCTGGGAATGCAACTGCCCTGCAACTCTGGAACAATTTTGTGTTTTTTTAAATAAAACCTTGATTTGTTTAAATGCTTTCTAGCATTAGTACCACTGCTCCTCAAGGTTTTCGAAAGAGCTTGGATCCTGGGGTGTTTTTTTTTAGGAATGGGGGGAGGTGATTAACCCTTTTAGGAAAGGAAAGAAGAATCCTCCCTTACTTTTCCCTGGAAGGAGTGACATGACAGCCTTCTGCCCTCTGTGCATGGAAATGTCAACATGAAGGGAAGCCAGAGACTTTGTCTCTCTGCAGAGATTCTCCCAGAAGGGGGGTAAGTCCTGTAATGTTTAACATCAAAACAAAGAGGCCCTTCTCTGAGCTGCTGAAATGGTAACTACAGGGCCCTGTTATCTCTTCTCTGCACAGAATACCAGCCTCAGCAAGGTTGGCTGCTCGGCTTGTTTAATTTTTAACCAACTTCTGATTGCAGCTTTGGGGGGGGGGGAGAGGGGAGTTAAAAAACAACAACACAGAACTTAAAACTCCTTCCCCAAGACCGAAACTAATCTCCAGACTCTGATGCTTGTGTTGCTATTTGCCTCTTTTTAAAAAAACAACAATTAATTTTGTCTTATTTTCCAAAATGGGGACCTTGTGAAAACATTCCAGAAGTGCAGCCATGTCTGCCACAAGAGAAAAAAGACAGAAACGTCCTGCCCCTTTAGAAACGGGTTTATTTTTCGGCAAATTTGCGTAGAAGGGTAGGTCCTTGTGTGATAGGGCTTTGAGGCAGCTGTCTATTGGAAAAGCAAAACAAAACCCTAAATTGTTACTTACGTGAGTATGTTAAGCCATCAAAATGTATTCCAGATGAAAACTGCCCATTGCCCAGCGCTGAGGTTGGTCTTTAAAAGAGAAGAAAAGTAACAGCCAGATTGGAAAAGCAAAACAGAACAAAACAAACTCTGCTTCAAAACAATTCAAAATTCATTATGTGATGTTCTCCTGAAGCCTGACAGAAAATATGAAAACTTGTCTATTTCACATTCTTCCTGATTTGTTCACCCAAAGTGTACACAGAGGTTAGACTATGCTCGGTCTTTATTGAGCGTTTATTCTGACCTGCATGCATAGATGAGCATTCATCTGATTTGTCTGTTCAGTGGTTATACATCTTCCTGTTAATCATTTGGTCGCTCCTCACTTTTCAGTGCATTTCCCTCTCATTTCCCTATCTGCAAAAGTGCATTTTTTAAAAAGTGGATTTACTTTCTTTATTAAATTTGCATACCACTCAGGGTCTGCGTCGGTTCATATGGGGAGAAGTGGTCCTTGAGGTAGAACAGTGGTACCTCTGGTTACGAACTTAATTTGTTCCGGAGGTCCGTTCTTAACCTGAAACCATTCTTAACCCGAGGTACCACTTTAGCTAATGGGGCCTCCCGCTGCCGCCGCACGATTTCTGCTCTCATCCTGAGGTAAACTTCTTAACCTGAGGTACTACTTCCAGGTTAGCGGAGTCTGTAACCTGAAGTGTTTGTAACCTGAGGTGTTTGTAACCCGAGGCACCACTGTATGGTCCTGAGCCATTTAAGGCTTTATAAGTAAAAACCAGCACTTTGAACTGATACCAGAAACTGATTGGCAGCCAATGCAGTCAGGCCAGGGTTGGTGTTATATGCTCAAACCGTCTTGCCCCGGTGAGCAACATGGCCGCCAAATTCTGCAGCAGCTGAAGGTTCCAAACTGTCTCCGAAGGCAGCCCAATGTCACGGCAACAGCCCCATCATCCCCATTCATTGGGCAAATTTAAAGTTCTGCTATTCACTTGTCAGGGACTGGGCAGAGGAGGAATGGTGGAGACCGCCTGCCCAGCCTGACCCTTCCAGAGAAGAAGTAGACAGTTCAGAATTACAACAGGGGTTTGAGGGAGATCACAGCTCAGAGGAAGATGAGGTGAAAAGTTGGGAAATAATAGGAGAGGAGGAGGAGGCAGAGCTGGAGCAGCTGGCTGACACGTTATCGCTAGAAACCATTATCCAGACTCACCATCTCCCAGAACCTGGCGAGCCTTAAAAGTAGGAGAGCAAAGGGCTGAGAAGCAAAGGGCCCTCAGTGCCACCTGTAGAAGGGATGACGAATAAGGAAGTGGGAGAGAAGGAGAGGGGAGATTTACTCTGGGCAATACCATTACAGTGGTACCTCAGGTTACATACACTTCAGGTTACAGACTTGGCTAACCCAGAAATAGTGCTTCAGGTTAAGAACTTTGCTTCAGTGTATGCTACAACAGCAGCAAGAATACTTATAGAAAAGTATTGGAAGACACAAGATCTACCCACCCTGGAAGAATGGCAGATGAAGGTGATAGACTATATGGGACTGGCTGAAATGACTGGCAGAATCCGAGACCAGGGGAAAGAGACGGCGGAAGAAGATTGGAAGAAATTTAAAATCTATCTTAAGAAATATTGTAAAATTAATGAGTGTTAAAATGTTGTGATTATAGAAAGTAAGTGGATTACAGCTGTAAAGATTAAGCTAAAAGAAAAGAATACAATTAGATAAAATTAAGGGTGAGGATTTGCTGAACCAAATTTGAAATTGGAATGCAGAAAGGGGGGTATGAGGAGGTCGGTGAAGTGGGTTTTAAGAAAATAAGATTTTGAAATTATACTTGTTTGTTTTGTGTTTGTTTGTCTGTAGTATGTAATGTGTATGTTTGTATAATTTGTGAAAATTTAATAAATATTATTTTTTAAAAAAAGAACTTTGCTTCAGGATGAGAACAGAAATCGTGCTCCAGCGGCGCAGCAGCAGGAGGAGGCCCCATTAGCTAAAGTGGTGCTTCAGGTTAAGAACAGTTTCAGGTTAAGAACGGACCTCCAGAAAGAATTAAGTTCGTAACCAGAGGTACCACGTATTCCATGCATTCTAAGTGGCAGCATTTCCAAGCTTCCCTCTGTGAATATTGAATAAAAAGCAGTTGGTAAGAACTTTTCCTGGTCTTATCCATTCCGTGACTGTGGGGTTTGGATCCACTGCCGCCTGACATCACTTTAGAAGCAACCTAAGTAAAGCTAATTGGGGGGGGTGTTAACTTGTTGCCCATTGTTTTCTTTATGGGACACCCTTCAGGTAAGGAGCGGACGTCCCAGAGTAGCTGTCTGTTCCCCCCCCCCACCTCCAAATGCACAGCCAGTGTTTCAGACCACAGCTGCTTGTTCCTCTGGACCACCTCTGCTTCTGGCTAGCTTACTCATTCTACACACCAACTATTCTTACGCACAATTAAAAATGGGGATAGGTATGAATGCCAAAGGCATAAATCAAGTTGCTGCTTTTTTTAAGGTAATTGCTTGACATGTGTTGATATAGCACTGCTATATATAAAAATGTAACCACAACAAACACTGGGGTAAAATACGCACACCCTGATCTAGCCCTAGCCAGGAAGTAGTCATGAAGGACATTTGATGCCTCCAGGCCTGGATGTCCATCGGAAGAGACATCCAGCCACTTGGGGGGGGGGGCATGGCGAACACGACAATACAGATGGGGATTTGCATCTAATTGCGGAAAAGGAAGCCTTTAAACTTGGCTGAGGAACTTCCTCTCTCCCCACCGAAATCGGAAAGATCACCCCTGGCTTGTGGTGTTAGGTTGCCTTTCATTTTTAATTGCTGCTCTCCACTTGTGAGACATACAGTGGTGCCTCGCAAGACGAAATTAATTCGTTCCGCAAGTTTTGCCGTCTAGCGAATTTTTCGTCTTGCGAAGCACGGTTTAAACGGTTTAACAAAGTCGCAAGACGTTTTCGTCTTGCGAAGCAAGCCCATAGGGAAATTCGTCTTGCGAGGCAAATCGCGGACGAAAAAACCTTTCGTCTAGCGAGTTTTTTGTCTTGCGAGGCATTCGTCTTGCGAGGTACCACTGTAATGTTGAGAAGCGGCTTATAAATTTCTTAAATTCACACAAGCAAGGATGGGCAGAGATACAATGTCCACACTTCTGGTTGTGTGTGTTTGATTTAGGCCTGCAGTTTGTGATCCACCACGTGAGAAGCAACATAGAAAGCTGACATACCACGTTAAGACCTGTTACAGATAGGTAGCCGTGTTGGTCTGCCATAGTCAAAATAAAAAATTCCTTCCAGTAGCACCTTAAAGACCAACTAAGTTAGTTCTTGGTATGAGCTTTCGTGTGCATGCACACTTCTTCAGATACACTGAAACAGAAGTTGCCAGATCCTTCTATATAGTGAGAAGGTGGGGAGGGGTATTACTCAGAAGGGTGGTGGGAATGGGTGATTGGCAGATAGCTGAGATGATAGCTGAGGTGATTGGCTCATCTCAGCTATCTGCCAATCACCCATTCCCACCACCCTTCCGAGTAATACCCCTCCCCACCTTCTCACTATATAGAAGGATCTGGCAACTTCTGTTTCAGTGTATCTGAAGAAGTGTGCATGCACACGAAAGCTCATACCAAGAACTAACTTAGTTGGTCTTTAAGGTGCTACTGGAAGGAATTTTTTATTCAGGTTAAGACCTGTTTCTCCATTTACCCTGTTATCATCACTTCTGTGGTCTTGGGTGATTTCCTATCCCTTCCTATCTGGTCTTTTTTAAACTGGAGATGCCAGGGATTGGATGTGGTGATCTACCAATGGTAGATGATCTACCAATGAGCCATGCTCTCTCCTTGTTTCCATGCATAGATCTTATTATATCAGAACCATGGGTGGGAGATGCAGATGGAGGATAAAAGGAGAAAATGTATATAGTGGTACCTCAGGTTAAGAACTTAATTCGTTCTGGAGGTCCGTTCTTAACCTGAAACTGTTCTTAACCTGAGGTACCACTTTAGCTAATGAGGCCTCCCACTGCCGCCACACGATTTCTGTCCTCATCCTGAAGCAAAGTTCTTAGCCCGAGGTAATATTTCTGGGTTAGCGGAGTCTGTAACCTGAAGCGTATGTAACCTGAAGCATCTGTAACCTGAAGCATCTGTAACCCGAGGTACCACTGTACTCCTGCTTGCTCTATCTCTTCCTCCTCCTTCATCACCATCAAGAGTGTGAGTAACCTCCAGGAACCATGGTAGTTTGTGCAGGTATATACACTCATATCTATACAGTATATGAAATTATATAGAGCTGTCATATGTCCGGAATTTCCCGGACATATCTGGGATTCGTCTGTCAGAAATGTCTGGGCAGAATTTCCAAAAATCGGTAAAAATATCTGGGGAAACCCGGGTGTATGACAACCCATGTCATAAGTGGTGTTGTTTTTTGGTGAATGTCCCAAAAAAAATAGCTCAAAAACCTCAATAGGTAAAGGTAAAGGGACCCCTGACCATTAGGTCCAGTCGTGACCGACTCTGGGGTTGCGGCGCCCATCTCGCTTTATTGGCCGAGGGAGCCGGCGTACAGCCACTTCTGGCGAACCAGAGCAGCGTATGGAAACACCGTTTACCTTCCCACCGGAGCGGTACCTATTTATCTACTTGCACTTTGACGTGCTTTCGAACTGCTAGGTTGGCGGGAGCAGGGACTGAGCAACGGGAGCTTACCCCGTCGTGGGGATTCGAACCGCCGACCTTCTGATCGGCAAGCCCTAGGCTCCGTGGTTTAACCCACAGCGCCACCCGCGTCCCCCCCCCCAAAAAAAAGATCAACAACTTTTGTTTCCAGATTTTCACTTTTTGAAATATAGCAATCCTAAATTATGGCTGTGTACACTTTGTAAAGCACCCACCCCAAGAATCCTACAGAATCCTACAGTTGCCAGAATTCTTTTGGGGGAGGGGGTGCTTGAAAATGCGCTTTAAATGCATGGCATGTGCACAGCTGCGGCTCCAAACATTCTGTGGTCCTCTCCAAACAATCTGTCGCACCGTGGTGTGACCAAGAAACAAGACAGACGCAGACCTGCTTCTCAGTAAGTCACATGGGGAAGGGAAAAGTTTAGCCTCCATCCCACATACCCTAACATCCTCCTACATGAAAGGGTGCCATTCACTCTTGTGTAGGAAAGCAAAGCTTTGGGGAGGGGAGGGCAAGACTTGACTGCCTCTCCCCATGACCAGTGCAGAGGCTACTGCAGAAGAATGCAGTGCACCCAAAAACACACTGTATCCCACAGGGGTGCTATACGCAATCCTACTCTTCTAACATGTGGCCCCACCCTCATTTCTCACCACCTGTTTCTCCTTTGGGTAAAAGACTCTGTTCAGACTGCTTTTTATTATTTGGGTCGACTCCAGCTTGCATATTCAGGCCCACAGCAGGGGCCCATGGAAATACTGACCCCAAGCCTCTCTCTTTCCAGGCCCAACTGAACATCATACACCCTCTCTAACAGAAGGCATGCTATCGCCTTCTATTGGAGAGTTTCTCTGCCAGAAACACGGAAATGTTCCTGTGCTGGTACTGGGTAGAAAACCTAGCAAGAGATCTGGCTGGTGTGTAACCCTGAGGTAGCAATTCGACTGCAGTGATGTCTCGTCTTCTCAGGGCTCAAAAGGTTTTGATCCCTAGAAGAATCTCCTCTCTCACATACATACAGCTAGCACATCGCTTGCTATTCTGACAGCCTGTAGGGAGGAATGGAGGACCAAAGGTCTCCCTGACATTGTGCTTGTGACATCATCCAGAAACCTAGGAATCTGCTTCCTACTAGGTCATTGGTCCATCTGTGTCCACTCACTGACAGCAGCTCTCCAGGGTTCCAAACAGGGAACTGTTCCCAGCCCTACCTGGCAATGCAGCTGTGTGAATGTGGGACCCTTTGCATGCAAGGCAGAGGAGCTACAGTCCTTTCATAAGCGATGGGTGATACCACAACATTTCCCCCTCTGGGCCTGCCCCAACCATTTTGCGTTTCGCCTCTTTAATAGGGTGAGCCGTTTCTCACTCAGACGCAAGAGCTGTCATCTAGCCTTTAAAAAAAAATAAAAATGAATAGCATCAAGGTTTTCCCTCTGTCTCTCTCATGCCACAAGCACTCCACCATTTTGAGACTTCTTTGCTTTTATTTCATTTTTAAAGGGTTTAGCGGATATTGTTGAAAGCTGTGCAAGCTTGCCTCTTTAACCGTGTTGAGTGCGCACATTTTGAAAAAACATCAAGGGAGGCTTCAGTGGAAAGCTGGGGTAGCGTAGTGATGGAAGATATATCATACCTTTAAAGCATGTGGCTTCCCCCAAAGAATCCTGGGAACTGTATTTACACTTCACCAGCGCTACAGTTCCCAGCACCCTTAACTAAAGTTCCCAAGATTCTTTTTTTTGGGGGGAGAGCCATGTGTTTTAATTGCAATTTAAATACAGTGCTACCTCGGGTTAAGAACTTAATTCGTTCTGGAGGTCCATTCTTAACCTGAAACTGTTCTTAACCTGAAGCACCACTTTAGCTAATGGGGCCTCCCGCTGCCGCCGCACGATTTCTGTTCTCATCCTGAGGTAAAGTTCTTAACCTGAGGTACTATTTCTGGGTTAGCGGAGTCTGTAACCTGAAGCGTCTGTAACCTGAAGCATCTGTAACCTGAGGTACCACTGTACAGAATGTATATGCAGCCTATGTTATGTCTCAAGATGTCGTCACTGGGTATAGCTCAGTCGGTAGAGCATGAGACTCTTCATTTTAGGGTCGTAGCTTCAAGCCCCATGTTGGGCAAAGGATTCCTGCATTTCTGGGGTTTGGACTACATGGCCATTGTGGTCCCTTCCAGCTCTACAATTCTATGATTCTAAGTCCTTTGTTCAAATCTCACCTTTGACAAGAACTTATAGGCCATCTTAGGTCTATCTTAGGCGGTCTCAGCCTCAGTCTCTCACCACACCTCCATTTACAATATGGGGAGGGAAACAAGCTGGAACATGTGCAGAGGAAGGCAACTAGGATGATCAAGGGTCTAGAACAGGGGTCAGCAAATTTTTTCAGCAAGGGGACGGTCTACCGTCCCTCATACCATGTGGTGGGCCGGACTATATTTTGAAAAGAAAAGAAAATGAACAAATTCCTATGCCCCACAAATAACCCAGAGAGGCATTTTAAATAAAAGCACACATTCTACTCATGTGAAAACACACTGATTCCCAGCCCATCCGCAGGCTGGATTTAGAAGGTGATTGGGACAGATCCGGCTCCCGGGCCTTAGTTTGCCTACCCATGGTCAAGAAGCCAAGCCTTATGAGGAATGGTTGAAGGATCTGGGTATGTTCAGCCTGGGAAAGAGTAGACTGAGAGGAGATATGAAAGCCACCTTCAAATATCTCAAGGGCTGTCACATGGAAGATGGAGCAATCTTGTTGTCTCCTGCTCTGGAGGGTAGGACTCGAACCAGTGGAGTCAAGTTGCAAGAAAGGAGATTCCAACTACAGGATTCTGACAGTAAGAGCTGTTCAGCTGTTCAGCAACGGTCTCCCCCAGGAGGACTCTCCTTCCTTGGAGGTTTTTAAGCAGAGGTGAGATGGCCATCTGTCATGGATGCTTTAGTGGAGATTCCTGCATTGCAGGGGGTTGGACTAGATGACCCTTGGGGTCCCTTCCAACTGTACAATTCTATGATTATATTATTCTATGAATCAACCCTCCATAGATTATACTGGAACAAGCAGCTAAGCCGGCTAGTGCAATTATAGTGTGTAAAAGCCCTTCACCTTGCTTTGCACACCTTACACTGGTAGTGACCTTCAGCTGATACACACTTTATAAAAATAATATAATAATAAATTATTATTTCTACCCCGCCCATCTGGCTGGGTTTCCCCAGCCAATCTGGGGAGCTTCCAACAGAATATTAAAAACACAATAAAACATCAAACATTAAAAACTTCCCTAAACAGGGCTGCCTTCAGGTGTCTTCTAAAAGTCGAATAGTTGTTTATTTCCTTGACATCTGATGGGAGGGTGTTCCACAGGGCGGGTGCCACTACCGAGAAGGCCCTCTGCCTGGTTCCCTGTAACCTCACTTCTCGCAGTGAGGGATGAACAAGTAATAGTCTGAGCTACCACTGCATCTTAGTGCCCCTACCTGAGGTCCAGGAGTGATGGCAAGACTTGTCCCTCTCACTTCTGTGAAATGGGAACACTCTTAACTAGGCTGCTGATTTCACAGAGGGGCTCAGAAGATGATCATCGGCTCTTAGTTTTTTAAGGTGATTGCGTAACTACTGATTTTAAAGTGTTAAATAATGACACTGCGCATTTCATATTGGGTTTTTATGTAAGATTAGAATTCAGAAGTGGCACTTAGAATAATGGCATGAGGCAGCCCGGTGATATTTCTAGCAGGCGAGAGAAGATCCCATTTTAGAAGCAGCGATCTTTAACCACAGTGGCAGATGCAGTTTCCATTCCTAGCTCCATCTAGTACATGTGTTAATTCAGTTCTTTGGATTGTCCTACAACTAATTTTAAATGTGCTTTTTCATTTGTTGGGCAATATATATTTAAATATATATACCAGGACCCAGAACAAAAATGTCTGATGTCCTGTTTGATGCTTTCATTTGATGCTTTCATTACTAACCCCCCCCCCCATCTCTCTCGGTGTCACATCCTCTTTTTAAAAAGTCTTCCCATTTTACAGGTGGGAATACTGTCTCATCGAGGGAGAATAAAGATCTACTGCTTCTGTGGATCCTGTCGCCTGATGCGATCATCTCACCTTGCCACACGGGCAGGCCCGTCCCTGTGTACAACAAATCACAAAATACAATACAGAGCACAAAATGAAGATTGAATTAATCAGATCCAATACATTCTTAACTTTCTCATTCAAATCCACGGGACTAAAAATGTGGATCACATTCATAGTTTAGGCCAGTCAATAAATATGGGGGCCTCCAGTTGTTGTTGGAACTCAGCTTCTCTTAAGAACCCCCAGCCAGCAGGCCCAGAGGTCTGAGATACAGTGGTACCTCAGGTTAAGTACTTAATTCATTCCGGAGGTCCGTTCTTAACCTGAAACTGTTCTTAACCTGAAGCACCACTTTAGCTAATGGGGCCTCCCACTGCCACCGCGTGATTTCTGTTCTCATCCTGAAGCAAAGTTCTTAACCCGAGGTACTATTTCTGGGTTAGCGGAGTTTGTAACCTGAAGCGTCTGTAACCTGAAGTGTCCGTAACCCGAGGTGCCACTGTATGTATATATGTTCTGTGAGAAGGAAAGGTCTGTGAATGTGTGAGAGAGGGGGGAAGGTACGTGTGGAAGTGTGAATGTGTGGTCTGTGAGAGAGAAGAAGAGATGTACTTGGGCCTCATGTTGGGCAAAAAGATTCCTGCCTTGCAGGGGGTTGGACTAGATGACCCTTGGGGTCCCTTCCAGCTCTATGAGTTAGTGATTCTGTAATTTAAGGAACTCCTTCTTGAAAGAAGTTTGCCTGTCACCAATCTTCCTGATGCCCAAATGAAACCATTTTTTTAAAAAACAACAACCCCCAGCTTTTAAACACATTATTTTTAAAACACTCTGGACGTTAATCAGTGTTAAAACACTTATTAACCTGACTTAAGAATTTCATCTCATTTTTGTACACAAAGCTGATGGGCAGTACAGTGGTACCTCGGGTTAAGTACTTAATTAGTTCTTGAGGTCCGTACTTAACCTGAAACTGTTCTTAACCTGAAGCACCACTTTAGCTAATGGGGCCTCCTGCTGCCGCTGCGCCGCCAGAGCACGATTTCTGTTCTCATCCTGAAGCAAAGTTCTTAACCCGAGGTAATATTTCTGGGTTAGCAGAGTCTGTAACCTGAAACATATGTAACCTGAAGCGTATGTAACCTGAAGCGTATGTAATCCGAGGTACCACTGTAGTGGCAATTGGAGTCCAGCAACATTTGCCACTAGGGTAGGGAAGTCTGATCTATTGAGTAGAACAGGAATGGGGAAACCTTAGCCCTCAACTGTTGACAGGCTCCAATTCCCATCAGTCCCGGGCACCGTGGGCAATAGTTAAGGATGATGGGAGTTATAATCCAACAAGATACGAAGGACCATCATTTCCCCATCTCTCCAATAAATGAATGTCTAAAAGAAATTGTTATGTACTGATGTTCTCACCCTGGGCCAGCAGGGGGATACTGTAGATAGTTATGCAAATGAAGGATCGAAAGTAACGTTCTGTGATTGGTTAGTTTGTATGCAAATGAAGGATCGAAAAGTGACATTCTGTGATTGGATAGTTTTAGAAGGTTGCAACAGTTACAATTGTTCTGGAGCTCTATATAAGCAGGCTGACTGAGCTCCTCAGTTAGTTCTGTTCCAGCTTAAAAACTTTAAAACACACACACACAATTCTAAGGTCGTCTAAGGACTGGTGTCATGTAGTGGTGAATTTTCACACGGGAGCTTAGAATTCCTTTCATAAAATCTCACCACAGCTATTAACTGATTAGGTGTGACCCAATAATAAAAGTGTTGTTTTTAGGTGGTGTTCAGCAAACTCCTCTAGTGCAGCTGCAACATGGAGACTTTAATTCTGACCTGCTTTGCACAGTTGTTTGGAAGAGTTCCCGAGATAATGAAGTGTTTGAATTACTCTGAAGCACCATATATAAATTCTAAGAATTATCGCTGACTGTGCCTGATGAAAAACTTCAGTGATACCCTTAATTTATTTATTTTTTAAATTTCAAATGGATAAAGTCATCTTTCTTTAAAAGCACCATCTGAAGCGATTTTGTGTCTTTTGTGCATTGGGTCATTTTCTCCGGTCCACTCAGGGATGACTTCCAGCGTACCTGCAAACAAATCTTCCCAAAGGTAATACTATAGATGGTTGTTTCGTCTGGCACCACAAAACTGCACTCTCCCCTGTTGCTTCCACTTTTTAACCTGAGACAACTGTTGTGATGGAACAGTCTTGAGTGACAAGGAACTTTCAGACAAGGTGAGATCACAAGCTTGTGCCCTGTAATAGCCAGGGCAACTATCAGCCAGTCACATCTGCTAATCTTTTTGTTTAAAGCAACTTTTTCACACACACAAAATTGGCTCTGCTCATGTGTAAGCCCAAATTAAACAGCTCAGGCTTTTCCTGGCATAGGGATAAAGAGATGAGGCAAATTTTGCATGCTTAATACCTGCATGCCAAAAAGTTATTAAAGGCATGAGATTAGGTCCAGCTAAAAAAACATCACCATGAACCTTCCCCCTCCCCCCCCAAAAAACTGGCTACCTTACCCAAGTGGGTAGCAGCAAGAAAGGAAGGATTTTCATTTTTTTTCTTGCCTACGTAAAGCAAACAAACATGTTTGTAAATAGACTGCCTTTCCCAAGTAGTGCACTGTTAGCACCAGTGCATACACGGGTTCTGTACACCATACAAAAATAAAAATAAATCTTATTTGCATTGATGTCATCTCTGGAGACTCTTCTCCAAGTGTCACCATCATCATTATATCTACTAATACATCAGAGTACAGTGGTACCTTGGGTTACATACGCTTCAGGTTACAGACTCCGCTAACCCAGAAATAGTATCTCGGGTTAAGAACTTTGCTTCAGAATGAGAACAGAAATCGGGCTCCGGCGGCCCAGCGGCAGCTGAAGGCCCCATTAGCTAAAGTGGTGCTTCAGGTTAAGGACAGTTTCAGGTTAAGAACGGACCTCCAGAACGAATTAAGTACTTAACCCGAGGTACCACTGTATAAGGATGGGTACCTGCCCCACAGAGTTTACAATCTGGAATTCAACCCACAGGAAACAACAGAGGAAAGGAAGGGAATTAAATTGTAGGCAGGACTAGACAGTGGAGGAATATGTGATTGTTTCAGTTTTCAAATAATCATACAATTGCAGAGTTGGCAGGGACCATCTGTTACATGTTATAGACTCTGTTATAGACTTAGGGTCTTCCAGGTCATGGGTTCAAGCCTCATGTTGGGCAAAAAGATTCCTGCCTTGCAGGGGGTTGGACTAGATGACCCTTGGGGTCCCTTCCAGCTCTATGAGTTAGTGATTCTGTAATTTAAGGAACTCCCTCTTGAAAGAAGTTTGCCTGTCACAAGTGTTACCATCTTCCTGATGCCCAAATGAAACCATTAAAAAACAAAAACAAAAAAAAACATTCCCCAGCTTTTAAACATGTTATTTTTAAAACACTCTGGACGTTAATCAGTGTTAAAACACTGATTAACCTGACTTAAGAATTTCATCTCATTTTTGTACACAAAGCTGATGGGCAGTATATAACAGATGTAAATAAGCAAACAAACAAGTCTGTCCACCGGTACCACTGAAGATCTGACTCAAGCTGTTTGGGCAGGAAATCTAAATCACACCCCTTCTCTAAGTGGCAATCACAACAGCAACTGACCTCTTGCTCTCCTTGGTTCCATGCTGGCCTCTCACCTGTCCATATACCAAGCAAGGATAAATTTGGGACCAGAGCTGGATGTGCAATCTGCATGTCCAGCCTCCTGCTGTAATCCTGGGTTTGGTGAGAGAAAGGCTTTTCCAGGTAGATGTCCCACACCTGGTGTTACACTGCAGCACCTAGCTAGTGGCTATACAGGCTATACAGGCAGCTGCTGTATAGACATGTTTTTAGGGCCAACCAAACCCTTTTTAACTTCCCAAGGAAGTTAAAAAGCAAAGTTGAAATAATGCTGATCCAGTTCTTTCATTCCTCTTCCCCTGCTTATCTGTCCATCAGTTGTCTACATCTGTCAGCTGTTTTATGTAATATTTAGATGGAAAGCTTCTACAGTGTGAGTAATGTTAACCAACAGGGATGGCCTTCCATGTTGGACCATGTGTATAGAAATCATACCCACACTCTTGTGTTTCGGATTGTGTGTGATCAGACTTTGAGCGTGACCGCGTTGCGTTTCCACAAACCAGTGGCCCACCTTTGCTTCTCGAAAGACTGCTCCTTCATAGGGCTCGATTCACAGGTGAGTTTCTCTTGCTCAGGCTCCACGGAATGAAGCAGAAAACATGCCAGGAATGATTGTCTGTGGGGATGAATCCCATGAGTAACTGTGGCTTCATACAAATGCAAGTAATGGTCAAGGAACCCACCCCCAAACCAGACATAGGCTGGCCCGGCCCTACCACTAGGTAGAGTGAGAAAATGGCTTCAGACACCGGGGACAGCAGTGGTATCTCCCTGGTTATTCCTCCTGAGCCCCTTGGAGGAGTAACAGTTCTGTTGGGAGGACAGAACTATGTGCACCACTTGAAGCCCCATAGCTTGTCTGCTCACGCATGGTAGAGGACACTATCCCATTGCCAGTTTTGAAAGATTCAGCTACCAGTCCAGTTGGTTGTCTGTACTTGGGATGAGGTTGAGGACTGCATCTTGTCCCTTGCCTCAGACAACAAACTTTCTTGAGCTACCCTTGCACATAAGGCTGGTCCTGCCATTGGGTGCCATGAGGCAGAACACTTCAGCTAGCAGATCTTGAGATTTCATTAAGGAGTAGCAAACTGTTGATCATTTAGTTTCCTGTTATGTTTTCACAACCACAGGAGTGACCAGGCATTGGGACTTTCTCTACTGAGGTTCCAAATTGTTTGTGTGTGGGAGAGGGCTATGGCTCGACAAAAATTATAACTTGTCAGTGGTGATGGGAGTGAAGGGTGAATTCCCAACTATTCACAAACTTCTGTAGCATTAGGGGGTACCAAGGAACCCCTGCACTGTGCGGCCTGGCAATAATCCCTTTGCTGAAATGGCCAGAGCATTTTTCTAGCAGGGCAGTCCCACGTTCCGAATTGCCTTTCTCTCAAGGAATCTCCCCTGTTAGCACTGTGCCAGAAACATGTCATCCAATGGGTAAAGCAAAGTGGCTTTAAGTTGTCCTCCCTCCCAAGTCATTTTGATTTAATTGTTTGCATTTGTCCAGTGATCTCATTTGTCCGGTAAACTCAATAAATTATTTGTGTAGGCTCGAAAGCTGCTACTGTGAGCTGCGACAGTTCCTAAAGGCGTCCAAAAAAGCAAGGCTAGGGACAGGTGAGCGCTTCCAAGACTTTCCTCAACAAAGCAGAAAGAAGAAACATGGGACAAATTACAGTGGTACCTCGGGTTACATACGCTTCAGGTTACAGACTCCACTAACCCAGAAATAGTGCTTCAGGATGAGAACTTTGCTTCAGGATGAGAACAGAAATCGTGCTCCGGTGGTGCAGTGGCAGCGGGAGGCCCCATTAGCTAAAGTGGTGCTTCAGGTTAAGAACAGTTTCAAGTTAAGAACAGACCTCCGGAACGAATTAACTTAACCCGAGGTACCACTGTAAATGCGTCTTTGCCATTTGCAGTAGGCCACCTGGTTAGCAGAAAAACAGGCATGTGTTCTCAGAGAAGAGGGACCTATAGGTGTCTTCAGGTCCATTCACTTGCAGATGCTCACCTGCTGAAACAAGACCCCAAACCAGGCAGATGCTCCATTTCCAGAGAGCATGGACCACGAAAACGGAGGCTGTTCAGCTTTGACACATATCAGCATTGCAAAAGGGTTCGGTTCCCGAACCTTAAAATTAAAATGAGCCAGTAGGACCATCACAGTTATTAAGAAGAGAGAGTCAACTTAGGCAGTGGAAATGGGTGGCGTTATATCAGGTGTGGACAACCTTTTCTGCACTCACACCCTCCCCCCACGCAGCCACAAGGCGCATGAAACACCTGCAACAGTGCATGGATACCTGTGGCTGCCTGCCAGTGGGTGCAACTGAAAGGGATGTGGCTGGAGCCAGTGATGTGCCGATGGTGGATGAGGCCATTCACACACACACACACACACACACAGAGAGAGAGAGAGAGAGAGAGAGAGAGAGAGAGAGAGAGAGAGAGAGAGAGACTTATTGAGAAGAGATACCATCTATTTATTTGCTTAATTTATGTTCCACCCTTCCTCCGAAAGGAACCCACAGTGCCAAGGCTGTTAACTCTCCCCTCCCTGAGCGACGCTCCTCCCATCACAATTATGCAATTCTTGACCCACTCAAACTGCATGGGGGATGGCAGAACGCAGGAAGGGGGCTCCCCAGGCTGCATCCTGCCCATCAGAATGGTACCCCTCCAAGGTCTCCAAGCAGCTGTTTGGCGGCCTGGCAGGAGCCCAAGTGTCATAGGAAGGATGGCTTAGGTAAACACAAACTCCACAGGGAGGCAGAAGAAATGCGGTGGGTGGTGAACACTTTGTGGACCTCGCTGAAGGCCTCAGAGGGCTGGAAGTGCCTGGTGGTCACAGGTGCATTAAAAGGAGTAGCACCCTGACCAGGGTGGAATGTGGATTTTCCAGCTCAGGAGTCAACACGGCTTAGGATCGGGCCTGGGAGCCATTTCCAACATTAACCACGTGAGAATACAATTCCCATGTTAACCTTGCAAAGGAAAGGGAACCTTTTTTGCATGAAAAACAAAAATGCAGTTCTGCCTTGCCCAGAATTGTACATCTCGCTCCAGTTCAAATTCTTGCTAGTGTGTTTCGGATTACTTTTATTCCCGATGCCCCACCCGCCCAACAATACAAAACAAAGAAATCTGTTATTGACCTATTTACTTATTTATTTAATAAAATTTATATACTGCTTGCTTGATTATAGAAAAAAAAACCGCAAAGCTGTTTACAAAAAGAGAAAACAATAAGATTATCACTTTTAAAAAAATGCAACCATAAACTAAAACATACAAAAGTTGAAACAGCAACAGAACAGGCCAAAACAAATTAAAGCTCGTACCAACTTTCTAAACATATGGGTAGGTCTGTCTAAATAATAATGTCTTCAGCAGGCACTGAAAAGAATACATGGAAGGTAGGTATCAATCTGCTGGAAGAAACCATCTAGATTCAAGGGTTGCCTTTTAGGCTTGTGCGATAAAGATGGAGCGGGGGTGGTGATGAGGGACATTCAGGATATGCTCACCGTTTTGCTCACTGGTTTCAGAGACTCAGAACAGAAGCCTAAAACTGCAGTCATTAAAAATACATCCTTTGGGGTAGTCCCATAGAAATCCATTGGGGGTATTTTTTTGCTAGTGCCAGCATATACCCGGTATATAAAGTTGAACTTCATAATGCACTACATACTAAGACTGGAGACAAGCATTTTCCAAAGTGTTGCAGGAGGGATCGTTGTTGCTTGTGAGGTGTGCAGCTATCCCACTTTTGCCTGTAAGGAAAAGGTTTGTCAGGTTTTTATCCTGTGCCAAAAACCTGCCAAACCTGCTTGACCCGAGGTGACCCCTTGGGTGGGGGTGGGGAGATAGCCTGTTCACACACACACACACACACACACACACACACACACACACACGTGGATGTACAGTATGGGAAACCCTTCCTCAAACCACTTTCAGCTCTCTCAAAAACAATTGTCTGTCTCCTGCCAAAAAGCCTTTTGCTGTGAGGTTTATATTATAAACATATAAATGCTATTTAAGTGCAATGCGCTTAAGATTTAAAATTGCAGGGTAAGTGTATAATATTTGTCTGTTCCCCTTGTTTGCTGTGATCGCGCCGTGGCTTGCTGAGGGCATCATTTCCTTCCCACATTTCTTTCTTTCTTTTACAATTCTGCCCTAGACACAAATTTTTTTAGACTTTACTAGCCTGTACTCAAGATCCTGTTCGGTATGCTTTTTTTTCTGACTGTGGTGTAAATCCGCTTCTTAATGTGTCAAGGGCGTGTTCATCCTCACAAGGACCCTGCAATGTGGGTCAGCACAATCCCTGCTGTACAGGTGGAGAAGTTGGCAGATGGCTTGCTCAAGAACATCTAAGCGAGTCAATAAATGAGCCAGGATTTGAACCCAATGCACCTCTCAATATGCTATGAAGCTGGTCTTGCATAGCTGCCATGCTTAAAATGCATTCTCCAGAGCTGCCCTGTAGAAGCATCGTGCGGCTGCATTCAGAAGTGTTGCTCAGTGTGACAGTAAAGCTCCCACCTGCAGCACAGGGAGGGAAGAAAATGTTGGCAGTTATTGCCTCTCCCCCTTGCAGATTAGTAAAGGGAAAGGGACCCCTGACCATTAGGCCCAGTCGCGGACGACTCTGAGGTTGCGGCGCTCATCTAGCTCTATAGGCCGAGGGAGCCGGTTTGTCCGCACACAGCTTCTGGGTCATGTGGCCAGCATGACTAAGCTGCTTCTGGCGAACCAGAGCAGCACACAGAAACGCCGTTTACCTTCCCGCCAGAGCGGTACCTATTTATCTACTTGCACTTCGTGCTTTTGAACTGCTAGGTTGGCAGGAGCAGGGGCCAAGCAACGGGAATTCACCTCGTTGCAGGGATTCGAACCGCCAACCTTCTGATCGGCAAGCCCTAGGCTCTGTGGTTTAGACCACAGCGCCACCTTTGCAGATTACATAACCCTAAAGCTACTCTAGAGGGTGGGGCCCCTCTTGAGCAAATTTAGGGGGTCATGGGGGCTGCCATGGCAAAAAAACAAACAAACCGTGCTTCTGACATGGGCACAGCCAGGATTTATGCCAGGGGCGCTGGCTTTATGTTAGGAGGTGCAGAACCTCAGTTTGTTAAGTATTTTTATTGATTTACTTGATTTGTGGGGCTACGCCCATGGCTTCTCTCCCTGTTCTGCTACCAGAAGCCTTACCACCAATGAGCAATACCACTACATCCATCCCACTGTTTCCACGGGTTTTGGCTACAAGACAACTTTGTATGCTTTGAAGTCTGCTCCTATATGGAGGCCCACAAATGATTCAATTAAACAGGAGGCAATTAGGCAAGCACCCCCATGCATCACTTTGTCTATCATCATGTGCTATCTGTTCCATAAGGCAATTTGGTACACATATTCAGGTCACAGTTCTGAGTTTCATGTTCAAACAGCGGCAATACACAACCCAATAGACTATGGCCATTTAGTTGGGAGGAATAGAAGAGGCTAGAAAAGAGGCAGAGCACAATGGAGATCCAGTGCAACGTGGGGTGTGGGTGTGTTTGTGTACTTACACAGATGATCCAATTCCCTCTTTGAAGTTGGAACACCTGGTCAACCCCACACCCATTTTCAAAGGAGAAATGCAAACGACATTGTAATGTAATATATGCCTGGGAGATTGAGATATCAAGATGAGAATCCTTGTGCTCATTCAGGATACATTTGTAAATTGCATCTTCAAAGATTACCGAACAAGGCTCTCCCCAAAGCCAGTGGAACCTCTTAAACATTGTGCATTATTAGTTTATGTATATCTATCCTGCAGACTAGGCATATCATCTTGGCTTTCTCAACTTGGGGGAGGGAGAGGAGGTATAGGCAAGGGAGGCTTTCCTATGGAAAGAATGGACAGCTCTGATTTTACTGAGACAAGAGATTGTTTCTCCCTTGCATCTTTCCCTCAACAAAGCAAGGAAGGAGAGAGAAGGAGCAAGGACTTGGGCACAAGGCAGCCTGACGCTGTCAAGAACAATTTTTTTAAACTCACACTTCCGTAGAGCTATCACGAGGGCCATGGGGGGGGGGGGCTTGAGGGGACTCCTGCAGGAGGAGAATGAGGGTGGTTCTCCCCGTTTCCTTTGTGTGTTTGGAGTGGGCCTTCTCAGCTCAGGATCTGGCCCCTCCACCCGGCTTTCGTGGGGTCGGGGGCGATTGTTTGGCCAAAGCCAAAGATGCTGAAGATCTAGAACTGAGGTTGCCCCCTTCCGCTGCTCCGGCCAGCGAAACCTCCTGCCTTTTCGTGCTCGGGCGCACCAGAATGGACACGTCCTGGCCGAGCTTTCAGGCCTTCGTGCCGCCCCCAAGTCGCCCCAGCAAGCCAAATCTGCACTGAGCCAAAGGATGAGGGAGACACAGCAGCGACCAGCCATCGCTGCGGGGGGAAGGTTGAGATGCTGAGGCCCGGAAGAAAAGGGCAACTTTGTAGAGGTGGAGATGCGCTCAGGAGTAGGAGACGCAGAGCCTGGTGGAAGGAGCTGGCGCCAGAAGGTAGATGGACGCAGAATCCAGGAGACGGGAATTTGGGAGCATGGTAAAGGAGGGAGAAGGGTCTGCGTGGATGGAGCTCCCCTGTCTAGGGTGCCAAGGACTGCCTTGGCTCACCTTCAGGTTTCCCGCAGAACAGGGAGCCCACCCAGCAGATTGGAACAAGGGAAAGGCGCGTTCCTCCTGCCTTTGGGCCTCATTGCAGCTACAAAGGGAGGCAAAATCCAGAGAGATCTAGGAGTCCGGAGAGAGACGGGACCCACGCAGCACCTTCGGGCTCAGCACAAAAGGCACTAGGAAACATCGCCCCCGCGGAAATCCAGGCGTCCCCGCCCTCCTCTCTCCCTGCGCGCTCCCACAGATCCCACCGAATCTGTGCGTCACATATTTTGATTTAAAGCAACTATAAATTCAAACTGCAAAAAAATAAAAAATCCAAACCTTCCACCTATGCGCACATGCCAGGCTCTCTACAGATCCTTAGCGAGGGAATCATTAAAAGGTGGGAGGAGATAGTGAGAGATTCAGGCGCTTTTTTGGTGTTCAAAAAATATTTTGAAAGGTAGTGTGTAATCTACGAGTCTGTGATGCGTTAGGCAGGGTGCATTGAGGGGGGGGGTCTCTCCCCCTCCCCTTGCTCTACAGAGAAGAGATTTCTTTGAACAGAAGAAACTCGCCGTGCAAGCTCCTGGAAGCTCCGAAGGAGCTGGCGTTAAAATATTAGCCTTCTAGGCAGGTAGCACCGCCTTTATGTAAGCAATGCGACTTAGCTGTTGCCCAGTAGGTATCAATATATGCTTGAGATATGGGGGTGGGGGGAGGAGAGAGACAAGGCCCCAGCGCTGTTTCCCTAGATCCATTGTAAAATACCTGATTAGGTAAGATTGCATCAAGTTCCCTCTGATCTCCGTCGGCGTCATTCTTTGCCAGATGTTGAATTCGCTCTCTTCGTGGGAATCTAAGAAAGAACAGGGGGTGCGTCCACACAGTCCACTTGGGGTAAACCGATAAACACACGAGGCAGCGCCCGGTGGCGACTCCAGCCCTCAATGCAATACAATGCGGAGTTGGTTGGTTCGGTTTGCAGTTTGCAAACTGTGGGATCTCACTCCCCTAACAGCCAGGATTGCTTCGGCGCAGAGCGCTCTCCTGCTCCCAAACTTCACTCTCCCACTGAAATTAAAGGGACTTGGAAACACCGGGGGGGGGGGGGAATCCCACCCTGCCTGTAGGGAAAGGTCTCTGCATAATACGCGGCGCAAATGCACCGACACGTAACGGGGAAGCCGCGCGGATTCAGCGTGGAGCCCGCTCCGCCTGCGCGCTTTTAAAGTGTGTGCTTTAGAGGAGACTTCGACTCCTCGTCGTTGGCTAAATTTGGGGTCTCTTCTCCCTAGCACTTCTTTAATCGTGGAGGCGCGATCCTGGATCCTGCTGCCAGCCAAGAGCGGGGTCCTGGCTCCGCTTTGCGCGGGTTTGTTGCCCGCGGGGACGCGCGAACCAGGCCCAGGCCTTCGAGATGCAGAGGTAGGTCTAAGAGCCGGCGCGCCCTCGCCCATTCCGGCGGCGGCTCTCGGCTCTCGGCCGCTTTCTGGAAGCGCAAGAAGCCGGAGATCCTTGGAGCTCCGAAGAGGGAACCGAGAGAAAAACCCGCGTCCTCCCGACGGCACCGGGGAGAGGCAGGCAGGCAAGCAGCGCGGACCTGCGCAACCCGCGCACTCTGCCCGGCTCGCCGGAAGCTTCTGGCAGCCCACCGAAGCTGGAAATGTGCCGGATCCAGAAAACGCCGGCCAAGCTCTCTCTCCCCGCCTCGCCGGCTCCCAACAGGACGCCCTGCTTCCTCTCTCCTCGCTGCCGTAAGATCTCTGCGTTGCGGCTCGGCTCCTCCGCTTACACCAAAGCCGCCGCCGCCGCCGCCACATCGGTCCTTGGATCTGCTGCGAACTGGTTCAACCGAGAGCCGGGGAGAGGCGACTCCATCATATCTACCTCCTCCGAGTCCAGCCCTTTGTTTACAAAGGAAGCTCTGGAAAAAGGAACCGTTAAGGGGGGAAACTGCTCCCCCACCCCGGTTCTTTGTGTGCATAGGGACGAGGACAGGTCTGTGATAACACAAATTGTGCATCTCGCATTTATAGACGTGCATTTATATAGACGCACAATTACTGTCAATATTAAAGAATCGGTTCGGAGGCGGATGGCGAATTGAACGGTTTTACAAGAGAGTCCGTGGAGCGTAAAAAGTGCGTGTGTATGCATATAAAATTGGACACCCATTTCTTAAAATGTGCGATTTGGGGCTTGCGTTGCAAGAGGAAAGGGCCCTTAAATTAAGATTAGAATCTTAAACAACTCCCTCTCCCGTCCGCCTTTTTTTTTTTTAAAAAAAAAAGGTTCCCTCTGCTTTTGTCTTCCTCCCCAAGGGCTCGAATAGATCCACCGAGAAAAATCCCACCCACCCCCGCGCCTTCCTTGCCCCATCATAAATTTGCGCCCTAGTTCTGTCTTTCCAAATTTCTCCGCCGTGGAAGCTTCCCCTACTACCCCTGGCCCGATGCTCAGCTCCCGATGGAAGGCAACGAAAGGAGAGCTCCGTTTGTTGCTTTTACCAAACGCAAATGTGTCGCGGAAGCAACGGCTATTATCTCTTATTAATCTCTCCAGTTACAAGTCAACGGTAACCAAGGAATAAAGGTGGCGGTTTCCTTAAAATTTAAATAAAGCAACTACCCCCTCATGTACTTCCCCAAACTGTTTTTATTTTATTGTAAATAGACAACACACGGCTTCCCAAGTGTAATCAGTCTGGAGCCGAAGCGACGACGAGATGACCCTATAGATCTGGTCGGTTTCACGCCTGCCTCGGAAGGAGCCTCGTCCCTTTCATTTCACTTGCTGGATTTTTATTGTTTGTTGCAGATCCCCCCTCTCTTTCCAACTCTTGGCCTCCAGAAACTACATTTGAATCGTTTGTGTCCTTCCTGGCTTTCCCAGGCCCCTAGATAATTTTTCCCCCCTGCCCCCACCATCGTATTTTTTTTCTTACTTTAAAAATTATATATCTTCATGTCACAACCGTTTCCCTTTTAAAAGCACAAACATCCAATTTGGCTCAGTGTAATAAAATCAGTCGGAGATCCTTAAACGCGACCATTCCGCTGAATTAAGTTGTGAAATCTAATCTATTATATCCATAAAGGAGAATGCTTTCATTGTAAATTCAGGTTATAAAGAAAACTCTACCTGGAGCAGTCAAGTCCCCCCCCAATTTCTCCCCCACCTCCTCTCCCTCCTCCCCATTCGGATTTGCTACTTGATGGCTTATCAAATTACTTCAAAACGCCGGGCTCCCCTTTTTCCATATCTCATTGGAACCAAAATTAAATGTGGCAAGACGTCCCTTTTAACAGCATGAAAAGGTCATAAACTGGCAACAACAACACAGGAAAGAATAAAGACACACAAAATTATTCCAGCCCTTTGCAACTGGGGTTCTGTGATTAATTTGGACCTTTAAAAATATCTCCTATATATCTTAAACAAAGGCAGCAAGAACCCAGAGCCGGGGTTCGACCAACACGCACGCGGTTAGAAATCTATAACGACCCGATCGTGGAAGGAAATTCAATAGACAAGAAAGGGGACCCTTTGAAAATGGATCGAGTTAGCTGGATTGAGAGGTGACAGTCACGATATGTTAAAAACCCCGAACGAAAATGCCCCGTATTCCTTAAAACGCAGAGAGGTCTTATGAGTATATCAGAGCAACTGGGGAGGGAAAGTGGGGGAGCGAAAGAGAATGAACCCATCAAAATTAAAATTTTGGAAGTGTGGGGAGGGGAGGAGAATACGATCTGGCGCCTGGGCTTTCTCCTGGTTCAAAGAACTCTTCTTTCCCGGAAGAAAGAAAAGAAATCCCATCCCCACCCCCCAAAAAACCCCACCATCCACCGATTACATTTATCTTTCCAAATAAATTTACAAACGCACACAGTGAAATTAACCTCCGAGTACCTGGCAGCTTCGAGGCACTGGGGCAAAAATAACTCTAAAGCAGATGCAAAGTTTTAGTTATTAAAGGGAGAAGTGGGTGGAAAGGGGGGGGGAGGAGAGGGAGAGAAATCTGTAGGATGCAGCTTTTGTCAGATCTTGGGAGAAAGATTTATTAATGTGTGGCTTATGTCCCTAGTGTTATATCCTCCTAAAGCCCTGCCCGATTTCCTAGTCTAATCTTTTATTTCCATCTAATTATTTTTTCCCCCTGCCACTTTCAACTCAAGTCTTAAAAGAGGGGAAAAGGGGTGGGGGATAAGCAGGGAGGGAGAAAGAGGCAATATGAACTCTGCAAAATCTCCGGGTTTCCCCCCCCCCCCTTCCCAGCGCTGCAAACCTGAACGCCCCAATCCCAGCTAAAGAATATTAACAAGGGCTTCTCGACACAAGCCCTGTACAATATATAAATCGCGGGAGGGGGAAATCAATTTATAAAAAAATATATATCTTAACTCGAGAGGGGAAGGATTGGGCGCGGAGGGGACGACGAAAGATAGAGCCGAGGACCCGCGAGTTTAAGATGTTAAGCTCAGTATAATAAATATGCGTAAAGGGGAAGAAACCACACTAGCCAGGGCGAGGGTGCAAAGATTTGGTTTAGCAAAGGATATTCAAAATGGAAACATTTTGCAAAACAAGTACCTATAAATAAAGGAATGGAAGCAAAGGGTCTAGCTCCGAACCCCTCTTTTCTAATTAAAATAAAAACATTTGCACGGCAAAGTTTAATTCCACTGTAAAACTCCAGAATAGTGGCGATTTCGATGCAGCAATACAGGGGCAAAAGCGAGATGTTCAATATTAGCACCACTTAATCTTTTGAGGTGGGGAGGGGGGGAAAGACTCAAATGGTGGGTTATTTGAACAAAACGAAGAGAACGTTCAGCTCCATTTTCATTCTGGCTCAGTACATTTTATCAAAGAGAAAAACTGATTTTTTTCCCTTTTAAATAGGATTTACAGTTCGAGACTACCTACGTTTACTCGGAAGCAAATCACAAGGATTTCCACAGCATCTACTAAAAATTAAATAGGACTAAGAATTCCAACCTTAATATAACCCCCCTCAAAAAAAGCCATGTGGCAGATAAGATTGGATCTTAATTATATTCTCTAAATATAGGAATACTTTTAAACGCTGGAGAAAGTTTGGAAATGAAGTTTAAGGCACCCATAAAGTAAAATAGAAAGAATTGCATAGGTGGGAAATCTTGCAAAGAAATCTACTACAAAAATAGTGTTGTGTTTTTCCTGGCTTCCCCTCTCGCCAGTTAAATCGATATTGTTTTTTAGAAGGTGTTTTAATTAATAAAGGAAAAAATGTTTTAGGTATTCAGAATTGGGCTCTTCGAAACTCCAGATGCACAATATATTTAATGCGTGTCTCGCTAAAATATTGTATATAAATATCTTTTAATTTTTAATTTGTTTTAAAGTTCTAGTGGATTCAGGTTTTATATTACCAAAAACGACCACCCCCCACCCCCAACACACCAGCGCTCTAGTTCATTTAGAATATTTGTTCATTACAAACTGGAATATAACTAGAGCAAAATTTCCCACGCCTTTGGGAAGGAAAGCCTTTTTAAAACGCCTGGGAAATACAATGGTAATACTGGCTGTGGTATTTGTGTATTATAGATCCATTGTTCCACAAACCATTAACGTTTTTATTCATGATAACTTGGAAACAAATAATAACGTCATGGGCAGTTTTCAAAGGGAACTGGCGAGCCTATTTTCTGCAATTGAAATTCTGAATCCTTAAAATAAAAAAGGGGATGAGCGTTCATAAAAATCCCCGCTTCCTTGTTCGTATTTGTTATTACGAACAAAAATTAACTTTTCTTCATTTTAGCCATCCATTTTGTTTTCGGCCTCAGATCTACTTCCTTTAAATTTAGAAAATTTAGGTTGTTTAGAATCTGCCGGGCCTCTTGCATGTAAATAGGGTTGTTTTTTGTTCAATTTAAGGGGGCAGATTTTTCATCTTTTCCTGCAATTTCGTATTTAATACAATTATTTTCCTTTTACATTAACAACCGCCAAACCCTGACAAAAATGGTTCCACCTGCCCGAAGCCTAGATTTAAATTAAAATGCCAGCCGAAATATTTGAACATTTACTAGTTTCTGACCTAATCGCCTCTAACTGTTTCTGGGGGGGACGGGACGACTTTGAGTAAAGGAAAAAAAGAAAAAGTTCAAATGAAAGTCCACAATGGTCCAAATATTACCGTTTATTTATAAGTTATTAATACAGTATTATTGGAAATAATGTTACTGGTATTACTGTGGGAAATTATGTCACGTGCCAGTTAGCATTAGGGAATCCCCCCACCCCTTTACGAAAGTGAATTATCACCAGTGTTTCTAACGTTCAGAAATCAAACGCCTAGTTTTCCCCAAGACCCACTCTTTTAAAAATAAACTTACAATACTGTATATGTAAAACCACCCTAATTTTAATACACTTAGAATTTCTTATTACATTTTAGGCGATATGTAACTGTTATAATCCTGCATTTCCATTTTGGGCCTGTTTTGCATTTGAATACAATCCTAACACGGATTTAATTAACTGATTGATATTTTTTTTAATAAAATGTTTTATTTTCGCTCCAGTACAATGGTATTTTGCGCGTTCCATTTCCCAAGTATTCGAAACAATCAGATCCAGCATATATATATATCTATATTGTCTCTTTATTGGATGTTATTCTGTTTTAAATAAGGTATTGGGATGAAGGGAATGGGGCGAATTGTCCACAATCACGGGAGGTGGGGAAATAATATGGGAGGCGGGAAATAAATAAAACCACATACCTGCAAATCCAGAGAGCCAGTCCCTTTTCCCCCAATGAGTTATTAACACACAGAGAGAGAGAGATTGGGGGTGGGGAGCAACCTCCCCAGTGTTTCCTTTTTTCCCCTCCTGCCCTTTTCTCCACACACACACACACACACACACACACACACACACACACACACTTATACGCACGCACCCCTTCCCCCAATGAAACATTAAAATTCAACGCGGATTTTCTCTGCAACCCTGAAGCGGGGGAGACTTGCTTCCTGGTTGGGATCTCGCCTCCGGCCAAAATATTTTACAAGCTCAGCTGGGAGGAGGAAGCAGCATCTCATTACAGGCGATCCCTCTCCCGTTTCCCCGTCACCACGTGTCTTCGCAGTCCCTGGGCTTTCGCACGTACATCCGGGTCTCCGGCTCGCCATGGCTCTGCCTGCAGTTCGTCGCTGGAGACCGGAGCGCCGCAGAGATCAGCCGCTTCGCCTGCCTGCTGTCTCGATTCCTCCACTCGGATCCTTTTCCCCCCAAGCTTTGCAAAGCACAACCTCCCCCCCACGACAGCAGACCAGACGCATTTGTTTCGCCCCCCCCCCCAGACCAGCGGATTTGCATCTTCCCAGCTGGAGAGGGCACGGTCCCGGTGCATCCGGGAGAGAGCAGTCCCCTCCAGGATCGAAGGCGATTGCCCCCGCTTCTTGCTCGATCGGCGATCTGCTGCTGCTGCTTCCAGCAAAAAATAAAAAGTTATTGCAAGCGGCGCTTTCCTGCCAGAGCTGCCTGCTCCGTCGCCGGGCTGTGCCTTGCAGCAGCCGCTTCTTTCTTCTTTGCAGAATCCGATCCTGCCCCCAACTCTCCCTTTCCTCCCCTCCGGCTCTCCTGCTGCTGCAGCCACCCCTCCTCGCGTTTGCACACACACACAGCTCCGGCTGTGCATGCCTGCTTTTGCAGAGAAGGCTTTGCATGGAGGCGGCCGCGGTGCATGCAAGCCGGCCGCGATAAATAACGCTCTGCTGCAGCCGAGGCTGCCCGAGAGGCTTCGCTGCCCGGCTCTGCTTCAGGTCTCACCCCCAGGGAGAACGAAAGGAGAGAAGCGGCGGCGGCGGAGCTGGGAGAGAGGAGCGCCCGGGGCGGGAGAAAGGAGGGAGGGAGGGAGAGGAAGAGGGGGGGAGGGGAAGAAAGGCAGTTTTGCTGGGAAGAACCGCTACAGCCTGCCCTTCCCCCACCCCTCGCAGCTTTAATCAATGGGAACTTCTCCGCCGTGCCTCTCTTAAGGAGGGGCGGCCTTGTTCACCCTCCCCCCCCAACAACACACTTCCCCCCCCCCTCCACCGTAGTCAAAGCCAGACTGGCTAGCAACCGGGATAAGCTCTTGCAGCTCCTCTTTCCCGGCTCAGTTTCCTTTCGCTGCAAAACAAGCCAGCCCCCCCCCGCGATTTTCCAATGGGGGGGGTCCCAAAGGCGCTCGTCCACCTTAAATCCCCGCAGTCGCGCCTAGCAGCTCTCGGCCAATCAGCGGGACGCCTCGTCTCGCTTGAATGACTCTCGTTCTTTGTTTGCGGAGAGGGAGGATCTCTCCAATCTGATAAAGGAGAGGAGGGTGCGGGGGAGGGGTGGGGAAGGAGGCCCAGCTGTTGGAGGCTCCTGAGCCAATCGGAGGCCAGAGCTCTTGCCTTTGGGTGTGCATTTATTTATTTTTTTGCTCCAGAAATTCCGGCTTGCGCTGGGGGATGCCCTTGCTGCGGGCGGGGGCCTGGAAAAAAAAATCTCTCTCCCCTCTCGCTATATTTATACTGGCCTTTCAAACTCAACTCATCCAAGGAGCTATTAGGCTGTCTGTCTGTCTAGGGCAATAATGTTTGAACAGGCCTTCCAATCTGTGACCGTTTAAACAAGGGCCATTTCAAGGAAAGGCATATGATTGATATTTCAAATATGTCTCTTAAAAGAAAAAAAGGGGGGGGAAGAGGCCACACCGCCAGGTTATGCAGAACGTAATAGGCGCTGAACTCGGCGCGCCTTTGTAGCGGCGCTCCCCACGGTGACCTTCCGGACCTCGACTGAACATGAACTCCCCACTCTCCCCACCCCACGCCACCCCCGGTTAGGAACCGAAAGCAGGAAAGCACACGCGCTGCCTCTTTCTCTTGTGTTTTGAAAGGTGATGTCAGCTCAAAATCAAGCCCATTCGGGAAAATAACAACTTAAGAGAGTTGTTAACATTTCTAATTTAATCTATCCGTCCGTTCTGGGGGAGAGAGAGAGAGAGAGAGAGAGAGAGAGAGAGAGAGAGAGTGTATATGTGTATGTGTATGTGTATGTGTATGTGTATGTGTAACTAGGACAATGAAATCTGTTAATGGTTTTAAGGCTGCAAGTCCTAAGAGTAAGTTCCCCTGAAGTCAATGGGGACTCCTCCTGCTTAGACGCCTCTAGGATTGTGCTGCAACGTCTATTTGTTGTTTTGCTTTTAGGCAAGGAATAATTATAGGAAACAAATGGATAATGCCTGAACCCAGGTGTCATCTGGAAAATACGGCATTCGGTGAAGTTTTTTTTTTTCCTTTTACAGAACAGCGAAAACTTTAAAAGGGGAGGTTTTGTGGGAATTCATCTGAAGTACAGTGATGTACTCCGAAATCCTTTTCAGAAAGAGCAGCATTGATTTAATGTAGTGTTTTCTTTGACTACTGAATGAAAGCCTGCAATTTGCATGTCCGCAGGAGACAGAATTCTAGAATACATAGGACTCGCGCTTGTGGTGAGTGTCGAGGTAATTTTGCTGTTTTGAATTTTAGGAAGCTTCCTTATAACAAGCCAGACTATTAATTCATCTATCTCAATATATTCTACACGGACTGGCAGCAGCTCTCCAGGATGTCTGACAGTGGTCTCCTAGTTTTACCTGGAGTGAACATGTGACATTCTGCATGCAAGCTCTACCACTGAGCTATTGCCATTCCACTTTAATTTAGCAACATGAACCTCAGCATATTTAATCAGGAGTATGTGCCACTGAATTCTTGGGAACTTGTTCTATAGTACATCCCCCAACCCCCCTCACCCCAGTCCCAATGTGTTTGAAGCCATCCTGCTTCTATGACAAGCAGCTTGCCTTTTCACAGCCATGTAAACCCATTAATTGCCACTATGATAATTTATAAAGGATCACCTGGCCTTTAGATATTACATAATCAATAATCGTCCAATTTTTTTTTGAAATGTCAGATTTAAACATCTCATTAAAAAAAATAGCAACTTTCAAATTCACCATTTAATTTTGTGGTGATATTTCAGAATTCAGGCAAAATAAGATCATATCATGAAAAAAACACCCTACAATTAAATGTGTCAGCGTTGGGGGTTTTTTTTAATCCTTAATTCACTTAAAGTTCAAGGGCTGATTTATTTTTTAGTAACAAACACACACAGAGAGAGAGAGAGAGAGAGTGTGTGTTATTAAAACTGGTAGGGAAATAAGATCTTCATATCTTCTGTTTTGAACATCTAACCAGATTAGATTTTGAGGTGTATGCGGATACAGAATTATTTTTTGTGTGCAATCAAAAACCCCTTCTCAAAGAAGGGACTGCTACTAGAATATATAGAAACATTCCAAGCAATCCACAGTTCATCAGCCTTGGTTTTGCTCTTTAATTACCCCCAGAAGGCCTGAAGCCATTCTCCCAGCCATGCAAAGACCTACTTCCTGTATGCAACTCTTCAGTATGGCAGAGAGAACAAAATCTGAAGTCGATGACAGGGTGAAATTGACTCAATATTGCCGTCCCCCAAGTAAGCAAATGTGGGGCCACAAGTGCCTTAAATCTGCTCATGTAAATGTTATCATAGCCTTTACATAAATTCTCTTGGGGTAATAGTTCCTTGGGAGTTCAGATTTTCTCCTGGGTAAAGCCAGTTCTGATTCCACCCTGGCAGCAAATCCGGGCCACATGTGAGGAAATCAACCATAAACTTCAGAAAGCAGTTATTTTACGGCGCAAGGAAACTGGGTCATGGCACTGTTTAGCTAGTCGTCTTACATCAGAGTAGTATTCATCAGTACGAGACATTCACACTCGATGCTCATTCACACAGTCTAGGGAGGGTGGCTGTACCTAGTCACACTATTAGGCAGGGTACAGTGGCTTTCCTCAGAGAGCAGAGTTTTGGGTATCATTAAAGGGCAGCAAACTGTCAATGGCTATGTTTGTTTTATTTTATCTTTCACCAGTGGGGGTGGCGGTTTAGATTTTCTGCCTCAGGCACCACAATGTCTTGGGCTGCGTCTCTGGCTGTACTTGCTTAACATCTGCTACAGGGTGTATCGCCGTTGCCTATATGTGTGAGATGCACATGCTACATATAATTGACTGTGCATTCTAAAATCCACACAGCAGCTGTCTCTCATTTTAGAAATTAAGCACTGGAAGCGTCAGGACTGGGGAAACCATTCCAGACACTTTGTCACTCAAGGGCTTAACTGTTGGCTGACGGTGCCTAAGTATTTAAATATTTCCTCGGTTCTGTACAGGGCCGGACCCTAAATATTTGATGCTCGCTCTTCAGAATTTGAAATATTTCCCCAGAAAGTTCCTGTGTGTCGCTACATTGTGTGTCACTGAAAATGTACACGCGGCCCAAGTAGAAGATTGCAAACTTGCCAATGCTACCAACTGAAGCACATTGTGGTATAGGGATACAGAGTGCATCACTGTATGCCTCCTGGCTGTCAATATCATGGCATACAGCTTGCTATGGATGATGGGAGCGTCACAGCCCTTGACACAAGGCACTTTAACTTCAACAGAATCTTCGAGTGAGTCTGTATTTCAGGATCGTATTAATGGTTGACCCTTAAGGGGGAAAACATATAGCAAAGTCAACCAACTGGAGTAGTAACAGGAAGATATAAATGTACTCAGATGCTTGCAATTTTGCAAGTAAGAGAAGAACCCTTTTGAGTTAGCTGCTTATTTAAAATAAAGAAAACTGAGTTGGGTTATTGAAAAGGAACACCTTTTAAAAACTTGATAATTTGCTTCTCTGTCTTTATGCTGTTTATCCATGCCAAGGGACCTTTGAAGGGGGAGTAGTTCCAACTGGGTAACCAGTTTTGTCTCATTTTATTTGCTCTGTTTTGTCATTCTCGATTTCCATCCACGGCTATGATAATGTTGCAATCCTTGGGTTGGGCAAATGTTCTTTAGGTCTGGCCCTGCCCAAATTATTTGCATTGAAATGAATCTTAAAAGCAATTAAATAGATCCTGTTTGGCAAACCCCACCCTCACCTTTATTTATTGTTTCTATTGGGGTGGGGGGCTGTTACCGGTAAGAGTAAAAGAGCAGCTGCACTGAGTCAAGTCCACTAAGCCCTGTATTGTATCTCCCGACAGTGGCAGGATCCAGAAGCCTGAGGAAATGTACATCTACAGAGTGTATTAGCCAAGTAATCTTTTTATTGTTCCCTCTCAGGGCTGAACTATCATTGCTTTTGCAAAGGGTTACTCTGCTTATCTTGCATACATTCCAGCTCCAATTGAGTCGCTCACTATCTGTACTCTGTGCATTTAATTTCCCTAGGACCACAATTCCACACCCCTTACAACAATTTTTTCCCAATTTTATTTTATTTACTTACTTTTATATTTGCCTTATCTTCTATCAAGGAGCCAAAGGTGGCCACCCATGCATGCACTGACAAGACCCAGACCTGCTTAGTTTCGACAGGGTGGTGGTGATTTCATGTGCTTTCCTTCTATACCATGGAAACCATGTGCATATACAGTACATACCTGAGACTGAGGATTACATTGATGCTGTAGTTTGCAAAAGGGTGTGCCATAATAAAATGGGTTGTCTTCATTCTAATTCAGGCACTATTCCGCCTCCTACTTGTGCAAGTTCTCCCAGCCATCCTTGAACAAGAAGTTGCACAAGGACCATGCCGCTTGGGAACTCATGGTTGCTGATTAAAGTACGGTAACTTCCCTCATCTCAGGAAATGTGTCCTTCTTGGCTGGTAAAGGTAAAGGGACCCCTGACCATTAGGTCCAGTCGTGACCGACTCTGGGGTTGCGGCGCTCATCTCGCTTTATTGGCCGAAGGAGCCAGCGTACAGCTTCTGGGTCGTGGCCAGCATGACTAAGCTGCTTCTGGCGAACCAGAGCAGCGCATGGAGACGCCGTTTACCTTCCCGCCAGAGCGGTACCTATTTATGTACTTGCACGTTGACGTGCTTTCGAACTGCTAGGTTGGCAGGAGCAGAGACCGAGCAATGGGAGCTCACCCTGTTGCGGGGATTCGAACTGCCAACCTTCTGATCGGCAAGTCCTAGGCTCTGTAGTTTAACCCACAGTGCCACCCGTGTCCCTTCTTGGCTGGTAGCAATGCTCATAATCTAGCGGCGAGGCTGGGAAGTGCATCCCTGACATTGCAGAAGTTGCCTTCAGCCTTGATCATAGAGGCATGCAATCGTAGAATTGGAAGGGATCACGAGGGCCGCAATCCTATTCAACCCCCTGAGATGCAGGAATCTTTTTGCCCAACCTGTGGTTCACACCCATTGCCCTGAGATTAAGAGTCCCATGATGAACCTAAAAGAGGACTTCGTTTGTTTCTATTTCCCATATCCATAATGCAAATATGAAAACTTTTGTTGGCTGGCATGTGCTTTCAGGTTTCAAGTTTCTTTCACTTTCTCTTCCTCATCATATTCATAGAAAAGAGTGAAAGGGTCAACTGCTCTTTTTGTGCCTTGTGTGAAAACACTCGCTGTGTTTACTTATACCAATAAACATCCAAGAGCGCTTTTGCAAAGAATAAGAAAAAACCTGGAAACGGAACTGAGTCTTAAGACTTCAGTGTCTGAGTCATCCTGAATTTGATACTGTATTGTGCTTTGCCCTGACAATTGTAGTGTATGTGTGCTCCACAATTCCCTAATTCTGAGGCACACTCATGAGTTCACACAAAGACTTGGGGGTCTTTCCCAGTGTCCAGAACTGAGGGGACCCCTTTCAGCAGTTCTCAACCTGTGGGTCCCCAGATGTTGTTGGACCACTACTCCCATCATCCCTGAGCTCTGGCCTTGCTAGCTAGGGGTGATGGGAGTTGTAGTTCAACAACATCTGGGGACCCACAGGTTGAGAAAGGCTGCTTAGATTATGTCTTCCAGAGGGTTGCTTGCTCTGCAAGTACCGTATTTTAGGGGCTGACTTTGCCTCATAGCTAGCTAGCATTGTTATTCTTGCCCTTTGTGAATTCGTCTCATCCTTTTCTGAACTTAGTTATGTGCATTTTGGCCAAGGCTTGTTAAACTTTGTGGCTGAATTATGTAGCATGTCTGAAGTGCAATAAAGAGGTAACCAGTGTCTCCTTACCTTCTCAACATTGCTAGTTGTTTTCTCTGGTCTGTCTTAGGGTTTATGAGGTTTATTTATAGGTAAATGTATTTTTTTTATGACTGAGGCCACCTTGACACTGAAGTTATCCATTCGTTTTTGGAATTAAGTAGAAGCCTTGCTAAAGTGAGCCTCCAGGTACTGGCTTCATGAATTGGAGAAGGGAGTTGTCAACCAGCATCTTTTTGGCCTTCACTTGTTTTCTGGGTGGCATAAACATTTGAAAATCAGTCAATAGGTAATGAAGTCCTAGCTATTATATATTCTGATTATTTTAGGAGGCAGCTTACTCAACAGGCTGGCCAAAATCTGTTCAACAGGTTGGCCCAAAATCTTGGTTTTCATTATGCAGAATATTGGTTTCATTATGTTTTTCATTTGCTAATTAGCATTTAAGCATTTCAAACATCTCAAACACTGTTCTTTGCCCTGGAAGTTTTTGAAAACGGAAGGGTTTCAATTTTTGACAGTGGAACAAACAAATATAGCTGTCATGGCTAGTAGATGTTGGTAGACCCATGACTTTGTCTCTAATTCTTCATTTAAACATACACACACCCTCTTCAGAGATAGCAGCCACTATCACTGTTTCTTGTGATGAAAAATTCCATAAGTTGGTTATGCATTGTATGAAACATTAATTCCTTTCATCCAGATCATCAACTTCGTTGGATGACTTTTTCTTCCCATTTCTAATATTATAAGAAAGGAATACAATATTTGTATTGTTCTTATGTAGTTTACGTTCTGTTTGTATTCTGCCTTGATATTTTCTATGGATAGGCAGTACTGTATACAATTTTTCGTATATCTCTATCCCCATTGCCCATGCTCTTCAGAATGTTATAACATTTCCCCATAATATCTCATCCATTTCCCAAACTCCAGTTGCCTTAGTCTTGCCTTGTAGCTGAGGACAGCTGGTTTCAAGGAACAGGCTGCCTCTGAGCACATCCTGAGCCTAGGGGTTCATTTTCAAAGCAAGAACTGAACTGAGCTTTCATAAAAGTCCATTCCTAATCAGCTTTCTTCATCACAACAGCCTCATTTAGATGGTTAAAGCAGTTTTTGTTGTTGCTGTTAAGCAAATGGGAGTCAGAGCCCCTCATTGATCTATGGGTGTGGGCAGGGGGGCAACTGCCCCCAATCAAGTAAATAAATTAAAATACTAATAGAAATAATCAGAATATTTGGAATGGAAATGCTTGCTGAGGTCACTTGGATGATGTTGTGGCGCATTCTAGTGATGCAACTGGCAACCCGAATGAGCGATGGGTGTTGCTTCTGCGAACTGACCAATTACGTTGGTTCTGGAACAGGAGAGGTGGGTGTCCTGCCCCCCTAAAATAAACCCCGGCTATGCCCATGCATCAGTCTACTGCAGAATACCTGGATATCTACCACCATGGACCACCCCTGGAGGATAAGACTTTCATCGGCTACTAACCCTGATGGTTATGTTCTGTTTCCACTGTAAGAGGAGAATACTGTTGCATGCAGTTCCTGCTTGTAGGTATCTAGCTGGCTGCTCTAAGAACTTAATTCTGGACTAGTTGGGCCTTTGGCCTGATCCAACAAGGCTGCTCTTATGTTCTTACAGTGTAGACCATTCTCCGCATAGAACTGATCCAGTAGAACAGTGGTTTTCAACCAGTGTGCTGTGGCACCCTGGGGTGCCTTGAATGATGTTCAGGAGTGCTGCAGGCAACACCAGCCTCTGTCCCTCTTTCCTTCCTTCATTCCCTCCTCTGATGCCCTCTCTGATGCCCGTCTATGCCTGCCAAGGGCTTGCACAGATGTTTGTTGCAGCAGCCCTGGCTACATGCTCCTCAGGCGAATGGTGCCTCTGGGGCTGGCCAGGGGGGTGCTGGTTGCCAGGAGCTGAGGCGGCCTCAGAGTAAGGGAGCAAGGGAGCCCGTGTAAGGGACGCGGGTGGCGCTGTGGGTAAAACCTCAGTGCCTAGGACTTGCCGATCGTATGGTCGGCGGTTCGAATCCCCGCGGCGGGGTGAGCTCCCGTCATTCGGTCCCAGCTCCTGCCCACCTAGCAGTTCAAAAGCACTCTTAAGTGCAAGTAGATAAATAGGAACCGCTTTATAGCGGGAAGGTAAACGGCGTTCCGTGTGCTGCGCTGGTGCCGGTTTGCCGGAGCAGCTTCGTCACACTGACCACGTGACCCGGAAGTGTCTCCGGACAGCGCTGGCCCCCGGCCTCTTAAGTGAGATGAGCACACAACCCTAGAGTCTGACAAGACTGGCCCGTACAGGCAGGGGTACCTTTACCTCCACATTTGCCAAGCCATGTGCAAATACTAGGAGCCTGGTCTTCTGCCCTTATTGGGTCCAAAGAGCAGACTTTTTTTGTTTGCTGGGGGCTCCAGATTCTGCCTGCAGGTACACACTCACAATCTGATTCCTGGTAAATTGCCCATGATTCCAGCTTGAGAGTATCTCTTCCTTAAGATACGTCCTATCCGGTCTGTGTTATACATTCAAAGAAGCTTTTATTGGGGTGGGGAATCTGCTGACCTGCACAAGCAACCAACGACAAGCCCCAAGAATTCTGTGGATATAACTGTGATGTTTTCAAAACCATGCAAATACATAATATGGCTACGTTTGCCCAGGCTATCATATATCCAATCTTCAGCTGCAGTAAGAAGGTTTTTTTTTTTAGTCTGCTTGTTGTTTATTATTGTTTGGAATGGGATATGCTGCAACTACAAGTTATGTTTACAGAGAAACAGTTTTATAATAAGACCAAATCTTGACATTCACGGACAAGTGGGAGGAATAATCTGGCATATTTCCCTATGAAGATTAATCTGAAAAGTCTCTTCCCAAGGAAGTAGGCTAGCCTGGACAAACTTGATAAAGTCAAAACAGGCTATTAACCATTTCTTTCTGTTGTATGTTGTTTTACTTGTTTGTATGCTTTTGTCCATTGAGATATCATAACTATACTCACGCAATTTTGGGGCTTGTAGTTGGCTGCCTATGTTGGATACTCTCATTGTATGTTTTATGGTATCCTGAGATTTTGCTGAACTGACAAGATGGGGAGATTTTCTGGCTGAGGTCATCGATCAGAAGACGTCACCTTCTTACCCCAAGTATAGATCACATGCAAAACAAAGGCTGTTTGGGATTTGTACTGCCTGCTCCAAGCATGGAAGTGTCCTAAGAATCCTAATAAACAAACTGATTAACTGAAGCGCCAGCATCCAGCCTTTTACAATAGGTAAATTCCTGCACTTTTCAAACCACAATTCAATTTAATCAGCGTTTAAAAGAGACCATCCCAGGAACCATTTTACATATAAAGGTGGGGTGAGTGCCTCTGTGCATGTGCAGAATGCTATTTATTACTAAGGAATGCATGGCCATATAGGTCAACAAAAAAACAGTTAAGAGGACGTAGCATTTAAACAGGATCAAGGCTCTGCATTTCTCTCGCTGAGAACACACCAAGCAATAAATCCTTTGGAAAGCTGAAAGGAAGCGTGAGAGGAAGCCTTGGCTACGCAGAAGGATCTGGTCTGAATGAGGAAATGCAGACCCAATTAGTTCCTGACAGATGGACAAATGGAAACAGAGACGGATCAGTAGATGGATGGCGATACCTGGATAGGAAGAGGGAAAGCAGCAAAGATGAAAACACAGACTGATGTACTTAAACATGTTCAGATGGCCCACCTATTTCACTTTCTTCATTTTCTTCTTATCAGTTGCTGTTCTCCTGTTTCCCTTAGGAGGAAGAGGAAGAGCCGCTTCTCAACATAGATTTTGCAGCTTTAATTGATGACCAGCTGCAGGTCAAACATAAATGACCTGCCTTGACTAATTTTGGGGAGAGCTGCTCCCCCTCTACCCCCTCATATTTTTGTCATGCCGTTTCATTTCTGGGAGACTGGTCTGCCCACTGGATTTGGCCAGGAGCAGCCAAGGGCATCCTGCAGCCTGCATCTGACGCCATTCCCGATTTTCTATCCCATCGTCTCTGCCGTTCCCTGTATGAGAATTGATGCTCAAGGCATCCTGCCACCTCTAACCACCCCCACCCCTGCAAAAATTAGGACAGCCAAGTTGTTGAGAAAGATAATTCCATTCGCCGTTGGAGTAGGAGCTCAAAAGGACAGATGAGAGGAGCAGAGAAGGGGACAGGAAAGTCCAGCGACAAAGGGAAGAAGCCTTTCTACACAGAGGTGAAGATGGTAATCGAAAGATGATGAGCCTCTGAGACTTGCCACCTTCTCCTCCAGTACCCAAATATTCCTCCCTTTTTTAAAAAAAGTATTTTTTATTTCCAGTTTTAACAAAGGGTGTGGGGGAGGGGATTATAAATGAACGGAAAGGAAAGGAGAAAGGAGGAGAAGAAGGAAGAAAAGAAAGAACGGTTTTGGTAGAATTTCAGGGTATAAAACTGATTGGTTGAACTCTGAATTAATGCCAGTGGGCTTATGGTAGACCATCGACTATATACACCCAAAGGCAATTTTATTTGTGCCCAGAGGGCATAACGTATCTAGGTATTTTGGTTCTGAGAGAGATTTCTCAAATGATTAAAAGGAATTTAATTAGGGTGCTGAAGGATTTTTCCAGCGATTTGGAAAGATGGGCGCTACCTACTGTAAATTTAGTATTTGGGGCAGTTAAGATGAATGTTCTGCCATGGATAATATACATACTTAATGGTGTTCCACTATATATTCCCTAAGTGTATTTTCAAAAGATTAATGGGATATTTAGCAAGTTTATTTGGGATACCTCTCCACCTTGTTTTCCACTGAAGAGAATATAGCTTCTCCCATGTATTAGCCCCCTTGCTGATTTCATGCCCACCCCAACTTATAATTAGGCTCTGTTTCATGTTTATACCTTGCATGAAATAAAAAACAGATCCCAGCAGTAACCAACTTTGGAAATTTGAATGTCATTTCACATCACTTCCTATTGTAATTTATCTCCCGCAACCCCCCCAGGTTGTGATCCCCACCCCCCACCCCAGGTAGAAAATGAGAAACCACACACAGACATTATTTGCTGTTTCATGATGTCTCAGTAAAAATCTGATGCAGCAGAATTAAAACAGATCCTCTATAATTGGCATAACTTTATTTTTTAAAATATATATATATATTTCATAAAATGTATATATGCCTGCTTGTTAAAACAACTTCAAAGTAGTTTACTAAAAGGGGGGGGGAACAATAAAATTTTCAGTTAAAAATGGTAAAAGCTACTATTTCAAATATTCCAATTTTTTAAAAAAATAATTAAAAATAAAATAAACAATAAGCTAAAAATGGATTGAAACACATTTCAGCCTTCTGGGTAGGCTTGTCTAGACAAAAATGTTTTTATCAGGGGCTGGAAAGGGTACTGCCGATAGGCATGGGATTCCAAAATATGAGCAGTGCTACAATTTATTACAAACGTGGAATGGGTATTATGTGGCTGTTAAGTGGGCAATATACGGGGGTAAGGCAATCTCGCAATCACAGTAGCCTTTTCAGAAGATCACTGCATTTCTTTTGTTTTCTGTTCTTGGTTTTGTACTGTGCTTTCACTGTTTATTTTTGTAAGCCGCTGTGAGGGTTGGAAAGATAGTACAGCAATGTTCAAATGGATTAATAATACCTTCCCCCCCCCTGCTGTGGCCCATGCTTAGGCTAGGAGCCTCCCTTCAGAGACCGCCAAGATTTTGCTCAGTTCTTGGAATCCTGGACTAAGGTCGAGTCTTCCTTCAGTTTTACTCCACTGCTTTTCTGGCGGTTCCAGTTCGTACTTTCCCCCAGCCAGGAGTTCACTTCCCCACCCTCTCCAGCACCATGGGAGCTGCAGTTCACATGAAAAACAGATGAGGTGGTGAAACTTTTCCTGGACCTTAGACTGCAAGTTAGGGGAGGGTAACATGACTGAATGGTCCTCCATTGAACAAAAGCAACAGGAGAATGTGCTAGTTTTCCAAAGAGAGGAGTTTTGTTTTGTTTTTCATGGAGAAGTATGAAGTCACCAGAGAAAATTTCCCACCTCAGCTGCTGTTCATGCAAACTAGACCTCAGATTGGCTTCTAAAAGGGGTAGCCCCACCCCTACAACAGCTTTCCTGCCTTGCTGGTCTAGGCTCTAGGGGTCCGCCACTTTTTTAGGGGGCATGGGGCACATCTAGAGATCTGTTGTGGCCACCACAAAATGCCCATTTTCACAAAAAAAGAAAAGCAATGGACAATGCAGAGAAATCCCCCTCCTAAAAAAACCCCGGTGGAACATCTATAGCCTCTCCCCATATCACCAATAAAACACAGCTATAAGAGCAGGAACCCCAAAACAGAAATTGCTAACCCAACCAAGCAACAGAAAACACACACCTGAAAACACACACTCAAAAACCCTTTTTTTGTTTCCAAAGGAGGAAGGGGTCTTGGGGTGTCTAAGGGGTCTGTGCTATCCATGTGAATCATAGTGTGGTACCCACATGTTGGGTCTAGCTTATAGAGTCTCACTTAGGCTGAAATAAGTATTGGATTCCAATCCTAGACAAGGCCTGCCCAAGGGGTGTGTGGGTGTGTCTGTCTGTCTGTCTCTCTCTGTGTGTGTACACACCTTTGTAGGGAGGAAGAATAGCTCAATGAATGAATACATGGTTTCTATGCAGTATTTTCCAGGTTCAGACTCTTCAGTTAAACAGATCAGGGAAGGGGTGATGTGAAAGACCTTCTGCCGGAGAACCCTGGAGATACACTGCCTGTCCAAGTAGACCACACTAGCCTAAATAGACAGATAGTACCAGATAGCTTCCTAAGTGCTAGTGCTGGTATTTTAACAGGGAATTATTTACCACGCTTCACAGACATTATCTCAGCCAACTGCATTACCTCAGAAACCCTGGTAGCAGTTCCATAAAGGAGGGGCATTGGCCTTCAGTTAGTGAGTCTACCAAGTTGTGGCCTGGTCTGAAGTGGGTTGCAATGGCACCATTACCACCATGCAAATTTATGGTAAAAACATTAAAATATGGGTCCCCCTGGTGGGTTCCAGGTTGGGGATAAAGTAGGGCGGTATTGTTATCCCCATATTGCAGATGTATAAGACTGGGGCTGAGAATCACTTGTCCAAGGCTATCCAATGAACTCATGGCTGAGGTGAGATTTGAACTGGGGACTGACGTACACCCACTAACACCATTCTCATTCTGGCCAAACTTTCCTGACCTAACTGGAATTCCTGCTGAATCGTATGAAGAAAAAGAAAATTATGCAGAGAATGAAAATTTAGATATGTATATGTATAGATATGTAAATTTTTAAATCAATAAAGAATTATAAAAGAGTGGAATTCTTGTTGAATTGCCCTTGAGGCAGACAACACAGTATCAGAAAGATACTCCTAAAAGCGACAGCTTCTTCACCATTTGAATGTAGCCAAAGGTCTGGCCCTTGAACTTTGCTGCGTGTGACATCGCAGTTCTATTCCTGAGTGAAATCTGAAATGCTGGGCCTGAAAAGCCAGTCTTCCATATATTCTCATACCCTGTGACTTTTCTCCAATGAAAATAGGGACATCCTATTCCATAATAATAATTGTCCTAGCCATTCTGGGCAGCTTCCAACATAGTGGAACCTCGGTTGCTGAACATAATCCGTTCCAGAATACCGTTCGACTTCTGAAATGTTCAACCACTGAGGCGCAATGGGCGGTTGGCAAATTCCATTGAGAAAATGGAGAAACATCCCTCAGAAGCCGTTTGACTTCTGAGATGCGTTTGAAAATGGAAGCATTCACTTCCGGGTTTTTGGCTTTCCGAATCGTATGGCTTCTGAGACACTTGAAAACCGAGGATCTACTGTATTTATAAAGATAATAAAACATTTTAAAAAACTTTCCTATACAGGGCTGCCTTCAGATGTCTTCTAAAGCAGTTTCCCAACCTTTTTTGGGCAAAGGCACACTTGTTTCATGAAAAAAATCTCGAGGCACACCACCATTACAGCCCCGTGACGTCAGCACGCAGCGTCACGCCGGGAGGGACATGAATTGCTAGCAAATTACATAATCACCTCCTTGAGGGCTGGCTCATCTTCTCCGAAGGCAGAACCCCATTAATTAACAGGACAGACTCACACCATAGCCAAGACGAGGGGGGAAAACCTCAGTCATGCACAGTCATGCACATGTGGGGGCTAAATGAGGACGAAGACCGGGCAGAGAGCAGGGTTCAAATCACCCCACCTGGCCAGGACAATCCCTGGGTGCTCCCTTGGGCCACTCGCCTGACCCACCTCGCAGGGCTGTTGTTGCAAGGATAACACGGGGAGAACCACGCGCGCCCCCGGGAGCTCCTTGGAGGAGAAAGCGGGCGATGAATGCAATGCACGAAATATATGAGAGGCGACCAGGTTTTGCAGGTGAGGGGCCCCCGCCAGCCTCCGCTTCCAACACCCGGCGCAACGACGCCGAAGTTTCCCCCCGGGCTCGGCTCGGGGAGCAGCGCTGCTCCCCCCGGCTCCCCTTCGCCCTCCCGGCTCTCTCTGCCGCCCACTGGGGACCCCCCTCACCTGCCAAGTCCGGAGCGCCGGTGGAAGTTGCATGCATGCATGCAGGGCGCCGCGTTGCCATTGCATTGCACTGCACTCCATGCAACGCCTGCACGCATGCATTGCCTTGCACGCCCGCCAAGGGGTCTCCCCGCGGTCCAATGCGTCCCCTCCGGCGCGGATGCAGCATTGCAAAAATAAAAAACCCCCGACGCAGCCCTACCTGGGGGGCAGCCTCCGCCTCCGCCGCTCCGCCTCCGCGGGGATCCCCGGGCTCCATCCTGCCGCCCGATCTCCGCGGGGGCGCAGGCAGGCTGCGCGGGGTCTGCGCGGAAGAGCCCCTGCCCGCCCGGCCGCCGCTGCTGCGCTCATTCCATGGCCGGGAGAAGAGCGCTTCAAACAAAACACCCGGCCCGCCAGGCCACGCTGGGAAACGTAGTTCGCGCACCCCGCGCGGGCGCGGAGCCCAAGGGCGAGGGGACTACGGATCCCGGCAGCCCCCGCGCCGGGGACGGAGGGGGAGAGGCCGGGTGCAGGGATGGAGGGACGGGTGGGCGAGCGAGTGAGTGAGTGGCAGCCGCCAAGCCTTGGCCGAGAGCCAGGAAGGGCCTCCCCGGAGGAGGAGGGAGGCGCAGAGCGGGAGGGAGGGAGGGAACCCCAGGGGTCATCTAGTGACGGCGCCCCAATCGAAAATTTGACTTTAAAAAAAATAAATCGAATTTTTTAATTTTTCCCGCGGCACACCAGGCAACATCTCGCGGCACACTAGTGTGCCGTGGAACAGTGGTTGGGAAACACTGTTCTAAAGGTTGTGTACTTATCTCCTTGGCTCATGGGTCACATAACTCCATACCCTCCAACATTTCTCCGATGAAAATAGGGACAAGCTAAGGAGAAGCAGGACATTCTGGGATCGAATCAGAAACTGGGACGACTTCTGGAAATGTGGGACTGTCCCTGGAAAACAGGGACCCTTGGAGGGTCTGTATTCTACGCTTGGAAGAGACAGGCTGTTAGAATTATGGAAGAGTCTGCTTAGAAACTGTAGAAGAGGGAGGAGGAGGTGGGGATTTTGAAGAGTGTGTATATGCATTGGGACTGCAGCCATGCCAAAGCCAGCCAGGATGTCAGTGGCAAAGACTTGGCCATGGATCAATGGCGGGGAAGCTGTTCCCTCAGACTAAACAGGCCTGGTTCCCTTCCAGTCTCTCCAAATAGCAAGCTCCTGACATCTCAGGGAAGGATGTTTGATTTTCAGAGCAGGTCTGAAGCCAGAGATAGGATGCTCTTAACCAAGGGCTGAGGAGAAGCACCCCAGGCCTTGGGAGGGAGGGAGCCCGTTCTGGGAAAGAAAGAAAAAGTGATGTCAACGTCTCCTTGGCTTCCGAGTGGCTCTGCCTCGCCCCTGCCAACTCTGAGCACGGAGAGGCAGCAGAGCGAAGCCAGCAGTGAGTGCCACACGAACAGGCACTGGGCCCAAAAGCCTCCCTTTTCCAAAGCTCGTCAATCACCTGGGGGAAAACACTGCAATTTTCCCAAATCAGAGCAATTTTCCCAAATTAGCAGAGACTTTGTTGTTATTACCCCCGTCCGTCCCGTGTTTCCCCTTCGGTGATGGATCGCACAAGAGAGGCCTGCCCAATTAACCGAGCTACTCCCTGGTAGAGAACTGGGGTGGGTGCCAGGTTAACTCTTTCAGCACCAGAGGGGTGCTTGGAAGTCTCTAGCTGCCATTTATGTTCCACAAAAGCCTCTTTTGTCTCTCGGCAATTGCCAGTTGGAAAGAAGGAGAAAGATTCTGGGCTTTTATCTGATGCAAGTTTGTTCGCTGTCCAGGGTGGGGTGTGTGTGTGTGTTATGGTGTTGTTTTTTTTAAGGGAAATTTAAAATCACCTCACAAAAAACACACACAGCGTTTTTGCAAATGTTCCAGAAATGTTTTGCAAATAACGAGTTTAATCAGAAACTGTTTTACCTGTCAGGAAAAAGGAAGAAGGGTGTGTGTGCTTACCATATAAAGGGTCCAAATATTTTAAAATGTGACATTAAAAATAACCCATTGGGCATAAGGGATAGCTCAGTCGGTAGAGCATGAAACTCTCAATCTCAGGGTTGTGGGTTCGAGCCCCATGTTGGGCAAAAGATTCCTGCATTGCAGGGGGTTGGACTAGATGACCCTTGTGGTCCCTTCCAACTCTACAATTCTATGATAAGGCTATCATGGTGATTGCTGATCCTCACCAGCTGAATGGGAGATGACACATGCAAAGGTTCTCCATTTATTTCCCACACTCTCAGACATGTCTGGTTCTTTCCTGCTGTGCAGCACACCTGGACTCCTGTTTGTAACAGCAGAGGAGGGTGATCACCAGGATTGGGAGTGGGGAGAAGAGGCTTCAGTTGCCTCATCTCCTTATCCAACGGTAAGAAATGAATCTTGGAGACGTAACTTAATATCTCTAGGCAAGAGGTGGATCCAAGAAGAGTGAGATGCTTGGGTAGTTTATGGCAAGGGTTGCTAACCTGTGGTCCTTCAGGTATAGTCCAACTCCCCATCATTCCTGACCAACCATGGACCATACTGGCTGGGGCTGAAGGAGTTCATCATCCACAAGGCCACTAGTTCTTCACCTCCCTGCTATGGAGGCAAGGGAAAGAACATTGCTGTGCAGAAATATTCATGTTAGTGTATTCCACTGGAGGCATGTACTGTAGGAATTTTGGAATGGCTATCAAAAAAACTAACTTTTTAAAAGGAGGTAGCAAAACTATGGGGGTGTTGAGTAAGCTTGAATGAGCAGAGGGAAAACCATGTTAATCAGTCCAATGTTTCCAGTACCACCCACTCAGATGCCTCTGAGAAACCTATAAACAAAGCACCAATCCAGGAGCGCTCCTCTGTTGTATGCCATTATCTGGTATTCAAAGGTATATTGAATAATACAGTGAAGGAGCACTTAACCTCGTCTGTTTTATTTTGATTAAGTAAAATAATTTATTTGAAGTACATAAAAAAGGTCGCAGAGAAACTGGTGGTGGATTTCATGTTGTTGTGATAGGCACTAGCCAGTAGGTGCTTGCAGTTTCACGTAGCTACATTCCACATGGTACTCATCAGCAAAGCAGATGCACAACATGGAAGAAGCACTAGAATTTGCCAGCAACAAGGATTGTGATATAAGTGTTGGGGAATTTTCTCACAAGAGGAGTGCTGCCTTGGAGAAAAACATCTGGGGACCTTGACAACAACTATGAAGTTACTGTTCTAAAAATAATTGAGGAAGACACAAAGATCTGGAATATTAAATGTTTTACAACTTGATTCCATCTCAACATTTTCTTCTTCGGGTTTATCTTCCAGGTTTCTTCAAAGAATGTATAGTTCAAGTCCACAATAATTTCTTCCACGCCTTTTCTTTGAACTTTACAGCAGAAATGGGGAACATTTCCCCCCCTCAGCCTGAGTGTTGCATTGGCTCATGGGCAAACCTCCCAGAGGCCTCAAGCCAGGGATGGGCTTCGCCAGAGGCAAAAACAGACAGAGCAATGGATGTGACTCTTACCTTTGTCCAGTTGGCTGTACTACAGCTAGGAAAAAAACCAGACATTTCTACACAAGCGTCTCTCCATTCAATCAAGAGCCCTCATCACTGCTCCAGGACATATTACAGCCAAGCAAAAGCATTTGAGGACACAGAACAGGGACGATGAATCATGTGGCCTGAGAAGGATCCTGAGGGCCAGGTAGAAAGGCCAGGGAGGCCACGTTCAGCCTGTGAACCTGAAGTTCCTTGTTTCTGCTTAAGAGGCTGCAGTGTACCTGTTGATGTCTTACCTAGGATGAAGTGGAATGGAGACAAAACTTACTCAATCAGGATCACTTCCTGTCTAGTGCTACCTCAGTTCCTTCGCTGCCTGTAAAATGGAAGCAAGGGTTTTCTTGTTTTTGCTTTGAACATCTTAGACAATACCTCGAGGCATGTATTACCTGTAGGTATAGTAGGCCATGCATCTCAGCATTAGGCACAGAGAAAGCCATTTATGACGGCATTGATGCAGCACTGATAATAAGTTATATACCCGCTCTTTAATTACCCTTCCTCATATATGAGATCAGCTGCTTCACAGTCCTCTCTGTGTTGTTCCATTTCCTGCCCCTATTCTGGCACCCTTCCTCCCTCCCAAGAAAGCTGCAAGATGAGGCTGCTCTCTCATTGCCGTCACATACAATCAGACCCTTTGATCAGCCAAACAGAAATGGGGGCCAGGAGGAGGGGGGAAAGGGACAGAATCAAAGAACACTCGAGTCTCAGTTTCTCCGTGAAAGTCTTTCTTCTGTCTGCTATATTTTGGTTCCTGCTCTCTGACAAATAACCCCCATCGCTAAGCTTCCAAGCACTAGGCTTGAGAGGGCGAGCCTGCTGCGCCTAACTGAATTGGCCTATAATGAGACCCTTGCCAGGATTAGCACTAAGTCCATGAGGAAGCAATCCAACCACATCTGCCCTTTGGGTGGACCCAACACGGGCTGGAATGGAAATACAAACACAAAGTGTCCTTCCTCTGTCTCTCTATGAATCCTTAATGGTGCCATATCCCTGTTGCTACCCTGTGGCAAAGATCCATTGAGGGTAGCACCAAGATCTAGGTTGATTTGGAGATGAGGATTGGTCTAGGCAAGGTCCCTCAGATCTCGGATTTCTGTTAGCAGTGCTGAAGGCCAACAACATGGGCCCCTCCAGAGATCCTTTTAATTGTGCATTCGTGGTGATCTGTGCTCATGACGGCGCTGGGGTGGTTATACGCTATCCCACTTTCAACGCTCTTTATACCTGCAAAAGACTTTAGTGCTTCATTTCCAACCTGTGCATGTCCCAGAGCTTCGTCCTAAAATCCTGTAACTTTTCATGCCACTTCTGGGGTGAGGGGTGGAAGAGTGCCAGAGTGCTCTTCCGGATGGCAAATAAATAAAGCAACATTGGGGAATCACAACAACTAGGAAAGTGTAAAGCATGGAGGGTCCAGTATGAATCCACTACTCATGCACTATGGTTCAGTCTTTTGGTGGGCCCTCATATCTGAATACTAAATCTCAGCCTTTCCACCTCAGGTCCAATTATTGCACCGCACCTCCTGTAGTTTCATCAGCTAGGCTCTTCTTTCTATTCATGTGCATCAGCACAGACAATGTGATGTCATTTCAGCTCTTTCAATTTCCTTAAGATGCCTTTTTCATCCATCTGGCTTGTTCAGCTGCTTGGCTTAACTTTATAGCTTTGCTCCCAGATGTCTTCATATGGACTAGACAGGTTTGTTTGCTAACAAGTCTACACTGATTCACCACGGCAAGTTCTGAAGAATCTTGAAGAACCACGTACCAGCCTCTGAGCTGCATGCAGAAGGTTGCAGTTTCAGCCTCCAGCAGCTCCTCCAGGTAGGGCTGGGAGAGGCTTATTGAAGACCATACTGAGCTACATGGACCAATGGTTTGACTCAATATAAGACACCTTCCTATGTTCCTATGTAAGATGAAGCAGTGATTAAAGCTCTAGGATGGAAACCCGAGCTTTAACCTCACACTCAGTTGCCCTCGTGCAAGTGTATCAGAGTCTCAGTTCTTATCAAAAGAATAGGTAGAGCTTGCCAAATTGTCACAGCCATATTGCAAAGGCTATCTGAGTCTGAGCTCCTGTATTCATGCATCCTACGGCAAAGTGCTGTACCTTAGTGGCCGTGCAATGTTTTGCATGTAAAACACTTGTGTTCAGTCCCAGGTCGAGCCAAAACTCTCATCCTAAATTATGGAAAGTGACTGCCAACCAGCGTAGACCATGAATGAGTAGCCCACTAAACTACTCCCTTCATTTTACAGTCTGTTCCATCCACTGCAAACGTAAGCAGATTTTTGGCAGCACCGAAACATCACAGCCTCACGATCCTTTGCAGTAAGTTTAGCCAAGTTTAGCCAATTTTACCGCAAGCGATTCTTGCCAATTCCGCTAAGACATTTCTTGATTCACCCTCAGCTGGCTATCCTTTGCTTTGGTCTATATAGCACGCCTATGAGAAATATCTGGGGCATTCATTTGAACACTGGTTCCTCCATGGCTCAAATGGACCAATACTGCTGAGGCTTCGTGGAGCTCAACCATCATAAAGCCACATCCCAATAAGACTCTCAGTGACTTTGGCCCCGTGGAGGCACTGCGCTGAGCAATGAAACCCAGCGGTGCTCAGCGCTAATGATGAGACGGGTGGCCTACAACCTGCTAACCTGGCGGGCAACATCCCCGCACCAATTTGCTTTGAAATGAAGGAGTCACTGAAGGGGTGGAGAGGGAAGGATACACAGCGACAATGGAGCACTCAGTTTAACTAGCATGGCCAATAACTAGGAAAGATGGGAGCTGTAGTCCAACAACACCCAGAGACCCACAGGTTCCTCACCCTGATATCTACAATGCTGAGCTGGATGGACCAATTGCTCTGGCTCAGCAGAAGACAGCTCCTTAGGTTTTTAGCGGACATGTTTCAGCAATTAAAAGTTAAAAGAGGAGCCATTTTAGTCATTGCCCTTTCTCTGTAGATACTGACAGTGCTAATTGTGTTGATGTTCCTTTCATCTGTGGATACTTCCCAGTAAAGCATCCAGTGTATGTCCCACCCCCCACCCTTCCACAGATGCCTGTTCTGACGAGGTTGCTTCCGAGGACATCAGTGAAAGACACTAGTAGGCAAATGAATAGATTCCCTGTCCGCTGTTATGTTGCATGCATTTCTGTAGGGCATGTAACCAAGTTAATATGGAGCAGGACAAAGAAGGAGCTTGACGGCAATGGATCAAACATTAGAGGATGAATTTCAGTAAGCAAGCAAAAGGGTTTTTGTTTTTTGGGGGGAAATCAAATAGTAGCTAAAAGGGCCCAATGTTCCTTTTGATGACCATTATCCTAATTCTGGCCCTTAGTTAAGCAAGGATAGGACTGAGCATTTTGATCAGACCAGATAGTTTGGCTGCATTCATATGCATGTTTACCCAAGAGTAAGCCTCTTTTTATTCAGTGGGGCTTACTTCCATACAAATGATTGTTCTATTAGGCTACTTATTCCTAGGCAGCCCCTCCCACTGTTGGGTTACAATAACTCCCATCAGCATCCCTGACTATTGACCATACTGGCTGTGGCTCATGGTAGGTGGACTTCTGCAACATCTGGAATGCTATAATATCTAGAGAGCCGCCAGTTCCCCATGCCTGAGGATATCTACTATGCGGACTTTGGTTTCCTTCTTCTCTTCAGTAATGGTCACTGGGAGAGGACCCTTGTAGGGATATCCTCACTACAGAAGAATGTGGGGCTGTCAGCAACACCACGGTCAGCAGATGGTAACTGGGGGGAAGAGTGCAAATCCAGGTTTTAAAAAAATCTGGATACAGCAGCTGTGGGTGAACAGCTGGAAACAGTTGGAGCCAAAAGGGTGAGAGAGGCAGAAGCAGGGCAACACATGTAGTCCAGCTGCTGTTTCCCATTAACTGTTTGCAAGAAGGTAGTTTACAGATGGAAGCTCTTTAAGGAAGAAATAGGAAGATAAATGTGGTAAGAGAACAAGGGTTATGTGAAGCTTCTCTCCAAACTGGTGCCAAGGAAGGACACCTTTCCTAAGTGTTGCTGCAGGAGAAAATATATAACACAGAAAGGAGAATTCCTGGATACTACCGTAAGTTCCAAGTTTGGGGCAAGTACTCTTTGGTGAGAGAAGCTCAGCCGGGATTTAAAATCACAAAATATGTAGCAAAGTATGGAAATATAGGCAGTTAGGCCTCTGAAATAGTTCCTTCCAAAGTTTCCAAGTTCCTTCCAAAGTTTCCCTCTTCCCCTAGCATAGAAAAAGACCACATTGGTAAATTAAATTGGTTTACTTACAAACTTTCCAAAGGTCAGATTCATGTGCTTTTCCATACAGAGTTCAGAAAAAGTTGCACAGGCAGTAAAAGTTGGCTTAGTCACAGTGGTGAAAGCTTCAAAATTATTGCTACAGGAACTCAATAAATGCTTGTAAGAGCTCACAGTTGAACTTCTTGGGTAGACTGGAGGTTGAACAAAGGCTTGATTACCACATCCCTCCCAAAGTGAGCTAAGTCTGGCAGGACAGCTTACTCTATAGTGTTAACCCCTTCATGTTGGTTATATGAAGCTGGACATGAAATCTCCATTAAAAGGGAAAAGAATCAAGGATGCAGTGTGTGGACTTGGGCAAACCAATCCCAAAGTCCTCATTTGTAAAATGGTAATAAGAGACGTCCACCGCCATGAACGTTGCAAACGTCAAAGCACCTCCAGAACTGGGAGGCCTCCTGCCTAATCTCTTGCTTGGCCAAGTGGCAGAAGCGGCAAGCAGCAATAACAAACCCAACCAGCCCCATATGTTGGCCCTGATCCACTGCAGCCCTTCTTTTCGGAGGGCGCCTGCAAAGAGCTAGAAGAGCCTGGGGAGCTGCTGATGGATGCCCACGTCCGTAGGAGCCAACGATGACATGTATTTTGGAAATGTACATTTTTTTCCCTTTAAATTTTTTTTGGGCCCTAAGCTATAGCTTGTTTAGTTTATACGTAAATCCGGCACTGGGCGCCCCCCCCCTCCAAGTTTATTGGCATTGCCATTCAAACGGTGATCAGAATGTGATCGATTATGCGGAGCGGGACTTACCTGACCCCCCTCCAATATCTCATTCAAGTTGGCAGGCGCCCCTGCCGACCTCTTTGGGAACCCAGAGAAGGCTGGTTTGGCCGAGCGCGCCTTTCGCGCACACGTGTGCGCTCTCTCTGTGTGTGTGCGCAGAGCGGCGCTCGCTTGCGGAATTCGCCAGGGCTTGAAAGGGCCCTCGGTTTACAATGCTAACTTCCTGTTCCAGCCCGGCTGCCAACATGACCGCAGGCAGGTTCACCCAGAGAGTGTCCGGCGGCGGCAACAGCAGCAGCAGCCGCGCTTCTTGGCCGAGAGGAGATCCCGCCCCGCTGCCGCCTCGGATTTCTGGCGGGCGAATAAAAACGACCCGGGAATCCAGACGCTCTTCCAGGTAGACGAGGCTTTATTTAGAGACTCTTTCCCCCTCCTCTGCTCCTTTCTTTCTTGGCCGCCGCGCGGTTTCCAAACCCAGCCGGGGCGTGGCGTGGTGTCCTTCGCCTGGGTAAATATTTGAGCGCTCGCAGCCAAGGAGGAGGAGAGCCGCTCCGCGAGGCACATGGCGCGGAGACACCGGCGGGAAAGGGCTGCCAGGGAAGCCGCCTCCTCCGCTGCCGCCGCACCCTTTGTGCTCCGAGTGAAGCCCCTTCGCTTGTTGCAGCATCCTTTACTGTTTGGTCGGGAAACTTCCCCTTCAGGCTGGGAAGAAGGGTGGGCAGAGTTGAGAGGGGGACCTGCCTGAGGAAGAATTCAGACGAGAAAGGAAGCGGTGTGTTGTGTTGACAGTCGTCGTCGTCTTCTTCGTTTTAAAGTTTTTTATGTGTGTTACAAAACAAACAGATAAAGGGGGAAAGGTACATCTCTTGTCTCCACCTTCAACCTGTCGTCCTTTCCACAGTTTGTTTGCATTTAGTGAGAGACACTTTTTGTCATGGACATCTTGCACTGGGGTAGGAAAAGGGGTGTTGGGGGTCTTCTTGAATTTAGGGTGCAGGGGTTGTGTGTTTGTGTGCCAGGTCACTTTGTTTGGGCTTAGTTGCCCCCTGACAAGAGTATAGGTACTTAATTAATAATATAATGATACAGTGATATCTTGGTTCTCAAATGCCTTGGTACTCAAACAACTTGGAACCCAAACACTGCAAACCCAGAAGTAAGTGTTCTGGTTTGCAAACATTTTTTGAAAGCTGAACATGCTCCGTTTTGAGTGTTATGTTTCCGTTTTGAGTGCCACGCTGAGGTGTGTCTGCTTTTGCTATTTATTTTGCATTTTTGTTTTTGCGGCTTTTTTGTTTTGTTTCCGTGACTGTATGGAACCCACTTCAGCTACTGATTGATTGATTGATTGTGTGACTTCAGTACATTGATTATTGCTTTCATTTTATGGATCAATGGTCTCGTTAGATGGTAAAATTCATGTTAAATTGGGTGCCACTACCAAAAAGACCCTCTGCCTGGTTCCCTGTAACCTCACATCTCACAATGAGGAAGGCCTTCGGAGCTGAACCTCAGTGTCCAGGCCGGATGATGGAGGTGGAGACAATCGTTTAGGCCAACTCCTGCCTTTGGTTACCATTAGGCTTCTGTTTCCAGAGCCTGTTGCTTGAGAAGAATAACCCTTTGTGTAGAACGTAACAGCTCTATACAGTACTAGACAACTAGATATGTACTGTACTATATACTAGATATATTAGATAAAGGAATTATTATTATTATTTGTTATTATTATTTGAGGAATTCAGAACTATCCCACCAGCGTCCCATTCCCATTGTGCTGTTCTATAGTGTTCTCCCAAGTCAGTTTCCTGGGGTGCAGGATGTTGGGCTAAACATCTTTCAGAGCTAGTTGACTAATATTTGAAAATACTGATAAACTCTTTTAACTGTGACTTCACTTTTTGTGTTGTACAGAAGGATGACATTCCCCAGTTACTTGTGCAGCACACATGCACTCAGTAGCAAACTCAATTGAGTTTAATGGGACTTACTCCCAGGGAAGTATGTGTAGGATCGCAACCTTACTGAATCAATTCAATTTTTCTGAGCATCTGAGTATAGTTTGTCTCTTCCTATTGTGCCTCAGTTCTGGTCCCGACTATCTTAAATTTAAGGGACAAATTGCAGCTGTGTGACAGAGCCTAGGCAAACAGTAGAAGTCTGTGATATGCAATAGGACTTTACACTGTCAGATGGAGGTGTTTTAAATGCTATTATCCAAACAGTGTTCTCGCTCATCTGAAATACTGTATGTACTCAGGCGGCTCATCTCAAAAAGGGTATCGTCAAATTGGAGAGTGTTCAAAGGAGAACCGCAAAAAATGATTAAGGACTGAGAGGAGCTCTCCTGCAAAGAGAGAGATTTGAAAGATCTGGTTTGTTTATTTTAAAGATGAGACAATTTAAAGTGCAAGGCTAAAGGTCTGTAAAATAATGAATGGTATCAAGAAGGCAGATCAGGAATTTTGCTGTTTCTGTTTTGCAGGATGAGTGTGATATTGAAATGTGAAGATTGCAAAGTCCTAGCAAAGAAAAGGCTTTTCACAGTTAGGGATAATTTAGCCTGTGGAACACTCTAACACTGGATATTGCAAATCTTACAAAAATGGACTGAATCCTTCTAAAGAGTATTGTTTGCAAACCCAGCTGTCTTAATAAGCGAAGGATGGTTCAGCACCACATTCCTGTCAGTTTCAAGATATCATATTCATCTCCGATCCAATAGCTAATACTCTTGACGTAGCATCCATGCAATAATAATGCTCTGACAGTTCATTGATCCAAGAGGTACATAGCCTAGCAGCACCTTATAGGGATGAGTGGAATGTATGGTGCTGCTGTGTCATAGTATATTCGCTAGGCACTTTGATGACATAATCACTTGCCTTCATGCTGATCTTCAATCCAGTCTCTGGTAAGGTATCCAGCACCCTGTCTTATCCACTTCTGTGGAATGAGTTTCATTTATTGAGGCCTGAAGGTGTGGACAAGGTGCTTTTGGCTGTCCATGTCTTATTTGCGCTCTCCTGCCCATCCTGGCTCGTTCGTGCAAGTTGCAGGTGGGAGAGTGGACTGGCTGAATCTAAGAGGAGGTTAATGCATTCTTGCATGAGAAGAAGAGAAGAGTTTGGATTTGATATCTTGTTTTATCACTACCCTAAGGAGTCTCAAAGCGGCTAACAATCTCCTTTCCTTTCCTCCCCCACAACAAACACTCTGTGAGGTGAGTGAGGCTGAGAGACTTCAGAGAAGTGTGACTAGCCCAAGGACACCCAGCAGCAGCATGTGGAGGAGCGGGGAATCAAACTCGGTTCACCAGATTATGAGTCCAGTGCTCTTAACCACTACACCACACTGGCTCTCACCAGTGAGAGGGTGGTCACCATTGCTTTGTTGGAGGTGTGCATCTCTTCCTGGAAAAACCTATCCTGAACGCTGGGGTATTTGACAACTGTTGCCTGATTGCTAATACCCACTTTTTTGGGAAGGTTGTGACACTTTTGGAGTTAACATAATTTGGACCAATTCCAGTCTGGGTTCACGTATGGCTTTGGCACAGAATTGGCTTTGGTTGCCCTCTTCAATGGGGCAACAGGGAGAGTGTGAATCTGTTGCTCCTGTTGGCCCTCTCAGTGGCTTTTGATACCATGACCATGGTATTCTCCTGGACTGTCTCCATGGGCTGTGAGTTGGAGGTGCTGTTTTATGGTGGTTCTGCTCCTACCTGCATGGGCAGCCTCAGAGGATAGCATTGGAGGACTATGTGTCCAGATTCTGACAGGGTATCCCTAGTGGTATATGAAGCCATTAGGAGCAGTCACCAGGAGATTTGTGGCATGGTGTCATCAGTATGCTGATGACACCCAACTCTTATCTCCCAATTAATTCCAAGCCTTGCAGAAGCTGAACCAAGGGCTAGATTCTGTGGTGGGCTGGATGAGGGCCTGAAGCTGAATCCTGTTAAGACAGAGACACTGTGGGTGAGTGGTTTCCAGGTCTGAAGAGCACCTGTCACCCAATATTTTCAGGAATAACTTGGCCACTGTGACTCATATATTGGTAGCCTCACATTTAGACTATTGTAATGCACTTAGTGTAGAGCTTCCCTTATGGGTGGTCCAGAGGATGCAGCTGATGCAGAATGCTGCAACCCAAGTGGTCAGTGGTGCTCTGCATCAAGCACTCCAGTGCTAAGGGGTCTGCACTGTCTGACTGTTATTACCAAGCCAGTTTTAAGGTCCTGCTACTTACTTTACAGAGCTGTAAAGACTTCTGGACTAGGATATTTGAAAGACCGCCTTCCCCTCCATTGCCTGATAAAGGCATTCAGATTGACAAATGAAACCCAGTTAGAGTTGCAATAGTACTATTATTATATATTATTATTACTATTAATATATATTATATATTATTACTACTAATACTACTAGTATTATAATGGTCGGTGGTAACATAGAGATGGGCTTTTTGAGTGGTGGTTACCAGTGTTGGGAAATTCTCTCCCTGTTGAAATACCAGAGGCCCCATCAATATTGGCATTCTGCTGGCTCTAGAAGACATTTCTCTGATTTCCTGACCTGAACCTCCTGCTTTCATTTTTTTTAATTGCTATTTTAACTTTGAATTGTTGTGCTGTTTTATTGGGCTTTTATTGTACTTTTTAACCGTGGATGTTATTTTAACGATGGAATCGTTTTATAATGCATTTTAATTATGTGTGTTGTTTGTAATTGGTTTTATACTTGTAAACCACTTAGGAGCCACTTTGGCAATTAAGCAACATATTAATTAATTAATCATAATAATATATATTGATTCAGCCAAACTCTGTACATTAAAGACATGGGCAAGGATATTGTGTAAGTGAAGCATCAGTCTTTTGTTGGATTCTGACAGTCTTTACTTGCCCTGTAACTCGAGACAAGCTACCAAGTGGCAGCCACAAATCTGTTAGTAAGCACCTTCCTTTTACAGAGGATGTCTTGCATCCTCATCATGCTGAGGAAGTTGATTATGTGTCATGCAAGCTAGGAGAATAGCTTCCTATATATGATGCTTTTGTACTATGCCAGCAGCATAGGAAGTATTTCCCTACAACTCTTTGAGTTTCCACATTGCATGAAGTTTTGTGCATTGTTTCCATGCTTGATATGACATCTTCCACTTACACCAATGTGCTCAGGGTACTACAGTGAATTGGCACAGGGACTAAAATGACAGGCAGGTGCTTTGCATAGATCACGCACACTGAATCAGCAGGTCTAAATCCCAACAGCAAACTTTTGTAGGCATGCCATTATATTCCTATTCGTACAGGTAGCTAAGAAAAAGTGAGACACTTGATGTGAGCCCATGCTATAATATTATGGGAATTTGATCAATGCCTTTCCCCCTAGGCTTAAGATTGCCTGGTCATTAATGGGAGACAATGCAACTAATGTGCAATTTGGCTGCTGTAGTGTAAAGTCAGCTTGGAAAGTACCTTGAGTCACAGCCATCTGGAACCAGATTTGCTAAGCATTTTCAAAGGAGGAATATTTGGGAGAGGGACACGTTCCAAAGTTGCTGATGGTGCTTTGCGACGAGCACTGCCTGCTTAGATGCATTTTGCTGTATCCTTTAATTCCTGTTCAATCTGCATATCTGTAAGTAAACAGACCACTACAAACACATACATGTTCAGTGTACCCCTCTCCAAAGGAAACACCTTAGTAAAGGATGCCCTGAACTTTTCACAACTCCAAATAATATCCTGAGGTTGCTACCCGGTAGATCTATGGCTCAGCTTCTATTTGAATCTCTGCTTTCCCAGTTCTAGTCTGTCAGACAGTCTATTGAACCCAAATGCAATCCTTTGCAACGAAAGCCTGTTTCTGAATCAGGTGGAACTTGGCAACAGAACCCTCCGACATGAACATCAGCGGAACGGTCACTTTCAGAAAAAGGTACCCTGAAAAGAAATCCGGTCAACCACAGATAGGTGTGCTGACGTCTTGTTTTGGCTGCATCAATTCTCCACGGTGCACGCCAAGTGCCGTTCCTCCTAGCAAAACGATCTGTGCAAGTGGAGCAGAGATTTACAGCGGCTGACAACCGGCCCCTTCCACTCCTACTTGTAACACAGTGTTCCCATCGATCCTTCCCCAGACACTGACACTCTCAAAATGGAATGAGCGGCTTGTTCCCATTGGCAGTGGGGAAGGATTCTTCAATATTCCGCTGAGCAACAAGACAGCAGCAAGCAACAGTAGCAGCAGCAGCCAACCGCAGCAGAAGCAGCAGCAGCAGTCTCCGGCCCTCTGCAGCAGCCCAGCCCGTGTGCCAACACCACATCACAAGCTCCACAATCCGCCACGCCCCTCAGCAGCCACCACAATTGCTGTGACATCCAAACCGCCTCCAGCCATGGCAACATGCCACCTGCTATAGCATCTCTTACTTGCTGTTACGCCTCACTGTGACTTTCACCACCACACCGCACCACACACTGCAGAAACCCATTGCCGCCACACAGGCAGAACAGTAGCATGTTTCAGAAGAAGGAAGAGTCTGGCTGGGACTCATTCATCTATGGGAACGTAATTTGAGAAAATGAAATTGTATCAATTTTTAATCTCGGAGACTGAAGAAGGGGCGAGAGAGAATCCAGTGCTGCCAGCTTCAATGGTTTTTTGGGAGTTTTTTTAAAAACCCATAACAAATCACAAGCCAAATGCTTAGACCAGCTGAAAAAAATCTTTCATCCCCCCCTTCCAGAAAATTGTATTCTTTGGACTGCAAGCTGTAATCTTTTTAATTTTTAGAATGCACAATGAAAGCTTTAGCTGATTAATTAGTGGGGGCAATTTTGATCAGTAGGCTTACTATATATATATATATATATATATATATATATATATATATATATATGTATTGCTTTGGCTCTGATATGATATGATGCCATAGCAGGGACAATATTAGCTGAGGCCTTCTAACAGTAAATGATAGATTTCTTTATTAAACTATAAGTTATATTTTGCTCCCTCCTGTATTTCAGAAAGGGTACCCATGTTGAGGTTTAGGAACTTACATATTTATTTAAATTTATTTAAATATGAATTAAGTAACAATTACTACCAGGTAAAGTGTGCATAGGATTTGTTTAGGAATCACTTCCCATAAAACATCCTTAAACGATTTAACAATAAAAACACATATAAAAATTATTTCAATTTCGGCACAGACACAGATTGAGAAAAACAAAAAATCCACTTAAAGGATTTGTTGGAAAAGGAAGGTCAAATAAATATCTTCCTGGACATCTAGGTTGTCCATCAAAGCGGACCTCAAAGCTGTTTCTAAACATTAAATAAACAATCAGTAAAGCACAGTTAAATAATAATACTTAAAACAACTAAGTTTTATACAAACCTCAACAAACAATGAAATGAAGTGCCGGCAATTCATAATGATTGATTAATTGGTGAATGGTTAATTTATTGGTTGATTAAATAAAAGGAAGATTGTTAATCAACTTTAAATTCCTTTAATTTGGTGACAGCAATAAGCATTTTGTACTGTTTTATTGCACAAATTCAGAGCCTCTTCTGTGCTAATGGGAGGAGGGACTCAAGTCTAACTGGAAGTTGTGCAGCCATCTGACCTGGGAGCTCAATGATCCCTGATTCCTGCTGTGGAAGGCTTGCTTCAGTTACTGAGCGGGATAAAGCAAATGCACTCTCCCCATGCTCAGTGGCACTCTTAATATTCACTTGGAAAACATGTTTTAAAGCCTGTTGACATTGGAAAGCTGGCATTGGAAAACACATAGATGCAAAGCAATTCAGGTTGCAGTATGAGGCTTTGTGCTTCAAGGCCTGATCGTGAGAAACATATGGCTGCTTAATTTCTTTGACAAATGGAACTCAGTCCATTTGGATTCAAATCTGCGAGCATCCAGGAAGACGAGGAAGAAGCTCTGGCAAGCTCTTATATTTTGTTCAACTCTTGCAAGGCTGTGGTTGCAAGGCCAAAACTATTGCTCTTGAGATCTCTGGGGAAAGGCCAAGGTAGTAAGAATGCATTGGCCTAAGGGGACACAAAATGTAAAAAAAAAAAAAAAGGATAGGAGAAGAAGGTGGGTCATCCCAAAGTGTGGGGGCCACTGCAGCCACCCCTATTCACCACCAGCACAACCTGTCTTCAGGGACAATTTTGATATTGGCCACCAAAAACATGGGTTCTTGTCACTCTCATTCCTAGCCCAATCAAGACACATTCTCTTATTTATTGTATATGTTTTTGCCTGTATTTTTGTATACCACTTAGATATTTTTAGATGTGGTGGACACATTATAATATTACAGAGCTTTGCTACAGTCAAAGGGAGTAGCAGTGCTGGTGTTTTGTCACATTCAATTTTAAATTTTAAAGAGTGGGAAGATGTGAGGTTGCCTTGTACAGAGTCAGACCATAGGTTCCATCTAATTCAATATTGTCAATGAAATGGCTGACAATGGCACTGCAGGGTTTCGGGCAGGGAGACGCTACCTGGAGATGCTGTGAAGTGAAGAATGTGCTCTATCCACTGAGCTTCAGCTGTTCCCAAGGATGCATGAGTGCTCCTGCTATTGAGCTGCAGAGTGGGGATGTGGGATTAAACACCCCCCCCATAAAAAATACAATAAAACATAAAATACTGACAAATTGTGAGCATTGGGGAATCTGTCTTGCTTGTTGCACTTGTTGAACCACACTCTGCACGACGTAAACTGCTACGATTAATGTGTGTTTTGTGGTAGGCGGGAAGACCATTGCATCTTCCCAGCTACCAAGTATTGTAAGTGAATGCTAGGGAAGTGCAGGTTGCCTGCTGCAGAAGTGCTCGCTTGAGGGAAGATGGTTTGGATTCCATGCAATGAACTGACTAACCATGGTGGAAAGGGCTGCGTGCTAAACACTGCTTGGAAAGACCTTCTCAGAGAGCATCCAGAGAGCATCCAAGGTTGTTGCCCAAATGAGCTTGGTGCAGAATGTTTTTGTATCCGAATGTTTCGGTCATGGTTTGCTGCTTCTAAGCTGAAGTCACCCCATAGGGCTTGCCAACAAGGCAAATGTGAGCCTTCTTTCCTCATGGTTTCAGGCCTCAGACCATAGCTGTCAACCTTCCCTTTTTTGGTGGGAAATTCCCTTATCCTAGCACCGTTTCCCACTGCTTCCTGCTGCTATCCTGGATTGTTAGATATCCCGTAGACTGTCCCCGGGACAGGTGAGGCTGCTGATCCCTTATTTTCGAGGCTGCTGATCCCTTATTTTCAAATCTGAAAGTTGACAGCTATGCCTCAGACCCATGGCTCAGCCTTCGGCATCTGGATGCCATCAGAAGCATGGAAGCGGCAGAGTCAAGAAATTGGGAGGACAGGGGCTTAGATTGCTGGAGCAAGCTGCCCAAACCAAACCTTGACAGCAGTCAAACAACCAGGGTGTTTTCCCCACCAGCCTGAAGTCAATTCTGGCACCTCTCAGGTGGGCGCCATTGCCATTCTAAGAGAACAAGGGAGGTGTTCATGGTGAGTTCTTTTTGCTGCCACTCTTTTCCTAATTTTGCTTACAAAAATAGCACTGCAAACAACCAAGGCCCAATCCTAATAGGGGAAGTAGCCAACCAGGCTCTTCTGGTACTGTCTTATGTTAGTTGTTAGCTTATCAGAGCTGTGACATCTCTCTCAGTCTCCAATTCTGCTGAGCCGATTTCTGACACTCTCTCTGTTACAGCCTGCAAACACGCAAGATGGGTGCCTATGAGACAGACAACTCCCTCATAAAAGGTGGCATATACTTCAGCTTCGTCACTAGGCAGCGTTGGGAAGCTGAGGATGGGGAGGGGGAACAGGATAAAGGAGAGCTGGGTTCTCCTGTTAGTCAGCACTCTATAAACAACACAAATGAGCCTACACGATAGAGGAAAAGCCCAGCTCCACAACTGATCGCTTCTTCCCCTGGTAGCCACAGAGAAACTGACAACAGGGAGGCCCTGTTGCTGGAGAGAAGAGAAAGCAGCCCAATGGCTGACCTCAAAGTCTGACACCCACACCCCTTGTCTTGGGGGGGGGGGTTTAAGTCCATGACAATCTTCTGACATGTTTGACAATGAAAGGCAGCCCTTGCCAGGTCAACCCCGAAGGAGGCGACCTGTGACCCAGCATGCGGTTGCATCTCATTAAAAACATATATTTCCATTTCTGTATCGACGGGCTCACAAGGTGTCATTAAGGAAATATTGCAGCCCTAGGGCCATGGCGTCAGCTAGCAGTTGCCAGCGCATCAGTGCAGACTGTCGAGTAAACACAGCAGTGATGGTGCAGGGACAAAGTCTCTGGGCTTGCAAGGACCAGCGGCTGCTCCAGATTGGTTCAGCAGGCACAGGATGGACAGGAGGGAGAGATTTGCTAGAAGAACCCGATGAAAGATTACACTTTGTTTGGTGCAAGAGGCCTGCTTAATCAATTCCAGAGGACTTGGCGGCTGGCAGCAGAGCTGCTTACCTGGTCAGAGGAAAGATCAGCATTTGGCAAGGTCAAATAATGGTCAAGCTCTCTTAGCTCTTGATAGAGGAAAGCAATGTCTCTTAGTGAAGCCCAATGCTATCCGTAGGTAGTTACATGTGCATTATAGATTTTAAAACTGCCTTCCTCTATGTGGTCACCCCCAGATGTTTTGGTCTTCAACTCCCACCAGTGCCAACCAGGTTGGAGAAGGCTATCTCAAATTACGGCAGATGTTCTCTCATAGTCACCTCACCCATTGGCTTGATTTGTATTGATTTGTCACTGCTGCGATCCCTGAACCTTCCCAATTTCCACTGCTAGGCCCATCCCACGTGGTCCTCCAAGGTTGCTCCAAGAAGACCTCAGTTCATCATCTGTCTTGAAGCATTTTGTTCTAAACCAATGCATTATTTGCTGCAGTTGCAATTGCCTGTCTAGAAAGAGGAATAGTACTTCTCCTTCTTCTATGCTTGCGAATCCGACATGAGCTTCAAAGAGCATTTGCCCCTTTTAAACCAATCCAAATGTTGTGAGTGCTCCAAAACCTTATGAATCCAACTAAGAAAAGAATGTACTCTGCAGCCAGATAATGAAATCTAATTGCTATAAAAGTCCTAGCTTTATGCTACTGTTAACACATTCTTTGAGACCAATTATGTTTCTGTCCTATGGTGTCAACCTTTTACGCTACTTTTTAATGTCTTGGACTTGAAGCACCATTCCCAACAATTGACCCTCTCCTGTTATTTGGAATCCAATATTAATTTGGAAAATTCTCTCTCTCCACCACCCCGGAATCTTTTCCTCCAGTTGACACAATTTTTTTGGCAAAGGGAGACATTGGGATTGAGGTTCCCCTATACACATAGTTTAGTCCTTTGTGCTCTTAACATTGAAGCAAGTGGAATATATGACTCCAAGAGGAAGTCCTCTTTCTGCCCCAAGAGCAGCCTTGAGTGATGTGAATCAAGGGGCTGGATTTCTATCAGCAAGAACTGTTTCCTCCTCCTGCAATTAAAATCACTTTGAATTTGGCCTTCAGGAATATAGAAGAAGGGGAAATCCTGTCTTAGGAACTAGCAAGTGAAGCAACAGACAGCCTAGATGAGAGGCTTTGTAATCTGTGCTGGAAACAAATTTTGGCTCTGGGCAAATTGGATAACTTTGGAATTGAATTAGACACTCTTACCAGGTGCTCAGAATCAAATGAAGAGAAGGCAAGTGGTTTCTTTCCCTTACGAATAGCCTTTTCGTTCCTGAGTTCTTCACCATGGAATCTGCTTATTAGGAGACTTAGGACTCAGCTACATTAGTCAAAAAAATAGTGTTTTGAATATGTTATAAACATGCAACACCAGATGGTACTGTAGAGCAGAAAACTTTTCTATGCAATTTTACATAGCGTTCCCCCCCTTTCTTTATAACAATTTAATTTCTTGATTATTTTTAGCATTGTTTTTCCCCCTGTGTGTGGATCCACCCTGAGTCTTCCTGTCCTTGATAAAGGCATCTCTCAACTATATTTTACAGACTGTTTTCTTTGGCAGGGGGGAGGGGAGCAAATAGCACTGAACTCCTAAGAATGTATAGATAATATATTTTACTGGTTGGTTTTCAAATCTCTGTGAGATATACAGTGTCCTTGTTTTCACATAAATAAATGTGAAATAAATAATAGTGGTTTATTAAACTATGGTTTATTAAACCATGGCTAGGTGTTATGACTGAACCCTGCCCAGTAACTTAGATATGTTTTGTTCACTGCCAACAAACCATGATCTAAAGCCATGGTTTGTTGCTGCCTTGTGAATCTTGGTTTGTTTTAAATATGGCTTGGTGTTACATACAAATCCAACAGCCTTCCTTAACCATGGTTTGTTTGGCCAACCCACCCCAGACTTTCATCGTGCTTCAAAGGCATGAAACAAGAGCAGCTGAGAAACAAATCAGACTTTGGAGAACCAAGCCATGGTTTGTCTAATCAACTGTGTGACAATTTGGGGTTAACTGGTCCTCCCCCTGCCCCTGTAATAAAAGCTTGAGAAGCTAGTGGGGCCATGCCAGGAACACCTTCAGCTGCTTTCTTTCTGCATATAGGGAACAGGACCCAAAAGGTGATTATCCTATATCTGACATCCTAAACTGAACATGTCTTGACTCAACATTGGGACTTGAAGGTTTCTATTTTCTTTTTAACTGAGAGTCTTGAATTAATATTGTGATTTTAAAGAACTGTAGGATTCGTTCCCAAGGGGTGGCAGCATTAAAACCATGTGCTTCTCCTCCAGTATAGTGTTCCTTGAATCCAGTAGCAAGGAAGCAAAAAATAAAAATTGCTCCCTCCTGCCCACTCTCTTTTTTTTGCTAGCACTGCTGGGTCTGTGCATTTATTTCCATGGTTTTACTTACAGAGGCTTCCTGTTGGCAGACTGTTCTGCTACAGCAGCCGAAATGCAACAACCTGAGCAAAGTCCCTAGAGTAGGGTACGCACTTTGTGCAGCTGCCTATCACTGCAGCGTGTCTAAAGCAAAGCTAATATATGAAATAATTCTCTGTAGAATTGAGCCTGTAAGTTAACTGCTGTTTGAAATGAGTCCTTTTGCTAAAAAGGTGAAGGGCAATGTAATTTTTGCCATTACAGGCAAAGTCTGACTCCTGTGTTTGACTTTTCAAATCCCCTTCAGAGCTCCAGAATGGTCTGTTTGTCAAACTGAGAGCTCAACCTCGCTCTGCCAACTCCCAGTCATATATGGAAATTCACTTCCAGTGGGATGGGGCTTCCTGATCCACGTAAGGGTCACTTCCTTTAATCTGGACCCAGAGGACCTTATAAGCAACTCCAGAGAGAATGACACGTGGCTTTCCTTAATTTTTCCCTAAGGCTGTGCTCATGACAGGCAGGTTTAACATGCACACACACACACACATTTTATGTTCTAGTGCAGACCTAAGACTCCTACATGTGTCCACTTAAGGCACATTTCTCTCATTATACTGCAGCAAATCTGGGTTTGTTAGCAAGCAGGAGCCACAACCAATCATTTGCCCCTCTCCCTATTGTGATCAACACGTTTCCAAAGCAGATGTTTGTCCCTTTTGCACACTTCAGTTTCAGGCGTGCAATTAAATTCACTGTGTTTGCCAAAAATATGTTAACGTGTGAACAGTAGCGTAGCATGGGCTGCCAGTGCCCGGGGCCGTGCGGAGGGATGGGAGGGAGGGAAACTGATGGAGTACATATGCACATTCAACTGCAAAACAGTGTCTGCGTCACCCAAGAGATCACAGCTGCAGAGAGAAAAAAAGAAGAAGAGCCATTCTGTTGTCTGGAGAGGTCACTTCCTGGTTCGCACGGGGAAGCCATTTTCAGCAACGGAAGCATGCAGCTGTATTGAGGCAGCCCCGGGTGTTGAAATGTTGTGTCCCTAACAATTTTGCGACCGGGACAACCACCCCTGTGGCTCCGCCCCCGCAACAGTATGCCAGTGTGTGTGAAATGTCCAAAGAGGTTGAAAGCAACTTGCATCTCAATCCACTGCAGGGAAGGGCTGATTCCCACAAACTGAACGTAAGAAGATCAGACCAACCAGATGCCTATGGGAAACCCGCAAGCAGGATTTGAGCCCAGGAGCACTGCTTGCACATGCATCTCATCATTGTGATCACACAGCCAGCTTGTGATTAGATGGGGAAGGGTGAGTTGACACAAGATGTAAAAATAAATAAATTACAAATTCTATTTATAGTCAAAAGAATTGCCACTCTGCCCAAGGTGAAAGTGAATAAAAAATAGAGGAAAGGCACATCAGGGTTAATTTAGAATTCAACCACCCTGAACTAGGGCATAATAAACAACGCCAAATTCATGTTCTGATATCAGGCAGGCAGGGGAGAGACATTGTCTTGGGGGTTTACTCCCAAGTAAGTGAGTCTAGCATTGCAGCCAGGAACACCATCCTATATGAAGTGAATCCCATTGGATTTGATAAGGGCTTACTCCCAGGCAAATGTGCACAAGACAGTGCAACCCTCTACAGCCTCAACCAGAGCCAGGGCTTTTTCAACTCTGGCTCCGACCTGGTGGAACGCTCTGCCTCATGAGACCAGGGCCCTGCAGGATCTGATTTCTTTCCTCAGGGCCTGTAAGACAGAGTTGTTCCGCCTGGCCTTTGGCTTAGAATCAACTTGATCCCATCCCCCTCTTTCCATTTTTCCTTTCTCCTTCTGTGATGGAACTCATATTTGGCGACTTCCCTGGCTTTTTTCTGGCCCACGTAGGACCAGTCTGGATAGTTGGCCTTGGTGAAGACTTGACGTTTTCATCCCTCAAAAAGTTTTTGATTTGAGTTCCTACTGAAATGAGGCCGCATTTTAATGTTGTATTTTAAGTTGTATCTCAATCAATTTTTTTTGTATCTTGTGTTAGCCTCCCTGAGCCCAGTCTTGGCTGAGGAGGGCAGGGTATAAATAAAATTTATTTTTATTTTTTTTTTATTATTATTATTATTATTATTATTATTATTATTATTATTATTATTATTATTATTATTATTATTACATGCCAGCTTGGAAGTAAGTTCCATTAAATTCAGCGCGGTTTACACCCTGGTTTGTGTATAGGAATGTAGCCTTTGTACTTGGGAGTTTCAGAAGCCAAGCCAGCTCTGAAGCAAATCCAGCAGGCCATTTCCTGTGGCTTCTGCCTTTGATAGCCAGACTGCAGTGCGTTCTTCTCCCCTCTGATCCGTTGAGGAAAGGGGTCCTGCCCAGGGAGTGTTGTGTCATTCTACCTAAATAATATCTCAGCCCTATGAAACACACAGGGAGCTGCTTGCCTATTCTGTGTAGGCTTTGCAAGTAGATGGTGTTAGTGAAGTGGAGGAAGGGGGCTTGGGAGGTACTAAAATGTGAAAAGAGCAAGGGGGTGGGGAGAGACAAAGCCCCTGTGTCAGCACTTTGCCTTTCACTGGGAGTAGGGGCAAAAACTGCCCTTGAGACTGAAAGCAGAGTGGGGAGGGGGTTCTGGAATTGCCCCGTGGCAATAGGAAGAAAAGGTCTTCTGTTTAGTCGCTGAACAAGTGGGGGGAGCTTTTGATGTTGGGGAAGATAATTAATGTCACAAATGTCTGCAGTGATGATAATAAATGCAGATGGAGAGGTAGACAGCAGTATCTGGAGTCCAGCAACTATAATCCCCCGAGGGGCATCCCACCCACTGGAGCAACCACTCAAGCCACATTCTTCTGACAGCACACACACACACACACACACACACACACACACACACACACACAGACACTCATTCCCCTCCTGTTGGAACCCCTCCCTCAGTATCTCCCACCTTCAGAACAAAAGTTTCTCTTACTCTCACTCTTGTTTCTGCTTGGCTCCTGTTCCTCATTCCACTGGCAGCGTGTACCCGAAGATCCTGCTTTCAAAATGATGTATATTTTTGAGAAGCTCTTCCCCTTAGTTAAGAAAGTCCCAGCTGAATCACAAAAGTATTGGGGTGTGACACATATATAACTTTCCAAGAGTGCCGAGTATACTTTGCTGCTGCAAATAATAATAATAATAATAATAATAATAATAATAATAATAATGCACCAAGGTATCCCAAATGAAAGATGAAATGTTGCTATCAACGTAATTTAAGCACATTTGTTTATTTTGGTTCTGCTGATCATAAAGAGAGCAGGCAGTTCCAGCCACTTGGGGACTTGTGAGCACGTTTGCAAAGTGGATAAAGTATTGTGGGCTTCCCTGCAACATGCTCTATTGACTACAGCAGAAAGGTTCTCTCAAGCCTAATTTTAGGGGGAGGAGGGAGGGCACCCTGAAGGCTTATAAAGGGTGTACAGACACTACCTTGGGGCCCCCATACCACTGTTTGGGTATCCTTTTTAAATACCTCCCCATCTCCCAGGCTTCTACGATTCTACCCACAATTCCCCACACATTCTGAATTCTGTCGACACAGACCTAGACAAGGTCTAGACAAGGGAGTGAGAAAGCTTCTTCAGTTTGATGGCCACTTTCCCTTTCGGACAACCCCCTGATGGCAACATGGCAGTGGTGGGCGATTCCAGAGGCAGAAGCAGGCAGAGCAGCGAATGCACATTTCTGTTGTTTTATACGAGGTCACTTCCTACGCACATTCACAAACCCACCTCTGCCCTCTGTCCAGGCAAACAAGAGGCATTGACAAGAGTCCAAGGACAAATTCTAGCCAGGCAAAAACATTTGGGGTGGAAAACAGAGTGTGGCCTGGGGAGAGTTCCAAGGGCCAGGTAGTGAGGCCGGTGTGTGTGTGTGTGTGTGCGTGCACATTTGCCCCCTAGGCATGAGATTTCCAACCTAGAAGCTTGCACTTTAGATGGGGGATGGTAGGGTGGAACCTGAGTGTCTCAGGTTGCAGAAGAGTGTTACCCAATATTAATTTCTTTTGTGCTTCCACAGAGTAATACTGTGGAACACGTAACCTTGAGTTTACTGCTTTACGCTGTTCCTTTTATGTGCATCCATGCGACATCCCTGTGATACAGATGCTTCCCATTTCATAGATAAAGAATGAATTTTGGGATTCAGTGATTTACTCAAGTCCCGTTAGGAAAGATCTTTATCCACTGAACCTCCAGGGATGCTGCCACACTAGATGTTTCTTGCCTCACTATGGGAATTACTTCAAAGTAGACATGTATAGGATTGCACCACTAATAGTGCTTGAGGAGGCCTAGCCCTCCTTCAGCTTTTCTCTAATCCTTCACTTTGATAGGAGTTGCAGATTCTCTGCAGCCAAAGAGGAAACCATATAACTCATCTTGTTCCCAGGTTGCACTTCTAAGTGCTACTTTGCTTTCTGTCTGGAACAAATGGACCTCTTTGTACTCTGCTGGGTTCATTCTAATAGATTAGGAAGATGCCTGCCGTTATGGGGTTTGGGTGTGTGTGTATAAGTAAGTCATCCACTGTATGGGAAGGATGGTAAATTGCCAGGCCTTGCAGCAGGGTCCATTGCCATTGCACCTCTTCCTCAATGAGGACTGGATTCCATTTTGTCCTCATTGTAAACCAATATAAGGTAAAGGACCCCTGACCATTAGGTCCAGTCGTGGCCGACTTGGGGGTTGCAGCGCTCATCTCACTTTATTGGCCAAGGGAGCTGGTGTACACCTTCCGGGTCATGTGGCCAGCATGACTAAGCCGCTTCTGGCAAACCAGAGCAGTGCACGGAAACGCCGTTTACCTTCCCGCCGGAGTGGTACCTATTTATCTACTTGTACTTTGACGTGCTTTCGAACTGCTAGGTTGGCAGGAGCAGGGACCGAGCAACGGGAACTCACCCCGTCGCAGGGATTCAAACCGCTGACCTTCTGATCGGCAAGCCCAAGTCTCTGTGGTTTAACCCACAGCGCCAACAATATACCAGAGTGCAAAGTTTTACTTCTCTGCCGCCAACAAATGGCAGCTGTTCATCTAGTGGGAGAAAGTAAAGGGATGCTTTGAGAGACAATTTAGAGGTGGGGGCTAAACCTGCTCCCTGCCCCTGGTGATATCAATGGCACTGGCAATCAAGATAGAAGCCAACCTTCTTTTTAGCACTGTTTTAGACTGTCTCTTGTTCTTGGTCACAGTAGAGCATGACAGAATGCTTGCTCACACATTCCATGGAACGCAGATACAAGCTGTCTCTACACATGTTCAAGTGTTTGTTTGATTTGCGTGTACACTTGCTGATTTGCACAGCACATCCTATGCGAACACAGACTGTACACTCCTGGACTGTTACATGTGAATAATTGTAGAAGCGTACAGCTCAACTGTTTGGGTACACACATGGCATACTCACTCAGTGCCACTTCCTACTGGCTTGGGAAGTGGGTGTTCCATAGCTAGATGGCCTTCCAATGGAAAAGCATAGCCTACTCCTGAGATTGCAGGTGCAAAGCAGCCCCAGTGATTTCACAAGCAAAACAAAAGAGAGAGAGAGAAAATCTGACCCAAGTCACCAAAGAGGACAAAGATGGCAATAAACTTGTCACATGGCCACCTTTTAATTGTCCTGCTGTTCTGCTTTGCCTCTAAGCGCCTCCAATGAAGCTCCAATGCACAGAGACTTTTCCGACTGCAGGCGTTTCGAAGTGTCATATATGCAAATGTGAAATAGTCCCCTTTTCCTCCCTCTGGGAGAGGTGTAGCCAGTCAAGTGCTTAAGCTGCTGCCTCTCCTACACTAATCATAGCAATTCAGGCTAGCTAACCACAGCCTGACCGTTGTTCTCTCATCTATTTTTGCTCTGGTCTTCCAGAACAACCTCTTACCAACTTCCTCAATCAGCACAGCTAAACAGTGTTTGCCACCCACTGGCAAGTGAAGAACCATTTTGGAGTGTGGAGGGGGTTGGGGGGGGAACCTTCCTGTCTCAAAGCTCTTAACCTGCTGTTTCCCAGCAACCTTCCATCTCTCCGGAAGACTTGGCGCATACCTCCCTCTCTCTGAACACTTGTGCCTGGATCTGATTCTCTCTCCTGTCTCAAAGTGTGAGGTAGATCTCCCGAGAAATATGCAAGCTACGGATCTTCTCTGTGAAGATCTGGAAATTACTGATACAGTGGACGCTCAGGTTGCGAACGTGATCCATGCGGGATGCACATTCACACCCCGCAGCGTTCGCAACCCGTGTCTGCGCACGGGCGGGTTGCGATTTGGCGCTTATGCGCAAAGCATGATTTAGCGCTTCTGTGCATGCGCGACTGCCGAAACCTGGAAATAACCCGTTCCGGTACTTCTGGGTTTTGGTGGTCCGTAACCCAAAAAACGCAACCTGAAGCGGCTGTAACCTGAGGTATGACTGTATATTTGTTTAATGGTGGTTATACAGCACCACCAATTTGTAGGGACACCTGAGCAGTGCTTTTCTTCTAGAGAAAAAGAGGGTGCTGGTACTCGCCATGAATTTGTTGCACTGAGTGCCACACTTTTAACCAGTGTTTTAATTCTAGGGAAAAAAGGTGCCAGTACAGTGGTACCTTGGGTTACATACGCTTCAGGTTACATACGCTTCAGGTTACAGACTCCGCTAACCCAGAAATAATACCTCGGGTTAAGAACATTGCTTCAGGATGAGAACAGAAATCGTGCTTCGGCAGCGCGGCGGCCGCGGGAGGCCCCATTAGCTAATGTGGTGCTTCAGGTTAAGAACAGTTTCAGGTTAAGAACAGACCTCTGGAACGAATTAAGTACTTAACCTGAGGTACCACTGTATTGCATACCCTCGAGTTTCCCCCAGAAAAAAGCACTGCACTTTAGTATAAGAGAGCAAGTCTCTATCCAGACATCTTACAATCTATAAATTGATAGGCAGGAGGCAGCAGAAGAAATGGAGACAAGAGCAAATGGCGAAAATGTGTGCTATTTTAGTCACAGGTACTTAGGCCTTCTCACTTTAGGTCAAAGAAAGAAAACCTGCAGTCCTCTAGATGTTACTGGACTACAAAGCCCATCTTCCCTGTCCACTGGCCATCCAACAACATGAAGGGGGGGCAAAGACTCACTAGCCTTCGCATGAGGGCCGAGGGGCTGTACCAAAGGCTTTATGGAAAAAGGATTCTAAGGATGGACTTGAAGGAAAGAAGAGGCATCGCTCATGTTTAGCGCAGTGCAGTTTCAAGTACAAGGAACATCAAGGACAAAATGGTGGAGTTGTGGAAGAGATCAGGAGCTCTTGGACGGTGATGCTGGAAGAGTGAAGGTCATGGTCAGGGATGTGTTTTGATATAAGAGCAGAGGGATGCAGGAAGCGAGGTCATGTAGGACTTGGAAGGTAAGGAACCTGGATCTGGGAGCGGATGTGAAGCCAGTGTAGGAAATTTAAGGATTTAAACTGTGTCCTTTACAATCTAATTTGTGTGCTCATTCTCATTCCTCCCCCAGAGTGAAAGGCCGAGAGCAATATATTGTTCCGGGATGAAGGAGGGAAGGTATGTGGGGAGAAAACCTATTACTTGGGCAAATGCTTCGGCCTGCAGAAGACACTTCGGATTCCTCACACCAAAAATGTAATCTAATAAATCGTTAAAGAAATTAATAGTTGCCTCCAGGAGATTCCTTGCCACTCCACAATCTATACTAGTGTGTTTTGGAAAGTTGTGACAGTGTGTGTGTTTAAAACATGTGCGCCCCCCCCCCCATCCAACCCTCTAGATCAGGGGTCAGCAAACTTTTTCAGCAGAGGGCCGGTCCACTGTCCCTCAAATCTTGTGGGGGGCCAGACTATAATTTTTTGGGGGGAGGGAAATGAACGAATACCTATGCCCCACAAATAACCCAGAGATGCATTTTAGATAAAAGCACACATTCTACTCATGTAAAAACACCAGGCAGGCCCCACAAATAACCCAGAGATGCATTTTCAATAAAAGGGCACATTCTACTCATGTAAAAACACACTGATTCCTGGATCGTTCATGGGTCAGATTGAGAAGGCGATTGGGCCGGATCCGGCCCCCGGGCCTTAGTTTACCTACCCATGCTCTAGATGTTATTGGACTTCAGATAGTCAGGGGTGATGGATATTGTAGTCTAGCCACCTCCAGAAGGATACAGGTTCGCTACCCTTGATTTTTGTTCTTTTCTTTTTTTAAAGGAAACATTTTTTAAAAAACTTTTTGGAACATCCTCAGACTAGGGGATGTTCAGCTGACACATGATCATCACTCATTGAAATGATTCTGTGGATTTGCCCTGAGCTTCAAATAAAAAGAGCCCCTGAATTAGTCTGCGGGGACCCTAAACTCAAGGAGGGTGTTGACAAGCTGGAAAGGCTTCGGGGGATAGCTGCAAAGATGATAAAGGGTCTAGATAAAAGGTTCATGTGAGAAAGGTCTGAAGGAACTGGCTACGCTTAACCTAGAGAAACAAAGATTAAAGGGAAGGCTAGGCAGGTCATTTTTACCTATCAGCATGCCTCTCAGAAAGAAAAGGTGGAGATTCTGTTGCCTGCGTCCACTGTGGGTGGAACATTTCAAAGCAATAGCTAGTGGTGCATTTAGGATCTTTTGCATTTCCAGCTTATTGCACAATGAATCCACATTGGTTAGGACTGTCCCCCCACGCAGGTGCAAATCAAGGCTGGTCACCAAGTGTGCAACAAAGTGTAGATTTCTGGCTACTGTATACCTGTGTCATCTGTTGGGAGGGGGATAGGCCCCCTCAGCACTGAGGAGGCCGAGCGTGGAGCTCAGCGCAGCGTGGCATGGCTTCAGTGGCCTCCTCCTGAGCACGAGAGAGGAGGAGCCACTGGCCATTGAAGCCTCAACCTGCTGGGTTCCATGCTTGTTCCCGATGATGCAACATTGCACACTCAGTGTGCGCATGACGTCACACGCACACGACGGGGGCCCCCCTCAGTCTTGGGACACGAGTCGGCGCCTCTGGTGATGTCAGCCTCCGGGGAATCAGGTCCCTCCCACGGACACAGCCAAGAATCAGAGAAACGATCAACGTTCTTACCATGCAATTTATTCAATAATTCACAGAGAGTGACAAAGGAATGCAGCCTTCCCTAAATATGGCATTGCTCCAAGTAAAGTCCCGTTACCCCCACGTCTCCCCTATTTGATGCCATTCCTATGTTGGGTAATCTGAGCTTTCTGCTGCTGAGCTCTCTGTTCTACTACCCTAGTCCGGGGGTGGGGGGTGGGGGCTGGTCAGGAATGCTTTCCAAGGACACTGAATCTGTCAGCCGTCTCTCCCCTGGTGTTTCTTCTTCTACTTCCTGCTGTTCCTCTTCCAATATTTCCCAACTTCTGCCCTCTGCAGCCTCTGAAATATGCCCTTCTGCAAACCACTGTTCTAAATCTATACTGTCCTCCTGTTCTCTAGAAGCTTCAGGGGAAGGGGGAGGGTCCCCACTATTCTTCCTCAGTCCAGCCCCTGACAGGTGAGACAGGATGCTGGACTGGAAGGACCAATGGCCTGATCCCACAGGCTGTTAACGTTCTTATGCTCACAATCATTTCTTCTGGCCTCTGAGCCTGTCTGGGAGAGAGAAGATAAAACAGTAACAACGGGAGGCATTTGCATGGGAAGATACATCAGGGTACAGGATGGTGTGGAGAAAATGGCTAGAGAGGTGATTTTCTACCTCTCTCAAGGGGAATAGAACCAGGGCTCATCCATCCAAGGAGAAGGAGTGCCAGGAGCTTCTAGATAGACCAAAGGAGGTGCTTCTTCTCGCAGCGCCTAGTTAAGCTATGGAAGATGCAGTGATGGCTACTTAAAGGGAGATTAGAATAATTAGTGCAGGATAAGGCTACCAATTCCACTAGCCAGGATGGCTCTCTTACCTCTAATATCAGAGGCAATACGCCTCCCGAGTACCAGTTGTTGGGGATGATAAGTGGGGAGTGCTGTTGTGCTCATGTGCCGGTTGTGGACTTCCCATAGGCATCTGCTTGACCACTGTGGGGACCGAATGCTGGACCAAATGGACCTTTGGTCTGATCTAGCAGGGCTCTTACGTTCTAAAGAGCTTCAAACCACACCGCCACCCTTTCTAAATGTAAAGAATTCTTAAAACAGACAAGGAAGGCAGCATGAAAATACCTCTTGAGGACGCTTTAGGAAATGTTTATATGTGGGTTTTTTTAAAAAAAATCAAAACCGTGTGTGTGAATAGATGTACCGTGTGGCATGCAAAATTGTGATGAATTGGCTTTAGAAAACACAATGATTTAGTACCATGCAAACATTCATGTTTTAAAAACGCTGCTTTGGCTTGTTAGATGCATATCTGGCTTAGGGCAAGGTGTTTTTTTGTTTACTTAGTTACCCTTAAATTACTTCTGTGCTACCCCATAAGAGGAGTTCTCTTGATGGAATACATAACAGAAACTGCTAAAATACTAGGAAGACAATTTTTAAAATTAAAAATACCTATAGTGTAAAATGCCATAAGAATCATAAACAAGTTGTGGCAGAAGTTAAGTAATAAGATTAATTGAATAAAATTAAATGCAAACAGGTCTTACATGTCTTTAGAAATGCCCGAACCTCAGAATTGTTGTGATTCCTGATACACTCCATTCAAAACCTTCCTTGGAGGTTTCTAAGCAGAGGCTGGATGGCCATCTGTCATGGATGCTTTAGCTGAGACTCCTGCACTCCAAGGAGTTGGACCAGATGACTCTTCCAACACTACAATTCTATTATTCAGTTTCTGTGAAAATCGCCAAAACGTTTACCCCTGAGGGAAGGGGCATTAGCAGAGTAGAGTTAACCTCCAGCCATGGTTGCCCTGTGAATCTGATTCCTTATGCGTTGGACGCTAACTCCATTTGGGATGCTTCACAACTCAGTGGCGCAAAGTTCAGTGGTGCCTCGCAAGACGAAATTAATTCGTTCCGCGAGTTTTTTCGTCTAGCGAATTTTTCGTCTTGTGAAGCACGAAATCCCATAGGAATGCATTGAAATTCAATTAATGTGTTCCTATGGTCAAAAAAGTCCAAACAAAGCCAAATTTGGTACAACAAGAGTTTATTAAGTGCTCTTTAAAGTCACACATAGTGTAAAGAGCATTTCAAAAATTGAAGGAACAATAAATTAAGTTTCTAAACATGGCAGAAAAACATTTAAAAATCAACAAAGTGTACAGTACATTTTCTAAGACTCTGGGGGACAACTCGAAGAAGGTTCCTCTTCCACTCTTTGCTTCTTGCTGAAGAACCCCCTCCCCAACTGTTCCCCCAGCCGCCCACCACACAGAAATTCAAATCCAGATTTTTTAAAAAAAAAACAGCAGAGTCGCCCAATGGTCACAGAAAATCATAAAAATGCAGAAAAAAAAACACAAGCTTCCAGATTCTTGCAAACCCCTCCCCAACACCAAGTCCTTGAATTCCAAACACCCCAACCCAAAATCCAAAAACCGCCCAAAAAAGTTTTAAAAGTTTAAAAGAAGTTTTGGAAAAGCTTCAAAAATCACCAAAGTCTTCAAAAACTTCAAAAAAGGCTACCACACCGCGTTCTATGAGTTGCTCCTCGAAGTCAAGTCGCAACTGTATTAACGGTGTTAAGAAAAAGGAAACAAACTTGCAACACGTTTTCGTTTTTCGTCTTGCGAAGAAAGCCCATAGGGAAATTCGTCTTGCGAAGCAGCTCAAAAAACGCAAAACCCTTTCGTCTAGCGAGTTTTCCGTCTTGCGAGGCATTCGTCTTGCGGGGCACCACTGTATCTGCTTTGCATGCAGGTCTAATCCCAGACATCTCCACATAAGCCTGGACAACACCCATCTGGAACCCTGGGAAATCACCGCCCACCAATGTAGTTGGGACTCAACTATATGGTCTGACTCAGTGGTCCCTCGTGGTCCCTTCTAACTCTACACTTCTGTGATTCCATGTCCACATATTCTTCCCTCTTCCTTGCCCAAACCTGTGTGAAGTCCTTGCCCTTCCTCTCCCTCCTGATTGATTCAACTTCCATGGGGCCAAAACCCAGGGCAAAAGCTGTTGAATGACCAGAGGTGGACTGAACTCCTCTACTTTGAATAGGTGTGTAGAGACAAGGGAATGTCGGCGTGTTCGGCCTTTCTCATCCCTGCACAAGTTTCCTCTCCTAAGTACTTCCTGTCTATGCAACTATGAAAGGTGCAAGGGCTCCTCCCTGCGTCCCCATCCTCTTGCATCCTGGTCTGGGCACCCTTGGCAGATGCCATATACGGTTGATGAGTCAGTCTGTTCTAAGACAATCTTGGCTGAAAATATATTCCTTGTGATCAGGCGGTGTAATTTCCTGAGACTTACTAAGCGATAAGGATGTCGAATCTGTCCCACGCCTTGTGATGTGTTTGTCCTTTATCCTCATGCAACCAAATACAATGATGCAGCTGTGTTCCTTTACAAAACATGGTTTTACAAGCCCCGTCAAAGGCAGATGTGAATGGGAGCATGTGATACAAAGCAATGGGAAGCCATCCCTGCCTCAAGGAGTTAACCATCATTGAAAAACAACAACGACATTCTGATTTCAAAGTGAGCTTCTCAGGAAACAGGGAAGGGCTAATTCCCCACCCCACCCCTTGATTACTTTTACTTTATCTCCAGTTGTTTGCAGGGGAATGTTGGTAGATAAGCATTACTTGGCTTAACTGTGGTCACATCTACCTACAGTACAAATTTAAAACAACATGAAACTGATTGAGGGGCCAGGGCTATGTCTTGGGGACTGTGGTGTTGTGAAGATGCTGAGAATTTTTCTTGGGATCCCTATACAGTAGTGTTTTCACATTCAACTACAGTTCCCAAGTTCTATTGGTTGGGTGCTGTTATGGCCTGGTTCCAATTTCTAGTGCAGAAATAGCCATAATTATTGCATCAACCAATCCATATGCATATCTCAGCCTATGCCATGTTTATATTGTGGGAGAAAAATATGAATCTCTGTGACCCACTTTTGTGAGGTAAATGCCAAAAGAACTGGCTGGATTCAAAATGTGGGGCTAAACGCACTCTCCAGCAGGGGGAATCACCCAGTTGCAGAGTTTAAACTCACAAGGTAAGTAATGTAGGTTGTTAGATCATTTTATCCCATTAAGTTGTATACAGCGCTTGCCTATTTTTACTCCTCTTGCAATGAACAGACCACACACTGCTAAGTACTGTAAGTTAAAATGCTTTACTTACAGATTAAAAGGTCAGATTCATGCATTTATCCAAGCAGCAGCGAGGAGAACACAGGCAAAATACTCTTGGGGAGAAAATACAGAAAGATAGCTTCAAACACATGCAGTAAGCTTGGAGCAAAGCTGAGACATGTCCTTCCTCATAGGTTACGGAAGATAGGGCTTGCCCTTGGTGAATATGTACGGTGTTAGAGGATATGAAAAGAGGAATGACACCAACCCACATCAGCAGTGATCAGGGAGCTTGACTATTCTGGGATGTATGTCAAGTGCCAATATTCTGAAACAGATCCTCAGGAGTCAGAAAGTTTCTGCATTGGGCCAAAGGAAATCCAATACAAGCAAAATGTAAATCTCCAAACCTGTCAACATGGAGACTCCCCCCCCCCCCCAGTTTGTGATCTTCAAACTTTTTGAAAATACAAAAGTCATTTAAAAAACAACAACTAACATAATCCTTTTTTAAAGGTCTTTTTTAAATTCTTGAAATGCAAAACATAATACAGTGAAAAACACAAATATATCAGTATTTGTATACATACAAATATATCTGAAGGCTTTATCCATGGAAACAAAACAAAAAACCCTAGACATTTTGCCAAATTTCAAAATTCCCACCTGGACACAAATTTTAAGGCTGAGAAAGAAGATGTACTCAGGAAAAACCAGACGTATGGCAACCCTGGCCTCTCCCTGGATCAGAGCCCTCCTCCAGCTCCCTGAGTTCCTCCCACTCTTTCTCCTCACTCAACCAATCCCCTCCATGGGGTTCATGACGCTTTCAGCATATGATACCTCTGCTTAGAGATCTGCACTGCTTGCCCATTTGTTACTATGCCAGATTCAAGGTGCTACTTACACATCACTTGGGAAGACAGGTGAACTAATACCATTGTACTGGAAGAAGCAAATATCACCAGTGTTGAAGCAATGCTTCTTCAACATCAACTTTGTTGGACTGGTCATGTTGTGAGGATGGCTGATTATCGTCTTCCAAAGCAACTACTCTGTTCCGAACTTAAAAATGGAAAGCGTAATGCTGGTGGTCAACAGAAGAGGTTTAAAGACTCTCTCAAGGCAAATCTCAAAAAATGTAGTTATAAACACAGACAACTGGGAAACACTGGCCTGTGAGTGCTCCAATTGGAGAACAGCCTTTACCAAAGGTGTCATGGGTTTTGAAGACCCTTGAACGCAGGGTGAAAGGGAGAAACGCGCTAAGAGGAAGGCACGCCTGGCAAATCCACACCGCGATCAACTCACGCCCAGAAACCAATGTCCCCACTGTGGAAGGATGTGTGGATCCAGAATTAGCCTCCACAGTCACTTACGGACTCACTTTTAAAACCGTCTTTATGGAAGATGACCTTACTCGGCTATGAGTGATTGCCAAAGAAGAAGAGAAGAAGAAGAAGCTACTTACTGCTGCTGGTATGTAGGTTCTAGAATCATAGGGTTGTGAGGAGACCCCAAGGATCATCAAATCCAACCACCTGCAATGAAGGACTCTTTTGCCCAGTGTGGGGCTCAAACACAGTAAAGCCCTTCACAGACCACTTGTGAGATCTCCCTACTCCATAGATGTCCACTTCAACCACATCGATTTGTGGAACTGCCACTGTTACAGGTGCCACATAATACTCTGCAGTGTAAGAGACATCTATTTTAATGCAGCAGTACCTACACGTTGGAACTCCCTAATAATTTCAGCCAGGCACCTTCGCTGTTCTCTTTTTGGCACCCGTTTAAAACAGTTTCGTTTTAAGCCTATCCGGACATACAGATCTTGACGTGTTTTATTCTCCTTACTGTTGGTTTTAGTCACCTTCAAATGTTTTCTAACTGCCTTTCATGGACAATTTTAATATTTCTTGTAAATTCTGCGAGATTTTATTGCCATCAAGGGTTATATATTTTTCGATAAAAATGAATGGCCTAGCAAGCGATATGGTTGGGCTTTGACAGCCTGCCCTCCAAAACCTTCAGGATCTAAAGGAGGGGGGGGGGATTTTAAACAGAGAGCCAAGATTCTCAGCAAAGTTCAAAGGCTCATCCAATATTAAATTGCACACAAGCTGTGAATTTCAAGAGCAGAGGTGGCGGCAAGTTTTTGAGGCCTCACCAAAAAGCAAAGAAAAAAAGAAAGCAATGTTAGCCATACAAGGCAAGACCGTCGCTCCCTCTTCTTAAAAGTAGAGGGGGGACGTCCCTTTCACAATGCACACCTAACCCATAGCATAGAAAGTAGAAACCCATAGATTATCTCAGGGGTTCAGAGAAGCCTGGCCATTCCAGCTTTTAAGACCCCTAGCTATAATAAAAATGACAACACCCAAAAAAAAAACAGAATTAGGTGCCAAAAATAAAGAGGGATGTAACTTTTTTGAGGGGATACTTAACAAAGCCTTTCCTATCTGAGAGTGCGTCACATTTGGGTCCAGTGTGCATATAAACAAGCTGCGAAACTTATAAATTTTTTTAACAAGTGTCTAAATCTGAGGCCTCCTTTGAGCTCGAAGCCCCTGGGCCAAATGGTCACCCTGACACCGCCCCTCTGCCCTGATTGTCCCGGAGGCCCCAATAAACAGTAAATAACAATAGCCCCTTAGTGTGTAGGACCAATGAGTCGGCCAGAAAAATAGGTTTTCCCAGGGAATCGTCACATGATGGCTGGACCGTGAGGGAGGGGGAGCCCTCCGCTTGGCCTTCCCCCTTTGGCACCTCCACCAGGACAGAGCTCCCCAGTGGCAATGGGATCTGACAATTGGCTTTGTGTAGCCTGTCAGAAGACAGCCTACATGGCAATGACATGCTTTCTCCTCTACTTCAGGACTCCTCTTGCCTACTTGCTGGCTGACCTTTTCTGTAGCCGGCGCGGATGGAAATCCTAGCAGCAGCGGCAGCTAAAAGCAGGGAGTGCTCTGCAGAAAACTGATTGGCCCATCTGGGTGGATATATTGGGATGATTTGTGAAAATCCAGACAAGCAAACAAAGGGACAAGGACAGCAGCCCAAATAGGTCATGGGAGGCTCATGGGCTGTTGTTGTCGCTGCTGCTGCTGCCGCCACCACTCCTTTTTCCATCTCGAAGAAAACACATTTCTAAGACAGGAAAATGCTGCCGCCTGCGTATCCTGGTCCTTTAAAGTGCCCCCAGTTCAGCCTCACACCAGGTGTCTTAAGTTCCCCACCCCCAGCTCGCCATTTGCCTCCGCTCCAGAAATAAATCAAAACGTCTCTTAAAACTCATTTGTGTTCTTTTGCTTCTGAATGTCTTCAGCACAGTCTCTTTGCCAAGCCCTTTGGGCTGAATCACAGGCAGACATTAGCAGAGGACACTTCATCTTACCAACCTTATGTATCTGTTTTGTTTCTTGGAGGAGAAAAAAGAAGCAGGAGGACTGTGGCGTGGGGGGGGGGAGGGAGGGGGAAAGCACTTATGCAGAGGGGGAAAGATAGGGAGGCGGCTTGGTGCAGAAATGAAAAGGGCCTGAGTCAGAATAATGAATTGGGGACATTATCTCCGCTCTGCCACGCCGCTTGCAACTTTCCCAGACCTGCATGGGTGACACTGACCTTTAAAATGTCTGTTGGAAATGCACACTGAGGCAGACTGCAAGCAGAGCCAGAGAGTGTAGGGGTGGGGTTGGGGAAGGCATCAAATTCATTTCTTTCCCCATTCTATTGCATTTCCAAATTGAACCAGGACCTTAAAGTTTAGTGCTACTCCAACATGAAAGCTTCTTTCCAGTCACACCTTAGAGACCAACTAAGTTTGTCATTGGTATGAGCTTTCGTGTGCATGCACACTCTAAGTTTGTCATTGGTATGAGCTTTCGTGTGCATGCACACTCTAAGTTTGTCATTAGTATGAGCTCTTGTGTGCATGCACACGAAAGCTCATACCAGTGATAAACTTAGTCGGTCTCTAAGGTGCTACTGGAAGGATTTTTTAATTTTTTTTTTTTGACTACGGCAAACCAACACAGCTACCTACCTGTAACTAGAACAATGAAAGCTTTTGTGTTCTTCCTCCTTCCTTTACCACTTACCCTGTAGACCAGCCTTCTTGAACCAAGTGGATGTTTTGGACTACAACTCCCATAATCCCCCTGGCCATTGTCTGTGCTGGCAGGGGGATGATGGAAGTTGGAGGCTAAAACTTCTGGAGGCCACCAGGTTCGGAAAGGTTGGCATGCCATGTGTTATGGTAGGATGGGGTAAAGATTAAAGATAATAATGATGATGATATATGGGGCAGTTGAAAGAATAAAAAAAAATTGTCCAGTAGCACCTTCTAGACTAAGTTTGTTCTGGGTATAAGCTTTCGTGTGCATGCACACTTCTTCAGATACACTGAAACAGAAGTCACCAGACCCTTATATATAGTGGGAGGGTGTGTGGGGTTTTTTCTCAGGAGGGTAGTAGGAGATGGGTGATTGACTCAATGGGTATGGTAAACCTGTTGACGACTGCAATTGTTGTTTAGTTGTTCAGACGACTGCAATAAGTCCTACAGAAAAAGGCAATAGATAGTATGCAGATGACCAAAAATAGCTTTAGCATGTGTAATGAGACAAAAATCCAGTATCTCTATTCAGACCAGGTCTCTCCATAGTTTTCATTTTGGTAATAAGTTGTAATTCAGCAACATTGAGTCAATCACCCATCTCCTACTACCCTCCTGAGAACAAACTTAGTTGGTCTCTGAGGTGCTACTGGACAGTTTATTTTATTATTATTTCGACTGCATCAGACCAACATGGCTACCTACCTGAATCTAGATATATGGGGCAGTTAGCAGATATCAGCCCAGATGGAGTTGCTTTAAGGCCAGTGCCCATCCTTAGACGCATAAGAGTTGGAAGGGACCCTCAGAATCATCTAGTCCAACCCCCTTCATTGCAGGACTATGCAGCTGTCCCTTATGGGGATCGAACCTTGAACCTTGGCATTATCGGCACCTTGCTCTAACTATCCATCTACTATCCAACCAACGTTCTGAGGCGTTTTAGGGCCTTGGATACAACTTCCAGTTGATACACTCACTCCTATCGGTTAACATGGGCTTCAGTTCATCAACAGGGTCTCCTTTAACCAGCCTTGCACAAGTTCTGGTTCACTTCAGTAAGGCTTGCACAGTTAGGCTTGTGTGTAGATTGTGCTTTGTGGGTGAGAAGGCACCTGTCATGTAAATCTACCACCTGAAAATGTCACCTCAGCCTGTCGTCTAGGAGTGGCTGGATGCACAAGAAAGATGAGGCTTCCTGTACCTCTAAATAGTTTTCTTAGGAGACAGAATTTCAGCAGGTGTAGCTTGCAGACTTTGGTTCCTCCTGCTGAAATTCTGTCTCTAACACCATGGCTAAAGGTATAAAAATTCTATCCTGTTGTTTACACGGCCACTCGACTCCTGGGCAACCAATTGAAGTTGACCTCCACAAAACAGACACATGAAGTCAACCAAAATGAAATTTGCATCAAGCTTGATTGTAGACAAATGTTCAGAATTTGCAACATTTGTTCATGTTATTCCTTCAAAATTTCATGTCTTAATTTCTTACAAAGTATTTCTTACTTTTTTCTTAAAGAACTAACAAGTAAACTTTGAGTTCAAGCAGCAGCAAGAATCTGTTTTCTTGCCCTCCTTCCTTAACCCAACCTATTTGGGCACCCAGAACTCAAAAACTTGAGCAGGAGGGAGAAAATGTAATTAGTATGAGAGCAGGAGATGCCATTTATCACTCAAAGTCTTCTGCCAGCCTCAAGGGGAGGGGCCATCACTCAGAAGCAGGGCACATGCTCTGCATACAGAAAGTTCCAGGTTCAATTCCTGCTGTCTTCAAGTAGAGCTGAGAAAGATTTCTCTTTGGAATCCTGGAGAGCTCAATGGAGACAGTAGTGGAGCTGGTGGACTAGTGGCAATAACACAGTTCCCTATATTCCTAGATATTCAAGCCAGTCCATGACCTGAGGCAAATAGCTTCACTGTGGCGCTGTGGGTTAAACCACAGAGCCTAGGACTTGCCGATCAGAAGGTCAGCGGTTCGAATCCCTGCGACGGGGTGAGCTCCTGTTGCTCGGTCCCTGCTCCTGACGTGAAATCACGTCAAAGTGCAAGTAGATAAATAGGTACCGCTCCGGCGGGAAGGTAAGCGGCGTTTCCGTGCGCTGCTCTGGTTCACCAGAAGCGGCTTAGTCATGCTGGCCACATCACCCGGAAGCTGTATGCCGGCTCCTCCGGCCAATAAAGTGAGATGAGAGCCGCAACCCCAGAGTCAGTCACGACTGGACCTAATGGTCAGGGGTCCCTTTACCTTTACCTTCTAACAGAGAGGCACCCTTAGGCTCTCGGTGACTGTGATTTTTCCCAGAGTTCAGACAAAGTCTTTTTCTACTCTAGAGGTTGCATCAGTTGCTTTTAATTTCAGCCTGGACTTAAGGAAGCCAAAAGGTAAACATAACCAACAACAGTTCTCCAAGAAGCTGTGCTCCTCACTAGCACTTCCACTACCTAAAGACTCGGAGAAATCAAGAGAGGAGCTCCCAACTGTCCTCATCTCACTAAGGAGGACCACACCACGCTTAAACAGCCATTGTTTAAATCCCATGAAAATCCCTTTCCTTCATTGCATCCTTATCCTGCTCGGCTTTTTCTAAATAAGTGTGAGCTTTCCGCCTAGGAGAGGGCCAAACTCCGTTTGTGGGATTCGATGCCTGCTGTGCATTGTTCCATGCAAGACACTGCTGATGTGTCTATGCAACGCCGTGTGGTTCAGAGCAAATCTACAGAAGCTTCCCATCAATGGCTTCCTTTCCTGATTCAGCTTTTTGTACACCTGCAATTTAGGGCACACCACACTTAACGCAGGACGTTCAGAAATTTGACTTTAAAAAAACAACAAAACCCCCCCAAAAGCACTGAGTGATGCACTTTGTAATGAGGGACAGTTTGCAAGCTTTGCTCCAAGGGATATTGAATTAAAAACAGCCCTTTGGTACTTCTGGACGGGCTATTTCTATAATCATAGAGCTGCAACAAACTGCCTTTGCCATAGGCTTTTATTTGAGATTCTGATAACAGGCTGTGGTTTTGAGGAACTGGAGCTCTCGCTAGACAAGGCTCGGTCTTGTCGAATTATTGACTTTGTAGTGTATATCATTCCCCATTGTAGCGAGGTAATGGCAGCTCTCGCTAACACACTAGGAATATGTTAAGGAACTGCACAGTGCAGCGATAGCAAGTTTCTGTTTTATCTTGTTAGACTTACCCGACGTCACGTTGGTATTCAACCCAGCTAATGCCGTGCCGTTAAAAAGAGAGAGAGAGAGAGAGGGAGTCTTACATTAATGACTTTTGTCACAAAAGTCATTAACATAATAGGACTTCCACATCAAAATTGAATATTAATGCTACACCAGGCTGAGGTAGTAAGAGGGATAATTGCTCTAATACATTTTCCAGTCGGATTTTCGCATCGTGGTAGCAATTGCATTAGCAAACCCGATTATTAACACATCTGATACAATGGCAGTGGCTAATAGGAGTTAAGTTGGTTCTTTTTCTTCTCCCCACTCAGGGCCACAGCCCTTGTTCCAAAGCAAAAAATCACAGGCGCTGCCAAAATCTATGCACAAGCGTCAGCAGGACAGCACAGAGCACAGAGATAGACCGGGAATTTGGGATAAATTTGCGAGAAGGACAAATTACGCCTCCCCACTTTGTTACTAGGGGCAAATTGCTCCAGCCTCCAACTTTCCATCTGCGAAATGAAGGTGAGGGCTTCCCTGCTTAGATATTGTGAGGAGGATCCTCTTACTGTCACAAACAATGCTGAAAGGGCTGGTGATGATCACACGGAAATGAAAAATGTATGATTTTGTAAAAAAATGCAAATGTTGCAGTCAGGCTGATTGTGCAGGAGTGCAGCCATTGTCACTGCTAACTCTATGAATATTTCCCCTAATATTTTAGGACCCCTGTGCAAGACAGATAAACATGGAAGCAAGCCCCTTTGATGTTCGCATGCAGCATGCTTTGAAGTAAATGCGCTGCTTAAGAAAGCAATCCTGCAATCAACCGGGCAGGCAACTGAGAGGCTGTGGGATGGCTGCAGACCCTCTCCAGGTGAGAGCAAGATCAAGGGCAGAATGGGAGCCCATGGGCAGAAGTCTCCCTATTGTGGCACCTGAAAGCCCCACTGATGTCACTCTGTAACTGAAGATGCTCCAAGGCGGAGTTTCTCAGCCTGTGGGTCCCCAGATGTTGTTGGACTGCAACTCCCATCATTCCTAGCCAGCATGACCCGTAGTCAGGGATGATGGGAGTTGTAGTCCAACAACATCTGGGGACCCACAGGTTGAGAACCGCTGCTCCAAGGGGGAGCATGTCCAGAAACAGGGTGTGCTCCTGGGGCATGTTGGGGTGGGGTGGATGAGGGTGTTGGATCTGCCAGACCAGAAGCCGCTGCCCCCTCATTACCATGAAAAGAGTGCATCGTAGAATTGTAGAGTCGGAAGGGACCCTGAGGATCATCTAGTCCAACCCCCCACCCCTGCAATGCAGGGATAGTCAGCTGTCCCATACAGGGATCAAATCTGCAACCTTGGTATTATCACCACCATGCTCTAAGCAGCTGAACTAAAAGCAAACTAACTGGACAACATTTTCCCTACTGTTTGTGTCAGTGGCAGAATGTGTGTTCAAAATCTGCCTGCACACCTTCAGTCCTGGCTTGCTCAAGCTAACAGGGTTTAGGCAGTGGCATTTTTACTTCCACCTTAGTCTGTTAGGGCGTATAGCCTTTCTTCAGGATCGCAGCCAATTTTATAGCACACTCCTAGGCTTGCTTACCCAGAAGTAAGTCCTGCAGCGCATCAAGGGCATTTCAATCTTTCTTATCATTTCTCCTCAAAATACCCTTTGAAGTAGGTCTTTATTTTTCCTAGTTTTACAGATGGGGGAACTGAAGCAGTGGGAGTGTGGCTTGCCTAAAGCCTCCAAGCGGAAGTTCTGTCTGCTTGCAGTGCTCTGGTTTTTGCAGAATTCCAGTATTCTGACGAGGCTGGATACTGAAGGAGACCCAGACTGGAATGAGATGGATGTGGGAAGACTAGGTTCAGCATTGGACAGTGATGGTGATGGAGTGCTTTGCAGGGCGTGGTAACCTTGCCTCTAACAATTACTCTTCCGTGAATTCTAATGTACTTCTGGAAATCAAATTCCTTGCCAGATAGCAAATTTCCAGTGATGTGAATGTGTGTGGGGGTGGTGGTGGTGGGAATAATATATGCAGCCAAAAGATCAAAAGTTTGCAGAAGATCTGGTACGCAGGATGAGACCCTACCTGTCCACAGACTGTCTCATCAAAGTGGTGCATACCTTGGTTTTCTCCCGCTTGGACTAATGTAATGTGCCCTATGTGGGGCTACCTTCCAAGGTGACTTGGAAACTACAGCTAATCCAAAATGTGACAGCTAGACTGATGACCAGGAGTGGCTGCTGGGACCATATAACACCAGGCCTAAAGTATCTTCACTGGCTCCCAGTACGTTTCCGAGCACAATTCAAAGTGTTGGTGATGATCTTTAAAGCCCTAAATGGCCACCGCCCAGTATACCTGAAGGAGCGTCTCCAGCTCCATCGCTTAGGTCCAGTTCCGAGGGCCTTCTGCTGGTTTCTTCACTGAGAGAAGTGAAGTTACAGGGAACCAGGCAGAAGACCTTCTAGGTAGTGGCGTTGTCCCTGTGGAACGCCCTTCACATGTCAAGGAGATAAAGAACTTTTAGAAGACATCTGAAGGCAGCCCTGTATCAGGAGGTTTTTAATGCTTGATATTTTTAGATATGCTGTAAGCCAGTGTTCCCCAACCTTGGGCCTCCAGCTGTTTTTGGACTACAACTCCCATCATCCCTTGCTAGCAAGACCAGTGGTCAAGGATGATGGGAATTGTAGTCCAAAAACAGCTGGAGGCCCAAGGTTGGGGAACAATGCTGTAAGCCGCCCAGAGTGCCTGGGGAAATCCAGCCAGATGGGTGGGGTATAAATATTATTTATTATTATTATTATTATTATTATTATTATTATTATTATTATTATTAAGCTTCTATCAAAAATTGGGAGGGGGTTGTATAAGGTCTGTGTGCCAAAATACCATTGCTTAAACTCCTTGGGTTTCATCTTTCTCAGCCTAAAAACTATACATGCAGGATGGGTTTCTATACAGTTTGATGACAGTTTCAACCTGCTATACCTGCAGGGCTTCAGCTCAGTGAAAAAACAAGGGTTTCACCTTAATGCACAAACAGGTTTATACCTACGTATCATTGCCTAGAGATCAGCTCAGTTGTTACCACAGGGCTGTATGCTTTTGCTAACACACACACATAAATCAAATACAACCACAAAATGCAAATTCTGTAACCGGAATGCACCATGCAAATTGGGCACATTTAATTGTGTAAACTTAGTGCGAAGCATGCGTGTTCTACTTCCGCAATTCAGATTCTGAAATAATGGTGGGAGGGGAAGGGCCTAGCCATGTTCTACAGCTTTAGTGGCCAGTGCTGGCGCCACCATGAAGGCACATCATCGCTTCTTCTTCCTCTGAATCCTTGAGAGGGTTTTCCCCCAGCCTTGCTTGGGCATCCTTTTCACAACTGCACACACCTTTTCCCATCTGCCCGGCTTCTGTTGCCTGCCAGCAGTTCTCAATTTCTTTCCTTAAACTTAGTTCCAAGACACCTTTCTAAGAAAGGCTCACTTAGTTACATGTTGTTGTTTACAAATATTGAAATATTGAAACAAAAAAATACTGTTAATAAAGTCAAATTGTCAAGAAGGAAGGAAGGAAGGAAGGAAGGAAGGAAGGAAGGAAGGAAGGAAGGAAGGAAGGAAGGAAGGAATTTACTTTTCCAACTTGCTATGGGTGGAATAAAGGTATTCTATTATTTGGTTGGTTGATAAGCTTATACCCTGACCTTCAACAGATTTCCAGAGCCAGCAGGATGCCTAATGAAAAGTTTAAATTTACAGTAAAGGAAATGAAAACACAAACATTAAAAGAAGAACAAGACACCACAGGATAAATGAACAGTCAGCAGAATTACAAACAAATGAGCAGCACAAAAGCAATGTAGAAAGGATTAAAAAGCCTCTGGAAGGGAGGGGGGTAAAAGGTATTTCCCTTGAACCAAAATGGTATCAAGGTAAGTGACTGGCAAGATCCTCAGGGAGGGTGTTCCACAGTTGAGTGTCACCACCAAGTACACCCTTTCTGTTGCAGCCACCTGGTGCACCTAGAATGTCAACAGGAATCAAAAAAAAGACAACCACTTAAGTTCCTAGATTAAATGTTACAGCAGAGGAGAGGGAAACTGTAACCTGCCAGACGTTGTTAGACTTCAACTCCCATCAGCTCCAGCAAGCATGGACAATGGTCATGCTGATGGGAGTTGTAGTTGAGCAAGATCTGGAGGACCACTGGTTCCCCTCCCCTGCTACAGGAAGGTTTTCTTGGCTGGTGTGGTTGGTCTCCCTGAAGTTCTCTTTTGGCCGGAACTAGCTGATACGCCAACGGCTAGATTCACATCTACCATTTCTTAGGTTCCCCCATTCAAGACCCACATTGGGTAATTGGAAAGGAAATTATGTTCCAACCAAAGAAGAATGGTTGAATAAATTATGTGAATACTTGGAATTAGCAAAGTTGACTGATTTGATAAGACAAAAACAAAAACAATAATAATCCAGAAACAATGGAAATGTCTAAATGATTATTTATTTATACAAGGATTAAGGTATTGGTTGTGTTTAGAATAGATTTATGAAAGATTTAGAAAACTTATTGATTAGAATATTTGTGTGAGATTGTATGGGAAAAATACAGAATAACAGATACAATCTTGCTTAAAATGTATATAGGAAGTGCAGTGTAAGCGGTGGAAGTCAATCAATGAAATTTTATTATTATTTTCATATTAAGATATTTGTAGAATAAATTTGGAAGAAATTCTTCCAACTTTTCTTCTTCTTTTCTCTTTATTTTTTCTTCTTTTTACTTTTCCTTTTTCTCTCTTTTGTTCTTTTTTCATGTATATATGCTTATTTGAAGTGTATATGTGTGTATGTATTTGCAGTGTTTTGCTTATATTTTGTAACAATTATGTTAAATAAAATTAAAATTTTAAAAAAGACCCACATTGGGCTTCCATGCTGCTGACACGGTCGCAGCTATAGCCAGCTAGTTCCTGCCACCCTCATCATTCCAAAACTAGTACAGAGAGAATACCTCAGGTGGGCAGGAGCAAGGGGAGCAGGGAGGACCCGATTCTTGCTGGAATTGTGCATGGTGGCTTTTATGCCCCTGCCTCTCATCCAGGGGCCAGAAAGGCATGATTACACCAGGAGCAGCATAGTAGAAATGAAGGCACAGAGCATGGAAAAGGTCTCAGGCCCTCTGGAATGACTTCCGTCCTTTCAGGCTTATGGGGCAGAGATCCCATTTCAGTTATCTGGGAATTTCAAACAGAGGCCTAAAATACGCCCTAAACTCCAATCCACGTCCTCAATCAATTTAAAAGTAGAAGTTTCCCGGCAACCCTAGTTCCTTGCATTCTTGTGGTTGTTGGCACTTATTTTTTTTAATGGAAAGGAGAAGATGCATTTGCTCATGTTAAAGTATTTAAATTTATGCCCTTTACTAACAATGACCTTTGTCCAGCATGGAAACTGACCTTAAAAATTTAATCTACACGTCAGCTAAATTAGGGAAGCCATTTAAAACCAATCACTGGGTAAACCATCTTTTAATCAAGTCTACATGTATTCCAGACACATGCGCGGCCCAAGAGGACATCTGATTCATAATATTGATTATTGATTAAAACTCTTAATTTTTGATTTTTAATTAAAAAGCAAGTTTCTAGCCATGTTTGTGAGAAAGACATACAAACATTCAGAGGTGCTTTCTGACTTGCAAAGCAGTGGAGCTGTCCATTCTCAGTCGGATCAGAAGTTAGGCTGGCAATGATTGCCCCATTGTCATCTCTGAGCTTTGCAGCCGAGGATTTGAACCCAGGCCTTGGTCCAAAGACAACACTTGAAACACCTGCAGGCCGGATTCACCAAACCGGCCCCATCGGCAGAAGAACTGCACAAGGACTTCTGCTTGAGCAACAGGGCTTTCTCCCTCTTCTCCTCCTGCAGCTCCCAAATTGGTTTGGCGGTGGAGGAACCCCCAGAACAGCATACAGGGGGTGCAGATGGAATGATTAGAGGAACACAATGTTGGAATTTTACCCTGCATCTTTATAGAAGAAGAATAGAAACACAGAAAGCAAAAGAGCACTTTAAAGCCAAATGCTATAAATAATCTATAGAAGGTTTCAAAATTTTCTAGTTTCTATACCCCACCCCATGCCACCCAACTACGGTACTTTTTGAGCCCTTGTAAAGTCCCTGCATCAACATATCTTCTCAGGTTCTCTTCTGTAAAGCTAAAATAAAGATTGATAACCAGAGCAGGTGACTTAGAATGCCCGGATGTCCCTGATATCTGTGTGGCTCCAGGAGTCAGATCCATGCTCGTTTCTTTACTCTGGTAAGCATTTCAAGTTTAATTTAGGGCACATCTAAATTAAACAAGAAAACCAGGTGGGAAAACTGAAAGCCGCTTAAGGAACCTGCCTGCCTCCAGCGCAGCATCAATTTGGTGCAATTTAAACTGAATTAAGTGCGGGTGGTGCTGTGGGTTAAACCACAGAGCCTAGGTCTTGCCGATCAGAAAGTCGGCGGTTCGAATCCCCGCTCCAGTGGGAAGGTAAACAGCGTTTCCGTGCGCTGCTCTGGTTCGCCAGAAGCGGCTTAGTCCTGCTGGCCACATGACCTGGAAGCTGTACGCCGGCTCCCTTGGCCAATAAAGCGAGATGAGTGCCACAACCCCAGAGTCGGTCACGACTGGACCTAATAGTCAGGGGTCCCTTTACCTTTACCTTTAAGCCTGGTAAGAGTGTGTGAACCATCCCAAATCTAAAAGCAGCCTACAACTACAGACCTAACTACCCAGAGGCATAGAAAAGCTTGTGAGTCTTCAGAAACTCAGAAAAACTTTTTTAAAAGGGGGGAAAAGGGGTGGAGGAGAGGAAACAAAGCAGATGTCCTTCATGATGAAGAACATCAGAAAGGTATTTGAAATCACCCCTTGCCCTAAGCTAACAGGGCACCTTTCCAAAGAAAGGCAGGCAAAACGGGTACATTGACCTTTTCCATATGAAGCTGGCATGAGTAGGACAATACCCAGGCACGTCACCTTCCTTGCCCCAGATGACTAACCTTGCACCCAGCCGGAATGCAATTAAATACCCACATACTTCTCCATGTGGACACGATGCTCAAGACTTCAGCTCACAGACAAGGTGCTCTGGGGCATTTCTCTTTACAGCAGTGGAGTCCTCTGCCATGGGCTGAGGACAGCCTCTCCGGGCCTCAGCTACAGAATCAGTCTGAAACTTCCTGCTTTGCCCCCATAGGAGGTCTATGAGGTCCTCTGGCATTGCAGAAGGGAAGGGAAGGCAGATAATGTCACCAAGAGACATTTCACTGGGGCAAATGCATGTAAATATATACAGTGGTACCTCGGATTACAGACGCTTCAGGTTACAGACTCTGCTAACCCAGAAATAGTACCTCAGGTTAAGAACGGACCTCCAGAACGAATTAAGTTCTTAACCCAAGGTACCACTGTGTACATATATATATGGGGAAAACATATTAATAGCCTCTTATTAAATCTGGACTCTATGGCTTGAGATCTGTCAAGCCAAAAACATCCTCTTGCTGAGCGTTTGGGGCCTGCCAAGTGGTAGGGAGCCTACCACTTGTGCAGGCCTGGGCAGGCAAGAATGTCTCCTCTTCCATGTGAGTGGCTTCAGTATGGGGAGAGGTTGTGGGAAATGAGCCCCATATCACCTCTTGTTTCAGAAATCGAGCCGGCATGAATTCCCTTCTGTGCGCGAAGGTCCAAGCTGTGCAACAGGGGTGCCATGAGCTCAGAATGCGAGCTTTAACGTTGAGAGGTGAGCAACAAGAGAAGATGATAAACGGTTGGTCCCAGTGGGACAGGAAGTGATACCGCCAGGTCTTGTTCCAGTCCCTGCGGCGTCCGAGCAACAGGTAATGAGACATCCAAATCTGTATTCTTACTCAGGGGCAAGAGAGAGGGTGGAGAGGAAGGGATCTAACCATAGTTCTTCAAGGTAGGCATGGTGTGAAGGTAGGCAAGGGCAAAACAAGGTCAAGGAAACAAGGCATGTAGGAAGAGAAACAATGCACAAAATGTTAGAACCAGACTTCAGTCTTGTCTTCCTAGACTAGAGGGTCATTTGCATAAACACTATTCCACTATTCCCTGGAATTATCTATAGCAGTGGTGTCCAAACTTTTTTCAAAGAGGGCCAGATTTGATGAAGTGAAGGGCAATGGGAGCCAACCAAAGGGCCAACCAAGGTTGTTGACCTTTTTTAAAGAATTGAAGTTGTTGAGCTTTTAGGGTTGGAGTTGTTGAGGTTTTTTAGGATTTTACCCCAGGAAATAAACTGCCACAGGGACCGGATTAAACCGATCGGTGGGCCGGATTAGGCCCCCAAAACAGACTTTGGACATGCTTGATCCAGAGCATGTATGGAGGACTTGTTTGGTCCACCAGACCAGATACTGTTGGACTCCAAATCCCATCAGCCCCAGCCAGCATGGCCAATGATCAGGGATGATGGGAACTGTAGTCGAGCAACATCTGGAAGGCCAACATCTTGAAGGCATTCATCCAATGCAGTGTCAGAAGACTAGGTTATAATATACTCTAAGAATGGAGCATCATTGGACATGGACACAGCCACACACGGTGTTGTAGTCGTTTAGTCATGTCCGACTCTTCGTGACCCTATGGACCAGAGCACGCCAGGCATTCCTTTCTTCCACTGCCTCCCGCAGTTTGGTCAAACTCATGCTGGTAGCTTCGAGAACGCTGTCCAACCATCTCGTCCTCTGCTGTCCCCTTCTCCTTGTGCCCTCCATCTTTCCCAACATCAGGGTCTTTTCCAGGGAGTCTTCTCTTCTCATGAGGTGGCCAAAGTATTGGAGTCTCAGTTTCAGGATCTGTCCTTCCAGTGAGCACAGTGAAGATCCTCTAATATCACATTCCCCAGCAGCCAGCTGCCTTTGTGACTGCAGTATTGAATTTTATTTTATTTTATTTTATTTATAGCTTGCCTTTCTCCCAGTGCAGGACTCAAGATGGCTCATTGCATAAATTAAAATAGATACAGCTAAAGCCACACAATTAATATAACACATTACAAATCAATTTAATAAAGTAACTGATTTAAAAACAGTGCTGAAAACATTTAAAAGCACGCACAAAATCCATTCGTTTGAGAGCAGTTTCACTGGAATGCTGCAGCACAGCTCAAAAACAAGTAGGCATGGCCATTGCTTGGCTTTTATGGAACTTCATATTGACCCATTGATACCCACAAGTCCAGGTACCATTTTCATTACAAAGTGGCGGATTTCAAAGGAACCAGATGAAAATATTGCCCCTTATTACAGGCCTATGGTACTCCCTGCTACAAGACTGAACTCTTGCATGTGTGTGTGGAGGGAGGGGGCGCTGGGGAGGGAAAGGTGGAAAGCCGTGTCCTGAGGGAGTTTGTGAAGAGGCCAGGCTGGCTGTGCTGGCTGCTTCTGCAACTCTTCTGATGTCGATGACCTTCCAGGCATGAACAGACAAAAGAGGCTGAGGAAGGAGCCAGTTGGGAGCTCCCGGTGTCCCCCCCCCCGCCCCCTTGGAAGGAAAAAAGTGCAAAATCCACTAGATTCATCCAGCTCTTCCACCGGGCCATTGTTATGTCTGTGGCGCTGGGAGCAGCCGCGGAGTTTGTAAACTCATCTCCAGACAAGGACGGTGATATGGGAGGTGCCGTGGGGGGGGGGGGGGAGAGCGGAGAGGAAAAAGGGACGGCAGAAAAGAAACTTGAAAGTAAATGGCGAAGCTCTGGACAATATTCCTCCTCGCCTCCCTCCGGCTCTTGCAGGGTGTCTTCTGTAGCTGAAATTGCGAGTCTTGTGGGGGAGGGATTTAATTGAGAGGAGCCTGCTGCTGGGGCGGTGAATGGGAGCTTCTCTGGCTGTTGTGGAAGTACGTGTGGCAGATAGGCTGTGCAACACACGCACAGAAGGAGCCAGGGAACGCAAATCTCGGTTTCCTCTTCTGGTTTGGAACGCGGAGGTGCTGGGATTTCCTCTGCTCACTCCACCCCCCCCTGCACGCGCGCACACACACTCCCCCGCGCTGCTTTTGCAGCTGCAACAGGGACGTTACTTTTGTCTTTAGTCCAACAGATCCCGCTTGGGGTCGTCCCCCCCGCCGCCTTCCTCGCTCCCTCCGCCTTCACTCGCCCTCTCCTATGTGTGTGTGTGTGTGTGTGTGTATGTATGCATGTGTGTTGACGAGCTAGATAGCGCCTGTCTTCTAATAGAGGCGGAATGTAGCCGGCTCCAAAAGAAAACTTCTCATTTTGCGCATGAATATTTTCTTTATTTCCCCCCCCCCCTCTCTCCCAAAGTGTGGTACATTGAGAAAGTCCCTCCCCAACACACACACATATCCAAAAAAGCAGGGGTTCCGATTGCATTTCTTGAGCCAGGGAGAAAATGCCACTTGGCACTAAAAAAAAAGTCAGGTAAATCTCCGAAGCCCAAGCCGCAGATTCAAAATAAAATACAGCGAGATAAAAAGGGGGCGGGTGAGAGGGAGTGGAGAAGATGTGCGTGAAGTAGGATTGGGGGCGATTTCGGAAACTCCGGCAAGCTCCTTGCTCTCCCTTAGCACATGCCTCAATTGTACAGGGATCGCGAGAGGGTAATGAATAAATGGTTCGGATCATATTTGCCTCCGGAGACTATAAACTGTGCTGCTCTCCTCCCCACCCCCACCCCGAGCGCGCTCCCTTCTCACACCCACCACCGCAACCAACAAGAAAATCCTGTCTCGCCCTCCCCGCCCCCCACCCCGCCGCTCCAAACCATGGAAAAAAAGGCCAGCGAGTAGCAGCAGCAGCAATGGCGTGGAAGAAGTGGGGGGAAAGAGATTAGATTTCGCTTCTCTCTCATCAATTTTCTGTTTAATGTCACTGGTCTCCATTGTGGGAGAGAGAGGCACGTCATCCGGCCATAAATTTGAGATTATAGAGCCTCCAGCTCCGTCTTGGTGCCCTAATTGAATGGATTTACTCCACACGGGCAAGTAGGAGGGGAGGGGGACCTCGGAGTGGGAGCAGAAGACTCGCGACTAAATGCCAAATTCGTAATAATAATAATAACAACAGCAACTGCAGCAGCAGCAGCCAGAGAGAGGACTGTGCCGTCGCCGTAAAAAGCAAATCCTCAAACGCCTCGGCGGCGGTGTGGGGGAAAAAAAGAGATCTGTGATCTTGCGCGCACACATGCAAAAACCATCTCCAGTTTCCGCTTTCTAGAGACAGAGAAAGAAAGGAGCTCCGGGGAAAGGAGAGAGGGGGGGGGAATCACCTGTATTCTAATATTGGCGTTTTCCAGTCCACGACTTGGATATCTCCAGTGGGCCCCCCCCTTTTTTTACAGTGAAGTGGATTTTTTTTGTTTGTTTGTTCCTGCGGTTTGTTAAACAGAACTTTGACCCAGGAAAGCAGCGATCTGTAAGTAATTGTTTTGTCTCGATTTGTTCTCATTGTTTGTATTTGTGAAGTTTCTCTCGCCCCCCCCCCGCTCTTTTTATTATTTTTAACGCGTTCTCTTCTTCTGTTTTCCTTCTCATTAACTGCCGCATGAATGGAGATTTAATTCCAAAGCGGGAGGGGGGGAGGAGAGAGAAATGTCGCCTTCTGCCTCCCCCACCACATGGCAAAAACATTCCAACTCGCCCAGCCCCTGCCTGCCACTTTTGTACATCTCTCTTTCTCCCCCATCTTGTAACTCAAGAAGCTCCTTGCAGATTTCTCCTTCAAAACCTCCACGCGCGCATACCCAGCCGAAATCCCCCTCAAAAGGAAAACACTTCATTCATACATGAAAAATATATATATCACAATGCCCCTCCCTCCAAAATGCAATTTTGCTCTGTATTTCCTTTGGCGCTGTAAAGGAACTTTATTCATTGAGGAAGAGTGTACAATTTATTGCCCCCAAGTTACGGTTTTGTGTTTAAATGTGTGTGTGGGGGGGGGGGGGTTTACACACACACACCTCCACTTAAAATGCCCGCACCCACAAAAAAGAGGTACAGGGCTTCACACATCCTTTTAGAAAACCCGAGTTGGTTCCCCGTAGCGGTATCACGTCGCTTCTCAATAATTTTGAAATCGGACTGCTAGGAGATAGCCCACACCGTTTTGCAAGGTTGCGTGGAAATGGACATTTCTTCGCCTCTTTTGTTAACTTTGTAAACAACAACAATAAAACTAATGTGATGCCCTTGCATAGAACTGTGGTCAGTTTAGAAGGGGGCAGGAGGGCTCCCCGTTTAAAAAAGATTAATAAGGGGGACATTTTGCTTTTGAAGCGTACCAGCAGTCTGGGCTACAAAGACTTGCCTTAGAACAAAACCCGCGGCGCCTCCACGTTGTTGCAGGAAGGAAAGTAGAACCCCCTTCCAAACGTTGGCCGCGACTCGCAGGCAATGTTTTAAAGATAGCCTTTGAATCGAAACGCAAATCGCCCTTCTCCCCCTTCTTTGTATAATCAAAACCCCGATTTAAAGTTGCTTGCAAAAGCATTTTTTAAAAAATAAAAAACCCCACCTCGCTTCCCAATTGCCACACTCCCAAGTACCGGACTTTTTCTTTACGCCCGTTTTTAAGCTTGGCTCCCTGCGATCTGCTTTGTTCAGGCCTCGCTTTTGTTTCCCGCTCGAAGAGTAAGAAACTGAGCAATAATCCGATGCATGTTTATTCACAAGTAATTTCGATAAGACTTACTCCCTCGTCCGGGTGTGGGCCTTACTCAGCACCCCCATAAGCAGCACCGGGGCGCTTACTCCCGAGTAAACATGTGCAGGGTTGCGCCGTGAAAAGAAATCTGAGAAATCTAGTGCCTTGGACAAAAAAGAGTTGCTCAGAGACCCAGGAGTTTCTGCACGAAGAAAAGCATTAACTTTCTGTTTTTCTGAAGAGGCCAAAAAGCATGTAGATGTGCATCTGTGTTATATTTTAAAGTCCCTTGTTTCTTTTATTTTCTCTTCCTCCTCAAATCAAATTATCTCTGGACCTCGCCGCGCGAGAACCTATCGATGTCTTTGCAAATTCGGCATAGAAAGTATATTTGTGCTAGTAAAGAGATAGATTTATTTAACGATTTTTAATTAAAGGGATTGACTTTTCTGTTAACAAAAGAGGTAGTGAAAGGACGGGTTGGCGAGGCGGCGGCAGCTGGAGGGGGCGGCGGCGGCAACAACAACTGTGCTTTAGGAAGGAGGCCTCGGACCCGGACAGCCTTTTTTTGCAACTCCCCGGCGTTCTCTTCTCCCCATTCCCAGGCCTCTTTTGCTAGATCCTTTTCAGATTTCCTTGCTGGTCGGAATTTTGTTGTGAAAACGTTGTTTCCTTGCCTCTTTCTGGTGCGCTCATATATTGTGGCGCTTATTCCTCTATTAATGGGTGAAACTCATCCACTGCTAGGAAAAACGGAGGGGAAACGCTGGTTGCTACAGTCTATTTTGTTCCATCGACCAGGGATCCCGTAGGCACCTTTCTCCTTAACTCTCCCATTTCTTTATTTTTTAATTAAACCGTGAAAAGGGGCTATTTGGAAGAGGGGAGAGGGAGCATTTGCCTCTGCGCACAGTTTGCTAGCAATACCGAGTATGATCTCTTTTTGATCAAGCAGGGAGAGATCGCACACACTTAAGAGGGGCGCTTTTCAAGGGGGGGGCTGGGATCCAGTCGCGAAACCGCACCGATCCTAGGGAGAGAGCGATCGGCGTTGGCGAGGGGGACGAGTTTGTAGAAACCCAGGCCTCCTGCTGTTGCTGCTCCTCCCGGCCCTCCTTCCTCCCCAACATACATACGGCTCTTTTTGTTTTGCTTTTGTTTTTGCTCCTCGGAGGAATCGGAGCCCAGGAAGGTGAGCAGAAGACGGCTTCCCCAACCAACCAAACCCAGGGTAAAAGAGGGCGCGGGTCAGCGCGGGAAGAAAGCAAAAGAGGTCGCGAAGATGGCCGGCCGGCGACTCGCTTCCGAGCCAGCCGAGCGCAGCAGCTTCGTCTCCCGCCGAGGCCGCTGCTCCCCTCCGAGCCGGAGCTTCTTCCCTCGCTGGCCAAGACGAAGGAGGCGCTGCGGCTCTTCGCTTGCCTGTTTCCGAGGGGAAAATAGTCCAGTGTAAAAATACAAAAAAATAAAATTAACTTCTGCGTTCTAGCCGACGGCCGGGCGCACAGCTCCGGCGCCTGGATCTTGGGGCCGAGGAGGCTAGGGAGGCGGAAGATCCTTTTCTACCTTTGTGTGGAAGCCGAAGTTTGAGAGCGGAAGATCCTTTCGCCCCACGATCTCTCTCTCTCTCTCGCCCTCCCTCGCGATGGCAGAGGCGCGGGAAAAGGGTTTGTTTAGTCTGTCGATCCCGGAGAGGCAGCACAAAGGCAGCTTGGGACGCAATGGTCTTCCCTGCCTCCTTTTTTCTCCGTTTCTAGGGTAGACGAGTGGGGGGATCTCTTTTTCTCTCTCTCTCTTTCTTTCCTTAACCCCTCTTGCCGCCCCTTTGCAACAGGAAACTGGAAGCTCCGTTTGGGGAGCAGGGGGAGGAGGTTTGGGGGAAATGGAGAAATTTAAAGCGGGGGGGAGAACCTCCATTAAGGAGAGATCGTATTGTTCCCTCTCTGATTTCGGAAGGGAGGCAGAGAGAGAGAGAATAAGAGAATCTTGGAAGGACTTAAGACTTTCTCCCCACAACCACCACCTAATGTTCAGCGTAGAATGACCAGTCTCTTCCTTTGCCCCATTTTTGGACAGAAAAATAAAATAAAAAGAGGTGTATAAAACGATGGCGTCTTCTGTCCTGCATTGAGGAGGAGAATGTAAGAATTATCTGCCCCGAACACTGGACTGAATCTAGTTCCGCTGGAATATTGTACAGACGATATTTCATTCATGGATTATCTGGGGTCTAAAGGGAGGAGGGTGGACCCCAGATTCTCGCCCGCTTGTTTTTCGGCGGGGAGAATGGATGTAGAAGCGGAGGAGCCGGCTGCAGCTACGATATGATGCCTCCCGTTTTGAAAGAGAAGAAACGCACGAACTTAAAAAAGAAAAGGTCCCCCCATGAGGTTTACGTGGTACAATTTAACAACGTGGTAACAATGGTTGTATTCATGGTGGGCGAGAGGGGGCTGCTAGCACCAAATGGGGAATGGAAGCGCGTGGAAACGGGCGATGCAATCAAAGGCAGGAAAAATGGCATGAGGAAAAAAATTAATTCCTGTAGCTTCTCTTAGAAACTATTGATCTTTAATAGGAAAAAAAATAGGACCAATGCGTGGGGCTTCGGCGAAGTTGCTGTGCGCCCCCCCCCCCGGTTTTTGTGTGTGTGTGTGTGCGCGCGCGCGCCTTTCTTTCGCACTCACACAAGAGAGTTTCAGTGACTTTTAGTCTTTCACCAGCAATCCGGTGCAAACCCTCGCCGCTGTTTTTTATTAGAGAGCCGTGAAGTTAAGAGTGTTAAAAGTTGCTTGGGGTGGAAAGGGGAGTGGGGACTTGAGGAGTGGGGAGTTGAGGAATAAAAACAGGGATGTGATGTCAGCCAGTCTCTTGGATGGCTTCCTTCTGCTTCTTCTGGGCATGGCGTTTCAAATGCTCCCCTTACGTGTTTTGGGTTCTAGAAGACCCTGCTTAATATGTGTGTGTGTGTAAAAAAGCCTCTGCAGGAGGAGCCCCTCCCTCCCATCCCTGGATTCCCCCCCCCCCCAGTTAGTTTGCATTGATTCTTAACGAGCCCATAGTGCAAAGAGAGAGGGAGAGGGAAGGTGCGCGGCGGACACTTCTTCTCCCTCGCTCTCTCCCGCACTGGAAGCCGCCTCCCGCACCTCTCCCTCCTTTCTGGGGGGTGGGGAGAGCCTTGAGTTGCTCCCTTCTCCTATCGCAGAAGACCATTCCAGGAGAGGAGAGAGCTCTCTTTTTTAAAATGAAGAAAGACGACAAAAGGGGTCCCTTCTGAAAAGGCGTTCTTGGATGCTCTAAGATTTGGAGACTGGGGAGGTGACCGGGTTTTTACGTGGTCTTCGTTCCTGCCTGCCTTGGAGGTAGGAGCTCCCTGGCTGGGAAAGCTAAAGTGTCTGTCTTTCTGACACACACACACACAGAGAGAGAGAGAGAGAGCAGGGCCTTCACTTTACACAACAATAAAAGTAGTTAAGCATCCAGCACCATCACGGGAACAAGGCAGAGGGAGGGAGAAATGGACAGAAAGGATTGGACACCCCCCCACACTCCACCCCAGCAATGCATTCTGTCCAGTGGAGCCTACCTTAGGAAACACTTGCTGCTCCCCCCTTTCTTTGTGTGGATGTGGGTGGGTGTCTGCGTGGGGAGGGCGTTCCCTCCCTCCCTCCACGCTCCCATTTGCCTGACCCCCCCCAATCCGGCTGGGCCCCCTTCAGCCAATGGGGGCCCTAATGACCGCTTTAAAAAAAGCTTTGCAAATCCGCTCCTTGGGTGTGTGCTGCTGCTGCAGCGGCTATTATCTAAGTTGCGCCTTTTTACGCAGCTGCTCATACATCCTGGCACTAATTATGTGTTTATCAAAACAGGCACCCTTATGACATGTCACAACATGTTTGCTGGGGAAACGGTCTCTCTCATCTCCCCACCCCCACCCCAAATAACTCTTCTTCCCTTGCCCAAATACTTGCTGGGATTAGGTTGCCTTGACTCTAAAGAAGGGGCAGTGGATGACATTCGAGGAACCTTTATTTCTGCATCTGCAGGTAGCTTAGGGAGGTGGGGGCTGGGTCCTCTGTGTGCGTGTTTCTGTGACTTCGTTATCGCTCATCACCAAAGTGCCCAAACCCTCAACTTGATCCAGAAAGCGTTGAGGGGAAGTTATAGATGCTCGATGGCTAGTTGGTTTAGTTCTTAAAATAACAGGCACGCACAGCCCACACCTCGCCTCTTGCCTCCGAAGGTTTGTCCCAAATCTGGACTACTTTTTCCACCCGCAGCTCAAGTTCTATACCTCCCTCTTTCTTAACCAAAAATAAAAAGGTGGGGGTGGGTAGGTGGGAATTGTATCCCACCGATCGATCGGTGCTGTATATCTGCCTATCAATCTGGCTCCAGAATGGAAAGAGAGATTTGGCTACGCCTGGGATCGTTTATTAAACTCTCTTTAATTTAACCCAGATGGGCGGGTTCCTTGATAACCTCACACAACAAACACAGTGAATTATACTTCCAGTGTGTGAACACACTAGGATATATTTAGCTACAAATTACAACTCTGCATTTAACAGGGCTTTAGCTCAAGGTTTGGGGGTCTGGAACACCGACTTGCCCCCACCCTTTCCCTTTTTTAAAATCCCTTGTTTGGGGATGATCCAGCGGAGAACGTTCTTTTGGGGGGGGGGGAGTCTACGGCAGGTTGGCCTCTTCCATCACACCGTCCACAATTTCTTTTTAAAGCTAAACTACACTTTCCCTTATGACTTGTACAGTTCATTGGGATTTGAGGAGAGGGTGCAGGGCCCAGCCTGTATAGACTGGATGCGTGTAAATAGTGTGTGTGTGTAATATATGTGCACTAAGATTCTTGGTGGGTTATAAATGCTCATTAGCTCTGAGCAAAGTAGGACCCCTTATTTGTTAGAAATCACTTCTTGCTGTGTGCAAAGAGCCCTCGCTCACACGTAAGCACGCGCACACACACACACACACAACCTGCCTTTGGAAGCAGCAGAGACGTCTCTTTTGAGATTAAAAATGTGTTGTAAGCTCTGTGCAATATCGGTCTGTCTGCCACTATAAACTTTATCTATTTAGATTTATTTGATTAACAAATTTGTCAGTTTTCCTTTGTATATGCATAGAGAACCAGGGCTAGTGGGGGATCTCTCTGCCTAGTGCAGAAAACATCTTGTGTTGGCCTGGGGAAGGGTGTGTGTGTGTAAATAAATGATAGATAGATAGATAGATAGATAGATAGATAGATAGGGGGAGGGGGAGGAGAGGAATTTGACCATTTGCTTTCTTGTCCAGGTTTGATCGAAAGGCGGGGGGAAAGGGAGTAGATCTATTTGGATTCCACCTCTATCTCTTTCTCTCTCCCCCCCCCCATCCCCACTTCTCCTGGCTGATTGGACTGTCCAGATCATTGATATTTCTACTCGCTCCTGCCGAATTTGCTTCAATGCACACTCCCCCCCCCCAGATCTATGCCTTTTTCATTTCCCTGACTACTCTTTGTAGTCCCCATGAATAATGCAAAGTCCTAAATTCTCCCAGCTTCAACAAACATACATACAGTATTTAATAATAATAATAATAATAATAATAATAATAATAATAATAATAATAATAATAATAGGTCTATCTTAGCGGGGCAGGGGATGAGGATTCTCAAAGAATCTGAATTCCTTCCGAGCTCTGGATTCAGAAAACCTGGAAGACTTGGGAGATGTGTTGTCTTGACTTTCCCGCTTTCCTGATCCTGGTCTAGCTCACTTTGAAGGGACTATTTCTGAGAGATGGAGGAAGACGACCCAAGGCCAAAATCTCCAGCCTATGTTAGTGTCCTGTATTAAGGAAAGGGGTCAGTTTTGGAGAGGGCTAAGTGACCTTGCTGTGGATCCCTGACCACGAAACTGCAGCGCTCGTTCGCTTGCAAGTCTCTTTAAGCGACTGAGGCTTTCCGAGGCCGGTCAGCAGGCTGGTGCTCTTCGGAGGAGCTGCAGCCCTGTTCTGGAGTGGGGAGGGGGTTGCGCCCATCTTGGATGACTCGGGAGCCCCCCTTTCCAGACAGCGGGGAAAGCGAGGCGTGGAATGAACCAAGGCAGCAACGCACTGCGAGCGGCGCTCCTGGAAAGTAGGCAAGAAACCAGAAGGAAAGCCCGGCGCAGCAACGCAGGAGTTGCTTTTGTGGGTGTCACTGGAGGTGTTTGGTTCGCTTGTTTGTTTTGGAAAGGAAGAGGGGGAAGATGCAAGATGTCTCTTCCCCTCCAACAGTCCATGGAGCAATTTTGGAATAAAGGAGCAAACATTTCAGAAGGGAGAACAGGATTCCCCTCCAAGATATTTCGCAAACATAAGGGAGATATATATATATTCATTTCTAGGGAATGAATGAATATGAATGTGTGTGTGTGTGTGTATACACACCCACACACCCTAGAAACCGTGTGTCCAGTACACAAGCCCCAGTCTGTCCTTTCCCCTCTTGAAGATGCGCCAGGCCTAACCTTTAGCAGAGAATCCCCTGAACTGGGTCAGAGAGAGATTCGTGTACAAGCCTAAAAGGTTTGTTTATTTTTATGCTTTTTAACTGTCCCCCATACCACCCAAAAGACTAGATCGTGTGTTTATATATATTTTATTTTAAAACATTAATGCAGGCGCAGCGCAAACAGAGCGCCCCATAAACTGGGCTTTCCCTCCTCTCGCCTTTGTCCTTGTTAGATAAGGGGAAGAGGGCAGGTTTTCAAGAATCAGTTCAGTGGGACAAGAGATGCGGCGGAGCTGGGGGGAAAGAAAAGGGAAGCTCTGGGCATCTAAAACGATGGCCGAAGGAGCCTGACGCCCCTATCCGAGGGGGGCTCCCCTTCCTTGGAAGGAGCACAACTGGGTTTTAACCAGGAAACCTCCGTGAACATAAGCCAGTTGAGCCGAAGCACTCAGACTGAGCCGAGCCAGGTTGGACGGGGGAGCTCAGAAAATAGCTTGTTTTGGAGGCAGATGCGGAGAGACTTGCACCGCGCGACCAAGGTGTCTCTTATTCTCCTTCCCCTCCCCCGGAAAGCCAACCCCCCCCCCCGTGTCTCTGTCCCCGAAGGGTTTGGATTTGCGTGTGGTTTTCTCTCTCTTTTTAATCCTACAGTAGTCTGTTTTTTAGCATGTAAAATAAAACAGGGCATGTTCGCGCGGGGCTGTTGGCAGCCAAAACGCAGCACGTGCTCGGCCTCCCCTCCACCCGCGGACACGTGTATCTGTGTGGGGGGGGGGGATCGCGGGCTAGCTCATTGGCTTTAAGGAGATCCGGGCTGCCCCCTCGAACAAATCGAGGTGGGCTGCCTGGGAGCCCACCGGACGGATACTTTTTTCCAGAGGAACCCGGGAACGAGCTGCTGCAATGCTTTCCCTTCCTTTCTTTACGCAGAGATCAATTGGATGTACTCCGTGTACGTTCAGGATCGTACCGTGTCATTCATTCATTCATTCATTCATTTGTTCGTTTCTCCCTCCCTCCCTCCCTCCCTCCCTCTCTAATCCACCAACCTCTCCAACCCCAGAAAACTGGAGCCCGTTTTTAAAAGTTTGTTAAATGTACTGAGTGGGTAGGTCCCCCCCCCGCACCCTCCTCCGCGCCGCTTCCTCCCGGTTTCCAATGAGCGTTTTGTGCGCGAGAAGAATTAAGAGTAATTCTTCCTAGCCAAGAAATTGTTTCTAATTTGCTCGTTGACCAAATAGCACATGGAACAATGAACCGGGCCCAAACAATTGCATTAGGCAAGGCACCCAACATACAATTACCCAAATGCAAAGATTTGCGTCTCCCAGCCCTTATTAGGCAATTATTTAGCGTGCTGAGTTAATCCATAATTTTATTTGACATACTGGGGTGGGGGTGGGGGTGGTCCCCCGTCCTTCCTTCCTTCCTTCCTTCCTTCCTTCCTTCCTTCCTTCCTTCCTTCTCTCTTTTCCAGATGGAAAGATATTAAATTGCAATATTTTAACACATTTCCCCAGAGTGTGAAGGTTAGATGAGGTCTGAGAATTTAAAATGATTGCATATTCATTTGGACATGAAAAGGAGATGTTTTCATGTTGGTTACCTTGAGGAAAAAAGAAAGGTGCGGGGGCGAGGGGGGGTTAGCTGCCATTTCTTCCAATGCCAGCTTGTTTGAATACTGAACTTAATGTGAAGATTTGTCTCTCAGCGCGTTATAACAAGAGGAAAAGATGCTAACGGGCTGCACAACAAACGTTTTACCTACCAAATAAAAACATAAAAAATGGGAAGGATATTGTGAGCTTAGATCGCAAGTTAGTTATGTGGAACAGCTTAATAATTATGATAATAACAGGCCCACGGTGTTCTTTGAAGGGAGGAAGTGGGTGGCAGGTCCCTGCCCCGAGGAAATTGCATTGTGCGTTTTGACAGCGGGGAGACAATTGCGGAGGGAAGACGCAAAGGGAGAGGAGAGGAGAACAATGTCCTTTTTATTTTTTATTTTGTAAGGCCACCTCTTTATTTCGCCAAGGCAAAAAGCCACGAAATTGTGAGCAAACTGCCGAGTTCTCCAGAAGTCTTCATCGGGTGGATGGCAAACATTAAAAAAGACAAGGGCACCACTCGCGACAAGGTGGCAGAGACCTGGGCTAACGGGGAAGGAAGCCCATTAGAGTCTTCTACATCTGGCCCAAGCCTCCATGCAGTTCGTAGTCTGGGCTTTAGAAGTGGGAATCAGAATTCTCTCCCGAGTAGCTGGTGAAGGATCGGAGCGAGATGGCTTTAAACCGGACTGAAAAGAGAGTCGAGCTGCCTACGCAGAAGTGGCTTCTGCTAGAGCCCGATCCTAAATATGTCAGGGTTGCGTGTTTGTGTGTGTGTGTGTGTGTGTGTGTGAGTGAGAGAGAGAGAGAGAGAGAGAGAGAGAGAGAGAGAGAGAGAGAGAGAGAGAGAGATTTCCCTGAGGGCTGAAGAGCCGCGCTGGACACGCATCCTGCTCTGTATCTGCTTGATCCCCTCCCTCAATACTTCGATTTCATTGATTCGCAGACAGAACACGACACCGAGATTTGCGAGGCCTTGTGCCAGTTCTGCTTTAAACGCGATTCCTTGACAAGGCACTTTTTTTCTCACTCTATAAGAGAGAACGAAACTGACCAGGATCTTGCTGATCACCAAACCAGAGTTCTAGCAATTGCTTTCGGGAGAGGAGAGAGAGGGAGACAGTTTGGCTTTTAAATCTGGCCTTGAGAGATGAACCAAATCTTCTTAATGTGTCCCGAGATAAACGAGCTTAATTCTCTGCATGAGACTGGCTATATTAACGGAGTCCCAAGCGCGGCTTAATGGCAGCAGCGGCAGACCAAGCCTGCGCGAGGCTTACTTGCGAGTAAACGCCCACCGAACCCAATCCGGATTACTGCTGTGGAGGAGCAGTGAGGGTCGCCAGGGGAACCTGATCGATCCTGGATCGATTTATCCCACTCACTTCAGCTTCTAAACACCCATTATCATTTTTTAAAGGTAAAAGAGAGAGAGAGAGAGAAAAGAGGAAAGGTGAGCGTGACGGTTAAGCGGGTGCTTTGGACGAATTTACAAATAGATATATATATATATATTTGGGGGGGGGGTGCCAGGCGATCTTTCTGAAGCCTACTCTAAATATTTATTTCTCCTTCCATTATCTTCGCTCTCTTATGGAGGAAGTCTGAGAGAGATACCGAAGCTTTGCTCCTGTTAAATTAAAAACATTTGTTACCCCTGGACAGATTTTTAAAAATGGGGAGGGGGGAGAAAAGCTGTAACTTCTGCTGACAGTGTACTTGCGGCCCATCTAAAAGCTAAATGGAGTTTCCTCCTTTCTCGTCTACCTCCTCTCCTCTCTCTCCCCCCCCCCTCCATTCCCTTCGTGGAGAATACAAAACTATCTCTAAAAACTCTCTCTCTCTCTCTCTCTCTCTCTCTCTCTCTCTCTCTCTCTCTCTCTCTCTTACTTTGTGTAAGTGAGCAGGCAGAGTACGAGTGAACTGGTAATTTGCCAGCAGACCTCTGGTTTATACACTAGTCCTGTCTAAAGTTATTTGCTGTAACAACTGTTTTGAAACAATAAAAGAAAAACAAAAAAGAAATATCAGAAGTGAACAGAAGGAAGGGAGGGGGGGAGAGACTGGGGAGGGGGAGTACGCGGTGCAGATATGGAAGCCAAAATACGAATCTTGGACATCCGTTTCATATTATTATTATTATTTCTTTAAAAAAAATCTGGAACTGTGGATTTGAAGGGGGTGGTTCTTTCCCCCTGACCCAGCAAGTCCTAAGGTTGTCCTGATCAGAATCCTAGAATGGTAAAATAAAAAAAGAACAAGGAAAACAACAACAGAGAAGCTTCAGGATGTGATTCAGGATTTAGATCGAGACAAGTTGGGTCAGATTCGTTTCTGGTCAGCTTCGCTTATGGGTGCATCTGTTTCTCGACTCCATTCCCCTCGCTGATCTCTCTCTCTCTCTCTCAATTTGTTAATCTCTTTTTTTTAAATTTGAAATTATTTAAGGGGGTGGAACACACACATACACACAGTTTCTTACTATATTATCGGCTCTGGAAATATATTCGCCTTAAAAACAGAACCAACACCACAAAAAAAAAACCAAACACAATCCCGTAGACGCGCACACAAAAACCATCTTTGCTAAGCCTGTTTTGTCAAGATTCTGCACCCCCGTGGCCTGAGCCGAGTGACAAAACGCAGCGCCTTCGGGTCCTCGCCTTCGCCTTGGGGCTGGGAAGGAAAGTGTCAATCAAAGGACGCTTCAATGACCAGGGACAATCCCCTTTGCTGGACTGGCCTTCTTCAAGAGCAATCAGTCACTTTGCATTAATTACCCTTCCATCCATTCCCCACTGCAGGGCAACCGCTGCTTTCTCGGAGACCTGGCGCATTCATTACAAAACACCACCTGAAAGAGTGGTCAGCAGCCCGCCCCCTCCTCTAACCTCGTCTCTACACCCCCCCCGTGCAAGCCCCCCCAACAAATAGTTAAAAAGGGGAGGGGGTAGAAAGGCCTTAGAACTACTTCCCGCACTTCGAAGTTTTGCAGTCTCCCCCTTCTAATCCCCCCCCAACCCCTGGAATTGCTGGGGGAGGGGGCAGTAGTCCCGCCCTTTGTTGTTGTTGTTGTTGTTGTTACAGTCAGTAATCAACTGTTTTCCAAGTTTCCCGCCCAAAGGCCCTTCGGCTGCAATCCTCATAACCCGACTTACCTGGGAGTAAGCCCAATTGAATTCAACAGGACTTACTTCTGAGTAGACGTGATTAGGCTTGCGAATGCAATTTTGTGCAGAGTTGCAATCTTAACAGAGGTGGGACTTGCGCTTTTGAGCAAACTGTCCAGAATCGGGCCCCATACCCACCAGGTCATGCTTCAATCCAGAGAGTAAGCACGCATAGGATTGCGCGTAACGTTTGCTGTTTGCACGGTCCACACACACCCCTGCCCCCAACCATCCACATCAGCTTGGAAGTAAAGTTGTATATATTTCAAGGAGACTTTATTAAAGTGTGTTTTAGGATCGCCTTTTGCGCTCCTAAATATGATGACCTGGAAAAAGGATCCAGGAAGCTGGAATTTGCTTCCTCCCTGTAAACGCGTCCAGCTGCTTGTGCTAAATCCCTTAATTTGAAATAACAACTCCAATATCAAACCAATCAGCCTTATCCTCCCCCGCAAAATGGGATCAAGGGGCGAAGTTTTTTTGTTCGGACGTTGCGCGTCGGGATAAAGCGTCTTAGTGGTCTGGCTGTAACGTTTGAACGTAGCCATATTTGCCTTTATCTCTGGACATCTGGAGAGGCGATACGAGCAGGCGGAGAGGAAACCTCGAGACCGCATTTCCCCTCTCATCTGTTTACGGATGCGGAGTTGAAAGCTCTCCTCTGGACCTTCAGACCAAGGCAGAAACCTGGGGAAACAGCGGAGAGTTCTCGCACAAAGGGTTTCCTCTCTCTCACGTTGCTGTTTAACGCCGGATCCACAAAGGTGGAGGTGGAAGGGTGGACGCGGAGCCCGTTTGACAAGGGAGCCACGGTTAAAAGGAGTTGGAAATTTAAGGGCGGACAGGAGGGACTCCCCAATGATGGGAATGCAGGAAAGGAAGAAGGGTTCTTAATGGGTGCCAAGCTGGATATACTATGGGGTGAAGGAGGAGGACGCTCCCACTGTCCCGAAGCTAAACTGTTCTGGATCTGGATGGGTGACCGCTCAGGGACCACATGTATACAGTCTTGGGTTCCATGACGGAAGAAAGGCGGAATACAAAACCGAGGAAAATATGTACAACTCACTCGCGTTTCTGTTTTTAAACCTACTTCCTTTCCTTCATTTGTATTTCAGAAGATGTAGGCTAATAATAATTTAGAGAGATAAGGCGGAAGACACGTAGGCACGTTGCCTCCGTCCCCCAGTAGAAAAATCGTCATTCAAAAGTTTTCCGTGTTTCTTCTGTGCTGACCTGGATTTTCCTTAGGGCGAGTGGATATTTACAAAAATAAATCTGGACTCTCTACTTGCAGCTTAATGTAGACTGCTGAATGTATACCTTCATATAAGTTTCCCTGTCAAAATCCGGAGCCTACGGCTTTTTGTTAGAGAAACAGTCCATATATATATATAGGAAGGCAGGCACAATCGCACCTCTTGTGACACAGAGTGCTCCCCCCCCCAACCCCACCCCACCCGCCTGTGTCCTGGCTAAAAGCCTGGCTTGATGGATGAGCAGAAAGAGGGGCAGATTGAAGAGATCGAGGACAACACACAATCGTTATTTTGTGCATGCGTGAGAGTCGTGTGTGTGTTTACTGGTGATTTTTTTTTTAACTCTGGAGAATACCACTCCTCCAATTTCCATACTCCACTTCAAATCTGCATGCCCATTCTGTAGCTTCTCTTATTCTCCCGGACTCCAGATGAAGGTACCGTCTGAAAGTGCACTTGCGTGTCAGATCTTCCTTTTTCTCCCACTCGTCACTTTTTAAATCAGCGATTCAACACACTTGCTTTGTATTTGTCAAACCATTTCCTCTCCCCACCCCCTGGTCACAACACGCTCCTTTTCAAAACCCCATTCCCTCTTTAAAAAAAAAAAAAACAATGGTTTGCACGTTTGTAATTTCTTCTAGATACAATATTAAGATTCTCAGTAGAACTTTCTCAATCACTCTACACACACATCGCCTGTGAACTCACCCAGGGCCTCTTGGGTTAAAAGTTTCTTTCCCTTTGGAGATTCTCTCTTCCAAAGCAATTTTGCGCGTGTTTTATTGGGAAGTCAGTCCCTCGCCGCTGCGTCCAAGGGGCCTTATCCTAGGAAGTGTCTTCCAAGTGGAAGCCTTCCTAGGCTTGTCCGCGTGGCTCGTGCTTACGGATCGACTCTTTCACAGTTTAATATAAATACAGCGTTAGGAGCAGAAATAGAAAACTTGGCAAGTAAGCACCCAAACAATCCGCGGGCTGGCAAGTTTGTTTCAATCGGTGCCCTTCCTAGGTTTTAAACACGAGGCTACTTCGCTATAACCCCATCGTCACCACCGCGGTGAGAATTGCAAACACACACACACCCATTTGCGTGTATACAGGCGGGCGCACGCTTGCTCCTTCTCGGTCGCCTTAATTCAATTTGCCCCACCGGTTAATAAATAGCTCCATTGTAATCTAATATTACTTACGGGTTATTCTGATTTATTCTGCATTTTCCAAATCAATTACACTCCCTTTTAATTTTTTTAAAAAACCCATCAGTATAGGGAAGAGAATCTTTGCGCCGCCACCGCACGGCAAGCGCGCGCGCCTGCCTTTCCACCTCGCTCGATCACTAGGGCGCGGGCATTTCTCCCGCTTAGCTTCGCTGCATATTCCGCTTTTGCAAAAAATTTAAAATCCCCGGAGGAATATCCCGAGGCACGCAGTTTGGCAAAATGGAGGGCGCGATGGCCCTGTTGGAAAACTGGGGGGAGATGTGGGAACCAGCTGCGTTTGCAAAGTGGGGAGCGGAGCCGGATCCGGGCCCGCTTTCCCGGGGCATCCGGCTCTCCGTGTACGGGAAGGAGAAGCCTCGGCTCTGCCTCTGCTCCCCTGGAAACGCTAGAACTTCCCCGGCTGCTGTGCCCATTCTGCGCTGCTGCTGCTGCGACGGCGGGTGCTGCCGGGTCCCCCGGTCCCCATTCCTGCGCAGGGAGGCGAGGCTGCCCGTCCGCCCCGCGGTGCTTGAGCACCACCCTGCCTGGAATGAATGGCTTTGCTTTCAGACTCGCTAATAGTGACTCAGTCCGTTTCCCCTTTTCTTTGCTCCTTTTGATCCTCTCCACTCTTTGACCTTCTTTTGGCTCCAGGGACAGTCGGCTCGGCCTCGGGGGTGGGGGGGTGCCTGGGGGGGTGCGCTGGAAACAGTCCCCAGCTTATCTCCTTTCATCAAACCAGCCCCGGGCCCCCTGCAAACCGCGGGGCCAGTAATTGCTTTTTTCAGGCAGCCCAGTGCGGACTGGCGAGCAGCCAATCAGCGCCTTGTTTACACTGGGTGATGGACAGCGGGCTGGGGGACTGCCAACCAATCCGGGCGTCTACTGGAAGTGGGGAAGGGCGGGTTGGAAGAAAGGAACGGGGCGGGGGGGGAGGAGGAAGGGAATAAACGGAAGGCGGTGTGGTTAACCTCTCCGTCGCCGGTGTAAAATCGGAGGCTCGGTGTGGGGTGTGTGTTTTTGCACCATGCAGCTATTTTTTTAAATGAGTTTTAATACTATATAGGAAGGAGCAGAGAAAATTATGCGGCCTATTTAAGAAGCAGGATGGCGGGTAATCGAGGGAAGCATAGATGGTTGAAATAGAACACTCTGCCAGCAGAATCGTGATTGCAGTTTGCTTGCTTGTTTGGGTTTTTTGTTGTTTTTTTTTTACAATTTCAGCGAATGCGTTGGGAGCTTTGCTTTGAAGGTGGTTGAAGGATGGGATTAATGGTGATGCGAAGTGTGCGGCGGGTGAAAGAGAGCGAGCCGGGAGGAGGGAAAAGGATGACTGTACAAATAAATAGATCTCGGTTTATGGTAACCCACCTGGGAGCTTGCATGTGCCTCGGCGTAGCGCGAAAGAAGAGGGGCTTCCTTTGCGTCTGGAGAAGCACGTGCTCACGAAGCAGTTGCGCCCCCCCCCCGCCCCAAATCCCCATGGGAACTCGTGTCCTTGAGCGCTTTAAAGACTCCTCACCCCCCTCCATCCCAGCACGGAATATCATCCAGGGATGTTGAAATGCACGGGAGTGCTAGGGACCCCTACGGTCGTAAATCTCTCTCTTAAGTGTTTGGTTTGTAAAGGCATACCTTGCTCGAGAAAAAAGCTGCCGTGAGCCAGGCGCTCCCCGCCCCCCCGCAACGCACTGATCGGTGAAAAGGCGACTTCGTGGCGATGACTGGGCTCTGCGGCTGCAAGACACACACACGCACTGGCCAGCCTAGCTAAGCGAAAGAAACAACAACAAGGCACCCCCCCCCTCCAGAAACCCCTCACCACCCAGCTGGCGTGCGTGTGTGGGCTGGAGCCGCTCTCTCTGGCAGGGCTCTTCCCCTCCCCATTCCGCAGAGCTTTCTTCCTTCCCCCTCCCTCCCCCCCCGCGCTTGCTACGTATCCCCCCATTCAGCAAAGCGGAGGCTAAGCTGCGCGAGGGGAGCTGCGCAACTGGAGGGACTTGAATTAGGCGCCGTTGGGTTGAGTAGTAACCCTGCTGCTCTCTGATTGGCAGCTCCCTGGCCCCGCGCCAGCCTATGGGGAAGCCTGTTTACGCAGGGAGAGTGGCACGAGCTTATTACCGTAGAGGGCCGGGCGTCCAATCAGCGAGCGCGCTCACCCTGAGTGAGTGGCACGAGCTTATTAGTATGCAGGGAGAGTTGCTTGCAGGACTGAGCTGCGAGGTTGGGGAAGCTGGAGCCCGCGACAGGGTCTTTTTTTCCTTTCTGCAAGGAGCAGCAGCCAGTGCATTTACAGTGCAACAGTCAGCACAGTGCAAATACCAGTAGGAATACAACAAAGTCCCAGTCACTGATTTAATTGTATTGCGTTCCCTGTGTGCAAAGGAACACCCCTCCCTCCAGTAAGTAATTGAAATTTATTTAGTATATATATATATTTTTGAAAAGTGCATTATTTGGTTTTTTTATTAAAAATATATATTATTTTTATTATTATCGAGCACACCCTCACGGTGGTCAGGTCTGAATTAATTTATTTTTTACATTTTTTTGCAAAATATTGCTAGCAGAAATTATTTTGAGCTTATTTTTCATTTTAAAAGCAATTCAGACACCTGGTATTCGCTGTGTGTAACATTGATATCCACCCACTGACTAAATTGTATCAATTCCTTAACTAAATTGAATATAATTTAACGACATCCTTGGGGGAAGGAGATGCGTATTGTTTCTAACGAAAAGAAAGCCTGCGAAATACGTGCATGAAGGTTTATTTTATTTCTCAGTGGTTCAGCTGTGCCTTAGAAATGTTGTACCGAGCTCCGGGCAGTACTAACAAAACCCACGATTGTTCGCATATTTCTTACTGAAATTCTAGTTGTTGAATTGTGTGGGGGGTGGGGTGTTTTTTTTCTCCTAACGGAGACGTGAATGGGGGCTTTGCAAGACAAACAAACGCAGGCATTGTAGTATTTTTGGGGGGAGGGAGAAGGAATGCATGCAAATGTGTAGCCTCCCTTGTTTAAAAATTAAATCACAATAAAAATTAAATCACAATGCAGGCGAGAGTTAGGGTTTTCTGCTCGACGCTAAGTGCTGTCTGCGACCGAAAGTGTTTCATGCATATTCGGCTATTCCGAACTGCAAAGGGGGAAAAAATTAAAATACTTGGAACAGATGCATTCTAATTTATTTATGCCCCTGTCTGTGTTTCTGCGCATGTATGTCGATTTTACGTAGGAACTAAGGCTTTTAAGTTTTGCAGTGGCGAGGAAAATGCCGCCGTGGTGTTGTGAGGAAATATTTCATTAAGATTGGAGGTAAAGGCCTTTCTTCGTTTGTTTTCGGTTCAGCTTAGAAGGTTGAACCAGGTTGCGTTTTTGCACGGGAGAGGCAATCGTCTTGCAAGGGAGCAGCTGGGAGAGGCGCTTTGTCTCTCGCTCTCCGATCTCTCCCCGCGTCCGCCCCTCTCTCGGTCCTTCCTTCTCGGATCCCTTTAGTGATAGCTTTATTTTTAAGGGGGGGGATTGGCTCTGGCCGGAAAGCTACATGCACAGCAATTTCAGTCTGGCATCCTTTAAATCTCTCTAGATTCAAACACGCACACATGCGATTTGGCAAATAACAAGATTTGGAAAAATGTATAATATTGCATAAAATGCACCGTGGGGTGGCGGGGAGGCGTCGGTGGAGGCACTTTTAGGGCCGATCTCTCCGATTTCTTCGCTGGCCGATGATGCCTAGCGGAAGCTTTCTACGTTCCCGGCACCGGAAGATCCTTTTGCTCGCGGCCGCTCGAGAGGCCTCTTCGCTGGGCTATAGAAACAGCAAGCACCGCCGAGGCTGGTGGTCCTCTCCCTTCTCCCTGCCAGGCCCGAGATCGGTGCGCCGAAGCGTTTGAAAACTCGCCGGATTTCCCAGTCCCGTCCCCCCACTAAACGCCTCGGAACCGTCCGAGAGGATAAAATATTTCTGCTGCGCGCAAAACCGTGGATACTCGGTAGATTTGACAACACAGTATAAAACTGGATTATTACATTTCCCCCACCCCATTTCTTTCTCTATCCCTCATATATATATATATATTTATCTATATATATATTTTGGGGGGAGGGGGCGTAACTGACTGGAACCGAACCGTGCAAATTTGCAACATCCTTTTGTTCCCTTTGCAACGTCTGAATCCTCCGATTCATTCCAAACCTCCTCGCTCTCGCAAGCGTTTTGTTCTTCTAAAGAATCGCCTTAGTCGTTTTGACTATGCGGAAAGCAAGCGCTCCGGATCGAAGCCTCCCGCGAGATCCTCTTATTTTTGTTTTGTTTAACGCCCTCCTTGTTCTGCAGATAAGCCCCCGCGGAAGAGGCCGCTGGGGGAAGCCTGCTTTCCTCCTTCCCCTTCGGCTCTCACTACGACCAGGATGGACACGATCTTGCAGCAAGTCCTCTCTGCGGTACGGGGTGGTGAGAAAGCCTTGCTGGAGCACTCAGACCGAAACTTTGCGTCGGCCTGCAATCGCGTTTTTCCAATCAGCTGCTTTATTTCAGTCTTGCACCTCAGATTTTCTTACTGTTTTCCTTCTAGAGAGAAAAGGGGGGCGGGAGGGAGAGAAAAGAGAGGAGAAATCCTACACAAGACGTTTCCATTCACGTTGATGTATCGAACCCCAAAGTTGCTGAAGCTGCTAATTTAGCTTTTGTCTTCCAGGCTTCAATTCTTCTCTCCCTCTCCCCCCACCCCCCATTTCCCCCCTTTCCTGACTCTTTGAAGTGGGTCCCTCATATATAATCCGCTGGTTTTTACATGATTTTTGTTGATTGCTGAAAGGGAAAAACTGCTCCCCCCCTCATTGTAGAAGACAGAAATCCTTTATAATTCCTTTTAATTGCAAAGCAGAAAAATCTTAGTTGAGGGCAGAGAGATGATCCTTTCAGGGAAATAGAGAAAAACCCTGCCCTTTTGTATTTAGTAATTTCATTTATTTACAATGCAAAAGCTGCCCATATATTTATATTTTTAGCGTGTGTGTGTGATATATATAAAGCTTATCAGCTGTGCAAATATGTAGTCACTTAATACATTATGTTTTCAGTTGTAGATTAAATCAAACACCAAATAGTCCGGCACTGTTAAAGAGCTGCAAGCGTTGAATCCAGCAATTAAAAACTGTATTGAGTAAATGGGAAGCATCTCACAGTGCAATCCTCTGCCTATTTACTTAGAAGTACATCCTATTGTGTTCAATGGTGCTTACTGCCAGGTAAATGTGCACAGGACTGCAGCCTGTATGTGGCTTTGTTGTGATTGAGGCACACTACTGTGTGTGTGAATTCTAAGATTTACAATTATGCATTTTCAATAAACTGTAGTCTTTACCTTTTTTCACACACACCCTTTCCTTTTGGGTTTGGAGGTGCTATGAATCCTTCAGACATTATTGAGTCCCAGAAATATTAGATGTGTGCAGTAGTCTTAATTGTCTGGACATGGGGGTGGGCAGAAGGGATCTAAATAATTTGGGTGTGTGTCTCTACCTCCCATAGCAGATGCAATAGGGTAGCTCCCCCCCCCCATTCATATATCACATTTTTACAGGGGAGTTGCAAATATTTGTAGTTAGAAGTCAGCAAAAAATATTCCAATGCAACACAACCTTGCTTGGTAAATCTGAAGGGGGGTGAGGGGGGGCGAGGAGGGTCTTTTATTCCCCCTTTTCCCTTCCTCTTGGCTTAATGTTACACATTGGTCGTAAGCCAAAAAAACCCCTTACGTGTAAATGGATTGAATGGATAGGAAGGACTTTACATAACTGTTTCGTCAAGGAATACAGTTGTAGGATTTAAACCTCTGTCCTTGGAGGAAGAATGCAAGGCTTTGCCACTAAGGTGTCTTGTGCAGTGAAATATTTGTTCCTGGGCTTGAGTCGTGGAAGGGCACCAAGCTCTTTTTCTCTGGGCTGATCTCCTTTTTCTCTAGTTTGCTGAAGGGGGCTTTCTTTTTGGATCCCATCAGGGCAACTCTCGCCCATAATCAAAGCCCGTGTACTGGGGAGGGGAGAAATCTCTTTTTCTCTTCAAAATACCCTCACCCCACCCAAAATAACTTGAAATGCAATTGATCGAAGCTTAATAAATCAGGTTGGGAACCCACCCCCCTTTCCCACTGTAATGAAAATAACGACGCATTCGTCTGGTTTGGTTTGCCCATGGAAGAGAGCAGAACAGAGGACCCAAATATTATTGACCAGCTCTGGAGAGAATCCCTTAGCAACTCAAAGGGGGTGGGTGGGAAAGGGTAATAATCCAGTGATTTAAACTCGACATACAACTACAGCAGGCAAATAAAAACTTAGCCATTCGGGAAAAAGATGCATAATTCCATCTTCGTTCCCAGCCCCCGCTCTCGGTTCCTGGGCGCCCTGGGGGTTTTTTTGGGGGGGGGTTCTTTTCTCTTTTTTTTCAACACCTTCCTCTTCGTTTCTCTGCCGGGGAGCCGCGCAACGCGCAAAGGGGCCGAGGTAGCAGCGCCGAATCGACGGGGTCTTACCTCTCCAAAATAAATTTTAGAAAGGGCTTGCTGTTCTCTGCGATAAATCCGACGCTCGCTTCGGTAATCGATAAGGTTGGCTTGCTTAATTGTGTTGGGAAGCCTCCTATTATTTATTTTTAAAATAATAATACTAAAAATCACCAGTAGCCTTTTGCTGCTATGGCGGGGAAGCGTTGGGTTCCGTGCGCTCTCGGATCGTCCCCTTTCCCCGCTCACCTCCTCCAGTTCCCAGCTGCTTTCTCACGCTTTTCTCCGCTCTGTCCCTACCCTTCTGTTTTCTGCAGAGAATGAGGCTGGATCCCCGGGGCCAAGAGAAGCGGAGGAGCCGCGGAGGGCTGCCGCCAGCCTCGTGGTGAGAGCGGGGAGCCCTCGGTCCCCGGCGCCTGGTGCGCTGCCCGTTTCCTTCCGCGGAGGGGGACCCGCCTGCCCGCCCGTCGGTGCCGCTCGCTCGCTCTGCTGGCCTCCCTTCCCTGCTGGAGCTTCGGTGGCGGCGGCAGCAGCGCGGCCCCGGGATGGATGGCCGCGAGTTCGCGCCGCCGCCTCACCTCCTGGCCGAGAGGGGCCACCGCAACAGCTCCAGTCGCCTGGCTTCCTCCGGGCACAACTCGGTGCAGCACGCGGGGCACTTCCAGCCCGGGAAATACTTCCCCTCGCCCATCTCCATGGCTACGCACACAGGTCAGTGGGGGCACCGGGGTGAGGAGAGGGGAGCAGAGGAGGATCAGGCCTGGGAAGGAGGGAGGGAGGGAGGGAGAAAGAGGGGGAAGGGCCCGGTCACTTTTCTTCCTGGCTGCAAAAGGGTCGCGATCGCCAAAGGATGGGCGCGCAATTGTGCAAAGATTATATATTTACTGTTAAAAAAAATAAATTGCGTCTTGATCTTGAGGCTGATCGATCCTTGCTCCGGTTGCATCCGTGCAGAAAGATCTCAACAGCTTACTTAAGAGGAGCTACCCCCCCCAAAAAAAATAAGAGTTGAGGGGAGAGAGATGTTGCAGTTAATAGATTCACCACTGTAGATCGGCTGCTCTTTGCAAATGCCCTTTCCGCTAACGTATTTGTTTCTTGTTTTGGTTTTATTAAGCATTAATACTTTCTAAATTTTTAATTAAAAAAAACCTCTTGGAAAGAGGGGGCGCGGGGACAAACAAAAGCCCTCAGCTGGCCTTTGATTGCATGGAGGGCCGGGGCAGAGATTCCAAGCGAGGCAGGCATGTTAGAAAGGGGAAATCATCATAATTCAAGAGGATTCGGAGGGAGGCACGGTTTTCCTTTCCTTTCCTTTTTTTTTTTTTGCAACATCTTTTATATGGTAGAATGGGGGGTTCTCAAAAGTGAGGGGGAGACGGCCCTTTTGCCCTTGGCTAATAATTCATAATGATGGGGGCGCACGTGCAGCAGCTCCGTTTAGTGGATGTGGAAGAGGAGGAAGCTGTATATTTTCTCTCAAATCTGGATGTACCAGGCTGATAACAAGCAAAATGCCTCCCGTCCTCGCTCTCTAGCTCTCTCCTCCCCCCCCCCCCTGGCAACCCACATATTCCTTACCGTGGAGTCTTCCTTTTTTTAAAAAAAGAAAAATTTAGTCATGGGGGAGAAGTGGTTAAAATAAGGGCATTTCCACCCCCTACCCCACCCCCTTAGTAGCTGGAACTGAAGGGAAATAAATCCCACAGAAGAGAAGAGGGGGTGTGTATGGGGGGGGGGGGGAGAAACCCTTTTTCTGCATTAACATCCTTAAGAAATTCTATTGCCTGAACAAAAAGGCTGTTATTTGCCAGGGAAGGGTGAGCACCCAGGAGCCGGCTATGCTCTTTCAGATTAGGGGTAGCTGTATGTGCAGGGTTAGCATTAATAGAGCGGGTGGTGTAAGACTAGAAAATCCTGTTTCTATATAAAGCCCTGAAGTGTCAGGGTGAGAATGGGTTTGCAGTGCATGTGTTAGCTTTAACAAGTGCTTGTGGTATCCTGCTAAAGACACAAAGTTTGGCAAGAAAAATCAGAAGTGGGGGGGTTGTATGTGCCAGGAGATGGTCTGTGGCATCAATTAGTTGTTTGGGAGAAGGGAATGTACCAAATAGAATCTTTCGGGGCTAGCTAGCTAGTTTGCTGGATGTCAGGACACACAAAATTTAAACATCCACTGTATGCTAAACGACCCAACTCCAAAATTCAGAATCTCGTTGGAGGTAAGAACTATACTGTCTTGGAAGTCTTCATTAACATCCTTGTATACGATGAGGAGAAGGGATTTAAACTCACGAGGCTTGAATGCAAAAATTCCCTGGACTGGAATTTTCCCGAGGAAGGAATAAGAAAATGCTGAGTAAGGGAATATGACTTTGTATATTTTGCCTTTTGTTTCTGAGTATTTGTAGTCTTTTTGTTTGCGAAGGGTTTGATTTAGCTGTACTGGATTTATTTTTGGAAATGACATTGCTCTTATCAGGGATAGATGGTTTGGAGTTAAAAACATTTCGTTTTCACTGTGAATGTTTGAATTTGTTTTCAGTGTAACCTAACCAGACTCTATATTTAACCCAAAGTCGATAAATGCATTTCTGTCCTCAAAGTTTTTGTCATATGGTTGATTTTCAAATGCTGTGGCAGCCTCTGAATATGTAGTGAGCACCTTCATTTTGTGTATATTGCATATTGGCTATATATTTATGGTAGTGGGGATTTAATCTTAGATTTACAAAACCACACACAGCCAATTAAGTTTTGTTTACAAGTTACTTGAAACATCAGAGCAAAAAAGAAAAAGATGTTGCCGTTTTTATTTTTCTCTAAACTCAGCAGTCACAGCCATTGTTTCTAGCTTGATGAACTGTGAATGCTAATAAAATTATATCTGCTTTAATGGGATTACAATTAGTACATGGATTAAAAAAGATGGCATGAGGTAAAATTATCTACTGGGAGTGCAACTCAACGTTTATTTATTTATTTGTTTAAAAATACATACCCAAATTCGGAGTTCTTAATGGACTTTTAGCACGATCTGATTTAAAAAGTGCTAACAAATGTTATGTGTAACACAAGTTACTTGTGCTTTATTTGAAATAATTGAATCGTAGCTTTGCAGGGTTTTCTCTAGGCTTTAGATTTTATCCCTTTTCTTTAAATAAAATAGAAGATGCTCATTGGAGTGAAGTCGTCTTCTTTTTTTAACCTGTTAGGTTCAAACAACACCAGGAAAGAATTTTAAAATGCAAACCCAGGCAAATTGGATGAGGAGTATGATTGGTGTCAATCATTGTGCTTTTCTTCCATAGTCTGGATTCAATACCCCTTGTCCTTCTTCCAAGCCATATGAAACCCTTCTGTTGATCTCTTTTATTTTTCTATTCTATTGTGGGGTAAAAAATGAGAATTTTGATTAAGCTCATAATTAGAAATATGGGGAAGGAATTCTGTTCCTACAGCCTCTTTTCCTTTTGAATGTGTGCTTTTAATGTTTTTTGTTAGGTGCATTTTCCCCCCTTCCCTTTTCTTTTTTTACGTTCAAGAAGCAAACTGTCAATTCCCGTGGAATAAATTATTGATGGAATCTTGACACTGATGCACAATTATAATACAGGGAAAGGCCTCTCCAAAACCAGAGGTCACAATATGTGAATATACTGTGCTGTGCTGAATCTTTGCCAGGTGCTTTTCATTATTATTGTTGTTGTTGCTGTTGTTGTTTGTTGTTGCTGTTATTAAGTCTATAAAGGACGGTAAAGTCTGCCTAAGGTTTCTTTTTCCTTTTACACTTGGAACAAGCAACACACTTATCTCCTTGTATCATTCAACAGAGGTAGGCAAGAGACCCTCCCGCTTATATATAGTATAGTTAGTTTAATACTTAGGGCCTCACTCGCTCAAAAGAAATAGGTTGGGAGGGGCTGGTTCCGTTCGTAAGCTGCGTTTCGGGCACCCACAACTCTTTGGGCAACTAAAGCAGAAACAAAAACCGAGCACAGAATTCCAAAAGGCCGGATGCAAAGCAAATCCACTGGGAGAAGACTGGAACGCAAAGTGCTCTTGCAAGAGTGCGCTTAATTTTTATGTCCACTCGGACGAAATTCCACAAGGCATGCATTCACCGTTCAAGCATATATTCCAACACTCCCTTCTCTCTGGAATTCTTTCCCCATGGAGATCTGGTGTACCCTCCCTATTCCTTTCCTCAAGCAGTCTCTCTCTCTCTCTCTCTCTCTCTCTCTCTCTCTCTCTCTCTCTCTTTCTCTCTCTTTGAAACAACAACAACAACAACCTGGCCAACGAGACCTTGGATTTTTAAATTTTTTTTTTGAAGCTAGCTTTTAGCGTTTAGCAAATTGTTTTTCTTAAAGCAGAGTGCTGATAGTTTTATAATCCTGCTGTAGAAATTTTATGGTAAAGCGCTGTTATAGTAACCTTGTCACAAAAGGTGCAATTAAAATGTTTTGTCTCATTATTTTTCTCACAGCATTAGATTTGTGTGTTTGCGCGCGTGTCTCTAATGCAGATGGTCCAAAGTCAAAGCTGTGAAAAAAAATACTATTATTTTTTTTTAAAAAAAAAAGGAAGGAAGGAAAGAAAAGGATATTAGCAGCATTATTCATCATTACTCCTGCCTGGAGCTGTTTGGATTTTCACATTGCAGTTGACTCTTATTTGGTATTCAAACGAGAGTCCTACCAAGAGGGCTGGTGAAAGGGAGACCCAAATGCTATCCGTATCCCCCATATCTGAGGAAGGTAGCTGCACGCCATTCAATTCCCCCTCAAAGCTTGGCTGGAAATACTTGCCTGAAATAGCTTGTGCAGGTACATGAGATTAAAAAGAACCAATTGTAAGTAATTGACAGGAAAAAGAAAGCATGGTAGCTGCCAGGAAGGGGCTTATGCTTCCAACGAGCATAGCAAAGGATCTCAAAACAGACATTTCTTATGAATGAAAACTGTCGCAGCGGTCCTAGGCTGGAAATTTCCTTGGGAGTAATAGGGTGGGGGATTTGGTTTTTTTTGTAGATGCAGGTACCGTTAAATCCAGTGATAGGAAGAAAGACAATAAATTCCTGGGAAGGGAGACTCAGTTGCAGGATTCACCCCACCCTACAGTTTCCTCATCTGGCATGCTTCCCCTACCTACCCCTCTTTTAAAGAAAATACATTTTAGTAAATACCTCATTAACTATCTAACACCAGTGGATGTTTCTGCAACACAGTTCCTAGCATTAAATAGGTGCTAAAGGAGTTACTGTTCAAAGGCATGTTCTAAAGACTCTAACCATCTTTACTTATAAATGACAAGAAGCATGAGACATCAAAGGCAAGGCAGAGATAACAGCAAGGAACTGCCAGCGCTGATCTTTTGCACGGGAACTGCAAGGCGCACATGGTTACACAAGGTGGTTACGGTTGTACACGAGAGAGGGAGAGGGAGAGAGCGCACAAAAATTAAAGTTCAAATTTGAAATGTACATTATCCCACTGGGAATTGCTTTGCCATCATGTCTAATTATTCATATAAGAGGTAGATTTTCCCCCCTACAGGAGCAACTAGGCGCACTGTGTGTGTGTGTGTGTGTGTGTGTGTGTGTGTGTGTGACTATGATGCTAATTTAGAGGCAAGGCAATATTTCCACGTGCAGAACAAGTTTCCCAGTACAAAATTTACACCACTGCTTCGAAATGGGCCTTAGCCTCGGAGCAGAAGAGGCTGTTCAACATATGGGAGTCCAAATGCAAAGAAGGTTGTTTTAAATAACAGGCAGAAGCCTAAAAATATCCCTTCAGAAATATATATATATATATATGAGAAAGAAAAATGCCAAACCCTAGAACTGAAAGATCTAAAAATATTCAGGGCTTTGGCAAGGCTCATGAAGTTAAATAAATTATACAAGAGCCATTCATGGGAGAGACTACTTTCTCTTACAGGAACATTGTTCAAGCTAATAAAAATTATAATTTACTAGCCACCAAGCTTTTCATGAGTCTAAATTTAATTGGTCAGGCTTCTGGAGTCCATCATTTCCTGCTGGATTAGTAGATTTGTATTGGAGTTTTTGACATAGCAGAGAACGAAAAAAGACAGAATCATGAAATGGCATATTTCTGGGCGAGCGCACAAAGCGGGTGGAGTGGGGGGGTGCCTTGCTTCATCCTCCCTCCATCCTCCCCCCACCCCGCCCTGCACCGGGCAAACTCCCTCTTTTATTCCTCCCTACCCCATTGCATCTTGAGTAGCTTGGAAAGGTGGGAGGAGACTTCAGGGTTTGGGGGGGGGTTGTGCATAGATGCAGGGGGTATTAGGGACGCGAGAACGCAATTTAGATCTTCAGAGCCCTTTGAAACACAGCACAGTTATTTTAATTTGATAAATGATCGGGCACCTTTAAGAGTGTGTTTGAACAATCAAGATACACTTCAGCAAGTTGATAGGATGTATGCTGTCAACTTGCATATGCCATTAGCGTAGACTGCACGCATAAATAATGTGAGAGCACAGCTCCTCTCCCTACCCTTCAATTCTCCATGCGCTACCCACTTACAAAAGAGCCCTTTACCCATTAAACCAGGGGTCTTCAGAGCCAAAAAATCCCAATATTTCTGGCTCCCCTCTCTTCCTCCTCCTTAAGGACAGTCTGTTCTAACTGAGTGCCTTTAAAACAGGAACATATTAAGAATAATGAATGTACCAATCCACTTCAACCAGGGTGTGTGTGTGTGTAGAGGAGACAGACAGACAGAGAGACCCTGTTAGCTGTGAAAACTGCTTTCTTATCATCTCAGCTTTTTTTTTTTTTACCTTGTAGCACAATTCTCCTCCTTTTCACTGTTTTGCCTGTGGTATGTAAAACTGCGGGGTTGGGGGGGTGGAGTGTGGTATATGTGTAAATGCGTAGGGGGAGCTGGCATTTAAAATATGGCATGTAATAATTAATTAGACCCAACTAATTAACACCAATCATTTCCAATAAATAATAAAATAAAACCATCAGTTAGCTTTGACTTATGGGCGAACATCAGAAAAGGCTTTTGTGATAATTCATAGGCTGCTTGGTGTGTGTGTGGGGATCAGTGAAACTAACACGAGAGGGTGCAGAAATCCACCTGCCTTCTTTGGTCAGTTCCTTCTGCAGTTGTAAGCCAGCTGTATTTCAACTGGTCTGCCTATCTATCTATGTTTGTAGGTTAGGATTGTGCAAACTTGAGTCTCGCAGACCAAAGCGAAAAACTTGTAAGGCTCTTCTTGTCAGTCTGTTTTGGAGTGCCATCTTCCTCGCTGTATCTCTCTCTCCTGCAAGTCAAACTTAGAACAATTCTTATTTTGAACAGAAAGCTCCAAACCACATGGCGAAAATCCATTTTGGCCTCGTTCACTGCTTCCTAGGCTCAGTGACAATCTAAAAATCTATGGGATGGGGTGGCCATACAAATACATGAAGCATCATCGGTATTAGAAGTACAGCATGTGGACTCCTGAAATGTAATTCTTAATTTTCCTTTCTGTGTGCATATGTGTGTGTGTGTGTCCTGTCTGTTCCTCTGTTTGTATATCATTGAAATATGAATGCAAGTACTTAACCCATTTCTCACCAGTGATTGAATCTCTATAATCAAAAAGGAGAGGTGACGTTAACCGGAGATTCACAAAACACAGTTGTGTTTCTTTTAGAGTGGCCATTGTTCTAAATATCTTGAAAACATAACATAGCTGAAGAAGTAAGTAGGCAACTCTAAATGGTTCAGAGGATTCTTATTTCCCTAATTTACCAAAAAAAGGGGGGGAGGGAAACCTTGTAAAGTGTAGCCGTAATAATTTGTGGTTTATTGATCTGTGTAATTTCTAAGAAAATATCCATTAATGTTGGTGTGCTCTGACCACTTTGCCGCAGAATACATTCAGGGGATTCAAAATATATATACACTTGAATGTTGAGAGACTGGGCTGAATATCTGAGAATCTACTCAGAAAAATAGTGGAGATATAGTGGATAAGATATAGATAAATATCAAAATCCCACAAAACCTTTCTTTTGCATGCTATAGTTTTCAGAGTTTTCAGACTATATCTGAAACCGAAGGCTTGTTCCAAATGTATGTGCTATAACCTTAAACATGCTCCGAATATTACGCTTCCTGCATATAGTACTCCTGAGAACTTTATTACCAATAGATCATGTTTCCTGGTGTGTGTGTTTTTTTAACATGCGAAATCTGCAAAAATAGCAAACAAGGTACTTTTATACTTCCAAACCTACAGCGCCAAGTCTTTACCATTCTCCTAAAAATGTTGAAATAGCTGAAAAGTCTAATTAGAGTGTTGTAATTAATAACATATAATGGTAGTAAAGCCTTTGAGCAATTAAAATTCTCTCAAGTGACCAGAAGGGCTATTACGGCAGGCCCACAATCGCCTTGTAGCTATAAGGATATCATAAAGGGAAAATCCTTGAGGGTGGTGAATTTTAGACAGGGGCAAATTAAAAAAATTTCCTCTGGGTTCCCCCCGGTACTCTTACCAGTGGTGCCTGCCCCTTTAGGTTTACGCTAGAATGTCATTTCAGTGCTCTGGATGAATACATAAAATAAGAGATGCCACGATAGGCGTGGGGCATTTGGGACTGATGTGTCCTGCAAACTTATTATTGTACAAGGGGCCTGAATTGTTTTTCTCCCCCTTGGATATCTTAATAGCGCAATACAGTAGAAATTTCCATTTTCTAAAACCTTGGTTAGCTGAAGCTCGTGACTACCTAAACTCACTGTGGGTCTTCCATGTTAACACAACCCCCACATGTAAATGGCACACCCATTTATTCGTACAATTTGGATGTCCTTCAGACCATTGCAGATGAATGAGAAGCTACCGTACAGAATACAGCGTGTGCCTGTTCCGTATATATGCAGCAGTGTGTTTTCTTTTTTCCTGTTCAGCATTCTACGCTAAATAATACTTTTGGACGGTGCAGCAAATTGCTTTGCTGGGAAGGGGGTTTGCATAAGGAACAGTGGGAGTTCTGTGCAGGCAATCTCTTGAGTGTAAGCAAATGGCTGGATGAGAAGGAGATAGTGTCAGCTCTCTTTGGGCTAAGTCTTCCTGGCAAATTGTTTATTTCTTTTGCCTATCAGATGGTTGCATTCAGTGCCAAAGTTGCAATTGTCTCTCCTTCCTTCCCTACAGCTGTCTCAATGGATTAAATTCCAAACGGATCAGAAGCTGTTTTAACAGGGAGGGGGAGGCATTACTGGGAAATTGATGGGGCCTAAACAGGTGGGGTTGTGTACTATTTAAGAGAGAGAGAGAGAGTTGTTGCTTTTGATTTTCTAAGACCTTGAAAAGCAGCGGAGAGAGTCCAAGTCACCCAAGGTTGGTGGTAGGATCCCTTGATCTCTCTCTCTCACACACACACTAATATGTAGCTGTGTCTCCAACGCAGATCCATTGAGCACGGCAAATAAATAAAAGCAGCCCTGGGTGGGAGTGAATGGATCAAGCGGCAAGCTATCTTGAAACCTTCTATAAAATACTTTTTAAAGATTTCATCTTGGTGATTAGCGAAGCATGGGTCGAGAACACGCACGTACCCCCCCACCTTCATCCAGCCAGTTGCAGCGTGAGATGATAACCCATCATCTTTTATGGAGCAAGCTGGAAGATTTCCCCAAGTTTCATTTAGCTATTTATCATCCTGGCAGGCGCTCTCCCCCTCCACCCCATGCACATACTAGTCCTTCTCTTGCTCCTATCTCTCTGCAACACCTCCCCCCCCCCAAACACACAAAAATATGCCTCTGCAGACTCACTAGAAAATGAATTGTGTATTCTTTTTTTTCCTGGAGAAGGAAAAATAAAAAGTGTATGTCAAAGTTAAAACAGATTTTGAGATTAACTTGTCTACTCCTTATTAGTGGCACTCCTTCTGAAGCTTACAGAGGATGCAGATAGAGACACATGTGTCAGGCAGAAAGAAAGCAGAATCCCGAGAAACCAAAAATCTTAGAGAATTACGGTTTGAGTAGTTTCATCTGTGTGTTAGCGTTTGTTTTCTGGATCTTCCCAGAGATGCTATTTTGCCTGCTTGCATCTGTGAGAGATCGGATGGGTTACGGGGCCTGGAATAACTATGGGGCATGTTTTTCACTTGTGGGTACGAAAGGGTTTTTTGGATGTACTGTACATACTATCATTCATCCCAAAATTTTGTAGCCCGGGGTGTTCTTCTTGGGGCTGCAAAGCGGGCCTTTGGTTTAGCAGTGGCGGCTCTCTCTTTGATGTATTGAAGCCTCCTTGTAAACTTGTGAGTCATCATGGTGAAAATCAGAGGTGTAAATTCAAGCGGTTGCTTGTGATCTAAGCTGTATGTTTGTGTCTGTGGGTGAAAGAGAGAGAGAGAGAGAGAGAGAGAGAGAGAGAGAGAGAGAGAGAAGCAGATCACACAACACATGATTAGGACAGGGTTTTTATGGAAAGCAATTGTTAATAATAAAAACATTTGCATAGCCTGTTTTATCCTCCCAACTTTCAGAAGGCAGCTTAGTAGCACAGGTGGGATTCACTGAAATCTTTGTGAGGATGGCTGAGGGTGGGGCATCCATTCAGTTTCCTCCTGGGTCCAATCCATCAGTCACTGCAGCTGTGCACACTCCCGTCATACAGGGAGGGGGCAGGTGTGGGGGTTTTTGCGCTGGGGAGGAGGAAATGAACAGAGGTCCTGCCATGAGACTGGAAAAGTTTGTGACTTAATGGCTGGGTCCTGAGTTCTGCGCATAGGACGGAAAGAATCAACTGCCGTGTAGGCAGGATGTAACAAATGGCCGTGTGTTAGCGCTGCAGTGGCGAAGGAGATAAAATCTTAAGTATTTGTGGCCGTTGCCCACAAGAGCTAAACAGAACTGCCACGTTTAGGGGCGGTCTGGCAACAGATGCTGAGAGCAAACGAGAGAGCAGGATTTGTCCCATGTTGGATGCGGGGCTAAGTAGACCCTTATCCCCAAACCAGCAGGGCAGTTCTTATGACCCAGGTTTGCCCAACTGTAGCTACTAAGTCTCTCACGCCACAGCGGGCCCAGAGTCCACTGGGATGGCTTCTAGTTTTTTCTTTTTTAAGCAGATGTCAAGTAACATTAAAAGGAAAACCAGAGAGAGAGAGATCATGAATATTAAGCAAATCTTGCAATTTGGAGGCTGGGGTCTCCCCCCCCCCCCCCATGGTGTTCAGGCACAGAGAAGTTGCAGACTCTTGCCATGCAAATGGCGTTTAAGACTAGGGAGCGGAGGAATATTTCTCAGAAGTCGTTTATCATGGGGGCTTGCAGTGTAACCAAAGCTCTCTTCGAAAATGATCCCTTCATTCTGACAAGCCACATCCCCAAGGGTGTGCTGGGACGCAGAGAGAAGGGGGTAGGGGCTTCGCTCCTCCTCCTGGGCTACTCTGGGACTCCCCCAATTCAGAAGGGCGTGGGACAGACAGTGACACTGGCCGGGAAACATCTGTTCTGCAAAATTGCTGGGAATGTCGACTGAGCTACAAGGATTTGGAGAGAGGGCTGTGCTAGCGTTTGGTCTGCTGCTGTGTGTTTTGGCCTGTGTGTTGAGGGGGGAGGGCGAGTGAGCCATGTGCCGTGTGGCGATAGCCTAATTAAATATTAAAACACCCTGGTATTACAGCATCTTTTAAAATGTACTTTTCAGAAAGATATTTATGACAGCTCATCTCTGCGAGGAGGGCTGACTCAGCTGTCTCCCAGAAAAGGGGTGAATTCATCCTTGGCATTCAATCCCTTCCTCTGTGCAGAGTTGGGGGAAAGGCTGCTTCCAAGACATGGCCCAGGGCTTGTGCTGGGTAGATGTCTGAAGGGGTCAGCTGCCTGCTTTCCGCCCTAAAGAGGCAGACAAGAGATTCACAGGCAAACCACAGCTGTTTAGGAGTGGTCTTCGTAGCAATGCAACAGGGGTTTACAGATCAGGTTGAAGACCGATAATACAGTGGTACCTCAGGTTACATACACTTCAGGTTACAGTCTCCGCTAACCCAGAAATATTACCTCAGGTTAAGAACTTTGCTTCAAGATGAGAACAGAAATCGTGCTCCTGCGGCGTGGCGGCAGCGAGAGGCCCCATTAGCTAAAGTGGTGCTTCAGGTTAAGAACAGTTTTAGGTTAAGAACGGACCTTCGGAACGAATTAAGTACTTAACCTGAGGTACCACTGTAATAATAATTTAATAATTTATTATTTATACCCTGCCCATCTGGCTGAGTTTCCCCAGCCACTCTGGGCGGCTTCCAATCGAGTGTTAAAAACAAGACAGCATCAGATATTAAAAACTTCCCTAAACAGGGCTCAAGACCGCCCTCCCAAACATGGGATTTACTCTGAAATGTCTTGGGCCTAATGAAATATTTCCCTGTGCATCTGGAGCCTTCCTCTTTTTTCCCTACCAGCAAATGATGCCTTCTTGGGTTTTGGCTTCACACTAGTTTGTGACTCTCTGGGATGCTGGGAGTCGATGCAAAGGGCGCTCCAAGAATTTGGGCAGAAAAGAGAAACATGCAAGCCTTGTCTTAATCTGCTCCGTAATAGCTTAGGATGGACCTGAAGGAAATCAGGTACGGCACCTGAAATGTCCCCAAACTAAATATGTGGTGTTGGGCTCCTTGTCAGCACAGTGCTTTGATACCTGTGCTGGAGCCTGTATTTCGATATACAGTGCTTGAAACTGTATCCTTTAAGCTGCTTCAATATAGAAAAGCCAGGTACAATATATCAAAATAGAAGTTTTCATTGCATTCAGGGATGCTTCCTTCCTTCAAAGTAAACCTGCATAGGATCAGGCCGGTAACAGTGCCTTCTATATGGAAATTCCTCTTTTAAAGGGGGGTCAGAAGCACTTTTAATGCACACCTGTAAATAGCTGGTGGAGACTTCCATCCACGATGTTTTCCTAGGGGACAAAAAGGAAGAGTTTGGGTTTTGTTTTGTTTTTTGTAAATCAGGTGAGATGCTCAACTTCAGCATATCAGTGTGCCAAAAATGACTTACATTGGCATGCATTTTTAAATGGCTAGGAACTATTGTAAGGCTTCTCTAATGGATTAACTAAAATATATATGTATGTGTGTATGTGTACACCCCGCCCCCCGGTAAAATAAAATGAAGCAAGATGAGACCGGCAAGTCTCCATGTGGAACTACAAGTGCGTCCTGAACCCTAACTTGATCTTGTCTTTTTCTTTTTGTCCAGAAACAGCATTGTTTTCTTTCACTCCGCCACACCCCATCCTACAAAATTTGCACGCAGCACACTTCAATTGCTTGACACTTGTAGCCCTCTCAGGGGCAGTTGCTGTCTTTATTTAAAATATGTCTATCCCAGCTGCTGTACCGGGCTCAAGTCAACTTCTAACCACAAAAACACCACAAGTTGCAATGTCTTCCATTCTAGATCCTCTGCCTGTACAACAGAAAGAAAGAAATGGATCCCCTGGGGGCCTCTCCCATCTGTTCACCTGAAAGTTCAGCACCTTTCCTTCTTCTTTGCCTCCTCCTTCCTGAAGTCTTACAATTCCAGCTGGTCATTATTTGAAATCTGTAACTAGGAAAATGTGCCTGCATATTTGGTTCTTTCCTCCTCCTCCCAAATTTCTTTTCCTTTTGTGTTATGACTTGGCAATCTCAAGCCTGATATTTTGTAAATCGGAGGCCTTTTGGGGGCTGAAAAGCAGGGTGAAAACGCTTTAACTACATGAAAGATGTGGTGTCTAGTGCCCTATCCAAGCAATTTCCTATGTTTATAAAATCACTTTGGAGAGAGAGTGGTATTACCTGTTCTAGACCTGCTACCACATCATCATCATCATCATCATCATCATCATCATCATCATTATTATTATTAAAAATTATATACCACCCTCCATCCAAAGATTTCAGGGCAGTTCACATCTCAGGAGTTTGGTAAGGAAGTTGGATATTTTTACTGTTAACCCCCCCCAAAAAAAACCTTGTATTGGAACAAATAAAGCAGAAGGGTGAAATGGGCGAACAACAATGCAAGTTACTTTTGAAGTCCTTGGAGGAAAGGCGGAATATAAGTGCAAAAACAGGAATAATATAAAGGCACGTTTCTGGAACAGGGGAAGACAATCGTTCAACACTTGCCTTGGCAGTGTCTGAAGAATATGCACAATTTTGAGCATATGTATCCTGCCAAGCCATCTGTGCGCAGTCAACAGGATACATTTATTCAGACCTTTTGGACATTACCAGGATGTGCGTGTCTTAGGAGCAAGCAGGTTCATCCCCCTCCCCTTCCATTCCCCCCATGTCATCTTTAAGACACGAGTAAGGAAAACTAAGCATGGAGGGGGCAGGCGTTGAATCTGGAACAGGTGCAGGTGTTCAAGTGGGGCTGGGGACCCTTGTAGGTGCTGCTGGTTTTGTAACCTCAACCCATTCCCCTTAAATCATACTCTGGGCACGCTCAACTCTTCTTGGCTGTAACTCTGCCTTTTTCTTAATAGGCCAAAGGTAAAGGGACCCCTGACCATTAGGTCCAGTCGTGGCCGACTCTGGGGTTGCGGCACTCATCTCGCTTTATTGGTTGAGGGAGCCGGCGTTCAGCTTCCGGGTCATGTGGCCAGCATGACTAAGCCACTTCTGGAGAACCAGAGCAGCACACGGAAACGCCGCTTACCTTGCCGCCGGGGCAGTGCCTATTTATCTATTTGCGCTTGACGTGCTTTCGAACTGCTAGGTTGGCAGGAGCAGGGACCGAGCAATGGGAGCTCACCCCGTTGCGGGGATTCGAACCGTCGACCTTCTGATTGGCAAGTCCTAGGCTCTGTGGTTTAACCCACAGCACCACCCGCGTCCTTATCTTAATAGGCTGCCTGGATGCAAAAAGAGGATAGGTCTCCGGAACATTTTAATAGTAGTGTGGAAGAGGTGACTTCTATGGATGTAACAGGCATGCCTCTTCTGTGCAATAGTTAGGGTTCAGGAGTCCTGCTTTCTTTTGTATCTGGGAACCCCGCTTCTTTAAACAAGCAAGCAAGTTAGCTCAGATGTAATTTATCACTATATACTGCTGGACCATAGAGAGCACCTGGCGTAGTATTCTACCCAAACCACAGGTTGCAAAAGTGAACTGCTTTTTATGGCAATCCTGTGCCACCTCTAAACCTTCTGCTTTGTCCTCTGTGCTTGAAGAGTACGAGTTCTCTTTCACCATTGCTTCAAGCGTTACAGTCCGAGAGCGGTCACATGGAACGATTTCTTAACCTGTAACGTTGTTAACCGATGGAACTCACTGCAGCAGGATTAGGTTGCATCTAAGGACTCATTTTTGATGCAAGTATTTCTGTTATTACAACAGGGGCCTGCCCCCATACCCCCCAAAAATTGGCTGGTGGGGGGTTGTTGAGAGAACCCCCAGAACCAGCCCAGGACAAGCAGAAATGCTTTTGCTGATGGAGTGGTTGTAACAGTGAGACACTGGATTCCTCCCTTGGTTTGCTTTTCATCCACTCCCTTTTCTATGTAAGTAGTGCTCTCTTCTCAGAACACTTATGTCTATATCCTTTCCCAGTTAAACCTAACAGTTCCAAATTTAGTTACACTTTCTCCTCGTACATTTCGCTATTTCATTCATCTACCTGCTTGCAATCACATAGCAGAGCAATGAAGAAGCCCTCCTCTTAAGGCTGAAGTGGGATTCACAAAATAAAACCAATATTTATCTTACTGGTGGTTGGAAGGCACGCACCTATAAATTCTACTTTATTGCATGCAGCCTGTTTGGGTAATTTCTCTCTCCCCTCTTTCCCCCTCATGTGAGGCTTCAATTAAAAAAAAAAAGAGAAAGAAAGCCAACCACCCTCTTGACTTAAGTAGATTTTCAAAGAAACTCCTGCGAAGTTAATTTTTTAGCTATTTGATGTCCCTACACTCAGGGCCCCAGAGAATCTATAGCCTGTCCTGGATAGTATTTCCTTTTCCCTGATTTTTTTTTTTAAAGTTAAGTCCAGGATGTCCTGTGAATACACCAAAGGAGTGTCCGCAAGATCTTGCTGGACTACAACTCCCATCATCCCTGACAATTGGCTTTGCTGGTTGAGGCTAATGGGAACTGTAGTCCAACAACTTCTGGAAGGCCCCACATTGGCTACCCCCATGTTTTCCCAGATAGTGAACTATGGGAGTAAGGTCACCCAGTTTGGTAGGGGGGCAAAGGATAAAATAAACTACTTTCATGGACCCTCAAGTTGCCCATTCTTGGCTTATAACATTCCTGCTTATAACATTGGTCTAGTAGTAGAAATCACTGCACCTAGATTGGAAGATGAGACCTGTCAGGGTTTCCCAAGCTTGGGTCTCCAGCTGTTGTTGGACTACAACTCCCATCCTCTCTAGCTAGCAGGACAAGTGGTCAGGGATGATGGGAATTGTAGTCCAAAACAACAATAGTTGGAGACCCATAAATGCTTCACCTGCACAGGCAGCGAACGATTTGCATGGAGGTTATGTTCCAAGGCACCACACACTTACGTGAAATTGCATATAATCGGAGCACCCATGGAAAAAGCCTGGAAACACCGTTCTGCTGCCTTCTGGAGCCACGTATTGGAGCCTAGATGCGGGTGGTGGGGAGAGGATGAATTTGTTACTCCTCCATCTAGGTTCCAAAATTGGTTGGGGGGGGGAGAGGTGAATTTGTGGTTTTCAGGGGTTAAGTGACAGCTAAAGGGAGGGACTAAGGATTTCCACACATGGCAATGACCCTCTGCTGCACCTGCATTCCCATAATCTCTGAAAACATGCAAATGGGGCCAAGGCTGGAATGTACAACTCCTTGGAATTCGAATGGCTGGGGAGGCTCACCAAAAGAATAATGGGGGGGGGGGGGAGAGATATAGGGACAAAATGGCCTTGGATCTTGTGCCTCTACCTGGTTCACACTGCTGCTAAGGAGGTGTGAAAATTGCCAGCATCACAGTAACAGCGATTTTACACTCAGTTCTTCCCAGAGTGTGAATTACACCACCCAGGGTGAAGAGGGGGAACAATTGCAAGCTGCAGTGGGTGTAAGAAACCACATGGATGCAGCAGTTCTGCATTCTAATTTCGGAGGCAGAGCTGAGCAGGATTTGCTGCATATCTGCCTTTATTGCTGGCAGTGTGCTGCATCACACAAGGCTAATGTTATCCTTAGCAAGGGGTTAGAGGGGGGGTGAAAGACCCACCTTTTGACCACTGAAGGCCGCATGTAAGGCTGTTCCTGGAGTCTTGCACTCAGTTTTTGGAATCTACCTTTGAAACTTAAAAGTTGCTTTCTGTGTGTGCGCACACGTGCGCACAATGAAGAGAATGATCCAAGGTTTGAAAGAAATCTCTAAGGAGCAAAAGCTTTCAAGTGTGGCAGGCAGTTGATGGGGAATGCGGACAGAGCAAATGTTGACCACCTTAATCTCGGTTTCCAAACCGGGCTTTAGGCTATGGTTGCAGGGGGAGTCCACAGAACCGTGCCTGGTGGCCACAGGTGAGATGCAGCATGGTGACATCACTCCAGCCTAGATAGGTCAGTTGGCTAGAGTGTGGTGCTGATAACACCAAGGTTGCAGGTTCTGTCCCCACCATATGGGACAGCTGCATATTCCTGCATTGCAGAGGCTTGGACTAAATGATCCCGAAAGTCCCTTCCAACTCTACAATTCTGTATATCTGTACATACAAATCAAAGGAGCGATCCAGCTCCTCCACTGGCTGTGTGGCTGAAAACCTCTGGTAGGAGAATGGGGAACGTCAGAGCAACAGATCTGAATGTTAAAAGTCGACACGATGGTAGCGAACTATTACTTTTTACCATATGGCGTGACTGGATTCTCCATTAATGTGCCCATGTTGGAGGCTCTTTGAAAACCTGGACCCAAAACAAGAGGGGCTCAGATAACAGACGTTACAGTGGTACCTCGGGTTAAGAACTTAATTTGTTCTGGAGGTCCGTTCTTAACCTGAAACTGTTCTTAACCTGAGGTACCACTTTAGCTAATGGGGCCTCCCGCTGCCCCCGCGCAATTTCTGTTCTCATCCTGAGGTAAAGTTCTTAACCCGAGGTACTGTTTCTGGGTTAGTGGAGTCTGTAACCTGAAGCGTCTGTAACCCAAGTTACTGTATTCAGCTGGCATGTGAAAGTGGTCTTGAAATCTCCGACTTTTTGAGCTGCTTTGTCTTTTAGAGGTTTGCATGTGTTTCTTGGCTTTCTGCAGCAAGGAGTTTCCACACTATCTACTCATGAATGTCTGGATCTGTTCTTAGGGCACATTTCACAACAAAATTTGCTGGAAACCCCAAAACCTTGCAGAGCTCACTAGCCTGAAATTTTGCCTCTTTCTAAACTTCACATTTTATATAATTGTAATATCTCTTGGATATTATCTTTTACCTATCATTTTCCTTCATCCTTAAATACATTTTCATGCAGTTAGTTTTACTTCTCAGAAGCTTTCGGAGAAACTTATGGAGCAGTAAAGCATCACCCCTCTCCCATACGTGGATTAATGCATATCCCTTACAACAATTTATAATAAGCCTAGTTTCCCTATTCTTGGAACAAGTAGCAAAGCATACATTTAAGGTCTTTTTCTTTTTCTGGTATGATTTGGAAGCCATCTATGTTTGCATCTAATCAGGCCCAGTGGAGATAAAACTGAATGCAAATAATACTTTTTTTGTTTTCTTCCTAATCACATTATAGCTAATATAATTCTATTAGTCTGATCTCTACCACCAGTTGTCCTCTGAAAACGCCGCACCGTAATCTTAATCAACACAAACTCTGGGCATGCAAGCGGGGGAAGGCTTTTTCATCCTGTGGTTTTTTTGTGCAATGTCTCATGATTGCACCAACTGTTAAAAGCCAGTGCTCTATAGGCATGAATTTATCTCTCTGTTTCTGTAAGGATGCCACATAAATGTTGCAAGGGAACCGTATATATCAGGAGAACAGTCTTTTTTTAAAATGAAAGTGGGTTCAGGGGGAGATATTGTCTCAGCCGGTGACAGTGCTAGGGTTTCTTCTACTTCCGTTCCTCCAGGACTAGGTAAGCAGTTTATTTTTTGCTAGAAAAGCAAAGGCACTTCTAGGAAGTGTACCTTATGGATGCATGAACTGCTAGCTCTCCCACCTCAGAATATTCAAAGTATGGTGATTATCCCTGCATGAGATATGGTGGCCAAGTACTTGATGTGCTTGTCTGCGCCACTAAAGATTGAGGAATCACCCTTTACTGTACAGAACAGTTCTGTTGGCTGTAAATGGATGTGTGTTCCATTCAGAAGGTGACATTGGTCTTGGTTGAAGCTAAGCAGGTCTGGGTCTGGCCCAGTACCTGGATGAGTTACTTACCTGGGAAGCGCATGTGCGCACCTTCATTTCACGATGGAAGGAAGTTTCATAAATGTAATAAATAAGCAAAATAAGTTATACCATAAATTTCTTAACCCATGCCTGTTGGACTGAATACAGCTGAAAATGTTTCTAGCTAATATCCTAGGACAGGGGTGGCCAGACTTTAAGCTTGCTGGATCTACTTTGGTGGATCTCAGTTCTAGTAAAAAACAACAACCAAAGTTAGGTGCAAAATAGCGTCTCTGTGAATAGGGTGCCTCTGAACACATGCTAAGTCCAAGTCACAAGACAGGAGATTCCGACTTAAAATCTTAAGAACTTCCTGATGGTAAGAGCTGTTCGACAGTGGAACGGACTCCCTGGGAAGGTGGTGAACTCTCCTTCCTTGGAAGTTTTTAAGCAGAGGTTGGATGGCCACCTGTCATGGATGATCTAGTTGAGATTCCTGCATTGCAGTGGGTGGAACCAGGTGACTCTCAGGGTCCCTTCCAACTCTACAATTCTAAGATTTTAAGTATTTGTGATCCAGTCCAGAACTGAGCTCAAAAGCCCTTGCACACAAAAGTTCAACACCTTGTTTCCCCCCTGAGTGTTCCGTTTCAGCAACCTCTTTTAGAGTGGGCAGGAGAAAGATGCTTTTCAGTTAATGCTTCTTCCTAATTGCATCACAGCTCATAGTAGCAATGCAGCAATAGAGGTACTGCTGATCTGTGCCGCTGGTTTTCCTCTGAAAATACCATTTCACCAGTTGTAAACCTTTCAAAGATCCTTAATCTGCCTTCTGCCCACCTCTGTCCCAGAATATGTTTCGCCTTCCTGCTGGACTACAGGAAGAGATGAGAAGTTCTCCACACAGTTTGACATTTCTGCCCACTTCTTGTTGGTCACTTGGAGGACTGAAAATGGAAAATGCCATTTAAAATGCCATTTTAAAACACTTGATGGCAAAATAGCATGCAACAGGCAACTTGACCATGATCAGATATTTTATCAGCAGGAGCAAGAGATTTAATATTCTATAGAAGAAGATGATGATATTGGGCATGAAACCCACTCTTGATATTCTTCCCTCCTGTTGCACAATCTCATGGCCCTTATGAATCAGAAACAACAGTGTACTCCTAGCCATGTCTACTCAGAAGTAAGTCCAGTTGAATTCATAGGGTCTTACTTCCAGGTAAGCAGGGCTAGGATTGCAGACTAAGTTAGATGATACAGTGGTACCTTGAGTCTCGAACTTAATCCATTCCGGGAGTCCGTTCTACCCCCAAAACCATTTGAAAACCAAGGCACGGCTTCTGATTGGTTGCAGGAGCTTTCTGCACTCAAGCAGAAGCCGTGTTGGATGTTGTTCGGCTTCCGAGAAGCATTCGCACACCGGAACACTTACTTCCAGGTTTGCAGCATTCGGGAGCCGATTTGTTCGGCAACTAAGCTGTTCGAGAACCAAGGTACCACCGTACTCAGTTTGATTCCGATCAAGTAGGCTGTCCCTCTTGGGCTGGAGACAGAAGATAGTTTTAAAGAGTGTTTCATTTTAATTATTGGGTATATATGTGTATTTCATTTTTCTCACAGTCATCTCATGCAAAACAGGTTTTTAAAACAATACAAAAAATGTACATGAAATGATAGTGCGATGAGACTGTATATACAAGATGGGCTTTGATGCCTCTTTCAAACCACCTTCCGTGGTCTTTAAAAAACAAACAAACCCGGCTGTCCAACTCTTATCTTTAGTGGGTAGCTTGTTGGTATCCAAATCCTGGATATCCTGCTTTCAGTATTTCCCACCCACTACCAGCAGACAGGAGTATAAAGAATGCTTTATAGTTTTGTAGCCAAAGAAGTTCAGGATCTATTTGGGGCTTTCAACCATTGGCATTGATCAGGACATCTATTCTGCATTCTCTCTCTCTCTCTTCCCCCCGCCCTCTCTCTCTTGTCAAAAGGCGACAGATTGCAAGTGGCACTTACAACGTAGAGACTAGGTTGTGATTACCCATTGGATAACATTTTAATTGTGCTTCTGGCACTCTGTCAAGCTAATTTGAACTGCATTTCAATATTACAACATTTATTTAGGCCCATAACAATATGGATTAATCTTAAATTATAATACAGGGAGAATTCCGCATTTATTTCCTATTTGCCAAATATTTAAAAAGGGAGCCCTGACAGGAAACAGAAACGTGCAAGCACCCGAGAAAAAACAGCAACAACAACCCTTTGTAACCACTGGGCGAAGGCACAGATTGAATTGAGAAGAGGACGAGGAGAAAAACTTGCATTTATTAAGATATGTGGACAGAACTTAAGAAAGTAACTTTAAGCTTTCATAATGGCGCATCTCTTTCTTGATCGGCCTTTTGTGATTTGCATTGGCCAAGTTGCACAGTTTCAGTTTTCAGTGAAATTAATAGCTGGTGCACACTGATTTTTTATTTTTGTCTAAACAAGCAGTTTGGAACGTGTTCGTAAGCACACAAAAGTCCGGTTTGCAGGTCCCGTTAAACCAGAGATGATGAACCTGAAGTCCTCCAGATGCTGTTCTATCAGCCACTGGTTTGCCACCCCTGTGTTAAACCATCGCTAAAAACAACAACCCATGTTCCTACTTTAGGGAAGGGCCATAGCTCTGTGGTAAGAGCATCTGCCTTGCAAACATAAAGTCCCAGGTTTAGTCCCCAGCATCTCCAGGTAGAGTTGGAAGAGACTTTTGCCTGAAATCCTGGAGAACCGTTGCTGATCAGTGTAGACCAGAGTCTCCCAAACTTGGATCTTCCACTGGTTTTGGACTACAACTCCCACCATCCCTAGCTAGCAAGACCAGTGGTCAGGGATGATGGGAACTGTAGTCCCCCCAAAAAGCTGGAGACCCAAGTTTGGGGAAAACTGATGTAGACAACACTGAGCTAGATGGACTACTGGTCTGACTCAGTATAAGGGAGCTTCCTATGTTCTTAATATGAATAAGCAACATGCTGGTACGTACAGCTCAAAAGTTCTTGCTCTGTTCCTCCTCTGATGCTGCTACAGCACTAGAAACAAACTAGAACCTGGCTTGATGAGATGTCATAACCCAGGTTTGTGGTTTGTTCCACTCCAGATAAATTGTGAATGGTAACCATGGTTTGTTTTTGACTTACTGCTTGTGGTTTGATCGTGGGGAATAAGCCAATTGCATGGGTTTCTATATTATGATAAGACAGGCTCTTGACTCATGTGGAATGAGACCTTTTCAGCAATGTGCACCAGCACACTAGGTGTTCACATAAAACCATAGATTTTTTTTAAAAAGAAGCCTATGGTTTACTGTCACATGCAAAACATGCTATACATGTGGAAACCTAAGGTATCAGGTGATATTGAATACAGGTCTGCCTGCGGCAATTCCTGTGATTGTGACAGCTGTAAAATGTGTTGTCAGAATTGAATTATTGGTGTGGACCAATAGCCATGATCACCTCTGTTACAGATTACATTGTTTCAGCCTCCCAAATATGGTAAGTCTTGTAGACAGAAAATATAGCGTGTGTGAACAGGTTCTGAAAAATGTATTTTCGCCTGTGCAATGGAATCTCTTAGATAAACTTTGCTAGTTTTCTGTCTTCTCCCCAAACAAAATATGCCATTTACCCAAAGCATTGCAGATAATCTCAAAGTATCCTGAATTTATTTTGGATTAAGCCAAGGCCACTTGTTCACTTATTTTGTTTTATTAATACTTTATTGAAACACCTTTTCTGCCAGCAGACCCCTGATGAACTTGCCACGTAGCCATGTTGGACTTTAGGAATGTTCCATATGTATATTATCTTTTTGATGGTGCCCTGTGTTGGATACTTCAGAGAACAAGGTGTGAAAGTACCATATACCGTATTTTTCCGTGTATAAGACTAGGTTTCCCCCCTAAAAAATAATGTCAGAAATTAGGGGGCGTCTTATACATGGGGGCATCTTATAGATGGAAAAATACGGTACATTAAATCAATTATTTTAGTTTGCTGTCATTCTTCAACTGCCGGAGATGAACAGCACAGTTCTATTGTATATCGCAAGTCCAGCTAAGTTCAGTGGGGTTTAGACCCAGGTTAGTCGATATAGGATTTGCAGTTTTACTGATGCTTGGTGCAAAACGGTTTATTCTTCTCCCCTTACCATTTTTTAAAGGAATCCACATGCTGTTTGTTGTCAAAGCAATCAGTATCTTAAGCCAACATAATATCTAAAGCACTTTTGTTAATGTTTATTAACTTTAGGTATTTTATATGCCTCCTTTCCCCAGCTCCAGGCAGTTTATGTAATGGTGCAGCAACAAAAAAAGTAAATAAAAATTGCCAGCACTTTTGTATAATTAAAGCCTACTTCTGTCGCTTGCTAATTTGTCTGCTGAGGGAGAGTCTGGCCTTCATAATATTGCTTTGGTGCTGCAGAATATGCCTTTCTAGGAGTCCATGCCTTGATGTCTTAATGAAAGGCTTTGCCGTTCTCTCTGTGCCAAAGTTTGGGAACTTACAGGCAGCAGATGACAAGAGTCTTCCCTGGTATTACTCACTGGCTTATCCCTCATGGGCCTAAAAAGAAAAGAAAAAAAGGCACCCCATTGTTTTCCCTGGTTCCAGCAATGCTGAGAGGGAACATGGGAGCTTTTGAGAACTGCAGCAATGAGAGGGGATGTTCCGAATGTCTGACAAGTACCTTGCATATTGTAAGGGAAATATTGCAAGCTGGTGTTCTCTTCTACCCCACATGTACCCACCCCTTGGGTTCCAAAAGAGGCAAAAATGGCGCCAGAAGAGATCTGAACTGCCGGGAGCGTAAATGGCATTTTCTCCCCACTTTGCCTCCCAATTCTTCTCTGGGAGTTTATTTTAGGAAGAGAGGCATCGGTTGAGGGCGCAGCACTCCTCGTTGGCCGGCAGCCAGGCAGACCCCAAGTAATTATAGCGAAAATCCAAACAATTCTCGGGGGCTCGGAATCTTTAAATCTATACGGAGAGCACCAGGCCTTTTAAAGAAGAGGGTTTACAAGCAATCCCCTCCTGAAGTGGATGCAGCCATCTTGGGAGACACGGCTGACAGGAACCGTCCTCTGAGGAGGCTGTCGCGCATGCATGTAGTCGCCTTGTTTTAAGAAGTTCTGGCGTTATCAGCCGAAGGAACCAGAAACTGATTGGGAGATGAGGGGACAAGAGCCAAGAGGTAACCGTGTGCCTTGCCAATGGGTCACTAGGATGGGTTCTGACCCCAGCTTGCTTTGACTTGTAGCGGGGTCTTGTTTGTTGAAGCAGCTGGTGAGCCTCTCTGAAGGGGCTGTGTGTGTGTTGGGGACAAGGGCCTCTTCTCTAAAGACATCCCTGGTGGTTTCACTAAATTGGTCCCTGCACTTCAAGGGAAGTTGCTAGGTTAAGTGGCCCACCAGAACCCCCTCCCTCCTTTTGCTGTGTGATGGGTAAGGATGCCTGTGTACTGTCACTGCCTGCATGTGGCCAGCGTACCTGTGTGTGACAAGCAGCCTAACTCGGGGCCTTTCCTCTGTTGTTTACTGCAAGAGCTAACGAGTATTTTCAGGTTTCCTGGCCGAGAAACTTACTGAGCTCCTCTCCAGAGGTTGAGAGCAGATCCCAGGCCACTTCAGGGCCTAAGCTGGAGCAGGTTTCATCCTTCAAACAAGTGTCAGAGCTCGGAGCAATATGCAAAGAATTAATCGAATGCTCTGAGCATGTGCAGAGTGGTTCCCCCCGTCTCTCACAGACTTCAGAGGATTAGAGACAAGGGTTTCCAAGGTATATGTCTTCCAGACAGGCTTGAACACCAGCACTTTTTAGTATAAAAATGGTAAGCAAGGGTGTCAGGTGTCCCTACTTGTAGTGCCCTTTGCCCACCAAACTTGAATTTGTTACATACACAGATACAGCCTTCAATCTCCATTTGTGTACCCCCTCTGCCCTCCACAGGTTTGTATTTGGATGGTGTTAACAGTTTCCTCCAGTCTGCCCTTCCCCTCCACTTCCCAGGGTTTCCTTCCTCCCAGAGGTTCCTGTTCCATGGAAACCCTGTTCTACAAGGAAGGAGATGGGCACCCAGGAAAGTGGAGACGGGTGCAAACAGAGGAAGCAAACTATAGGCTGCGGGGAGGCAAAGAAGATATTCATTGACACTGGAAAGCAGCTGTTTTATGAATCATCAAGAGGAAGACTTGCTCACTTGCCCCTCAGCATGTCAGCCCTTGGGAGAGCTCGCTGCCACAGAACTGAGGCCTAGGCCGCAATTTCTAACAGGACCCCAAAATTGACCGGGCACATATTTTCAAAGCTGAAAGAGTTAAAAGTGGTTTAAAAAAAAGGTATTGTATTTCCAAGGGGTGCACATTTTCCTGGGCTTCTCTTACATTATGGGATTTTGCCACACCCACCCACCCTAATTTATATTGTTAGCCGCTTTGAATATCTCCATTGGAGTGGGAAAGAAAGTGGGATAGAAATGTTCTGTTTTAAATAAACTGGTTGTCTCACAATGGGGCGACTGCCAATCTTTCTCTGAGGCGTGGAGCGTTGCCAGAGTCGGAAGTGGGGCAGTGGCCTAGCAGGACTGAAAAGATCTGCTGATCTCATACGGCATTTCTTCTTCGGTGACATAACTAACAAGATAATAATTAAAGACAGTTGCTTTAAGATGCCTCCAGATAATCACCACCAAGATCTAAGAATCTGTGCCCTAAGCTCAATTCATAAGATCAGAAATAATACATTTCTTTCCGGTATATAGGGAAATCACCAAGTCGTACCATGGCTGCAAACGCGCACGCACAAACACAAATGCACACTGCTGTATCCAAGGTTGGACTACCTCAGGGTACCTAGAAATATGATCTTAAGCCATGTCCAGGGCTAATTCTGGGAAGTCCCAAATAAACATTTTAAGATTAGCACTCTTTTCCTGGCCATCATTGTTTCAGCAGGGACCATAGCCCATTGGCAAAGCACACAATGCAGATGTTCCCAGGTTCAATTCTTGGCACCTCTGGTTAAAAGAATCAGGTAGGAGGTGATGGAGAAGACTACTGTTTGAGACACTGGGTAGCTGATGCTATAGTCAGAGGAGACAATATTAGGCTAGATCAGGGGTCAGCACACGTTTTCAGCAGGGGGCCGGTCCACTGTCCCTCTGACCTTGTGGGGGGCCGGACTATATTTGGGGGGGGGAATGAACGAATTCCTATGCCCCACAAATAACCCAGAGATGCATTTTAAATAAAAGCACACATTCCACTCATGTAAAAATGCCAGGCAGACCCCACAAATAACCGAGAGATGCATTTTAAATAAAAGGAAACATTCTACTCATGTAAAAACATGCTGATTCCCGGACCGTCCGCGGGCCGGATTGAGAAGGCAGTTGGGCTGCATCTGGCCCCCGGGCCTTAGTTTGCCTACCCGTGGGCTAGATAATGGACTAAATAGACCGACATCTTCCTATGTTTCTGACTGTAGGTCCTTGCATCCCAGATTCCCTTCCTGTGGATTCTAATATTCAGCGTCATGCAACTCTTTGAACTGCCATGTGGGGGTCACTAGAGAGTTCCAATGAGGGATTGCAACACCATAACAGAAGTTGAGTTTATGTTCTTACCCTAACCCTACCCCCCCCACCTTTTATAAGGTGTTCACACAGGTTGTGATTGGGCACATGCTTTGCAGTCCAATATGGGGCGCAGGTGGCTTGCTGAGGCAAAACTGAGAAACCATCCACTCTTGCCTTTTGACACAGCTCCAGGAAGTTCTCCAGTTACCTTCCGAACAGGTTTGGGACTTGGAGGGTGCTTTCAGGATGAACTTGGAAGGGTTACTTTCTTCTCCATCCTGTTTCTTCAGGAGTGCACTCTAGCAGTCCCTGTGAACTTCCCTGCTTCCCAGACAGCGGTGTTTATGCAGCTGTGCCAACTGCTCTGTTACGTAGTGCTTAGAGCCAGGCAGGGACCATAACACAGCATCTTTTTTCCCTTTTCTTTTTTGGGGTCTGAATTCTACAGATTTGACCTCGTTTAGTTAGGGGCTTGCTTTTCTCCAGAGCTCTTTACAATAAGATTTAACTAGAGTAACCTCCATGAACCTAAAACACAGAGATCTGTTGGCGGAGGGGGGAGAAAATACTTTGAATTGTAGATTACCTAGGAAAACAGCCCAGGAGATCTTACCACCCCCTCCCCACTCCCCTTTTTAACTTGCCTCAACTCCACTTCCTCCTCAGAGGTTGAGACTCTTATTGGGCCTTCTGCCATTTATTCTTTATTTGTCGTGATCTGAGGGGCGGGTGTCTATTAATTCTCACTTTTCACGAGCATGAGATTTGTTGGAAATAGACTATTAAAACATGTCTCAATTCTTCAAAGTCTTTATAAAGTTTTTAGGTGTGCATCCTTAAGACTTTTACAAGGCTATGCCTGAAAATATTGAGTGAATGTGACTCACTTGTTTGTAAAAGGTGCATTTTAAAAAATAAATTATTTTTATTTCTAAGTTTCAGATGTTTACAAATTGATACATGCTTTTCCATTTCACTTTTGACTTCCCCACTGCCCGTCCATGGTTTGCCCCATATTTTCTAACATTGCATCATATCATGTTTGTTAAATGCGTGTATTGCACAGGTACACTCGTGCAAGTTGCCTGCTCTAAACATCCCATAAGATGCACATCACGTCGTATCTTGCGATGGGCTTTCATGAGAAGCTGCTAAGGGAGTCTATCTGGGCTGAAGAGCAGAATATAAATAGAAGTAATCAGGGAGCTGTGGTTGACTGTCGCTCCCTGTTCAAATACATATTGGGTGACAAACCTGGGTTTGCTTCTCATGTGTCAAATGCGTGAAACAGTCTTGAATCACGGTGGCCTGTATAAAGGTACCAAGATTTTCCTGTGTAAAGAGACCTTTTTGCCAGGTTGGATGGGGTTGAAAAAAGGTCTCTGTAAGAAATTCCACCTCCTTCTCCCTCTCTCCCTCAGTTCTTTGATCCTCCTCTGTCTCTAGCTTGTCACCCCTCATTTACCACAAAACATTCACCACATTTTCCATGTTGGTTGCAATTTATTTTTCAGTCACCAGCTGCTTTCCCAATCTCATTCTCTCTTGCACACAACCATGTTCTCTCCTCGCTCCTCCCATGCTGCCACCCTGCTGCTCCCAACTTTTTTAAAAAAAATATTATTATTATTGTTGCAATCATCATCGCCATTATTATTTTGCAATAAATTAGGAAGCGTAATCAATATTTGGAGAAGCCCAGTGAGATTTGTTCTGTTTGCATAAGCTGATGGAGTGGATGTTTCTCTGATATTTCAGTGTGTCAAAGGGCTTTATGGGGCAAATTGATTGATGAGCAAGACAGGCTAAGATTACACCGGGTGGTGGCAGCACTTACAGGGGAAGACTTTTGGAGGCCCAGCAATGGCGAGTGGGGGGGGGGCGTGGAGGAGTTCTTAGCCTGTCTTGCAAAGCTACTTGGGTGCTAATTTGCAACCGTTGGCTTCTCCATTCCTTATTACGGCACCTGCTAAACTGTTTACAAAGGCAGCTGCCAGATTGCTGGTTTCGCCACAGGCCTTTTCACACTTTTAGGGCCAAAACTTTAGAGATTGTTTCAATAAAATATAACGTTATCATGGAAATGAACCTCTTTCTCTTACGCTGTTGTTCCTTTACCCCCACCCTCAGATGAACAGCCGTTAATTGTGTGTGTGTGTGTGTGTGTGTGTGTGTGTGTGTGTGCTCGCTTATGTGCAATTTAGAATGTAATCTTCCCACCGTTTTATTTGCAGCAATATATCTCTGGATTAGATCACTGGTCTTAACAGTAAATTGAGCTAGTGGCACCTTCATTTAGTTCTTCTTCTTCTTCTTCCTTCTCCTCTTCCTCCCCCCCCCCCATCTCTCTGACACACATACACACGCAGGACTTGTGTGATGTGGGTGTGGGGGGGCAGACTTGTGAGCATCTATAATAGAAATAGAAACCTGGCTCGCATCTTCATGAGTCAGCACAATATAGCATTAGGTTTTGACTTGGGAAAAGTTGCATTCAAATGTGTATGCAAACCTTAAAAACACACACAGACACATACATCTTGAGGATAGCACACTGCTCTGAAGTGAAACCAGTTGCATCCCTAAATCTAAGCAAGATTTAGCTAACACTGAGCCCTCCCAGCCAGCGTTGTTGGCCTCCAAACTCCCATTAGCCCTAGCAGCTTGACCAATGGGAGACGGTATAATAAAGGAGGATGGAGAATTTGATGGGGTCTTCCTCCTCGTACAGAATCTAAATACCTGTTTCCCAACCAGTTGGATGAACTTCTGTGCTGTCTTGAGTTGGCTCTGTTCACCTGGCACAGAATTTATATAGTGCACTATGACTGATTGCACATTCCCTCATTTTATTTTTTTGAAAACGGCTTTGATTATGCACTTTCCTTCCAAGGCTGCATGCGGTTGCATCAGAGAGAGAGGCAACTCAAGAGGCTGCAGTGTCGCAGTTCATTTCTTTGCCCGGACCACTAAAATTAGGGTGAGATGTGCGGGGGTGGTGGTGGGGAATAACCACTGTGACCTTGCACAGCTCCCATTCACTTCAGTGGGGTGTGTGCAGGAGAACTTTCCCATGGATTTTATCCCAGTTTATTATCAAGCAGCTTTATTACACCTTTTTTATTCCTCAAAATGCTCTGCAATTCCTTTCTCACTCTGACTACTTAATGTGCTGCGATTGTAACAGGTACATGTTATAGCCTTACACTGTGTACCTGCTAAAGCCACAATATTTGGAGCACATTAATGTTTCTCCCCTTTTTTAATTAAAAAAAAACCATGCATGCCACAAAACAGGAGCTAGAGCCTCTGAGGATGCTTGGGCAATGTATGCCAAGTTTGAGAAAGACGTTCTACATTTCAGACATTTCCATTTTAGCTGAAGTTCTTTCCTGTTGAAACGGCCCCTAACTGTAAAGTAACCAAGCAAGACAGTGACTTGCCCAAGACTACGCAAAAATGCTAGAATTTGAACCAGGATCTCTCCCAGCCACCGTGCTGGCCCTCTGTAAAAATGACCCAAATTCCTGCAAACTCAGTTGAATTTTGAGCAAGCTGGCTTTGCCTTCTTCCACCATCGCCAGATAAAATGGTTATGTTACGTTATCTGCTGTAGCTCAGCTCGTTCTAAGCGAAGCCAAGAGACGTCAGGCGTTGGAATTGCAGAAGTTTTGAAAGAAGGCCTGTGTTGCATGCATCAAACCTTTACCCAAATAGCAACCTCCCATGTGAGCCAGCTAAGCATCTTGCTGCTGGCTTAAGACTTGCATCCATGATGAAATGCTATGAAAAGCTGAAAGAGCTCTGCGTGCAGTTGCTGTCCTGCCCCAGCCTCCTGTATGAGCTTGCACAATGTTCTCTCCCTATCCCAAGTTTGCCACCTCTTCCCCACTCTTTGCTGCCCATCCATTCCCCACCCCACAACAGAATTACTCATCCAGGGAACATTGTGTTTGGGAGGGAGGAACCTGCTCTAGGGATTGCTACACTGGCCTGCAGTCGAGTCTTTCCTGGCTGCCTGGATGTCCACAGAGATGCAGGAGAAGCCATAGCAGCAGTTGGAGTGGAGGCTTCCATACACTGAGGTTCCTGCTAGCGTCTGTTTTTGGTTCCAGTCTTTACAGTGCGCTGTGAGCGAGGACAGATGGTTAGACGTCATACCTATTGCTTAATGAAATGGGAAGTTGCTGGTGAGATGGGGTGGTGGAAGAGCTTGCATTCTCGTGTAGCCTGGGGGAGGCAGATCTTTGGTGCACCTGGGACTCCAAAGACGAGGTAGAGAGGGGTATAGGACCTGGTTTACCTCGATAGCCTTTGAAAGAGGCTGCTTCATTGTTTGGCTTGCCAACCTTTGTTGCCAACCTGGGCTTGCCAACCTGGCAGAGCTGCTGTCAGCACCTGAGTAATAGGCAGAAATCCAGGAGCAGGGTTTTTCCTTTTCTTCCACCCAATGCTGTGCTTCCCTGCAGGGAAAAGGCCCAGGTGCTGGATTTTCAGCCTCTCGTCTGTCTAGTAGAGGCACAATAACTCCCACCTTAGCCCCATCCTCCCAAAAGCTGACAACACTGTTTGGTGCTCCTGCTGCTTGAGGATTTTTTGGTGCTCGTCAAAGCACATTGATTTCCTCACTGGGAAAAATGTGTGGGCATCCGGATAGAGAGAGCTAGTGCCCCAAACCTCATGCCCCACGATTCTCCGTAATTGCAGGCTTCCACATCCGACTGACTCAGGAATAGAACGGAGTGCTCTTCTTGCCCAGGACTGAAATAAGAGAATAGTATTTGCTTTGGGGCACATGCCATCTAAGCAATTGATCCGCAACCTGCAAAGATGCATAGCAGGTGACTTTCCACAGCACCATTTCATCTCTGTGACACCTGCTAAGTTCCTAATTGCTAGCTGTTTAAAAGCACAGGAGCCCTGCTGGAGAAAATGGTGGCAACCGTAACTCCTGTCTTTGCAGAAGTGGTGCTGACTCCTACAGGGAAGGATTCCAGACCAGTGTGCATTTATTCTGAGTACCTGTGAGCTCTATTGTGCTAATGTGGACCCTTATATTTGACATCCTAAGAAACTTGCAGCGGAATCCTATGTATGAGCACCTGAGAACAAGGTTCTCTGTATTCAGTGTTTTCTGTGTGACTTACAAATTGCAATCACACCTATATTTTCTTAAAACCAACTCAGCAAGTCTTGTAATTGCTGAGGATTGCTAGTGGGTCATGTCTGATGTAAATTGCAGAAACCAAAGGAAACTGCTTGACTTGGATTTCAGCACTCTGTCCCTTTTCCAGAAAGTTACTGTTCATAATTTTCCTGATCCTGCTGATCACCTGTTGCCAGTCCCCTCCACCACCTTTCTTCTTTTTCTCACCCTGGTTTTTGTTGCAACACAAATTACCAGGTTCTTTGAAAAGATGAACCTTGGAAGCAGAAACAGCCATCCAATTAAGTTAGCATATTCAGATTGACGCCGCGGATTGCGGAATTTGTCTGTCCTTAATGTAGAACTTTGAATGAAGCCCAAATGCTATCTAAAAGGACCAGGGGACATCAAAGGGGAGAAGAGAGAAAGCCACGGTATTTTAAGGGGGGGGGCCGACCACAATGCTTACACACACACACACACACACACACACACACACACACACACACACACCAGTTCTGCTCTGTTTTAAAAGACTGGAAACCCCTGATGTTACAGAAGGAGCTGCTGGGTCTGCCTCAGCATGCCGCACTTTTGAGCTTAAGGCAGACTTTGCATCCCTTGATGTGGTCAGGAGGAATTTTGAAATGTACACATCGCAGTTCCACACCAACCTGTGGACAGTCTGAAAAGACCCAGTGAGAGCTTATATCCAATTACAGTTAATAACCTGTAATTCAGGCCAGTTTGAGGCTATTTTTCTCCTATGTTTGCCACTGCCGGCTATTAAGGCTGGGCGTTGATTATGGGCCTCATTCAGACGCCCTCTCTGATGAGATGTGCAGGCTGGGGAGGTGGGGACCAGGCGTTTCAGAGCAGAGAAAAGCCCCAAGCGGGAGAAGGAACGCAGATACAATTGGGCAGTGCATGTGTTTATATTGTATTCAGGTGCCGTCTCGCTCCGCCATGTGTACACGCAGAGGTTCTAGTGGGAACTGTCTGAATTGGGAGGGCAGGACGGTGCTCAGGGAATCTTTATGGTTGGTTGGCTTTGGAAGAGAAGCGGCTTTTCACATGCCCTTGAACGCAGAGGGCTGGCTGCGCTATCTAGAACCGGGCACAGCGCAGCTGGCTGTGCTTCTGTCACAGAGAGCCTGGGCATCCTGGCAACGAGCTATGCATAATGTAATTTATTTTTTTTAAGATGGGTTGCTAACAAGAAGGCCAGAGCTGTGGCTCTATGCTCTCACTGCTGTACATGGCTGTTTGGGACAGGAGCTCCCAAATACTTTGCTGTACAGTAGAAAGTCAACCAATCTATTTTTATCTTTCTTTGGGATCTGCCTATTAGTTCCGGCTGGTAGCCTGGAAGTGATCCACCTTGTACCCTATTGTCACTAGCACTGACAAGTGTGTTACTAGTCTGAACCTGGCAACTTTCCACAAAGCCGTTAGCAATCTACCTCTGGGCCATTTTGGGATATTTTTTGTCTCCATATGTAGAATTCAGAGATGAGGGTTCAGATGTCTCAGCATTCCCACTTACTTGATCATGTGGGCAGTTTAACTGTCTTTCTTTGGCACCTGCTATGACTCTTCCAATGTTTCATTATTATTATTTTAAACAGAGTTTTGTTGTTATTTAGGTGAGCGTTTTGCTTTTTGGGTTTTTTTGGTCTGTATTCTATTTGTTTGGGGGTATGTATGTATTAAGTGTCCTGCCTATTTCAAGGGAGTTATGAGCATTTTCAGATCTTCTTCTGTGAAATGGATATTTCATGGTCCCTGCAACCGTTTCTTGATTTCCAAAAGTGCTCCTAGGCCCTAAAAGTTTGGGAACTCCCTACTGTAAGGACTTACCAAAGGAGCAGTTACGTTGTGTGTTATTGTAATTTAATACTCTGGCCCCAGCAAACTGGAGTAACCACCCCAAACTGTTAAAAGTCAAGACATCAGGTCCTTAAAATTACAAGTGACTAAAAACTGTCAGATTTTTAAAAGGTGACGATTACTTATTTCCCTTTTTTATTTGAATTTTAATCATTTGGGGCACATGCAGCAGTTCTCATTTTTAGACAGTTATATGTAAGAGTTAAAATATTCTTTTTTTAAAAAAGTGGAAGTTTAAGTTCTCAGATTTCCTCAGTGAGTTCTCCTCATCTCAAGAAAACTGCCTTATGGGTAAGACTAACAACCAGACAAAATTTTACTAGCTGAACTCCCATGTTCTTATCAGATGTATACATAATGGCTTAGACTTTTTCTATGATTCAGGCAATATTTTTTTCATGTGTGTGTGTTTCTTATAGCTTCGCATAATGTCTATACAGATTCCACATATGCTCAGCGACACTGACTCCTTCAGGTTGTTTTAAAGCGTACACACACCCCCAAAGCTTGTTGCATTCACAAAGAAAAATGAAATATATTTTAAATAAGCTCAGAGCCACTCAACCCGAAGGGCCATAATTTTTGAAAACAAAAGCCAACAACCATACGTACAGACCACGTGATATTACTGTGTGGAAAATGGTATTTGGGCTGTGCAGCACATTGGATATCGTGCTGGCTTCTGGGTTTGTGTGGTGGTGCTGGTAGTTGTTGTTTTCACACTTTCCCCCAGATCCTTCTTGATTCAAGGATGGGCGCAAACCCAGACCTTTCCCATTCCCAGAATTTTCGCAAATCCAAAGAATTGAGCAACGGAAGCCCTGGAGCCAAGTTTTTGCCTCCCTCGCCCTCACTGGCACAAACCCTTAACAGCTAGTCCCTGACTCATGCATGTTGTGGTTTGCCTTCGCGGCCAAGGAGCTTGTTTCAAGAGAAACAAGCTCCTGATTGGGCTGAGCATAGGAATGGGCCTAGCAGTCCCCGGGCTGCCTTGCCTCTGCTATTGACTCATTAAAGTTCCCTTGGGCAAGGTCCCCTCCCTTGTTCCAGCCCTTCCCTCCCTTTGCTTCTCCAAAGAGATGAAGAGGAGATGAATTTCTACGTGCAAAAAGCTGAGAAACTCCACACGGAATGCACTTACTGCAGTTGCAGACCCTCCAAGGGTCCCTATTTTCCAGGGGTAGTCCCAGATTCACAGAAGCCATCCCAGTTTCTAATTTGATCCCGCTTTTCCTTAGGATGTCCCCATTTTCATCCGAGAAATGTTGGAAGGTATGGAGCTATTCGACCCCCCAAAGCCATCGGAAGGCAGCCCTGTATAGGGAAGTTTTTAAATGTTTAATGTTTGATTATGTTTTCATATCTGTCGGAAGCTGCCCAGAGCGGCTGGGGCAGCCCAGTCAGATGGGCAGCGTATAAATAGCAGAATTATTATTATTAAATAGGATGTCCCTGTTTTCATTGGAGAAATTTCGGGAGAGTATGCAGTTGGTGGTTTGGTAGCCAGTGGGGGTGGGTCAGATTCCCATCAGCCACATTGTTGGGTTTTTTATTTTTTAAAAAAAGGCTAGCAAGGTTATGTCTTCCTGCTTCACAGTGCCTTACACATATTGAGGGCAGTGCGTTGAGAACCCTTGAATGCACCAAAGGCGAATTTATGATACTTATCTGGTTGTGCATGACATGCCCTCTCTGCGTTTCTTGGTTGGCGCTTCTTCAGTGCTCAGCATTACATTTCTGTTGTTTCGCACCATGCATTTGAATGCAGCCTCCCCCTCCGCCTTACATTCTGCACGCTGGTGTGATTATGGTTGACTGTGCTGGCTTTGCATTCATGGGCATGCTTTTGGGTAGGTAGCGTTTGTTTGCTGTGAAGATTACACAGCAGGAAATATGTGTGTTTGCATCACTTCTTCGAGACAGGAAATGTGCGCTGAATAATTTGTGAAGCACTTAATTTGAGCTGGGTTATATAAAGGCTTGGCCCCGTAATCAAATTTCCACGCCGGGGCTTAGAATTAAATTGTGAGATAATCGTTTAACTGAACATGTGCAGAGTGCCTGTGATATATAAAGAAAATTAGCATGTGTCTGGGGTTAATGGAAAATATTTGCATCGCTCAGAGCGTATAGCTTCCGGTCAGAATTGAAGCTCAGCACCTCCTCTCTGGGAAGTACTACATTTGTGTAGCTATGAGGAGAGGTTGGTATTAGCGTTCTTCCTCTGAGTTTGGATCTACTAGGCATGAATCTGCTTCTCGAAGTTCTGTGTGACTTCTTTTTTTAAAGTTGGAATGTGTCTGGCTTCAGCTCTTGGTGTGTGCTAAGATGGCGGCTGTTCCGTTTGCGATGGAGCCCAGAGCTGGAGGTTATTTTCAAGGCAGTCCTAGCTGCTGAACCTTTTCCCAGCAGAGCTGGTTTGGGCCAGGCCTCTCCCACAGAACTTGGCCTCCTTTTCCAGCCACTGAAACCTGACTGGGAGCTGCACAGATGTTTGTCTGAGTATTTCCCGCACAGCCCCCAGAGGCTGGGGCTGGGTGAGGCCCTCCCCAGCGCAGCTCTTCTGGGGAAGTCAAGCTTGAGCCCAGTGACCTGTGTCCTGGGCTCAGCTACAACTTTCCAACCACCAGAATAGCCTGTTCCCTTTTCTGTAATGGCTCCTGAACCTGAAACAGGAGTGGGAAAACCCCCGCTCAGCTGCTTGAGTTCACTCACTTGAGTTAATCATGAAACAACACACAAGGTAGCTTAGTTGGCTAGAGCGTGGTGCTGATAATGGCAAGGTTGCAGGGTCAATCCCTGAATGGGACAGCTGCATATTCCTGCGTTGAAGGGGGTTGGACTAGATGATCCACGGGGTCCCTTCCAACTCTGATTCTATAGGGAAAAAGAGTTGGGCTTCCTCACTTCTGGCCATATTGTCCTTGTTTCCACTCCTCAGATTTGTTCTGTTCAGACACCTCAGTCCACTGGGCACCCAGCCGCCCCCTCTCTCACACACCCCCGAAACCCCTTTTGCTTCTGCCTCACTTGTAGGCTTCCCCCATATTGCCATTTCATGCCCAAGTCAGGGCCTGTCTGCTTTGTATAACCTCATATAGTTCTGTCACGTCTCTCAGGATCAATCTGTAGTTTCAGTGCCTGTTGTATTTCAGCCCGGCTGAAGTGGTTATTGAAATCTAGCTGGACAATTATAGTTCTTAGCATTTATATAGCGCTTTTGACTGTGGAAGGCTCTCGGGAAGCTGCCATTTTTCATCTGTGTGTTTCGGTCTTCATTGCATTCTGAGCCTCCAACTTTGGCAAAGAAAGTACATAGGGGCACCATTTTCCCCTCAAGTTAAATATATCAACCAACTATCCCTCCCTCCCTCCTGGTGTTTGATTAGGTGAGAGACATATGAGTTGCGTTTGATTTGTGTATCTATATCCATAGATATATATCTAGCTGCATGTGCACGAGTGCATTTGCAGCACAAAAATGTAGTTTTTTCTCGATCTGGAATCCATTATGCAGCCATCTCCAACATGTTGCTTCCAAACGAGATTGATTCCAGATCCTGCCATCCACAAAGGTGGGTGTGGTTACTTGATACAATTTTGAAAACCCTCCCCTTGATTAGGTTAGCTATTCTTTTCCCTCCCTGCATGTGCCCCAGGTGAATGAAGAAGGAAGGGGTGATTGCAATCTTTAGTATACACAACAGCATCACTGGCTACATCCATTTTCATCTGTTTTCAAATGGACACAATGCAGGGAAATGCAGAATCAATGTGCAATGAGCTATTATTTTCAGAATGAAAGCAGTTTCTCAAATAGCGCTTTTCAGGGGCAAAAAAATATGCAATAGATCTTGATTGTGTGTAGACTGTAAAAACAAAACAAAAACCAGGTATTCACTTCCCATTGATTCAAGTATAAAGTATTGTGCGTATGTATCCTATGTATTTGTGTGTGCATATAAGTATATGTTGTGTACTGTGAAGTATATCTTTATGGATGAACTGCTGCTTTGTCTGAAATAATCAATCACATTTATCCACGGAGGGCATAAATGCTCAGTTTTTAATGTCGGCTTCTGCTAGAATGGTTGTTCTGTAACTCAAAAGCTGGGACCAGTGAAAGATCTACATTATCTACCATTTTCTACCATTTCTACATTATCTACCATTTTCATTTGGCAGTACCTTTGCCAAGTGTTGTTAAAAGGAAAGTGAACAAGGAGTTGTCAGCTCAAACTATGAGAGTGTGAGCCCAACTCTCTTGGGGCGGGAGGGGTAGGAGTTTGTTGCTGGTTCAATTATTCTAGGTTCTAGAATAAATTCCAGCAAACCTTCCCCCCCCCCCGCCCCTCGAACTCACAAACTTATTGAGTGTGTGAGCCACAGATGTCTGAGATTCTAGCATGGCTAGGCTGGGGTGGTGGCGGGTAGGTGGGTGGGGAGAGAGATGTCCCACCACTGCTTTTAAACTCTAAAATTGCTTTACAATTCAGAACAATGAGGAAGCTGCACATCGAATCAAGGAGACCCACAGAAAACAGGAGATGTGGGCTGGCTGAGTCACAGAAGGCTTGTCAGGTAGAGAAATGAGAGGCTAAGACGGATGGGTTTGGAGCTGTGCATTGCCGTGCAGCAACAGGGCAGGCATGAATGGGTGCTGTTTGCCTCAACAATGGCAATCAAGGCAGCTGCCTTTGTAAGCCAGGGCAGCTCTACAGAGAATGTGTGTGTCATGCGCTGTTTGAATTGATGCTTCCAGGGCTGATAGAGTTGCCTCAGTAACATGGGGTAAGTGGGGACAACCTGGGCTTATCCCATTCCCCGGTTTCCGCCCCATTCACTTAATGATCTGGCCGCAGCGGTGGGGTCCCTTCCCTGAAGCCCAAATAAAGCTGCCAAACGAGAGTTTCAAAATAAAAAAACACCATGAAGCAATGATGTCTTGAAATATGGACTTAAAATGTGGTTGGAGGTTATTTTGGGCAGTAGAGGGGACGTTTGGGATGATCTGGAGAAAGGGGCATTGCCTCGAAGAACGAGGGGCAGCTGCAGTATCCAGCAGCTCTCAGTGGCCAGTTAGATAACTTCATCCAAGCCTCAGTGCAAATTAGCCTCTTCCCTTTCGCGCACACTGCAGAAGCTGAGCTGTTTGGAGAGGAGAGAGTTTGGAGCTCAGAGCCCAGGACATCCCAAATATCACACACACTCTCGCAGAAAAGTCATGCAAGCCTCCCACTCTCAGCTAGCCTGTCGTCGTCTCTCACCAACTTCCATGCTCTTTTTCACGCTGGAAATAAGATGGCAGACGGGCTGTGGATGGACTGAGGGGCACCAGCCAAGGCATGTGCGGGGCAAGGAGTGCATGGCTTTGGGGCAGAAAGGGGCGTTGCGGATTCATGCCATGGGAAGACTAGGAGCCCTGGGCTTCTCTTGCGGGTGGGGGGCGCCTAGTGACACCTGGAAGGTTTTAAGTGGGAAATAACAGCCACCTTTTGGGTCAGAGTTGAAGGGCATTAGTGTAGCTATGAATGATGGGAAAGGAGCCCAGCCCCGAGGGAGCAGCAACTGATAGCTCAGACTGAGTACTGTAAAGCCTTGGAATAAGGGATGCTGTAGCCCTGGCTCGGTATCCTATTAGTGTCCAGTCTGGAGCTGATTGCTTTGTTTAAATATGATTCACTGGTGGCTCCACTGATTCACATCAGGAGATCCTTAGGTGCGGCTAGCAGAATGTATCCATTACAAAGCAGCTGAACGGGCTTGGCACCGGCCTTGATGAGCCCTTCAGTCAGACTTTTCAGAACATTATTATCTAGCTCCAAGGAAAACCTCCCTCCTTTGGCCTAGCTTACAGAGCAGGGCTTGTTGCCTCAAACACCTTGTATTTAGGGGGAGGCGGTGTTGCTCCCTTGGCACAAGTGAAATTAAGCACACCACTGCTTCCAAACAATGCCTCCCCTAGCTGGCACGTTTTTCCACTGGGCTGGCCACAGCTTGGCCAGAGGACAGGTGCTGTTCTTGCTTCCTTTCTGCTGGCTGTACACTTTTTTTCGTGCACTTTTCTTGAGTCGTAATGTCTAGAATCTGCAGGATCACAAAACCTTGCAACAGTTTGTCCCTGCCCTGGACCAGAAACCACCAACATACCTCTTTGTGAACTCGAATTCCCTAAGGTAATTGGATTGGGCACCTTCTTCCAGCCCTTGAAAGTTGAAATCAGGCATCCGTGTTGGAGTTCCTGATCCTTCCAAATGAAGACTGGACTTCCTCATCCACAGTTGCCCAGAGTACCACATGCACTACTTTTCAGCAGCGCATCATCTGCCCCTGTTGTGTGTTGTGAGGCCCGCCCTGGAGATTGGCACAACAGTTAAGGAAATCCCTATTCAGAAAAGGAGATGAAGAGAGTGGCTGCTTGTCCCACAGTTTTGGGGTTCTGAAAGTTGGCTTTCGGCTAAGCTGTTGTTGATTGCTGTTTTATATGAACTTTTTTTTTTGTCCTGGTCTGCTTCTGCATGCAAAGTGCCTGTGTTTGACCAGGACCTGTGCTTTGCTCTTATTTTAGTGTCAGGGCTCAGCTCTGGCATACGGGAAGCAAATGTGAGAGTGAGTCCAGTGGGTGGTTTGGGAACAATAGGTACTGCAACATCCTGAAGCAAATGAGTAAACCTGATTTGTAGTCTGGATGAGACACCACTGGAAGCCTCATTTAGGGCACACATAAATAAATTATAAGAACATCAGAAAAGCCTTGCAAGATCAGACCAGAGGCCCACCTAGTCAGCCCACAGTGGCTCGCAAGCAGGTTTTGTGTGCAATAGCACTTTCCCCATCTTGTTTTCCCCATGCTGCTTCTGGCAATAGAGACAGAACATAGCAATTGTGGCTAGTAGCCTCTGACAGACTTAACCCTCCATGAATTTGTCTAATCCTCTTGTGAAGCTCCAAGCTGGTAACCATCACATACAGTAAATAACTAAAGGAAGGAATGAGTGCCACTGAATTTGTGCAAAATGGTTTTTCCTCTTCATTTAAAAAAAAGAGAAAACAACCAATAGCCATAGATCTGTGGTTGGAGTTGCAAACAAGCTGAAAGACTCAAGACTTCTTCCTTTAGAAACCTGACACTTTCCCCTTCCTTGTCTCCTTACTCTGACATCATGAATGAATTTATGGTAATTCTTGCCCAGTGGTGAAAGGGGGAAAGTCCCCCCCCCAGTGTTGTTTTTAAGGTGGAAATTCCTGTTTCCTGCAACTCATTTGAAGGGTTGGGGAACCAACATAGCCTGGTTTTTTCCACAGACAGTGGTGGATGGCGTTCCTCCTGGTCATAATGGTTTGCTTGCTAAGATATTTGGATTCTGCTTCTATGAGGATTTTATAAGGATTCAGATTATTATTTTTCCTGGTTTCCAGTGGCCAGAGAGAAGTAAAATCCCCTGTAGAGCTCTGGTTTACTGACTAAAACCACAAAGAGTTTGAATCAATGGAAAAACATGGGAAGCAGTTGCTTTCTCAGCCTTTGTTGTGTTACTCAATGAATATTCCTTTCCTAGACCTGCTTTTGCCTCCTGCATCCACATCTTGTAATGATGTAAAGCAAACTGAATTTCAAGAATTTAGTGGGATTGGACCTGGAATTCCCTTTTATACAGGCAGACATTCAGTCAACAACGGCTTTGAGGAGACGGATGCTGTGCTTCTTAAAGAATTGAATTACAAAAGCAGGGTAGGGTGGGAGTTGGGGGCAACTGAGCCTTAGTGGGCCCAGCAAACAAGATCCACCCCACCTTCCTTGAAACTTCTATGCTGAAAAAAGCAACCTGATCTGCAGAAATCATCTGGCGTTATCACTTGCTAATCCCTGCAGATCCCTAAGATGTTGCTAAAGGCACAGGTGCAGAGCCCAGTAAAATAGTTGGAAACCCTTCTTCCCCAGCCATGTTGCCACCAGACCCCAAGAGAGCCTTTTGAAATTCAATTTGAAAGGCAAATTTATCAGAGCAACTATCTGCAGCAAGCCCACAGCTCTTACGCACATTTAACTTGTGCTCATTCAGCTTGGCAATTATACTGGGGGAGGAGGTGGAGAGAGAAAGGGGCAACCGTCTGGGGGAAAAAGACTTTGGCAATCCCACCCGCCATTGAACCCAATGTGTTTTCAACTTACACAAGTTTTAGGTGCGGATCCCCAGAACATAAACCCTGTATAAGTTGCGGGTTTACTGTATGCACCAACAAGCTGTGAATTGCTGGTCATGTGAATTAATACAGCGGGGGGAAAAGGGGACAGCACCAAAACTACAGGTGAGGAAAGGAAGGAGGTGGAGACTCAAAATGATTTGATATCAAAAAAACCCAATAGGTTTAGGATGATTCTTTTTTCATGTATGGAATAATATATCTTGTCTGTGTCCATCCTTAGGGTCATTCCGTCCCAGAAGCGAACATCTCCATTCAGTTATGTGTTTTCCCCCTTTCCTTTCCTCTCAATTATTGTATTTTTGGCTCGAAATGACTGGGAGGAGGGAGTTGCCCAGAGATGCGTTTCCAGTTCATGGGATCCAGGGGCTCCAAGCGGAGCGCGAGAGGTTTGGCTAAGGATTTGGCTGTTTGAGGAGTGGGTGGGAAACTGGAGAGGAGCTGATCAGCTGCAGAGTCAGGGGAGCAGACACTGCCAGCAGCTTGTGACTCACAGGCTGGGAAACGCTGGCAGGCGTGAGAGAGCTGAGGCGGGGGGCTCCGTTCTCAGGGAGACGCAAGCCAAGGCGCCGCACCACGGCTTCTCAGATAGGCTCGGCCTAGAAACAGGAACCGCCTCCCTCCCCATGCCAGGACCAAGTGCTCCTCTCCTCCGTTCCTATTTATCCGGTCTCCTTGGCAGCTCGGCCTGAGAGGGCAACTCTTTTGCCCTGAAACGGCTTCAGAGTCCGTGGGGGCTTGGATACACGGCGGGGGTGGGGAAGTTTTATTTTCTGCAATGCATCCTGGGTTTGTCTTAGGCCTGGTAGTACTGCCCATACTCCACACACAGCTGTGGAAAAGCGGGATGGGAGAGGACAGGGAGAAGTACCGTAGCAACCACAGCTGCCGGAAATGGCACCGATTCAGCGGGATGGGGAACCGTGGGACGCAGAATGCTGTGTGGTCTGAGGCTGTGCTGCCAAATGGGTGGAGGTGCTAGGAATGCATGGCCACCGGCTTCCTGATTTGAAATTGTAGCTGCAGATAAGGTTGCTTGTTGAAGCGGGGAGCTGTAGAGCACAACACTCCAGAGCCAGGCTAATGGTGGCGCGGGCCTTGCTTTTTAATTGTCAGCTGTTTATTATACAGTGGTACCTCGGGTTAAGGGACATGGGTGGCGCTGTGGGTTAAACCACAGAGCCTAGGACTTGCTGATCAGAAGGTCGGCGGTTTGAATCCCCGCAACGGGGTGAGCTCCTGTTGCTCGGTCCCTGCTCCTGCCAACCTAGCAGTTCGAAAGCACGTCAAAGTGCAAGTAGATAAATAGGTACCGCTCCAGCGGGAAGGTAAACGGCATTTCCGTGCGCTGCTCTGGTTCTCCAGAAGTGGCCTAGTCATGCTGGCCACATGACCTGGAAGCTGTACGCCGGCTCCCTTGGCCAATAAAGTGAGATGAGCGCCGCAACCCCAGAGTCGGCCACGACTGGACCTAATGGTCAGGGGTCCCTTTACCTTTACCTTTTACCTCAGGTTAAGTACTTAATTCATTCCGGAGGTCCGTTCTTAACCTGAAACTGTTCTTAACCTGAAGCACCACTTTAGCTAATGAGGCCTCCTGCTGCTGCCGCGCTACCGGAGCATGATTTATGTTCTCATCCTGAAGCAAAGTTCTTAACCCAAGGTACTATTTCTGTGTTAGCGGAGTCTGTAACCTGAAGCGTATGTAACCCGAGGTACCACTGTAATGCTAGGTGTGTGACGGGACAGGGGGGGGGGGAATTTGGCCAGGAGCTTCTACAAGCAGGCTAGTTGTACGCCGATCAGCAGTTTTGCCTGTAGCCCATGTAAAGTGGGTTTGGGCATGTGCACATGTGCTCATTGGCCCCAACCACTCTTCTGAGTTCCAAGATTGAGAGAGGTAATTAAACCTGGTACTGATTTCTTGATTTATGGATTGTTCTAGCGGTACTTCTGTGCTAGCTGTTCACTCTGGAATAACCACATCTTGTTCACTTGCTTTTACAGAGAATCTATATTATAATGTCACCAAATCATTGCCCTCGTGTTGTCTGCCGCTTTCAGACTCTAGAAAAATAATAATCACATTTTGGGGAAAGAGCACTCGCTTAAGGTGTAGATTGTGTTAGCAATACGTTTCCTGTTTTTTGTTTGTAAAAAGTGTGGTTTTAATGTGTGTTTGTTATTTAAATATTTATAATATGCACTTCCTTGTGTCAAGGTGGTTGGTAACATACAAAATGCAATAAAACCAGACTATGAATGCCCATAAAACATAAATACAGTGGTACCTTGGGCTACATACGCTTCAGGTTACAGACTCCGCTAACGCAGAAATAGTACCTTGGGTTAAGAACTTTGCTTCAGGATGAGAACAGAAATTGTGATCCGGCGGCGGCGCAGCAGCAGGGAGGCCCCATTAGCTAAAGTGGTGCTTCAGGTTAAGAACAGTTTCAGGTTAAGAACGGACCTCCGGAACGAATTAAGTACTTAACCCGAGGCACCACTGTATAAAGACATCAGTAAGTACTGGTTAGCTAAGAAGTGACACTCATGTTTTAAGGGCCAGCCTAAATAGTATAGTTTTCAGGAGACATCTGAAAGGCAGGGATAGTTCCTGCCAAACGTCTACTGGCAGACAAAGGTCTCTTTGGCCTCTACTGATAGAGGTGGATCAGAGAGAACCCTAGATGCCGTACATGATTCTTCCAACCCTATCCAGAACAGGCAACTAACCTATCTCACAGACCTGGGAACCACCTGCCCCCAAGGCCATTTGACAGTGATATCAGGCAGGTGAACCTATTGCCATGCACCTTCATTGGCACACCCTCACTATTACCTTTCCTGTCAGATTAAATACTGTAACTGGTTTTAAACATAAGACAAAATCATGTGTTCAGAATCTTCCCTTCTCCACCTGCATCGCTGTGTCACACCTTCTAGGATGCATACACACAGGAAAAACTATGCTGCCTCCAGAAGTCTAGAAAATCAATTGCAATTCTGATTGTTAAGTTACTGCAGGATGACAATAGGAGCTACCAGCCAAACTAGAGAGACAAACTGGGCACGCCCCTATGATGCCAAATTTCCTTTCTGAACTGGTTTGATGAACTCTTGCATTCCCAGGGGGGAGCCCTCAGATCTCCACTGGGTATCTCAGACAAATATACAAAGATGTTGGTGGGAAGAAATGACGGGCATTAAAATTAAGATAAGAAAGTAGTATCCTGATCAGCCCTCAGTCATCTAATGTTATTTAATGCTCAGCATAGCAATAGTAAGGCACAAAATGGGAGATCAGCGTTTTAATTCAGCTAGGATAGCCCTTTAGTGGTGATTCCAAGGACTGGGGTGAGGATCTGTTTTTGCTTACACAATCACTGGCGTACTGTGATGCTCCAGCATGGAATTGCGGGGGGCGGGGACACAAGTGAGCTGCGTTTCCTCTTCTGGGGTTCCTTTATGACATTTGAGGCTGAGCCTGAATATTAGGGAGATATGTAACTCCTGCTAGAAAGAGAAGTGCTTCTCGCTAGTATTTCATTTCCCATCCTCCTTCCTGCCCGAACTCTTGTGTCTTCCCACGTTCTGGGCAATTATATACCGTATTTTTTGCTCTATAAGACTCACTTTTCCCTCCTAAAAAGTAAGGGGAAATGTGTGTGCGTCTTATGGAGCAAATGCAGGCTGCGCAGCTATCCCAGAAGCCAGAACAGCAAGGGGGGTTGCTGCTTTCACTGCGCAGCGATGCCTCTTGCTGTTCTGGCTTCTGAGATTCAGAATATTTTTTTTCTTGTTTTCCTCCTCCAAAAACTAGGTGCGCCTTGTGGTCTGGTGCGTCTTATAGAGCAAAAAATACGGTATCTGCTGACCTTACAAAGCCCTCTCTACTTACTGACTGCATCACCCAGCTGAGCCCTCTAAAAAAACCCACACAACGCCACCTGGAAGAAATACGAGTTCAATAGTACAGCTTTTAGATATTTGGGGTGCGGTGCGGGGTGTTGGTATGCACAAAACAACAACAAACAGCTCTGCCGCTCCCATTCTTTTCCAATACGGTATTTTAAAATTAGGTGTCACTTAATTCTTTTTGTCAAACTCAACAGGAGTTTAGGGATGTTATGGGGTTTGGGCATCCCTTAAGGAAGGAAGTCTGTGGCCCTGTTGGGCAGTTCTGGATCAGGTCTGAGACTCAGAAACTCCCCAGGGATCTCCTTAGTGCTCATAGGTTTGTGCTTAGCCTAAGGGAGAGCCTAAAGTGATAGGCTTTTAAAGCTCCATACTGGGCTGGCTCTCTCACGCCGCCACCGCCTACTCTGATCTGACCTAGTCTCTTCACAATGTCATGTCCAGAAAGGGACTTCCCTAGCTAGTGATCAGGCTCCCACCCCCACCCCAGCTGTGGGGAGAACTGCCTTGGCCCTGCCCTTGTAACCACTTCCCCACACTCATCGCTGAGGCATCCCAGTGGGATTAGCCAGGGAGCGTGGGCTGGCTTAAAGAGAGGAGTACTTCCTGCTTTTTGGCTGGATGCCTCACCAGGCACTCGCCCACGTCAAATACCTAGGGGTAATGACTAAAAGGTCTAGGACCGTTGCCCATAGATAGAGCACAGCACTATTTGCAGGCCTGGCCGGGTGAGCTGCCATCTTTTCTGGTAAGCTTTCCCCTTCACCTTAAGCAACTGTTTCACAGGCAGAAATTTGGTGGTGATGAATTTTCCCATGATGAATTTGAAACCCTGCCAGAAAACACACACACACACACACACACACACACAGAGAGAGAGAGAGAGAGAGAGAGAGAGAGAGATTTTAGTATCTGTAGAGCTGGATAAGCCATTGCAGTGAGTGCCTTGGAAGCGAGAAAAGCAAAGTAGGGGAACAAGCTTACAAACTTTCTGCATTGAGGAGTTTTCCATTGTTAGCTCAAGTCTTTTGCCCTAGCAGGGCCTGGAGCAGTAGCCACCCCTGAAAAAGCCAACCACCTTCAAGAGGTGCTGTTACACCTGTATAGCTGTCCTGCCATCTCACGGGCAGATACAGCCATGATCAGTAAATACAAGGAGTCCCAAGTGTCAGCCATGGATTAATAGTATTTCCTAAATAAACTGTTCTAGAGTCAGTTTTGGCAAGAAATCACAGGCTGGCCTGTGCAGTAACACTGTGCATTGTCTAGGTAAGCGAGTAATGTAATGCAGGTTTACATGAAATCATCTGCTCCCTCCCATGAACTGTGTTCTCTTCACTGAGCAGGCTATTAAATCTCATAGAGCTCCCACGTCACACAGCTCCCATGGGTATGGACTGGTGCACAAGTCGAGCTCCACTACCCTCAGGTGCTTAGCTGATGTGACAATAGCTGCATTTAAGGTTTGCTGCACTGGGGAAGTGGGTTCGGGATGTGTCTCCACAGGTATTTCAAAATGAGACGGGGTCCTCTTTCCAGTGGTTTGGAGGCCCAGTTGCAAGGAACTTGATTGCCAGAGACTCATTGACTCAAAATGTAGGAGGACTGCGTTGTTTCACAGGAACTGTGAGCATGTTTGCACTCTATACAGTAAGCAATTTTTGAATACTTCTTTCTGGAGAACTTGAATCCATCCGGTTCATTTCCCTATGGTTAATTCTCCCTTCCTGGAGTCATTCTGGACATGGAAATGGAGGTGCTCAATATGTTGCATCTGGGTTGTTTTCCTTTGCTCGTTCTGCAGGGCTGGTACATTTGCGTAGAAGCTGCTAGTGTTGAGCTGACGTATGAGTGCTGACAAGGTCACAGGCTTGTATATTAAAGGGTTCTGTATATGTGCCAGCTACTACCCAGGTTTCAAGGCCTAGTGACACATTTACCCACAGTCATTTGTTTCCTGATAAGCTTGTAGATTCACAACTATTAGTCGCAATGGATGCTCCCAGTCTTTCCTTGCTTGTATGCATCTAGGTACCATGCTCAGGAGATGCATCCAGTTTATGATTCTCAGAAGTCTTCGATGGGGATTCACATTAATACCAACTCCTTCCTTGGAGTAGACAGCAGGCAGATGATATTTGCCCACCAAAGCTTGCCAGATTGAGTGGGAAACTGTGTTTTTGCATCCAGGCACTGCGTGTAAAAGCACGTAGGTGGGCTGGAAGTGTTTTCTTTCCTCCTCAAGCCCGGTTCCAGGGACAAACATTTCAATGAACTAGGATTTTTATTCGATTATGATGAGCTAGGTCTTTAAGCAAAAATATGTATGGTGCTATTGCATAAATGTTGCTTTCAGATTAGTGCTTAGGTATTTTATTTGCAAAGTAGCGCACTGTACCATGAGCCTATGAGAAATCGAGAACTCAATAATTGCTACTGTAGAAAGTTTGCTGATCTTCATGCTGTCCATCCATATGCCGACACTCTTTCTTTTTCCTCCCTCTCCCTTCTCTCTTTTTTTGTGTGTGTGCATCTAGCAGGAAGTGGGTTGATGGGAAACTCACCTGCCTCGTCTTTTATGGGCAGCTTCCTCAGCAGCAGCTTGGGTTCAGCAGCACCGCCACATCCCACAGGCCCGGCGTCATCCCCATCAGAACCGGCCTTCCGCGGCCCCCACTCCAGCACTTCCCAGATTTGGTTCTCACACTCCCATGAAGGTAAAGGGGTTTGATGGAATTACTCAACGCTGCCTTGGTGGAATATCCAGAAGCACATGGAAGAGGGGAGCGGTGCTTCTCAATTCCTATAAATCTCTCAGTTCTGCCTGTATTCTATATGTGCACAAATTAAAAGTTCAAATAATAAAGCCAAGAGAGCTGGAATTCTGTGCTGCGACTGCTCACATTCTGCTAACAGAATAAATTATGAAAACCAATACGTATATATAAATTTCCTTAATTCATATATTAGCCCTGTCTCTCTATGTATATGGTATCTTCAAAAATGCAAGTTTTGTGATGGCAGAACAAGATGAATTGGTACAATGGCATACGTGGGAAGTGCGAAAGGAGGGAAAGGTAGGCTTGCAGCATATGGGTCTTTTGGGATTGTGGAGACTTGCATTTGCTGCCCAACCATCCATATTGTCACAACCACAAGGACTAGTAACATGACTTTGAAATAAAAAGAAAAGAAGACGACCAGTATTTTTGTACCAGGCATCCATAGAATATTTTGTGCATGTCAAATTGCAGAAGATACATGACCTTGTTTAGGGAGATCCCAGCATTTGTGAAAGAGAATGGGCCTCATTAATATTGACTCGAGTTTAATTCCGTATCATTGCATGCCCCATTCTTAGGAAGGAGGGGGAATAAAGTGTCAGAAAGGAACATTCTAGCCCAGGGACCAGGCCTATCTGTTTGAGAGCCGGTGTGGTGTAGTGGTTAAGAGCGGTAGACTCGTAATCTGGTGAACCGGGTTCGCATCTCCGCTCCTCCACATGCAGCTGCTGGGTGACCTTGGGCCAGTCACACCTCTCTGAAGTCTCTCAGCCCCACTCACCTCACAGAGTGTTTGTTGTGGGGGAGGAAGGGAAAGGAGAATGTTAGCCACTTTGAGACTCCTTCGGGTAGTGATAAAGCAGGATATCAAATCCAAACTCCTCCTCCTCCTCTTTGTCTTCTTCTTTTTCTTCTTCTTCTTCTTCTTCTTCTTCTTCTTCTTCTTCTTCTTCTTCTTCTTCTTCTTCTTCTTCTTCCTCCTCCTCCTCCTCTTCCTCTTCCTCTTCCTCTTCCTCTTCTTCTTCCTCCTACTCACCATTGCTTGAAACTCTTGCTGCCTAGTTGTAACTCCCTAAATGAGAGTTGGGGAACCTGCCACCCCCTCAAGATGTTGCTGGACTCCAGCTCCCTTCATCCCCAGCCAACATGGTCATTGGTCAGGGATGATGGGAGCTACATTGAAACTACATCTGGTGGTCCAAAGGTCCCTCATCCCTTGTTTAAACTGTCCTGTCATGGAAGCCCAGAGGTGGGGCCTTCCCCTTGTATATATGCTGGCAGGGTGTTGGAGAGGAAGAGGGATAAGTAAGCAGGAGGGAACAATGGGGTTGTTTGCATTTTCTCCTCACTTGTGAGCTAACATTTTCCTTCTTTTTAGCTGCAGGAATTCCCCTAAGATTTCCCAACTGGCCCCCTACTCCCTTCCGGTTTTTTTTGTTTTAATTGAAAAAAGGAGGAGGAACTTGGAAAATACTTTTAGAATGAACTTGCTGCAGTGGGGTTCCCAGCTTTGCTGCCCCTCACTCCCACCAAACCACCCCTTATCCTGGCCCCCAAATTCCCAGCCAATGCTCCCAGTCTCCCTCTCCAGTTATTCTGTCCTTCCATCCTTAGCTTGTGGGTGCAAGAAAGAAAAAAAATGTCCCGTTTTTGTGTTTCGTGTGTGACCCACAGCCCTCCCCTGGGGGGGGGAGAGAACTAGTCTCCCCCGTTCCCCAGCCGTCTCTGCTCCCAAACCACAGGTCTTCCTTGAACCCCCTCCCTCCCTGCCTTGGTCCCATTCCTGGCCGCCCCAGCCGTGCTGCGATGATGCTTGTCCCAACTCTAGCTACCCTAATTCTTCGCAGTGTGCTTTCTTCGCTTCTCCCTCTGTGTCTCCTGTGGTGACTCGCTCTCGCTGAGCCCTTCCCCCAACATCCTCCCCTCCGTGCGAGATGCAGAAAGTTCAAGTGTGAGCGGCAAGGTGCTGCTGGCACGGTGCCCTGGCAGCCAGCCCGACTGCTAGTTTGAACGGCTGCCAGCTGGCTTCCGGCATGCTGGGGCTGCTGGGAGGGGGGGTGGGTCGGGGTGCAGGCAATGCTCTCGGCATCATGCTGACGGGCGGCCTGTCCGGGGGGGTGGTGGATGGGGGTGGGGCAGCGGGGCTGAAAGTGCTGGTGTGTGGCTGACTGGGGAGATTAACTTGGGCAGACAGACAGAGAGAGAGAGAGAGGAATAAAGAGAGTTGGCTGCCTCTTCCTCCTAGAGAGGAGTCTAACAGACAATGGCGACGCTCAGACAAGGGTGCAGGTTAGGGTGGGAGCCTTTGGTGGCTTGGCCTGACACGCTGCACGTAGTGATTGCCACCGCTCAGATCCTAGCCCTGGGAAGCTGTGAGTCACCAGCGAAAGGAGCGTGGAAAAACTTTTCCTTGGGACTCTGCTGTGTACAGTGTCTGAGGAGATGTCTGTTGGGATTATTTGGGCTAGCTCTCATTATTATTAGTCATCTCTATAAATTGCAGGAATATATATATATATATATATATATATATATATATATATATATATACACACACACGTATATGTGCTCTTAGTAATGCAAAGTCTTTTCCATTCTAATTTTCAGGAGGACAACCACATACCTATTAATATAGTTCAACATACTAAATAAAAAGAAAGAAAGAAAGTGAAATACTGTCTAGCTCAGTGAGTCCCAAAACTCTGGTCACTGGCAGTTTTTGAACTACAATTCCCATCATCCCTAACCACCAGCCCTGCTAGCTCGGGGTGATGGGAGTTGTAGTCCGGAAACAGCTGGAGACCGAAGTTTGGGAAAAGCTGGTCTAGCTGAATGCACGCATCTTATTCCCCCCCCCCATTAATAAAGTACATGGCACTTTACTTTTTAAGTGGTACTTTTAGTTTTCTTCCCTCAGAGCAAACAAAAACTTTGTTCTTGTGTTCGCCAGTTTATTCCTACCAATATTAAACACCCATCTTTTTGGCCAATCCTTCAAATTGGTTTCCTTACTCTGAATTGTAGCAAGAGGCAGTTTCAGTTTCTGAAGTGCTTATAGTAGCAAGCATTCCTGTATTCTCCCCCAAATCTCTAGTTTGGTTTTAGTTTTCCCTTTTTTTAAAAAAAATGCACATTGCTGTTCCATCTCACAATATTAGTGAGATGTGTCACCCCTGATTCCTCTCATTTTACTAAGGAGGGAGCTGAGGTTAAGTTGTACAGAGTTGAGGTATTTATCTAAAGTCACTGCAGATGAAGTCTCTGGAGGAGCCAGGAACTGGGCCCACGTCCCCCTGAGCGTTAACATCCAAAACCCAGAGCTAGCGTTCGTCAAGGCTGCAACAGGCAGTTCACCTTGGTGCCCATCAAAACGCTTGGCTCTCCCCTGCCTTCCCTCCCAAGTAAAATCCTTAGCTGCAGCATTTGACACCTTGACCCAGACACAGACTGGCAGGAAGCCAGGAGGATACAATCCTAGTAAAGGTTGTAAAGTCAGTGACCGTGTTTATTTCATGCCTCTCTGGTAACTGCTGCACAGGAATGGATTCAGGTGCATATGGTAGCTCCAGGTTCTTTAAGATCTGGGCTATTCAAGTTAATATTTGAAGACGTTTCTAGCCTGCAGAGAGACCCCATCAGTGTGGGCCTGAGAGCATGTATTTTCAATCCCTTCAGCGGCTCCGCATTTGCCCCAGACGGCATATTCACTTATTCATTGCCTGACCCCACCGGCACATTTCCTCCTCTACCAATCCCATTTATCCATTCTCTCTATCGATTCTCAAAGCATTATTATTATTATTATTATTATTATTATTATTATTATTATTATTATTATTATTAATTTATTGGTAAAGCTGAAACCATGATGTGGAATAAATTATTGCAAATAAACCTAGAGGTGCTTGATTTCCATAATTAGTCACCCTGGTGCAGAACTTGATTTATTTATTCCTACTGTATTTATTTAAGCACAGGAGCATGCCCCAGCCTTGTGAAGAGGCAAGTGGAGGTTTTTTGCCCCCCCCCCCCAACTGCACATAATTGTGGGACTAATATTCGAGATATCCGTGCTAAATTTTATGAAGAACCCAGTGATTCATCAGGATTTTCTTGTGCTCATGCTATAGGGTGTTTTCATTCCCCCAAACAGCCTTTGTTTCATGGGATCCCCCTTCCCAAAGAGTCCCATGGGAGCTTCTTCTGCCCAGCCTAGCACCAGAGGAGTTTTCTGCTGTGGTACCAACAATTTCGGACTACCTTTCTATTCACCTCTTGCTGTTTGAAAGCCAGATATTTCCCAACACTGAGCACTGGGTGTTTATTTGTACTGCCATAATAAAAATCTGTCTTAACAAATGTTTTGAATATCATTCCCCACCCACCCACCACTGGCAGTCTACTTTTGGCATTTATGGTACATAGAGACAGATCAGACTTAAAGGCCCAAGCCAGGGACTTGACTACATGACCGCTGTGTTGTGAAGCCAGCATTTCATTCCTCGCTGCCTCTTGTTTTAGCTCCAGGTTACCCGAGGTTCTCCGGGAGCTTAGCATCCACTTTTCTTCCCATGAGCCACTTGGATCACCATGGAAACAGCAACGTCCTGTATGGCCAGCACCGTTTCTATGAAAGCCAGAAAGGCAAGTGTTGAGTCATGGTTGGGATTGCAGGGAAACGTGCAGATACGCCCTTCTAAAGGGGTAGAAGAACCACTACAAAGTCCGGCGCCTTATCAAGGGCACAGATTTGGGAGGCAGCTGCACAGAGAGGGAAGGGAATAAGGAGTTGGTTTTTCTGTAACTGAAGGGCATCTGAGGCCAATGCCACCATCCCAGCACAACATCTTTAGTCTCTGCCTTGCAAGTGGCACAATTCCTAAAAGAGAGCTATTGCAGCATGCAAGCAGGAGAGACTAGAACCTTTAGACTTGCTTGGGCAACAAGGCATGGGGGATATTATTATTATTATTATTATTATTATTATTATTATTATTATTATTATTATACCACCCTATACCTGCAGGTCTTAGGACGGTTCACAACATAAAACCACAATATGCAAAATACACAATAAAAATAAAAAGAAGAACCCAATAAAACCTTCTGCTCCCCAACACATTTTAAAAGGGCATTGGATGTCAATCAATATTTATAGGGGAGGAAGAGATGGGGTGTTTGCCTGGGGCATTATTTCTCGAAGGAGATGCTTCCTAACCACTTTCCCTCTTTCTCCAGACAATTTCTACCTGCGGAACCTACCGGCTCAGCCCACCCTACTGTCAGCCAATCACAACTTCCCCAGCATTGCCCGGGCCGCACCAGGGCACCCCATTGGCTCCTGCAGCCGGGACCGGGAGGCAGGCCACGGGCAAAAGTGCCACAAGGACTACGAGCGCTTTGTGCTGTCCAAGGGGGACAAAGGGGCCAAGGGCGAGGGGAAGGACCGGCTGGCCGAGGAGGAGGTGGCGGCCAAGGAGCGGCACAAGCTGGGGATGCCCATGACGCCTGAGGCCAACTGCAAGGAAGGGGCTCCCCAGCGGGGCTCCTGCGACAACCGCCCCAAGCACCTGCCCTCCTGCCTGCTGAGCTCCAAGGTGCTGAACGGCGACTCGGGCAAAGCCGTGCTGCCCAGCTGCGGCGGGGGCATCCTGCCACGCCACGCGGGAGCCCAGAGCCGCTGTGCCAAGGACCTTGGCCACCACGAGCCTCCCCAGTCCTACAGCGAGTGCCTGGAGCGGCGTCAGATGCTGCACCACTCGGTTTCCTACACCGTCCCGTCAAGCCTGCCCACCGGGCCCCCGGCCTTGAGCACGACCACGGGCAGTTTCCCCTGCCTGCAGCTCCACTCCAGCCCTGACGGGATGTGCCCCCTGCAGGATAAGGCCGGCCGGGAGCTGCGGATCAGCGGAGCCACCTTTGTGCCTTCCGTAGGCCACTTGACTGACAAGAGCCGCTCCTTCCAGGTGCCCTCTGAGCCCTGCGAGGGGAAGGAGCGCCCCCACGACGTGGGCCCCGAGCACCCACCCCCTTACGGGAACCACCCTTTCTCTCACCTCAAGGTGGAGGGCAAAGCCGAGCGGCGGCTGGACTGGCCGCAGAATTCCAACGCGGCCCGCCTCAAAGGCCTGGAGTACCTGAACAGCACGGGCTCCGACGGCCATTTTGGGAGCTTAACCCACCAGCCTAAAGGCGGGCACTTTGAGATGGTGCCCCCTCAGGACTGCGCGCGGCCTAGCCCTCAGGAGACGCTGTGCAAACTCAGCCAGTCCTGCTGCACTTTAGACAAGGCCCCCAAGGAGCCGCCGACGCCCGGCACCCAGAAAGTGGCCCGCATCCGCCACCAGCAGCACTTGCAGACGGAGATGGAGCAGGCCGGGGTCCACGCAGAGTCCAAGCGCAAGTCCATGGAGCTCGGCTCTCTGGGCTACAACGGGCCGCACCTGCCGCCGTGGCCGGTGCAGGGCCAGGGGCCTCCTCCTTTGCCCATGGTGGAGGAGAGGAAAAGCTCCTACCTGGACCCTTTCAGCAGCAGCCTCCAGCAGGCCGCACTCATGACTCAGGGCTCGGTGCTCACCCAGGAAATGCAGGCGCCGCCCGACGACGTGTCGGCCATGAAGAACCTGCTGAAGTACAGCAACCAAGCACTTATCGTGGGGCAGAAAGCTCCTTTCGTGGGACTAGGCAGCCTCAAGGGCAGCTGCGCCCACCAGGACGGGGGCAAGTTCCTGGGCGCCAAGGGCCAGCAGGAGATGGAGCGCCCGGACTGCGCCCGCAGCAGGGAACACGAGCTGGGACATGGGGACGGCGAGGTGCGCCAGCCTCCCGTGGGCATCGCCGTAGCCGTGGCTCGGCAGAAGGATACGCTTAGCCGGCCCGAACCGGCCTACGGCTCCAGCTCCAGTCGGCAGAGCAGGGCTGCCATGGGGCTCAAAGGTAAGATGGGGGGGCAACTGCAACAAAGTCCTTGTTTGGGGGACAGGGCCATTGGCCCCTCCCCAACATCATGCTGTCCCTGATGTCTACAGACCTGCATTGCGGGTGCCTACATGCACTTAATCACTAAACTGGGGCTCCCCAGACTTTTGGTGTTGATGGGCACATTTGCAAACTGTGGTCAGCAATACTCACATGCCCATGTGTGCAACCACAGCCCAGCAAACACTACATACTGTTCTTTGGGTCTCAGTAGAATGCTTCTTTTAAACCTATTTTCAGTGGGGAGGGGGACCCTGTGGGTACACATGCTTCCATAGGCAGCACCTTGGCACCTCCTTCTCCAGGCGGTTGGGGGATCCTGAGCAGTCAGGAATGCACACCCATTCAGTTCCCTGGTCTAGACAACTGCAGTCCCCAGCATGTAGGCCCTACATGGGTCTGGGTCGGTTAACTGGGAGAGATGCAACGCCATTGGCTTCCCACCGTGCGCCATTCCCAGACTTGCCACACACACTCCTATTCCTGATTTGGCTGCTAAGTTCTTGGAATTCATTGTCTAGCCATCTGCGTTTGATTTATCTCAAACACAGGATTTTCTGATAAGCCGTCTAGTGAGATTCCTATCTGTTTAATTTTTACATTCGGTCTATAACGCAGCCGCAACCGGAACTGAAACGTTAGCAGCTACGCTTTTGTTACTAGAAGTCTTTGGTTAAGTTTCGAGGCGTAGGGCAGCAGAGGGACACAATTTGGCACGCCAGATTTTTATTGAAGGAAAACTGATTTTGAAGTCTTTCCGTGGCCTGATTGAAGGCATTTATACAAACTGGGATCCCGTATAGTAGGGTAGCTGCTCTCAATATATGGGTGGCCAGGGGCAGGACTAGGGAGCTGTGCCATGCCGCTCCTTCCACATGCAGAGCCCCTTTAACATAGAAAGGGAAGGGGCTTCAGCCCATAGGCTTCTGCAGGATTTAACTTCCTTCCACAGGGCTTGTAAGACAGAGCTATTCCGCCTGGCTTTCAATTTGAACTTAGCCTGATCTTTTATTCCCCTTCCTTCCCTCCCCCTCCCCTTTTTATGAAGATTACCCGCTCTGGGATCCCACAACTAATTCTCCCCTGGTCTCCTCGTTGGCCCAAATAGGACAAACTTAGCCAGCTAGCCCTGGTGATCATCTAATGTTTATTGGATGGATTTCCCTCCCTAAATTGATTTTTGAATCATGAATGTATTGTTATTCATGTTTTATACTGTATTTTATGCTGTTTTTTGTTGCATCAATTAAGTGTTTTAAATTCGTTGTTAGACGCCCTGAGCCTGGTTTTCTGAACCGGGAAGGGCGGGGTATAAATAAAAAATTGTTATTATAATTATTATTATTTATTAACCAGACCATGGCCTTGCCCTCCCTCCTATCCGAGAACTCTCATTCCAGACTTGCAGCCCCTGGCGCTTGAGCTGCAAGCTCACTTTTATAATTCCATGCCGAGTTCTTAAAGAGGGGCCTGTGCTCCATCCCTTATTCTTTAAGTTCCAACCCCACCCTGGAGTGGGAGATGGAATGCAGAAGTGAGGTGCTCCTGTGACCTTCCTTTCTCCTGCCTCCTGCTCCTTCGCTTCCTGCCCCTGCTCGTGTCGCCAGGAAAAAAGATGCCAGCCCTTGGGGAAGTCCTGCCAGAAGGTGATAGCTAATCTTACCTTTTCCGTTCTTCTTTTCCTGCAAGCTGGTGCGGCACGGCCTGTGCATGTCATTGACCTGGATGCCGAAGAGGAACGGAGCCGGCTGTGTGAGGAGCGCCTGGGGCTTGCTGGGAGAGATCTCTTGATCCAGTAAGGGCGATTTGTGGTGCTTTATGGTTAGGCTGGAGAGGCTTTCAGAAGGCCCACCTGCATCTTGGAAGCACAGTTGTTGCTGGCTGCCTTACATCTGAGGGCAGGAACTATCAACTTTGTATTGATCTCTAAGCCACTCTGGGCTGGCACCAGGCTTGAGTGGGTCCTGTTAGTAGTAGGCCCTTACCTTGCACCAACATAGGCCCCTGTCTAGGTCAAATGTTGCCACTTCCCCTTCAGAGTCCCTGCTGCTGCTGCTGGCACTTTCCTTTACCTCCTCCCAGCAGAGGTCTTTATTGGTAGCGGTGCATATTACACTTCCCGGGAGTGAGAGGCGAGCACTGGCTTGGCGTTCTTCTGTGGCGGCGGCTGCCACATTGCATTTCCCAAAATGCAGTGCCTGCTGCCAAGCGTTGCATCTTGGGAAATAAATCATGGTGGTCTCTCTTCCACAGAACGAAACAGAGCCAGTGCTTGCCTCCTGTAACAAGCAGAACTGTCTGCCACCATCAAATAACGAAACAAGCACCACTCCCAATAAACAGGGAGAAGGCAGTGAGGTGAGTTAGGGAAATTGCAACAGCAAGTATAATACGATCTCAACTCATTTCTGATGTTGGCGGGCACTTCTGAGTCCCTGGGTCTTCAGCAGGTGCCTGACTGCGGCGACCTCTGTCACCGGCCTTGGGTCCCTTTTTGGGGCGAAAAATTGGTTTAAATATGTATGGTATCTACCATCAATTGGTATCAAAGCTGGGGAAGGGAGTGCAGTGGGTTTTGCATACAGTGCTCTTAATGCTGGACCCATGATGAGCCTGTTCATGTGATAGCTGGGCTTCTGGTTACTCCAGGAGCCTGACAGTGCCTGACCTTTAGACCTGGAGGCTACAGAATGACCATTACAGGCAAACCACCACCCCACCCCGGTCATTTGCGTGTATTCAACATGTGCACGACTGCACACGCATTGCACCGAATCTGAAAGGGTCCCGAAAATGTCACAAAAGGGGCAGAACAGGGTGTTTGCGGGCTTTTTCAGATGTATTGCAGAACAGAACTCCCATACAAATTTGGAGAGGGGGGCATTGCCTGTACATTACATGATAGCCCACATTGTGTAGTCCCTTTACAGTCCTGGACGATCCTGACCTGTTGCAGCTGACCTACCTTTGTCCCGTCTGATTTTTGATGTAACAGGGATAACAAGGACCTTGTGGAATTTGCCCGCATCCATCCGTCCAGCAGCTGCCCTGGAGACCTTACACCCCACCTGATGATTGCGGGCAGTTCCTCGTTGCAGGCCAGCCAGTTGGGAGGAGACCCAGCAGCCCATACCCACCCGGCTCATACCCACTGGTTGCCCCGGACCCGCAGCCCTTCTCTTTGGATGGGTGGACACTCATACGGTCAGTATTGCTGGGTGTCAACGTTCTACCTAGAACCCTTGCCTAGGCCATGCTGACAGCAGCTCCTCTCCTTATCTTTGGTCCATTTCTGAACTCACTTCATGCCTGATCTACAGTTTTCTACTCTGTTCTCCTGGCAGTTTCAGTTTCCTTCTGTGCTTTCCTGCTGCCCCCATCCCTTGGCGTTGCTTTTAGTCTCTGGATTGCTATTGTCCCGTTATTTGCGACCCCCTGTCCTGCCTGTTTCCTGCCCGTTTTTTTAACTGGTTATTGCGTAAGCCTCACCGTAACCTTTAGCCCTAATTGCTTTCGAGAGCCTAATGCTTAGTGACATTTAGGACCACTTCATATGCTTAAAAAATTCTTGCTTCAAGAAAGAGTCATCTGTACATGCAGCAAAAACACCTGCGTATACATATGATTTTCTATATGGAATTTTATGCGGGCAAAACTAGATTATTGCCTGTCCTATGACTCAACCTTCAGAGGTATTGCAGACCTGGGAGACTTCCTTCTCGGGGGTCACAGCTGATTGTCAGGTAGAGATAGGTGGAGGGGATTCTCCTAGATCTTGGAAGGCCTGTGTGATACATTGTGATCTTCCTAAGTGGATATTATCTGCGTAGTACATATGTGACCTGCTCTCTGCCTCTTGCAGTGGATTTTGGTTTGTCTGCATATGCACGAGAAGCCGAACGCTTCTTGGCCTACCCTGAGGGAACCGTGAAAAAGCAAAGCCTCACTTGGCTCTGATACGATCTCTTTCCCTAGGGAAGATGTGGCTACTGGGAGGGTGTGTTGAGTGGGCTGGGCTTTCTATGTCAAGTGCATTCTTCTCTCTAGGCATCGGGCACCCTGCTCTTCATCAAAACCTGCCTCCCGGCTTCCCAGCCTCTATGCCCAGTGCCATGCAGCCAGTCTTCCCCCTGTCGCAGGAACCACCTGCTCAACTAGTAATCCTGCCTTCTGAGCCTCCAGCCCATGGGGCGCCCCATACCCTGGGTAAGTAGCAGCCAGGCACTAATTGGCTGGCACATCCCACCACTGCTGCTGGATAGTAGCTGGGATGGGGTACACGGGAGCTGCCCCTCTGATGAGAGGAAATGGGTGTGGCTCTCTAATTCAGGAATCAGGGAGGCACCTCCATACTCTCTGGCTTTGTTTACCTCTCTGATTAATCTCCCTGTCTCTCAGCAGCTGAGGTGATGGATCAGGCATCAATTTGGCCACCCATGTATCCCAGCCGGGGGCCTGGCTCTCACCTGCAGCACACAGGGCAACTCCCTGTCTATTCCCGCTCCCAATTCCTGCGTCAGCAAGAACTCTATGCCCTGCAGCAGCAACAGCAGCAGCAACAGCAGCGTGCAGCACAGGCACTGGAAGTGCAGCGGCACACACACAGCCAGGTAGGCGTGCGAAGTGAGGCCATCATCACGGTAACCCCTCTCGGTACCCATCAGGCTTCTCTTGTTGGGCAGCTAGAAAGGATCTGCTTACTGAGGAAGGAGCCTCCTCCCTCTGGGGGACATGGGTAATCTGAGGTCGGGGGGGGGGACACACCAAGGAATCATCAAATATTCTCTCTGCATGAAAGTCTGGGCCACCCATGCAGCTGCTTTGCAAAAGCTCAGCCCCTACAGTCCAGGCTGACACACATTAACACACACGAAGCAAAATGCATTGCAGAAAGATGACTGCAGCTACAGACGACTCACCCACTAAGTAACCCACCATGCTTCAAGGGAAAAGAAATGTGCACACACACACACAGAGAGAGAGAGAGAGTGTTCTCCAGCCAATCTAATCTGATGAGAAATCCCTCACTGGCTCAAAATACGGTGCTTGGCCAGATTCTGAGTGAGTGTAAGAATTTATCTCCTGAGTCATCTCAAAGAAAGTTCTACTGGCTGCAGAGCTACGGTCGTCAACATCCTGCTTCTTGCTGCATGGTGGTGATAGACGCCAGTATCCTATGTGGAAGAACAGCACTCTTCCTGTGGGTGACGACCGGGGCTTGTGTGTGTGTTGCGATTCTGAGCAAGCACTGCAAAAAGCAAATAATAATTATGTTTGGCCTGAGGATCAACCTTCTCTGAAGCTCAGCTCCCCAAATATAGTTGCAAAGATGTGCTTGGAAAAGTGTGGGATTGATGCCTGGAGACATCTTGGAAACCAGAGGGGTGTGGCTGGATGAAAAACCCCAACAGTCAAGAGGATGGGGTTTCTGCCCCCTGCATAGGTTATTGCCTCCTGCTGCCTCAACCAGCAGAAGATAGATAAAATGATCCCTGTTTCCATAACTTCATCTAGGTTGCAGTATTTTGCTTTTTGCTGTTACGGAATCTGAGTTGCTTTGGCTTGGAATCCTGATTTATTTACAGTGGTGCCCTGCAAGACGAATGCCTCGCAAGACGAAAAACTCGCTAGACGAAAGGGTTTTGCGTTTTTTGAGCTGCTTCGCAAGACGAATTTCCCTATGGGCTTGCTTCGCAAGACGAAAACGTCTTGCAAGTTTGTTTCCTTTTTCTTAACACCGTTAATACAGTTGCGACTTGACTTCGAGGAGCAACTCATAAAACGCGGTGTGGTAGCCTTTTTTGAGGTTTTTGAAGACTTTGGTGATTTTTGAAGCTTTTCCAAAACTTTCCCGACACCGTGCTTCGCAAGACGGAAAATTCGCTAGACAAAAAAACTCGCAGAACGAATTAATTTCGTCTTGCGAGGCACCACTGTACTTGGAAGCACACACAGCTCACATCTGCTAGAGTGGCACAGAGCACTAGAATAGGAAACCCCAAATAACCTTCATCGGAAGTGTATCCAGGTTTTCCTTGAACCCATTGTTCCCGACTGAGAAGGGGACACAATCGAAATAAACGGCTACCGATTCAACCCGAGTATAGGATCAGGACTGGGGTGAGGAACCAGAGCTGGTGGGCTGATAAGGACGTATCAACAGGAAGTGATGTGGAACCAGACGTGTTTAGGATTGCAAAGCACTGGGAACAAATGCAAGTCTTAAGATGCATATACTGACTGTATTGCCGTTGGGTTAATTGCCCTTTTGTGAGGTTGGTTGCGTGGGGTTCAGGCACTCGCTGACCCGTCCATCTCTCTCCCCCTTGTAGCGGAAGCCCGAAGAGCCGCCCCCCGAGCTGGAGATTCCAGGCCCCGAGAAGCCACTCAAACCATCCCACAAAGCTGTTGCCTTAAACGCTCCCCCGAAGGGCCTGTCGCCAGCAGCTGCCTGCTCAGCCAAGCTCTCCCCGTGTTGCCACCCGCCCAAATGCCCTGCCCCCTGCACTTTACCTGTCTGCCCTGCTGTGGTGCCACGCTCGCCTGCTGTCAGTCCGGTGCCCTCGCAGAGCTCCACTGGCCCGGAGGCCGAGGACAAGCAGCCTGAAGGGAGGCCAGCCCAGGACTATCCCAAATCACTGGAACCAGGTAGGGATTCGTGGCAGGCTATGCATGGAAGGGGGCGTCGGGAAGAGACACGGTATATTTGTGCACTGCTTGCACCCAATATCGACCACAGGGCTGGTTACTAGCCCATGGCATGGACTCCTTCTCCCTGTAGTAAGTGTCTTGATCTGTGCCCTGCTAGGCATAGGCATCAGCATGTAGTTCAGAGTGCAGTTATTTTACGCAGGCTTTAGCCAACACATTCAAAGTTGGAAAGGGTGCACTTAAAGGCCCAGGAACCGGATGGGCTTCTAGAACAGGGTTTCTCAAACTTGGGTCTCCAGCTGGTTTTTGTGTGTGTGGTTTTTTTTTTTGGGGGGGGACGACTACAATTCCCATCATCCCTGACCACTGGTCCTGCTACTTAGGGATGATGGGAGTTGTAGTCCAAAAACAGCTGGAGACCCAAGTTTGGGAAACAATCAGTGAAGGATTTTCCACTGTTGAGGATCAGAACCTGATCAGCCCCTCTTGGTCCCTGTTCATGCTTTCCCCCCCTCTCTTCCCCCTTCCTACAGGCACGGTACCACAAAAGTCTGAACGCCATTCTTCCTAGGTAATTTGTAGAAAGTTCAATGCTGCCAGAAAATAAATAAACAGCAAGGGAGTATGTTCCATTAGCATAACTTACTGCAGTCACGGAAGTTGTGAGAATGGACCAGCCTTCTCTTAGGAAGGGTGCAGGATATGAGGTCAGGCTCATCTGAGTTATCTAGATAGATAGATAGATAGATAGATAGATAGATAGATAGATAGATAATTTATTACGGTCGGAGACCAGCTTATAAAACACACTTGGGGGTACAATCCCAGAAGGAAAACAAACATTTAAAACAATGTACAACAATAAATTTAAAATTTATAAATGCAATAAGCGTACAGACACTTAAAACTTTAAGATAAGCTACCGCAGAGAGATGACCCAGAGTCACCCATGGAACCGAGTTTGGGGTTTTTCTTAACAAACTAGTTTGGTCGGAGGATGGTCTGCGCCTACAGATCTGTACACAGAATCTGGTGACCATCCGGGTCATCTTATGATCTTTGCCTAACAGGAAAAGGTCAAATTTTTGCTTTTCCGGGAGGTCAGTGAGCCTCACCGGCAGGGGATCAATGGTCTCACTACGTGCCTCTTCATAAAAGGGACATCTAAAGAACAAGAGCTCTGGGCTTCCTATCTCCCCCAATGAACAGGCGCCAAGTCTCTGAGCATATGGGATTTTTTTAAAGGATCCTTCCAGGACCGGCGAGGGCAGAGCTGAGCTTCGAGTTATCTTGAGTTTTGGTTTGGAGAGTCCCAAGCTGACCCTGTGCCCCCTGCTCTTGTGTGTGTGCCATAGCTTATCTTGGTGCTCTTTCCTTGTTCTTTCTTCCTCTAGATCTTCCCCCTGGTTACTCCTACCCTGTGGCTGGCCTGGGCTATGCATCACCTTTACCCCTGGACCCAGCTGATCCTGACACTATGCAAACGGTTTCCACGGCAGCTGAGCCCGAACAGTCGCGCACCTTCCCACCGGAGCAGGAGCCACAATGCGAGTCGGAAGCTCACCCATCCAGCGGGGCTGGGGACCCCAAAGTGGATTCCTCCCACCCTCACCCTCCCCACCTCCTTGTGCACCCCCAGAGGCCGAGCTCCACAGAACTGGCCAAGGAGACGCCGTGTTGCCCCCTGCTGGTCGGGGACAGCCCAGATGGCTTGGACTCTGCCCCGAAGGAATGCCAGGAGGAGCCTAGGCCGGAAGCTGCTGTGCCAGGGCCTTCGCCGGAGGTGATGGCTGTGGAGGACAGCCCAGCCGCAGCACTGGAAGATGAATGCCAGGAAGACGAGAGCGATGCCAGCTCGCCAGATGACCTGTCGACGCATGCTGAGGTGCAGGTGGCCCCGTGCGGCCTGGACGCCCTCATTGCTGCCAGCATTGATCTGGGCGAGCTCCCAGCCTTGGAATCTCCACCTCCTGCAGATTCCCTTCCCCTGCCCTCGCCATGCAGCTCAGGGATTCCTGGCATTGCCCTGCTCAGTGAGCTGGCAGAACTGGAACTCCGTCGCCAGCAGTGCGATACTGCCGCCCATGGTAAGGAACGCAGGGGCTATCTTTCCTCTCCCCCTCCCTCTCGTCACTGTTTTGTCCCTTCCCTGTCACGGAGGCCAGTGACCAGCAAGCAAGCAAGGGGACTGGGAAGAGGAATCTGTCTTTGTCTGGGTGACTTGCCCACTCATTTTGTTCATGGTAGCTAAGCGCTGCTTACTTCTTTGGTTCAGGAGGGCAGCCTGCCAAGAGTCAGAGACGGGGCTAAATTTCCATTGTCGTTAGAGGAATGAGAAACTTCTTTCCTGTACGCCAGGGATGGGGAACCAGTGGCCCTGCAGATGTTGCCGGACTCCCATCACTCCTGACCATTGGCCTTCTTGGCTGGAGCTGATGGGAACGAGTCTGTCAACATCTGGAGGGTCAGTTCCCCGCCCTATCCTTGCTATGCACAGCCCTGCCTCCTGCCTGGACAGCAAGGAGTTGACCGCCACTCCTCTGCGTGTTGTAGGAGCTTGGGATGCGAAGGAAGGATGACAGCCCACTGGAGACTGAAAGGTTGTTCATGATGGGAACATTATCTTGGGACTGGAACCAGAAGTTCTGGAATTTTTCCCCAGACCTTGGTTCTTGTCAAGTTTGTGCCTTTGAGACTGTAGAATTTGCATCCGTGCCAGGGCCTGCTCCCTTGATATCTTCCATTAGCTCTCCAGTGTTGGCACTGAACGATTAAGCAGCCGAAGGGCAAATGCACATCACTCTCATGTGCGATCTCCCATTGAACTGCTCAAACAGCCTGTCCACAACTGTAGCCTTTCAGCGTTCTCCACTAGCTTGCCAGCAGGGCCCCCATTATTTGCCCCACATTGCTTCCGCACCAGGCATACTGCTGGTTAAGAGAGTTGCTCTGCTTCTTCCTGCCTTATACCCCTCCGTGAGAGCCATGCTGGAAGCTACCTGCTGCTCACCTCCCCATCCTCACAGGAATATTTGTTTAATCAATATACAGTATAGATAAGATTCCTCTAAATCAGGGTTTCCCAAACTTGGGTCTCCAGCATAGAAGGCAACTTTCCCCTTTTTTAAAGGAAAATTCCCTTATTCTGAATAGGACTCCTCGCAAGAAAAGGGAAAAGTTGACAGCTATGGTCTCCAGCTGTTGTTGGACTACAACTCCCATCATCCCTGTCTAGCAGAACCAGTGGTCAGGGATGATGGGAATTGTAGTTCAAAAACAACAACCAAAAAACCGAGCTGAAGGCCCAAGTTTGGGAAACCCTGCTCTAGATAGAAAACCTCTAAGCAGTTTACAAAGTAAAAGCCACAAAACCACAAAGCTAAAAATAACAAACAAACCATACTGCGGCTATCAGAATAAAAATGTAGAGTCAAAATACGAAGCCATGTAATCAAACCATTGTGACAGTCAGTATCTAGTGAACTAAAAGATGGCACCTGGTTGAAATGGGTGCAGAACAGAACTGCAGGATCCACTTTGATCAGGAGCTTCTGCCTCCCCAGTACTAACCCCACCACTTCCTTCACATAGATAAGTGATGCTGTCCCTAAGAACCCTGCAGGGCTCTTCCTAACAGCCCTGTAGGCCTTTATATGTACAAGTTAAAGGATCCCCTCCTGACCTTAAGACCCTCCTCGGGTTTGCAGAACAGTATCTGCACTCGCTCAGATCACCAGTAGAACTGTACCCTATTTTTGGTCCCTCGTAGGCCATGATATCCTTATGCAGTGCCTTTGGAGTTACGTGATCTGCCACCCAGGCAGGAAACTTGGACGGCTCTGGGGATCTGGAAGTTGAGAACCATGGCGAAAACCCCAGAGTTTGAGCAGCAGTTGCCTTCCTAGGCTTCTGCTCTAGGTGCACTCTTTTATGAAGTACGGACTCTGCATGTCGGGCCTTGAAGCATCCTGGTGCCTAGCTAGGGAAAACGGTGTCTTTCATAATTGCCGCCGTAAAGAAGAGCTAATCGTTAGGGGTTGCTTATTCCTGGACTGTGGGGAATGGAGTGATTTCCCCCCCTAGAGGCATGGAGTCTGGAGTCCTGCCAAACTGGGGAGTGAAGTCAGGGGTCAGGCAGCACATTGGGGGCTTGCCTAGCCAGCGCTAGGAGTAGCTCAACCTTTGATTTGAGCTCTCGGAAGAGGATATTAACCCCTTGTGAGTCTGGGAGGCAAGAGCCTTTGAGGCAGCTACTCTGTCGCATACAGAAAACAATTTAGGGAGGCTCGTCATCTAGTTTGGACCTTGAATTTGGGCAGTGTAGAGACTTGGGATAGGCCTGTTGTGATTATTATTATAAGGGTCCTTTAAAAATAGGAAAATACCTGTCTTATTCAACTGCATTAACCAGTGAACACCTTTCAGTGAGAAAGAGTTGCCTCCATATCACTTAGATGCTTCCTGTTTCAGAATCTCATCGCTCTTGAGAACTTTCTAGTGCTCTTGTTTGGCGGGGTGTTGTTTTATATATATATATATATATATTCAGTAGAATGAAAATAGTGAAAGTCTTGCTTTTTTTAGTCTCTACCACCTTTCCGCTGCCGTTTTCAGCCTCCCGTTTTCCCACCTCCCCAGACGAGGGGGTCTGCACCAGCCCACATATGCAGATGGTTATCACCCCCTGTGGCTAAGCAAAGTCTGCGCTTTTCATCTCTACGGCAAACGGTTACTGCTCACACACCGGAACCGTTCTTTGCCCACAGTGGAACGGAAACCACATACAAGGACTCCCCTGCATGCCTCCTCGCACATGTGTGCAGGCGCATTCGCAGGCAGACATCCTTGTACACAAGCACAAAGCAAATTGATGTACAGCAAAAACCTTAGCTGCAACTCTCCGTCCCCGCCCCCTCCTCCATCTGCTCATCATCTCCAGGGACTTTAAAAATTTGTAGTTTGGAACTACGTTACCCTTCCGATCAATCCCCTCTGGGCAAGGTTCTTCCCAAAAGCCTCCTCGCAAGTTTGATGCTATCTCAAGAGGCCCCTCTCCTTCCCCCAAGTTCAGACGGTGCTGGCTCCTGGCTGCTGCCCCCTCGGCTCAAATTGCCCCCCCCCCAGAAGTATGTGGCATCCCAATAACTTCCCCTCTGCCTGGATGAATGTGTGGTATGTGCCTGAGATAAACACGACCGTGTGCCTGATGTCTTTGAGTAGCAGGGTATGGAGAGCAGAGCAGGCAGAAGCAAGGCAACCTTTCCAGAGTGAGCATTGTGCCAGACTAACCTCCCCCCCCAAAAAAAAACTCTTACCAGTGGGTGTGTCCGAGAAAGGAACAGAGCCACAGTTCGCTCGGAAAAATAGGAAGACATGGCCAGTAGTAACAACAAGCCGGCACCCAGTCGCTACCCAAGGTTGCTTTGGGGGCATAGAGAAGGGACAATGGTTTCAGGGTGGTGTGCCCCTTTTATGTGCCCGGAAACACCCAGTAGAATCATAGAGTTGCCGAGTTGGGAGGTCATGACCCAATGGTCATGCAGTTCAAAGTAGGGATCTCAGCTAAAGCATCCATGACAAATGGCTGTCCAACCTCTGCTTACAAACCTCTCCAAGGAAGGAGAGTCCACAACCTGCTGGGGGACCCAAAGACCCAAGATCCAAAGACCAAGGTGTATGATATCTTAATGTATGTCTCTTTCCCCTGTGGATGAGAATGGTTTTTCCACCACAGTAACCTTCCCCCCTTTCCACAGTGCTGGATGAAGACCTGGCAGCGTTCAATCTGCAAAGCCTGGCCACTCTCGCTGCCGCCTGGGCCCTGGTCGAGGCAACTGGCCTGGAGAGCAGCCCCCCTGACCTCCTTGACCTGGCAGAAGCTGCTGTGCCCTGCGTGGACCTGCGCCCTCGCATGCGGGCCTCCCGCCGCAAATACATCTGGACCCCTAAGACCAAGCCTGTAAGTATCCTGTGTACCCAGGGCATTTAAAATAGGGGACAGAGAGGATGTGCTTGTTCGTTGATTGCAATCATTTGTGCCCTGCCGTTCGTTTCCTTCCAAGGAAGCTAACAGGTGATGTCAATAAATTAAAAAGCATAAGAAGAGCCTGCTAGAACAGGCCAGTAGCCCACCTATTCTAGCACCTTGTTCTCATAGCAGCCAGTGGGATGCCTATGGGAAGCCTGAAAGCAGAACGCCAGAGCGGTGGCACACTCTCCACTTGTGACCCCCTGCCTCTGACAGCAGAAGGAGAATAATCAATGTTCCTTCCAGGTGTCCATCATTCCATCCTGGCAGAGTTCTGGCCCTGACTAGAACAAGTCAGAAGTCTGGTGTTTCTCTGAACCACACATGCCCTGTTCCTTTTAAATCTGCAGAACTCCTAGCCACTTTATCTGATGAGATCCCCCTCTTCTGCTGCTGAAACCTGTCAGCTGAGATAGGGAACAGCTGGGCCTGTGCTTTTAAAATCCCTGACAATGCAATATTGGTTGTTCCCCACCTTTTTGGCGGTCGGGCCCTTATTTCTTTCCCTGAAAGCATTCAGCCAAAACCTGACACTGATTGGGGTAGACCACCCAAAGGTCAGCTTTTCCAGGCAGCTGGCCATCCCTACCCCTTCTTCACCTCTGGAAGTTCTTGGGCCTGCTACTCGAAGGGAAAAGAGAAGGTTAGGAATGAATGGACGACTTGCACAGAGCATGGTGCACGTGGCATGGCCTCTTTGTTTTCCCACCCCAGTGAAGGATCCTTCCCCCTCTCTCCCGCAGGTTTGCCCCCTGAAAGCAGCCATTGAGAACTTGGACACCCAGGAAGTAGAGATGCGGCTGCGGCTGGCAGAACTGCAGCGGCGCTACAAGGAGAAGCAGCGGGAGCTGGCCAAGCTGCAGAGGCGGCACGACCACGAGTGAGTGTCTTTGCCTTTTTTCAGCAGAATAAAAAAATTCCTTCCAGTAGCACCTTAAAGACCAACTAAGTTAGTTCTTGGTATGAGCTTTCGTGTGCATGCACACATCTTCAGAAGAAGTGTGCATGCACACGAAAGCTCATACCAAGAACTAACTTAGTTGGTCTTTAAGGTGCTACTGGAAGGAATTTTTTTATTTTGACTATGGCAGACCAACACGGCTACCTATCTACTACTTTTTTCAGCAGGTTTGCAGGGCAAGGTGCCCCAGAGAATGTGGGTAAGACCACAAAGCATTGAGAAAGAGGCGAGGGTGTGAAAAAAAACACCTGATCTTGGACCTGTCTGTTATGGCTCCTGCAGCCCAAGCAAGCAAATGGGTCTCTTGCATCGAGAGTTTCAAACTCCTCTTCAGCTTTGTAGACCATAGGCAGGCACACACACACACCACCAGCCCTTCCAAGCAGGAGCTAGGGGAGCGCTTGCCCCTTGGATGTGTGCTTATTGTGGCTGTTGCCCATAGGCGAGACGAGAGCTCCCGGAGTCCGGCTCGGCGGGGACCAGGGCGACCTAGGAAGCGCAAGCACTCCAGCACTCTCAGCTCCCTGCGCCAGGGCTCCATCAGCAAGAGCGACAGCAGGAAGGTCAAGTGAGTGACCGGGCTCGGTTCGCAGGGGGCGGGAAGGGCACCCTAGCCGCTGCGTGCGCAACACGCTGTGTTTCCAACGTGTGAGGAAGTGTGAGTGTGCGTGTGCGTGAATGAGTGAATGCGTGTGGGGACATCATTACAGGAGTGTGAGGGGAGAACTGGGCGTGACACTGGCAGGGCTGCGTGGCCAAATGCTGGGTAGCCGCCAAGTCCCTCTAGAAGCAGGGGTGGGGAGGGCACGGAACCTTTCCTCCACCTGCTGCTTTTCTTTCCAGATCGCCTTTTCCTCCCCTGCCTGCCTCACTTATTCCTCCCCAAGCTTGAGCCCATTTTCCGTCTTGGAACCGGGGCCTGCGGAGAAATGTGGGAAGCACAGAAAGGCTTATGCACCCCTTCTGTACCTTCTACTCTTGCGTTCACGGGAGCCAACTCCTAGGGGCTGAGGGGTCTTCACCACCACCACCCCGGTCAAATATTTGAAGGGGCCAACCCCCTCCCCCGAGTTGATGGACGTTGCCATTCAAATGGTGTGCATGCACCACGTTATGTGGGGCAGCCCTCCAAGCTACCCCACCGATCACTTTGCAAGCGCCCACTCTGCTTACGTTTACTAGGGTGGCTGTTGTGTATGAAGCTGTATGCATGCTTCTCCTCTCTTGCCCTGTTGTATCTTTATATACTTAAAAAGCCAGCACAGTTGCTAAGGAAGAGGGAGCAGGGGCACCCCCCACAATTCCCTGCGCTTACAGTGTAGCTATTATAGAGCATTGCTTGCATTGGCGGGGGGTAGTGCTGGTGGTGTTAATGGAGTCCCTTGAGGTCAAAGTCTTCCCGTTGTTGTTCGTGGCTGTTAACCAGTGCCTTCGCCCCAGAAGTGGTTGCATTTCAGTGCCGAGTGCAGGGGTTTGTCTTGCATGTTGCAAATGGGCACCGAGACCCAGGGGAGCAGCGGGGCTGGAGAGAGGCCTGCTCCTCTGTGCTCCCCCACCTCGTGACTGCCTTGCCTCCTGCCACCGTTCTGGGGGGAAAGAATTGCCCCTCTTTTGAAGAGGAAGGCAGTGTTGCATAAAAGCCTCTTTATCTGTGCTGTATAAAGTCATTGGTCACACTGCAGTGGTGTTCATTGCTGCTGGCGCTTTATGATTATCCATTAGCCGCCCGGCACAGTCATTCCCGCACTCACGGGCCCTGTATAATTGTCCTTCTCTGCTACAAATTGCCTCTCCCGGCAGGCCCATTTGCATAAATCCTCCAAGCTAGTCCAAACATGATTGGAGCACGCGTGTGTGCGCTGCATCAATCCTGATGATTTGGTAATAATAGTTAAATCTGTACTAAATGGTTCCTTCAATTAAGACAGAAGAAAAAAAAATTAATCTCTAGGTTTTATGTCACAAAACATTAGCAAATGTAGTGAAGGTTACAGAGGAAAAAAAGCAGTTAGTGTTGGCTTTGGGTTGCAACATGGCTCCACCATATGGCTCGTGGAAATCTTCCAGGGCTTGCTGGAGAACTTGCTTGCCTTCTCCCATTCCTCCCTCCCTCCCACCGCCCTTGCCTGGACCCTTTCCCCTGGATTTATTCCTGTTCCCTCCCCAAACCTTGCAGAGCTGTGTAGGTTTATGCAAAACCAAATCCAGAAGGGAATACATTCTTAGCTGATTTGGAAGGCAGTCCCTGTTTCGGGCTCTACTAAACTGTTCTGTGGCTTCAGAGGAACAGTGGAGAGGAGTTCAGATGGAGGCAGGAAACAGGGACCCCTCCAAATGCCGGTCTTTCCCACCATACTGTCTACATGTCTCCAGCAGCGTACGAGCAAATCTTAACAACCAAGCCTCACCACCCCCCTGCTTTTAAAACGTGGGGTTGCATCCTTTTGAGTTCTGTGACTTACACACATTCCACAGCGGTAGGAGGGCTCCCGACTGTTCGGAAAGGGAAAATACCGGGTCGGGAAACTCTTCCGCTTGAAAGGAGGGACGAATATCTTTGACCATTTTCATCAGTGGTGAAACGAAGCTGTTTATAGGTGGCAGGTTATTTGCAGACTTGAAGCGGGTATGGATAGAGCCAATATCCTTGCTCCGGGACATTGGCATTCCATCCTCATGTGGCCTCTGCATTTTGCAAATGTTATGAGAATCTGTAAGATACGTTGAACCAGAGACTATGGCAGGAGGAGGGCTGGGGGCCGTGACCTTCTGTAACGGGGCATCAATAGTCCATCATACTGCCTTCATGTCTCTGAAAAGCTGCTCTATTCAGTAGGTGGGCCCAGTTGGAAATAGCGTAACCACATTCTACCAATGGCATTGCATTGGTGAGGCTCTCACTGTCCACAGTGGGGGTGTTATTCTCAGGTCCCAAATATAGTGTATATTTAGGATGCAATGTCTGTCTGTCTATCTCTCTCTCTCTTCCCCCAATTTCTAATTCCTGTACTTAGGGAGTGCTTTTTGCATTCATGAGTTGCAACCTAAATAATACCTGCACCCTGTTCTACATGCTTTAGTGGGCTCAGAGCATGGTGTAGCTTTTCCTGGACTTTTCAAAATGGGCTCAGTAGGGGAGATGCTGTTCCAAATAGCCCTATAAACACAGCAACGGCTCAGCCCTTCCTGGGAGAGTTCGCGCAACATCGAACCGACACCCCCTTTCCCTGCAGATCAAAGTATTGCAGGATGGCTCCAAACCACACAGGCTGCCAGCGGGGAACTTGCACACCCACGACACTCACCGCTCCACACCTGAACGGCAGCTTGTGCTCCTTCCTGATTTGCATACTGGCGCACAGGCCTTGCCTTGTAAACCCAGCCAGGCGAGTCACGGTGGCACAGGATCCCATTGCTGTGCATTGCCAGGCCAAGTCTCCCAGCCATCATGGCATCCCTTCCCTGCTTTTGGCCTCGCTGAAGCAACACATGCTCCTGTGGCAGCTGCAGGCCCGGCCCCTTGGCCTGCTTCCTATCGGGAACATTCCCGCAGCTTCCCACGCCGAGCGAGAATCCCTGCCAAGCTTGCTTCCCTCCAGCCACTCCCCGGAACTGAGCGGTGGCCTGGAGCCACAGTAGCTCTCTGCCCGCTGGTGCCCGAGGTGTGAAGATGGGCAGCTTGGCTTTCTCCGGAGCCCCGAGTTGCTTGATGGCCTGTTTTCCGCACCCCGCCTTCTGTCCATGGCCCTTTGCCTGCCTGCCTGCCTGAGGGTGCTCTGCTCCCTTCCCATCCCTCTGCTTGTCAGGGAATTCCCTCTTTCCTCGCCTGCTGCAGCCGCAGGAATGGAATTTGGCACCAGCTCCAGGGTCAGCCCCGGGTCAGAAGGTCGAGGTGCAGGGGGCAAGGCCCGGGAGAGGAGTGTGAACAGAAGCCGTCTCGGGGAAGGGGGAAAGGGGGTTTGCGCGGCCTCAAACCCTGGGCTGCATTCCCAGGGTGGAGCAAACAAGAGGCGGCTTCTCTGGGTGCCGGAGTGGAGCAATTAGAACTAACGAGCGCTGGAGATCCGAGCGGGAAGCCAGCCAGCAGTACGGGGGGATGGGAACAAAGCCTTCAGGGAGCTAATTCATTTCATATTTACTATGCTGGGAGGACGCTGCTTGTGAAAGAACTGCCGGCGCGATGCGGAGCGGATCCCTTGCGATGGACTTTCCCAACTTGTATTTGGACTACAAATCCCACCAGCCAGCATGACCGGGCTAATGGGACATTTAGTCCCAAACTCATGAAGGGCACCAGATTGGGGAAGGCTGATTTAGAAGGTGTCAAAAAGAGAAAAGAAAAAAGGACGGCCTGCTTCAGATTAGGCCAGGCTTGATTCTTTAATTTGATTCTTGTTTATGGATAGGGAGTGTGCACCTCCTCTGGCTATTTTTTAGTCTTGATTCTGCTTGAAACATAAGAGTGTTGTTCTCTTTGCCTTTGCTTCCTGCTCCTTTTCTCCTGACATCAAGCAACGTGTCCCTTCGTTGCTTTTTTTTTCAGTGTGTCGGATGAGATTGATCCAGGCTTTCCTCTACTTGCTCTATGTAGCTTGCACACACAAACATGCTGCCCTTTGTGGAGACAGGAAGTGTTTGGAAGGCAGCAGTGACTACACACTAGCAGCAGGAATCCTGGCACTCTCCTCCAATGGGTTTTACTGGGCCAGTGGGCCATGGCTTATTCCATGGAAGAGCCGGGCACAGATGCCTGTGGTGCAACTATCTCGCTCCTCTAAGAACATGGCTTTGCATGTGCTGCAATTCCAAGGGAGCACAGAAGGGCACTAGGCATTCAGTTCAGCTTGAATGAATGCTCAGCTTCCAACAGAACTCTCGGCTTAATTTCCTTTTTTCAAGAGCATGTTTCTAGAACTTATCGCTGCAAAGATCTGCCTGAAAGTTACACAGCTGGTTTCTCCCCAAAGCAGAAAAGGCTGCTCAGCAGTGGTTTGGGGGCTGATCTGTAGTGTCCTAATATATAGTTAAAACGGCAAATGTCCCAGAATCAGTTTATGCAAAATAAAAGAAAATGCACAAACATGCTCAAATTCAGATAGGTCACGGAATTCTAATTTCTGTGGTGCAGAATTTGTGTTTTATACAGTATGCGCACGCATGCAGCCATGGCCGAGATACGCCAAGAGTTCTTGCCAGCAGCTGCGGGAGACTGTGTGCTTGCAGCAATGCTACAGAGCACAGATATTAACTCTGATCCCATAGTTTGCAAAAAAAACCCCTGAAAATTTCACCTCGTTTCTTCTGCATCTCATTTTCCTTAGCTAAGTTTTGTCCCAGTGCTGGTTATGAAGAAACAGCTCAAAACTATGCTGGCTGTTTCTGCCAAACTCTTAGGATCCCTTTGCACAATACCAGAGTCCTACACAGAAGGTACTTTGTGTTAGGAATTAATGTGGTGATCATTCCCTCAGATTTTTATGGTGCACATTTAGTTGGCATGCATATAGTGGGAATCTATGATAGCTCTTAGCTTATTAGTACATGCAGGAACATCAGATGTGATAATCTACGTGGAAGTTTCATTGCAGCCCCAGGAAAATGGGAGAGGTGGCTGAGAGAGCTTGCATTGGTCAGGAGGGCAATACAACTTAAGTCCATGTTACTCATAGTCCTTCCCCATGGCTCCCAGTCCTCCTCTTCAAGAGACCTATCCTGCTTCTCATATTTCTTCCATGAGTCCTTACAGGTCTTGCCCTGCTCCTTAAGTAGAACAAACACCCAGAATTTTGAAAAAAGAGGGGGAAAAGAAAGCATAGTCTTTGTAATTTGCTTTATCCAGTTGCATAATTTGAGTTGTAATACTACAGAATTGAGGGGATTTTCTTCCAGAATTCCAGATCTTCTTAGCTCGATTCAGGCATTTGTGTGAACATATCAGGGCTTAAAGCCAGTGTTTCCCAAACTTGGGTCTCCAGCTGTTTTTGGACTACAACTCTCATCATCCTTAGCTAGCATGGTCAGGGATGATGGGAACTATAGTCCAAAAACAGCTGGAGACCCAAGTTTGGGAAACACTGACTTAAACTGAAGATAGGAAAGCTTGTGATTCTCCAGATGTTTCTGGGGACTCTGCTGCCATCAGCCCCGGGCAGCATAGCCAATGGACAGGGATATTTGATGCCGTGGTCCAGCAACATCTGAAAGGCCACAGGCTCCACATAACTGAGGAGGGGAACAGGGCACACACACAAGCCCTACCTCCAACATCCCAACCTATGCCAGCTTCAGTCCAGACCTTGGTGGCACCCTTTTATTAAGGTCCCCTATTGCAGAGGCTTCAAAGCCCTTTCAGCTAAATAGGAGTCACCCCAAATTCAACATTTTCCAATTAACTGCCAGTTAGCATTGGACTTCCCCTCCACCACTCTATGGTTTCTCCAACTTTTTCAAATATTGCTGCATGTTATACACCACAATTTTCTCAGATATGATTTTACTCCTCTTCTTATTCAAAGCCTACTTGCGTTTTAACATGTTTACAATAGTTTTTTCCTTAAATAATCTACAAACATTTTCCACTCCTCCTTAAAAGTCTGCTGATCCCCGACTTTACTTGTTGAACATGCTGGTTCAGCATATTCCGTCAATTTCACCTGCCAATCCTCTTTAGTAGGTACCACCGCATCTCGCATTTTGCGCATATAGTATTCTCGCTGTGGCTGTTGCATATGAAAATAAATTTGTCTGCTTTGGCGGGGGGGGTACTTCTACCCTACCAGGGACGCGGGTGGCGCTGTGCTCTAAACCACAGAGCCTAGGGCTTTGAATCCCCGCAACGGAGTGAGCTCCCATTGCTCGGTCCCTGCTCCTGCCAACCTAGCAGTTTGAAAGCACATCAAAGTGCAAGTAGATAAATAGGTACCGCTCCGGCGGGAAGGTAAACGGTGTTTCCGTGAGCTGCTCTGGTTCGCCAGAAGCGGCTTAGTCATGCTGGCCACATGACCCGGAAGCTGTACGCCGGCTCCCCCAGAGTCGGTCACGACTGGACCTAATGTTCAGGGGTCCCTTTACCGTTATAATAATAATAATGGTAATAATAAGTCTGCACAAGTGCCTGAACAGGGCTCTTATCATTGTGCGTATCAGAGAGAGGCATGCCTCACTTAGCTTCTTGGTTCCCCCAAGACCCACATCCACCCACACACGCCCATAAAACCTGTTCCCTCAGAGCCAAGAGCGGCGGTGCTGAGGGAGTTAAGCTGCCCGGGCAGGAGCTCCGCTGTAGCTCCTCTGGCAATCCCCTTGCACATAAACCCTTCTGACAAGCTCAGCTGAAAGAAGCGATTGTCCCAAAGCCGCCCCCCCTCCCAATAGCTGGTGAATTAATGAGCTGCAGCAGAAGTGGCAGCCGCTCCGGAATGTTGCTGGAAGGCATGAAAAGTCCAAGGAATCTCCTCCTCCCTTTTTCTAAAGCAGCAACAGGACCTGTGGGAGGGATGCAGCATGCCATCTTCCCCACCTAAGGGAAACGGGAAAGAAAGAAAGGTGTGTGGGAGCATGCATCCAGCACTGGCGTCAGCTCAGACTCTTGTCTTGCGGACAAGACCCTCCAGCTGCTTTTACCTACCCCACCCCCCGGAAGTACCTTGTCCTGCTAAACTCCCCGTATAAACCCTCATACACCTTTCGACCCATAAGGGAGGCACACTTCAATTTCACTTGGTGAAGATGGGTGACATTTGACAGGGGTGCAAAGCAGGGCTCTTTACTCAGTAACGATCTCTTCTTCCCCGTTTTCTGAGCATCGCACAAAGGGAATCCATTCAGTCTCCTCGCCCATTAGGGAGGAATGTCAACCTTCCCTGCTTTGGGGGAAGGGTTTGCAAACTTGATTTGGCCACATTTAGATACCCAATTCTATCTGCTTTACGGTGGTACCTCTGGTTACGTACTTAATTCGTTCTGGAGGTCCGTTCTTAACCTGAAACTGTTCTTAACCTGAAGCACCACTTTAGCTAATGGGGCCTCCTGCCTCCGCTGCGTGATTTCTGTTCTCATCCTGAAGCAAAGTTCTTAACCCAAGGTACTATTTCTGGGTTAGCGTAGTCTGTAACCTGAAGTGTCTGTAACCTGAAGTGTATATGTAACCCGAGGTACCACTGTATGTGATCCTGTTTTAAAAGTTGCGTTCTGGTTTTTCTCTCTGTGAAAACAGAGGTGCAAGCAGAATCCAAGTGAGGTGTAAATGTGTGCACAGAACATAGAGGTGTATTTAAACACACACACACACACAAATACTGCTCCCCTGCCTGTCACAATCTCAGACATTTTCCTAGTAATACTAACTAGTCCTTGTATGTGTCAGGAGAAATTGGGTCTCCTGTTTTACACAGCTACCACAATTCAGTCTTCATCCAAGCGGCTTCCTGAGGAAACAGTGGAGTTCAATAAAACCCAGATGTCTTGGCACCTAGTTCCTGCTGTGCCCTCCTGCTCTGGAGAGATGGGGGGGGGGGGAGGAAGGAAGTTTCCAGCTCTTCTTCCCCAAAGGCAGAAGAAATGCTCTGAGCTTCTTAGAAACTTTAGTGAGCACCCAGCACCAAGACAGCTGGATCAAAGGGTAGAGACCGGGGACTTGAACCTGAACATTTGCCTGGCACTCTCCATCCTTGTATGGCAACCTTGGACTCCGGGGCATATAATGGTTATAATGACGCAGGTCCATTACTGTTTTACCAGAAGGAAATTCCCAGATCCTGTAGACCAAGGCAGTATTGATTTTCGTGCTCAAAATAAATTGTGCCAAACTGAAAAAAAATTCAGCACAAAATGGGCTTCTATTTTACAAGTTTGCTTAAAAGTTGCATGTGTCCTTCTCACCCAACACATTTTAACCCTTGTATACGGAGAACTTGGAATGAGTTTGAATTAACTGGGAGAAGGAAATGGGAGACAGGAGCGCGGGGCTAGGCAGGCAGCAGTAGCCACAAGAATTCTGCCATAGGTTTTTATCATATAGCCATAAAGTCTAGAACCAATGTTTCATGGTAATTGATGCTGCATGGAATTGCAGAATGCTGCGAACTGGCGTGTGTGTGTCTGTGTGTGCTCATTCCATCCTGAAAACCTAGGTAAAAATTCCTTTGTGTAAGGCTCCACCTCTGCACCTTACCACCCCGTGGCCTCCAGCCCCCAAATGGAGGTGTCAGTGAGCTGAATCGTCTTTCCATTGGGCTTTCTCCAAACTGAGCATTCTTTCCCATTCACAGGTCAGTAAAGGCCAGCTTATCTCTGCTGTGTGCAGAGCTGCGGGCTGAGGGAGAGCCGAAGAAGAAGAAAAGGAAAATATCAGAGACTGCTTATGGTGGCATTAAAAACTCCCAGGTGAGTCCAGCACAGAGCCTTATCTAGCACAGCCATCCTCTTCATTCTTTCACCTTCCTGGTCGTTGAGTAAAAAGTAGCTTGTCGGTGAACAAGCTAGGCCTGATCAGAACCATTGACATTCTGCCCCTGCCTTCCAAAGCCAGTCAGATGGGGATGACACTCACCACATCAACCACGATGCTTTAGGCTTTGAGGACTGGCCTAGTGAGATCTCTGGGATGCTGTATCTTAATATGTGAGACACTCGCATCTCCTTCATCTTCCAGTATATTGTGGTCCTCTCCCCCCCCCCCAAATAGGCAAAGTAAGGCAGAAATGTGCACAATTGTACAATTTGAGAGTTTCATTTTACCGATCACAAAGGAAGCTGCCTTCTACTGAACCAGACCATTGGTCCATCTTACTCAGTACTGTCTACACTGGCTGGCAGCAGCTCCCCAGCATCCTTTCCAATGTACCCTGATTGTAAGAAACAGATGTGAGCGGGAGGGAGTGGGAGACGGCGGAGAAGGCATCTTTTGGACTGTAGTGACTCGTGTTTGTTTCCCTGCTGCAGGAGAAGGTGCGTTGCAAGAAGAGCAGCTCCCAAAACAAGCTGGCTTCCACCGTGGTGCACAAGGTCTCCCATCTCAAGCAGAAGGTCAAGAGCAAAGGCTTGCCCGCAAACATTGGCCCCTTCCGACGGAAAGAGCCCAGCCCCGGTACCAGGATCCAAAAGAAACTCTCCCGGCCCAAGAGCTCCAAAGCAACGCCTTCTGCCAAATACCCACAGCAGGACCTCACTACCTCAGAGGTCAAGCCAAGCACAGGAAATAGTGATGCAGGTATGGATGGCGGTAGAGAAGGGTGGGGTTCGCTGGGAAGCAAAGGTTGGCAGTGGTGTAGACCCTGGTCAGAGATGCACGCCAGTTGCCTATTGGCTACCAGCATGTTGCTATTAGTAAACGAAGCCCTTAACAGCTTGGGAGCAGTTGACTTGCAGGATCACCTTGCCTCATCTTGCACTTGACCACTTCGATCTGTGGAAGTGGCACTGTTACAGGTGTTGCAAAATCCTCATTCCACACTCAAAATAAATCAGTCTTCGAGTGTGGCAGCACCTGCACTTTGGAACTCCCTGCCTATTGACAACAGGCAAGCGCCTTTCACTGTACTCTTTTTAACGACGTTTCCGTGCGCTGCTCTGCCACATGACCCGGAAGCTGTACGCCGGCTCCCTCGGCCAGTAAAGCGAGATGAGCGCCGGAACCCCAGAGTTGCCCACGACTGGACCTAATGGTCAGGGGTCCCTTTACCTTTACCTTACTTAAACCATTGTTTCTTTAGGCAAACCTCTTCAGACATGTAGCTGAATGTTTCATCTCTTTTTAGCAACCGTTGGTTTTAATTTTCTTCTGGATTTTTTTAAAAAATAACCTGTTTTAAACTGAGTTTTATCCACTGCGGTATTGCTTTATTTTATATCTTTGTAAACCACTTAGTGGTTTTCTTGCAATCAAGCAGTAACTAAATGTTCTTAAATAAGTAAGAGGTGAAGAGGATGTTAGTAACTTTGCAGCTGTTGCCTTGCTGTATCTGTCACGGCTAAAACAGGCCCTGGGACAATTGATGACCTCCGGCCCTGTGGAAAGGGAGTATGTGTGTGTCCTGTAGGGCAGTGTGCTGGACTCCCAAGACACAGAATCCCTACCAGCCCTCCCACCTTCCCACTAGGGAAAGGCAAAGCGCAATTAGTCGCTCCCAAGCCATTCACGGAGCAAGTTCATCCTCCAGGGGAAAAAAAACCCTGTTATCTTCTGCTCTGGCCAGGAGCTTTTGCCGCTCAGCGCGTTTCCTCCTGGCAAGCAGAGGAAGCTGTGGAATTTAAAAATAGCCGCACGTGCTGGCCTCTGCTGGGGCCAATGTCCGCTCCAGTTTGACTGCAGCCTTATGGGTTTCCCTTGGAGCTTCTGGGGCATCTTATCAGGAAGCCAAGGCTGAGACAGGAATCCTGCTTCCACTCCCCAAAGCCAAAAGAACAAAGGGACATTGTCAAGAGGGGCAAGAGCCAGGATGTAAGAACTCAAGATTGGGAGAGGGGGAGGAGGATACGCAGGCCAGATTTGCTGCGGGGTTGACAGAGGAGGGCAGTTGCGAGGCCCGAAACACCCTCCAAATTGTGTGCTTGGCTTTTTTTGTTTCGTTACGTTTGGAAGAGCTTCTGCCCCACTGTTGTACCCATGATGAGCACCCCAGGGCAGTTTATCAGGGGCTCCTCCTGCATTAAGTCCTCAAATCCAACGGTTCCCAAATGGTGGATTGCTGCCAAAAATTCATTAAAAAAGAGGCAGTGCAATAAAATGCCCCAAACAAGATGTATAAAATGTTTTGCGAGCTGCTGGCTTTGAACTCTGGCTTCTCAGTTCGTGTTAGGGTATAGGCCTCAAAAACAAGGCAGCGATTGTCTTGGGTGTGCCTTGATGACAGGAGCATGGGCATCAGTGTAGCGAAGCTTCATGTAGAATGCCTTGCATCCCCTCCCTGTTATTGTCCACACTGTCCTCTGAGTCCCTCCCCCATCTTGAGATGGCCTGCTCCCTCCCTCCCTCCCTCCCTCCCATTTCTTCTGATTCTCCTCTCTGCCCGCAGATGACAATCGCCACAAAGACTATGAAAGCGATGACGACGGTGGTGTTGACGACTTGACCAGCGACACCAGCTCCACCCTTCACGTGACAGTAAACCCTGCTGTGATTGGCCCCTCTCCTTCCTCGGTGGTGAAGATGGAAGCGAATCAAAAGGCAAAGAAGAAAAAGGAGAGGCAGGGGCTTCTAGGTAATGTGAAACAAAAAGTGGCAAAACGTTATTGGTAAGGTGCAGGATTCATCCCAGCTGGCAGAGATCAAGGCACTGAAGCCTGTTAAGAAAATAATGTAAGATTGCATCAGGTCCTCCTGTCTTCCCAGACAGTCCATCCTGCCAAATTGTGGCTGTGTATGCACTATGCCCTTAAAGCACATTCAAACCACATTTTCCCTTTCAAAGAATTCTGAGCACTGTAATTTATACCTCCCAAAGTTACTGTTCCCAGCAACCCTTAAACTACAGTGCCCAAATTTTTTTGAGTGGAGAGAATGTACTTTAAAGGTATAATATGGCCCTAATTTTACTCATGTGCAAGGATAGATGCAAAATGGCAGTGAAGGATCCATATGGGCCCAATTCTTAAATTACGGGGAATCTGTAGGTGCCCATCCAGGCGAGGTTCTGAGATCCAGCTTCTGGTATCACACTGCATGCCAAAAGCAAAGCCCCCAAAGAAGGGGGGGAGGCTATCAGATTGGCCCACAAGCTGCTAATAGATATGAGGCTGCCCAAAATCTGCACTTGTGTTATGCTTATTCCTATTATACAAGCCAGACTGTGCAAGGAGAAAGGAAGACCTGGCCAAGGCAAGGTATCAAAAACACAAAAACTCTTAGACTCTTTTGTATCCCCACAGGGCCCTGCCGGATCCCCAGTCCCGAGGGCCAAGTCAAAATCAAGCGGCGCCCGGTGAAGCCCGGAGTAGGGAGGCTGGAAAAGGTACCCGTCTGCCGGGCAGCATCTTGCGAGGCTTCCAGCAAGAAGAAGTTGAAGAGCAAGGCCAAGGAGCTGCAGTGTGGGCCGGGGACATCGGCCGTGAACGAGGGGCTCTTCTCTGGCAGCCAAGCCCGACTGTTTGCAACCCGGGATGACGCAGGAAAGCTCAATAGTGAACGCCTCAAGAAAGCCACGCGGAAGAGCAAGGTGCTGCAGTCGGCCCTCAGGGTGAGCAGGCGCGCAAAGAGGCCAGACTGGAGGTGTTCCTCAAGGGAGTGGGGGGTGCCAGGGGCAGTGTCCCTGGAAGGAAGGTGGGACCCAATGGGCTGGAGCGAGCTGGATGCAACAGGGGCGGGGTGTTTTTGCCAAACAGACGGGCCCCGTCTAGGTACGAGGCACTGAGGGAAGGGGTGGGTCTTAGGATTGACGCGTAGAATTGGAGATCAGAAAGAGGCCAGTTTTAAAGAAGATTGGGAAATGTTTGCAGAATACTTAAAAACTAAGTAGGATTTGAATAAGGGCAGCAGTGGGGGTGAACTTTCTGTTTTTCTTTTGTGATAAGGCAAAGGTATAAAATAACAATAATATGCAGCCTAAATTGAAATTTTTGGGGGGAAACATGGAGGGAGGGAAAGTTGTAGATGAAGAGATTGTTAAACTAGAAATGTTGTTGAAATGTTTTTTTGTTTTGTTAAAAATTTATAAATAAAATCATTATTTTTTAATAAAAAAGAGAAAGGAGGGTCTTTACAGCCATTTGTGTCAGGGTAGGTACTCTGTAGAGCACTGCTCCTTTGCCCGAAGATTTCTGTTGGCTGGCCTTTTGCCTAACCCCATTTTCTCCTCCCTCCCCCTTGGCAGAGAAAGAATGGGGCACTGGCGCTCTCTCCCCGCAATGCCAAGGCCATCCTCAGCAAAGGCAAGAAGCTGGCCAAGGTCAAGAACAAGGTGGTCAGCAAGCAGGTAGGAAACAGCCGCCACCTCCTGCAATGCAGGGCATGGGTAGATCAGCACCACTTGCCCCCTCCTAAGGGTCCTATGGCCGCCACCATTTTCTTCCAAGGAGGAGCTGGCTCAGATCTGCCTTGCTACTGTATTTGCTGGGTGGGAACTCCTCTGGCTGCCCTGAGAACTCTTCCAGTGGGAAATGGCCCCATCTGGCAAAGGTCAGGGTGGAGAGGTTTCACTATCGATTCGGGATTTAGGAGACCCTTGTTCCATCCCTTCGCGCCTTGGGCACAGACACAGTTTGTCACGTGTGATACATTTTCTCCTTGGCTTTTCCAGTGCAAAGGCCGGGCGGTCAGCCGGCTGATGGAGAGCTTCGCCATTGAGGATCACTTTGAGTTTGATGATAACAGCAGCTTCTCTGAAGAGGAGGAGATGCCCCCCACTGGTACGGAGCAAGACATGACCCCCAGTGAGTTTTGGCGCTCCCTCACAGTTTAGCATTCTGTTGCTGGGGGTGGAAGCAGGGGCCAGTAGAGTCTCTCTCTGCATGTGTGTGAACCACACAGATCATTGGACAAGAGCAAAGGCAGACGAAAGGAGGAAAACGTATTCGAGGTGGAGGGTGGTGGTGGTCCATAAGCTGCTGCTGAAGCGAAATCTGAGACGGGGCAGACAGGGGTGCAGAGCAAGACTGCTGCAGTGGGTCGCTGGGAGGTGCAGAAAGGATTCTGCTGAGCAGCTCTGGGATGATGCCGGGTATTGGAGCCCACACCACTGGGTGCATTTCTTGGCTCTGCTCCAGTCTCCACATGTGGACGAGGCTGGGGAAACATCCCCCAAGAGCTGCGGTAATGAAGTTTGTTAACGAGTCTGCAAGCCCACCCTCTGTTGTGTACTCGCTGCAAGAGATGCAGTCTTAATAGCTGCAGGTCTTAAATGAAGGTGCTTGCTGGCCAGCTGGATATTCCTTTTTAATAATAACTTTTGTCATATTCTGGAGGCAGATTCCAAACTATATATATAGTTGAGAAGTATGCTGGTTTAAAGGAATGGGGGAGCAGTGTGAGCTGTGGATTCATGCCTTGCTCTGCCTTGTTTGGCTGCAGCCCAGTCATGCACCATTCACAAGGAGGATCTCCAGGATGGACTGCGCGTGCTCATTCCCAAAGAGGACAGCCTGCTCTACGCCGGGAGTGTGAAGAGTTTGCAGCCTCCAGACATGTAAGAACCCCCATTTTCCCAGGCACAAACATGGGCAAGAGATGCAAGAAGAGAGGGCTCGGCGTTTCTTGCAAAGAACAAATGGCAGCACGGCGATATTTAAGGGGGCAGGCAGTTCCTTTCCTCTGCTCTCCGGGGCTTCCTTCCTCCTTTGTGCCTGCAGACAGTTGCAGTCCCTTTAATACCCTTTCCGTTAAAGCAGGGTTTCCCAAACTTGGGTTTACAGCTGTTTTTGGACTACAATTCCCATCATCCCTGAACACTGGTCTTGCTAGCTAGGGATGATGGGAGTTGCAGTCCAAAAAGAGCTGGAGACCCAGGTTTGGGGAAACGCTGCTTTAAAGGGAGGGATGGGAAAACCATGGCCTTATAGATGTTGTGGGACTGCCGCTCCATGAGACCCAACCAGCTTGGCCAGTGGTCAGAGATGATAGGTGTGGTGGCCCTCCAGATGTTGCTGGACTACAAGTTTCCCCATCTCTGCTTTAAAGTAATACCAGCACCCTCACCCAAGGCAACATGCTGCAATGTTCACATGACCTCAATTCAGTATCGTGGCCCTATCTTCCTTACCCGCAAACAGAGTGGCAGGTGATATCCATCCTGATCCTTGGCAATGCAAAGCCAATGCTTTCCCTCCGCTGCTCTGAACAAAAAGTACACCGTAGCCTCTGTGGTGCAGAGAACAGATGGATGTGAAAGTTCAGAGGCCCCTTCTATCATAAGTTTCTGGCATGGTCTTGGGTAAGCTTTTACCTGTCTGCAGAATAAGAGTAATAGCCACCTGCCCTCCATTAAAATTGCTAATTTTAAAATGTGCTCCATAAAAGCATTGGCCTGCCACTCCTGTGTTCCCTTACCTGTAAGTAAGCCTCACAGAGGTGAGGCTTACTTCTGAGTAATTATACTATTGGGTTGCACTGTTTATCCCTGTAGCATGTTTTTCCTCCATTCCTGAACCAAGCTTTTAACACCATTCCTGTCCCTAAATTGATCACCGAGTGCTCTTTGCCTCCTACTTATATGGACCTGTGGACTGAGCAGCGAGCATCATGCTCTCCCAACTGCTGGGCCAAAAGGCAAGCGCTCTGTTCCCTCCCCTGCAAACCGAGGATTGAATGTCCCATTTCACATCTTGTCAAAATGAGCCAAGCCGAGTTCTTTTCCAGCCTTTCACATCTCCAGCTGTATAACTCTCTGCCATTGATTTGTCCCTCCCGTAGCTACAGCATCGTCATTGAGGGAGAGCGAGGGAACCGGCAGAGGATCTATTCCCAGGAGCAGCTGCTGCAGGAGGCGGTGAGTCCCTGCAGATCATGGCCTGGGATTAATCAGGCCTGCTTAGGCAATTGGGGGCGGAGAAGCTGGGCTGTGAATGCAACTGGGAACAACAGCAAGTGGTGCATTCATGAATCTGGGATTTACCTGTGAGGCAGGGAGCAGAGAGTGCCGCTCCCCTGTGCCAATGTGCAAAGCGCAAGCTGGCACAGCACGATGGAGAGAAGCATTTTTTGCTGAGGCAAGCAAGGTACACTCAGGAGATGCATGTCTTCTGGGTACCAGGGCCTGAGATAGTGTGGTTGTAGGGCGAAGGGCAAGATGCATTCAGGCAAGGGCATGTCTACATGATTCTTTTCATTGCTTTGGGGACTTTAGGGCCAAAAGGTGATCTATAAAGACAACACAGGGCAATGCTAACTGCGAGGGATTAGATGCACTTGCACAGTGCACAGGATTTGCCATGGTCAGCCTAGCTTCAATGTTGATCTTCCACCAACCGGTATTGTGAGGCTAGCATAGAGTTTGTAGCCACACCTGGCTTCTTGCTTTCAAATGCTCTGGGGGACAGAATACCTCCCTTTCTTCCCAGCTGCGCATCACAGTGCCCAACAGGATGTATGAAAAGCTGCTGTTCATTTTGATAGTGCTGTTTTCCCATCCCCCAGTGAGGAGACAGCCTTAGCTGATGCTTGTGTTGTACTAAGACATATTCATCACACTTGGTGCAGACTTTTAGAATCCAAGCAGTTCTGACACTAAGGAAACATCAGCTCAGTGTTAATAAACTGTGCTAATCAAATCAATAATATGCCCAGTTACTGATTCTGCGGTTTGTCTGCCGTTAGCAACTTTGGTTTTTCCAAACCAAATCTTTGGAGCTTTGTAAAAGTTAGAGGGAAAGGGCAGCATTCAGTGGTGTCTAGGCAGAATGCGAGGAAAGAGAACGTGAGTGGAAACCATGGCAGATGAGCAGATAGCCATGCAAGGCAATGAATGCCGGTGCCTGAATACTAGAGCCTCTCCACACACCCAGTTCTGCCAAGCTTGTTCCATCTTCTCCTTGACAGTCACTCTATGATATACAACGTGAAGCATTGCCCTTGGCTAGGCAGTAGTGGCAGCAACGCTACTGCTAAGAGAACCTGCCAAACACGACCTTTTGTTTCTTCCCAGGTTCTGGATGTGCGGCCACAGTCAAGTCACAGCCTCCCACCTGGCACCCGAGTCTGTGCTTACTGGAGCCAGAAGTCCCGCTGCCTCTACCCAGGGAATGTCATTCGAGGTGAGAGGGGCTGGCCAATAGAGACCCCAAGGTGGGAAGAGTCAAGCATGCAGCGAGCAACCAGGTCCCTGGTCCAGAAAAGGGTTTAGAGCTGGCTTGAGATGTGCGCGTGTGTTTGTCTGTCCCCAAAGTTAACACAGATTCTGTCCCACAGGTTCCTCAAGCGATGAAGAGGATGATGCAGACTCGGTGCTGGTAGAATTCGACGATGGGGACACAGGCCACATTGCAGTGTCTAATATCCGCATGTTGCCACCCGATTTCAAAATCCAGTGTAAGCATCCTTGGATGGGAGGAATGCAGGGTCAGTTGTACCTGATGCGCTTCCGCGTTTTGTTTTGCCTCGGCAGATCCAAACCTGCAGAGGTTGTTATGCAGAGCCTCATTCATGTTGGGGCTTTTGCTAAGGAGCAATTTCCTTGATGCAATCTGCGCCTTGGGTGCAGCTTCACTGCACCTTGTGCTGGGTTGGTTATAAAACTCCCCGCAGCTCTGGGCACAGTGGCTATTCCCTTTGGGCATCCAAGAACGTCCTGCACTTTCTGGGCGCAGGATCTTTCTGGGATCTTGCTAGCCTGCACATGGCCGCGAAGGGCGGGAGATGAATATTGCCACAGGAGAAAGTATGAGAGGCAAATTCAGATGGGCCACCAACCTATGAATTCAGGAGGCACCCTTAGAGAGTTTTCACCTGCATCTGTCCTTGAGATTTCTAATTCTCCCCTCTCTGCTACAGGCACAGAGCCTTCTCCTGCACTCTTGGTTTCCACCTTCTGCCGTCGCAACAAGAGGTCTTCCAGTGATGTTCCCCATTCCAGTGAATCGGCACCAAGCCTGTGTGCTGAGGGGCGGGAGAGCTCAGAGTCAGCCAAAAGCACCGGCAAGAAGGCAACGAGCAAAGAAAAAGCTGGTAAGCCAATTCTCCATTGCTTGCCTTTCATTAGAAAGGCGCTCAAAGGTCCTGTGTCTGTCTTGCTTTTTATCCTCACACAAAACCCTGTGAGAGGGATTAGGCGGAGAGGGTGACTTGCCCCAGGGCTACCCAGTAAAACTTTGCAGCAGAACAGAAGCTTCCTTTTTAATATGTACACCGCCTTTCTACATTGTTACACACAAGGCAGTTTACAAGCCATAGAAATGATAAAATATGCAACAAAGATCACATGTCCTATTAATCTGATCCAATGCAAATCATAATGAAAAGTATAACTAAAAATAAGACGCTTGATGCAATAGTCAATAATCTGTTTCAAATACAATATTGCACAATAAAATGAACCCTTAACGTATCAGCAAATAATAATTAAACAGAAAATCACACCTGAAAAACCACAACAAATCATTACTGGACTGTAATCAATAAAAATAACAGCAAAGTCACAATGCATAAACCACAGATCATGTAAAAAAAAAAAAATATACTGAGCAGCAAAGTCACATAGCTTATAAAATTACAAAATATAGCTGGTTCCTTGCTCCAGGTCCATTATGTAATCCAGAAGTACTTGGACCCCTACCTGCAAAAAAAGAAGCCCATCTGAGTTATGGAAAGAGCAGCGTGTAAACATCAAAATGAAGCAGCACCATAAAAGGTGGGCCAGGGTTCATGAACCCTGACAAAGCGTTGATGGACATCAGTTGGGGGTGGAACACCAGGAAAGGGAGATAGACCAAGATATAATAGAGTTATAAACAAAACCCGGTGAACTCTGTACCAAACATTTTACTCTTCTTTAGACTGCAATTGCCCCAAATCCAACCTTTTTCATGGTTGTTCATCACTATTCGAAGACACCACCACCATCGCTGCTGCTTCAGTTGCCTTCTCTCCTCGGTCCCCCCTCCATTTTATTCCTCCTCAGGAGATCCCAGCCACTCAGGGACAATATACTCCAAGGGACAACGTAATTATGTGCCTATATATTGATGTCACTAAGGGCAAAAAGAAGTGAGGTCAATGCATCCTACACTGGACACATGGGAGACCCTAACAAACACAGCTCCTCTTTTGGCTTCACTCTGTCTCTCAGCATTTCTTCTGCCAAATGAGAATGGTTTGCAAGTCAAGGGGTGCTGGTGGGCTGTGTCATGGATTCCTGGGGAGGGAGAAGTGAATGAACAGTGAGAGCTGCTACTTCCTGCCTTTTGCCATTCTGCAGAAATACTTGGACAGTGTCCGAGTCAGACACTTGCAGGATCTGTGGCGCTCATCTAACTGTGATTGCTACCTATTTAGTATCTACTTTTTTAAACACCCATTTCATTCCCCACCCTTTCTGGACGGCTTTTTTTAAAAGCATACATAAGAGGATACAGTGGACCCTCTGGATACAAATTTAATTTGTTCCGAGGGTCCATGTGCACCTCGAAAAATCCACCACAATAGAGCGCTTTGCGCATGCGGTGAAACCCGGAAAAATACTTCCTGGTTTGCCACTTTCACAACCCGAAGTTTACGTTACTCAAGAGTAACGTAACCCAAGGGTCTACTGTAGTCCTTATCAGCTCAACCCATCTGACCAGGCCCCGGCAAGAATAAATGAAAGCAGTTGCATGGGGGAAGGACATAGGAAGATTAAACGCAGTTTCTTAGTGCAGTTGGCAGCCCCCACCAGTATTTCTTTAACCCTGTCCTTTCCTACCAGGTAAATCTGACCTGCTGCACCCAAGTTCAAAAGCCCTGCCTGGAGATCACTTCCTGGGCCGTCGTGCCAGCCCTCTGCTGAGCTGGTCAGCTGTGGCTCAGAACAAGCGCAAGACCTCCAGCAAGAGCACAGCGATGCGGCAGAACCTCTTCCAGCTCAACGGCAGCAGCAAGAAGCTGCGGACCAAGGAGGTGCTCTTCCCCGTGCACAGCGTGGCTGCCCCCATTTTTGGCAACGGCTTTGGCTCAGACTCGTTCAGCCGCATTGCCAACTCCTACTCGGCTTTTGGAAGCGCCGGCCTGGTTCTGCCGTGCACCCAGAAGCTTTTGCGTGCCAAGAAGGCCGAGCGGTTGGACGTGGAGATGGGCAGGGGAGGGCGCCGGAAAATGGGCGGCGAGTACCTGGTCAAGCTGGACCACGAGGGCGTGACGTCGCCCAAGAACAAAAACTGCAAGGCCTTGCTGATGAACGACAAGGACTTTGGCTCGCTGCCCGGCCACGGCTACGCTCACCCGGCCTTGGGGATCAAGGAGAAGAAGAGCACATCGCTGCCCATGGGGCTGGCGCTGCGCAAGTACACGGGTCAAACGGAGTACGGTCTGCACTGCGACAGCGACTGTCACAGCTCCTACTCAGACATGGATGAAGATGAGGTGGACGACCTGAGAGGAAGTGTCCCCTCCCGCTTCCTGACACGTCTTTCCGTCTCCTCGTCGTCCTCCGGATCGTCCACCTCCTCCAGCTCGGGCTCGGGCTCCACGTCCAGCCTCTGCTCATCCGACAATGACTCGTCCTATAGTTCCGACGACGAGGACTCGACCTTGCTTGTGCAGACCTGCCTGACGCACCCTGTCCCAGCCCTGCTGGCTCAGTCCGAAGCCCTGCGCTCCAAGGGCAGCACCCTGCAGAGGTGCTTTGGCGCTGGGGCCAAGGGCAAGCTCAGGCGCAAGGAGGCCCTGAGCTTCTCCAAAGCCAAAGAGTTCTCCCGCCGGCAGAGGCTGCCCTCGGTGGAAAACCGGCCAAAGATCTCTGCTTTCCTGCCAGCACGCCAGCTCTGGAAGTGGTCTGGGAATCCCACTCAGGTATGGGAAATGGATGCCAGTCCATCGGAGCTTTTTAGAACATTGCTCATATTCTCATATATAAAATATTCTATGTCATATGGCGCGATTGTACTATAGTATGCAAATTAAGGGAAATGGTTTTGAATCTGCTTTGTCTGGTTGTTAAAACTGTATCAATGGGGTTTTGTTTTGGCAAGAGCTATTGTGACAGAGCTGGAAGGAAATGGTAGGAGGAAGCGGTTCATAAGTCTTTCTGTGCCTTTCAACAGGAGGATAGGCTAAGCTTGGGAGGCTTCCTTCTCCGCTCTTCATACTGCCTTCCTGTAACTGACCTGGCGGAAAGACCCAAGTTCCCTTTCTCTCTTTTTGTGTGATAAAAGAACCATGAATTCCTGTTTTTACACTTCAGCCTAAGGTTAACGAATTAGGATGCTTGTGCTGCCCATCTCGGGCACACTTTGCTCAGATGTACATCCAAGTAAACACTTAACCACATAGACAGGCTCAGAACTGGGCTGCAAAACAGCCTTTGGGTCTTTCCTGAGCCCCACAGAGATTAGACTGGTGTTCGCTGCCGTGCATCGGCGGTCACCAAATCCTCCGGGTTGGCGAGGGATCACTGTCTTTACTAACTTGCATTCAGTTGTCCCAGATACTTCACACAGGAAATCTGCAATAGTGGCCAATTTTTTGTAAGCGCTTCTGCATTTGTGGGAACACGGCCGAGGTTTCATAACGGCTAGCAGCCTCCTGCGAGTGGCTGGCGGGAGCCAGTTTTCTCTTGAGGTGTGGGCTGGGTCTGCATTTAAGCTCTGGTGGGTATAGTGGGAACGAGCTGCTTCTCTTCCACGCACTCTGTTATCTTGCTCCCAGTGAGGCACCAGCCATGTTCTGTGTGTCTTGTCCCTAGGCTGCATTCCATGTCAATACAGTCCTTCTGGGCACCCGTACCTCGCAGGACATAAAAAGGCACCTGACAACCCCATTGGGTTTTTTGATGTTGATTATCCTCTCCCAGGGATTCTTGCTAAAGCCAAGCTTGCTTTTGATCCAGAGTGGGCCCCTCACTTACGCTCCGTTGCTACAGGCTGCGGAGGGCATCTTCTGTTGACATGCAGGGCTTTGTTTCCGTGGCAACAGTCAGAATCCCATAGGAGGCAGAACCCCACCAGGGCCTGTAGGTGGTGGGGACCCTATGCGAGACGCAGGCCCCTGTTTACTGTGCCTTAGCATGCTCTGCCCTTCCCTGCAGCGTCGTGGCATGAAGGGGAAAGCACGGAAATTGTTCTACAAGGCAATTGTACGGGGCAAGGAGACTCTGCGCATCGGTGACTGTGCTGTCTTCCTGTCAGCCGGGCGACCCCATCTGCCGTACATCGGCCGCATCGAGAGCATGTGGGAATCCTGGGGCAGCAACATGGTTGTCAAAGTAAAGTGGTTCTACCATCCTGAGGAGACCAAGCTGGGCAAGCGACATAGCGATGGCAAGGTGAGAGGCCAGAAAGTGCCGGAAGCAAACTTTGGGAGCGAGAGTTAGGTGGGGGGAAGGAGGGTGAGGCAGGCACAGGGTGTGGCTGAACTAGTACTACCTGGGGTGGCTCAGTTGGTAAGAGTGTAAAAACTCTTGATCTTGGGGCTGTGGGTTCGAGCCCCATGTTGGGCAAAAGATAGTTGCATTGCAGAGGGTTCTGGTTATATGACGCTTGTGGCCCCTGCCAACCGTACAGTTATACAAAGCAACACAAAGCATGCTCTGAACTAAAGTAAGGATGGACTGCTGGTAGTTTGGGATCCACTGGGAGATCATGTGCGATCCCATGTGCAGCCAGGAGTGGAGGGCCAGCAAGCTCTGGGGAGGCTGGTTGAACTTGCCCCATACGGTGGTACCTTGGTTCTCGGACGGCTTAGGTGTTGAATAAATTGGCTCCCGAACGCCACAAACCCGGAAGTAAGTGTTCCGGTTTGTGAACATTTTTCAGAAGCCGAACATCTGACGCGGCTTCCGCTTGAGTGCAGGAAGCTCCTGCGGCCAATTGGAAGCTGCGCCTTGGTTTTCAAACAGTTTCGGGAGTTGAATGGACTACCGGAATGGATTACAGTGGACGCTCGGGTTGCAAACGTGATCCGTGCGGGAGGCACGTTCGCAACCCGCAGCGCTGCGCCTGTGGCAATTTGCTGCTTCTGCGCAAGCACAGAAGCCGAAACCTGGAAGTAACACATTCCAGTACTTCCAGGTTTCGGCACATCCGTATCCCAAAAACGCGACACCTGAAGCATCTGTAACCCGAGGTATGACTGTATGTTCGAGAACCAAGGTAGCACTGTAATCTAATTGGCTAACGCTACCACACTGGGAGGGAGATTTCCGGAATGTGTGGACCCTAGCTTTCCATATCTCTTGTTGCTTTGAGCTGAAATGTGATTGAATTCCCACAATGTTGGGTGCTTGCAGACTGGCAAGCAACAATTCTTGCAGAGGACTTGGTCCTGGGCTCAGCACCTCGGTCCTCTTGTTTGCAAAAAACACAAGGCCGGGGTGCAATATTTTGACATATGGCCTTCTTGCAGAACGCGCTGTACCAGTCGTGCCACGAGGACGAGAACGACGTCCAAACCATCTCGCACAAATGCCAGGTGGTAGAACGTGAACACTACGAGCAGCTGACGCGCAGCAAGAAATACCAGGACCGTCAAGACCTCTACTACCTGGCAGGGAGCTACGACCCCACCACAGGCCGGCTCGTGACTGCAGACGGCGTGCCCATCTTATGCTGAGACTGCGGGATGCAACCACTGCTCCAGGACCGGAACACGGCTGGTGGGGTGGGGGTGTGGACAGGAGGGCCAAGGGACAGTGGCAAGTCTCCTCTCACCGTTTCCTGCCCGTTGGATGCAAGGCCCTGAAATATGCAAGGTTCCCGGCTTTGCCATGCCCCGGGGTTGCAGGCTGATCCCGGCTCCCCAAACGGCTCTGTACAGATTTGAATCCAAGCCATACTTTCCCTAGTACCTCTGACTGTTTGCCGCAGGCCAAACACAAATCAGGTTACCGCTCTATTTATTTCGTGTGTAAATAGTGTATTTCTGACAGGAAGTTTTATGGAAAAAGAAGCAAACGAGACAAAAAAAAAAAAAGAGGCAGGTTTTACGGGGGTGGGAGGGTAAGGGGGCTATTTGATGGGTTTTATTTTGTGTTCGATGCACTGTTTTCCCTCCAGCTTAGCTGGGGGCGCGGATGCCAGGCAAGCATGTAAATACAGAAGGGGGCACTTGAAGGCCGCGGCAGCGCAGGCTCCGAAAGGCTACGCTGACCTCACAAGACTGTGTACTATAGACTCCCCTCACCCGTCCCCTCCTACCCTTTTTTATTATTATTATTAATTATTATTATTATTATTATTGTTATTCTAATGATAATTATTCTGACAATGTCTGCGGATGTTAATATGCTCCTGTTAAAGAGAAGATTATATATATTATTATAAAATCAGGATCTAGTATTCTGGTCTCTGTATCTCGGGGTCGGGGATATTCCTAGCTTTGGTTTAGGTCTGTAGCTTAGCTGTAAAGCAACACACACCTTGCAAGGAAAAGATCCAATGTCCGTTCCTTGGCATCTCCAGCTAAGGCTGGGGAAACTTCATCAGAAATCCTGGCTATCTGCTCTCCATCCGTGTACAGTGGTACCTCGGGTTAAGTACTTAATTCGTTCCGGAGGCCCGTTCTTAACCTGAAGCACCACTTTAGCTAATGGGGCCTCCCATTGCTGCCGTGCTGCCGGAGCACAATTTCTGTTCTCATCCTGAAGCAAAGTTCTCAACCTGAGGTACTATTTCTGGGTTAGTGGAGCCTATAACCTGAAGCGTATGTAACCTGAGGTACCACTGTAGTCCAAACTGAGCTGGATGAACCAACGATCTGTCTCGGTACTGTATAAGACAGCTTACCTGTGACTTCTTTGGACACTTGACCCTTTCACATAAGATATAATTTCATTAAAGGAGCTTTGTGTGCAAGCCCCGCTGCATGAATGAATGGGACAAGCCCATCACATGCATCCACCCATGGGCAAATCTCATTCTTTTCAATGGGACTTGTACAACGGATGCAGGTACCTAATTTATTACAACATTTAGCAGAAGCTGTCACTCTCATGGGAGCTGAATGTACTTTGGCTTATGCCTGCCTGCACAGATCTATAGATATTATCGAGTTGACATGTTCCTGTTTGAGCAGCCCTTGCAACAGACACTTTGGGTTAGAGAACAAACGGCACTTGCGATATTTCAGTAATCTTACATGAAATTATAAAGGCAACATTCTGCCAGAAAATAATTAGAGAGAACCCTTCCAACCAAAGTAGCTGGACACTATTACTAGCAGATGAATTTTACAGTGAAGTTAAGATGTGCAAAACAAAGCCCGGAGAGTTTTATGGCTGCTGCTTGCAATATGGGATAGGCTAGATAGTGCACAACCTATGCCTCAGCAAGCTGGCTGCATCCCACAAGTTCTGTGACAGATGCTTGACAACCTTTTTTTTTTCAGTCCAAGGAGAGATCCCAAAAAAGAGAGAGGTAAACTGAGCTCCTGAGGGGACTGCTAATGTAACTATATATTTTCAATGTGTTCTTTTCAGTGCAGTGAGTCACATGTCATGCATCGGGATCATGGGATAAGGGGGTCAGGAGCCAGAGCTTTGTATAGATCTTCTGCTAGACTTAAGCTTCCAGTTATTCTGCAAACGATCCTGTGCAAGTTGTCTCCATAAGTGGAGGGCATAGAGCCTGCACCAAGTGCTAGATAGAGCTATGGAAGAAGCTGTGCATGTGAAATGGAAAGTTCCTGTGAAAGTAAGCAGAGCTGAAATTTGCTGCAGCCGCCATGTCCTCCCTCCCAGGTTTTATTCATTTCTGGCTGGACAAGGGGCAACCAATAATCTCCAGAGCAAATCTGTATTTTAGAAGATCACATAATTTATGTACTTTCTGGATCATCCTGGCTACTCAAGAACCTTCATCGTTCTCTGTTCTCCATGGCATGCTTGCCACCTTAGATGCTTTATAAAAGAGAAGAACTAAGGAAAAAATAGTTCAAACTGTAACATTCTGGGCTTTTCTCCCCAAGGGGGCAGATATTGGGCTCAGATAAATATGACCAAAGCCAGTTCTAGACATTTGGAGATTTTTTTCCCACATCAGGGTTTACAGACAAATTATCTAACTGCCCATTGGTTTCAGGAGAGCCTTACCGCTGCTATTTTACAATAGGTGTGTAGTCATTTTGGAATAAACGAAAAACTGAGCTAAACAGAGCTCCATGGGTCCAATTCCATTACTGTATTACTAAAAGGCACAGAAGATCAAATCATTTTCTTTTTATGGCTGTTCATGGCCACCATCCATATATTTACTCACCATGCCCCAGAAACTGCAGTATCCCTTGACTTTGTGAGGAACCAATGGTTGCCATCTTAAAAAATCAAATAAAAAACAAAAATAGTGGCATGAGTCACTATTAACCCTCCAACACACCAGAATAATGCAACACCTGGGGCATGGTGAGAAAATAAAATGGCTATCTGTAAAAGCTCTGCTAAGATAGGCACAGCTCAGGAAAGTTACCAAGTCCAAGAGAATGCCTGCATGGTTAATGAGCAGAGTCAAGGAAGCTATTGAAGATATAAGAAGGGGTCCTTCAGAAAACTGAAGTCTTGCCCAAATGAAAACAAAATTGGGCCTATGAAATGCAAGTGACAGGAATGAAGAAAATGAATTTGAGGAGCCTGTCACTAAAAACTTTAACAGTATCAGTTTAAGGAATGTTTACATTATAATTCATGGGTAGGGAGGCAAGCTGGACCATTGAATGACAAGAAAACGAAAGGTATGCTAAGGAGAGAACACAGATTGCATAACAGGTGAGTGAATTCCTTGCCTTCCTGCCTGAATTCCTACCTTAGTTCTTCAAACTTCCAGAAATTGTAAATTCAGGCATAGATATCTGCCCTGTGTATCTCACTGTAAAGATGAACAGTGGTGAGAAGAGATGAAGTTCCAGGCTTATTTACAAATTAAACATTTTAACAAATCACCAGTTCCAGATGGTATTCCATCAAGAATTCTAAAAAATGTGGAAGTGCTGATCTTCTAACAAAAAATACCTAGCTTGTCTCCAGGATCAGCATTCATATCCGGGTACTGGAAAGTGGCCAACATAACATCCATTTTTAAAAGGATCCAGGGGGGGATCCAGAAAATTACAGGCCTGTTAGCTTAATGTCTGTTCCGGGTAAATTGATGGAAAGCATTATTAAAGATAAAATTATCAAGCATACCAAAGAACGAGTATTTCTGAAAGAAAAATCAACATGGCTTCTGCAAAGATAAGTCCTGTCTTACTGATGTTTCTTTGAGAGTTTCAATAAGCATGTGGACAGGGGTGACCCAACACACATTATGTACTTGAACATTTGATAAAAGTTCCTCATTAAAAATATCTGAATAAACTTATTGGTCCTGGGATAATAAGACAGGTACTCTTATGGATTGGTAAACTAATTAAAGAACAGAAGTCGACAGTCACAAAAATTGAGAGAGATAGAAAGTCTTGATACAGATCTGTATCAAGACTTATTTTTAACTTGTTCATAAACGATCTGGAAACAAGTGTGCCAAGATTGGTGATGGACTTCCAGATTATTCAGGGTGCAAAAACAAAAAGGGGTCACGAGGGAGCTCCTAAATGATATCTCCAAACAGGACGAATAAGTTTTTAAATGGTAAATGTGGTTCAATATAATTAAGTGTAAAGTGATGCATACTGGCAGTACGGAATATCCAACTTCTCATGGGAACTGATGGGCGTTTGAACTGGTGGTGGCTGACCTGGAAAGAAAACTGGAAAACCGCCCATAATCGTAATGAATTTGAACAAGCCTGTGGTGCGTACGGTTCTGTTTGCTGCCTATCCAAAGGAGTGCTGGAGCTGGAAAAGGTGCAGGAAAGAACAACCAAAATGATGGAGAGGGTTGGAGCAACTTCTCTTCAAGAGAAGGCTGCAACGTTTGGAGATTTTTCAGTTTAGATGAATGACGAGTAAGTGGGGAGACATGTCAAGAGCTGCATGGCGTGAATAGAATTTTTCTCCCTCATAATACCAGAACCCAGGATCATCCAATAAACCTTTACGGACGGGATGTTCAGGACAGACAATAGAAAGATACTTCACACAGTGCATGGTTAAGCTATGGAATCTGCTACTATGCATAGGTGTCAACTTTTCCCTTTTCTTGCAAGGAATCCTATTCCCTTTAAAAAAGGGAAACGTTGACAGCTATGTACTATAAGATGTGATGGTCTGCAACTTGGGACACCTTTAAATGGAGTTAGGCAAATTCATGGAGTATAAGGTTGTTTATCAGCGGCTCACAGTCGTGATGACTATATATGACCTGCAGGATCAGAGGCAATATGCTGGGCAAGACAAGAGGGCAGGTGCGATTCCAGTCGCATCCTGCTTGTGAATCCCCCGATGGGCCACTGGGAACAGTGCTGAGCCACACGGTCCTCTGGTCTGAGCCAGCTGGGCTGCCATTATCTTTCGAAGCATCCACCATGGGCAATGGCCAAAAACAACTACTGAGAAAGGGGGAGAGCCAGGGAGACAAATGCAGCAAAACGAATGGAGTAAACAAGGCAAAAGTTCTCCCGTCCCTTTTGTGCAAATGGTACATGGCCTCTGTCTCCACTATATAACAAACTCCACAGAAATAAGGCTTAACCTCTTCTCATCCGCATGCAAACAGGTTCCTGGAAGACGCTTGAGCATTGGACCAAAATAGATGGGATGTGGAAAATCCATGATGGGATCCTGATTTAAATAAACAACAACAACTTTAAAACTGCTCTGCTAACAGAATCTGAGCACCCAGCAGCTTAAGTGTTGAGGGAGATGGCGTTTTAATTTTTACTCCACCCTCACTTTCCTGATCTAAATTCCTCCACCACCAGGTTGACATTAACTTTGTGTAGGTGGGGTGAGTGGGTGTGAATCGCAGATACAGTACAGTTTGAGATAAGCACATTAGATGAGGAAAAGAGCTCAAGGGGAGGGTTACACACACACACACACACACACACACACACACACACACACACACACTGCACTGATGCTCTGATCAAAACTTCAGATCCCTGCATCTGCTTTGAAATGTAAAAACAATTAAAGCAACCTGATCACAAGGTTTCCGTGCCCTGTTTGGTTCCAGACTGATCCAACCGCCCTTCGGAAGAACTTTATTCCTGGCTCCCCTGAAATCTCCATGTAGTAGAATTGCCCTGTTCAGTAAATCTGTTTACCCCTCCGAATTTCTGCTTGCTATACAGCTGTTAACAAAGTGCAGGAGACCCAGGAAAAAGGAGGGCAGGGCTGAACCCTCTTCTCTCTTGTAGGTGCTGCATGGCCACGCTTCAGGTACAGCATTCACTGTCACGTTCCTACTGGTGCTAGGAAAACTCCCTCACAGTCAATGCAATGTATGATTAAGGCTGCAGTGATTAAGGTTTCAGTCCTAGGGACACCTGTACAGTAAGTCCCATTAAATACGGTGGTGCATACACTTCTCAGTAAACTAGCATAGGATGCAGCAGGAAGACGAGACCAGCTGCCTGACTGATTTTGGCAGTGTCCCAAGTAGGGCTTGAACAGCTGTGCGATAAGCAAAGATCTGGGAGAGAAAAGTGGAATTTTTGTTCGACAATATTTTTTTTTGCATTATTATTTATCCTGCTTTTCTAAAAAGGCATTTAAAAGAGTTTGCAGGGGAATTATTATTTTTTTAAAAAATTGATTAAAAATAATGCACAACACTAAAATAGCAGCATTTATAAATCAAACGAGTTGAAAACAGCCAAGCTTAAAATCCCTAAAAGCGTGGTATTATTTGAAAATTAAAAGTCTGCAGAATTGTTGGGGTTTTTAAAAGTGTTCAATGGCTTAAAACGGCTAAAAGGAAATAATTGGAAGCTTGCAGAGCTCCATAGGGAAGACATTCCATAACTTTGGGGCTGGCAACAAAAAGGCCCTGCTTCCTGAAATCATCTATCAGATGTATTATAATGACCATATGGAAAACATGTCATCTGATGCTGACCTTAATGCCCAGTCAGGTTCATATAATACGGGGGGGTGGGGAAACTTAGGCCTAGAGAGCAAATGGAGCTGTCCAGGCCTCTCCACGGACCTCTCAGGATTTTCCCCAGGCTACATCCCTGGCTTCATACACATCAACTGCTTTTGCCTGGCTAGGATGTATTCTTGAACAATTGCTTGCCTAGATGGAAGGTGAAGAGATGTGCATGTGAAAACGTCTTACTTTTGTATGGCCAGAATGCAGCCTGCTGTACAAAGGTAAGAGCTGCAAATATTGCTCCAACAATATTTTTGCCTCAGGCCTTAGAAAATGTTCCTTGCCCCTGATATAGGAGCAAAGGGTTCTTGAGATCCCAGTTCCATGCAGGTGTTAAAAGCACCAAAGGCCTGCAAAACACACAGAGAGAGACAATTCCGTGTCTGAAGGAGGACTTGGGCACTGTAGTGGGTTGATTAATGACAATCTAAGTTTGCCAGCATACTTAAGTCTAATTAATGCACAAAGGGGTTAATAAAATAGAGCAAGCTGTCCTGCCAGACCTAGCAAGGTCACTTCCTCTTACCTCAGGAGGAAATGGGTAAGCAAGCCTATTGCTCAACCTCCTGTCAACCTGATAAGCTCAGCATATAAACAGGCTTGAGCTGGTCGCTCCAGTTCAGACCGCATGGCTCTCACAAGCCACTTTTGAGTTCCCATACCAGTAATTTAGGAACTTTCACCACTGTAACTAAGCCAGGTTTTACTGCTTGTGCAACCTTTTTTGAATGCTGTATGGAAAAACATGTGAGGCTGACCTTGGGAGAATTTAAGTAAACCATTTTTAACTTCGTAAACATGTGGTCTTTTTCTATGCTAGGGGAATTCACAAGGGCATATTTTAAAGTCCAACAACATATTTACATGCTTAACTTTGCTGCATGTTTTGTGATCTTAAATCTCCGCTGGGGTTCTCTCACCAAAGGGTACTTGCCCCAAACTTGAATCTTGGCATCCAGGAATTCTCCTTTCTATATACTTATTTTTTCCTTGAACCAACAGAAACCAGAAAATTGGCAGTGGTTCTTCCCCCTCTTCCTTCCCTGTTCCTTTGGTCTTCACACCTAGTCCACCTTTTCTGTGGCACTCTTGCTTCCTTATGGTAGCAGGCAGGAAGAAGATGCCCAAAAGGATCAGAGGAGGAACAACCTAGAGAAGCTGCGCCTACAACTTAACTGAAGCTAAAGGATGAAATCTCAAGGTTTCAGCCAGCGCCACACTTCTGGGACTCCTCTGTTTCACTGACACATAAAGGCAGCCACAACACACACAGGTGCAATGTCCCTGATCCAGCAGAAGCATTGCCACAGTTTGTGTGCAATAGGGCTTTATTGCATTTAACAGCTGTATGAAAAACACCCAATAAAGGGGTGGGCAGGTCACAGGAGCAGAAGCCCCACTGCTGCTGTATTACCATGATGTGGATAGCTTCTGATGTTGAATTTCTATCATGTGACTGTTAAGAAGCAAAAGAACCCTACTTGAGAGTAGGGATCAGCTGGCAATCTTATTTCCATTGCACCAGGGAGGGTGGCAAGTCCCAGGCTGACAGAGCTGGTTGCTTCCTGTGGCAGCCATTTTTCTCTTGCAGGTGGGAGAGAGAGGAGGGCTTTTTGTACCCTCCCAGTATTGGCCAACCCGGGGAGATGAGGCTCCTCTTTCCTTGCAGATTTGGGTGAGTGGGTACAGTTCTCAGCAGGTTCAAGCTACACAATAGGCTCCGCAATCAAGACAAATGACACCTCCTGCCCGCGGTTGGAGGCCACAGAATAATGGCAGTCACAAGCCACTCTGATCAATAAAATACATTTCATCGGGTTAGTGGTAATTAGTTTTTAATACAGTGGTACCTCGGGTTAAGTACTTAATTTGTTCCGGAGGTCTGTTCTTAACCTGAAACTGTTCTTAACCTGAAGCACCACTGTAGCTAATGGGGCCTCCTGCTGCTGCCACACTGCCAGAGCATGATTTCTGTTCTCATCCTGAAGCAAAGTTCTTAACCCGAGGTACTATTTGTGGGTTAGCGGAGTCTGTAACCTGAAGCGTATGTAACCTGAGGTACCAGTGTATTGCAAAGCAATCAGGAATGAGGCAGGCTTAATTATTCATGCAAGGAAAACTGGCACCTGCCCCTAATAAGGCAGAAAGAGCTTGACACCAAGGACTTTGTCTGTTGTCCCCCACAGTCCCTGGCTGGCTTGGGAGATACCAACCTAGGCCATCCTGCTAGAGTATACAGTATTACAGATGACTAAGGGCTCCTCCAGACAGCCTGTTTATTGAGCATGTATTCTGGTTTGCTTACGCGAAGGTTAGACTATGCCCAGTCTTTACTGAGCATTCATTCTGATCTGTTTGCAGGAATGTGATAAAACAATGAGCATTCATCTTTCAGGCTGCTTATATGTCTGGCTGCTGACTGTTTATTCAGCCCACACTTTTTAAAGTGTGTGTCTCTGTCACTTTCCTTAACTCTAAAACATATTGGTGTGGGGTTTTGTTTGTTTTTTGGGGGGTTTTTTAAGTTTGTTGTGCCGGGCCTACAAAGCACTGCAGTCCTCTTCAATTGAGTAAACCTAAATTCTGGGGATGCGCTTGAATCTCTCCCACAAAATAGTGACCGTATGAAGGCTCATTGTGGGTGATCACACCTAGAAAGTGGGCCCATTTAACAATTCATTCTTAGAGGCAGTTTCCACCCCTCAGAATTACAAAGGTACAGCTGCAGACAACCTCCTGGGCTGTGTATACAACCTGCAACCACACCAAGCAGGTCACAACATTCAGCATTCTAAGAATCTCTGCTTTCCTTGCGAGAGGTGGGTGGAAAGGAAGGGGGGGTTGCCCACAAACTTTGAAAGTATGTGGGAAATACCTGGAGAAATCTCAGGTATGGAGGTGGGAACAGGGAGGCAGAGCAGTATTTGCAGTGATTGGAAGCTGCAGCTTCAGTACCTACCATGTTTCTTATCCCTTCTGCGTAAACAGAAGCAGATTAAAACTACACAGCATAATCACCTATTTGCTAATTAGAATTGCTAACAGTTTTACTAGCTCCTGCGCCTTGAACAGCAGCTCGATCCACAGACACTAGCAGATTATAGTGACCCTCTGTGAAAAGCTTCTGCTCCTCATTTCAGTAGATCAAGCGGCTATTAATGGCACACAAAGCAGGTTAGGCCTTTTTTCTTCTTTTTTACTATCATCTGGTAACCATGGCAAAAATGGAAACAAACACATACAGGTTAGAACTGCCCCCCCCCAGCACACAATTGGGGTAACCAAGGACCAAAAATGTTAATATTTGTTCTTAAGAAGCTCAGGTACAGCCTAGACCAGGCATGGCCAAACTTGGCCCTCCAGCTGTTTTGGGACTACCATTCCCATCATCCCTGACCACTGGTCCTGTTAGCTAGGGATGATGGGAGTTGTAGTCCCAAAACAGCAGGAGACCCAAGTTTGGCCATGCCTGGACCTAGACAAACCCTGTATTTTCAGCCAGTGGGCAACCTGAGGCTCAGGCCCCAAATATGTGACACACACACCCCTCCTCCAGGCTACTCTGTCCACTCCTATAGACATAGTCATAGTTATAGTCATCCCTTGTGACAGTCACTACACTAGGGTTACCAGACGTCCCCGGTTCCTGGGGACAGGCCCTGGATTTGCAAATCTGTCCCCGGGAAATGTGACAGTGGCAGCCTCAGCAGCCCGGAACCAGTCTGGTAGCACAGTTGGCTCTGGCTGGCTTCAGGAGTTGCTCACTGCCGTGGCGTCCACCATTTTTCCGTGCCGGAAGTCCCCATATGATGTGTCGTGTGCGATCTCCTGCCCCCTTCCCCCTTTGTTTTGACTGATCAGGGGAAGCTCGGGAGTCGCGGGCGGGTGGCCGTTGCCCAGTTTTTTAAAAACTCTGTGCATTTATGTTTCACAGGGTGCGAAAGAAGGACTTTGCACCTTTATACAATATGCATGTATGCTTGGGCCCAGGGTCTTTTGCCTCACCATCTCCACTATTGACTCCGTTGCTACTCTGCTTTTTTTTTTTTAAAAAAAGTGTCCCCCGATTCATTGAAAAAAATCTGGTAACCATACACATTCTCACATGCTTTTGCCTTGCTGAAATCTATTCTTGAAATGCAGTCCTCCTACCTTTGGCTCGCTTGGTTGAGCAATGAAGAGATGCACACACCTCAGAAACCTCTGACTTTTGCAGGGCCTACGGCACAAAGTTTGCTCCATGGCCTCTCTTTGTCTCTGGCCCTGCTCCCTAATAGCAGATGGGCCCCCAATGGGTCGTTCATGAAGGAGTTTGGCCCTCGGTCTTAAAAAAAATGGCCCATTCGATTTGGAGTTTGGATTTGATATCCCACTTTATCACTACCCGAAGGAGTCTCAAAGTGGTTAACATTCTCCTTTCCCTTCCTCCCCCACAACAAACACTCTGTGAGGTGAGTGGGGCTGAGAGACTTCAGAGAAGTGTGACTGGCCCAAGGTCACCCAGCAGCTGCATGTGGAGGAGCAGGGACGCGAACCCGGTTTCTGTTCAGCTCTTTGGAGGAGACCAAGAAGAATGAAAGAACCCAAGAAGACTGCTCCAGCTGTGACTACCATCTCAATCTGCAAAGCCATTCATTCCAGCTGCTATAATTACACAACTTTGCTACTAAAAGAAACGCCATCCCTGTGCTCTCCCAGAGAGGAAAAGCACCTTACTTTGGTGCTTCAGTTCAGCTCATTTCCTCTCCATCCTCATGCTCTACTTACTTGTTGGTCCAAGAGTAATAGAGAAACCTCAGTATGTTGCTCAAAACAAAAAGGAATCTGGAAAGCAGGTTGGGGTAACTAGGGAAGGGAAGTATATTTTAAGTGCGCCCTGGGTAGCAGGTTTAAAACCAATTAACCCTCTAATTTTCAGAGAGTGGTGATTGCCTTTTTTCTGGCCTTCAGCACCTGCAAAATAGGCAGTCAAACAGGTGGAGGCCACAATGAAGAAGAAAGGCTTCCCCACTCATTTTATTTGTCTTCTAGCTGCTGAAGGCACAAAGCCTTGCTAGGAAAGCACAACAGAGGTGTCAACTGTATTTATTCTGAATCTGTGTCATGATGCTGCTCTGGCAGAGTTGCCAGATTCAGACTCTGGGTGGGTTCCTGTTCCCTTAAGAGTCTCATAAAACAGATAGTGCTGCAGTAATGGGAGCTGCTGTGTATGTAATAGTAAGGCCTATACCAGGTGAATTTTAAAAGCACATTTTAAAGCTTTCTCAAGGTCTGGGCTTGACAACTCCATGCACTTACAGTTTAAGAAGCCCATTAGCTCCAACAGAGGGAATTTTAATTGATCATCTGCGCTGCCTATCAGCAAGCAATCCCTTTTGCAAGTAGCCGTTTAAATCCAGTTCAAAAGGGGAAAGTGTGAATTGGCCCTTGTAGTCAATTCTGTTAATCCGATTTGTTGGGAATGGAGGAGGAAGGAAGGAAAGCTGGGAGGTCCTACTTGCTGCTGATGGGCAAATCAATATATGTTGTTGTGGGGCAGAAGCAAAGAAAGCTTTCCCAGGCACTGTTTGCAAGAACTATAGCAGGGTATTGTACGAAATTTCAGCTCAAGACTACACCCCAACATATTAAAATGTTCCAAACTGCATAATGTCACCAAGTTGTGCCTTGTCATTAAGGACAACTATAAGCATTAAGGAGCAACTAGAACTATTGCATTGTCACCAATACTATGGTTGTGGTGTCCCTCAGCTGTGTGAAAGAAACACTTGTGTGTACGTGTGCATTTAATAATCCATGTTCACACATATTTGAATGCTGATAACTCTGGGCCATAGTTACCAGACATGTGTATGAAAATAAGGTAAAGGACTCCGGGACAGTTAAGTCCAGACAAAGGCGACTATGAGGTTGCAGTGCTCACCTCACTTTCAGGTCGAGGGAGCTGGCGTTTGTCCACAGACAGCTTTCCAGGTAATACGGCCAGCATGACTAAACTGCTTCTGGCGCAACAGGACACTGACGGAAACCAGAGTGCACGGAAATGCCGTTTACCTTCCCGCCACAGCGGTACCTATTTATCTACTTGCACCGGCATGCGTTCGAACTGCTAGGTTGGCAGGAACTGGGACAGAGCAATAGGAGCTCATTCTGTCATAGGGGTTCAAACTGCCAACCTTCTGATCGGCAAGCCCAAGAGGCTCACTGGTTTAGACCACAGCGCCACCCGCGTATTGTAGTTTATGTATGAAAGTACATAAACTGCAATACTGTGGAAAACACTAGTGCAACACACTTTACATGTACCAGTCATTGTTGTTGTCACGTAACAAAACTATTGCAAATCCACTTGGATTTTAAAGAATATAGAAGAAGGCAAGCAATTTTGGGAGGGGAGAGAATCATGTAACTTAAAATATATTATAGGTTTTATTATAGGATTTATATCCTTTTGTCATCAAATGAGGGTGGTCTCTCCACTCTCCAGTGTGTTGTAAGTTTGGAACTATAAGAGAGGGTGTACTCACAAGTATGCAAAAAAGAATCCAGGACCTGCTGATCTTGAGATGCAAGAATTTGAGTGGCACCTGGAGGGAATTAGGCAGAAATGGCCCACCTCCTTGCAGACCTTTTGTAGAGCAAATTCTTGTGGTTAGCCAGCGCAATTGCTGCAAATTATACAAGCGGCATGGAGTTTGTTCCAGTGGGAGTGTGCAGTTGGCTCATGCAGAGCTAATCTGACAGTGTGACTGTGTGTATGTGTGTGTGTGTACATGAGCACACAAACCTTTCGTCTGGATTTTTCTCATGGCCCGGGGGAGAAAAGCAAAGCAGAGAAACTAGTTTTGGGGAGTCCTGGCTGAGATGCACTATCTCATTTGTTGGCACAAACAAAATACTTCTGTGCATTCTGGGGCTGTCCATTTTGCCACTGAGCAGGAGGCACAGTTAAAGTGGAAAGTAGGAAAGCTTAAAAAGTGCTCAGCATAAGTTGGGGAGGCACATCCGTGTGGATTTGATCTGAAAGGGTGGATGCAGTGAGAGCCCAGGTGAAAAACATTATTGCTTATGAACGTGTTTTACAGTAGCAGCCAAATTTAGAAGCCTGAATGGGTCAGAAACAGAAACAGAGAGAGCCTGTCGCCCTCCAGATGTTGTGGGATTCCTTCCAGCACGGCCAACGGTCAGGGATGATGGGAGTTGTGGTACAGCAGCATCTGGAGGGCAGCAGTTTACCCATTTATGCCGCACTACAAAGTGACACTTGCCTGTTATTAAAATCTGTCGAAGAGCAGAGTAGTGTTGTGAGTTACGATGAGTTAGGCTGTATGGCGCCCGCCGAGTCCCTTCTAATTCCTGGACCCGGCAAGTGTTAAAATCTAATTGGGGATCCCGTTGTTGAATTAGCCAGGCAAGGGCCACAATGGCCCCTAAGTACAGGAAAGGAAGTTGCTCTGTGCCAAAAGGGCAAATAGGTGGGCTCCCTCCATCACCTGGCTGGTAGTGGGAAGGACAACAGTGAGAGAACATGTTTGTGAGCTGGGCTGCAAACAGGTGGATGCCCTGAGAGCAACAATGGTCTCCTACTGACGCTGGCCTCCTTGATCCTCCTTCCTTAACCCCAAAGGGGAAGTGCTCTTAATGGTATAGTGATACACTCATACATTTGAAGCGCGCGCGCACACATACACACATCCTGGGAAGTATAGTTTAGCCCTCATGGAGCTACATTTCCCAGGACCTTTAACAAACTACTGTTCCCAGGATTCTTTTTTGGGGGTGGTGGTAATGGTAATTGTGATTTTAAAGTATGGTGCCTATGTAGCCTCAATCCAATTTATTCTAATACTAAGCCTGAAGGAACCCCCAAAGTCACTGTCCTGTTGTCCCCAAGTGCCCTTCTTCACACATTCATTTACGGTCCAGTGACAATTCTAAGGACTACGTATGAACAAAAGAGCCCTTCCGGATCAGGGCAAATGCCCATCTAGTCCAGTATCCTGTTCTCACAGTGGCCAGCCAGAAGTCTGTGGAAAGCAGGACAAGAGCACAAAAGCACTCTCCCCACTTGTGAGTCCCAGCCAACGGGTGTTCAGAGCGATGTGGTGTCTGGCACTGCAGGCAGTACATACCTATCATACGTAGTAGCTACATATCACTTTATACTTGGGGTTTCTATCCTCTGCAGTGAAAGGTTGTGTTGTGTTGTGTTGTGTTGTGTTGTGTTGTGTACAAGGTACTACAGAAACAGGCCTGCCTTGCGAAACCAGAAAGATGACATGGGCTGAACTTTGAGCAATTGTCTACCAGTCCTATATATTCACAGGAAGCCAAACATCTCAAGGTACATCAAACAGCAATGAGGGACCCAGTGATTTTATGGCTGCCCTGGCTCTGGACCCTAACTCCTCTGCGTCTATGTGCCGTGTGCTTTTCCCACCCCATGCTCTATGCTCAGAAGCTGAGCAGTTGCTTCATACCCTCCATCCCAGAGCAAATGTGGCAAAAATGAACTTGCACTATCACAACCGTACACGGAATAGATAGGAAAGTCAACCTGTAAAAAAGAGTGACAACTGCATCAGCTTGTGCTAGGGCGGTCACGCGAGTCTGCCAGCGAGTCACTACTCAGTGTTACACAGGGATCTGTTGTTCATGCACCACAGCAAACTCCCCCACCAACCAACCAACTGCCGCCGCTTAAAATGAACTAGCAGCAATGTAAGAAAAGTCAAGTTTGGGCTGAATTCTGCATGCCCTGGTGGATTCACATGACTGCAATGTCAGAAGCTGAATCTGATGCTGATGGAAGCCAGCAAGGGATGATTGATACAAGCTGAAGCGTTCTGAGTTGAAGGCAGAAGCGCACATTGTTTCTAGGCCTGTTGGAGAAAACCTGGATGGCCCTGCTTCATTTGGGATCAAGAGGCTGTTTAGCTTGGTTGGGGAATTGAGTTTACAATGGTACCTCGGGTTACATACGCTTCAGGTTACAGACTCCACTAACCCAGAAATAGTACCTCAGGTTAAGAACTTTGCTTCAGGATGAGAACAGAAATCGTGCTCCGGCGGTGCAGCAGCAGCAGGAGGCCCCATTAGCTAAAGTGGTGCTTCAGGTTAAGAACAGTTTCAGGTTAAGAACGGACCTCCAGAACGAATTAAGTACTTAACCCGAGTTACCACTGTACTAGATTCACCCAGGCATGGGTGTAGCTAGGATTTTGGTTAGGGGGGCAGGCCTTTTGTTGGTGGGGGGAGCAGAACCTCAGTTAGCTATGTATTTTTATTGATTTTTATTGATGGGGGGGCAGCTGCCCCTCTCTGCCCCCCCTGCCTACGCCCATGCAGCCAGGTGTTCTGGGCTGCGCTCGAGGCATTGAAGCCGGCACACCAAATGGAAATCACACATACAGAGCAAATCTTACATGCCTACTTGGAAGTAGGCCCAACTACATTCAGTGTGACTTGGTTCCTGGCATGGGCCTAGCCAGGATTTATGTTGGGTGGCGGGGCATGACTCCTACCTGTCATCATCCTCTGTCTGGCTCCATCTAGCAGATTCGGAATGAAATGTCTCAACAGCAGTTGTTTCAAATTACTTTCTTTTTAGACCCCAAGCGCTAAGAAAAATCTGTCCGAATCTGTCTACAATTTCTACTTTTAGTATTTTTATATATTTGCTTTGATGGGGAGGGACAGCTGCCCCCCACCCCGCCTACGCCCATGGTCCCAGGTAATGAGTATCGGACTGCAGCCTTAACAAAGTCAACATGAAAGTGTCCTTTAACTCACAGCTCCCACTACTGTAGCTGCAGCTGCTTACAAGGGCCCTGCAGTGTTAGTGCTGCCATGGGACCTGCCCATGGGTAGAGACTTGAGGATAACAGCTTCCATTTTTTAAAAAATGAGCAATAAATGCAAGCCCCTATGTGCGGCAGTGCCCCCAAATGAGCTGTCAGTTACATCTGAAATTAACATTAGGAGGCTGGTGTCCTTGGCTTTTGGGCTAGGCCCTAGGGGATGCGGGTGGCGCTGTGGGTTAAACCACAGAGCCTAGGACTTGCCGATCAGAAGGTTGGCGGTTCGAATCCCCATGATGGGGTGAGCTCCCATTGCTCGGTCCCTGCTCCTGCCAACCTAGCAGTTCAAAAGCACATCAAAGTGCAAGTAGATAAATAGGTACTGCTCCAGCGGGAAGGTAAATGGCGTTTCCGTGGGCTGCTCTGGTTCACCAGAAGCGGCTTAGTCATGCTGGCCACATGACCCGGAAGCTGTACGCCAGCTCCCTCAGCCAATAAAGCGAGATGAGCACCACAACCCCAGAGTCGGCCACGACTGGACCTAATGGTCAGGGGTCCCCTTTACCTAGGGGTTGAAATATGCCATGATGTGGCAGGCGGAAGGTATTCCTCTTCAGGAGAGCGGGGGTAAAAGTTGCGAGGAAACTAGAGGTTTTCTGAATTTCCACAGCTGTGTGAGCTTAATTAGACAACTACCTCCAGCAGCAGTGCTGGGGCAAGGTGTGCCCATGATGTCTATCCGAACTGTTTCTGAGCAATTATTGTCCCACAGCAAGACACAGCCAAAACGCTTCGCAAGATGAGACCAGAACGTGGATTAAGAGCAACAACTTTAGGCTGCTGTACGCGTCTACTACAAATCCAGCCACAGAATCCCCCAGCAGAGGAATAAGGATGAAAAAAGAGGTATTTGCCAAAACAAAAACAAAGAAAACTTACCTTCATGTTCTTCTACAGTCACTCCAGGAACCAGAGACAGTAACTTTCTAAAAAGAAAGAAAGAAAAATCTGTTAAGTATCTTCCCTGCTGACTTGTTTGAAAAAGGGCAAGTCTATAGCCCCTCATGATTCCTTCCTCTTCCTATGAGAAAAAAAATGCACCCTTGTTTAAAAGGACAAAATATGCAGGATGCTTTTCCTTTGTGATGTGGATTTTTCATTGCTCGTGCAAAGATTGCCCTCCTGTGCAGCAAAAGCTGGGATTCTGCATCTACCTCACCTTGGGCTGGCCGCAACTCCACAGATGCTGAACTGCCTGTGAGGAAACTCTGCCAATCCCTAGATAGAGCAGGAGATAAACTAGCTCTCCTCTGGGATGCCTGGAAACCAACAGACCCCAAAACAGTCTTAAGACATGCACCCAGTAACAGGCACCATGACACTTCATGTGGCAGCACAATGTACAAACATTTGCATCAGTAAAACACAGGTATTCTAGCATGTGCATGTTTCTTTGGCCCATAGGTATAGCCCCTGCCCTCAAGCAACACTTTGTCTGAAGTCTGTACCAAAACAGCACTTGTATGCACCATAATGGCAATAATGCCTTGGTGAGATCTTTTTTTATCCCTGACTTTGCATCCCCCAGTTCTGGCAACAGGACAAGAGAATAAAATTCTGGAGAGGCCAGTAAAAATTCTGGCTGGTGACAATCCTCCTAGTATCTGTGTCAGCAATTGGACTACTGCAGGGACCCAATTCCAGCTCTCATGCCAGCAACAATACGTGCGTGATTGATCCTCAAAGCTGTAGTCGCAGTGCAGTGGCTCATTGGATAGGACTATTTAAAAGGGGGGGGGGGGAGAGCACTTGAATGTGTGCGTTAGTGTTCCAGAAGAAGTGAGCAATGTCCTTGTTGCTTTTTCTTGCCTGTCCTTGAATGACTGTTATGTTCATGTTGTTTGCAGAACAGGTGCAACTAGGTGCAAATACAAGCAGAAACACTGGGGGATAGCCTTGGAGATTTTTCATGCCATTTGTTCTTCCAGGTAGGCCTACATATGGGGCAGGCAGGCAGGTTAACTTGTACAGCTTGGAAGTCCTCTTAGATCCTGGCATGTAGTCCTGATGGACAAATCGAAGGTGTGGATGACAACTCTGGGAGGAGGAGCGGAAGATGTAGGAGAGAATAGCTGTACCAGCCTGGCTCATAACCTAAAAAAGCTACCCTGCAAGTCCACCATCCATAAAACTGAGTGAGAGTCTGTCAACATACTACCTGGAGTAGATCAAGCAGGCACATTTCAGTGTCCAGCACATTTTAGGAGCATAGGAATGTGTGTCCAGTCTAAATATTTCATTTTCTGGCAGGCAACCGTTCTCCAGGATTCATGGACAGATGAGTGCTTCCCATCACCTGATCCCTGATCTTTTTAACTGGAGACACTAGATAACCGGGACCTTTTGGATTCAAAGCAAGTACACTACCATAGAAAAAGGTTGAAGAATACCTGGACCAATGGTCTGCCTTGGAACAAGGTAGTTTCCCTATGTCCCTAGATAAAGTCCTTCCCATTTTCTTGGATATTCAGATACATGGGCAAATCAAAAGCCGCGTCTCCTCTGCAACACCTCAGAAGCACAGTATTTTGAGTTGGGTGCAGAATGCAACCTCCTGAGAATATAATTTAATTTTTAAGCAAGTTGGCAGTCCTCATGACTGAGAAGACACACTTGATAGCTGATCCAAAGCTCAGCAGGGGAAGGTTTTCATCCCCGGTATAGTTCCTTCCCCTTCCCTATGTCTAGTGACAGAAGTAATTATGAAACTTACACAAATGTGGTATAAACTGGCCTAATTTGCAGAATTATAAAAGTGCCATTCTTGGCATAGAAGGTGGAGTATCTTACTGCATAATTCTTATTCTGTTTCTTAGAACAGAATACAAACGTCCTGCCCACATCTGTTACAAAAGGACATGAAGTGCAGTGTCACACAGGCCAGATTCTGTAGCATCCTTTGCCATGCCAAACAATACTCAGGTATTGGGGGGGGGTGTAGAGGGGATGCGCTTATGAGACTCCTCATTACAAGGTGGCTTGAGCAGAGCTAAGAGCTTCCTGGCTCTTGCATGTGATTCTCCGTCAGTTGGGACTCCAGGTTTAACCCTAACCATCAGGCCTGGGACAGAATCCATGGAATTTCATTTTAGCATATAATCTAATTGAGAAGTCCCAGGCTACAGCCCATCTGCGGTTTTATAGGGGCTGCTGGCGGTAAATTAGATCCATCCCCTTCTATTGGATGTGTTGTCATTTTTATGACTTTGGGGGTTATATAAATAGGAGAGTGGGGAGGGAGGGAGGCTCAGGCAGGCGGGCAGGCAAAGGACTAGTCCTGCAATTGCCAAACTCCCATCTCTCCCTTTTAGTGTTTGAAAATTCTGGCTAGTTTATAAAAATCTCACTCACTGTCAGTCTCTGGCGGAACACAATCCTTGTTGATGTGGAGAACAAGAGGCAACTTCAAACAGCTGTTGGCATGTGTCGGAAACAGATAAAGTGAAAAAAACAGAATGGAGTTCAGGGTGGGGTTCCGAGATCACAGGCCAAGCAGAGGAGGGAAAGAGGAATGTTTTAAATTAAAGATAATTGTGTGTTGCATGTGCACGCTACACAGGCTTATGCATCTGCATATGGGTTCTAGCGAAGAGCCTGTATTAAACCTCTGCTCTCAATCCAGAGCACCTGCAGATATCCCCATTCACTTCAGTGGAGGAAGAAGCTTTCTTTGTAGAACTGCCCTCCCTTTTGAAGTGACTTGGTAGTGGAGGAGCTCTGGGGGAGCACGGCAACCCACAGAGGCAGCCCCTGAGTTGGGGTATTTGTGTAGTAAAGGTAAAGGTAAAGGTACCCCTGCCCGTATGGGCCAGTCGTGTCCGACTCTAGGGTTGTGCGCCCATCTCACTTAAGAGGCCGGGGGCCAGCGCTGTCCGGAGACACTTCCGGGTCACGTGGCCAGCGTGACGAAGCTGCTCTGGCGAGCCAGCACCAGCGCAGCACACGGAAACGCCATTTACCTTCCTGCTAGAAAGTGGTCCCTATTTATCTACTTGCACTTAAGAGTGCTTTCGAACTGCTAGGTGGGCAGGAGCTGGGACCGAACGACGGGAGCTCACCCCGCCGCGGGGATTCGAACCGCTGACCATGCGATCGGCAAGCCCTAGGCGCTGAGGTTTTACCCACAGCGCCACCCGCGTCCCGGGGTATTTGTGTACTGCTGGGCAAGTCACGCAGTCCTCCTATGCAACACATGTCAAGAACACAGTAAATGCAATAGCCCTCCCCTGCTTCCTTTCTTCACACGCAGGGTCCTAGATGTAGCCTGGCACGTGTGGCCAATCTGGCACATGCAAACATACTTTAGGCATGCTGTCACTGGAAAACCCATTAAATCAGCAACACACCAGATCAAGGAGGAGGCACACATGTGGACCATACTGTCAACGTAGTGGTGACAGCTATTGACAAAGCACTTGGACTAGATAGCAATACAAAATTCCTTAAGGTGGAACCCTCTTATAGTACGAAACTGGAAAAGGAAATAATTCTTGCTTTGTTTTCATACTTGTCTCTGTGCAATTTTCCTTATCTCCACAAAATATGGTTATGCACACCCCATTGCCAAGTGCTAAGGGATTTCAGGGGTGGCAACGTATACCTCTGGTTTGATTTTGGGGGGTGGGGGCCAAAGGTCACTGGAGACTGTCATGTCTTTGTGACATATGGTTGTATTTACACTTATACATCAGGTTGAGCAGAAGGCAGAAGGACTCACAGCATTAACACTATGGGGAAGTTCTACAGAAACTCATTAACCATTTTGCCCAAACCTGCAGAGAGTTCGGTCTTACCATCAGCTGGGTCAGGACGTTGCCAACACTCCACCATCAGCACTGATAACCACATTCTTGAGCTGGTAGACAATTTTGTCTACCTGGGCTCTACCATAACCAGCAACTTCTTCACCAAATGCTGAGCTGGATATGGTATTGGCAAGGTAACTATGACAATGGCTTGCCTCTCCAAAAGGGTATGGGAGAATGTGATGCTAACAACCAATACCAAGATGAAGGTCTACCAAGATTGTGTGTTGAGCACGCTGCTTTATGGAAGTGAGTTGTAGGCAACTTGTACCTGCCAGGAGCGACATTTCAATGCCTTCCATATGCGCTGCATCAGGAAGGCTTTAGGCATCACATTGTAGGACAGAGTCTCAAACAAAGATGCTCTCTCCCAAGCCCACATTCCCAGCATGTTCACACTCCTAGATCAGCGATGACTACGCTGGCTTGGTCATGGCCACAGAATGGAAAATGGCATGATCCCCAAGGATGTGCTCTGTGAGAGCTGGCTTCAGGCACCAGGCCCGTTGCCAGAACAATTCTGCATTACAAAGATGTCTGAAACATGACATGAAGGCAGGCAACATTAACCCCGCCGTGTAGGAATCCCTTGCAGATGACAGCAGCACCTGAACACACAGGTTGTGTATCCACAGCAGCAACCAGAGGAACAATGACTCCTGGGAGAAGTGGAGAAAGAAGAAATGCCATGGTACACCTGCATGAGCGCAACTGGGCACCTTCATCTGCCCCAGTTGCAACAAAACATGTCTCTCTCCCATATCAATCTCTACAGCCACAGCAGGCACCGAAACTCTCCAGTGGTTTGACTTCAATTCCGAAGGCACGCTCTTCATTGTTTCCTGAGACAGACGCATGCAAACAACAACCCGCATTTTACAAAGGTTGAATCTAGCTTTGTTTTCAGCTGGCTTCTTTATCTCTGTACACACCCAGCTGCTTCTATAGGCTCAGGCTGCAATCATATGCATGCTTGCTTAAAAGTAAATTAATTGAAATCAATTAGACTTACTTTGAGGGTGGTCAGTTACACATTACCGAAAAAGAAATCTGTATCACCACAAAAGAAGACATCAATTTGCATATTTAAATTTCTATAATTAGAAATTTCTATTATATAATTTCTGTATAATAAATTTTGCCATGGTGGGAAAGACACCAGATGTCTTGTGTGCCCATTTGGTCTGTTGACTAAGAACTGCTGATGTTCTCATTTTTACAGTTCCTTATAGGTAAATCAGACTTGGACTAGACAGCCTTCCCAAAGAGAGTGCTGTTCTCTGTAAAGTAGGACACACGGCCACCCTGCTTATTTCCAATAAAATATCTTTAGGGCTGGAGAAAAGGATGCATTCATGATCATTTTTGCTGAGGCCTATAATATAGTAATAATTTAACAATGACAACATTTCTTATAACCTGCCCATCTGACAAAATTGTCCCAGCCATATGGTGTCATCTGGTCAGAACCAGTAAATCTTTTGTAGAAGTTTACCAGAGTGTGAGACTTTGCCACACTGGTGTAACCTATGAAGCTCCTTCCCACCTGCATTCCCTGTGCCTTGGTGTGGCTTTGCCTTCTGTGTAATTGAAATCCTATGACAGAAGCACTCAATAATGGAGGCCTAATTCTGTGCCATTCCCAGAGCAGAGTTCCTCCTGTTCTAATCCAGCAGTGCCACAAGCACTTCCTGCCTGGGCCACATGTCCTGTCAGTGTCACAGATTGGCCACCTATATGTTAGAACATCTACTGTAAATGTTGCCTTCTTGCATTAGGAAGAACTTCCTGACAGTAAGAGCTGTTCGACAGTGGAATTTGCTGCCAAGGAGTGTGGTGGAGTCTCCTTCTTTGGAGGTCTTTAAGCAGAGGCTTGACAACCATATGTCAGGAGTGCTCTGATGGTGTTTCCTGCTTGGCAGGGGGTTGGACTCGATGGCCCTTGTGGTCTCTTCCAACTCTATGATTCTATGATTCCAGAGAATCATTAAATGCAAATCTGTCACAACAGAATGCCTGAGAGGTCCCTGGCCCACACAAAGGTCGAAATTCTTAGCAGATGAGGGGGAGTTAATATAAATCAGGGGTAGGCAACATAAGGCCCGTGGGCCGAATGCGGCCCAATCACCTTCTCAATCCAGCCCATGGACGGTCCGGGAATCAGCGTGTTTTACATGAGTAGAATGTGTCCTTTTATTTAAAATGCATCTCTGGGTTATTTGTGGTGCATAAGAATTCGTTTATTTCTTTTTTCTTCAAAATATAGTCGGGCCCCACACAAGGTCTGAGGGATGGCGGACCGGCCCATGGCTGGAAAAGGTTGCTGACCCCTGGTATAGATTCACCGCAAAGCCAGCTCAGAGCCAGTGTTGCACAGTGGTTAGATAACATACTGCTTCCGCCCTGACATTATGGATTACAACTCCCATCATCCCTGATCATTGACCATACTGGTGGGAGTTGAAGTCCACTACATCTGGAGGGTTTAACATTGGCTACACCTGGCTAGACTAGAATCTTGTGAGATCCAGGCTCAATTGCCATTCACCCATGAAACTAACCGGGAGGCCTCAGACCAGTCGCCATCTCTCTGTTCAACCTACTTCACACAATTGTTATGAGAATAAAATGGGTGCAGGGAGAACTCTGTATGCTGCTCTAAATTCTCCAGAGGAAAGTTGGAATAATGTACTGTGCAAGCTGAAACACTACCGTATCATCTCATAGCACTGTATCATCTCATTATAGCACTGAATTTTAGGGTAGCCAGATTATTTGATTCCAGTTACTGTATTACAGTCCAGTTGAAAGTAAAGGATGCCCCTCCCAATAGTTTTCCATTTCCAGAAGGTTAGTTGTGTGTTAAGTCTGTTGCAGCAAAAACAAAAACGTGTTATGGCTGGCACCTTGAAGTCTAACAAATATATTGCAGCAAAAACTTTGTGCTGAAGTGGAGTGTAGTCTGCGAAGGCTTATGCCATCCTAAATTTGTCAGTGTTTAATGAACCACAAAGAGTCTTTGTTGCCCTAGATGCCACGGCTGCCGTACATTCTGCGACCGCATATTATTTGGACGGTGGTGACGTGAGGGCCTTACCGTAGATAGAAGTGGCTTTTCCCCCTGGAAAGACAGAGCCTAGGGCTACCTTGGATGCTACAGCCTCAGTGACATCTCTTTGCAGGTATTTAGGGGGCTGCCTGCAGCTACTTGTGATGAGGCCAAGGCGCTCTTCACATGCGCAGAGGTCTTTTCCTTGACGAAGACGAAGGGTCTCGGCAAGTGGGTTACAGCACAATAAGCCGCCTTGGCCTCGAGTCCATGTTATCAACTGCACGAGCTACTGATAATGCCAAGGTTGCAGGTTCGACCACTGCATATTCCTTCCTTGCAACGGGGTCGGACTAGATGATCCTCGAGGGTCCCTCCCAACTCTACCATTCTATAATCTCTCTCTCTATCTCTATCTCTATCTCTATATATGAGCGGCGTTGTTTTTTGTGTCCCTTGCACACAGCGACGTGGCAGCGCCGCATTGGTTCGCCGCAGCAGCATCGACACCACCACACAGCGTACTTATCCCAGCGCGGTGACTCGCGACGAAAACGGCCACGCCGGGCTGCTCCGGAGGGGCACCGAAACCAGCCAACCACCGCGGCCGTACAGCAAGATCCTCGCGGCGTCACGCGGGGTGGTTACCATGGCAACCCCGGCCCCTTGCCCCGCCCCGTCCACGACCAATCCTCCGGGGCCGGTCAGAGCGGTTCAAAAAGGAGTTTTGCCCTCTTTCGTGTTTGTGCCGCTCTAGGCCGCTCGCCCTCTGTGGTTTCTGGCATTCTTTTTCCCCCCCCTCCCCCTTTCTTTTAAGCATCCCGGAAGCGCCAACAGAGCAGGGGAAACGAGGAAGTGTGTGCGACGCGTTGAAGCCGGAGCCGGGTTCTGGGGAGAGGAAGGGGGAAGAACTTGACTCCCTGGAGTGTCCCTTCCTCCCTCCCTCCCTCCCTCCCCCCCACTACCCTCCACACCTTGGTTCTTCCCACGCCACGTCTGGCCCCGGCAACCCCGCCCCCTTGAGTTGAAACAGAGCTGTCAGTCCTCACCGCCCACCCTCCAAGAACGGTCCCTCTCCCTGCCTGCCCTCCGCCGAGCATGGCTTCCTCCCCTTCCTCTGGTTCCAACTGGGGCCTGATCATGAATATTGTGAACAGCATTGTTGGGGTCAGCGTGCTAACGATGCCCTTCTGCTTTCGACAGGTTAGTCCCGGGTTTGCGCCAAATTCTGCTCCTCCTTTTCTCCTCTGGCTCTCTCTGCCCCGATTACAGGTGATTCTTGATTATGCATCTATGGGAATTGGGGGGAGGCTTTCTGACTCCCACCCCCGTGCTCAGGGAGTTCCCTCCTCCAACCTCCCCAAATGTCCTCGTGGCAAGGAATCTGCACGTGGCAGGCAGATGCTCAGGGGGTTGCCTTCTGTTGGGAAAGCTGCGCCCTGTGAATATCTGTCTGCAGTCAGTCTGTCGGAAAGGCAAAAGAGCTCAGCCAGAAATAAAGCTGGGAATCCTACAGGTGGTTCTTGCTGCCACACCAAGCAAAGCCACTTCACCTGATTTTGTTGGTTGCCTAAGAGGGAAAGTTGCTCTTTCACTTAGTCCTCGCACTCACTTTCTGTCCTCCTTCCTTTTATGCTAATCAGTCTGCCCCCCCCTTTTTTTGCTTATGTTCTCATGTTTTACTTACTAATTTCATTTAAAAATTGCTTTCTGCTAACTGAACCTAACTTTGCATTCCCATTCATCTTTTCCCTTATTCTCACTTGGCCTGATAGTTACAGGCTTGCACTTATTGTTTAGAAAAGCCAGTTTTAGATGAGTTTGGATCAGTTGTTTGCCTTATACTGTACTGTATTGTTGATGGTTGTTTATGTTGTAGAAGGTAGTTTATAATATGCAGGTTAAGTTTTATGACCTGAGTGACCATGTTTTGTTAACGCTTGCTGAGTACTGACCAGTGGCGTAGCGTGGGGGGTGCAGGGGGGGCCGGCCGCACCGGCCGCAACATCTGGGGGTTAGGGTTAGGGGGCGCAAATCCACTGGTTAGGGGGCGCAAATCCATGGGTTAGGTGGCGCAAATTACTTGCCTTGCCCCGGGTGCTGACAACCCACACTACGCCACTGGTACTGACACAAGAGGGGTACTTTGCAGACTGTTTAGGACAACACTTGTGGTTTAGCCTATTTATTCTTAGTTTGCTTTTTAAAAATCCTGTTACAGTGGTACCTCGGGTTAAGTACTTAATTCGTTCCAGAGGTCCGTTCTTAACCTGAAACTGTTCTTAACCTGAAGCACCACTTTAGCTAATGAGGCCTCCTGCTGCTGCCACGCCGCCACAGCACGATTTCTGTTCTCATCCTGAAGCAAAGTTCTTAACCTGAGGTAATATTTCTGGGTTAGCGGAGTCTGTAACCTGAAGCATATGTAACCTGAGGTACCACTGTATTCTTCATCTTCAAGACATCTATCCCACAATAAAGATTTCAGAAAGAATACAAAATGAGACATGTAACAAAATGTTGCAGTGTGGTGACCTCCTGTTCAGGGTGCCTGCCAGCCATGCTGCCTTCCTTCTTACTGTACTCCATTCTATTTGTTGTTGTTTTCTCTTTCTGTCTCTGTTTCTCTCTCTCTCTCTCCCCCCCCCCTATTTTTCTGCCCACTGAGTATCCTCAGTCCTTATAGGGTTATTATGGGGTTTCCCCTCCCTTAGGTTTTCTTTGACAAATATTTTTGTACTTCTACAATCATTGCCATTCCCCAGTTCTTCTGAGTTCTCCCTCTTGTGTGTGGATGGTGCTGTTTTGCCTACCTAAAGATAGACTCAAAATGAGTTCACCATTAGCAGAGCTATGTCTGAGAGAGCTTTTCTCATCATGGCAACTCTAAAGTTATTTTAACTTTTTGCATAATAGTTCCCTTGCCTTGTCTATCTTGTCTATTTCAGATGGACCTTTGCAGTGGTGGCTCTCCATGTATGGAATGCTTTCCCTATGGAGGCTCACCTGGTGCTATCTTTATCTATTTTTTGGCACCAGTCAAAAAAAAAAACCTTCTCACGTGGACTTTTGGCCCTTAATTTGAAGGGGTATGTGTGGCCTCTTTTAATGGGGCAGGATCTTTAAGACCTGTCTTTAATTTATATAGATGCATTTTGTTTAAGTTTTTATTGATTGTGTTTATTTCAATTGGGTTTAGTATTTCTATTGTGTCCATAAGTCGCTTGGAACCATGTCCATGAGTAAAGCAATGTTGGACATTGTACTGAAGTTTTTCCGCACATGTATAACTTGTTTGGCAGGCACAAAAAATGTCACAGAATTGAGGAACGTAGGTGTTCAAATAGTTCCTGTGTTGAAGAGTGGCAGGAAAGCCACTTCACCCACTCCCTATTAAAGCCACCCTGCATCCCTGCATGGTAGCCCTTGTTTCTGATCTCCCCCTTCTCCTGCCAGGTCTCAAGGATGTGGGTTGAGGTTGTCTCTCAGGTAGTTGGGGTAGCAGGGTTAGGGCTTTTGCTGCTACCTTACATGTGGGGGTGGCAATCAGGTCTTCCTGAGTTCCTGGATTCATTCTTCTGTATCTTTTATTGCCTGCATTGGTTGTGCCTGCTGTTGTTTTGCTTATTGTTCCAGTTACTTTTGAGGTTGAATCCTCTTCATTGGACAGTCTGGGAGGCAGGTTGTGGCTTCCCCCCCAGTAATAAGTTCCATGCTCTGCCTGTTGAGTCCTGGATGAGGCACCATCCCTATATACCACACTGTGTATAACTAGGGACACGGGTGGTGCTGTGTGTTAAACCACAGAGCCTAGGGCTTGCCGATCAGAAGCTTGACGGCTCGAATCCCCGTGGTGGGGTGAGCTCCCATTGCTCGGTCCCAGCTCCTGCCAACCTAGCAGTTTGAAAGCACATCAAAGTGCAAGTAGATAAATAGGTACCGCTCCAGCGGGAAGGTAAACGGCGTTTCCGTGCGTTGCTCTGGTTCACCAGAAGTGGCTTAGTCATGCTGGCCACATGACCCGGAAGCTGTACACCGGCTCCCTCGGCCAGTAAAGCGAGATGAGCGTCGCAACCCCAGAGTCGTCCGCGACTGGACCTAATGGTCAGGGGTCCCTTTACCTTTACCCTATAACTGGGGAGGGTGATCAGCCTCCCCTTCCACAGACAGTTGCATGTGCACTGCATTTGCAGCATGCAGGGACCTATAACCAACTTCTGCTCCTTGCACTCTTTAAATAAAACTTTTACGTGCTTTGGGGGGTATATTGTATATGTGTATTATTATACAGGTTTGAACTTCCTAATTTGGTACAGAAATTGTTCTAGTAGACAAAGACATAAGAAGAGTCATGCTGCCTTAGACCAGAGGTCCATTTTCTCTAGCATCCCTCTTCTCACGATGTGCAACTGGGTGCCTTTGGGATGCACACATAGAGGACATAATGGTGATATCCCTTTCCTTTTTGTTGTTCCCTGGCAACTGGTTTTCAGTGGGATACTGCCTCTGAACCAGGAGATTCCATACACCACAACTCACAGGTGTCTAGCACTGTTGTTCTAACTAGAACTAAGGGCTATTGGTTGAGATCCTCCGAACTTTCAGAACAGCCTGTAATTGTGGTATCCAGTCTCGGTGGCATCGAAGTGGTCCCTTCCCCTTGAGCTTTTGTCAGAGTTCCTAAGATGCTGAATGCTCAGTTTTCCTGTTAAGACTAAGTTCTGTTTCTGAATTGGAAAGGCACAGCTGGTGTTGGCTGTTCAGGTTTTACACCTGCCACTTGCAAGGTAATGGTCGGCATCTCTCTTTACAAGCACAAAGAGTTCTACAATTTGTCCATTTAGGTTTTGTTCACAGAATCCAGCCTGATCATGCCTCTGTGAATGACTTCCAAACTTTTTAAAGAAAAACCTTGAATGGAGTTATATATTCAGGATCTACCTGTAATCTCACCTTCTTTCCCTGGAAGTTGGATACCTTCCCCATAGCTTTCCGTATTATTTTAATCCCAATATCTCTTGCCAGCCAGCTTTCTGATGATCCACCCGCCTAGGGCATGCAGCATGTTGGCAAATAACCATCGGTGGTTGGCTTCTGAACTGGATTAACCTTGGGTGCTGTTTACTTTATTTAATAGGTATTTATTTATACAGAGCATTTTTACCCAGTCCTTTAGCCAAAGAGGCCTTCAGAGCAGCTTATAAAATTTGACAGCTAGATAATTATTGGCCCATTTTTGCTGGGGTCACAATTAGGCTTGTTAGTTGCTTGTTACCCTGAAGTCTCCAATGGCTCAGTAGAGCCTGAGGCTCTTAATCTCAGGGTTGTAGGTTCAAGTGCCACGTTGGGTGAAAGATTCCTGCATTGCAGGGGGTTGAACTAGATGACCCTAGTGGTGCCTTCCAACTGTACAAGTCTGTGATTCTGTGATAAACATAGAATGGGATTCAACTAAGTTGTTGAATGTGTGGAATGTGGTCTGCTTGCAGAACAGGACTTTCCCCCCTTGCCCACATCTTCTAAATCTGATCTGGAGGTCTGTGGGAAAATCCAGAACAGAAGAAGAAGAAGAGTTTGGATTTGATATCCCGCTTTATCACTACCCTAAGGAGTCTCAAAGTGGCTCACATTCTCCTTTCCCTTCCTCCCCCACAACAATTCTGTGAGGTGAGTGGGGCTGAGAGACTTCAGAGAAGTGTGACTGGCCCAAGGTCACCCAGCAGCTGCATGTGGAGGAGTGGAGACGCGAACCCGGTTCCCCAGATTGCAAGACTACCGCTCCTAACCACTACACCACACTGGCTCTTAAACAGGTTTAAGGAGTGCCTGGTGGGAGGAGAAGGGAGAAAGTACTGTTGCATGAATGGGCTTTGTTCCACCCACTTGGTGCTACATTGAACTTCTCCCATAGATATATTGTACCAGTAAAAGAAAAATCATACAAAACATCTACCATTAAAATACACACACACAAATAGCCACAGGAAGCTTTGGCAGCACACTAATACAGACCATATTATTGCAGTCTATCAAAAGTTAGGTTTGAGAGCTAAGTTTTTGGGGGGGCATTGGAAAGATGTCAGTGAAGTTGCCAGGTGGACATTGCTGGGAAGAGCTTTCCACAGATGGGGAGCCACAACTGAAAAGGCCCCATCCTTTGTCATCATCATCCCAAAGTCTTTCAGAGGTGGGACCTGGAGAATGTTGGGAATCTGAGGTGAGATACCCACATAGTGGAAGTTCCCCCCAGTTCCAGTCACCATACGGAGGCATCTTAAGATCCAAAACAGCTTACTGCTGCAGAAGATCAGGCTTCAGTAAAACAGTTCTGGACATTGGTATATACATACAGCCTGTAGGCTTTGCAGATACAGATACATGCGAGTATAAAGTGTTTCTGTTGCTCCAGCAATTCAAGATGTAACACAGATTCCAACTCACTTCTGAGACTGACCCTGACACACGACAGACCCACTGACTGACTCATGAGCTAATGTGTCCTGCTCACTTATATAGATGGCACTGGGCCGTTGCCATAGCAACTGGCTTGAACCTGTTGACTTATCTCATACATGGGGTGATTTGTGCTCGTGAATAACCCCTTCTTCCATGTCCAGTTCCTCCGACAGAGAAGGGTATGAGAATAAGATCTAAGGGTCAAGGTAGGTTTCATATTGGGAGAGGTTTTGCAGAAGACACTGAGGTCTTCAGTGATGTCACATAGAGGAGGGAGAAAGGTTGTTTTCTGCTGCTCCAGAGAAGCGGACACGGAGCAAAGGATCCAAGCTACAAGAAAGAAGATTCCACCTAAACATTAGGAAGAACTTCCTGACAGTAAGAGCTGTTTGACAGTGGAATTTGCTGCCAAGGAGTGTGGTGGAGTCTCCTTCTTTGGAGGTCTTTAAGCAGAGGCTTGACAACCATATGTCAGGAGTGCTCTGATGGTGTTTCCTGCTTGGCAGGGGGTTGGACTCGATGGCCCTTGTGGACTCTTCCAACTCTATGATTCTATGATTCTATGATTCTATGATTCTAGGTCCTGAACTGGGCTTAGAAGTGTACAGGCAACCAGTATAGTTGCAATAGAACTGATGTTATATGAACTGTTTGCCCCAAAGCTGACAACAGTCAGGCAGCCACATTCTGCACTAATTGAAGCTTCCGAAATGCTTCCAAAGGCAGCCCACAAGTAAAGCGCATTGCAGTATAGAAGACATGACACACAAGGAAAAAGGGCTGGGAGGAGAGGTGGAAAAAAGCGGGCTCAGACAGCAGTTCTTAAAGCTATGTTTTATTTATCTTCTGTGGTGTTCCCATTGCACTTTCAGAGCTATTTTTGTTCTCTGAACTTGCAATCTTGCTCTCCACTCAAAGTCGCTTGATTTTGTACCTGCAGTATAAAATGGTCAGCTTTACAGTGTACTGCAGAGGATGCAGCTGCCCTAAAGAAAGTTTGGAAACTTCAGTAAGTGCAAATCATGGCAGCGACAGTGAGAATTTTGACTAGGGCAACCAGCTGGAATCACTGATGTTAAAAGATCTTAACTTGGCTGCTTGTGAGCTTCTGGGCTGAATTTCATGTGCTGGTATTGACCTATAAAGTCCTTGATGGCTTGTGGTCCTGGTGTCTGAACAGAACATGCCCTTAGATCTGGGGATGGGGGGGAGACCCTTCCTGTCCCACCCTTGGTGACATGGGGTGACATGGGATAGGGCCTTCCTTGTGGTGGTATTCCAGTTATGGAATCCCCACCCCCACCCCTGAGATATGCCAGGAACTGATTCGTTTGACACTCCTTAGTACATTGGTGTCCAAACTTTTTTCAAAGAGGGCCAGATTTGATGAAGCGAAGGGCCAAGGGGTCAACCAAAGTTCTTGAGCTTTAAGGGTTGAAGTTGTTAAGGTTTTTGTAGGAAATAAGGTGTCACAGGGGGGCAGGATTAAACCGACCGGCGGACCAGATTAGGCCCCCAAAGCGGACTTTGGACATGCCTGCCTTACTACAAAGCTAAAATCTGTATTTTTGCCCAGGCTCCTGTGCAATATTAGGTTTTACAATAAGATATATATATATATATTTATTCTGTTTTTCTAGAATTATTCGAATGTCAATTAGGCTAAAAACTATTCTGAAATAAAACAGAAAAATAATAGGAGGAATTTGACATCTCGTTCCTGGTTCCATCAGGACAAGCATTTTGGCTTGCCAGGAGGAACAATCCTCTCACTACTCCACCCAGTGCACTGGTTTGGTCGTGGTTCAGACCCCCTGCAGCCAATTTTGTGTGGAGAATGCAAAGGTGGGGGAAGCGCTATTGATCAAGTGGAAGTCTTTGCACAGGGCTTCAGTTGCCGTGACTCATTAGGTGAATCCCGCCCAATTTAATACTGAAGCTACATAGGATTTTATTCAAACTTAACTTGTTAAGTGTGTGGCGCTGGGGTGAGCTCCTGTTGCTGGACTTAACTGTTAGAGGTCCTTTACCTTTAACTTGTTAAGCTATGAATGGCAAGAAAGTTATTCCTTTCTTTTGTGAAGGCTGGAAGTCTGCATATGCTAACAAGAACCCACAGGCTTTTTTAAAAAAAGATTCTTAGTAGTTTCAGCAGTCTCTTGTTGGCTTATGATTCATGATCCCTACATAAAGTCAAATTTTGATATGGAACAATACAGAACAGAGTAAGTTATGTTTAGAAAAATGGAAGAATATCAGCTCCATTCTCTGTGTGTTTACTCGAAAGCAAGTCCTACTTAGTTTAATGGGATTTGCTCCTAAGTAAGTATGCATAGTTTTAGAACACAAGCTTTTTGTGACCAGAAACTAAACTTGCTGAATGCCTTTCATAAGCTGCTAAGTAAATTGATAACCTGATATTACTTTTTCAAGTAACTTTTGGAAGAGATTCCAAACCCTCCAAACCTTTGCATCAGAAGGTTCCAATCAATCAAGATGTTTAGCTGTTGGTTAGTTCCATCTTTTTCCCAACAGATGGCATTAGCATATAGCAAAGCAAAACACTTGAGTCATTTAAGTAGGTCCATTAACAGATGGTACCAATGATGTCGTTATATTTTTCTCTTGCAGAGAGATCTGAATCAGGGTACTCTTGCTGGAATATTTGACTAGTCAAATAATAAACATGGTTCTTTGATCAGAAAATAGCAGCTGAGTTGTCAGTTGAAAATAGCAGCTGCCATCTTCGGCTTTAACCCTGGACTGACTGAGAAATAGACTGTTTACCAGATTTTTGACATTCCCAGTATCTGTGAATATGCGACATGTTGTATATAATGTCTGAAGGCAAGTGATAGCCTGAGAGTATGCTTCTTTGCAATGAATGTCTGTGCTTTCCTTCTTAGATTCATTGTATTCATGGGCTTCTCTCCCCACAGGAGAGGAAAAGATTAAAACTCCTGGCATGATCATGGTCTGAATGCCCCAAGAGGCGACTTAGTCCTTCAGTCTAATAATGTAACCATCCCAGAGCCTTCTGTAGCTTGCCCCCCTTTAAATAAACCTTGTGCTTTGTTGTGAACTTTTTGCAATTTAGAAATAATAAAGCTCCCTTACAATTCCATTTCCCACTCTTACCTACAAATTCCCCAGATTAAAATGAATGAGCAAGGTAGGCAAAGATGCAAGTGTAAACAGGGTCTGATGAGCCTAAAAAGAAAAGCGATGCCAATATAATAGATCTTAAACCAGCCAAAAAGTGCATAGGAAATAAATGCACCGCTGTGTAAGGAACTGTGGCCATGTTGCAATATGTTAAGGACCTTAAGAAGAGAGAAAATATATATTGGGAAGCGAGATGGGTAGTAGAAGAGCTATTAGGCGTGTCCACATCTCCTCCTCAGGAAGCGCAGGCCTTTTCTTCCTAAGGTGTATCAGAGGTCGTACTTTTAAGACTGGTGTTGCTAATGACACCTCATAGTGCTTGTGTCTGTTTTGAGCCACATAGACAGATGCCCCTGCTGGTAAAAGAGACGCAGGTGTCGGTCATCGGACACTCGGAGGCATAGTTGATTTTTCAGTGCTGGACTTAACGGGAGTTAGGAACTGCTGGTAGTAATTAAGTCTTTGTGGTTGTAAAAGTGCTTACCACCAAATGATATGTGGTTATGCACATGAACATCTGGTCACAGATGCTTTCCCAATGCACGGCAGCGCTTGTTAACAGATGCTGCTAATAGATTGTGGTACTTGGTTGCACGAATGACCTGATGGAAAATCACAGTAGTAGGATACTAACTCCAGTATAACTTCTGCCCAGAAAGGTCTCTGTGTAGCCTTTGTTTCAGCAGGCCCTGGGAGACAAGGGCTTGCTTATCCTGTTTCACCTGCTTCCACCGAATCCTGGAAATGGCAATGACTTCCTTTATTTTGTGGGGACACACACACACACAGAGAGAGAGAGAGAGAGAGAGAGAGAGAGAGAATAATTGACCTGTGGCAGTGTTTTTGAGAGACCTTTGGAAGGCTCTGAGGTTCTTGCTGGTTGGTCCAACCTCACAGCTGCCAACTGATGTCAATAAGCCTTCCCTTGAGAAAGTAGCCCTTTGCCGCTATTTACGTTTTAAGGCTTCTCAGAGCAGGACATTGGTTTGTTATGCCCACAGTTGCCAGCAACTCCAAAGCTACAACTCAGAACAAATAGCAGCTGTGATTAAAGTTTAGCACCACTTGTTCCTGCGGAGTCATGCATTGTTTTCAATAAACGCTCAGCCATTCATGTCCTCTCTCTCCCCCTCCTTTCTCTGAGCTCCTTCCGCTTGCTTCCTCTACAAATACGTCCGGAGAGGGAGCCAGCACAATGCTTTCCGGGACAGGTAGCTAACAGGGTAATTTATGTTTGCGCTGTAAGTGGGTAGTACAGCCAGTAACACCTCTGCAGAGGAGTTCAAACTCCTGGATCAACAGCATGCTAACTTGTTTAACATGAATCTGGTAGGAGCTTGAGACAGATCACTGTTCTGGAATACGCCCAGAAAATGTCACAACAGCAGGGCATGTAGTCTTGTTCCCTTCCATAAATTGCTCTGGTTTCCTTTTCCAGGCAAGGAGGTGCTGCAACCGAGCCATTTAGTAAACAGGTGGCTGCTCTATGTCTTCTGCCATAAACTGTGTGTGTGTGAATAAAATTGAACTCGTACGTCACATTTTGGCTGACTGCTGTTCAGAGGCAGGGGATCTCCCTTAACAGACTAGTGTGTGGCTGCAAACATCCCAGGCAGCCTCTAGGTGCTATGGGACAGCAATAAGAATGCATGAAATAAGAGTTGTAGGGTGGGGGGGGGGAGAGGAGGGGGTGGTGGAGAGTGCTTATTATTCACCCAGCGCTTTTATTTCCTCCTTTCTAGTGTGGCATCTTTCTGGGAGCTCTGCTGCTTATTTTCTGCTCCTGGATGACTCATCAATCCTGTATGTTCCTAGTGAAATCGGCCAATCTCAGCAAACGCAGGACCTATCCTGGACTAGGTGAGCAAGGTCTACTGGGGGCAAGGGTGATTTTATGCCTTGCTTTTTACTCCCATCTTCCTAATTTACGGCACTCATACTGTTGCAGCTGAATTATTCACAGTATTCCAGGGTAGCCTTGTTTCTCTCCTCCTTTCTGTAATAGCAGCTGGTAGCAGAAACGTTTAACTCTTCGAAGATGACGCCAAACTGCTTTGACTGCACAATCCAGGAAGATAATGGTGCAAACGTGTGCTCTTAAGGGAGAGAGCTGGCATGACGGGTGTCTCTGGAATAAGTTATTGGTCTCTTCCCAAAAACCACTCACTTTCCCTGCCCAGCATGCTGCCGAGGACATTGGGTTCTGCCAGTAGAAAGCCTGGCATGGACTGTGGGCTCCTTGGATCGTGTGCTTGCGGCAGCACAACGGGGAGGTCAGGGGAAACAGTGTACAAAGTTCTAAGCAGCCAAGAAAACCGAAACATCTGCAAGATTCATGTGTGGGTTTCTGGCAAGGCCCGCCAGCCCTCTTCCTCATAGCTTGTCTGCTGTGCCTTGGCGCCAGGATCTCCATCTATTTTTGACCTCTCCTCCGATTCCCAAGGATTTGGGTGGGGGAGGAGATGCTCGGAGAGGGCTGAGGATTTAAGCCTTTCTGATTGGTATGTGTCGTCTTGTTGGAAAACAAAGCTGGGTAGAATAGCCCCTCTTGGGCTTTCTTAAAAGCGGCTGCTCCAGGAACAGAAACTCTGCCATACCCCATTCTAAGTTTGCCTCTTGCAGAGGTGGGATTTGTCCCTCGGGGTGGCAGAGGTGAAAGACTCTCATGGCAGGACATGCTGTTTTCTGCCCTCCCACAGCCATAACCCCATCTTGCGTTTCCTGAGTTGCCTCTTGGGGAGCCAGAGTGGGGAATTGGCTGGTCTCCCTGCCTGCAAAGGATTTAAAGAAATGTGCAGTCTCCTTAGTGACTGTTGACAGATGGATACCCTCAGTTCCTCTGTTGCCTGAGGCTCCTTCATTTAGCTGCGTAGCACAGCCACTGCAAAATATGTCTATTGGTAACAACAGAAATTAGAAAACTCGTGTAGTCCTGAAGGTTAAAGCCTTTCTACAAAAGATATGCTTTATTATAACTGCTCTCGCTCTCTCTCTCTCTTTTGGCAGGGTAGGGTTAAGGAGGCGAAAAGAACGGGGAGTCAGACATAGCTCTTTCTCCCTCTCGCCAGATGCCCGCAGTCCTTGATTTCCCCCTTCTGTGTTACAATAAGTCTTTGTACACTCCTCCTACTTTGCCTGAATACAGAGTCCTCTTCACCTTGGAGTGTCTCCCAGGAAGAAGAGGTTCCCTTCCCTTTCAAAAAAAAAACAAACCAAAAAAACTAAGCAGCTTAGATACACAGAAGGGCTAGTAAATGCTTCCAAACTTTTTGGCACACAAACATTGCTGCGGAAAGAAATGGCTTCCCTTTTCTGCCCGCCTTTGCCCTGGGAGAGATGCCATCAGCCCAGAGCAAGGGAGAGTGCCTGGGAAAAAGGCATCCTCTGCCCCGGGGAAGGCTGGGCCACAGTCATCCTAATGCATCAAGGTTGAGCAGCTACACACAGCAGCCTTTGTCGCTGGCTTTCTTCTACACCGGTCCAGCTGCAAGAGATCCTGGCAGAGCCCACGCCGATTCTGTGGGAGGCTTTGGCAGCTTTGAGGGACGCAGGAAAGTTTTACAAATCAACTTAATCTAAGCAGTGTCTTCCGGAAGAGCATTCAAAGCCTTGGCTACAAAAGCCAAAGTGGCAGAGGAACAATAGGAATAAACACCTCTAAATGTTGTTTGGGAGCGAGAGACGGGGTGGGCAGAGGAACGCTAGATGTCTGTCAAGTCCGGCAAATCAATAGCATTTGTCTCTGAGAAACGAAGCAGCAATGTTGTCCCCGTTTTTAAATTATATACTATTGTTTGTGGCTATAATTTTTCTCGGGCTTTTATAGGATCGTTTAAAGCAAAGGAGCTAATGCTTTTCACTCAGAATTGTTTATTTTCTTGATGTAGATGGTAGAAGTAATTCCACGGAAAGGACTTAAGTACGGCCTCACTTGGTCTCGTTGTGCCCCATCTATGTAAGCTTCAGGGATGCTGGTGTTGGGAGGACAGCTCTTGTCTCTGCTGCCTCCCACAAAAGGGATTCGCTTTATATTTCAATTTTATTTAAAACCTTATATTAAATTTGTAATGATAATGAATAAGCTTACTTTTCTCAAGTGTGCTCTGGAGTGTCTACAAACAAATTTCGAGACACACACACACACACACACAGTCGTACCTTGGTTGATGAATGCCTTGCGACTCAAATGTTTTGGCTCCCAAAAGCCGCAGACCCGGAAGTGAGTGTTCTGGTTTCGAATGTTTTTTGGAACCCGGACGTCCAACACGGCTTTCTCGGCTTCCGATTGGCTGCAGCAGCTTCCTGCAGCCAATCGGAAGCCGCGTCTTGGTTTCCAAACGTTTTGGAAGTCTAACAGACTTCTGGAATGGATTCCGTTTGATTTCTGAGGTACCTCTGTATATATAAAATCTTTATTACATATTTGGAATAATACTATGCACGACTGTAGTATTCTGTATTCTGGGACACTCCTACCCCAATATTATGTAGTAGTAATAAATTGGGAAATACACTAATATCTGCTTGATGCCCTTGAGTTAGGCAGGGTAAAATATTTAAATACACAAGACTATAGGTAAAAATATTTCATCCACTGCTATTCTCTATTGGTTGTTGGGCTACTGAAACATTACACAAGAATTCAGATACAGTGGTACCTCGGGTTAAGTACTTAATTCGTTCTGGAGGTCCGTTCTTAACCTGAAACTGTTCTTAACCTGAAGCACCACTTTAGCTAATGGGGCCTCCCGCTGCTGCCACACCGCCGGAGCACCATTTCTGTTCTCATCCTGAAGCAAAGTTCTTAACCCGAGGTACTATTTCTAGGTTAGCGGAGTCTGTAACCTGAAGCATATTTAACCTGAAGCATATGTAACCCAAGGTACCACTGTATCCACAAAGTTTGCAAAGTTAAGAGAGGAGATGTAATCCCAACTCCTGAAGGAGGGTACTGGGTGGACACTTGATTGTTGTTCTAACTAGTACAGGATCTTGGCTGAAAGCCATTTTGTCTGCATACTTAAGTGTGTATGAAGGTGTACTGGGTCTCACATTGTTCTCTGTAAGAATGTTGTGTGCGCTGGTTTCATTTTCATAAACATTCAGACATGGATGAGACCTGTAGACAGAAGCTGAGGTCAGTTTGTGTGTCTTGCAAGCACCTATGACCGAATTCCCCCTCCATACAGAAAATAAATTCCCTCTGTGTAGAAAACTAGCATAGAGCTAGCTAGGACCTTTCCCCCTGATGTTCTAGTTTTCTGCATGAAGGGAATATTTTATATGGAATTATGGAAAAGCATCCCATCACTTGAGCCCTGTCCTTCAGCCAACGCCCAGATTTATTTATTTTTTCATCTGTTTAATTAGACTAGAGAGTGGGACTGGCTGTTCATAAATGGATGACATGCTCACAACCACTGTGGAAAGTAGAGTATCTCCCATTTGGATCCTGCATACATATAAATACATATTTATAGGTTTAATTTATCTGATATCCCTTTAATAATCCGTCTCAACATAGGAAATCTAAAACATCTACTCATTGCCTCATTTTAGAACACCCAAAGACACTGATAGTTTAGTATCTTAGGCCTATACCTCAGCCATATAGGAACTGATATCAGTCTTGAAACATTTCCGTATCTATCATTATATAAATTAGAGAGCTGGTTTGATTTAGTAGATAGAACATCTGGTCTTGGATCTAGAGGGCCCAAATCCCGATTCTGGATCTGCAACGGATTTATTAAACGGCCTTGGGCAAGTTACTTGTCTCAGCCTTCATTCCTCATTTGTAAGGTGAGAATAATGTCCTTTTTCTTGAGGAGGAGTGTAATAAGGATTGTCAAGTCCTTTGTAATACTAAAGGACTGCATAACAATAATATATAACGTAATGAGGTTATTTCGCTTTCTGCTAGCTTTCCCTTCGCTCCCAGGTGCACACCTTAATTTTAACCCTAATTAACTAGAATCCACCTAAGAGGCCTAATGCAAAATCGCAAGACGGTTCTCTTCAATGTCACTTTTCCTTCTACACGGGCACAAAAGTTCAGTGTTTGACAGAATCCTTCTGTTTACAAAGCGCTCCACTTTTCCACTGACTCATTCTCCACCTCCCCCAACCCCCTACTGTTTGGGTTTGCTTTTCTGTTTGGTGGGGGGGGGCGCTTGTTGCTTCACATGCTGTTTTTACCCCTGCCGGTACATAGTCAGTTGTCTTCTGACACTGATGACATGCCAGATTAAAATATGAAATGCTGATGGGGCTGCCTGCGCATAGATGAATGAGATTCATTTGCAAACTTAAATTTTCAGCCTGCTTTATTGCTTAAAACGTAAGCCCAGGTATCTATGTTTCTTTTCCCTGCAAAAAAGCCATTTATTCCCATATACCGGTGGGAAAGTGAGTTATAAATAACTTCTCCCACCAGTGGTCTTCTCATGTGAGCAGTGCCTGAGAAAATGCTTGTGGAAGATCGCAGTGGCTCCTTCTGTAAAAGGGGTGTGCTGGAAACAAGAAATCTGTTTTCACAGAAGTAGCCACTGCTGTCTTGTGCAAGGATGTCAGCACTCAGCATGCAAATGAACCGCTTTTGCAAGCAGTCCCCCCCCCCCCCATATATTGGTCAGCTCAGGTAGTGCATGGACCAACTCTCAGTGAATGTGACTTTTACAAAACTCTCTGCTGAGCGAATGGCTGAGCTGGCATTTGGATCCAGTATTCCTCAGTCCATTTTTGCAGTTATTTCAAGGCCTGTTCTCTAATGCTCATCAAGGAAGAGTTCCTCTTGTGGGCTGCCTCTGCCAGTTCTTTGGCGGTAAAAGGTAAAGGTAAAGGTACCCCTGCCCGTACGGGCCAGTCTTGACAGACTCTAGGGTTGTGCGCTCATCTCACTCTAGAGGCCGGGAGCCAGCGCTGTCCGCAGACACTTCCGGGTCACGTGGCCAGCGTGACAAAGCTGCTCTGGCGAGCCAGCGCAGCACACGGAAACGCCGTTTACCTTCCCGCTAGTAAGTGGTCCCTATTTATCTACTTGCACCCGAGGGTGCTTTCGAACTGCTAGGTTGGCAGGCACTGGGACCGAGCAATGGGAGCACACCCCACCGCGGGGATTTGTCCCGCGTCTTTGGCGGTAGTTGGGCACAATTTCTTACCGGGATTCTTAAGGGTAGCTCAGTCCGTAGAGCACGAGACTCTTAATCTCAGGGTTGTGGTTTCGAGCCCCACATTGGACATAAGATTCCTGCATTGCAGGGGGCTGGACTAAATTGAGTCCCTTCCAACTCTGATTCTGTAGGCAGAAAAGAAAAAATCGCAAGCACTTTCCTCAGACCTGGCCAGAGGATGTGGGCTGTGAAATTAGAGCAGTTAATAGCAGCCCAAAGTAAAAAGGAGAACACCTTGGTAACCAAACTTCCTGCTCTTAGATCCAGGTGGTTGGAGCCAGCCAAGCAACCTGTCTCTTGTAGCTAGGTTGGGCTTGCTTCAAAGGGAGCTTTTGAAAGAAATTTGAGGGAAGTGTTTTCCCCCTCCTTCCCCACCTCTGAGGTATCTTGAGCCTTCATTCCTCAGTTGCTTGACTCAACAGATGGATCCCAAGTCTGTTGTTTAATTGATCCATTTTAATTGAAAATCTGCTTTAAAAATCAATCAAATCAATCTAGCTTTATCTTTGGGCCTTCCATTGGAGAAGGATACACCCTTTCTGTTGTCCTTATCCCTTATTTTATTACATCCTTGCGCTTGGGCGGCTGATCCTTTTTTTCTTTTCTTTTCTTTTTTTGCTGTTTTTGTATGTGCAGATTTCACCAAGAAAACATTCACATTGTGCGAGCCGAGGGGCTGAAAGCCCTGTTGCCTTCTGTAAATATTTCACATGAATGTGTGGCATTAGTAAGAGGCCCTGGTTAAAAAAGGTTCTCTCCCTCAGAACCGGAGGTGGCAATTTCCCTCTTATCCCCATAGTAAAACGCCTTTTGAAAATACAAGCTGAGCTTTCCAGAGGAACGGTGATTTCAAGGATGCCGGTTGCTTTGTGCTGCGAGTGGTGACCAGTGTATGAAATGAAAAAGAAATCTCTTGGTCAAATCCCTTTGGTGTGGGTTGTGAATCATGGATATTCTCAGGGTGGCTGCACATTCTGGGCACCATCTCAATCCTCCCATCAGCGACACAAAGTGGTTCAGTCATAATCGAGAGGGAAGGAATAAAAATGGGGACTTGATTGAAATTTTGCACTGCAGTAACTTTTTGCCACACAGTCTCTCATGCTCACATATTTTCTTTTTCCGCTCTGACTTTCTTCTTCTAATAGTTGCCATGTGTAACTCCTATTTAGTGCTGTTGAGTTTTTGGGGTTTTTTGTGGGTGAGGGGGGGAGGGAGGGAAGAACCTGCTTTGAATCTTCCCCCCAAATTTGTTTTTATGTGGCTTCAGATTTGTGAATGGTATGCCAAGGCGTGGGGTGGGGGGCTGTCCCAGAGTGGCGGTGGGATAGAAGAAAACTAACTCTGAAATACAAAACTAGCAAAGCCCTGCCTCTTGAATAGCCTCTGGTGGCTGTTGTTCCTTTAAAAAAAAATGCCACGTTTTGAACATATGTTTGAATAATTGTGACGATGATGTGTGTGTTTTCCTCCCCCTTTTCTTTCTAGCCTTCCATGCCTATGGAAAACTTGGGAAAATGCTTGTGGAAACCAGGTAACTTTCTTTTTTGCCCCACTCCCCTCTTCAAAATTCCAGTCTTTGAAATTATCTATATTTAGTTTAAATTATCAGTTCTGATCCCTTCAAGCCTGGTGTTCCATTTATTGTTTTTGGGCCTTTCTGCTTCTCTTGGCTAATTCCAGCCTCTCTCTTAGGGAACGTGACAGTATTTGCTCATATTGGTCCAACCTGTAGGGCAGGGGTGAAGAATCCTCTTCCCCTCCTGATGTTAGCTGAACTTCCAATTCCTATCATCCCTGAAAATTGGCCAAGCTGGCTGAGGCTGCTGGGAATCGGGAGCCCAACAGCTGGAGGGCCACAAATGTCCCACCACTGCACCTGGGATGGGCATTTCTAAGCACAGATTTCTCTTCTCAAACATCTTCCCAGCGTTCTGGACTCTCCAGCAATAGGTACTTATTGCTTAAGATCCAGATGACTGCCATAATTATTTAGGCAGAAAAGTGTGGAGGGTGTTGTGCACATTTGAAGCTTTGAACAAAACATTGCAGTGCTCCTGTTAGGTAAAAGTAATTTTAAACCCATCTGAATACGCAATTGGCCATTTCAACAACAACATGGTATGTATACAGCTGTTTCCTCGCATTCTTGTGGGCGAGACCCTACAGAATTAGAAGTATCCGTTATAATTTTGCTTCCAACTCCCGCAGATTTTATTAGTTAAGGTGGCTGGAGTAAATGGCTTGGTGTTGCAGTCCCAGCATTCTCAAGCTGGAGGTGATGGGGTCCATTTGCTTTGTTAGGAGGGTTGGGCTGCCCACCCCATTACGAATCACATATGATGACTTGGCTTTTCACACAGGGGAGAGCTGCTCAACGCTCCGGCTTTGGACTTGTCCATTATTCAGTAGGCATGGCTTTTTATCCTGCCTGTGATTATATCCCCCTCGGTAGAGCCAGGATGTCACTAGGTCATATTAGCAAATTAGCTAACAATAATAATGACACAATGCCACTGTCATTGTTCAGAGGTCTTTGCTTCATCTAACCAAAACTTTTCTCCTATAAAGGTAGATGTTGCTCACTACATCTTTAGCCTTGGTTTGCCCCAGAGTTTAAACTGTGGAAGAGAAACCTAGGGAAGCCTTCTGACTTGTCTTCTCCTGCAACTGTGGACGTGTGTCCCTAACGCAGTAAAAAGAGGGGCTCTGCAGACAGATCAGGCTGTAATTTGAGCGCTAGTGGCATCACCAAGTTGCTTTTTATGATGGAGGTTCTCAAAGTGGGAATCCGTTGGCATGCTGGACAGTCATGTGATCCTGGCTGTCTTCCTTATTCCCAGCTGCTAAACTGCTTTGAGAGGTGACTAAAAATATTCTCAGCGCTTCGTTTGCCATTGCTTTTCTATGTGAGCAATCTCTGTAATTGCTGTGGGGATGTTATACGATCGGAAATGGGAGGGGAAGTGGTCCGTGCCGCTGAGAAAGGGAACAGGGCACGGGTTCCCAGGATGATCACTTAATTAAAACGCCCAACCTCCTCAGGGAGGGGGTGAAGCCCAGCCCACTCTGTGGAGAGTGGGGCTTCTAGCTTGGTTCCTCCCACCCCCGACTGTGTGTGATGCTACACTTGCTCACACCCTCTGAAAGTGTGTAAGTGAATAATAGCTCCTTTTAAAGCACACTCCCAAAGTAGAGGTTCCATTCCTGGCTCTGGAAAGGCAGTTAAATTAACATGCCTGCACGAGGAGGTTAAAGCCTCCTCGAGTTGTATCGCTGCTAAGGTGTCTCCTTTATTAGTGTCTCATAAAGCCGACGCCCCGCACCTCCACTATGGCCCTTCCCATAGCCTGACATTATTTCATAAAACAGTTGCGTGACATGAAAGCAGCTGCACAAAAGAAAAGCGTGCATGCTTTTTAAAATGTCGACCTGCAAATTCTCCATTCTCTTCCGGTGGAGCAAAGTTTGCCATTATGCACAAAGTGTGAAATGGGACTGTTCGGGCTTCACCTGCGCTACTAATCAAAATGTGCCACGTGAGACTGGCTTTAGGACGCGTTTAATTTGGAGCTTATGAAAAGTTAGGGAAGCAGCTTCGACAATGTGCTCTAGACCATGTGGCTTACATGTAAGATCCTCTGTGACTTTCTTGGGTTCTTTAGAGCAATACTCACCATTAGGATCATGCTGTATGTGCAGGTAGGTCTGTTTTTACTACGTAGACTGCTAGCAGTAATGTCAATGCATTCCGAAACATGGCACTATTATGGCTCACTAATAAATTTGGCCCGTCTGGAGTCCCATCGTGTCTCAGCGGCTGCTTGTTTCACTTTACAGGCCTAGGCTGCCTTTCTTAGACTGTGCCTCTGGTGATAGCAGATGTGGACGTCTTCGTTTGGATTCGAAGTTGGTGTCAACCATATTTCTGTCGTTTTGTGTTTGCTCACTGCCTGCGTTAAGGAGCATGAAGCTCAGGCACCTGATATACAGAATCAATGCTTCTCCTGAAGCTGTCCTTTTAGTGAGGTGGTGGGAAATTCACAGCAAAGGTGTCTAGGGCATCAGTAGTGGATGATGTTACTGTTCACAGTGTTTGAGTGCTGATCGAATGCAGCCGTTAGCACATACCTGGCATGTAATAAGGGCTGCATTCCAAGGGAACACTCTACTTTGGAGTGACCTGCCCATTTTTGTGCTCTTGCAGTATGATTGGACTGATGCTAGGAACCTGCATCGCTTTCTACGTTGTTATTGGAGACTTGGGATCCAACTTCTTTGCCCGGTTGTTCGGGCTCCAGGTAAGCTTGCTTCGTATTGACCTTATCACCAGCAATTCAGAACATTTCCCCTTTCCTGTTGTTCTGCGTAAGTTTTTGCTTTTGAATGCGTCCTGCCTGAACAGTATTATTGTGATGCATCCAAGCATCTCTCCAGCCTGCTGTTTTCAAAGTTAGTAGCAAGCACTGAAGCCACAGAGCACTTTGTCCCATAACAGCCTGATCCAAGGCAAACTTAACTCCCACATAGAAGTCCAAGGGTCAGCCCCAAATGGATATTCTGCAAGTGTTCGGTTTCCTGCGTGTTTCCTTTAGTTTATTAGTAAGACTACCTCTTTCTGTTTATATAGTAGCTACACTTATGTTCAGATCCAGAAACATTTATTGCATTAGTCCATGGACCCCAGTAGAATGGACTTAGGTGTTTGCACCCCCGCATCCCCGCCGTTGTAGTGTTTTGATTTTCTCATCTTGTTTGTGAAGTGTTTTGACTTGGTAGTGATGTGAAGCAAGACTAGGCAGAGCTGGACCTGTTACGCTGACGCTGTCGACAAAAACCCTGGAGATAGCAATGCTAAAGGACCGTAGGGGAAGTCTGTGGCAGACCTGGGGGGTCCAGCACTTTGGAGAACTGAACAATACTTCAGGGCTATAGTGTAAGCCTTAGGATGTACCCGGTTGGTTTGTTAATCTCAAAGCTCCAAAAAGGGATCCACAACTGGATTGTGAATTCCCTGGCAAACCGGGTCAAGAAAGTGCAAGCACTGATAGCATATCTGCTGTTTGCCTTTTCGACAGAGGAACAGTTGAATTCCCCTTGGGGAAATAGGGACCAGAGAACAATCCCTAGGGGCAGGGGCAGGCCAGAAAAGCTAAATGGACATTCAGTAGTGTTTTGGCACGGTTTTTATCTGCTCCGGCCTGATGTAGTTAAGCTCTGATTAAGGAGCCGAGAAGTTTAAAAGATGCGTCATAAGCAAAGCCAAATTAGGTATTAAATATTTCTAGGCATTTCCAAACCTCCCGCTACAATAAATACCAAAAAGCTGCCGGTTAATTTTCTGGGTCAGAATTTCCAAGACTTCCATCTCTTCCTTCATTTCCACCCCCCCTTCCCCTTTCTGCAGCAAGGTTAGTTTTCATTTTATTTGCTGGAAGTACATAAAAGATATTCAAATAGGTTGCGTTCGGATTACCATTTAAAACAGCCAACAAGCTTTCGCTTTTAAAGTGGGGCTCGCTAAGAGCTTCGTAGAGCAACAGTGGCACCAAGTGACTATGTAAGTTAATCACAGAACGCCCTGTGGGAAGCGGCTTTTCCTAGCAAGCCGGCGTTTCCTTGCCTTTCCTTTGCTTTTGGAGTGAATCTTAATCTTGGTGTATTGTGGGTGGGGAAGGCATTCAGTCTTGCTGTGTCTTATATTGTGTGTGTATATGTTGTGTTTACGTATGCATGGTTTATATATAATTTGCTGGGCATCTGCCCCATTCCCCCAGAGATCCTTTTGGATCTTCTCATTGCAACTCTTCCTCATCTTCCAGGTGAGCGGCTGGTTCCGGATTGTCCTGCTCTTCATCATCTCCCTCTGCATCGTGCTCCCGCTGAGTCTCCAGAGGAACATGATGGCTTCCATACAGTCCTTCAGTGCCATGGCTCTGATCTTCTACACGGTGTTTATGTTTGTGGTCAGTATTAATGACTGGGAGGCTTTTGTTTTCCTCCGTGGCTGGTGGTTAATTCATCTTAGGGAAACCGCAATACAAATTTCAAGTTCCACGGTGTCCCAAGCTTTCCTCGTGGGTGGGCTCTCGGAGGACATTCAAATGGATGCCAGGTCTGCCTGTTGGCAGGAGCTCATAGGCTCGGGGTTTCGATTTGAAAGGCTTTCTGTATTTAATGTTACTGGCACTGCTGGGTAGAGGGCGACCATTACCCGTAACAGAGAGGCCGCTTGCTGTCCTATGTGGCCACAGACTTGGGAATGTGTCTTCTATATACTACTTAATGCTACACATTTTTCCAGGGAGATCATGCCACGTCCCCAGCTTCTAGCGATTCAGCACATTTTATATACCACAGTGCACTATGGGCTCTTAGGCCACACAGATTGCAGAAGAATCCCTTGATTAATTTCCTCGCTTTCTCTCACAGAGTGTATATTCTCAGGGTTCGCTTGTTGAGGGTTTGGCAGGCCCTCATGCCCTGAGCCAGTTGTCAAATTCTCCTGAAACAGGCATTCTGCCTCGGCCTCTATACCCACATCACATCTAATGGCGGTCCTAGGTTTTTCTCACTTCCCCCCACAAACTTTCCAGCCACAGTGCTTCTATTTGGGAGATAAAAAACATGTCTTCTTAGGCCACATTCTAGAAATAGCATATAAAGTTGTGCAAACTCTTTAAGATGCTGAATGAAAGCGGCTAGTTTGGTGGCGAGGTGGGGAGCTTGTGGCCCTCTAGATGTTGCTGGACTCAAGCTTCCATCATTCCCAACCATTGGCCAAACCGGCTGGGGCTTATGGGAGCTGGAGTCCCAACTCCATCCGCAAGGCCACTGGTCCCCCATCCCTGGGATACTTGGTACCATGTAACAAAGCTGGTGATGTTCGTGTAAAGATGCAAAAATATTCATGAACTGTTGCAATAAACATAATGCATACACCATGGGTAGGCAAACTAAGGCCCAGGGGCTGGATCTGGCCCAATCGCCTTCTAAATCTGGCCCGCGGACGGTCCATGTTTTTACATGAGTAGAATGTGTCCTTTTATTTGAAATGCATCTCTGGGTTATTTGTGGGGCCTGCCTGGTGTTTTATACATGAGCAGAATGTGTCCTTTTATTTGAAATGCATCTCTGGGTTATTTGTGGGGCCTGCCTGGTGTTTTATACATGAGCAGAATGTGTCCTTTTATTTAAAATGCATCTCTGGGTTATTTGTGGGGCCTGCCTGGTGTTTTTTACATTTATTCCCTCCCCCCCCCAAAAAAAATATAGTCCGGCCCACCACAAGGTCTGAGGGACAGTGGACCGGCCCCCTGCTGAAAAAGTTTGCTGACCCCTAGCATACACCAGTGCTACTTCACATGGTGCTTTACAAAGTTTCGTAAGTGTGCATGCATGAGTGTGTATTTATCTCTATTTACACACATATATCTCACACACATACGGAGAGAGGTCCCTGCCTTCATAGAGCTTACCTTCTGAAACCGTGAAGAAAGACAACCAAAGCAGGGAGAGAGGCCAGGATAACAAGGGGTAAATGTGACAAATACAGATTGTACATACTTAAATTTGGAACTGGAAATGAGGACTAAAGGGGTTAATCAAAAGCCCTTATAGAAAAGAACGATTCCAAAGGAGGAAAGAGAGATGGCACATGTCTCAGGAAGGAGTTCCACACACAGAGAGGGACAGCTAAGGAGAATAGATGAGTCGTGTTAGAGAGCAGAAGATGTTTTGGAGGCTGAGGATGATAGAGCTGGAGGAGCTGAAGATTACAAGAAGGGTAGGGTAGGAAAGGGGACCCAAAAGATACCATGGGACAAAGCCTCAGAGAACTTTAAAGCTGAGGCCAGGAGTTTGTCCTGAATATGGGAAAGGGATGGGATGCCAGTGAAAAGTTTGAGTAGCGTACAAAGCATCCGTTTGATGGCAGAATCGGTGGAGAGTAAGCCTCAGTTCTCTTGCCACCCTTTCTGTGTGTAGTAGACCAGTATAAAGTAAGCATCACATAAGCGGCACACAAAACACTAAAAAACCATTCTACGTTCTAAATCTTATATTAATAATCCCAAAATTGAGAGAGCTATGTACAAGATCCACTACAGAAGCCAGAAACAGAAAACTCATTCAAATTGTGTCCAAAGGAAGATTCAGTCCTTAAAGGTTCCTTTAGCCAGGCTCCTGTAGATATTCACAAAGTTAAGTTGGATCAAACGGTGATGTCGGTGATGCTACGCACAAGAATTAGCCAGGGTGCCGGCGTTTGTCACCTGTTTCGCCTATGAAGAGTCTCGGGCTTCTTCAGTAAATTCTCTCTCACGGTTTTGATATATTTATAAGCAAATTTATAAACCAAGTCCATATGTTACATTTCTTCTTAGATTAAGCTATAATATTTAATTTCTTTCTTCAGGAAATTCTCCCTCAAGATTTTGGTATATTTACATATATTGAACCTCATATGCTAAGTTCTTACTTGACTTAAGCATTTATTAATTTACTAAGCAACCCTTTCTGTGTGTGGCACACTGTTAATGTGTGGAACCTTATGAGAACTGTAGTTTGGTCACTCACCTTGTGGGGGGGGGGGAGGGCAAGGCCTAAGGAGACGGGACACAGCGCAAGGCCTCCCCCAGGGTGGAGGCTCACACTCGCAACCAAACGGGATGCCTGGCCCCTTAATCGTTTTCACGGCGCTCATCTGGTTGTTGCAATCTGGCTTGCCAGACGTTGGTTTGGGTTTGGCGTCTCTGTTGTCTAGATTGTAACCTCTCTTTTCTTTTCCTTGGCTGCAGATCGTGCTCTCCGCTTTCAAGCACGGCCTCTTTGGCGGGCAGTGGCTGCAGCGGGTCAGTTACGCACGCTGGGAGGGCATTTTTCGCTGCATTCCTATCTTTGGCATGTCTTTCGCCTGTCAGTCGTAAGTACCAGCAACTTCAGCTGCTTAGAGATTGCAGGGTGGAACGAGTTTTGTTTAAGGGCAAAGGGTCAGGGTGGCCTGTACGGGATAGATACCATCTGGTCCCCTCGTCTTCATTTTAATCAAAATATTTTACAGCCCACTGAGGTACAGCATCTGACTGGGTTGTGACCCTTTTGTTACCTAGCTGGGAGAAGGGGTTATATTTCACTCTGGAGTCATTGTGCTTAAGAAGCTTCTTGTTCGTAGGAGGCAAATACATCCCCAGTGTAATTTTCCGTTGGCTGTCATGTCTCTTTACTAAGGATGCTACTGACCCCCGTTCTAGATAGGTAACGAGAACTTAAGCGGACATAATTACACCATGGTAGGGCCACCAAAGCCCGCCTAAAATGATTTATGTGTGTGTCTTCATTAGGCATCACAACAATTTCAGCTAAGAATATTTAAGTAAACAGAAACAGATCTTGGGTCAAGTTGACATTGCTGATTATAGGATTCCTGTTGCCCTCTTGGGCTGTGGGCAGGGCTCTGCGCATTCTGTTTGTGCAATACACAAAACAAAGGCTAACCCAGAGTTTGGCTTGAGGCTCTTGGCTTTTATTAAAACAGCAGCAGCAACATGTTTTAAACCTCTTGCTTTGAGAGAAGAGGGTGGAGACTTTGAGTCACTGACATCTGAAGGCTCAGAAACCTCAATAGTCCAAATGGGATCTCTGTTACGTAATGCAACCCCCTCCTGTGGCTTTCCCTGGGCCCCGTATTCCGTTTCTTCCTGACTGCAAACTCCTTCTCTCCTCTCATGCCTCCCTCCCCCTCTCTCTCTTTCCACCCCTCTTTTCTTTCTGCTGCGTATCTCAAAGCCCCAAATCTGTCAATAAAAGTTAATCATGGAAGCCAATGCTGAGCATTGGCACAATCTATCCTGGATGGAAAACTTGTGGGGTTTTTTGGTGTAGCACATGCATATCCTTAGTTGTGGGGGTTTGTTGTTGTTGTGACAGATGGAAGCTTTCATCCACAGATGAGTCCCATTTACATTCTGATAGCATTGTCCTCGCCACCCTCTGATTTGTGGCTTCTCTGAAAAGTGACCCAGCTGAAAACATAGGTGTGTGTTCAGCTGGGGACCTGGGATGGGCAGTTAGCATTAGTTTGGCACGGCTGGGCTCTTCACCTTTCCCCCCTGCTTATTATGTCTCTCAGCTAGAACATGCCTCACTCAGTTTTAAGTGTCTCTGCTATAATTGGTGACAGAAGGGTTGATTCATTCTTTTGTAGCTGTACCTAGTTACCACAGCAGGCTTTTCAAAAATCCAAAATTGTCCTCGTTTTTTCTTGTGGCGACCATTCAGTAACCAACCTTCATTTGTTGGGAGTTGGAAACACAGGAAAATTATACGTTCTGGACTAGTATATTCACATATCTATCTAAATATAGATTGCTACACCACCAGTGTGGCAAGCCAAACCGAAAGCTTAAACCTATAATTTTTCCCAAGGGCAAGAATAACATAACACACACTTCTTGGCCCGTATGATGTCACATGCGGATGAATCCCAGAGTAGACAGGCTTGCAGTCACTGACCTCTCAATTCACACTCCCCCCCTCCTTTTTTTTTTTTAAGTGACAAGCATAAGACCTGAGTTCCTTCCCTCTAGAGGCGAAAAAGTAACATGCATCGGAATGCCCGTTGCTATGGCTTGCACAAGCCTACTTTCCTTGTGGTGTTGGCTCTTTCTGGCATTGAGGCTTGTCATTGCCAAATTCAAAGAGAAACGTCTTTGCCCCCTGCGAGCGTGCCATATGGTCTAACAGATTGTGTATGGGGCAGGGAGCCAGGAAGCATAGAAATGTAATATTAGCTCTGCTACAGCCTTCCTATGTTGACCTTAGGCTAGTCTCCCCATCACAACAGCTTGTTTGTAATGTGAACAATGGTGGTGTAACCTTTGAGGCAGGGATTTCACACAGAAGCATGGTGGATCCTTGAGTGAACGTCCCAACCCAGGTGGCCGGCACTATTTTTGGGGGTGAGTCTTAACACCACTGCCGTTCCTGGTGCAGTGGAAGCCAGCACTGTAAGGAAAGGTGAATCAGCCTTATTTCTACTCTCACTTTGACGAGTGTTCACCCATAAGTCCGTTCTCCTGTTTCCTCATTAATCGGCAAGCCGAAAGAAAAAAGAACTGCACAAAAACGTGCATTTAAATACAGTGGTACCTCGGAAGTTGAATAGAATCCGTTCCGGAAGTCCGTTCGACTTCCAAAATGTTCGGAAACCAAGGCGCGGCTTCTTATTGGCTGCAGGAAGTTCCTGCGGCCAATCGGAACCTGCATCGTACATTTGTGTTCCAAAAAACGTTCACAAACCGGAACACCCACTTCCGGGTTTGTGGCGTTTGGGAGCCAAAACGTTCGACTCGCAAGGCGTTCAGGACCCAAGGTACGACTGTATTTATTTCAATATGTGGTTTAAAGTGATATTCTCTCAAAAATATGCATTTTGAGGCATTGGTTCAGCCAATAACTATGTCAGAACATTCAGGAAACGTGAAATCTGGTGTATGAGTTCTGACCTGCTGAAGTCCAGAGGGTGTTAGTCAGCTCACACTGGAATTTGCAAATGTCGGATTCCTCAAGCATTCCTATGTAGCATAATGGGTGCTGTGTATTTTTAAACCTTTGCTTTTGAAAGACTCTGAACACCCATCCTGACGTTGACCACACTATGCTTCCTTTTCCCTTCTCCAATATGCAGGGCACGTCCCCATTTCCAGCCGAGTAGACTGGTGGATGGCCATCCATCCTCTGTAAGATGAAATGAGACTCAGATACCCTAACTGTGATCAAATACTCCAGCTGCTTGGCCCCTGAGGCCTCTTTTATTTTGCAGGATTGGGCCCTTTTCTCTGAGCTGTGTCGCTTGCTGTCCGTAATGAAACCCCCCCCCCCAAATGCTGCAAATGCACCCTTTCTGTTTTCTACATACAAGGGATTCCCCCCTTCTTCTTTTTTTGGTATGGCAGAGATGAAAATCTGTTAACAAAAGAAACAGCTCTCTCTTCATCAAGAAGGAGCTGCTATTTCTCTGTATCAGGTTCCGAAGCTTCTTGTTTGTGTTCTTTCTCTCCTTGTGTTCATCTTGGGAATAGAGAGATAAATGTAAAGGGCATTTGGTCTAAATATCTTCCTTCCGTCTACCCCGAGGAGTGGCGTTTATGTGATTGCAAGTGATGTGAAGAAACCTAAGCCTGTAGCATACAAAGTGTTTGTCAGACAAAGGCTTCTTCGCCCTGAATGCCTCAGTCCTGGCCTGGCCCTCAGGGTGGGCATTTTAGCTCAGAAATAAACTCCGCACACATTTAGGGTGTGCTGATTGTCGTGTGTGCTGGAGTCCCGAGAGTCAGGGTGTTGTGACGTGCCTTGCTGGTTTAGAGGACTTTTTACAGCTATATCTGGAAAGCCAAAATGTCTTGGGGGTGGTTCATGAAGCAGAGGCAGTAAATGACTTTTGATCCTTCAGACTCCAGAATTACTCCCTTAAAATATATAAGATTTTCAGCTCTAGATGAGACCACAAGTCCCTTCTAGTTCAGCATTTTGTCAACCTCTGGAGAATTCATAAGCAGGGCAAGGTGGTGCTGTTTGTTCTGCAGTACTGGGTAATTGTTCTCCAGTACTGAGTGATCGTAAGGTATACTGGGTCTGAATACAGATGTTCCATTTTTGCCCATTGCTACGTTGCTTGTGCTTCATATAATGCTTCCCTACTTCCTGTTGAGCCTCGGATCCAAACTAGATGTGACAAGGGAGATCCATGAACAAGACCTCTTGGGTGTTTATGTTTGTTTGTTTTTAATTAATAGCATTCATGGAGGACAGGTATTTGAATAGGGGTCATGTTGCTGGTGACGAGTGGTTATAAACCAGGCACCCCCAAACTTGGCCCTCCAGCTGTTTTGGAACTACCATTCCCATCCTCCCTGACCACTGGTCCTGTTAGCTAGGGATGATGGGAGTTGTAGTCCCAAAACATCTGGAGGGCCGAGTTTGGGGGTGCCTGTTATAAACCTTTCAGTCTCTCCTCTTTGTCACCAACTAAAATCCACCATCCACTCCCCATAGTGCCACCATTTGTGGCAATGAGCAAAAAGCATTGAGAGGCACAGTTTTGTTTTGTTTTTAATAAAAAAATTATTGGATTTTGCATTTGTATCTTATTATAACATGTCCAATCATCAAAATTCCCCCCCCCGACTTCCCTCAACTTCCTCTTCTGGTCCCGTCCCCCCATATTAACTCCCCCTGCTTAATCTCTATATTAATTGTTATTGTCTCTTATCCTTTTATTCTCATCTTTATAGTTTTTATACTTATTTTTTGTTAATTGTAAGTGTTTACTCAAACCCTGCTAGTGAGTTCAAATCTTTACATTGTTTCTGTTGTATTTACAGAAACAAGGCAAAGAGCATTGGGAGGCACAGTTTTAATTGGAAATTACATTAGTTGGAAAGGTTCAAACTCCCACCTCCCACCCCTTCAGTGCAATGGTCCTGAATCAAATCAGCAGGGCCTGCGGTTGCTGTTAACATCACCTGTTCTTTGGATCTCAGTTTGTTGGGAATGGCAAGGCAGAAGACGCCGCTTACAAGTGGCTTCTTGTTGGAGATCGCAAGAACTTCCCTAAGGTTGGATTTTCACACGCAACTAACACACCTAATCTTTGGAGTTCCCCCCTACCTTTTCTGTGCTATTCCCCACTCAATATACAAGCATATTGTCAGAGCTGCTTCCAGATCCTAGCTCACAGAGGATCACGCTAGCCAGCGGTCATTAAGTAAAAGTCTTTATTGAATTACAGTTTCCATTCTCACGCTGCTGTCTGCAACTCTACGTCTACTAGCTAGATCGGCGAGGCTCCGTCTGAGTCTCCGCCCCGTGCGCACCAACTTAATATCCTAGCCTTGCTCCACCTTTTCCTCCTGACTGTCCTCCTCTGGGTCCCTCTACCCCCCGGGGCTTCTTCCTTCCGGGATTCTTCTGACGCTGACCCGGACCCTTCTGCCTCCTTGCGCCGGGCTTTAGGACCCGGTTCCCTTTCGGGGCTGCTCACTGCGCCGCCTTCCTCTGCATTTGAACTTGGCGCGCGCGCCCAACCTTCCACTTTCCTCTTAACCGTTTCTTCGCTCCCCGATGGAGGTGTGGCCACTCCTGACTCCTGCCCTCCCTCCTGTGGTGAGCTGCCAGCGCTTCCCTCCTGGCTCCTTTCCTCTTCCCTGCTTCCTGGCGGTGACGCTGGTCCCGATTTCCAGCTGCTTCCCCCTGAGTCTCCTCTGGCTCTATCTTCCTGGGGTGCCTCCCTAGACTCCCCCCTTGCCCTGGCCACTGGTGCTCCTTTCTGTGAATCCTCTGATTCACTGGAAAGACTGGGAGATCTCGGGTCGTCGTCATCACTCATCCTTTCCTCTGTCTCCTCCCCTTCGCTCTCTGTTTCCTCCCTTGCCCGTGCCTCTGCACCTAAACCCCTGACACATATGTTCAGGGTTGGTTGTACTGACAAGCAACATTTGCATTGTATAAAACAGTGGTGGTAATAAAGGTACTTAGATAGATAGCATGACGCTGCCGTTTTCATAAATACTTAAATAGCACTGAACTGTCCAGTCCTCTGAATGATGGGGAGCTAAAAAAATAGATAAATCAGCTGCTAAGCAGAGCTAAGGATTTCCACACCACCACCCTACTTTCTTTTTTTTTTTTATAATGGTTTTTTTATTTGCTTTTTTCCAGGGTAAAAATACAACATCAGTAACACAACAAAAGCGGTTTTACAGAAAGGAAAAGAAAGTTATAAAGAAAAAGAAGAAATTCACTTTTTCAGATCCATTTTCATAATCAACCAGACTTCCCCACGTCCTCCATCCCCTGCCATCTTTACAATGAAAAATAAACAGCAAATTAATACCTTATTTCAGTTGTTTTTGTGTTTTCATTTAGTTATATAGTCCATAATTTATACGTTTCAAAATCTTAAAACTTAGTTTCAATCATTTACCAATTTCAATACTGAAGCGTGTTTTTCCAAAGCACTTTCTTGCATGGTAGTTTTCATAAGTGCTTCTATCCTAAATGACCTTCCTATCTACTTACCCTCTCAAGGTGTCCCTGTGTGTTCAAGAGCATGTGGTCAAGTCAGGCCCATGCATCCTCTGGCTGCTGCAATAAGCCGTACACCTGATGTTAGGAAAAAGCTCTTCCATGTGCATAAGCACCCAAGCCCCATGTAATTGGCCCTTCCGCTTTTCTGTGAGTTGAGCTCAAGCATCAGTGCTGAAATATGACAGGCGCAGTGTTTAGTCTTGGTTGTTTAACTTTTCTCTTTGACAATATGATGCTCTAGCTCTCTTCCTGCTCGTTATTCTGTAAACACCGCATTGCTTTAATTATCAGCTCGGGACGCTCCAAGAACAATAATCTGCAGTGTGCTGTCTGGAGCTCTGCCACTGGTGTCTGAGGCAAACAAGCGGTCATTCACGTTGCGACATTTTTATTTTTAAAATATGTGAAATATTTACATTGCACATGTGGCAATGGCAGGCAGGCAGGGAGGGAGCAGGAATATTCGGGCACCACTTAAACTTGTGAGTGTTGAGAAACCTCTTGGCGTAAACTGCAGTAGAGAGGCAAGTGCCTGAATTCCATGTGGGGAAGGTGTCAGCAAGCACACTCTACCAGCAAGGGAGAATTTCCTGCCATGTTTTAACATTTCCCTGCTTTTCTGCAGCCAGGTCTTGCCAACCTACGACAGTCTGGATGAGCCGTCGGTTAAAATCATGAGTTCCATCTTTGCCTCGTCGCTAAACGTGGTCACTACCTTTTATATTACGGTAAGAAACCTTTAAAAACAACAACAACTCCTCCTCTTTGCTCCATCTCCTTCCCAAAGTAAAAAATATTCCTCTGAGCATGTTTTGTAGAAGTGTAGAAACAACTGTGGGGACATTTTCTGCCACATGCAATAGACATTCTCCGGGGACATTTCCAGAGCAGCAGAGACAGCACTGGGAGTGTGTGGGGAAAAAACCCCTTACTCTTATTGAACAGTTAGAAAGATATAGTTTAAACATGATCCATACCTACCAGAGATGCCTCTACAGGTACTAGAAATACTGGGACTGACAAGAGTAGAACTTGTTTCATCAGTATCCTGAGACCAGGATGAGCATTACATATCTTCCTCATTTGCCCTTTGCTGCTCTCAGAGTTAGGGCTGGTACATGCCTGTGAAGGGGCAGGAGGAAGAAGTGGTGATGTGTTCATCACAAGTTAGTCATGGATGGAGAGATGGAGTGATACCTTGATCTGACATCAGCACAGCTGAGAGAGAATTGGCTCTGTGTACAACTTGGGGTGGGGACATGGGTTAAACCACAGAGCCTAGGACTTGCAGATCAGAAGGTTGGCAGTTCAAATCCCCACAACGGGGTGAGCTCCCGTTGCTCGGTCCCTGCTCCTGCCAACCTAGCAGTTTGAAAGCATGTCAAACTGCAAGTAGATAAATAGGTACCGCTCTGGCAGGAAGGTAAACGGCGTTTCCGTGCACTGCTCTGGTTCGCCAGAAGTGGCTTAGTCATGCTGGCTCCCTCGGCCCGTAAAGCGAGATGAGCATCGCAACCCCAGAGTCAGTCATGACTGGACCTAATGGTCAGGGGTCCCTTTACCTTTATAATAACAATAGTTAGAGAACCCCTTTTGGACTTTTTGTGTGAAAAGAAAATGAATTGATTTCAGACATTTGGGTCTCAAGATTGAGAAAATATTGCTTAACAGAAAGTAGAACAGTTGGATATTATCCTAGAGTGAATGTTTCAAATAATTTATTTTATTTAACTGACAGACAGAAAATCAGAAGTTAGTTCACTCATTCATTCCTTCTTTCCTTCTATTCTTTCCATTTTTTTTATCTTCCTTCTCTTTTTTCCCTTTTGTTTTCCTTTGTTGTCCTCTGCTCTGGGCTGTTATTGGGGTCCAAGGATTACACACACATGAAAGTGGTGGATTTATGGAAGGATCCTGAGTGAGAGACAGGGAAGGGAGAGACTGGGAGAAGAAAGCAAAGCTCCCAGGTGAGAGAGCATGGAGGGTCCACCACTTTCTGTGTGAGACAAGGGTTAAAAGCTAACTTTGACAGAGGACTCTGCACTTTCTTTTCTCTTTATTTTTTTGTTTTCATTTAGATTAGTTTCTTTAGAGTTGCTCCTTTGCTGAACTGTAGTCGCTCCTCTCCTCTCAGTACCATCAAGGGAGCCATTAGGGAGCCAGTGTGGTGTACTGGTTAAGAGCGGTGGACTCATAATCTGGTGAACCGGGTTCGCTTCCCTGCTCCTCCACATGCAGCTGCTGGGTGACCTTGGGCTAGTCACACTTCTCTGAAGTCTCTCAGCCTCACTCACCTCACAGAGTGTTTGTTGTGGGGGAGGAAGGGAAAGGAGAATGTTAGCCGCTTTGAGACTCCTTAGGGTAGTGATAAAGTGGGATATCAAATCCAAAACTCCATCAAACAATTAATACCATTGGTTGGGCTTGGAACATGGGAATTCAATGAACCACACTTGTAACATCATCATCATCATCATTATTATTATTATTACTATTATTAAGATTTTTATCCTGCTCCTCCTTTGTAGAGTAGCCTGAAGTACTTCATTATAAGCTTGTTGGCTGCTAGGAAAACTTGAAGTATGCCATGTCACATAAAATATATCACATAAAAGCCAATTAAATGTAGAGAACATCATGACAAGGGAGAGTTGATGTTTTGGGGTCGGTTACTTCTACTCCCTTGGCTACTATCTTGACTTCCATAGCAGTATTTGGAACAGTCCAAGGTCATTATCTCTACTCATGATGATAAAAATGTGGTCATGGCTTCAAAGTGAGTGTTCGCATTCGAGATGTCAGGGAAAATGTGAAGTTATTGCAATATTGTCACTTTTTGGAAGGCATCCTTACATGTTGTCATAGCCAGGTGCTTGGAATGACTTAATGTCACCCCACTGCTTTGTATCATAGTAGAGGATTTGTTTTACTCTGTCATAAATCCATTCTGCATCTGCTGTTTTCATACCGCATGCAGCTCTGGTCACCCAGCCTTGGGAAAGATACATGGGAATTTGGAAATGTATAGAGAAACCCAACAAAAGTGATGTGAGATCTCGGATTTTTTTATTTTTTTTTAAATGAGCCAGAGCTTAAAGAATTTGGACTAATCAGTTGGGAGTGTGGGATAAAGATGCGATTAATTGAAGATAGTCTTCCACTGTCTTGAGGAGAGGCCCAAGGGACGCCCAGTTTTCTGTTCTTTGTGTTGAACAAATGCATGTGACCACTGAAAGTAATTCCCCTTTCCTCCTTGAACAGGTGGGGTTCTTTGGTTATGTGAGCTACATCGGAGACATTGAGGGGAATGTGCTCATGAACTTCCCTTCGAATGTAGTGACCGAGATGATCCGTGTAGGGTTCATGATGTCTGTAGCTGTTGGGTTCCCTATGATGATTCTGCCCTGCCGGCAGGCGTTGAATACCCTACTCTTTGAACAGCAGGTAAAGCCCTTGTGGTTCAGTACAGTTCCTTGTTCTTGACTTAACTGTGATGTTTTTAGGCTTCCCTCACCTTCAACCAGGAGTGTCCTTACATCTTTGCCCTTCTCTGTTGTCTCCCCTCCCCACTTTTATCTTTCACGTGAAAAGAATGAGCAAAAATATTCCCTTCCAGGCTTAGAGGTGGTGGTCACACTTAGTGGCGTTTTGGTCTGATGTCTCCTCATTTCTTCATCACCAGGAACTGTAGTATTGAGCAAGTTTTGCTATGTTTGACTAAAAAGGAGAAAGTGGTTATGTTTCTATGGGAAAATAGCATGAAGTAGCTTTCAGGGTAGTCAGGGAGAAATCGTGATACTTGCTGTAAGCCTTCCTGAGCATAACTATATTGCCTGTAGAAACAGCCACAGGCTGTTATCAATGTATTTCAGGTGACTAGGTGTCATAAGGTAGTACATACCCTAAAACATACTGAACTCTATTGTATAGAAACAAGGTGGTATCAGACCAGCCATCACAATGTGTGACCAAATCCTAGGGTAGGGATGGGGAACTTGTGGTTCTTCAGATGTTGTCAGACTCCGACTCTCCTCATCTCTGGCTGGAACTGATGGGAGTTGGAGTCCAGCAACATCTGCAAGGCCACAGGTTCCCCACTCTAGTCTAGGGAAAGTAAGTGGCAATTACCTCCTTTTCTGTGCCTTACACCACTTTGTTTCCCAGCCTGCTATACGGAAAGCTGTTCTGACACTTGTGCTACTCTAATGCAGTGTATTCCCCTCCTTAGGTTCCTTGTGTTCTTCTGTATAACAACTGTACATACTACTCGGGGGCGGAATACACATGATGTAACTAGCAAAGTAGAATTATTTCTGCAGGTGGATCTTGGCCACAGGAACTATTTTATGACTGCTAGTTCAAATATCTGCATATTGGTTTGAAGTCTAAAAGTCACCTCCTGTGATCCACTGTTTTGGAGAACAACTCGCTTCCAGGCCATGAAAAACTTTTACACACATTTAAAGTTGGTTATGAGAGCTGTGATAGGCATATAAAGACAAAATCAAAATCCAACCTACAGCATTTGAACAGGAGACACCGAGTTATTTGGGAGTGATAAGAGGTTTATAACATCTGTAGGTGGCTTTTGGAGACTGACAAGGAGTCAAATGACTTGTTGCATACATTAGGGGATAAAGTTTAGATAGACAGATGGAAATAAATGATGGGAATGCTCCATGGTTAAAGCCACTATATAAAACAACATCTGCCACTGCCAGAGAGCGGTCATATAAATGGTATTTCACAGTGATGAAATTATCTCTGATAAACCCTAATCTTTCTCCTATATGTGGAAAGTGTGTGGTGTGGAAGGTACATACATCCATATGTGGTGGGATTGCCGCCAGGTACACATGTTTTGGAAGCTGGTATGCTGGGAGATAAGTCGGATTGCTGGTCTTGGAATATCTTCATCTCCAACTTTGGTTCTGTTAAATATGTTTTTTGGATAGAAATTTAGATCATGATCATAAAATGCTGTTAATTCATTTATTCTCAGCTGCAGAAGCACTGTGTAGCTCAGAACTGGAAGACGCTGCAGAACGTAAATGTTGAGCAGCAGTTTCAAAATGTTTGGCAAGGTGTCTTTAGAGAAATTAGCACAAGAACTAAGGGTAACCAAGGGACAAAAGATAAAAAACTAATTTGGGAAAATAAGGGAAGCGTTTATTGACTTTGCAAGTGTAAAGGATAATGCCTGCTCCCTGCCCTTGATATACTCTAGACTATGGACCTTTTGAATTATCTCTTCATCTCAAAACTCTGAAAGGGAAGATCCTGTAAACAAAATATAAAGGAGAAAGAAAGAATTAAGATATCAGTATGTATAGTTAATTGAGCTGTGTCAAGTCTGCTATGTTCATAACTCACTCTCTGTATCTGTTTTGCTTGTTTCATTCTTAATCTGTATCTTCAAAAAAGTTCAGTAACTATTTTTTAAAAAACAAACAAACAAAAAAATCAAAAGATGAGAAAATCTGTAATTTAGTAATCCAAATTATGCTGACCAGCAGTGGTGATCTCATAGCCTTCATTATATTTCAGGCTGCGGTCATTAAGGCACATTGGTATGGTTAATTTAGAAACTTACAGGTATAAGGCTTAGGCTTCAGTGGGTAATGCCCATATCATATCAAATTGTTGGGAATATTGGGAGGAGACTGTAGTTCAAATGGTTCCACGTGTGTAGACATCAGAGGCAAATTCCCAGAAACAGAGAGGAAAATCCCTTTATGTCTTAATAAAAAAATTAAAAGAACTGATTAATTAATTAGCCTTTTCTTTTTTAATTAGCAAAAAGATGGGACATTTGCTGCAGGTGGTTATATGCCACCTCTCCGATTTAAAGCCCTGACACTAGCAGTTGTGTTTGGAACCATGGTTGGAGGAATCATGATCCCGAACGGTAAGTGAAATCTGGTTCTTAATTAGTTGCATTTTCACTCTCCCCATCTCTAGTCTTTAGGGTTTGTAGCAGGTTTGCATGCCTCTAGGCTAAATTACACATATAAAAGCCTCCCATGTGCCTATGAAGATTTGAACGCGCATAAAATGTATATTCAGTTATTCTGAAATGCACATAGAAATGATCACATTAGTTTAATTATAACTACTGAAGTCTACTTCAAATAGAAAAGTTTCATAGTGCTTGGAGAAGATGCTTAGGGGCATTCTACAATAGCTGATTTTTTTATATTTTGTATTGTATCTTTGTAAAATGCTTAAAGACTGTTTTATTTAAGTGGCATATACATTGTTCAAATAAAAGACAATATCGGCACAGTCACAGGAAATGCCTATCTGCAGGTATTTACTGCCTTTGCTTGATGCTTCAGTAGAGACTAGTCAGGAAGTAATTTCTGGTCATGACACAGTACAGGGAATGAGCGAGTCTTTATGCATAGTTCAGGCCATTTAAATGCTGCAACTCCCGCCCCGCCCCCCCACTCCCAGTGCAATTTAGCACAGTTAGATGATGATATTGTAAACATTTGTAACTGCCTTAGATCATGCATTACAGTATGTGGGTGTTGATAAGCAGCCTGCTACTAGCTACCACCTCTTGAGCCGATGATTGTGGGTGTTTCATAGCGGCATATGGTATTATAAGTTTAAATATGTGTCTGTGTGCTGTTTCTTTATACCTCTGCATTCAGAGATGTGTATCTGTGCACAGAACTGGAGTGATTATACTTCTGAATGTTTGCTTATTATCGGCACACCATTTTTTTTCGTTTGGCTGTGCCCTCCATGTTTATTTCCACCCTTTTTTTTTTTTTTGCAGTCTTATTCCCAAGGATTTATATAGTTCTGGGACATCTTGCTTTGAAATTGTCATCGTTCTAAATAGGACTAAACCTAGCTTAACATTCTGTTCCCTAAGTTGCTTACAGCTATCTTGGTATACATAGTACCAACGAGGACATCAAATATCTATCTGCCCAGTGTCATCTTCAAGATCTGGTCATAAATATTTGTAGGGGAGGCAGAAGGAGAACTGAGCTACAGAGGGGTTTATCAGATTTCATGTAAGCAACTTAGCCAGGTAGAAAATTGGATCAAGATCTGCAGAAGGTCTGGGAGCCAGTGTAGTGTAATGGTTAGCGTATTGGACTAGGACATGGGATATCAAAACTCATATCCCTGTTTGGCTATGAACCTCACCCAGGTAGTGATTATCTCTTGCCCTAGCCTGCCTCACTGGCTAGGATAAAAAAAAAGTCCAAGGGTTTTAGAAAGGGAGGGGTAGAGGGAATAGGGAAAAGGGATTTCCTGGGTTTTTAGTTGCAATGGGTAACCACAGCCAGTTGTCCCAAGGTTTTGTCTCGATTCAAAGCTCCAGCATGAAGGATGAAGTTCTACACCTCATGATAACCTTAAGAAATCCAGACTCGGAGAGTGCATATTCAAAATTCACTTATCATGAATTAGTTTTCCCTTAAGTGCCGTTTGTCATCCGACCATACAAACCATCAGGATGCTTAGAAGTGTGCTTCCCATGCCCTTCAACACGTACTTAAGGGTGAAGCGAGTATTCTAATCCACTTTAGTGAGTGTGAGTATGCCACTACGGGCGTCACTTTGTCACGCTAAGGAATGCAGAGCGTCATGGCGTGATCTTGTGCTGTCACTGTCAAGTGGATTACAATCCCCGTGTTACCCATAGCCATACGGGGGGAGGGCAGGGGAAGGTTGGGGAAGGCACATTCTTCACCGTCCTGCTCATGAGTGGTCAAGGAGTGTCTGAGTCATGCTAAGTGACCTTCAGCTTTTGCCTCCGGACTCCCTTTGAACCACTGACTTAAAGGAACAGTTAACTCGAACGCAATCTCTGCCTTGGCTAGAGCTGTTGCTCACAGTTTGTTTGTTCTTCTTTGCCAGTGGAGACCATCTTGGGCCTAACAGGTGCAACGATGGGAAGCCTCATCTGTTTTATCTGCCCAGCTCTCATTTACAAGAAGATCCACAAGAATGCCCTTTGCTCGCAGGTCAGTGCTGATGCTAATTGACTCCTACCCTGTTTCCAGCTTGCAACAGAGCCTGGGAACTTGGTTAATTTCCCTGCAGCCAAGGAACCCAGTCAGGCCTCCTGTTCCACATGGGTGGGAGACATTGCAGTCTGACTTTGAACACACAGCTAGCAGTGTTTGTGTGCATGCATGCAAGCAAGCACACATTTTAGCCTGGGTAACCTTGGAATGCCCCCGCTTTTATCACTTGCAGCCTGAGAAGCACATTAATAGCTGCCTGCAGTCTCTGGGACAGTGTGCTCCATGCCTTTGCATTTCCAGCATGGAAATTGCATGCAGTATTAAAAGACCTTAAGAGCTCCACTGTTTCAACTTGGCACCCCTCCTTAGCATTGTGTGCCCTGTTGCTGACCGTTGACTTCCGGGTTCCAGCAAAACAACAACAAATGATTCATAAGAAAAGAAATATGCATACAGATGCAGTGTTGTTAGAATAATATATTTCTCTTTGTTCTAAGCATTTTTAATATAAAAAGCCCACCTTTAAAGTCCTGGTTCATTCAAAGAATATTACCATATTTACTTGAAAGTAATGTGCACTTTTTTGGCCAAATTACACTTGCGAAAATTAGAGTGCGCATTAGATTTGGTGGTACATTTACATTCGCCAGCAAACCCTTTTTGGGTTTCAAGGTTTTGAATATTGAGGTGTGCGTTAGATTCATGTAAATACTGTACTTTTGTGCCACTTTCAACATATTCTTCCTTCAAGACTGGCTTCCATCTTTTCATTTCCCCCTCTACTGCACTACTTTTTAAAAAATAGAATTGAAATCAAGGTGGGCTTGTCATTCTCTCTGACCATAATTTAAATATTCTCAGGCATGCTGTCATTGCTCTGAGGTTAAAGGTCTGCTAGTGCTTAGCAGTGGAATAGGGTTTTTTGGGGAGCCCTTAAATATGTAGGTTTTTAAAGTCAGTATAGAATATTTTGTCGTGTCAGTGCCATGGATGCAAAGCTGCAATAGGGCATTGAAGTTACTCACCTGAGCTGTGATCAGAACTGGAAGGGTGCCTACCTACGCCTTTCATGCTTTTGCTTGCATATATGCTGTGTTAATCAAGAAGGATTTTTTGAACGACCTTGCTGTGCAGGAGCAGGATGTTCAAGTTCCAGGGATGTCCTGTTCCTCCACTACCGTATCGTGTCCAAAATATAATTTTCACCTTCCCACTTCTCCGGGAGATCTCGACAGCTTTTGCATCTCAAACGTGGAGAAGATGCAGAGGCTATTATTGAGACATGACTTTGCAGAGAGGCATTGGGGGTTTGCATCGCTGTACAGAACTTGCTCGTTCCTTCCATCTTTAGTTGCCCCATATCATTCCACCATGTGATCCACATTACCTTGTGCCAGCGCCAAAGAGTAAGCAAGTTGGACAGGCCATTTGCGCCAATCGTTGGTCCTGATCTAATGCTACATTAACTATAGGTAGAGGCCTGAACTCTAGCCTGGGCTTTTGGAGGGAAGGAGCATGTCTGTCACAAGGTGCTCTTTTATGCAGGTTGAGTGGAAGACTTCCACACAGCAAAATAAATACACAGAGAGAGAGAGAGAAAGTTATATTAGCTGCCCAGAGGCAAGTGTCAGCTGCTTCCCAGTCAAAAAACTTGGGGCTTGCTGACTGCTTGACCCTGGCAGGCCAGTGACAAGGCAAGCAAAGCGGAAATGTCTGTCTTGAAATAAATTACCATTCTGCACAGAACACTAGGCCAACAGGTTATGCAGGCCAACCAGGGATTCTTCGGCTGTGTGCTTGTGCACAGCTTCAGGAAAGACATCTCTCCTGTGTCAACAGCTAAAAGAGAGCCATGATTCCAGTTTGGTTTTGTGGAAATGTACTTTTCACACTGCAATACAGTGGTACCTCGCAAGACGAACGCCTCGCAAGACGGAAAACCCGCTAGACGAAAGGGTTTTCCGTTTTGGAGGCGCTTCGCAAGACGAATTTCCCTATGGGCTTGCTTCGCAAGACGACAGCCCATAGGGAAATATCCGGGACAGCGGGGAAGCGCAGCGCGTCTTCCCCACTGTCCTCGGACCTCCTCCGAAGCCGGGTGGTGGGGCGGGAACACCTGCCCCCGCCGCCCCGCTTCGGAACGCTGCTCCGAAGCGGGGCGGTGGGGCGGGAACACCTGCCCCCCCGCCCCGCTTCGGAACGATGCTCCGAAGCGGGGCGGGGGGGTGGGAACACCTGCCCCCGCCGCCCCGCTTCGGAACGCTGCTCCGAAGCGGGGCGGGGGGGCGGGAACACCTGCCCCCGCTGCCCCGCTTCGGAACGAAGCCGCCAGCCCCAAAGAGCAGGTCGAAAGGGAACTCCCGCCGTGCTCCGGAGGCTTTGGGTTGCCTTCACTGAAAGCGACTGAACGCACCTTGAATGCACTGAACACACCTTGTTTTAGAGGGGGAGAACAAGAAAAAAAAATTCCAGATTTGTGCTGACAGTTTGCCTTCTAGTTAGTCTACCTCATCAGCTGTTTGTAGTATAGTCCTGCTGTATTGATAGTGTTGCAAAGCACCCTGAACATTTTTTTAATTGAAGGGCAGCACATAGTTCATTAAAACAAACTAGTTTTACAAACGAGCTTGTTCCTATGAGTAAATGAAACCCCCCTCAGTTGAGAGGTCTCTCTCTCTCTCTCTCTCTCAGCTCATGAACTTCCATTTACAAAGACTGGCCCATTTGCCAGTCATGGGACTATACCACAAACTGGGTGCCCTGTACCAAAGGATGGTGTATGTTTCACAGTTCAAGGTGGATCCTGGAGGAGGCGAGTGAAACATGTGCTCTCCCCCCCTCCAACTCGGAACCATTCCTATGGGGGGGAGGGAAAAATACATCCCCAGATGTTTTTGTTGGCTGGGAAAAGGGTGTCTAATTCTGCCAACTGGAGTTGTTAATTATTACAGACAGCTGGTCAGTCAACAGCTGGCAGCGAGCCAGAGACCAAGAACGGCAGCTTGGATTAAGTGGCACGGGTAGCTCAGTTGAAAAGCTCGGGATGCTGGAAATATGATTGAGTAACTGAGCAACATAGGGAAGTGTACAGACCCTGGGCTAGGCTTGCAGAGGCGCAGATGACCTGGGAAGCTCCCCTTTTGCTGTGATTCCTGTTGTAGGCCTATATCCTCACTTAGCATGGCGGGCCAGACCTAGGGGCAGACTGAAGATTGGAGAAAGTTGCTCGAAGGTCTGCAAGCAAAAATGCTTGCTTTGTGATGATGAAGAAGAGGAGTTTGGATTTGATATTCCACTTTATCATTACCCTAAGGAGTCTCAAAGCGGCTAACATTTTCCTTTCCCTCCCTCCCCCACAACAAACCCTCTGTGCGGTAAGTGGGGCTGAGAGACTTCAGAGAAGTGTGACTGGCCCAAGGTCACCCAGCAGCTTCATGTGGAGGAGCGGAGACACGAACCCGGTTCCCCAGATTACGAGACTACCGCTCTTAACTACTACACCACACTGGCTCTCATGATGGGGAAATGTTAGCTGCCTTTCTCTCTTGAAAGGCTTCCCGAAGCAAGAGCAAAGTCACTGAGAGAGGCAAGAGAGAATTGCATACATAGGCTATTCTTTTTTATATATACAGTGGTACCTCAGATTACATACGCTTCAGGTTACAGATGCTTCAGGTTACAGACTCCGCTAACCCAGAAATAGTGCTTCAGGTTAAGAACTTTGCTTCAGGATGAGAACAGAAATTGTGCTCCAGCGACGCGGCAGCAGCAGGAGGCCCCATTAGCTAAAGTGGTGCTTCAGATTAAGAACAGTTTCAGGTTAATAACGGACCTCCGGAACAAATTAAGTACTTAACCCGAGGTACCACTGTATTATTAGATTTGTACCCCGCTTTTAGAACAGAGCTCTCAAAGCGGATTACAACATTCATAAAGTACAACCCTTCCATGAAATACCTGATCCTTTACAAATTAAAGCACTGAAGGAAATTTGTGAGGATAGATGTTTGGGGCGGGGAGAAATGTAGTGATTCTTCTCTGACACTGGTTAGCAGACGAAAAGGTAGAAGCCAACATGCCTAGAAACGCTTGCGATCAGGTAGCATGAGATGTACCCATCTTGTAGCAGCAAATGCAGAACACGTGAGACTCTCTTTTTTTCTTCTTAAAAGGACCACATTTCTAACCATTGCAGGTTTGCACAAAAGTTTTGCATTTGTGGCAGTGTATGCTAAACCTTTGCAAAGTCAACAAGATGGTTAAGCTGAGCTTTCCCACCTGCCTGGCCCATTCAGCCCTTCTTCTATATAGCTGTTCACATTTTCCATTCACTTCTTAAATTTGCAAATTTTGCAGCCATCACTCCTCCCCCACCCCGGCTTATTTTTCAGCTGGATCAATGTGGAATGCTTAAGGAATTGCATCTGGTTGTTGTTTTTTTTTTTAATCACCGTTATCATTAGTCTGGAAGTCTAGATTAATACATGGCTAAAAGGCTCTGTGTTGCACTGCTCACTTGACAGCTAGCACCTCTTTTAGACTAATGATGTCTGAGGATCAAGCTACATGTCACATTGCAGCTGTGTGTAATACTAGCCCAACAGACCCTTCTACGTTGCGAAGCTCGGTGCGTTTGAGGCCCAGAATTGCAAGATAAACATGGGTTTGGAACAATGGTGGGGATAAAGCGAGTGGCAGAGAAGGGTTAAGCATTCCCTTCCTCCCCTCTCGCCACTCTTTCTCTAGTACAAAGCGCCTTCTCCCAAGGGCACTTTGCAGTAGAGAAGGTCGTGTTAACATTACATGTGGCTTTCTGTCACATAGTTTGGCCCTTGAACAATCTGTAACGAAATAGCCACCAACTAAGAATAAGTTTCCTGGATCAGGCTCTGGGTCCATCAGCATCCTGTTTCCAACGATGACCCATCTGGGAAGCCCATGAGCATGGCATGAAGGTGAAAGTTCCTCCCTGCTGTATTTATCCATGTTCTGGAATTCAGAGGTGCAAGTGAGATCTGACACAAACCATTTTGGCTTGGAGGGCTTCTCTTCAGTGTGCCAGCTCCCCAGGCCCTCTTTCAGAAAATATTCAGTCCATTCCGCTGCACCTGGGTTTTGCATTCCCCACTCCCACCCACACAGCAACAGACAATCAGCATTCTGCAGCTACTGAGCATTCTCAGTCCTTACTGGGCTACTTCCACCCCATATTTATATTTATATTTATATTTATATTTATATTTATATTTATATTTATATTTATATTTATATTTATATTTATATTTATATTTATATTTATATTTATATTTATATTATTTGCAAGCCTTGGGATTTCCAGCAGAATGCAGATGTCTCCCACTTGTTTGACAGTAGCCCCTCTTTGGCTGAAAAAGTGTCAAAACACAGTATCTGAGATTGCCGTTAGTATATGTTGTTGTTCTAGGTTCCTTTGGGAGGGAAGGGACCTAGAATGGGAGATGGGAGGAGAGGAAGGAAAAGTCCAGTCGGGCAAGCTGAAGTCCACTCTGTAACCCTTGACTTTCTGTGGTTGCTGAGCATGTTCAGTTCTCTTTGGAATGTGTTGGAGGGTTCCCCTAAAGTTTTTGCTTTTTGTTTCTTGTGTCTGTAAAACTGGGGTCCCCCAAGCCTGCTGATGGTGTGGGTGGAGGAGTAATGTGGTTTTGGAACTTGATATAAAAACATTAGTATACAGTGGTACCTCTAGTTACGAACTTAACTTGTTCCAGAGGTCCGTTCTTAACCTGAAACTGTTCTTAACTAGAGGCGTGCTTTCGCTAATGCGGTCTCTTGCTGCCGCTGTGCCGCTGGCACACAATTTCCATTCTCATCCTGGGGCAAAGTAATCAACTCAAGGTAACTCTTCCAGGTTAGCAGAGTTTGTAAGCGTTTGTAACTCGAGGTACCACTGTAATTAAATATATACTGTTTCTGAACATGCAAGTTTTGTTTCGTTGTCATGGCTGAGAGCTCTGTTTTCCGTGAATTTGGCTCACCTTTTTTTCAACCACCTAAGCTAGTTACCACCATCACTTCCTGTGACATTACCAAAGCTATGTTTTGCATGAAACAGTATGAACTTCTGTTTGCTCTGAACTTACCGCCTACCAATTTTACTGGACAACCCCCAAGTTCTGCTATAGTCTTCTATCATCTCCCCCTTTGTTGCCTCCCCCCTGCCCCTGCTAAAAATCCCCAAATGCTTTCTTTGTATGTGCTCCCAAGTCCTTGACTGCTGTGGCTGTTCTTCCTTATGTCTTTTCCAGTGAGATAAAGCTTTTCGGAGAAAGGGCAACATGAACTGTTTGCAGCATTCCAAATGTGGCTGGATGTCAAGCGCGCTTCCCTGCCAAAGGAGTGCACATAGCAGATAGTTAAGCATTTATGGTCAAAGATACCACTTACAGTCGCTTCTTCAGCTCTGGATAGCTATGCACACCCATCCAGCATCTATAGAGCAGTTGCAGCAACAGGGGACCCTCCCCCAGTTTATGTATCTTCCTCAAACGGGCTGCATGCACGCAGCTGGAGACTGTGCCTGCGTGGAAACGTCCTCTGTTCCTCGCTTTTCAATCCCCTCCTGGTTTGGGGGGACAGTGCTGTAGGAGAGGGTGGGGAAGCACCAGGCCCTGTAGATCTCTACAGCTTATTTTGAATTTCAGTAATACTTTGCACTCCTCCATGTCAGATTCTCTATGCTTCACAGATCAATCTGGAACTGGAGAGCAGTTAAGAAAATGCATAATACTTTAGTGTTCTAGGCCAGCTGCTTTTTCTATGCACCTGACAGCATTTTCGCATGCATGCTCGTGATTCAGCAGATCAGCATGATTTCCCTCCTGGCATAGTGATTCCCATCATACAGTGAAAGTGCATGTCCAAAGAGCAAGATCACACCTCTGTGGGATGAAGGAGGAGCCTTTTGTTTAAAGCCAGATTTACCTTCACTATGTGAGAAAAGCGGTTGCTTCCTGCTCAGTTGTGGGTTGGTTTGTTTTTGGAACCCCCTCCCCCACTGCTGCCGTTGCAGGATTACAGTGGTACCTCGGGTTAAGTGCTAAATTCGTTCCGGAGGTCCGTTCTTAACCTGAAACTGTTCTTAACCTGAAGCACCACTTTAGCTAATGGGGCCTCCTGCTGCTGCCGTGCCGCCGGAGCACTATTTCTGTTCTCATCCTGAGGCAAAGTTCTTAACCCAAGGTACTATTTCTGGGTTAGCGGAGTCTGTAACCTGAAGCGTATGTAACCTGAAGCGTATGTAACCTGAAGCGTATGTAACCCGAGGTACCACTGTATTGCCCGCCCCCATCACCAACAGCTGCTGTTGCATTTCCAGGGACAAAACCTGCGCCCATAGGGGTTTGTGTACACTTGGTTCCATATGGGCAGAGTGAGTGTTTGATACTGGTATGATACTGCTTTAAACGTAGAGTGCAGATGAGGCCTCATGTTTCCATTCCTGAAGCTTTCAGGAGGCTCCCCTTTGCTCTTGATTCGGTGTCTCTCCCTCCCCGCCCCCAAACATTGTGGTTGGGCAGGTGGAGGAAGACAAGCGTTTGAATATGAGCTCTTTTGTGATTCTCAAGGTACCTATTAGGCCAAATCACCACTGGAATTTACTTTGGGAACTCCCCTCTTGGCCTCTCATTCCTTGAACCTGGAAATCATTCCTGCTCTTTCCTTGCACCCAACATCTGCTGCTGCTGATATATCCACAAGGCTCCAGGGACCCTCCCCCCCCGCACTTTCCTCAGCTGTGGCCCCTGATGCCCTCCGTCTGGGAATGGTTCCCTGACCTCGCGTCGCACCTCCGCCTTCCCAAGCATCTACTTCAGTTCATTGTCATTCCGCGACTGTCCTCCCACTATCACCCACGGGTGACACAGAAGCAGGCAAAGTTCCTTTATTTTTATTTAAGTGCTCTCACCCACCATCTTGTTAATTACTTTGCTGGCATTACGGGAAGCTCAAGAAAAAGAGGCCATTTTTCTTCCCTTTTCCATTGAGGTCACTTCTGCTCATTGCCTACAGATGCCTTGTCATCTCCATTATATTTAACGGTCTTGTCACCTGCAAATCGGAAGGGGACTTTTAAAGACGTTAACCCTTTCAGAAAGCCTGTGCTTGGAATATGTCTTTTTTCCGTCTTCTTCTGGGAATTAATAAATCAGGCTTTTCCCTGAGGTGATGATGAGAAACATGAAGTTCTAGGGTAGCTTGGCAGGGAGGGGCCGGGGGTATCACAACACTGGTCAACCTTTCCAGGTTAATCTATACGTAATGTGCGGAAGGGTTTGGTGAGGGCAACAAAGTCTCTGGCAGTAGGTTGGCCAAGCCTCTTGGCTGTCACAGAGAGTTGGGGCAGTCTGAGGGGCCTGAGTTGTTAAGATCCTAAGAGCCTAGTTGCCATTGGCTGAACTGTTCCGGACTTACAGAGGGGGTATGACAGGCAAAAGGACCTCAAGGAAGGCAAGGAGGGGCAGAGCAAACAAGGGCCTATCAAAGGAAAGTTGGGAGTGCTTCAGAGAACGAATTGAAGGCCAGGAGATAGAGGATGTGAGGAGCTAGAAACTGAGAATGGGAGGTGGAAGGGAGAAGAGGGAAAACTGCAGGAACTTGCAGAAGCACAGAAGGCAGAACTTTATATATTGGTTTGAAATTTGGCTGAAGCAGGGACGCAGATGGCATTGTGGTCTAAACCACTGAGCCTCTTGGGCTTGCCGATCGTTAAGTCGGCAGTTCAAATCCGTACAATGGGGCCTGCCAACCTAGCAGTTCAATAGCATACCAGTGCGAGTAGATAAATAGGTACCGCTGCAGTGGGAAAGTAAACAGCATTTCCATGCGCTCTGGTACTCGTCACAGTGTCCCATGTGCCAGAAGCAGTTTATCTTTTTATTTTTTTAATATAATTTTCATTATTACCATTTCCAAAATCACATTCAAATATACATTTCCACCGTTAATATATTTATTTTAATTAAAGCATTCAACGATTTCCCTTCTTCCCCTTATCTGGTTCCTTTCATTTTCCCACCATACCTGCATATTCTTATTTATCCATTTAGATCAATTTCCAGAAGCGGTTTAGTCATGCTGGCCCCATGACACAGAAAAACTGTCTGTGGACAAATGCTGGCTCCCTCAGCCTGAAAGTGGAGATGAGCGCCACACCTCACAGTCAAATTCGACTGGACTTAACCATCACGGTCAAATTCGCCACACCTCACGGTCAAATTCGACTGGACTTAACCATCGACTGGTCCTTTACCTTTACTTTGGCTGAAGCCCTCTTAGTCACACTAAATGTTATGAGCTAGGCAGCTGACCAAGGCCAGGAAAACACTGGAGACATTACTTCTGAAGAAAAGATCCTGAAATGTGAATGATGGGATGCTTGAGTGAATGATGGGGTCGTTGAGTTTTCAGCTTTGAGTATGTCGGGAGGTGAAGTGAGGCATTTGGGTGTGTTGGCTCTATACTTAATGAGATTGATACACCGGCGAAGCCAAATAAAGTTAATTTCCCACAAAGGACAGGACAGGCTTGCGGAGGAGAGAACAGCACGTGCAGCCGGAGCTCTGCTTTCTGTTTGGCTGCGGCTGTGCTCACGGCTGAAGAGAGAAGCTGCTTTCTAAAGCGAATGGTGGCTTCTCTTATCAGCAGTGGGGGTTGCAGAAACCAAATCAAAAGCAGAGAAAATAAAGCTCCAGCTGCTCTCTCGCATGCACATAGCCCGTCTTTGGGTCTTAGCCAGCGGTGTTTGCACCCTGCTTCTATTTCTACTGCTTTGTACTTCTAAGTGGAGAACTGTCCACAAAAGAGAATAAGCTTCATTTGGCTTCTCAGGTGTTTTGAGCTTTATCGATTGGGAAGAAGGCAGCACGTCTAGCCTTGGAAACTCCAAATGCCTGACTTCAAGTCTGTGATATAACTGCAAGCTGTGGTTGAGCATCCTAACTCGGTTCTGTTTTCAGCATCTCACACACATGCACACTCCACCACCTCTGCCATGGGGAAGGACCATAGTGATGGTAGAGCTCCTGCTTGCATGTAGAAGGTCATCAGTCCAATCTCTGGTAGGTAAAGGACCCCTGACCATTAGGTCCAGTCGTGGCTGACTCTGGGGTTGCGGCGCTCATCTCGCTTTATTGGCCGAGGGAGCCGGCGTACAGCTTCCGGGTCATGTGGCCAGCATGACTAAGCCACTTTTGGCAAACCAGAGCAGCGCACGGAAACGCCGTTTACCTTCCCACTGGAGCGGTACCTATTTATCTACTTGCACTTTGACGTGCTTTTGAACTGCTAGGTGGGCAGGAGCAGGGACCGAGCAACGGGAGCTCACCCTGTCGCGGGGATTTGAACCGCCGACCTTCTGATCGGCAAGTCCTAGGCTCTGTGGTTTAACTCACAGTGCCACCCGCATCCCTCCAATCTCTGGTATCTCCAGCTAAAAGTATTGGGTAGATGGTGGTGGGAAGAACTGTTATAAGAAAGAAAGACCAGCAGCCACATTGAAGTAGAAACTGAAGTGCCTCTCCCTCAGGAGTTTGTCTCTCCTTTATTGAATGCCACCCCTCCTTCCTGTTCACACTTTAATCTCTGAAGAACCAATAGTGTGTCACACCAAAAGGACCTCTGGCTCGAGAGCTTGGAGAGTCCCTGCCAGTCCAAGCAGACAACACTGGGATTGAGGCACTGATGTTCTGACCCTGGTACAAAGAGGCTTCTGGTGTTGGGGAAACTTGTGCTCAATGATAGAGCACAAGCTTTGCATGGAAATTGTCCCAAGCTCAGTCCTTGACATCTCAGTTCAGGTTGGAAAAGGCTCGTTCCTGATTGAAAGCCTTGAAAGCTAAGCAGTCCTTGAGGACAATAAGGAACTAGATTGTGCCACTCGTCTTCCTTCTTATAATGCCCTACATTCTTCATTTATTTTTTTACCTAGCATTGCTCAGGGATTCTAAGGCACCAAAGAACTCGGTGCAGTTTTGAAATCAATCAAAATGGCATCCAATTTGTATCTAAACATAGACGAAAACCTACCCTTTTATCTCAGGAACCTTCATGCAAAATTTGTTTACAACATCTTAAGAGGTGTCCAAATGCACAGCAAACAAACAACTTCCCAAAATATATCGCAGATTCACTTTCTATTGTTCTTCTGCCATGCCTTTTCTCCAAGAAGCCTAGGGAATTGTGCACCTTTCCCCTGCCCTTAATCTTCACAACAACCCTGTGAGGTAGGTTAAGCTGGGGAAAGGGAGGTTTACTTTGATGCTCACAAGAAATGTCAGTAGCTATCTGCTCAAATATCAGCAGTTTGGGGATACTGTAATACTGGTTTTAACAACTGATAGTTTTAAGGCAAGACAGATGTATTAGATGGGGGAGGATTGAATTGCTTAATAGTCTGCTTTGTAAAAAGCAGAAAAAGTAAGGCAGGTTTGAGGACCTGTATGCAGGCCTACCAGGGAATATTTTTTCAATCTTTCAGGATAAGTGGGTGCATGTCTCCCCTTCCTTCCCTGCCCTTTTCCCTTTGCCTGACTCATATCTATCATGAATTAAACTTGCACAATAAGACAAGTGACACACACAATGTCCGTTTTGGATTTTCATGGGAGCATAGTCTATTCAGGGCAAGCTGTTTTGCATGATCATCTGAAGGATGGGTGTGAGCCAGTAAACCATGTAAAGCAATTCTGTGTGAATCCGGTTTTAGAGGTGCTAACCTGGGCTCAGAGCACAATATAGGAGTTTACTGACTGGGTTTCTGCAACAGGGAATTTGCCTTTTTTTGTCTGGCTCTGCACAAGGTTTCAGCCTCACAAGTGCAAATTTTGATATGGACCGTGAGGATTTTCTTTGATAGGCCAACTGTACTGGATGATTTTGGCTCTTTGGGGCACTGTGTCCTATGGTAAAAGCTGGCCTCCTGCTCTTCCTATATTCCTGTTCTGATCAATAATGATGAAGACGTTCTGCTTATTTAGTGAGGAAAAGAAGGAGGGAAAGTGAATAGTCTGAAAGTGCATCATTCTTGAACGTGTTTTGTTGCTTTAGGAACCATTCACAGAAATTCTGTGTTCTTTCTCTACGCCGTTCCTTTGCTGAGAGCTGACACAAACTCTGTTTTCACTCATGCTCCCAATGCAGAGGCCTCAGATCCCTTAGCTTTCAGGAAGTGGTCAAGGGCAGTGCTAAGGGCAGAACATACAGAAATGTGCAGCCTGACAAGATGTTGGTTTTTCCTGCACACCCGTTCCATGAAGTCACGCTCCTGTGGGAATGGTTGACCATTTTGCTGCCTTTTCCTTCATGACTCTGGCCAAGGATTTGGCCCCTTCACTGCCTCAAATCTGTAGGATGGGTTATCAAGAGACCTTCCACTTTGGCTGACATTTGGCTCTCTTGATCTCCCAAGTTTCATTCTCCAGAATGGCTGAATACCTGACCAAATTTTCAGTTCATCCATGTCTTTGTCCTTACTCTGTTCTCTTCCTCCACGGATGTCTTCTTCCATCAAAACCCTTCATCCCCCCGACCTGCTTGTCTGGGTCTCAGTGTTCCGTTTCTCAAGGGCAAATCTTGCCAATCCCTGTATCAAAAGTGTCTTTCATTTTCTCCTTGAGCATGGACCACCTGTTCCCACAATTTTTTAAACATTTTTTGCAGAACTCTCCATTTGATGCCCTGCAAAAACCTCTTCCCTAATAAAATCTGCGAGAAACTAGTTGTTGAAGCTAATTCTGTGAAATGCCTATAACTGATTGACATCTGGCCTTTTGCTGGCCCATCCTCTGTGAAGAACTTTGCCACTTCTCCCCTCCTCCTCCTCCTCTACCCTTTGCATTCTCTGCAACCTTCCCCATTTTTAATCCATTCTATCTGCTTGTTACATATATCCTTAATTTAAGATGGTGTTTTCCCCTAAATAAAAAGAGCACAGGAAACACTTGGCTGTGAATACTGGACAGTGTAACATTAGACTGTACTGAGGATCCCTGGGCTGTAAAATGTAGTACGCGTGTACTACACACGTACACACACTTTTCCTAGCATGCGTTAGCTAGACCGGGGCTTCACAAAGGTTAAACAGAGCTGCTGTCGTAGTACTAAAGCTGCAGACCAACTGGTGTTGAGTGTATAGTTTATCAACTGATGGATGGTGAGTTCAGCCCTGCGCAGTCAAAATCAAACAGGTAGATTTGCCTATTTGAAGATCTTGCTGCCTCTGAACGCAGAATGTGGCTGGGGTTGTATGAGCATTCAGTCCTGTTCTGTGAATGAAAGTTTGACATCCTTGTTAGAAGAGTGCAGTTCAGGGGCCACTGTTCCTGGTTAGTCAAGAAGGCCGAACCACTTGAGAGAAGCCTTTTAGGGTGTCTGCCTCCCAGTTGGCAGTGGTGCGAGGGACTCAATGGCTGCCCCTTCTCCGCAGTGAGCTTTGGCGCCTTCTTACTAGCACCTTCTACAGGGAACATCTCTTTCATTTCAAAATACAGTCGTACCTGGGAAGTCGAACGGAATCCGAATGGAACGTTAGGAAACCAAAGTGCGGCTTCCAATTGGCTGCAGGAAGCTCCCGCAGCCAATCGGAAGCCCCGTCAGATGTTTGGCCTCCAAAAGAACATTCGGAAACTGGAACACTCACTTCCGGTTTTCGATCGTTCGGGAGGTGGAACGTTCGACTCCCAAGGCTTTTGGGAGCCGAGGTACGACTGTATGAAAGAAGACTAGTCCAACTTGGAGGTATTCCACTTGATCTGCTAGCCCTTTGAGGAGGGAGAGTGCGTGACCTGAGGCTTCCTTATACCTTAACCAGCCCTTTTCTGCATCCCTGTTGACTTATTTGCCACCTTCTGGCCAGTATTACTGGCGTGGTTTTTTGACAGTGCCTTCTTGGTTCTCCCAACACCTGTAATAGTGGCATCGTTGACATGCAGGCCAGGTTCCGTGTAAAGCCCTTGCAGTGACAATTACAGTGATTAACTAGGTAAAAATAATACATCAGAGTTTAATTAAATCTCCTTCACTGTCAGCCAACAATCCACCCGCTCGTCTCTCTCTCTCTGCCAGTACCCTTTTTCATTTAGAGTTTGGCAGCTCTGCTGCTCAAGCGAGGCAAACGCTCCTGATGCCCATATTGTTTATCCGTTATTATTGTGTATCTGCTCAGCTGATCACCCCTATCCAGTAGCCCATAAATTACTGAAACTTCAAGGGATAGCTTAAATCAAAGTGCAATATGTGTGGGTATATTCCAGTACAAGCAATGAAACTGCTGTAATGACCAGGAAAGTCTAGAATTCTGCTGCCTTAGGAGGCAAGACCCCTCTAATTTTGCAACTAAATCCCACAATCAGTCATGAAAATTAAAACGATATTGCGCGCATTTGCATAATCTACTCGCAAAAAATCTTAGGATAGAGATTAATTTAGTGGGGAAGAATACAGAATGGAAGGAACGTGGAGCGGAGAAGTCCTTCTTCCAACAATCGGGAAAGTACTGTATTTTTTGCTTTATAAGACTCACTTTTTCCCTCCTAAAAAGTAAGGGGAAATGTGTGTGCATCTTATGGAACGAATGCAGGCTGCGCAGCTATCCTAGAAGCCAGAACAGGAAGAGGGATTGCTTCTTTCACTGCGCAGCAATCCCTCTTGCTGCTGTGGCTTCTGAGATTCAGAATATTTTTTTTCTTGTTTTCCTCCTCCAAAAACTATGGTTTTTGTCTTATGGTCTGGTGCATCTTATAGAGCGAAAAATACGGTACATCTTGGTTTGGTTTTAATCCTGAATCATCAGCTCATGTTGTTGCCTTGTTTTCAAGTCATCCCCTTCCAATGATAGCTGGACATCATTTTAAAGTGGAATAAGATTCCCGCCCCCCCCAAGGATGTTTTTGCATCTAATATCAGATTCTGTGCAAATTGGTTAGGTGCTCCAAGCACATTTCAGCTCTTCAGAGCACAGTTAATGGGATCATGCATGTCTGTAGTCCTGTGCTTCCATCTTGCTCTTCTTTGCCTTGTTTAGCAATTTCTGTACACCCTTAGGCCTAGGACACCTGTGCAGGTTCTTCCTCTCTCCTCCCTCGTCTCCTGAATTTCAAATATCAAGTTTGATGTTTCCCCCCCAATTCGGTTGTGACAGGAATGTACAAGATGCACAGAAAACTGCATTGTTCAGGGTGGAGACTTTGTAAGATGGGTGCGGGCTTATCCTATGCAGGCAGGGCCCAAAGGAAGGGTGAGAAATCTGGCGTATTTCAGATGTTGTTGGACTCTCCCTTCCCCTCAGCCCCATCTAGCATGGCAAAGGTGGGGAGGATGAGAATTTGAATTGAACAACCTCTGGAGCACCACAGCTTCCCCACACCCACTGTGCTGAAGTCTCATCAAACATTTTTGTGGGTCTGTGCATGTTCATTTGCTGCACCTAAGGATATTTTCTCAGATGACAGGGCTGCCATACATCTGGAATGTCCTGGACATAGCTGGAAGTTCACATTCTTAAAAAATAGCTAAAAACTTTAATTTTGGGGGTGAGTATGCACACAAAAAACAAAACAACTTTTTTGGGGGGAAGGGGGGGAGAAAGGAAGGAAGGAAGGAAGGAAGGAAGGAAGGAAGGAAGGAAAGAAAGAAAAACTTTGCCCCCAGAAGCTCAACCTTTGTGTCCGGATTTTCACTTTTTTGAAATATGGCAACCCTATCAGATGACAATCTCCAGATTTATAGAAGCTTTATACCTGATCAAGTGATCCTTTATAAGGAATTTCCAACAGCCAAGTTTCTGTATTATTTGTTTATCTGAAGTGGCAAGAAACAAATGTGGCTGCAAAATATCAGTTGTACACTCCTCATCTGTAAAGTGGTAGTCGTGATTCTTATATCTGACACTGGTGATTAACGAGTTGGGGTGCAATCCAGAAATTAGGCATATGGAAGTATTTGGAAATTTGTGTAGCTTAAGAGCACTTACACGGAAGGACTTATGCATGCATAGTTTTCACTGGTAGATTGCACTGTTAGTGAGTTCACTGTAAAGTGCAGTTTTAATGAGACACAATCTATATTGTAGTGCTCCAAGGGAGTTTGTGGTAGTGGTGCTGCTGAAACCCCTGCTGTGGTTGGTTGAACTGCTGTGATGTCACAGAGAGCACTGCTGGGCAGAAAAAAAGATAGAAAGGGTCTCCATTGGCTGAGTCGCTGAGAAGGAGGCAACGACAAGCAGAAGGGATTAAAAGAAGTAGCAGCAGGGGCTTAGGAAAGGAAAATGCAAGGGACCTGAGAAGGCAGCAGGGCAAGGGAAGCTGGAAGAGAGATCTATGAAAGAAGTGTGGAAGAGGGAAAAGTTCTGAATAATATTACAAGAGAAGTTTGTGGCAGGGAGATGAGTGATAAGGGAAACCGGTGGAGTACAGAGGGGAGAGGTGCCTGTGATCAGGAGTTGCAAAGCTGAGAGATAGAGATGTTAGTTTTGAAATAACCAGCCTAATATTTGGCTTCTAGTTTCTGTTAGATGTCTTTATTCCACCACCACCCTTCCTTGTACCCTGTCTTTCTTTGTACCTGCCATTAAAAGATCTGAAACATCTCTTTCACAGATCATATTGTGGATTGGCTTGGGAGTATTGGTCATTAGCACGTATACCACCTTATCAGCAACTGAAGACATCCCAGGAAAAATAGAAGCGGTGGAACCAGGCAAGCTCGCAGCAGAAATAAAGAAAGTGTCGGATCAGGACTCTGTGAAAATCTCAGGTACGTGCCACTGTGTTTGGGTGTGGTGTTGTGCCCTTATCTCAAGGGTTTCCACTTGAGCAATAGAACTCCGCTGCCCCCTTCACACCCTCATCAAATCTGCTGCAAAGGGTTGAGCAGGGCTGCCATAGGTCTTGAATTTCCTGGACATATCCGGGATTCGTCTGCTGAAAAAAACGTCCAGGTGCATGGCAGCCCATATTGGAAGTGATTTTCCTAAAATATAGCTAAAAAAAACTTGGGGTGGGGTGGGGTGGAGATTTTGCAAAAAATTAAAATAAAATAAAATAAAGCTCAACACATTACCATAGTTTCACTTTTTGAAATATGGCAACCCTAGAGTTGGAAGAATCTCTAGCACCGATTTAGGGGGTGCGCTGGAGGGGGTGGGGAGAGAAGAGTGGAAGGACATTTACTGGTGGAACAAGAGGCTTTGCCTTACACTGTGTTCCACCCCTAGCTCCAAAAGAGCCAAACAAATGGATTCTTTTCAATACTACTGCTTCACCTCATCCGCATCTCTGCAGGGTGGTTGTACCCTGTAAACAATTTTTAAAAAAGGGTTTTCAAGAAAGGGTGAATGGTTGTCATCTCAGTTGTTTTCTTGGGATTGTGTGTGTGTGTGTGTGTGTGTGTGTGTGTGTGTGTGTTTTGAGATGGCTTGTTAGCATATTATTGTCCTTTTTGGGGGGAGATCTGCAACGTGGGGAGGCCACAGCTTACGGTGCCCCCTGGTGAATTAAGTTAAGAACTACACAAGCGCCCGTTATCAAAGACTCTCTGTGAAGCCTTGAGATAGCACTGTCCAGGCCACCTGTATGAAGGGCACTAGCAGCCAAAGCTGTGCCGTTTCAAGCCTCTCTACTGATGATGTATTTCCCAAGGTTTCAATAGTGGCCCATTCATCATGCTCAAAATTTATGTAAATTTATGGGAGCCTCCTTTCTTTTTCCTTTCCTCGCCCCCCCCTCCTTAAAAAAAAAACAAAAACGTGGCATGGATATAAATTTGGAGCTAGTTTTCGTCCTGACAAAGGCTGCGATTATGCTTCAGCTTTGTTTACTGGCTTGCATTATTTATTATTTGTTTACTAAGGTTGCTGATGGAATTATGGCTTGGCACAGCTGCAGTCCCACCTCACAAGGCCATCGCAAGCAGGTGTCTGCTGCCCCTCGACTGCCCCTTAACTCAAGCAAGCCGTGTGTTGTTCTCCCCCCACACACACACCGGCACCCTCTTCACCTATTCTTCTTGAGTTGACTGGTTTTTGTTGTTGTTTTGTTCCCAAGTGGCTTAAAAAATCATTGTGAAGACAAAGAATGGAGGCAGTCAGAGGGAAGGCTTTATTCTGTTCCCTTTGAGGCCTTTGCTGTGTTCCTGGTGCAGCCTGGAACTTTTCTGATAGAGCCTTGGCGAAGAAGTTCTCTCCTGGGGTTCACCATCCCCAGCAGGTCTAGGCTTTTGTACATACCTTGCCTAGCTGCAAGGCAATACCCTTCCTTCCCCTTCCTATCGCACCCATACCATTTTGAAGAAGAGGGGGGTGACGCTGAATTCAATTACAGAATCTTGGGTAGTTTCAGAGCATCAGCGGCTCAAGAAGCTGCCCAAACTGCCTCTTTAAACGGCAGAAGATCTCTTGCCGCTCACATCTCTTTCTCTGTTAACCTCAGAGGTGTGCGAGAAACTGGAAGGTGATCCTTCTGCAGCTAATTGAATCTTGGACTCAGCCCGATACTTGCCACCTGCTCTGATTTTGCTAGGTGCTGGCTGACATTAAAACATGGCAGTGTGTTGCACTTTCATCCCAAAGAGGGGTTTGTGTGTGTGTGTGTGTGTCCTGTGGGATTTTCTTAAAAGTCCTGAGAATTCCAGCTTTTTAATTTTAGGAATGGAAATTGCCAGCATTTGAAAATAAGCCAAAAGCTTGCTTGTTTTCTTTTGAACCCTCAGGTGCATTGTATTGCAGTTCTTGCTACAGCGGTACCTCAGGTTACATATGCTTCAGGTTACATACGCTTCAGGTTACAGACTCTGCTAACCCAGAAATAGTACCTCAGGTTAAGAACTTTGCTTCAGGATGAGAACGGAAATCGTGCTCTGGCGGTGCGGCGGCAGCGGGAGGCCCCATTAGCTAAAGTGGCGCTTCAGGTTAAGAACAGTTTCAGGTTAAGAACGGATCTCCGGAACAAATTAAGTACTTAACCCGAGGTACCACTGTATTTCCTTCAAACAAACAAACAAACAAACAAAAAAAGGTAAAGGGTTAAATAAAACACGTCATGCTGAAGGTGGCAAATTTAGGATAGGAATAGCCTATTATAGAGCATAGCTTGCTCACTAGCTGCAGCTCAATATCTTCCTGGCTAGTAAAACTCACACGCAAATTGTTAATTGCAGGCCGCTGAAGTATACAAATTAGCTGTAGTCCTCCAGTTCATAGTATATTTATGATGTGGCCCTCAGGGCTGCAGAGTTGTCCACTCTTGGAATTAAGCAAGCTTGCAGCCTTGGAGGAAGACGAATCGCACCTTTCACTTTGGGGGTGCAGCTGTGTAACCCTCCCTTTGCCTCACCCCCATTCTAATACGCATGTTAGCATTGGAATCTAGCTCGTCAGCTTTCCGTCCATTTGTTACCTACTAAGGAGGGGTTTACACAGTCGACTGCCGGGACTGGTTTGAGGCCTCTTGTTTTCATCTGTGACGCTGACAAATATGATCGAGCCACTCTCTCATGCCACTTACATTATGTGTGAATGTTGTTTGTGCCAACTGGATATGTGATAGAGAAATTTAAGTGAGTGCTTTAGCCATTGTAGGCTTTGCATTATTTTACTAATGTTCTACATTCATTCATTCATTCATTCATTCATTCATTCATTCAGATGTAGAGTCCCATCCCCAAACCTCAGGGCAGGTAAGAGTTTGGGGGTGCAAGTGGGTAAGAGTGCAGAAATAAGATTATTTCATGAAATCCTGCCCCGCTTTGCCAAGTCTACTGTGGGCCGGAGTTCCCAAGCTCACAGTGGGCTGTTGCCGAGAGTGTCTCTCCTTGCCCTTGCTGACTGAACCTGACACAGAGATGGTATCATTAAAGGGCATCCTTAGTAGACCTCAAAGATCACAAAGGAACTTGAGGGAGGGACTGGGGCTCGGTTGTTTAGGGTTTTGCCACTCACAACCAGCACTTCAAATTGTGCCCAGGAAAGAATAGGAAACCGGTTCCAATCACAGAGCATTGGTTTAACGTTCTCCTGGTGGCCCCGGCCAGCCAGCTCCATTCCTGCCGCAGTAAAAAGTTCTGGATTGTTGTCAAAGATGGCCACATGTTGTTGAGCTGTAGTTGGTTAGTCTAGTCTTGAGGCAACTGAGGAACGATAGCCACCTGGGGCACTCTGAGTGGAAGGCTCACAGTTTTCTCTCTCCAGTCAGAATGGGCGGGGATGTACCCCTGGCCACCCCAGAACAAGTCGGTTTAAGCCACACGTGTACAAAAGCTCCCTCAGCTACACGCGAGAGGGAACAATGCAGAAGAATAGGCCCTGAGGGAAACCAAACAACAATGAACCCAACTCCCAAGGCATGCTGGGAGCGGCACTGTTCCACCGGAGTGGCGCTGCTTATTCATCGTGTTTCCGTTCCTCATGAGATTGCCTTTCAAGCAGTTGCTCTCTGTTCCTCTGCCACCTTCCCTCGACCGCGGCTTATTCTGCTCCCCGGGCAGATGCATCCTGTCATTCAAAGCATGCATGGGGCTGCAGCGTTGCTCGGCTGTCCCTGGCGCACCCTCCTCCGGCCCACATCTGTTTCTTATTTCTTGCACGAGCCTCTCGCGGAAACACATGGCTTTTCTCTTCAGGCAGCATGCAGTTTGTTTTTAGCCTGTCCCTGACTTTGGGCCCCTCCTGTCTCCCCCCCCCCGCCCCACTTTAATTGATGGGTTGGTGTGTTGAGGCAATCCCTACAGCCACCCTGTGCCTTTTCTTACCCTGCCTTTGCCATGCGCCCCTTGCCTGTCAAGTGTGCGCCAGGAGGTGCAGTGTGGGGGTTTTGTCGTGTGTGTGTGCGCGCGTGTGTGCGTGCATGTTATTGTTTTTTATTGCCGCCTTTGATGTTGCAGAGCCCAGAACTGTACAGACTTTCATTAAAACCCTGCCCCGTGGGCCTGGGGATTATGAATATTAGAACGCTGCCCTTTTATGTGAACACGTATTGACCAGCGAACTTCGAATAGTGTTTTCACTAACGACACCCAAGTGCCCATTACGCCCCCATCTGTATTGCTGGGGGTTTACTGTCAGACGCTCTTTGGGAAGGTATAAAACCTCTTTCAGAGAGGCTCTGCTATTACACACAGTGCATACGTACGTTAAAAGGTTGCTAAGCTGCCTTTGAAAGCACATGAAGGCAATTACCCACTTTTTTAAAAAAAAAGAAAAAGAAAAAATCTAATTAGGCAATTTCTTTCTGCTTTTGAAAGATACCTTCCCCTCCCCCAGAGGGTCTCCCTGGGCGGATTAAGATTTTGTAATATTTTTCAGCTCCTTACATGAACATCATTGCTTAGATTCCACCCCCTCTCCCTCTTTCCTCATCTCTCTGTGATTTTCTATATCAAAGACTTGATTCACGTTCTTTCTGTGCTCTTTCCCTGACAGTTTCAGACAGTCATTTAAGCAGCCCAAATTGGCCGCAGCGTTTTGTTATATTTTATCTATCCACTCGGATTCCCCCCCCCCTTTTTTTTTTGCATCTGATGAGACATGGCTCTAGCTTGGTGTCTTGTGTGCGCTGCTGGTCTGTTTAATTTATGGTCGTCATGTGCAGTTATCGGTGAGAGCCTGCAGTCCTGACATCTGCGTTGCATGCAGGCCAGAGGGGATATAGGGAAAGATGGGGGGGGGGGAATGCAACACGAGCTTCTAAACTTGCACCTGTGGCAGGCATTTTTGGATACACCTGCCTTGTCATCCCTGTCTTCCTCCCCACCGCCAGATTGCTTTTGGTTATTCTTCAGACGAGAATGCCGGGTTCTGTGCGAAACGTGGATTATGCACCGTTCCCCCCTCGGCTTCTAATAGCTGCTGGAACAGCTTGGCTCACTGGAGCACTCCCTTGTGCTTTGGGAAGAGCATTCTTTTAATAGCTCCTGCGACACAGAAAAAGGAGCTATTGCCCTGCTGTCATTTTTTGTTCAGTTTTACAGTCTGTGTGTCAGGAGAAAATGGTGAACTAGTTTCCCTGATGCCATTCAGTAACCTTGCGAAAGCTAGCAGCTACGGTCTGTACTTCTTGGGGGAAGTCCCTCTCCTCATTCTTGCCAGGCATGTGCTTGCAGAATCATCTGCAGCCCCATTGGGGGGGGGGCTCTGCAAAATGCAGTCCGATCTTGGAATGTCGCCCATGCTAGAGACTCACACACAAGTCAGGATCTGGGCTGACACTGCAGCATGATATGCTGAGCATCCTAAGAAGGACTTTGGAAAGACGTTTTGCTGGAGGTTCCCACCACCCCACCCCCTGGTCCCTATTTTAAAATGCATGGCGCATGACTGTCACCTTGCAGGCTAGGGATCAGAACTGGGCAACCCAATCTGATCCTTTCACCATACCTATTCCTCCTCCTTCGTATCCCAAGAAAGCCAGAGGTAGCCAGTGAAGTACTCTGTAATGCACCTGAGTTATTCCCAGCTTGGAAAACATCTCACTGGGGAAAAGACTTGTCCTGCTGATTGATTAAAGTCCCGTTCTTCTCTTAAATACTGTGGGGTACATTTTCGCCAAAGGCCTGATTTATCAAATGGAAGGAATTACCCCCTACTTTCAGATGAATTAACTTTGAAGGCATCTGAAGTTGTGCAATAAACAAACCGTTCTCTTTTTTTCTCCCTGCCTAAATAATTGCCACTGTCCGCTGTCTTCACCTCTCTCTGTCTCAGAAGTATCTCGTGTGTTTAGCAACTTGTGCTGTCGGTACTCCATGTTGTGCCATTCAGAACTGTGCAGGTTATTGAACTTTAACTTTCATAGTCGCCCTCCCCAAAGTGTTGACAGTTTCAGATTTGCACATGAGAAACGGTGCTGCCAGTGGGCATTATACCTGCCCTGTATAAATAACATCTTAGCTCCAGATGATTTTTCTCCCCTTTCACAGTCCTTTGAACCATTGGCGAGAAACAAGGCGATTTGGAACAATAAGCACTGGGCAGAATTTGTGTTGTTCTGTGTTTCCATTAATAGAAGCTTTCTCTTGTGAGCCTAATCGAAGAGATCGAGAACAGCATTTCTTCTCCTGCTTCTGTCCCCATCCCTTTCCCAAAATTGATGGGCGCCTTGGGAACATCTGCAGTATATGGTGTGGTTTGCTTGCTTGAGTACTTTGTGTTTAGTTTCCTAAAGCTTCATTCTGCACATACCTGTGTTGTTATGGGACACTTTTTTAGTTTCTTGTGCCCTCTGACTGTAGCACATTTTAGTTGTTTGCTTGTATTTCAGTTTAGCTGGACGCCAAGTGTTATATTTCTCTGTTCTGTGAGTTATTTTGTTAGGGACATATTGATTGCAGAGGATCTAACCTCATGTCCCAGAGGCTGGTCTGTCTTACCTTCATGGATCTTTAGAGCCAAAGAAGCATGTAAGTTGGTTAGCAACCTGTTTCTTTATCCAAAATCTGAATTGAGTCATGCATGCTTAGAATCTAGCAGCCAAATATTGAAAAAAAAAAACAACCTGAACATCAGTGATCCTAGAGAGGCGATGCTGTTAATATTTGGAGTGGATTTCTCTTTTATATACAACAAGGATTACACTTCATTGATCTCCTCTTCAGAAACTTACTGAGTTTTGAACAGGCTGACCTATTCCTAGGAGAGAGATCAATGGAAGCAGACATTCAAAATGGAACCCTTTTGTAGCTATCATCTCCTTATAATAGATAGAAAATGCCAACGTTTTCTGCCCAGTTGGTAGTCCCCCATCCCACCCTCTGTTGCTCACTTTCTCCACTTTCCATGGCATGGGTAGCTCAACTTCTGAACAGAAGAAAAGTTTGGCTTCTTGACACATTCCTCTCCTTTCGCAGGAGCCCAGGGCCCAGTTAAAGGTCAGTGGGAGGAGAGGCTATGTCAAATGATACTGTAGGATGCTCACCTTAAACTGCAGTTTTGCTGCCTGTGAAATGAGTAGATGTTTATGCAGTTTCCTTTGTACACTTTCCTCAGTCTTTTGTTGTTGTTTAGTCGTGTCTGACTCTTCGTGACCCTATGGACCAGAGCACGCCAGGCACTCCTGTCTTCCACTGCCTCCCGCAGTTTGGTCAAACTCATGTTGGTAGCTTCAAGAATACTGTCCAACCATCTCGTCCTCTGTCGTCCCCTTCTCCTTGTGCCCTCCATCTTTCCCAACATCAGGGTCTTTTTCAGGGAGTCTTCTCTTCTCATGAGGTGGCCAAAGTATTGGAGCCTCAGCTTCAGGATCTGCCCTTCCAGTGAGCACTTAGGGCTGATTTCCTTCAGAATGGATATGTTTGATCTTCTTGCAGTCCATGGGACTCTCAAGAGCCTCCTCAAGCACCATCATTCAAAAGCATCAATTCTTTGGTGATCAGCCTTCTTTCCTAGTCCCTAACATTTCTTCCACCACATATAGTAAATTGCTTCTCAGACTGCCCAGCTAAACTGTTCCTTTTCTGCTTTATGAGGAAAGATAATTTCTGAGCAGCAAGGAGTTATTCTGGGTTTGTTTGTTTTTTAGAGAACATTGGTTGAAATGTTTTCCAGCTCTATGTCCCATTAATGCTCTCCCAAGTTGTCCAATAACACAAACCGGTTTGATCAGGTTACGCTATCTTAGATGCCTGAATCGGCTGTAATGCAGCAGGAGCTGTGGGCAGGAATCTGGCGCGAGCCACACCTTCCTGGGAACATTGCTGCTATCCTAGTCAGATTTCTTGGAGAGGGAAAAGGGAAAGCTTTTAGGGTTGCTCATGATGAGATTTTATTAGGTCCCAGAGAGACCGATTCGTGAACCATTAAAATAAATGGGGACACTTCGAAAGCCCGTGAGAAACGTCCCCTTCCTCACCCATGTTGCAATGCAGACAGAGTAGTATGATTTAGCTTGGGCTGGCTCTGTGCGCACCATCATTCAGTCTTCAGCACTTGGGCACGCTCCCAACGTTTGGGGTTTTTCCTTCCTCCTCCCCTCTCCACGCTTTGCCCGCCCAACTCTTTAGCCCTGAGATATATATATTCTGTTGTTTTTGTAAGCCAAGAAGCTTTTACAGCCTCTTCGCCTTTTCCTGTTAAGCCCAGCACCCCTCATAAAACATTAAGAGGCACAGCATTACTGTAACATTATCCAAAGGGACCACAAGGGCGACTCTACAGTTTCAGCGATTATTACACATCCTGGGCAAAATGGTTCTCTGCAAACCACATATAGCCCCTTATAGATTTCCAAGCAGCGTGAGAGGCCATTAATTCACGCCCTGATGATGAACTTAATTTTGCTTCCTGCTGAGAAAATGACGGCTTAGAGGCAACTTTGTCTTATTACAGAGTGGAGAATTTTATCTCTCTCCTTTTGTTTTGCTCTGTGTGTAGAGAAAGAGAAAGTGTGTGTGTGTGTGTGTGTGTGTGTGTGTGTGTATCTGTCTGTCTGTCTGTCTGTCTTCCTGTTAGATTTGTAACTCGGTGGCTATCCCTGGATCGGCCATTGCTACAAACTGCAGAAGCTTCTGCAAGGAATTTAATTTTATCACCGAGACCTTGGTCTTTTCACCTGCTCTGGAATGCTGGGCGGCTGCAAGCTTTATTTTGTACAGGTTGCCCGCCTAAATTCCTGTGAAATGCAGGAAATATAGAGAACATTCTCTGTTTCTTTTTAGTTTTCTATTCCCCCTCTGATAAGGTGGGAGTCTCAGTGGCGTTGCTTTATTAATGCTTTGGGTGTGTTTACTGGTGCGGAATGTAACTAGCAAACTTCTGTCCAAACCTCTGGCCTTGCAGCTGCACAGCAAGGTTTCTCCAAAGTTATTCATAATCACAGTCGTCGCCCCCCCCCCCTTTTAAGGGCTGGGGAGAAGAAGGTCCTTGAAGTCTGTGGGACTGCAGACAAGGCGGGGAGTTTGCTTAGCTTTATGTAAAATCAAATGCATTAATTTTTGTTTAAAGCAAATTCCACTATATGGCAAAAGAATGCCTATTGGGCAGTGTGTCTCCATGACTTAGGGCTGGTCCATGCACAGTGTTTTTCCTATGTGGGCCTTTTGGGTGGTGGAGCATACGCCATGGTGTTGGGAAGATTACATGCCCTGTTTTACGTATGTTAGGAAGCAGCAATGCAGCAAGCTTCCAAACGCATGTAGATAACAAAAGGAGACGTTTCATGTGGCCAGTGGGCCTCAGCACTAGAGGATCGGGCTTCCGAAGATCAGAGAACTTAGGTATCCTCCATGCTCCTTGATGGCTCCTGGGCCAGTCTTCTTGGCCATTCCTCTCCTTTTAAATCCATACTGCATTTGCTCCTCCTTTTAGGCCTCTGTTCCTTACCACCTCCAACCCCCAAATATCCAAGTTATGTGGGCAAAAGCTGATAAACTGTTCAACAGAGAGAAAATATGAAAATACAGCGACTTTTTAGAAATTTGCATAACTTCTTCTGATTGCTAAGTGTTGGCTTTCAGCAGCGCGGGAGCTGAGCAGAGTCTTGCAGGTCCTCTGCCTTCATTTCTGTGCAAAATGTTGTGAGCTCCATTTCCGGCTGTAAACACAAGACCACAGGGAAACAATAGAATCTTAAGAGTTGGAAGGGATCCCAAGGGTAATCTAGTCCAAACCCCTGCAATGCAGGAATCTCAGCTAAAGCATCCATAACAGATGGTCACCCAACCTCCGTTTAAAAACCTCCAAGGAAGGAGAGTCCACCACCTGTTGGGTTACAAGTACTAGGGAATTGAGAAATCTGTGCTGCCCATATTCTGCCTAGGTTCCTGTAGCCCACCCAATTCTGCCTTGGCTTATCTGGCAGCTTCTACAAGGCTTTATCAAACTTCCCAACCTGCCAGGTTCCTCTGACCCCCTCAAAGGGGCCAGGGCAGCAAAGCTTTGAAGTAAGAGTTTGGTCATGCTGTGCTGCTGGAAAGGGCTCTAGCTCAGTGGTGGAACGTCTGCCTTCCAATCAGAAGATCCAGGTTCAATCTCCAGGTATGGCTTGGAGAGATCCCTGCTTTGATTCCTGGAGAAGCCACTGCCAGTCAGTGCAGACAGAATTGAGCGAGATGGACCCAATGGTCTGACTTGGTATAAGGCAGGCATAGGCAAACTCGGCCCTCCAGATGTTTTGGGACTACAATTCCCATCATCCCTGACCACTGGTCCTGTTAACTGGGGATGATGGGAGTTGTAGTCCCAAAACATCTGGAGGGCCGATTTTGCCTATGCCTGGTATAAGGTACCTTCCTGTGTTCCTATGCCTGTATTGGTTGTGTAGTTCCACCCCCTACAGTTTCTCTTCACTTTGAACGTTCTCACTGTGCCAGGGGCCCTGCTCTCTTCTTTCTCAGAGACATTTGCCTCTGGGACACGTTGCCTCTGGGACACAATTCCAGACTGCGGAGCAGAGGAGGAAGCAATACCAGTAGCCCAACCCTCTGAGCCAAGCAGCAGTTGGTTTCACATGACTGTGCTTCTTTGCAAAATTATTCCCCAACTTGCTTTCATGTGCACCTTGGGGGCTTTTCCCCAAGCTCTCTGTGGGTGTTTTGTGCCAGTTCCTGCCACCTCTTACCTGGCTTGCAGCGGTTTTCAGCCGTTGCATTCTGTTGCCTAGAGCCCTTCTTCTCACAGAGGTGGTAAAACTGAGCAGTACCACTTCAGATGGCAGGTGGGAGCTCAAATAGTGAAATGGTTCCCCTTGAGAAAAAAGACTCCTACACATAAAACAGCAACATTTCTGGGAGAACGCTAGGCCAAACCCCTCATCCTTGTCATGCTAGCTATGATGCTTAAAGTTTCTGTAAATCCCCACCTGCAATTTGAAGTGGCACATCCAGACACAGGGTAAGAATTTGGCCTAGATGTGCTGAACTATGTGTGTTCTGATATCCCACTATCTTTGTGCAGAATTTGGTATTGGGTGGCGCTGTCGTCTAAACAACAGAGCCTAGGGCTTGCCGATCAGAAGGTCGGCGGTTCGAATCCCCGCAACGGGGTGAGCTCCCGTTGCACGGTCCCTGCTCCTGCCAACAGAGCAGTTCATAAGCACGTCAAAGTGCAAGTAGATAAATAGGTACCACTCCGGCAGGAAGGTAAATGGCGTTTCCATGCGCTGCTCTGGTTTCACCAGAAGCGACTTAGTCATGCTGGCCACATGACCCGGAAGCTGTCTGTGGACAAACGCCAGCTCCCTCGGCCAGTAAAGCAAGATGAGCGCCGCAACCCCAGAGTCGTCCATCACTGGACTTAACTGTCAGGGATCCCTTTACCTTTACCTAAAGAATTCAGCATCCGTGCTATTCTTAGCTTTTCCATTTCTCCTATATTACAGGTTTCTAGTTGCTAGGATTGTGGAGACTAGACTGTGAAGAAAAGTTAGGATCATTGTGTCTGGGTGAAATTGCAAATCCTGAGGGGAGACGGCTAAGCAGTATTTCCAGGGGGTGGTGAGACTTCGTTGCCTTGTTTAAATCTGTATTTCCTCTCCTGAATAGCACAAGCAGAATAAATCATGCAAAATAAACAAATGTATGCACATTGATTAACTTTGTGTGTTTATAAGGGTCTTTATTTTTAATGCAGCGTGTATACATAGCCCTAACTCCCTGCATGCTCACACCACAGAAATAAACACACTTATTCAGCTGTGCACACATGCATCTTCTCTATTTCCTTGCTGGGTGAGGGGAGAAGGATTTCCCCTGGAAAGCAGGGCTAGTGTTAGGTTGCCATTGTTGGGCATCTGCCAAGGCTGCACACTGCTGCAGCCCCCTGCCCCACAGCGACCCCCAGAACCTCCTGACCCAGCTGCTCCTTATTCTCACTGCCTGTTCACCTGCTACCTCTGAGCGTGCAAGTAGTGACACAAGACACATCCTCTGATTGCCTTGCATTCTCCCTTTGGGCAGCGGTGTGATTTAATTGGGCAGGAGCGAAAGAGGTGAGCCCACTCAGAGAGGAGGACCTCCTTTCATGGGGGATAATGCTGCTGGAGGCAAATACCGTTCGCCGGGAATCTTAGGTGCAGGGTGTGCTTTTGCACTCAGATCCTGTTTGTGGGCATCTCAGAAGCTTCTGGTTAGACCGTGTGAGAACAGGACATGGAATTAGATGGGCACTTCAGCTGATCTAGCAGGGCTCTTATTGGTTACTTACTTTGCGCAGGGCAAAGCTGGTTTTTAGTTCACCTGAGTCCAAGACCTAGTTTGGCACACGCCCCACGGTCATTTGTACGCATACACAGGCTGGGAGTCTCAATGGCGCCCCTTTGGAGACTACACCCGGAGCAAATTGGACGCTCGCTGCTCCCAGCTTCTCAAAACTACCTCCGTATACCTGCTGGAAGTCCTCTGCCCCCGCTTGGAAGCGTAGGTGTAAGCAGAGTTTTAATTCCCAGGAGGAGGCGAGAGTGAAAATGGCACAGGGTGGAGTGTAAGTGTGAAAATGTCTATTTCAGACTTAACCGTGCAGGAAATGCTTGGCGCGATTTCAGCTGCTGCCAGGAGCGAGGGAACAGTCAGGGCAAGCTCTGCTCTGCTTGCAGAACTGCATCCGCGGGGCCCCTGGTGACTGGGTAGGAAAATGCAACGTTGTATGGCAACTTCCCTGACCTGATGCCCTCCAGATGTTTTAGACTGATTCCACGAGGCCCGGCGAGCACAGCTGGAAGGCAGCAGGCTGGGAAAGGCTGGTTTGTTGCTTTCCTGGCAAGGGGTGGTGGTTGGTGGTACTTACCATTTGACCAAAAAGCAGCTGCGAGCGAGATGGGTATGCCCCCCTCGTGTGCATCTCTTGATGAAGGGAGCCGAGGGTTCGGCCTGCAGAGGTTTGGCTTTTTTTAAACCAGGGCAGGAGTCTCTCTCTCTCTTGTTTGCTGCAGGCTGCCTCCCTGCAGAGTGGTAATCTAGGGTAATTGCAGGCTTTAAACCGAGGTATTATTGGGAAAGACTGGAGCCTGCTGTGTGCGCCCCCCCCCCCCCCGTTCCCCGCTTTCTAGCTATGCTGTTTGTTTTGTGCAATGATCTTTGCAAGCAGAGAGGGATCTGCTGGCGATTCCTACAGGAGGATGCAGTGAATTAACAGGCCCCCCAAACTGCCGCTTGTGTTTCTTTCTGGCAGCTTTTCAAGCTTTTTTGGTCCTCTCCCATCTGGGGATTCCTTTTTGTGTGTGTGTGTGCTTGCTATATCTTCCTCGCCTGCTGTGACTGTTTTCTTCCTCTGCCCTTTTTATTGTGGAGGCCGTGTAAGCCAATCCCCTGTTATGTTTCCTCCTGGTTGCTAACCCCAGCAGGTGAGTTCCCTTGGCCATGCCTGGCTTCTTCACTGTGCCTGTCCTGCTGCTTGACATGCACAGAATGCAAATGAGCAAGAGCAATGCTGCCATCTAGTGGCTCCAGCAGCAGCATCTCATTTGTTCTTAGTAAGTGCAGCGCTGTGGGTTAAACCACAGAGCCTAGGGCTTGCCGATCAGAAGGTTGGCGGTTCGAATCCCCATGACGGGGTGAGCTCCCGTTTCTCAGTCCCTGTTCCTGCACACCTATCAGTTCGAAAGCACGTCAAAGTGCAAGTAGATAAATAGGTACCGCTCCGGTGGGAAGGTAAACGGCCTTTCCGTGCGCTGCTCTGGTTTGCCAGAAGCGGCTTAGTCATGCTGGCCACATGACCCGGAAGCTGTACGCCGGCTCCCTCGGCCAATAAAGCGAGATGAGCGCCACAGCCCCAGAATCGGCCATGACTGGACCTAATGGTCAGGGGTCCCTTTACCTTTACCTTTAAGTGCAGCACGGGGCGGGGGGGGGGGGGGCTTAGGTGAATGGAGGAAATCCATGACCAGATCGCCCAATGTTTACTTTTTCAATGAAATGCAGCATGTGGGTGGGGGGGAGAGCTGTTAAACAACTGAAGAGGCACAAGGGAAGTGTGGGCAGCTCCGATGCAATTCCCCCAAATTTGCTTCCTCTAGTTTCTGTTTGACTTGTAGTCCTCCCCTACCTACCCTAGGTCAAATAGCAGTAGAGTGGAATTTAGATCAGGGGTGCAAGAGAAAAGGGTCAAACCTCATTGCTGCTCCAATCAAATTGTCAATACCTCTCCTGCACAGCTGCATTTAATTAAGAGCAGAAAGCAAGAGGCGATCCAGTTGCAGATCTCCTGTGCAATGTGCAGTTTGGCCTAAGCCAGCTCAGCAGTGCAAGAATCTTGGCCTTCCTTGCTCGCTTAACCATCTCCACCCTTTTCAGACCAGAAACCAGCCATTGAAGAAGCAGCCGATGGCCGCGACAAACCCAAATTGCAGAATAGGAATGAAGAGCTGGAAAAGGCACAGATCTTGGATCCCATGGATGTGCCAAAGAGAGGCGAGAAGGAGAAGCCGAAAGAGGAGGTGCAGCTGGACCGGCCTGACCAAGGTAATTTAGAATTGGAGCTGGGGAAAGTGAGAGACTGTCTGTGAACTTAGCCAATTCCACAGCTCTTCCTGTAGTTCCTAATTCTAGTTTAATTTCATCTTCAGCCAGGTAGATGAGATAGCAGGGAGTGACACCTTCCTTTGCAGTGCTTCCTCTGCTCTTTGCTGGCTGACCCACCTTCCTTCTCTCCCCACAGGCATTGCACAGCCTGTAGGAGAAGCCCACCGCCACGAGCCCCCGGTGCCACATGACCAGGTCTTGGTGGATGAGGGCCAGGACCACGAGGAGCCTGAAGACAAGCAGCCGCCAGCCAAGAAGAACGACCTGGCGGAGGAGAATGCTGTGTTGGGGAAGGAGCAGGAAGAGGCACAGCGGAAGCCCGTTCCCGAACAGGGAAAGGGAGAAGGTGGCCAGAAAAAGGTGGAGGACCACCCAGGGAAAGAACCCAAGCCTCCTGCACACGAGGATGAACGCCCCCCTTACAAAGACATCCAGCTGGACAAGCATGGCGAGAGGGATGGCTCCCGCCTGCAGCAAGCTGAACACTTGAAGGAAAAGATGCAACCTGAGAAGGAGATTGAGACAGGTAGGTTCCTTCCCCCTGCATCTTCCCAGGGAGTTCGTTTTTATCCCTTGGGACCCTGAGATATTTTGCATTTCTGCAGTTAAACCGCAAATCAGTGCAGCGCTTGGCTGTTGTCGCAGAATTCTGGAAGAGGGCACCGCTGGCTGCAGGGGCACCTGAGTTGCACACAGCCGGAACTTCCAAAGGCTCAATAAATCACTTGCTTTCCCATTCCCGGTGCTTATCCATATCTAACCCCCCTCGCCACATGACCTCTGCCTGCCCATCCCCAGAGCCTAATTTGCACTGGCATTTTCCTCCTGCCCATGCCAAAAAAAGGAAAAGATAAAGATCCACATTCTACAGCAAGACAACACAGTTTCTGCCATCTCGAGTGAAATAAAAAGGGTTTGCTTTCTTTGTACAATCATACCTCGGGTTACAGACGCTTCAGGTTGCATTTTTTCGGATTATGGACTGCAGAAACCTGGAAGTACCGGAATGGGCTACCTCCGGGTTTCGGGAGTCACGCATGTGCAGAAGCGCTATATCGCACTTTGCGCATGCGCAGAAGCACCGAATCGCAACCTGCGCGTGTGCAGACACGCCGCTGTGGGTTGCGAACGTGAATCCCGCACGGATCATGTTTGCAACCCGAGTGTCCACTGTACCTCGCTTTTAATGAGTCTTTATATAAGGGAATTTCCCAATGAGGAGTTCTCAGGCCCCCTGCTCAGCCACTGCCTCCATTGTAAGTGTGGCTGGATCGGTTCACCTCTTTTAGTCATTGCTGGGGTGCGTGCAACGAATTGCCTGGCACTGTCAGATCCTGCATTATCTACTTCGCAGTAGCTTGCTCACTTGCAAAAGCATCAGGTGCTGTGCTGTGCTGTGCTGTTCACCAGGGACCCAGGGCTAGAAGAGCTCGACAGGTGCCACATTGCTAAGTGCCCACTGCGAAGCTCTGTAGGGTTAGGGTTTGCATTTCAATGGGCTCGGGCAGTTAGCCCTGGTTTTGTTGCCAGCAGGCTCTAGCGCTGTTAAATATTTTTATGACTTTTTCTGCAGTCATCAAGTTGGATAAAAGCGGCGTGCAGAGGGGGGAGGGGAGTGGGGGTGGAGAGGCAGAGAACATCTGTCGCTTTCCTTTCCCCATCAAGGAGTGTCTGTCTGTCTGTCCCTGGTATGCAGGTGAAAAAAGGGAGCTGCCTGCTCCAGAGAGGCCGGAGCCAGCCCAAGCGGAGCAGAGGGAGCTTCGTAATGCGGAGGAGAATGCAGACAGCAAGCTGGAGGGTAAGCGCTGTCCTTGCTCTGCCCCCCAGATGCACACTCTGGGGCTCCCATCTGCCTCCCCGGCAGCCCTGGGTGTGCGTGTATGTGTGTGTGCTCAGCTCGTAGTTTCCGTGAAAGAAAGGAACAGCCCAATCAAGGCTAGGTTTGCAAGGCCAGGTCATCTTGCCTTGGCGTAATCTTGGGAGTTTGTAATCTGAGGCTGCAGCCACCTGGGCACCACAATCCCATCGGTGCCGTAAGCCAACTGTGAAAGCGATAGCGCTTCCAGGAGAAAATAGCCGCCCCTGCTTGTAATGGAGAGCACACTCCTCTCTCTATTCAAGGTTGCTCTGAAAGGGGAACAGCGCCCCTGGAAAAAAAAAGTCCGTTCCCTTGCTCCAAGCAGTCTGCACCTGGATTGATTTATCATGCTGTTATCCTGCTTTATAGCCCCGAGAGACTCCCAGAGCAGCTCACGAAAGATTTGCACAGTCCAGTCCCAGGAAAGTTTGTATATAATAGTCACATGGTGCCCAGGTTTATTCAGGCACTATTTGCCACCTTCATTCTTGCTCTTCCCTGGTTATCACCAGGCAGCAGAACCACTGGGGATCCCTAGAGCAAGCGAGGCTGAGCTGCTGGACCTTACTCAGCCCATGATGGAACCAGGTCTTCCTTTGCTGGTAGCTGGCAGTCTTCTGATGGCCTGAAACAAGTGGACTTTCTTTCGTTCTTTTGTTTCTCTGTAAGCAAGGGGGAAGATATTCCTTGGATACAGGAGATTCTCTCCTTTCCGCTGCTGGTTTCTCCCCTCCCTTTCCCTTGCAATGCTTTTAAAGGCCACTGACACAGAGATTGCTCTTGGACACAGGAGCTCTTTCTTAGTCAAAACACACAGCCTCGGGCTCTGCTGATCTGGTGAGTGAAGCATAACCTCAGAGCAGGTCCTTGCTGGAAGTCCTCTGGTCCGAGCTTTTAAGCTGTTACTGTGGAAATCTGATACGACAGAAAAATGGGGGCTTCCTAGAATTAGATGTGCTCTCTGCCAGTCCTCTCATGTATGGATGCCTCTGACAAATAAGGAGATTCTGGGCAGAGCAGCTCCCGGCAATCGCATGGAAAAGATTGTGTCCCTTTATCAGTCCAAAGCACTTGACTCTCCCATTTCAGTGTAACTCTCTGGGGCAATTAGCTTTGCACCCAATCCCATCTTGCAGGACAGAAGCTCAGTGGCAAAGCATCTGTTTTGCATGCAGAAAACCCCAGGTTCAGTTCCCAGCACCTGCAGGTAGAGCTTAGAGAGATCCCTGCCTGAAACCCTGCACAACTGCTGCCCGTCAGTGTGGGCAGTAGTGAACTAGACGAACCAGCGGTCCGGCTCAGTGTAAGGTTGCTTCCTATGTTCCATGTCATGTTCTAGACTTCCATACATTGCTGGCAGGAGGTCTGTGGATTAGTGGTGCACAGGGATAGGTTTGCTATCACAGTGGAGATGTTTTGAGCCTGTGATGTGGAAACTGGGACTGTTCTTGGCGAAGGGAGCATTGGTGGTGTGCCGCAGAGCACTCTTCTAGAATCGGTGGCATTCCTGCTCAAACAGAGCATAGCTAGCAACCTTAATTAGGAAGTAGCAAGAGCCCTGAGAGTAAGCTACGAGCTGAGTGTTCTAAATAAGGTAATATATGGTCAGTGTGACCTCCATGTAGGAAAGGTAAGCTGGCAGGTGTCTCATTAGCAAATATGTAAGGGGAAAGATGGGTAAAAGCTATAGGGAGTTAACAGTAAGAAGGTGTGTTCTCTTACATGAATTCCTACGTGACAATAGTGATCACGCTATGTAGAAACTTAGAAGTATCTTTCGTAATCGCTGAGCCTGAATAAGAGAGATTCCTAGGCAAGGCTGGTATGCTTTTGAGATGAGGGTGTCACAGTTTTTAAACCCTGCTCCCTCCCCATGTCAGACTTGTACAGCACATACAAAAAGATTGCATTTAAACATGTGCAGAGTGCCTTCTCAAAGAGGAGCTCCAAATATTCTCTACATACCCATGGGCACAAGGAATTGAGCATGGCTGTGATTTCCTGACAAAGTGGAACCTCCCAGCATCGCTCGTTTCAAGTTTTAAACCATGGCATACTTTCATGAATCTGTGCATATGGAGGGGTGCAAATGCACGTATTTCCAAACACCAGATTCATCAAGTGCTTTTGAAAAGTTGAGAACGCTCGCTTCTGGTTGCCTGCAGATCACCTTCCGCCAGTGTCATTCATCTTCTCAAAAAGCAACCCACTTTCCCCCTCTCAAAAGTAAATATAAATATAAGTAAATATTACTGTGGAAAGTAAATATAAGGTTTACAGCATGCTACAGATTAAGAGAGAATTTTATGAAGTTGCAGCATAGGTGGTATTTGACACCAAATACACTAGCAAAAATGTCAAAATCAATAAAGGGTAATTGCTGGAAATGTAAGACAGAAGTAGGAACCTTCTATCACATGTGGTGGTTGTGTAGCATAATTAAAAGGTACTGGGAAATGATCTAAAATGAACTAAAAAAAAGTTTAAAAAGTCCTTTCCTAAAAATCCAGAAGCATTGTTGCTGGGGTTAATAACAACAGAAGTCACAAAAAAGAGAGAAATTTGTTCCTGTATGTGAAAACAGCCACCCATGTGTTACTAGCCCAAAAATGGAAAACAGACAAGGTACCAACAAACAAAGAATGGCACATTAAACTGTTAGAATAGGCAGAGCTTGCAAGAATGACCACTAGAATAAGAAATCAAAATGATGAAAGATATAAGGAGGACTGAATATTGCTTATTGAATATATGAAAAAGTATTATAAATAAACAATCTACCTAGCAGGATGGCAAGATAATAAGAAATAACTTATAAATAACTAAGAAATAACTAAAGTTTATAAAAGTAGTTATGATAAATGGAGTGAACCAAGGAAACGCGGGAAGAAGAGGAGATGAAAGGAACCATGGAAGGAGAGGATAGGAAGTTGGTTAAGTAATGTTTTATGGGCTTGGGGTTTTTTTGGTCTATTCTTGAAAATCTTAAATTGCAACCTCTTTTTTATTTTAGAGATTCTTTTCTTATTGTATTAGAGTCGTGCCTTGGAAGTCGAACGGAATCCATTCCGGAAGTCCGTTTGACTTCCAAAACGTTCGGAAACCAAATCACGGCTTCTGGTTGGCTGCAGGAAGCTCCTGCAGCCAATCAGAAGCTGTGGCAGCCCAGTCAGACGCCCGGGTTCCAAAAGAACGTTTCCAAACCGGAACAATCACTTCCGGGTTTGTGGCGTTCAGGAGCCAACACGTCTGAGTTCCAGGGTGTTTGGGATCCAAGGTACGACTGTATTTTTGTCTACATTTTGTTGACATGGAATTATATCAGAAACACAAATAAATAAAATTATTGATCAGAGAAAGGACAAAAAAAGAAGGGAAATGATCTCAATATCTTATCCGGTGGGTGTGTCTGCTCAGGTATGCAACACGGAGCTGGGTCCACACATGCAAGGTGGTTTGGATGAGGCCTAGTGTGCAGTTCAAACTTAGGCAGGGGGAAAGGTGCCTGAATTGACTCTGGCTACGTTGTCCCTTTGGATGGCAGGCAGTAATTCCTGCTTAGACGGTCGGTTCCAGTGAACAGGGATGTGGCTTTTCTTCCCTTAGCCCAGTGTTTCCCAAACTTGGGCCTTCAGCTGTGTTTGGACTACAGTTCCCATCATCCCTGACCACTGGTCTTGATAGCTAGGAATGATGGGAGTTGTAGTCCCAAAAAGAGCTGGAGACCCAAGTTTGGGAAACACTGCCTTAGCCCAAGAAGCACCCATTGTGAGATTGGAAGAGGAGTAGAAGGGAGCCAGCAGGAAGCCAATAGGCAGCCAGTATTCAAGGTTTGTGTAGGAGAAAACAGACCGACTACCTGAGAATGACTTGTCTGCTTACACTGAGGAGAATAGGCTGCCTGAGTCACCGTGTGACCCACTGTAGGATGTCTCCTAGTCCTCCGTCTGAAAGCTGGCTTGAGTTAAGATCAGCCTGAAATAAAAAGACCTGTATTTTCCATAAAAAATCTCCTTGCGGTACATGTCTATACGTTTGATTACTTGTTTTCTTTTTTTGTTCTACAAAAAAAAAAAAAAAAAAGCACCATGGTTTCATAATGTCTTTTTCCCTTCTGCTTCACAATGGGACTGAAACAGCCAAGATTAAAAAGCTAGTTGCAGGTATGGATCAAAATAAATTGCAACTTTTAACCCTAAACCTCCAGGATTTGAATTTATACACAGAGTGTATGTTGAAGGCGCTTGTGAAAAAGCACTGTGTGTTTTTAAGCTTGAACTTCTTGCAAGTACTCGAGTCTTCACACTGTCCGTGGCTTGCTTTTGACTGGGCACCTCGTCCTGGAATCTCTTGAGATTTCATTGGTTCCTTCACAGCTCCCAAACCATTTAATCTCAACGCGCCTGAAACTCCCTCACTTGAAGTACTGCTTCCTTTTGAATGTCACGCAGTTCGTTCCCTCTGCCTGCCTTGGTTTTCCATTTCGCTTTGATCCAAACTCGACTTCCCTTTGGAAAGAGCCGCCCCTCCCTACTTTGAAATGCAATGTCGGTGTTCAGCGTACAGACAAAAGAATACATGGCAAGAGAAAACGACCCCAGAATGATAATTTATTTCCAAAAGGTGCTTGGGGAATCGGGTTTCTCGTGGCCATAGGTACCAAAGTGAGCTATGACCTCAAGATCTGATAAGTGCAAGGCTATGCAAGTGTTTTGTGGAGCCAGTAGCATGCCCACTACTACTCTTTCCAAATTCCTGTGTCTGGTAGACCATTGGGGTGCATTCATTCCAGCCCCATTTCCCCCCCTCCCCTCTCTCTTTCTAGAAGCTGGGAAGGAGAAGGTACTGGACCATGCCGCCTTGTTAGAAGTGATTAAGGAACAGCAGGTTCAGCAGAAGCAACTCTTGGATCAGCAAGCAAAGTTGCTGGCCGTGATTGAGGAGCAGCACAAGGAGATCCACCAGCAGAGGCAAGAGGAGGAAGGAGAGGAAAAGCCAAAGCAAGGTAAACAACAACAACAACAATAGAATTAGTAGGGGTTCGGGAGCCACTCTGAGAAGGGTGGTGTCAGTGGACCATGAACGGAGCCCATTTCTTCAGCTTTGCCCTAGGAATGCTTCTTCTCCAGTTCCCTCCTTTCCATCTAGCAATACAAAGCCATTCTGGAAGCCAGCAGAGCAGAAGCTGTTTCCTGGCGTGAAAATTCTTACTTGTGTGTAATTGGAAACCACAGGAGGATAGATGGAAGTGGAGGAAAGGCGACATTGGGGTTTGGGGAGACATCCACGTTTCTCTGCAGCCGTTCGGAGCTGCAGGAAGCCTGAAGCTTAGGAGGAGTCTCTTCTTTACTACATTGCTACCCTTGTTTATGAGTTTCAGAATTAACCTGGTCACCATGGCAGTCAGACGTGAGCGGTGGTAGGGAGAATTTGGGGTGGGGAATGGTGTGACCTCCCTATGAGGCTGTTGTGTGAACCCCCCGGTTGTTGGCAGTAGGGAGATTTCCCCTTTGTTAGAACGTGCAATAACTAAGAGCTGTTTGCTTTTCTCTGCAGCAGAAATACACCAAGAACCTGACCTGCCTATCCTCAAAAGTAAGGAAAGAGAGGATGGTCTTGAAGATAAATTTGAAGACGTTGGAAAGATTATACCAAAGAATGGACTGGATCGTCCTCAGCATGGGCTTGACAACCACCCCCAAGATTCTAATGGCCAGGGAAGACAACAGGCCGCAGGAGAGCAGCAAGCCGACAGCAAATTTACTGGAGCGCCACCTAAAATCCCTGCAGCTCATCCAAATGAGGCTGAGAAGATTTCACTGCACCAAGCTGGGAAAAATCAAGCTGGGAAGTTAGCGGAGCCGGTCAGAAGCGACTCACAGGTAGCCAGGGCTGGTGGGCATCACCAGGAAAAGCAACTAAAGATTGTGGGGTTGAAAGAAGGCCAGGATACTCAAATGGCCCAAAACGCCCTGGAAAAGATCAAGAATGTCCAGAAAATGGTTGAGGTTGCACAAAGAGCTGTAGGCCAAAGAGAGATGCCTGATGCAGCCAAAGTTCATGTGGCGGCTGAGAAGATTGCTCCAAGAGTCTCCGAGAGAGAGCCGCTTGCCAGGGAGGCGAACAAAGAGGCGCCCCGTCATCAAGAACAGCAAGCAGATCCTGTGCATAAACCAAAAGTCTCCGAGAACATGCACGAGAACCTGGAGGTCCCAGGAGTTGTGAAGGTCGAGAAAGTTGGAGAGAAGCAGGTGTTACCTTTGGACCACATTGGTAAAGTGCAAGGCCAGGGGGGTGGTAGTAAAGAGGGGGTGGCAGCCGGAGGCCACAGCCCGCAGCCCCATCGTGCCAATGAGCCAGGGCCAGATTTGGAGAGCGAGCGAAAAGAGCCAGAGAAGTTACAGGAGTCGGAACACGACCCTGCTGTGAAGCCAGAGAAGGCTAGGCTTGCCCCCAGGGAGCATGAAAATGCCAAACCCAACAGAGACCTCAAGTTGCAGGCTGACCTAGACCTGCGCCGTAGGAGGCGGGACCTTGAGGAAGAAGAGAGCGAGACGGGGGATGTGATAATTGGACTAAACCCCCTCCCAGATGTGAAAGTCAATGACCTCCGCAGTGCGCTGGAGACTCACTTGAACCAGGCAGCAGAAGGTGCCCAGCAAGCACTTCATAGTCGGCAGATTAAACAGATAACTGTGGCAGAGGAGGAGGAGGAGGGGTGAGAGGGGAAGGCTTTGCACGACTGAGACCAAACGTCGGGCCATTTTGGGATGCCTTGTTACTGAGCTGCCTGCAGTTGGAGATGCAACTGTCGGCAGCCTCAATCAGCTAGCTCTATCTGGACCGGACAAATTTGACTGGCGCAATCTTGAGGGAAGAAGAAACTGCATCGCTGCCCAGCCACTTTCATACTTCAGTACTGCAACAGCTTGTCCCTTCTCCTCATTTCTGCTGGTGGCTAACCTGCAGAGCATCTCAGTTTTGGAGTGCTTTGTGCTTGCCACCTTTCCAAAGAAGCATTTGCATTTTATTCTCGCTCAGTTGCCTTTTAACTATTTCCTTTAACTTCTGTGTGTTTGGAACTGGAACTCGTTTTCATGCTTGCCGTTTGATCTCGATCAAATCTGCCTCTCCACGCGCATCCCTTACAGTGGGGAGGGGGAACCAGGGACCCTCCAGATGTTGTTGGACTCCAGTTCCCATCGCGGGCAGTGGAAAGGGATAGTGGGGGTTGTATTCCAGCACCACCTCGAGGGCCTGCCTTTAAATTAATTTTGGATTCTTCTGTTATTTGGGGAATGGGTTGATATGCCTTTGGGAAGAAAGGGGGGGAGAGAAGTTTCATGAGTGTCTCAAGTGAGAAGACATTCCATCAGTTTAATGGGTCCAGAAACGCAAAGCTAGTTAGTGTCAGAGGCATCCTTAAACAAGCTCATAAGCGGCTGTTCTGATGCATCAGGGGTCCACGTTAGCAATAAAGAGGTTGCCCATCATTTCCTCCTCTTGCTCGACTATCAAATATTAGGTTTATGCTTTTAATACATTCCTATCCCAAGTGCATTATGGAACCATACTGTGCATGAAAACTCTGCCAGCCACCTGCTGCAAGAGGAAGCAATTTAAAGGAAGCAAAACGAAGAGATTCCAAGTCGGCGTTATTCCAGTGGGCCAGCCTGCGTCTACCTCTTTCCTCCATTTGGCAAGTGCAGGCAGCGCTGTTTAAAGCTACCCCTACCTGGTCCAGCAGTCCAAGCGTTTGTGAAAGGTGCCCGTGCACTTGAGCAGAGCGCCGCTTGGTTTCAGGCCTCCTGGTAGGGTTTGTGGCATTTGCTGTTGACAAACGATGCGGCGAAAATGGAAAGCTTTTGACTCTTGGATGCCCCTAACAGCTGATGGTATCTTCCCATCTAATCTAAGATTCTCCATGCTGCAGAAATAATAGAATTTGGCACTGTGGGAATGTTTTGTTATAAACAAGCAAGGTCCTTGAGTCTGTAAATTGGCCTCTTTCTCCTATCAGTCTGTTTATCTGGAACAGTTATGGGTTTAGGGTGCAGAAATACCTGTGATGGCATTGCTATTAGGACAATAGCAATGCCATCACAGTCTTGACAAGTGAGGCAGAGCTAGATCCTGCCTTTGCCGTATCTTGCCTGTGAAGTGTGCTTGATGTGTCTCCATTAAAGGAGACGGAGAAATGTGGCTGGTTCCACTTAACCTACTTTGAGGGACATTTTGCCTTGTCATAAGCACGATTGTCATTATAGCCTTAATCTTCAGAAGACTCACTGGGCCGATCTGGACATATCACTAAACCATACTTTAGTGTTACGAGAACAAACCTAAGCAAGCCTTGAGTGTATATATTTCCCTCCTGTGATGTGAGCTTTAAAAAAAACAAAACATTTAACATCACCTGAACACAACAAACTGTGTTTAATCTTAACTATGATTTGCTAGAACAGCCAACTTCAGGTAAGAAACTGGCTTGCTTAAACAAACTATATAGTTAAGGTTGATCATAGAGTGGGATTCAGATGCAACATTAAGGTGTGGCTAATGTGGTGTCTTCCATATATTTTGGACTGCAACTCCCATCAGCTCCACTCAGCATGGTCAAAGATGCTGGGAGTTACAATCTTATCAACATCTGGAAGCTATCATGTGGGCTACCCCACATTAAACCAGAAGTGTGAGCTTCTGATCACAGCCTTGCATCTTTTTTGCACCAGAGGCTTACTGCAGCTTGTTCTCATACCCATGGTTTAGCATTACATGCAACCACCTCAAGTAGTAATGCTGCTCAAAGCACAGTTCAGCCACAGCTGAGACTGCTGTTACTTCAGTTTAGTTTCGTTTGTTAAGTAAAAAGGGGTTAAATGTTTCTATGATCTTTCTACATGTGTTCTATTTGTAAATACCAGGAAAGTTGCTTTAATATTAAAGGGTTATGGAGATGTCCTTGTATGTCCTTGTCAGGCTTTTTCTGATCAAGAGCGATGTGATCATGTGCTGTGCCTGTTCTGTAACTAAAGGACCAAAGATACTTGTGACAATGCTCAATAGAGCAACTGAATTTTAAACAAGCCATCTCCCTACAATTGTGGAGAGTGAAATCTGGGGAAGGAGGCTGTGGACTGCACCTGGTGGATTATGGACAGGCTGCACACACAAATAAAGTCAATCCTAGCATTTTCACCTGGAGCCTTTTGTTGTTCTTGATGCAAATAACATTTGTTTGTATTTCACAGAATGTGATTCCTAATCTACAACCAATATGCACCAGTAAGGAAGTGACCCTTCCTCTCCTGTTGATCCTGGCTTGGTTTGAAGTCTCTTACATTCTCTTGAACTCAAATGCCACCCAAAGAGCCATCAACTTGAGAGTGTTTAGCATAAATCTGGGGAATCGGGAGTTCAGTTCTTACTAAGTACCAGGGGGCCATTGCTTGTTTCCAGCCATTTTGCTGCCAATGCTTTACATATACTGTGAGTAAATCAGTTTGCGACGCACACTTGTAAAATAGATTTAGAGGTATTCGGTTGAATGACAGTTTTAAATATTTTTACTTACATCCAACCACATTAAAAAAAGAAGTCATGAATCCAGCGTTCTTTGATACAGGGCCCACTCAAAAGACCTATCTAAATGGAGACTTGACTCCAGATTTGAACACTTGTCTAAAATTGTCCTAAGAACCTTCATAGCTCTTTGGCCTTGGATGCCTACAATGATGAAGGACTCACTGGCTTTCTTTGGTAAGTAGGAGCCACAACGCTGCACCAATCTTTGCACTTCTAGTGGGCGGATTACTAAGCTGTTCAGTAACCTTGGCCTATAAAGCCTTTTTCTCCTTAGGCAGTTTCACTGATTAGATTTTTTTTTCAAAGCCTCAATTAGGAAATGCATGTTCAGAAGGGAAATCAGGCATGCAGTTACAGATTCCTCAACACGGCAGGGTTCAGGGTATTATTATTTTTTAATATGTTTTCCCGCCACAAATTAACAAAGGCTATTATGGAGTCCTGACACCCTGGGCCTTCATATTTCCTTGCCCCAAATCTTCAAGAACTGGAATTAACAAAAACCAACTATCTTGAGCAAAGCTCTAGCTGTAGTGCTCTACTTTGCATTTTGTTCCTGTAAGGAGGGAGGGAACGAGTAAATCCTCGGGGCAACATTGATACTAACAGCTAATTTAACTATCCCACAGGCATTGGAGAAGGAGGGCTGCTTATTTACTAATTCCATATTTCCTCAATCAGGCACCTCTGGTAAAAGTGCAATTTTATCATGCCCTTCTTGCTTGCAGCACTTCCATAATCAGATTGACTAGAACAGGGATCCTCTTGTAGTGCAAAAGGTTGATTGAATAGTCTTTCCATGCCTTCCAGTCCATGATGTAGTATTTTGCTCGCTCCCTGCCCCCACCCCAAACTGTGTATCAGACATGTTTACACCATATTTAAATCAAAAACCCAGATGCACTGGGTCTTAGAAAAATTAGTTCTGAACAAAGCTTGTTTACGTGTGTAATTTGAACAGCCATAGATCTGCATATGTTGCAAACTTTATTTTTTTAAAAAAATAAATAAATCTCTCTCCTTGGTACAATATGGGTGGATCAAGCACAAAAAAACAACTATAAATCCAGGTTTGCAGTCAGTTGTGTGTCTTCAGTACTTCACTTTACATTCCTTTTTGCCTGTAAATGATGATACATTCTGATGAGTCATTGTCACTAGGATTCATATCACTAATTAAGGATTATGTAAGTATCTGTTGATATATATGTTGCACCATAAAACGTGATCTTAAAAAAAGGAGTACGCCAACCCTTTCCTCTTCTGATGGGTGACTCCAATATGCTAAACTCCATTTTAAAGCAGGATACCTGTAATTACCATGCAAAGATCCTTGCAATTATGCATTTGAGCGCCAGATGTTTTGGACTACAACTCCCATCAGCACAACAGCACAGCCTAATGGGAGTTGTAGTCCAAAACATCAGGAGGAAAACAGCTTGGCAGAGCCTAATGCAAATAGTTTCTCTTAAAGACCACAAACTGCTTTTTAGCAGCTGCTTTAGTCAAAACTCCTTTTCCTGCAAAACATGGACACCCACATGAAATGAATGCTTCTGCTAGCAGGCCCTTTGATCATAGATGCTAGTAGTGAATTCAGACTCTATAGTAGATGTATGCGGAGCCATGGGGATTTCTGGCACCAGTTGTGCTAAAGAGAAGATACGGTTTATTTTATACCAAATGAGAAACATTAATGCTTTCAGAGATAAGCTACATGGACTCTCAGATTTCAACTCTGAATTGGTGTTTCTTTATAATAAAAAAATGCTACAGGGCTGTGAAAATGCTACAGAAGTGCCACGGTATTCCTCTTCTGCCACAAGTGTGGAGGCAAGCCTCCAAAGTGTTAAGATACTTGCAGAACAGGCCAGAAGCACAACAAGCTTAGGAAAAGGGGAACCTAGGGCACTCCAGTGTTGTACAACTCCCATAATCCCTGACCACTGATGGAAGTTGCGACTAACAAGACGTGGATGGCCACAGGCTCCAGTCCCTGAACTCACCCAGTATCCTATTTGGTGGCTGTGAGAATAGCAGCAAAGAACTACTTCCCGTTAATGTGAGTGTGCAAAATTTTCAGTTCTCATCCTTGCAGAAAGGTCTTTCAAAGCAGCATATTTTATGGGATGAACTGTGGCTTAAGGAAGCTTCCCAGGCTGGTGAATAGCAATTACTTAGGTTGTTACTCAATAAGACCCCCTAGAGCAGGGGTGGTGAACCTTAGGCCCTGGCAGGGACGCGGACTTATAAAAAATATTGGGGGGGCCCGGGACAGCTCATGAATAATAAATAAGCTCATGAATATGTAAATAAAGTGGCGCCGCCTCCTCGTGAGCAAATAGGGGAGAGCGTGCTGTGCCTATTAATCAGCTCCGGAGCGGAAATTGGGTGGAGCTTTTGCTCGGGAGGGAGGGCAGGAGGCATGCAGCCCGACCCTGTACATTTTGGGCTGGGGGAGGGGCGGCGGAGATTATTCGGGGGGCGGAGCCCCCCCAAATGAATTTTTGAGGGGGCTCGGGCCCCCTCAAGCCCCATGGAGTTGGCGCCTATGGGCCCTGGGGCTAAATGTGGCCCTCCAAGCCTCTCTTATCTGGCCCTTGGACTGCTCCCCAGGCCATGCCCCTCACTGACCCTGCCTTGTTCTCTACTCGTGTTCTGGCCTGGCTGGAATCTGTCATTGAATTCTGAAAATACCTGGATGAAAGACACAGAGAATGATGGGGAGGGGGGCATAGAACCTAGCCTAGGTACAAAGGTAAAATTTACATTAATTACTCCTCTCATATATATATATATATTTACTCTGGCTCTGCACACCACTGCCATGCAACCCTCTGAAGGTTGCCCAGAAGGGAATGCAGCTCTTGAGCTGAAAAAGGGTTACTTGACCCAGCTCTAGAGCTCCAGGAACATAAAAAAGGAGGGAGACATAGCTCTCTTATTCTGTAGTAGTCCACAGCCTAAGGGCAGCACTAAATAAAGATGCTGGCCTCACTCTCAAAGTTAAGGAGATGCAAGTGACTCACGCTCTTCGTGAAGCAGTCCATCAGCATCTCAAATTCCTTGGCACAAGCATCCTTCTTCAGGTCCCCGTGGCCTGTCGTCTTGGAGGCAACGCACTTGCCGTACACAGAGGCCTGCAAAGATCAATCCCAGTCAGATGCTATATCTAAATATACAAGCACATAGATACTTGTTCAACCTCGCTGGTTTCTTGAGGGCTAAGCCCAGAACACCTAGCCATTCTTTTTCAGATTTTTAGGGCAGGCTCTCTGCATGGAGGGAATGCAACGGGCGTGTGGTGCATGCAAAAAGCTTGCAGGAAGGTGGGCAAGACCCTGACTGAAGCGGCGCCAAGCAGCACTGAAGAAGCACGGATCGGTTGATCTGTCAGCCGGCCGGTCCGCGCCTTCAAAGCTCTCCCTTTCACATACAGTGGGGAGGGACGTTTTCCCACCACCCCGGGCAGCCTTTTCGTCTGAGATCTTTCCTGTGGCACTTGTGGGGTTCATGGGCGTAGCATAGCTGTCAACATTTCCCCTTTTTAAAGGGAAATTCCCTTATTCTGAATAGGATTCCTTGCAAGAAAAGGGAAAGGTTGACAGCTATGGGGCGTAGCCAAGGGGGGTTGTGAGGGTCAGCTGCCCCCTAGATCAAGTAAAACAACAGAAATACTTAACTAACTGGCCAAATCACGTAGGTTCTGCCTCCCCCCTAACAAAAGCCCTGCCCTTACCTAACAAAAATCCTGGCTACGCTCATGGTGGGGTTGCTGATACTGATCTACTTTGCAGACTTGTAAGGATTACTTTATTATTTGGCCAAATTAAAAAAGAAAATAAAGTAATCCTTACTTTATTTACATCTTTATTTACTCTTTATTTAAAAAGATTTAATCAGATGTAATTTGGCGTGGGTCTGTTAAAAATCTGGAAAACCAATAAATAGCATTTGCACCCCCACCCCATATTTTTAACAGATCTACACCAAATTACATCTGATTTAATCTTTTGTTGTAAGGATTACTTTAAACACACACAAACACACAAGCGCATCGCTCAGCTCTCCCAATGAAAAGTGTCCCTTGGGCGTGGAAGAGAGGGGGGGGAGAAGGGTGTCGTTGCCATGACGACAAGGGGCGGGCCAGCCCCGTACCTGCTCCCCACAACCCGCCAGCAACTCGGGAAAGCGCTGCAGCCTCTCCCGGACGCGACCCCAGACTCCTCGGCTAGACATGGCGGCGGCCAGCAACCGTCCGGCCGCTACTGGGCGGCCGCAGACATCACCATGGCGGCGCCTTCCGCGGCGCAGCTCCCATTGGCCCAGCGGAGCTCCGCCGCCCGCTGATTGGCCCCCGCGGGGCCGAACACGCAAAAGATCTCCGGAGTGAACCGTAGCCCCATTATGCCTCGTCCTGATTGGACCGCCGCTACATCCGATGGCGTAGAATGTTTCTCGCCCTTACCTTGGGTGGCGGCGTCCGGCTGTGACAGCTACTTCCCGCTCGCCGGAGGATTGGATTGGCTGGGCCCGTGCAGGCTCGCCGTCCGATTGGAGCGCGTCAAGTTCCGGAAGGCGAGGCGGTGAAGCTTCCATATACTCGGGCTCGGAAATTGCCATGGCGGCCGTACCTCTGCGGGATCGGCTGAGCTTCTTGAGCCGGGTATAGAAGGGAGAACGCGCTGCTGAGTGGGAGTTTGGGGGCGAAGGTGCCGTGGGGAAGAGCGCCTGGGGTGCCAGTTTGTCAATGTTGCTCCATTTAAAATCTCTGGGTTTGGAAATACACCTTGCCGGAGAAAGGCTCGGCAGGGAACCCTTTTCCCCTGACACTATTAATGAAAGGAGTTTCTTTTTCTTTTGGAAAAGGAAAAAGAGGGAGCACACCGAACTGATGCGATCTTTGTGAGGAGCTTCACCAGATTATTCTATTGCAGTTACTGATGGGGCTTAAGCCTTATAGCACAATGGTTGAGAGTTATAGCGATGAAATCTTTATACAAAAGCATCTTCCTTTTTGAGGTAGAGAGTCAAAACTCCCAGGGCCAGATTACCAAATAGGCAGAGTAGGCACGGGCCTAGGGGCCCCATGACTACGGATCAAAATGATATTGGTTTGATCTTGAAAGAAAATTACAATCAAGCTTTCTTAGTTCAGTGTCATCCTGGTAGAGCCAGGGGAGGGGCGAGATTTCGACTGCCTAGGGGCCTGTGCCTAGGGGCACAGGGTTTGATTTAGCACTGGAAAATACATACGTTCCAGGTTTGCAATATATGTTTGCCTCATGTAGGAGTCTTTGCTTTGATAGTAAGACTAGAGTCGGTTGTTTTGAGAACTTCACAATTGCGCCACATGAAGTGATTAATGGGGGTGGAGATGTATAATACTGTGATGTAATTGTCATCATCCCCAAGAAGGACTAGTGTATGAGTTGGTCTTGTTCCATCCTTGTAACCGTGACTTGTGCTAGTTGTTTCTAAGTTGCTGAGTCGTCGGGGCCCCCATGCTGTAATATGGTCACACAGCTTGAAATTGGGGTGGGAGCTCTTGTAAATCCTGCAGTTCAGGGGTTATGGGGAAAAAAGAAAGCTTTATGGATGAATGTTTACCTCAGTAACAATACAAAGTCTCATTACATTGACCAGTTGCTGCACCAGAAAATTGTATCTGGAGCAGATACATCATTAGTAGTATTAGTATTACTTTATATGCCACATATGCCAAAATGGCTTCTAAGCAGTTTACAACTATGAAACCAATTATAAAATCCATACATAATTGGTTGTACCCAACTACGTTCTATTCAGTCAACCTGTTGAAATTAATGAACCTTGTGTTGATTTACAGGGCTCTGAACAACTTATATCCAGGTTACCTTGCCTAAAGACACAAAATAGTGTCTTTAGCATCCTCAGTTCAGCACTATGAAATACTCTGACAATAGAGATTAAGCAGACCTTTTCTTTACCGGAGAGAAGATGCAAACTACAATCTGTGACTGTTGTCAAGTGGAGCTGTGGGTTTGTGAGGGGAAATACTACTTCCTTAGCTGCAGCTTCATGGATCGAGTCAGGAGTAGCATGCAGGGACAAAAAATGCAATTCTTGCCTTTTGAGAAGATGCCGCATTATTTGTCTCAGTGACTTTTCTTTTTGTGTGTTTCTTTCTTTCCCTTCCCCCCGTCCCGTTCCAGCTACCCATTCTAATCAAAGGTACCTCAGATGATGAAGTCCCATGCCCAGGATATCTGTTTGAAGAGATGGCCAGTATCCTTTGCTCTCTGAAAGAGTTGGCTCTTTGGTCTCAACTGGGGGTTCATTTGGTTACTGTGATGCTTGCTTTTCCTAGGAAGAGCAGAGGCTAGTGATTAGAACAGAGGCCTGGTCTATCTAATGACATGGAAACTAATTCAAGCAGAAGTTAGCTCAATACAAATTGCTTCTTTGCCTTTTGGGTGACATCTGTGTTAGCTGATTATTCTGGTATGAAAAATAAGAAACGTAGAAAACAGCAGTGTTTACTAAGCTACTCGGATTCCTAGAACAGGGATGCTCTGGGGGAACCTATGGCAATTAGGCTCGTCAGACCTCCCTATTTGGTCCATGAGGCCATTTTGACCAAGCTACCTTTGATGTCATATACACAGTGTCATATATAGTGTGGGCCAAAGGGAATTTTCAGACATATCCAGCCAGGTGATTGGCAGCACCTGCAAAGACCTGCACACAGCACTTTGCAAGCCCCAACTATCATCTGATTGTCAGGGCTTGCAAAGTGATGTGCTCAACAATCAGCTGATTGCCCATGCAGGCAAAAATGAGTGACCTGATGGCATGGAGATATTGGAGGATTGACAAGTGGACAGCCCCGCCCACCTAGCAATTGTGGACTGCAGAGAGTGGGGTAGATAAGGAGCCAGCCCCACTCCAGATACATGCACATGCTTTCCTATCCCTTCCTAATACTTCACCCATACTTTAAACCATATCTCCAGCAAGTGTAATTGTTTCAGATCTGCATGTAAACTTTTTTAAAAAAGAAAATTCCACGGTTGCTATATGCCAAAAACAAATAACATTTCTTACTCTGCTGAAGGAGAGTACAAGTCAAATCATAGTGTGGCATAAACAGCAGCCGAAACATGGCACCTTGGGCAGGGCCTGGCACGACCTTCCAGGTGATCCTCCGCCATCATTCCCTTTGCTTTCCTGGCTCCTTAACAGCACAAACTTCCAGAGATCTCACATGACTCAGCAGGAAGCAGTCACTGCCTTCTTGAGTACCTCCTCAATCGCCTTCAGAGCAACTCGTGTAATGTCAAGTTGAAGGTAATTGAAAGAGGGTAAAAGAAAAGGGTGAGCGGAGATGCCCTTAGATCTTGAGACAACTCCCTTTGCTTTGTGGATTTCCAGCCCAGTACTCCTAATCCCAGCTAAGCCTCCCCTCTGCATCCTCAGGTGCTCAAGATCCTGCTCCACATGTGCAGCCATGGCTCTTCATATTTCCTTCTGCAGCTGAAGCGGAATGCTTCCTTCATCCAGGAGGCCACTGGTAGGCAACACGTGGTGGCTTGGCTATATTGATAAACAAGGAAGAGTATCTTCCTAATATTCATATAACACTTTAAGGGCCAAACGTAATCTATATTAGCTCCATATCTGTGCTCTTAAGTGCAGGGTTTATTCTGAACTCCAATGGCCAGAGTATGGGGCCCGACCTAGATTATCACAACTGATGATTTCTCCCCACATTCCACCGAATATAGAGTTATTATTTATTGTTGCATTTTACTCTTTAGGGAAGCTTTGAATGTTTGATGGATTACTGTATTTTAATATTTTGTTGGAAGCCACCCAGAGTGGCTGGGGAAGCCCAGCCAGATGGGCAGGGTATAAATAAATTATTATTATTATTATTATTATTATTATTATTATTAGTAATAATAACTAAAGCAAATGATGAAATGGACCTATGCAACACTTTCCACTTTTCAACAAATACCGAAATAAAAGTGCCCATAAAAATTCAGAAAGAAAGTGCCCTAGAAATTCATGTTATGCAAGAAAACTCATTGAGAGGTAACTCTTCCTCCAACAGTTCACTTCTCAAGGAGTTTTCTTGCATTACTGGATTTCTGGGGGCATTTTTATAGGCACGCACCATAATTGTACTGTAATATCTCTCCTTTATATATTTTGTTTTGCCACGTAATACAGTGGTGCCTCGCAAGACGAAATTAATCTGTTCTGCGAGTCTCTTCGTCTTGCGGTTTTTTCGTCTTGCGAAGCACGGCTATTAGCGGCTTAGCGGCTATTAAAGGCTATTAACGGCTTAGCGGCTTTAAGAAAAAGGAAACAAACTCGCAAGAACTCGCAAGATGTTTCGTCTTGCGGAACGACTAAAAAAACGGAAAACTCTTTCGTCTTGCGAGGCATTCGTCTTGCGAGGCATTCGTCTTGCGAGGTACCACTGTATAGTGCAAGATACTGTGGATAAACATGTCTTTTTTCTTTTTGGGCCAGTCCTCAATGTTGGGAATATTAGCACCGTAAAGTACTGCATAGGCTTTTTTTGTTGCTGAGAGACAGTGAAATTAATCAGCCCAACAGTTGGTCTTGGAACTGTGCAAGGGAGTGGGCCCCAGGAAACCTGACTTGTTTAGGGCACCCAGGGATGACCCGCTCCTCTGCCTTGCAGTGTTTGCAGGGCCTCCTGATCCTCTCCACGGCAACAGCTTGTATCAGAAGGTGCGGGTGACTGCACAGGTGAGTAAAAAGTCCTGGGCACAAGAGATCTGGGTAGGCTCTTAAAGTCCTTTCACATGGTAGGCTTTCTGCCTGGCTTCTTCACCTGGTTGCCGCTAGCGTACTTCTTTCCTTTGCAGGACCTGGCAAGCGCTTTGTTTTCAGATGTGTTGCTACCCCAGCCTGTTGCTATTCCACCTAAAGAGCTGCCTTCAACAGGTAAACCGCTACTCCCCAGGGGAACAGAAATCTATTCAGCATCCAGACTCCTCCTGAAAAGTCTTGGATCCTTTTGCACTTATATATATATAATTTTATTAGTTTTTTAACATATCATTTTCAACAATAATTAAACATACTTTTATATCTTATACAATTTTTTGACTTCCATCAATCACATCTGAAAATTTTCAAATCTGTTCACTTAAATTACATTTCTTACTTTCACTATTACATTTAAATCTCATAACTAATATCTCTATTCTTTTTCTACTTTGCAATATTTCATATATATTTCTCCTTACAAAACTTCTTGTAGTCCTTCTAGCGTAATTTGTTGATTATATTTGCTATTCAAATAGCTCGTATATTTCTTCCAATCTTCTGTAAATCTCTGGTTCTGCAGGTTTCGAAACCTTTTGCACTTTTTCAAAACAACAGTTCACTTCCGTATTCAACGGAGCGTTTCACTTTCTGTCCTGTCTGTACAGACCTTTCAGTGGGGATTCAACCAGCACTGCTTCTTCCTGTTTTGCCCCCATACTAGCTTGTATTGAGAGAGGGAGCGTGGCATATTGTTGGCCTCAAAAAGGACACTGTCCAGCTCTTCCTGCCCAGGAGGACAAGAACAACCTGCACTGTCTCTCTCAAGCATTCCAGGAGAACAGAGTGAACCACAGATCTCGTTTTATGGCCAAGTGAGAATGCTGAAGCAGGGGGAGATGCAAACGGGGCCTTGGAATCTCCCCCTGTTCATACTGTTTGATCTGAAACCATTTTTTAAAAAAAATTTAAGTCCAGAAGGCTCAGCTAGCACTTGCCTGTGAGCAAAATATCCCTGATGCTTTTATGAGGTGGTTGAGATAAAAACTTCAGTATGGAATCTGGTTTTCATGTGCAACTATTTAAAAAGGGACCTTTTAAGCTACTATTGTCTATCATAAGGACACACCACACCCAACCCTTGCATGTTCTGTTGGTGCGAAAGGAAAGCCGTACTCAAAGCAACTTAAGACTTCCCATGTCAATAGGCTGTTCATGCTGACTTCCCATCTCACCTTGGCGTGATAGCATATGCTTGCTGGTGGGAAACAAGCATGCCACCACCATACTGGTCTTGCTTTTCATTTATGCTTGTTTTATTGCCTCCCTTCCCAGGAATGGGTTCCAGGCCCAGCCCCCATGGCTCACTCCAAGGCTTTGGTTTTGAAAGAAGTGGCTCCGGTAAGCATTGGGTTTGGAAGTCTTGAGTGTTACTACTGCTGTCCTTGAGGAGCACCCCCAGTTCTTGGGACAAGGTCACCATGCTGCCTGCATGCTGGATCTCAGCCCCTGCTCCAGTGCTACGTGATACCTGCCGATAGCTCTCCTCTTGGCTTCTAAGCCACTTTGAGGATTTGCACTGTAAAGAAGGCCAACATAGTTCAGGCAAGGGCAATTGAGGCCCTGAAACGAAGTTACTGAAGGGAAGGACCCAAGTCTTTTCCTGCATGAAGCTTTCATCTACTGGATGGAAACAGCCAGTGGTGCCATCTTAGGGCAGCATTGTTCTCCTGCTCTAGAAAGAGGAACATCAGCAACCAAACACACCCTAGTATCTTGAAGATCCAAGGCTGGTATAAGTGGAGGAAGCCTCTTTTAGTAGTCTTGGACTCGTCTTTCATTCTTGGGCTCTCTTTCCAGAATTAATGGTTATGGTTTGATGTCCTTTGGAAGGCTTTTTCCTGTGCCCTGGGGTTTTCTCAGTGTCTATAGTGTATAGACCCAGGGTGGCCAACAACTTCCAGATGTTGCTTGACTGCAGCCCCCATCATTTCTGACCACTGGCTATGTTGGCCGGGGCCAATGAGAGTTGGGAGTCCAACAACCTCTGGAGTGCACCATGTTGGCTGCTTGTGGTATAGGCTGACAAACCACTATGCCCTGACCTGCTAAGCAGCCTGCCTGCCTTTGTTACTGTTGCAGCATCCACTGGCAAAGTTCTGCTGGCCACCATCCAGAAGGCAGCGGAGGTGGTTGCCAATGCCATGCTCCCTGGCCAGGAGCTCCCTTGTCCCCATGGTAGGGAGCTGAAGGATGATGCCTATGAGCCAGTGACAGCACCTTTTCCAGGCAAAAGCTCCGTCTTGCCTACAAAGCCACCTTCTGTCATTGTCCAGAAGAAGCGAGGTAAGTGCCTCTGAATGACAGCTGCTGGGAATCGCAGGTGGGTAGAGTGCTGCTGTTTGTGCTCAGGTCTTGCTTTTGGACTTCCTGTGAGCATCCTGTTGGCCACTGTGAAAACAGGAAGTTGGGCTAGAAGGGCCACTGGCCCGTTCAGCAGGCTTTTCTTGTGCTCTTATACAGCATGGTATATCCTGTTTTCAAAACTTTATAGAAAGAGGAGCAAATGTTAGGCATTTAGAGCTTCCCTGCATTAGTGAGATGGAATAAAAGAAGCCACTTCTAGGGTACAACTGACTAGTAGCTGGCGCACAGTAATAATTCAAGCAAAATCCTTTTTCATGTTGCTCGTACTGGGACTGTTAATAACAAATTCTTATCCCAGATCTTGTTGTGGGGATAGGAGGGAAGTTGACGAATCTCAGGTTGTGGATTGTAGTTTTTTGGCGCTGAGATACGGTGGGAGTGGTGTGCAGAGGCCTTCCCTGAACTTAGTTTCTGAGATGCAATGGGCTTCAGTTCTTCCTCCATGGCTGCTCCTCTGAAATTCTTTTGCAGCGACCCATCAGCCAGGGCAAGCAGGAGGTGGCTGGGAGGAGTTGGACAGTGGGCAAAGCTCCCAGAATTCCTTGCAGGAGAACAGTGAGCTGAGTAGGACATCGGATTCCTACAGTAAGTCGGGCAGCGACAACCACTCAGGTGCTCTGGAGCCAGGGAGCATTGCTGAAAGGTGAGCGAGCTGGGCAGGGCAAGGGGCTGGGAACGGGCCTGGGCCAACTGCTTGCACCTTCAAGATGCACCCGTAATGTGAGAATCTCTTGTGGGGCATGAGGGAGAAAAAACAGGCTTGTCAGCTTCCTTCTCCCCACCATTCACAGGACTGATGCTGAGAACTTTGGGGACTGCCTGCAGGAAGTGAGCCTTGTCAGCAAACTCACCAGAGGCTCCAAGGTGTTCCTGACACGCGAGGAGACCCAGCATTTTATCAAGGAGTATGAACACCCTTTCTAACCAAGCCGTCTCTTGACCCTTCTCCTCCTCGCTTCCACCTCTTCTGCATTACTGTAGAAGTACCCAAACACATCGGGTAGCATTCTCAGCAGAAGCTCTGTGCAAGGACTTTTGCTGGAGCAACAAGACTCTTTCCTGCCCCCATGCCCCTCTGAAATTGGATTTGGGGGCGGGAGGTAGCAGGAGAAACCAGTGCACAGGTGAAGGGGGTGGAAAGGACTGTTCCACCTGGCAACCTCAATGCTTTGTGCAGATGGAACAATAGAAAGAATGCGATGTTGAATTCCACCCATAGCCCAGCCCCAGTCCTTGCATGGCTAGGCATCCATTTTGTATCTGGGCCCAAGCCCTTGTGCACTCGAGACAAAAAATCCAAATGGTGCTGTTGCAACATTCATTAGCAATAGGAACAGCTGGCAGCTTGCCACTCCTTAATGTTTTTCTTACCCCCCCCCCACCTGCCTCATTTGTGAAGAACTGTCCATTAGCCATGTAAAAAAGGTGCTTTGACACTCCTTGCCCCTCTTGGATTAGGAGAGCAAGGAAGGTCCAGGAGAGACCAGGCCACTCTTTTTTTCCCCCTTGCCTTGCAAAACTTCTCCCTGCTCTTCTCCTTTTTTCTTTCTTTTTTGTTTGGCTGTTGGGCTCAGCACTGTCCCTCTCCATAGGTGTGGGCTGCTGAACTGCGAGGTGGTCTTGGCTATCCTCAACCGAACCCTGAAGGACCCCAGTGAGTGTGTTTGCATGGTGAGTCTCCTGGAAAAGCAATTGTGGAGGGAAAAACAGTCTGGATTACTTCCAACTCAGAGCTGAAATAGCTGTTGGGAAATGGAACTCTTTGGCCACATTTTGGGGGGGGGGGCTGGCTGCAATCTCATTGAGGGTTAGAGCCTAGGACTAATATTTTTTTTCTTGCCACATAAGGGTGGGCTGTGGAGCAAGAGCAGCTTCTGTTTGTTTCTTTCCAGTGAAGCAACATATTATGAGAGGCCCGAATGAGTGCTGATGTTCAAGCTGCACCCAGTGTGCAAGCCCAGGGTCTTCTTAACCCTGCGGCTTTCCTTTCCCCCCACAGAGAGCCATGTGTGCCATCTATTCCCTCATGTGCTCCGACTTGCTCTCCCATGATCAGATATTGGCCATTACTCAGCAGCACTTGCAAGAGCTCAGTCAAGAGAGCCCTGGGCCTGTAGCCAACAAAGCAACAAAGGTAACTCCTGCTTCTGTTTCCACCTTTTGTGTATTGAAATCCTCAAGGGGCGTCCCATCAGTCCCACCCTGGCGAGGGATAACTGTAGGCCAATGGTTTTCTACCAGTGTGCCGTGACACCCTGGGGTGTCTTGAATGATAGTCCTTGGTACCACGGGCAACAATGGCCTCTGTCCCTCTCTCCTCTGATGTCCTCTTGTGTCTCTGCCTCCCAAAGGCTTGCACACCTGTTTGTTGCAGCAGCCCTGGCTACAACCTCCCCAGGCTCTTCGTTGTTTTGCTGGGCTTGTTCCTTCTGCACACTGGGCATGATTGTGTGGGTGGACATAAAGTGGCTGGTTCTGTACATAGCTTTTTTACTGCTCCATTTCACTTGTTTCAGTAGACCAAGACTGGAATATCTCCCTTCGTACTGCCTCTGGTGCACTCTGGGAGACTTTTGCCTGCTTTTTGGCAGTGCACGTAACCTAATTTAGGTTCTACAGCTTGTGCATTGTGGCTTTAATGGAGATGATACAATCATCTGCCTAGAGAAATCTGACCTAGCCACAGTTGTGCATGCCTTGGTTACACCCCTATTAGATACTGTGCTGTGCTGTATGCGGGGCTGCCCTTTAGGGTAGTTTGGAAACTACAACTACTGCAGAGCATGGCTGCTAGAACATCTGAGGCAGCTGGGTGCTGAATCACAGAATCAAAGAATCGTAGAGTTGCAAGGGACCCTGAGTTGTAGTCCAACTCCCTGCAAGGCAGGAATATGCAGCTGTCCCATATGGGGAATGAACCTTCAACCTTGACATGTTGCTGCTTATTTTCTTCCATTGGTTACATATCTATTCGTTTCAGGTGCTAACATTTAGTGCTGGTTTTGCCCTTTAAAAAGTAGCCCTAAATAGTTTGAGACAATGCTAGCTGAAAGTTTACCTACAGCTGCATGAGCTTGCCTAAGCATTGAGATCAGTGTCTGAGACTCTGCTGTCGAGAGCTGTTAGGCTGGTGGGTCTGGGAGGTTAGACTTCCTCTGTGGTAGCCCCATACTTTTAGAACATATGATGTCATTACTGCTGATCTCGCTCTCTTTTTTTTAAAAGAAAACACTCTAAAACACATTTCTTCAGGTCTGCATTTGGCTGAATTGGCACTGTACTTAAAAAAAATATTTCACTGGGTTTCTTTTGGGTTTGGGTTTCCCCCCACATGCTTTGGATCCTTATGAGGTGCCTGGGGAGGTCTGTGTGCCCTGAAAGGAGACTTAAAATATTTTAGATAAATAAATGTCCTTGCTGTAGTAGTTCTTCAAGATTGCCTGAGAAAAAGGCATTGAAGAGTCAGTGGGAGAACCCAGTAGTTTCTGCCCAAAGTTGATAGCGTTGTTGAAACTAAGACCTGATCTCTGCCTGGAGGGAAGCACCAGGCCCCTCACAGTAATCCAGTGGTGGTGAACCTCAGGCCCAGGTTCCAGACACAGCCCTCCAAGCCTCTGTACCCAAACCCAGCCGTACCCTTCACTAGCCCTGCTCCATGGTCTCCTGGAATGCTGTTGCCTGGCTGAATTGTGCCCTTGAACTGGGATGATAACCTTTTGCTTGCTTGGGTGGAGGAAGGTAGATGTGGTGGCTGGTGTGTCACAACCTCTGAGTACTTTCATTGTACAAAGGCGAGAATTGCATCAATTGCTCCACCAACCTTTTGCCTCTGGCCATCCCCACCATTGGTTTGTGGCCCCTGGAAGGCTGCCCTGCCCATGTGGCAATGCAGCCCTTGGCCTGGAAAAGGTCCCCCATGCCCTGCATTAGTCACTCTGAGCTTTGCAAGGAAGAGCAAGATATACAAACAGAAACTCAAGAAAGCAGACCCTTGAGCACAGTAAAAGTGAATGCAGCAAGGAGGGGTGGAAGTGTTTTCACTAGCCTGGGATGGAGTCGCTATTGGTCCTCTGCCTGTTGTTAGGCTCTCTTGCTCTCTCTTTTTCTTGTGGTGGGTAGAGTCCTCCTTTCCCTGCTTCTGCTACTATTCTTCTCATACTTGGCACACTCCCTCTTTCTCTTCTGCCCCACTTTCAACAGATCTTGCGTCAATTTGAAGCACTCAGCAGGAGCCATCCCACTTCCAAGACCTCTTCTCCGGTTCCCGGCCACTGTGCCCCTGCCAGGACCACACCCAAGCGTCCTGATGACTTACTGGCGGATACAATGCCATTTGCAGAAGAGGCTATCCTCAAACCCCTGAGTCTCGCGCCACAGCCCTCCCAAGCACCTGAAGTCCTCACCAGGGCTGTGCATCCATCAGAAGGGCAGATGCTGGAACCTGGGTCCTCTGGCCAACTTGGAATTAGCCAACCACCTGAGCTTGGCCAGCAAGGGCCAGAATGCCGACTCCCAAACCCTGAACCCCAAGAGGACAGGCCTCCAAGAGGTGATCCAGATGGCACAGTTTCCTTGTTTGCCGGCATGGAGCTGGTCGCACCCTCAAGCATGATATTAGCAGATGCTCTGGAGCAGGAATGTATACCTCCAGCTCCCTGGACAGCACCTTGCACTGGGAGCACCAGAGCCACTGAGGATAACCAGGGACCGTCTGCTTTCTCCTTCCTCAATGCATAGCAGTTCCCTTTGGGCTATGGGACAGCTTGAGATAGCACCAAATGGATGCGTTTTTCTAGCTCTCTCTGAACTGTTACACACCTGCCTATAGCCAAAGGATGCTATTCTCTTATGCTGCTGTTCTTCATTCCCGAAAAAGGGGAAGAGGCAACATCCATCGCTACACCTCTTATTTCTGCTGGGTCATTGCAAGCATGAAGGAAGACATGAATGTTCAACACTGCCTTTTTAATTTCATTGTTTTCTGTGTTTCTTATTGAACAACAAAAGCACAATCCAACATCCACAATATAGTCTGTTTTCATATACCTGATGGCTGCAGAAGTGACAGAAATACCCCCTTTACTCTTCCCTTTTCAATTTAAAATCCATTTCCACTTTTATGTTGTTGTTTTCCTACGTCCTCTGCTTGTTACCTTGGTATTCTGACCATAAGAAATGAGGCAGCCTTAAAGAACACTGGCAAACACTAAGGTGCTTCTGATTCTGTCGTGCCAATAATTGAAGGAGAGCTAATGGTGAGGTCATTTTCATAGTCAACAACTCCTGCTATCCTTAAACCTCAGTCCAGGCTTACTCTACAGCAGTCTCCAGTCCTACTGTGGACTGGGGGCTTTCTGTACTGCCTGGTTCTGCTGAAGCTTGAAATTGAGCTAACCCTTATAGCAAAATCTACTCTTTCTCCCCACTCTTTCTTATGGGTCCAGGCAGGCAGATTGTAGCAGAGTTGCTGTCAGGCTCTGTACGTGAGTGGGGCTTTGAACATACAAACCACCAGGATATTAAAAGTGGTACAGCTGGCATTGCTTACCAGCACACTTCATTCATTAAATCTTGTAGCACAGAGCCTCCTGCAATGCTTCAATCAGAACAGAGAAACTATCTGTTGGGATTATTTATTAATAAACAAGTAGAAAACAACATAATGCCCCAGTGTAAATCAATGGAGGTGTCTATTCCTAGAGTGCTGTGTTCAGTTCCTCTCTGCACCCTTTTACCTGCTTCATGGGTACTTGGTCCAGGAAATACTATACACTACATCAGGCACTTCACCACAGCTTGTGCCATAACCAGATCTGCTTCCAAGTGGTGACGGTTCTGTGGTTAGGCCATGGGAGGGGAGTATATTCCGCACTTTCATATATGCCAGAACTGGTCCCTGGTACAAATTAAGCACTGCCTTTGGATTTCCTATCACCAGTATTAATAGTAAGCAATACTGTTGAGATGAATTCATACAACAGGCGCATGCAGCTATTAGTAGATATGTTTCTCAAGTTATCATCTACTCAGAATGACTTTGGTGTGTCTTTTTTTAAGGAGCCCTGGGCAAACTATTGACAGACACTTAAAAATTGAATGGGGGGGGGAGGGAGAGATATGATAATATGTTTTTAGGTGTTTTCTCCAAAGTTTTCTCCCAGAGCGTTGGAACCACAGGACAGGTTTGGATAGCATGGGGTCAGGGAGAGGGAGGTGCAGTTGTATAGTGCAAGCAGAAGTCCTTGCATGAACAGGACAATTTTGTTGGATGCAACCCACAGCGGCTGGTGACGTCACAGGCATCTTCCAATAGGTCCCCACAACATTAATGCAACCACCTTTCTCACAGGAAAATGCATTGTGATGAATCTTCCTGCCAAGTTAACAATTACTTTTCCAGCAACTCCCTTTGACAAACAGTGGCTTGCTGATAACAGGGGTTCTAGCTGGGGTTTCACCATGTCAGTGGGTTACTGATGTTTGCAGTCCGCCCTGTCTAGAATTGGCTTATATGAAGAATGCCATACCTTACACTTGCCCCTTACAAAAAAAGAACAAAGTTGAAACTCTAGAGACCAGGATTAACCTTAGTCAGGTTCTTTAAAATGTACACGAAACAAAACACATTCTCCAGATCTGCAGTTTCCATTAGTAACTGAAGATCATTTTACAGTACAAGATGTTTTTAAACATCTCCTTCTGTGAGCTACTGGTCAAGGACAGGCTCAATATTTGCAACAAAGGAGAAATAATCTAAAACCAGAAAAATATTTCCGAGATCTTCATTATTACAGTGGTGCCCTGCAAGACGAATGCCTCGCAAGACGAAAAACCCGCTAGACGAAAGAGTTTTCCGTTTTTCGATGCGCTTCGCAAGACGAATTTCCCTATGGGCTTGCTTCGCAAAACGAAAAAGTCTTGCGAGTCTTGCGATTTTTTTCGCTCCCCCCTTTTTCTAAGCCGCTAAGCCTTTAATAGCCGCTAATAGCGCTAATCGGGTTGCTTCGCAAGACAAAAAAACCGCTAGACGAAGAGACTCGCGGAACGGATTAATTTCGTCTTGCGAGGCACCACTGTATATGGCACAGCTTTCTGTTTCCCTTTGGTCAGTAATTGACCCAGTACCTTAACTAGGCAGCCCGGCTTCTGTTCTTGCCATGTTTAGCCCCCTTGCCTAACTTTACCACTAGCTGTCTGTCTTCCCCTTTACTTTGTACTCAGTTGCCCTTTTTCAAATAGGCATATATATATTTAAAGGTAAAGGTACCCCTGCCCGAACGGGCCAGTCTTGACAGACTCTGGGGTTTGTGCGCCCATCTCACATCTATTGGCCGGGGGCCAGCGCTGTCCGGAGACACTTCCGGGTCACGTGGCCAGCGTGACAAAGCTGCATCTGGCGAGCCAGCGCAGCACACGGAACGCCGTTTACCTTCCCGCTGGTAAGCGGTACCTATTTATCTACTTGCACCCGGGGGTGCTTTCGAACTGCTAGGTTGGCAGGCGCTGGGACCGAGCAGCGGGAGCGCACCCCGCCGCGGGGATTCGAACCGCCGACCTTTCGATCGGCAAGCCCTAGGCGCTGAGGCTTTAGCTCACAGCGCCACCCGCGTCCCCCATATATATCCCTTGCAAATGGGCTGGCATGGGCGAGAAGAGGGCTTGCTTTACTGTTGTTTACTGGCTACGCACAAAATAACTAAAAGCTGTACCATTACAGTCAAAATGCTGAATGGATGGACCAATGATTTGGTCTTGCGTTCTGGCTCTTTTGTAGAACTAGAATTGTTTTAGTGAGGTTCCTCTTTATTGATAAGGAGAGTCTGGTTATTTCCAGCCAGAAGTGATATTGCTTTAGGGAAATGTGACCCCTTGAGCAGGTCAGGCAACTCTGAATCCATGTGAAAAGAATGTAAAGGCCTCTTTGTTCTGCAGCATTTAACTTGATGAAGATTCAGTTCTCATTAGCATTGATGGCACAGCTGCCATTTCTTAAAAAGCATACTACTTTTCCCTCTGAGAGCACACCTGCCCTGACTTTTGTGTGCTATCAACCACTCCGAAAGGGATTTGGGGGGGGAGTGTGTGTGTGTGTGTGTGTGTGTGTGTGTGTACACAAAGTCCTTTATAGAAAGTACACCCTCTTCTCTTTTTTAAAAAAAAATAATATTTATTAAAAGTTTAAAGAAGTAAAAAAGAAAGAGAAAAAGTAAACAATACAAATCAATACATTACAGTACATATAAAAAAGCAAGACACAATATATCAAAACAAAAACAAAAGCAAAAACAATTAAAAACACATCCAATATTTCCATATCTTTATCTTTCATTAACTTGCTTCATCGACCTCCTCACACCTCCCTTTTTGTGTTCTAGTTATTAATTATTTCAGCAAATCCTTTCCATCTTTCACTGTTTTCTGTCATTTAATTATCTTAATTTATTTTAACCTTATCTTACCATTAAAACCCTAAAACTTATTTATACTTAACTCCTTATAACTACTAAAGTCATATAATTTCATTCTAACATTTTTCTAACACTCATTAATTTTGCAACATTTCTCTAAATAATTTTTTTAAAACTTTTTTTTCCAATCTTCTTCCACCGTCTCTTCTCCCTGGTCTCGGATTCTGTCAGTCCTTTCTATCAATTCCATATAGTCCATCAACCTGGTGATCTTCTGTCCGAGGCTCTTAACTCTTTTCCATGTCCCTTCTGCAGATCTTCTTCATATTTATACATGCACGTTACTTATCTTCTGCTGATCTTGTTCTTAATTTCCTTCCTTTGGCACTGAGGAGTAGATCTCGGGGAAACTCCAACCTAACAATGTCTTTATTCCTTCTCGACAGGTCAGCCCATTCTCCATAGTCAGAACTAAAGTCCAAAAGATATTTCAGAGCGTGTTTCACAGTCCCTCCAAAGCTAAAGGCCCCCACAACTCCAATCTCCCCCTGACCCAAGAAAGTACACCCTCTTCTCATCAAGCCTAAGGTTGAACTGCTTAAGTGGAATCTGTCTGGCACTCAAGGTGCTGGCCTGTTATTAATTGTGCTATGCTGTATTTGTTCATTTTGCTGGGCAACCAAAGTGTAACTGATCCATATTATTTCTTGGTTTAATCAGGACCCTCAAATCTATTGGTCACCCTGCCTTGAGCCAAGCCAGAAACAGGCAAGCTGCAATCTGATCCTATCCATGTTTACTCAGAAGTAAATCCCATTGCATTTGCGTGGGCTTTCCCCCAAATAAATGTGTATCAGATGGCAGCTTTAATATTCCCTCCATACAACTTGATCTAGCATTGACTCCAATGCATCCAGTCTTTTTTCAATGTCCCCACTAGCTGTGTAATATAATCCTGCTTTGATGCTTATCTCCTGTTTTCCCTCTTTTGCTATCCTTATAACTATCCTTATTTGTCGCAGCTGTTCCTTCACTTGGTGCACATAGGGATGCTCACTGGAGAGGGAGGTAATAAACGGTGCATTGTATCTGAGAAGAACCACACTTATGCTGTTTGGTGTTCCTAAATCCACTGAAACCAATAGGCTTAAGCAAAACTAACCTTGCATAGGATTGGGTTGAAATTTTATAAAACATGGTAACACAAGCAATGGAATGCAGATTGCAGCTGAGAGCACACACTAGATTTATGATCAGCACTATGTTTGGCTTCTGTTGAGTGTGTATGAAAAGTGTTCTGCCCTGTCCCAAAATGGGGTGGATTAAGTATTCCCCGTCTCTCTTGTTTCCCCTGTTGTTTTGAGAACTCTTACAGGATTGCTGCTGTTTTAACCCAGCAGGGTTAAGAATAAAGCATAAGCTGTGCCTGTTGGCAGGCAAAAATGACAATACAAAAACTCTTTTGCTGTTCCAAACATCAAAATGCACCTTGCATAAAAAGCATGTAGATTATTATGTAATGTTTGGCTCTGGAATAAGTGTAAATAACTGTTAGAACAGGCACTGGTAGATGTTGCAGCAGGGGTACTGGAAGTATACAGGGTAATGGAAGTTTATTTAAACAATGTAAGCATTCTGTTGTATAGTTTTGATCTGAACGTGAGACAACATAATTGAATCCAGAGAGATCCCAGCACCAAGGACCTGATTCCAATCCAAAGGCTTGCCAGGGGCAAGATGCGTAAATTTTACATTTTGTAAAACAGATGCCTAGAATTGATATTCTAAAGAACTGTAACTAAGATTTCCCTACCTCCCACTCCCCAACTTGCTACTTTTCTAAATGCAGGGTGGGTTTGTTTTAATGGAAAAGCATTCAGTCAAGTGAGCCCTAGCTTGTAGTGGTGCAGCCCCAGCCAAGGGTTGCCGCCACAGTGAAAATGAAGCTGAAGTGATGCTAATTTCAGGGATGACTCAGAGCAGTTAAATTATGTCTGTTCATGCATCCGATCATGGTCTCCTTTGCTGGGCTGGTGTACCTTTTTTATCCACCCACAATACTGCCATTGAATATCCTTTCTCATTTAATACTTCACGTTATGAGCATTAGCATAGCATTTGTGGATATTCTGGTCCTAGCTTCAGCTGATTCCTGACTGGCAGTTAGAAGTCAGGCTTACTCACTGCCTAACAAGGCTACCAAAAACATCCTTCTCGTCTCTTAGGCATGGCTGCAATTGCTTTGAGATTACTTGGGGACCAAGAAGCCGGCTGAGCATATGATGCTGCCTTAAATGGGCATGCATTGCCATCAGCTTTGAAAAAGAGATTGGGTAATTATTTGACCAGCTCCATACGTTTCCAGAACAGTCCACCATGAAATATAAAACAGCTACAGAGACCAAAAAAAAAGGATGGATACGATCAACTTAATTTTAAGTTTCATAATTCGTTTGCATGAATGCGTTCATTCGTTCAAATGGATTCAGCCATGTGGTTATGATGACCTAGCCCCGAACCACACCATCCCAGGCAGGGGAGGGATGTGGATCGCATTGCAAGCCAGCGATCGCTGGTGTTTTGGTCCCAAACCCCATATGCATGAGCAGCCTGTACTGAAAAAATAAATAAAAATACTGCTGTTGGTTGTGGGAACGGGCTTCCTCTTCCCAGCGCTGGTTAAAAGTATTATCGCTTCTACAATGCTACGTGCATGGTGGTGGCTTCAGGAGCAGCAGTTGCTTTAAGGCAAGAAAAAGGAGGCTGCCTGGGGCTTGGATCTCGCAATAATAATAATATTTTTTTATTTATACCCCACCCTTCCCGGTTCAAAAACCGGGCCCAGGGCGGCTAACAACAAATTTAAAACATTTAATTGTAAAAGCAGCATAAAATACAGTATAAAAACATGAGTAACAATAAAATTCAAAGTTCAGGAATCAATTTAGGGGAAATAAGCATTAGATAATCCCCAGGGCTAGCTGGCTGAATTGGTCCTACTTGGGCCAGCGAGGAGGCCAGGGGAGAATTAGATCAGGCAAGAGACGGTAACGGGGGGAACCCTGGAAGTTGCAACCGGGGTTCAGAGGGAGACCCCCGTTGGAAAGAGGGAAGGGGGGGGAATACCCAACAGACCCAGCAAGGAGGAAGTGCCTGATCTGGTTGCAGGACTAAGTCGGGGGTCGTCGCCTTTGTGGTGCAAGCTCCTCCTCCTCCTCCTCTACATGCTTCTCCCCCAACAGCCCGCAAACGTCTCTCTCTCTCCTCGCGGGTCTCCCGCCCGCCGCCTTTCTTGCGCCCTCAACCTAGCCCCGGCGCCGGCAGAAGGACAAGTCGGCCAGCCGGTAAGGAGCCGGGCCTCTCCAAACTCTGGCCAATGCCGTGGCAAAGCGGAGGCGGGCCTCCCCTTCGCACTAAGTTCGCGTGTGCCTCTCACGACGGCGGCGGCGGCTGCCGCTACGTCTTCCGCTGGTCTCCCTCGCTCTCTTTGCCGGGCCGTGGACTGGAGCCGCAGCCTCAGCATCAGGGGGCGGGAATTTCCCATAATGCTCTAGGCGGGCGGCCCGGGGGATGAGCGGGCATTGCGTCTGAGAATGACCCCAGCGCAGGACTAGGCCCCTACATCATAAAAGTGGGGCGGAAAGTGGAGGGGAGCAGCCGCCTCCGGGGGTCATTTTTTGGGGGGGGAGGGGTGTAGATAGAAAACCCCCCTCGGTTTAAGGCTAGGCCTTCCTCTCAGCCCAACTGAGCCTGTGTGGAAGCGGGGCCGGGGGGGGGGTGGCGGCTCTCGCCATCATCACCTGAACCACTAGCGAGAGGGAGGAGAAGGAGGAGGTTCGTCTTTTGGGTACCTGCGTGAGGTAAGTGTGTGTGTGAGAGAGAGAGCCATATATGATATAGAGGGGGGGCCAGACAGTGGCCATCTTCTCTCTAACCCCCTCCCCCAACTCCGCCACCCTGCAGGCTGCTGCATGTTTGCATTGTTTTGCAGAGTCCTGCTTGAGCTGGCTTAAAACCCCAGGCTTTTGCAGAGCCCCTGGCCCTGTAAGCTTGCATCTTGGGATGGTGCTTCTTTGCAACTGTTAAACAAGCACTGTGACAAGGAGGAGGAGCTAGAACTTGTTTTGGATGCCTTTCCCTTCCTCTCTGGAGAAACATGCAGCTCTTCCCCACCCGTTTCTAGTATTTTGGGAAGGCACCAGAAAGGTGAATGTTGCTCCCGATCCTGTCTCTCCAGCATCCCTTTTAGGGACTAGTCTGCTGCTCTGAAGTTTTCTCTCCTTTGGATTTTTCAGCGTGAGATCTGGTGTTAAGCACTATGCATCGTGCCGCAAGATGTTTGTGTACTCCAGGGTGCATGATTCATATAGGCTCGCTCGTGTTGTTAGGAAACAGCGGCCTTCTTGAAGAGGCACCAGCCTTATGCAAATACAGTAGTTCAGGTATATCTAATGTAAATAGCATCAGGCTTGGGGAAAAATTACATTTTAGGTGCCCAGGTTTCAAGCCCCAACCCCTTCTAAATTCTTTCTTTGCAGCATTTGCTATGTTTATTCTAGTAAGCATAAGAAATGCTGCCAGGTTAAAATAATGCATCACTGGAACACTATAAGTTCTTTGTTATTGGGTAAATAGGGTGATACCTAAAATCCGGTTGACCACTATGAGGAGCATCGTTGAAATTGCCTCATTCAGGTGCTTTAGTGCCAAATTTGTCGTACAGACGACAGGAGTATTGAACTTTCAAGACACCGGAAAATGAAAGCAAAAAGTAAACAATGAAACTGTGTAACTATACAGATTGTATGAAGCTTTTCATTCGCCTTGAATGATATTGAACCTATGCAAAGGCTGACCACACTTTAGCAGTTTCATCCTGTCATGTTTGCTGCCTTGAATCTTAACACTGTTTCTCTAATGAAATAGCTATGAGCTGTCTAGTTGCTGGCTTCACCCATATCAAAGGGGTGTGTGTCTATGGTTTCCATAGAGAGGTTTGTGTTTATCTTTCCTGGGCCAACGTATTTGCAATTGAAAGCACTTGTAGGGAAATAGGTGTGTGGATGGGCAGTTTCTTTGTTAAGAGACAAATCAAGTAAGGCTAACCTAATATGATGTGTGTGTGTGTGTGTGTGTGTGTGTGTGTTATAAAATGAGAACATTTATCAGAATAGATTAATTTACTAGGAGAGCATTGGAGGATGGGAAGCTATAACTGGTAGAATTATAAAAAAATTCCTTCCAGTAGCACCTTAAAGACCAACTAAGTTAGTTCTTGGTATGAGCTTTCGTGTGCATGCACACTTCTTCAGATACACTGGTGAGGTTGATGGACTTCCATTTCATACGACTCAATGTGGTGCCTTCCATGGTTCCAGTAGTAGATAGGTAGCCGTGTTGGTCTGCCATAGTCAAAATAAAAAAAATCCTTCCAGTAGCACCTTAAAGACCAACTAAGTTAGTTCTTGGTATGAGCTTTCGTGTGCATGCACACTTCTTCAGACTTCTGAAGAAGTGTGCATGCACACGAAAGCTCATACCAAGAACTAACTTAGTTGGTATTTAAGGTGCTACTGGAAGGAATTTTTTTATTTTGACTATGGCAGACCAACACGGCTACCTATCTACTACTGGTAGAATTATGTACCCCTCTATGCACTAGTTTGCTGGGACTCACTTTGGGCCAAAGTTCAGGCATATAAATGCTCTTATGAATAAAATCTGGCCAGTGTGAAATAATGCATATGCATATCCTTAAGCTTGGCCTCATAGTCACTTGTACCTTATCCTTTTCTGAAAGCCCATATACTCTTATGTGTCTGGCATTGCCAGGAACTGTTCATTTATCACATGTTGTCAACTGGGAAGGGTGAGGGGGGAAAGTGATGAAGTAATGGCTTTTCTCTTACTTGCACCACACTGCTTACGAGAGGTTGAGCTGCTAAGGAGATATTATTGTAAAACAAGAATGGCAGTTCAGCATGGGAGGATGTAATTCATGGAACTTTGGAGTGTCAGGCATAGCCCTATTGGCTTTAGCCCAAACGTAGCAGAGTTTTCCTGCACAGCGAAGAAGCTAGTTGCGGCAGTAATGACTAGTCAGCTAGACTCAGAATAACTATTTACAGGATTTATTAAAAGGAGAAAATAAAACCAGCAGAGTTTCTGCATACAAATAAAAGCAAAATAAATCCTCTCTTCCTTTCTCTCTCTCAAAACCATACACAGCACTTCTAACTCCTAACACACCTCACATCAAACTGTGCTAGCAATCCCTAGATAACAGAGTTGAGTGCTGCTCGTTAACCAATCAGAGTGAGTAGTTTCTAGGTCAAGCAGACCTGGGCTTTCTGCCAAGAGTAAATTGCCACCAGCTTGAGTTAATTGGTGAAGCTAGAATCTGCAAGTTTCCCACGAGAACCAATTAACAGAAACTGAAACCGAAACTGAACACCCCCTCACAGATTCTGCTGAACAATTAACTCCAAATACACCTATGTAGGAGATTATTTTTCCAGCAAACCTAAACCCTTGCACATACGCTTGTTCTTTATCTTTGCCAATGGTTTAGTTAACACATCTGCTACATTTTCTTCACTTGACACATAAGTACAGGTGATTACATTGTCTTGTACACAGCAACGTACATTTTGGTATTTTACAGAGATATGTTTGGAACGCGATTTGAAACCCTCTGTTTTACTTAAGGTTATACAAGCTTGATTATCAATGTAAACTTGTACTGGTTCTCCACAATTTACATTTAAATCTGCCAACAAATGCTTGAAATAAATCACCTCGTTGCACAATTCACTCAATGCGGCATACTCTGATTCCGTTGATGACACACTTACAACGTCTTGCTTGCGTGACCGCCAGCTGATTAAAGCTCCACCGACCATTATGACTAGTCCTGTGACAGATTTTCTATCTGGCAAATTTCCCCAGTCACTATCACAGTAGCAACTCAACATTTCGTCCTCTGAAGAATTTAATTGTAACATATAGCCAATTGTCTGTTTGAGATACCTCAGAACTTGTTTTACCCCTTTCCAGGCATTTAGTGTGGGTTTTGAGACCAATCTACTTAATATGCCTACTGCATAGCTAATATCAGGTCTGGACCACTGTGCTATATACAATAAACTTCCAATTACAGAGTGATATACATCAGGATGTTCAAATTCAGGACTCTCATCTATATGAAGTGTTTTTATGAAACCTGGATCCATAGGCACCGCTGCCCCTTTGCAATCCTGCATCCTGTATGTAGTCAGTAGTTGCTTAACTTTGTTCTGCTGACTAATTAGACAGCTGCCATCTTGGGCCCAGCACACTTCCAACCCTAAATATGTCCTAACCGGGCCTAAGTCCTTCACTTTGAACTTACTGGACAATTGCTTGGCAAACCTTTTAGTTTGTTTATCTGTTTTACAGGCATACAATACATCATCTACATAAATCAGACAAAACTCTTGATCACTGCCTGTACCACGTACATAAACACAATTGTCAGCTGTACTCTGCTTGAAACCAAATGACACTAAGGCCTCATGGAAACATTTGTTCCAAGATCTTGCAGCCTGTTTAAGACCGTATAGAGCTTTGTTTAATTTCAACACTCTATTGGAACCTGTCTCATAACCAGGCGGTTCGGCTAGATACAGGTCTTCTGATATTGGTGCATGTAAATATGCAGTCTGAATGTCAAAATGGTTTAACAGGAGTTTTCTCTTTGCTCCAAGCGTTAAAATCAGCCTTACACTGTCCCCCTTGGCAGTAGGGGAAAAAGTTTCGTCATAATCTTTTCCAGGCCTCTGAGAGTATCCTTGAGCAACTAAACGAGCTTTGTATTTGTACTCTCCTGTCACCAGAGGTTTAAGTTTGTACACCCACCTGCAGCCTACAATCTTTGCCCCCTCAGGCGCTGCTACTGGTGTAAAGACCTTGTGCTCATTCAGAGAGGACATCTCTTCCTCCATTGCCTGTTTCCAGCGCTCTGCCTCCTCTTTTGGTAACTTTAACACCTCCTGAAAACTCTTGGGTTCTGCACTTACACTAAACACATTTGCAGTATCTGGAGAAAAACGCACTGGAGGCACTCCTTTGTTTTGTCTTTTAGACCTTCTGGGAGAAAATTTTTCTTCTGACCCACTTTCCTCCTCAGAACTACGACCTCTCTTTTGTTGCTTAGCAACTGGTCTTTGGCTAACTTCACTTTCTTGAGAGCTCTTATCTGAACTTTCCTCCCCCTCAGACTCTGACTCCCTGTGTCTACCTTCAGAGTCATGAAGCTCCTGGGAAGGTTCAAACCAAACCTCAGTATTGGCATGTAGTCTCTCCCAGCCACTATGTTCACAAAAACTGGCATTCCTGGAGATCACAATGCCATTTGTCCCTTCAGCAAAGCGGAAACCTTTTCCCAGCTCCTGGTAACCCACAAACACTAACTGTTTGGTCTTAGGATCTCCCTTCTTTCTCATTTGCTTCGGAATTAATACCCAGGCTTTTGATCCAAACACATGCAAGTGGTCAATTTTGGGTTTTTTCTGAAACAATTTAAAGTACGGGGTTGTACCTATTGTTTGATGGAAGAGCCTATTTTGGAGATAACACGCGGTGAGCATGCTCTCCCCCCAATAAGACATGGGTAAATCAGCATCTTCAAGCATGGCAAACATCATATCTTGTAAAGATCTGTTTTTTCGCTCCGCAACGCCATTCTCCTCTGGGGAAAAAACGTTCGTTTTTCTATGCCCAATGCCACGCTTTTGTAACCAATCTCTAAAGGCATTTGACATAAATTCGCCACCTCTGTCCGTCTGAATCCTTTTGAGTTTAACAGACAGAAATCTTTCCACAGATGCCACCCAGCCTTTAAACTTAGTGAACACGTCACCCTTATTCTTCATGGGAAAAACCCAAGAATAACGCGTGGCGTCATCCACAATTGTTAGTGAAAAGCGCGATCCACCCCTGCTTACAGCAAATGGACCAATTACGTCCATGTGAACCAGCTGTAGCGGTGACTCACTAACTCTGTCACTTCTGGGGTAAGAGACTCTGTGGGTTTTAACCTTTTTACAAACATTACAATCAAGGTACTTGTTACAACTCTTTAAATTACCCCCATCAGCCAATTCAGACATTTTTAGTACACTTTTCCAGCAAGCATGCCCCATTTTCCTATGCAACAAGTGCACACAGTTGTCATGTATAGCTTTGTTATTCACTGCAGGCTGAGATTTACTGACTACTGCTGCAACTTGAGATCCTGCTTTAAGCCAAAACAAGCCTCCCTCTGACTTAGCAGTGCCTAAAATCTCACCAGCCTTCTTAATAATGCAACTGTCTCCTTCAAAATTCACTTTAAACCCAGCTTTTAGCAAACAATCTACAGACATCAGATTGCTCCTTAATGAAGGCACACAAAGTACATTTTGCAGGCATTCACGAAGACAAGGAACATAAACTGCACCCCCCGAAATCACTTCGGAAGTACTTCCGTCTGCTAGAGCCACCTGGCTGCGCTGTGCTGAGTTCTTGGAAACAAATAATTCATCTGAATTCACGATGTGGCGAGACGCTCCCGAATCGACCACCCAGACCGCTTGTTTCTCATCAGCAATCTTGACCTCGCCGGTCACCAGCTGAGCCGACTGTTTTCGTTTGAAGAATTTCTTTTTACGCTGCTGCTGCTGCTGATCTCGTCTCTGCTCCTGCACCGGCAACTGAGACTTGACCAACTCCGGACATTGTCGTTTTAGATGCGCTGAAGACCCACATCGGAAACAACGCCTAACAGCAAACGCTGACTCCTCACCAGTACGCTGCTTTTGCTTCACCTCTGGCACGGCATAAGAACTCCTTCCAAACCGCCCGCCAGTAGAAGCCTCTGCAGCCAACGACCTTTCTTGCCTCTTCTGCCATTCTTCAATCAAACGCCCAGTAACGTAACTGACTGATAAATCACGCTCCTGCATGCCTTCTAGAGACAAAACTAAATTATCCCAGCTTTCCGGGAGAGAACTCAAAATAATAGCCACCTTCTCCTGCTGGTCTAACGCACAGTCTCTTTCCTGTAGCGCAGAAAACTTTAACTGTAAACTGTGTAGGTGTTCCTGCATTGTAACCCCAGGCTGTAACATTGCCTTGTACAATGCCTTGCGCATGAACAGCTTGGAAACCGCTGTCTCACGCACATGGAGTTCTTTAAGTGCTTGCCACACACCTCTAGCTGTCTTGATTCCCCTCACATACGGCAACTGGGAATCTTCCAGCCCCAAGACAATTGTGGCCCTTGCTCTTTGGTCTTTATCGAGGTCTTCATCATCAGGCTTCGTAGGAAACTTACTCACCACTTGCCAGAGACGATCCCTCTGCAGCACTGCCTGCATGCGTTCCAACCACAGCAAGTAATTGGAGTCATTCAGACGCTCAAAAGCCATCTGACCTGGTTGTGAGGCCATCTTGAGAGCGATGTCCCTGGAACCCGGAACCAGCTACTCACGACCACCGAGAGAGAAAACAGGAACCACAGCACCCAGCACTCACACGCTGCAGCTGTTGTCCTTCTGTCCGCTGCGTCACCAGCTCACCACGGTCAGGAACCAGCCAGAGAACAACAACTTCTGGAACTACTGGAACCAACGCCGTTGATGCTGACACCACCGCAACTCAGGCTGGCAGTACAATGCCCATAACCTCATGGAACTTTGGAGTGTCAGGCATAGCCCTATTGGCTTTAGCCCAAACGTAGCAGAGTTTTCCTGCACAGCGAAGAAGCTAGTTGCGGCAGTAATGACTAGTCAGCTAGACTCAGAATAACTATTTACAGGATTTATTAAAAGGAGAAAATAAAACCAGCAGAGTTTCTGCATACAAATAAAAGCAAAATAAATCCTCTCTTCCTTTCTCTCTCTCAAAACCATACACAGCACTTCTAACTCCTAACACACCTCACATCAAACTGTGCTAGCAATCCCTAGATAACAGAGTTGAGTGCTGCTCGTTAACCAATCAGAGTGAGTAGTTTCTAGGTCAAGCAGACCTGGGCTTTCTGCCAAGAGTAAATTGCCACCAGCTTGAGTTAATTGGTGAAGCTAGAATCTGCAAGTTTCCCACGAGAACCAATTAACAGAAACTGAAACCGAAACTGAACAGTAATGTCAGGGCAGAACTGGGCAGTCTGTGGCGCGCGCACACACCATGTTCTAACATTAATGTTTTGTATTGTTTTGTGTGTTTGTTTACTGAAAAGTAGAGGCAGGAAGCTGCAAATTTCAGCAGAGGGAGTACTTAGATAACATTTCTCCCTCACGCCCCATGTCAGTCAAAATTACCCTCCCCAAGCTGTTGTTCTTCCTGCAGGGAAAAAGTTACAAGGACCCTATATTTTTCATCCTATGGTTTCATCCTATGGCAGAAAATGGCAGGGAGGGAAAACATTGAGATGTTCTGCTAATCTGATGTTGCTTTTCAGTGGTTTAAAAACAAAACATATCCACTAGACTGTGCATGGATTCCCCTGTATCTTCTAGTTTGGCCATTAGATACTTAGGGACCAGCATTGCCTGATATGGCTTTTGCATCGGGAATGCATAAAAAGGTAAAGGGACCCCTGACCATTAGGTCCAGTCGTGGCCGACTCTGGGGTTGTGGCGCTCATCTCGCTTTATTGGCCAAGGGAGCCAGCGTACAGCTTCCGGGTCATGCTAAATTGTTGCATGCAATCCAGATGATGTTCAACTCAGCAAGTGTGTCTGTTACTGGGTAATTTCAGTTTTGAAGCACATGGCTTCCATATCAGGTTGCTTGGAAATGATGAATAATTCCCCGCTGCCACCGCCAAGGTAAATGCCTTTGTTGAGATTGAGAGGTCTGTGTATAATGGTTACAGGATCATCACAGACATTTGCTGGCCTGTGATATTGCAGGTGACCAGTGACAGATGTTCTACGAACATACAAGAGTTTTCCCTATTCCTTCGTCCGTGCTTTAGGTCAAAATAGGAAATGTGGAAAGCAATTCCTCTAGCCAACATAACATCTTCACCTTTGTGTTTTTCTTTGCTTCCAGGCCTCCATTCCCATATCACAATGAAGAGTGCCCGTGGTAGCAGCTCTTCCTTCCAGGGTGCCAGTGCCAATGGTGTGGATCTCAGTCTTACAGGGCTGCCCATGCAAGTGCTTCAGCGCCCAAGCAGTGCCTCTCCAGGCAAGCACATTGCTCGCTCCGTCTCTGTCATTACTGAAAACAAGCCCAAGAGGAATATCCTAGTGAGTATTGGGGGATGGGGGTAATAGATTTGCTCTCCTTGGAAGTTTATTCTGTCTTCTAAGTATGTTCCTGCTAAACATATTTCATTTAATCACAGAGCTTAACTGGTTATGCTGTGCATTCTTTTATTCTGTGTTTAATAGAGTCCACAACAAGAGCAGCCCATGTAAGATTGTTGTGTTTGTATAACGCAAGGGGGTTCTAGCCCAGAGTTAACAAAAACCACCCTAGAGCTGTAAAAAATTTCAGAAATTCTGATGCCATGGGGGGGGCTGCTTTGCTTTTTTAAAGGAAAAAGTGAAATATATGCAATACTTTCTTATCAAACCTACATTACTGCTTTAACAATACAAAATGCATGTAAGATTTTGCCATTTAAAAGGTAGGGGAAAAAATTAAATTGAACATAGAAAGCACAGATTTTGTAGTAAACAAAAGGAAGCATTTGGACAGAAACAGTCACAATATTGAGGATTTGGAGGAATTGTTTTTTCAATAAGATTGCATTATGAAAGCTAGCAACTTTTAGAGAGTATGGAAAGATCAAGGATCAGTACATTCATCTGCCCATCTAATCAGTTTGCATTATCATTGGGTCTAAGATGACAACAATTCCTGGTTCTAAATGACAAAGTGGCCTACAGTTATCACTAAAGGTAACTTCCACTGAGTCTCATGAATTACGCAACTTAACCCCAGGCTGCATTACTAAATTGTAATTTCACAGACCTCTGATTGTTGCGTACAGAATCGTGCATATGGGATATGTTTACAGAGCAATCACACAAGACCATTAAATGCACAGAAAATTCTGTTCAATTTTTTTTTTAAAGCACTTTACATGGACTGGTTGTTTTCCATCAGTCCCCAGCCCCACCCCTTGTATATCATATGGGCAAGGTAACTTTAAAGACTCAATTCATCCTGTACTTTGCAAAATAAAATGAATTTTACAATTAGACTGTATCTACTTCTTGAGACTGAATATTGTTACAATTGTCATAGGAAAAAATAATCATACATGAGATGGAATTTTTGTCGGTATATAAAAATGTGCTTATCCTTTTTTCTTATAAGTACTGGTTTAATTTTTAATATGAATATACATTAAAAAACCAGAAACACACACTGGAACATCCAGTAACAAGGCAGCAGCCCTGAATGCATCCTTCAAGCTGCCTTCCAGGGGCATTGCTAATGTATCACCTGTAGGGCTTACCTTCTTTATCTTGGGATGGCTGCAGATGGGGCACTCTATCTATGTAAGAGGAAGCTTTTGTTTCAAAGCCATTCAAGTGGTAGTCAACCCCTAAGTATTCAGCATTGTTGATGTGTGTCTTTTTCTCTCAGGAAGATGCAGGGCTTGGCACCTCCAGAGCTATGAACAATTTACGAAGATCCAATAGCACGACTCAGGTTAACCAGCGTGTGAACGGTGCCTTTAGGTGAGCCCTAAATAAATTTCTTACTGAAATGCAATATTTTGCAGAAACTAATTGACTCATGCATGTCTTTCAGAACTCTTTGGGGAAGTTGGTTTGTTTTTATTCTTGAGGGTTTACCCCAGAATGAGGAGTAGGGTGTGTGTTTTTTAAAGTTAATTTTTATTGATGCGTTTTCCAGTGCATATTTGCATACATATGTCATCTCATCAAAGTTTTTTTTTTTCTACTTCCCAATCTAACCTTCCTTGACACCCTACATTTTCTTTGGTTTGCTACTTGTCCTTTGATTATTCCATCTTATTTTCACTTCAGTTCGCTTATCCTTTCTACTGCAGATCATAAATTTATCCCTGCTTGAAAGTTTACCTTAATACCATCTTTTTTCAAATATTCTCCAAGACAATCTCACTCGTTTCTTGTTTTCTTTTCATCCCAGTTTCTTATTTTGGCCACCATACTTGCAAATTCAGTTAATTTATGCAACCATTGTTCTTTCATGGGATATATCTTTTCTTTCCAGTATTTTACAGACACTAATCTTGCGGCTGCTGTTGCATACAGAAATGCATTTTTTACTTTCTTTAGTATCTCTGCACCTATTATTGGTAGCAAGAAGTCTTCTGGTTTCTTCGGAAAAATGAGCTTAAATATTTTTTTCAGTTCCTCAGATACCATCTCTCAGAATTTTTTTGCATATTTACAGTGCCACCACATATGCATCAGAGACCCTTCTGTCTTGAACACTTCCATGCCAAGAAATTTATTGCCCTATTCCATAATTTTTCCTATGCTGAAAACTCAATATTATATCTGATATATGACCCCCAGTGTATCATCGTGGCCTTTACTAGCCCATCTTTAGTTTCCCATTCTAATAAGATTTTGGATATTTTGGATATCATTTTTTTTGTTGCTTCCCAATAGATTTTTTTCGAATTTGGATCCCCCTTCTGCAAATCCTCTTTCTTTGTCCTTTCTATACATTTCATTTACTTGAAGGTACTGAAACCAATCTGTAATTACTCCTGGACACTTGGTAGTAATTTATGGGGGAGAACAAGTTCTCCTTTTGCTCAGCAGGCCGAGTGGACAGCTTCTGGAAATGGACCAAACTCCTAAGATTTCTGAGTAATCATGTGATTTTGCTTCTCAGCAGTGTGGAGCAGCACGGAGACTTCCTGACTTTGTTTGAAAGCAGCTCAGGTGGAAGAAAGAAACTAGCAAGTCTGAGTAAAGTCTCCCCGGAAAAGAAAACAACATGGAACATCCTGGTAAGGGCAAGGTCATAACAGGAAGTTCAAGTGCCAGAGGAGCTTCAGATCAATGGACTCCTAAGATTTGTTCCATTTGCCTTCTTATGCTAACACAGATAGCTCCAGAAAGCATTCCAGATGCAAAGGCATCTGGAGCCTTTCCAGTTAAATATTTTGTCACAAAGGATCTAAGCCTTTTGCTTAGCTAATGCATCGGCGGCGGGGGACATTTCCCCACCCTTCAAATGTCAGTGTGTTTCCCACATTCAGCTGTCGTTCTTGTTGCTGGGGTGAGTACAGCGTAGAATATGCTTGCATAGACAGCTGTTGAGGAGTGCTGTGCTCTCCAGCACAGGGATATAGCTTTCTCCTTAAAAAACAAGCAGCGGAAAGGCTGCCCCCTGCCACAAGGCTACAGCCATCCCTGGTCATGACAAGAGGACAGGCTATCTCCCCACTGACACTAAATGCTAGTGCAGCATTAAGAGTAAGATATGGAGAAAGGGATGCTCTTCTGTTGTATCCAAGCAGCAGCTTCTGTCTAGCACTACAGTGCTATACTTGGAACTAGGAAGTAGGGGCAAAAAGGTGTTCAAAGGAAGTGTTACTGGAGAATTCAGGTTATGGGACAGCCAATAAATAAGACAAATAAATAAATAAATAAATAGGGGGTTATGGTACTACTACCATACTTTTGTATTGTGTAATCTGTGCTAATGACTTTGGCTTCTGGTATGGAATTTGGATTAGCAGTCATTAGCTGAGGGGTTGAAAGCTCTTGTGTAGCTTTTTAACACTGGGTACACAGAATCAGTGCCCCTGACTCTCACTCCCGGTTTGGAAGTTTATTAGTCCCATCCTGGGACATTCAGCACAGCACAAACTTACCACCACCAGAGTTTGTCTCACAGCAGGCTTTGGTATCAGTGAGAATCACGGTGGGACTGAGATGGATTCTCTGCATGAGTTAGAATAAAAGTATCAGGAGAGGACTTGCCGCATACAATGACAGTGATTTCCCTTCATGCGTATTTCTGGTAATGTTGTGCAGGATGAGCAGCCCAGAACATTTCCTGTCCCATCCAGCACTCAAGAGGCCCCTGCAGGCATGAGGAAGAAAGAAATCTATGTGCCACTTGCAGCCAACTTCACTGCAAATAACAGGTAAGAAAGGCAACCAGGTCTAGCTGAAATTTGACTGGTGGGATTTGTGCTATCACTATTTTTGCTGAAGATGGTTGCTGTATTATTTCTGGTCCATGGGTATTAATGGAGTAGGGTCTGGAGACAACCATGTGAAAAGGAACAGCAGTCTCTTTTTAGCTACAGGTTGTAATCTAAAATAGGGTTGAGCCAAAACAATGATTTCCACTTCGTTTTTGCTTTCATTGTTGTTGAACAGCACTACTGCGCTTCAGTTGCAGTTGCAGATTTGCCAATCTCCCATTCCCACCACCCTTCTGAGTAATACCCCTCCCCACCTTCTCACTATATAGAAGGATCTGGCAACTTCTGTTTCAGTGTATCTGAAGAAGTGTGCATGCACACGAAAGCTCATACCAAGAACTAACTTAGTTGGTCTTTAAGGTGCTACTGGAAGGATTTTTTTTATTTTTACTGCGCTTCAGTGTGCTTTCATGTGGCCTCATTCCTTTAGCCTGTACTTAGTGCTCTCACATTCCAAATTAGGGTTGCCAGGTCTTTGCCTGCTAATAGTGCCTTTCCCTTTGAAAACTCACTGAGAGGGTGCAGTCACCGCATGTCCACTCCACTGATTCCTTCATTCAGTCTCCTCTTCCACCTGATGTGGGAAGCAATATTTTGCTCCCAAGAGGACAGGAGAGACAATTTATCAAGTACCAGTGAAGTCACAGGGCAACAAGTACAGTGACAGCACTGCAGCCTGGTGCCTTGACACTTTTTTCCAGGTGAAGACCTGGGAAGCCTGTTTCAGATATTTTCCCCCATTATGATTTTTTCCCTATTTTCTTTTGAACCCTGTCTAAGCAGTTAATGGTTTTCCTGTGGCCCCTGAGATGTTGTTGGAGAACAGCTTACACCATCCCTGACCATTGGTCACGTTGGCTGACTCTAATGGGAGTTGGAATCTAACAGTATCTAGAGGGTGGTGGGTTAGCCACCCTTGTCCTAAAGGTTTGTGATTGAAGTCTGCACATGTTGGCCCACAGCCTTCAATATGCTAACATATTGCCCTTCTTTCCTACGAGGAGTAACAAAGGTGCAATGGGCAACTGTGTAACCACCATGGTGCATAATAACTACTCCACTGCGGACAAGGCAGCTGCGCCCAAGAGCTCCAACCAGGCCACAACCTCCCTCAAGTAAGTTCTTTCGCAGCCATCCTTCCAGTGGGCACCATAGGTTGGTTGGAAGGGGCCAGGGAAAGCCTAACTGTGGCAGCCTGCCCAACACTTCAAGTATGGGCAAACCATTGGGGGAGTAGTGGTTTTCAACAAGAGAGGCATAGATAGATACACATGCACAGCTGTGGGAATGAAAGCATACTTGCTCCTGAATCTTTTATTTTTAAGCTTCCTTGCTAGGAAAAAATAGACTGCAGTTGTTTCTAAGAGCCCTCATATTCATTAGTAGATAGGTAGCCGTGTTGGTCTGCCATAGTCAAAATAAAAAAATTCCTTCCAGTAGGAATTTTTTTATTTTTCCTCATATTCATGTTAGTCCAGAGACTCATGATCCACACAACTGGGCTGTATATGAGCTAAAGGAGCTTCCCTCATTGTACGCCAAATGCTAAGGTTTTTCTTCCTTTAAAACCTCTCCCCTCCCAACTGCATGTTTGGTGCTCATCCCTTGACCAATTCAAGTCCCGTCGTAGATGAAAATGCAGGAGTGATTTAGCAGGACTTACTTGACACTTGCAAAATGTCATTAAAGGGGGTGAATAATGTATTATGTTAGTGGGTGAGGAGCATTTTCTTTCCCAAGGCAGTCAACCAAGGACAGTATCCTTGAGAAAAACACAGTATCAATACACTCTGGGAAATAGACACGTGTCCATCACTGGGTAGTATGGCATGCTAACAACCCGTTGAGCAATACAGAGGATGCTTCTGACTGAAGTGTTCTTGTCTTGTTTTCTTAGTAACATTATCAAAGCCACTTCCAATGAAGACACCGAGAGTAGCAGCTACATGAAGTCCCAGAAAAACTTTTCCAGCAGCAATATCCTGGCTCGGAACAATAATAACAGCAGTAGCAGTAATCCCCTCAGGAGGCAGGAAGTATCGGAGGAGGAGGCTGAGCGGTAAGCGTGAATTCACTAGCAACAAAAGAGATAACCAGAGGAGATGTTGGGAAGTTATGCAGAAGGATGAGAGGAAGCCTCATGGTAGTTCAGAGAAGGGTACATAATATGTTGCTGCTTAGCAGCTTTAACAGGTGCGTTTGATGATTTCCAGCTGATAGGTCAGTCCTTTCACATTTTATCGGCTCTAATAAAATAGTTCTGGGGCCTGATTTCCTTTCACGTTCGTCTAAAATATATCCCTCTGAACCGAGCGTTGGACTTTATATTGTTTTCTAAGAAGAAGAAAAAAGGTGAGGGGGCTCTTTCTAAACAGGAGCTATATAGGCAAGAGCCACTCTTTCAGCATGGCATCTCTCTGTGTGTGTGTCTCTGCCTGCTTCATGGCAGGGTTTCCATTTGTGGTTGGAAAACCATCTCACTTTTTGTTAACTTCTTTCTACCCATTCAGGTTCATTAACCAGGTCAACTTGGCTGCTGTGATGATACAGCGCTGGTACAGACGACACTCTCAGAGGCACAAGGAAGGCGCAGCCCAGCTCAGGCACTTACTAGCTTCCAAAAGAGAGGTATGTATGGCATACATGCATTGTATAAAACGGACTTTCGTGTTTGCTGAGAATTAAGGAAAGCGGTTCTTTGTTCCCCAAATAGTTTTGTTCATTTGGGGTCATATGGTGATATCCATATTACTGATATCCATTCATTTGGCCATTTTTTACAGTTCTATGAGCCATTTTTTCAAAGAGCTTAGTTTGGCAAAGACCTGAAAAAAGTGAGTGGGGATTATGAAGGACACTGAAACCTACCTTCTCCCACTTTCAGGAAGTTCTGTTCATTCCTTTTCTGAAATCTCATCAGATGCTGTCCATATACTTCTCCAGATCTCCGACCCCCACTGACTAGCTATAATGGCTTTGTTCTACTTCCACTGTCAGAGGCAGTATGTTTCTTTATAGCATTTGTTGGCACTGTTAGAACAGGATACTAGACTAGAGGGGCCTTTGGTCTGATCCAGCTTGCCTCTTCTCTTCTTCCTAGACTGGTAGCTTAAAAAGAAAACAGAAAAAAACTGGGTTTTTTGAGAGAGATTTATTCATTAGTGCATTTACAGAACAGCTTTCTTTAACTCAAATTTGATACTGCTGCTCTGAAACAATCCAAACTCTACACCAGTCCTTATTGTTTCTCTTTTCTATCAAAAACTGAAACTACTTCTTTTCCACAGCAGTGTGGCTACAGCTGTGCAAAAAGCTATTAGCAAGGCCTTCTCATCCTGTCCAGTAGTAGCAGAGCCCTAAATCAGTTAATTGTCCCGCATCTGAAATGTACAGGAATGTCTGAATTTCTTTTTATTTCTTGAGCTTCTTGATACCTTAAAAAAACATCTCCGCGTGTTAGTGTCTCTTGCGGGGAGCGGGGGAACCCAGCTGTCATTTGTACCAGAATAGGAAACTGGTAATAACACCTGAAAATCCTTTCTGCCTCAACTCCTTTTAAGGAAAGGCAGCAGCAACTCACAGAGGAGGGCAACATGTTGGATTTGCAGCGGAGGCGAGACGAGGAGAGGAAAAAGATTCGAGAGGAGAAGGCACGTCTTGCCAGACGAGCAGCCATTCAGGTAGGGGCTTGATACCAGCATTGCCTGCCTTGGACATTAAGGGAGGATCAGTTCATTGCTTCGGTTTGTTCAGAGCTTGGAACGTATTTATTTGCCAGTGCTGCAAATGGAGGAGCAAGTGGACCATAACAGAACACTTAACACCATTTTTTTTCTGCTAGGAGCTGCAGCAAAAAAGAGCCCAGAAAGTCTGGGATACACAACGCTTGGTTGAGGAGGAGCTGGCAGCAATGAAAGAGAGCAAGAAGACCAGAAGAAGAAAACCTGAGAAGGCTGGCTCTGTGAAGAACGCTAGCCCTGCCAACAGCATCATCAAAGCCAACAATGCAGGTGAAAAGCACTGGTAGATTGTGAAACTGTAGGTAAAGATGTCTCCTGAACAGTCCTCTAGTCCAGGAAGTAGGAAACCTTTGACCCTCCAGATATTGTTCAACTACAATTCCCAACATACCTGTCCACTGTCCATGCTTGGCTGATAGGGGTTGAAGTCCCAGGTTCTTCACAGCTTCAGTGCAATGTCTGTGCAGTTATACTGGATCTGGTAGGCCTACAACTGTCCTATCATTTTACCAGATAAGTTGCAAAACAGTATATGATCATTGAGACCACAGATTGCATTAGGGAGAACCAAGCACAAAGTACCATGCCAGAGATGTTGAAGGAAAAAGTCCAGAGAAGTCTAGATGCTCAAGCAAGAAGTGTTCAGGAGAAGATGTGTGCAACTGGTTGCTGCAGCTCTGTGGTTGCTGGGAAGTCCTGAGGAAATCAAAAGGGAAGGGCGGAATGGAAATACTATTGTTAAATTGTACGTTGCTGTGTCTGCAAAATGTGTGTGTTACAGTTGCATTTCGTTCCAGTAACACACAGCTTCACTTTGAAGCTCATCCAAATGCAATTGGTGCTTGGTCTGACCAAGTCAAAGAAGAGTCCATTGTGATGCTCACCCACTTCCTCCCATTGTAGTGTAACTAGAAACCTTCATCAGACAAGCTGCACACCAAGGGTGGGGAGTTTCGGACCTGGTGCCAAATGTGGTTCTCCAGGTCTGTTTGGCCCTCGGGACTCTTCCCCAGACCATGCCACTCATAAGCTCTGCTCTGCACCCTCCTCAAGTGCTTTTGGCTTGTTTGAATGTGTCCTTGGACTTGCAATAATGCCTCCTGCTTCTGTGATGGAGACTGGAGAGATGGTCTGTATATGCGTTTAGAAATTCCTGAGGTTTGTGTCACTGGAACATAGCCAACTGTAGAAAGGTAAAAGACATAGCACTTGCTCTGCCCACTTTTGCCTTGTTGACATCTACCATCGTCAAATAGCCAAAAGTTCCCCATGAGAGCTCCACCTTGGACTGAAAAACAGCCTCCGTTCACCATGCCTTCATGCATGTAATAGAAGAGGTTTTTTTCAGCCTAAATCTTCATTGCTCAAGATATGGTCCTTTGTTCATCTGTTAAAAAGGCAAAAAGAAAACTCTCACACAAACCCAGCACACCTGATTATGTTTCTGGGCACTGGATTCCTGCCATAGCAAATCCTTTTTGTTGTTATTTACAGATGCCAACTTCCACTTGGCAGCTGCAGATACAGAAGAACATTCTGCTGGGGCTTGTCTGTCTGTCCCAGGACAAAACAAACTACCTGAAGATCAGCCACAGGTGCCCCTTTCTATTTTCTCATGCTCCCAAAAGCTTAGTTGCTGTTTTCTTTTTTTACTCCGGTGACTTTGCAGTTTGCACAGTTTTCAAGTGCTTTTCTATGAAATATTCTGTTCAGCTTGCGCACTGTACTGTGAGGAGATGGATCTACTAACTCCATTCAAATGAAGCACCAGGAATTCACCTTTCTTGCAATCTCACCATGCATGGATTTTCTCTGTTTTTAAGGATGTCACCTCTGGAAAGATGGGCAGTGAAGACTTGGAGACTATTATTACTGCAGCCAGCAGAGCACAGTCCAAAGTCACCCTTAATGAGCTACTGGATACCTTAAAGTTGTTGGAGGAGGAGCCAGAGTTGCCAGCACAACCCAAGGCCTGCAAAGAAGATAAATATGCTTGGGTAGATGGGGTAAGTGGAATAGATAAAGAAATCTATCTGTCTTTGTCTGTTGTTCCTTTTTCATGATTTATTCTGAAGCTGTTAGCCTGAATCAACAACATCATTTGAGCTTCTGGTTTTTTGTTTTCCATGGGCCAGGAAGTAAAGGGCATCCCATTGCTACTGTCTCATGTTGTGCACAATAATTTGCTGCTGATCTATTGTGACCCACAACTATTTCCACCAACTCCAGATACCTTTGATAGTATTATTTGCTTGTTTGGTTATCCTAAAGAGAGTTGAGGAAATCACCCCCTCTTGAGTCAGAAAGTCCTTTCATTTAACTCACACTAGCATCTGGTTTTTAGTTAAAGTAGACTAGAAGATGACTTTCCTGGAAAACATGGTCCATCAATAAGTGCATGTCCACAAGAATTTTACATTTCTATGATTCTCTGATTCTATTCTTATCCACAACTCATGGTTGAAGTATATCTGTTCTGCCATTCCTGTCTAAGTCTAGCATAGATAACTGCCCTTTTCTCCCTAAATACAGGAGGCTGACTCAAATTCTCTCACTGCTGACAACCTGGAGAAGTTTGGGAAACTGAACTATTCTCCGGGAGTCCCTGAGGAAGGCACGCTGCTCTCGGAAGCCAAACTTCAGAGCATCATTAGTTTCTTGGATGAGATGGAGAAATCCGAGCAGGAGCGACCTAGGTCTGCTGCCTCTGCTTCCCAGCGAGAGGTGAGCCCCCGAGCATAAAGTTGACTTTCAGCAAAGATGGGAATCGTCTGTTTTCAGTGAATTAAGTGGGTAATTGTCTTCACCTAATGCAACAAAAAAGAGGATTGAGTTTGCAAGCTCATAAAATTCACATTGGGATTTTGCTGCTGTATTGGCCTCCAGCATAAATGGCTAGTCTCATCTTCCTTGAGGCTGATAACTAGTTCTGCCTCAGGAAATTAATAGGTTGGTTTGTAATCAGCAAAACGTGAGCTGAGTAACTTTAGATGTTCTATTAAAAGAGAAACTCTTAGTAGTAACACCAAGACCTGCATTTCCACCACCTGTCAGGGGCTCTTGTCAGAAGAAGAGCTAGCTCACCTGGAGCAGGCATCAGCAGTTGCCACAGAGGTTACCAGCTCCATCATGCGGCTGAAGCTGGAGGTAGAAGAGAAGAAGAGAGCCATCACATTGCTACAGACAGCACTGGTGGGTAACTAGAGCCTAATCCCTTGGCAGGTTTGCATGTGCTAGGAAAGGGGGGGGGCCTGTGTCACAAAGCACAGCAGAGCCCAGGATTCAGCTGTGTTGTGTGGAAGATACAAGGATTTAAAGCCTGAGCAGCCAGAGTTGCAGAGGCCTACCCTACCTGACAGCCTAGGCTTCTGCAGTCTGGTTTGTGAAGCCAGACAAAGCCATCAGTATGGGGGAAGGGAATTAGCTCCGTGGTAGAAGGTCTACTTTGTATGCAGAAGGTCTCGGATTCAGTCCTTGGCATTTCCAAGGTAGGACTGGGAGAAACCCCTGCCTGAAACCCCTGGAAAGCCCCCATAAGTCAGTGTAGGCCAAGGATGGGGAACCTTTGACCCTCCAGTTGTTGCTGAATTACAGCTCCCATTAGTCCCAGCAAGTATGGCTAATTGCCAGGGATTATAGGAGTTGTATCTCAGTAACATCCGGGAGCCAAAGTCTCCTCGCTCCTGGGGTAGACACTGAGATAGATGGACCAGTGGTGTGACTTGGGATAAGGCATCTTCCTACATTCCTTTGGATGGGAAGATCCTTGTGTCTGAGAGTAAGCATACACGTGACATGTGTTTTCTTATCCTTCTCTTTTTTTTGCAGGGTTTAATTTGACTGGCTGCATAGCCCAGCCTATTCTTAATATGCCCGGGTTATTGTTTCCTGCAGGCACAGCAGCGGGAGCTGACTGTACGTCATGTCAAAGGGACAGAGAAAGAGCTGAGTCGCCAGCTGGCACTACAAAGGGAGCAGTATGAAGCAGCTATCCAACGGCACCTCGCCTTCATTGACCAGGTATCCTCTTCCTTCCCCCCCCCTCCTTTTTGAAGATGGGAAGGTGAAGATATTATTGTGTCCACCCTGCTTACAACCCCTTTCCTAGACTCCTTTGCACTGCTGGCATATCTATATGCTTTTACCTCTCCCAGCTTCACCTAAACATACTAATTCAATATGTAATCCTTGACTAGGCTGGTGAAGGGGGAGCTTAGCATCCGCTTTGACACCTGCGTAAGGTGGCAGCCTTAAAGTGCTTGCTCTCCCAATTGCCTGCCACTATAGTAGATGTAATTTTGGGGAGGTGCTGTGACTTTATCCTCCTTTGCACCCATCCCCTACAGCTGATTGAGGATAAGAAGACTCTGAGCGAGAAATGTGAAGCGGTGGTGACTGAATTGAAACAAGTGGATCAGAAATACACGAAAAAAATTGCCCAGATGCAGGAGCAGCATGAGCTGGTGAGGAAGTAGCTTTTAGTTTCTTGGGTGACAGAGTTGCACACCAGCTAGATAAAGTATCTGAATAGTTCTCCTTTGGTTCGTAGACAGGAACCAGGTTAAAAGCCGTAAGCAGTGTTGGGACCTTCTGAAGACCTCTTTCCTGACCAGCCGAGAGAAAGACGAGAGATACAAAATGCTTGAGGGGTGGAGGGGAGCATTAAGGCTGTCTGAAGTGTAGAAGTTTCATTTTCCACACAAAAAAATATCCAGTGTATGAGTTCCCCTCCCCTTTTTTGTACACAATATGGTGGAAAAGGCCTCTTCTTGTACCTGGTGAGGAGATTCTCAACTAAGCCTACCTGAATATTTTTTTCTTTGTTCTATGCTTGGTTGCTTTGATACGGCTGAGGTGATGCTCTAGTTGCTGAATCGGAAGTATTTATGTGACATGATGCATTTGGAGACATCCTGCTCCTTCTTTGCAAATGGGGAGGGATTTCTTATACCTCATCCTGTGCAACGAGATCTGTTTTAAGTTGAAATGAGGGGCATTTGTAACAAAAAGAGAGAATTGGTTGTGACTGTAAATAGTGCTTGTCTCTCTCGAATTTTTTGGTTGAGCTAGACATCCTAGGGTGGCAGGAGCAATGACAACATCTGTATCTCTGGTTCTTGCTGTGCCTGGAGGTAATGCTTATAAGCAGTCCCCTGCCAGGGCCCAATAACAATTCATCCTTATTTTTCCGAACAGTTTCTTAACTCTGACTGAAACTGGGTAGGAATAACCGTATGTACTCGAATCTAATGCTCACCTTTTTTGGCCAAATTACATTGCAAATATTAAGGTGTTCGTTAGATTTGGTGGCACATTGACATTCACCAGCAAACAGTTTTTTTGGTTTCAAGGTTCTGAAAATTGAGGTGTGCATTAAATTCAGTGGCGCATTAGACTCGAGTAAATATAGTAGTTTATAGAGTGCAGTGCCTAAGACTAACTCAAGTTAAGACTGTATGTCTTTTATGCTGGATATAGCAAGTTCACAACAGCATGGGTGCTTGCAAGGGCATTTGTAGCTAAGCATGGGATATGTTACCATTACTAAGCCAGAAGGATTGTCCTAGGTTCCTGCGAAATCATTCCCCTTTCCTTTGCTGTTCATGCCATTTGGAATATGCTTCATTGGCTGAAGCCATTCAGCCCCATCTTGCAGTTGGCCCTTCTTAAAAAGAAAGACTTGCTGGCTTCCATTTGATTATAGCTATAACATTTCTGGGAAAGGGCAAATGAAGCTCCTGCCACCCAGAGCTTTGGAATTAATAAGCCGAACTGACCCAGGCTCTTCTCTCATGTCTTAATAGCTTGTAGCACTTAACTAAGCACCCCTGTTCTATAGGATCATTAACAATACAAGATAGTTGTGACTGTCTTTGTTATCATTAAAGGGGAAACTGTAGACAGCTAAGGATTTGCATTGGCAAAGCTGCCCAAACCAAGGAGTCTCCTTTGCTTGGATTTGCTGCTTCTGTTTCTTGGCATACCCTTCCCTGCAAAAGTAGGAAGCTTTCTCGGCGCTTGGATGAGCCTCGCCTTGGCAAACACTTTGAGCAGGAGCCCAGCTGCTCCAGATCTTAGCATTTGCCAGTTGCCTCTTTGCACCTGTTTCCCAAGACACTCTTATTTCACACTCCTTTCCATTTCCCTCTATCTCTCACTTCTTCCTCTTTCTCTCTAGGTTTGGCGCACTCTGGGCCCCCTCTGTGAGGTAAACCTTTTCTGTGCGTGCTCTTTGGCTTCAGCTTTTGTCTCTCTCACCTGTCTTGAGCCTGTTGGTGCAACTATTCGTGAATTCTTTAGATCCAGGGGTGGAGAGCCTGTGACGCCTCTTCCCCACCCCGATGTTGTTGGATTCTCAGCTCCCATCAGTCACACCCAGCAAGAGGGGTCAATGCTTTATGAGAGTTGTAATCCGGCAACATCTGGAGGGCCACAGGTTCCCCACCTCCTGTGTTAGGTCCCTTCTTTGGGGGTATGGCTAGGGCACTTGTTGCAGCTTGGGACAAAGAGCTCTTCCTTGATAGTGGCACGCTCTAGGTGTCTGTTTTCATGGTCATGTCAGATGCCAGCCAAAAGTGGAACTGCTCTTTAACTCTTATCCTCAGTGCCTTACTGAACAGCCTTTTGGTGGAGTTGCCTGTGAAGCAAAACCAATCCAAATTCCTCAGTCACTTTTGCATTCCTCACTGCCTACTGAATAAATGGATAGACCCACGTTCAAATATCATTCATAAAATTCAGTGGCTAGACTTGGACAAAACTGAAGACAGATGACAGGGGGTGGTGTTTTTTTCAGAGCATTGAAGATGGTTTGAAAGGGGGGTTGCTGTTCAAGATGTGTATACATGCCCCACTTCAACTTCTATGCAAATAAATTTTGCAAGTTCCATTTTGTTTTAAAGGGTGGGATTCAACACTAGGCCTGCTCAGAGTAGATCCACTGAAATTAATGAACTTGACTAAGTTAAGTCTATTAATTTCAGTAGGTCTGCTGTGTCGAATTCCACCCATAATTTGGAAAAAGTGTTTGTACAGAGACAGCAATAAAGGTAAAGGGACCCCTGACCATTAGGTCCAGTCGTGACCGACTCTGGGGTTGCGGTGCTCATCTCACTTTACTGGCCGAGGGAGCCGGCATACAGCTTCCGGGATGTGGCCAGCAGGACTAAGCTGCTTCTGGCGAACCAGAGCAGTGCATGGAAACACTGTTTACCTTCCCGCTGGAGCGGTACCTATTTATCTACTTGCACTTTCACGTGCTTTCGAACTGCTAGGTTGGCAGGAGAGACAGCAATAGGACAAAATAAACACATGTGTGCACCATCATAAGCAAAACGTCTCTCAAGAAAAGGCAGTGGCATTGTCCTTCAACCAATACCATCATTTCTCTGGGTCTAAGAAGCCAATGAGCACCGATGATTAATTCTAGTATGCTAACAAGATTGCAAAGTGGAATACTGACAAGGGGAAAATAGAAATAGACTGCAATCCTCGCCTTGATCTGCACTTAGAGGGAGGGGATGCATTCAGTGGAGATGTCCCTTTGCTAGGCTCTGCTGGCTGGGTAGAAGAGCTCCACTGGCATAGGAACCCCTCCTGTCCCTGCCAAAGGCATGGGCTGTTTTGGAGCTACAGCTACCAACATTCCTGCTGGCAATAGCTGGTGCAAGACTCTGGAATGGAACATTTCAGGAGCAGAGCAGAGCTGGCCAGGGACCCGCAGCTTACTAAGCTGGCCCATTTGGTAGAAAGGGGCCAATGGGCTGTTGTGCCAGCCTATAGCTTGTTGTTTAGTCGTGTCCGACTCTTCGTGGCCCCATGGACCAGAGCACGCCAGGCACTCCTGTCTTCTACTGCCTCCCGCAGTTTGGTCAGGCTCATGTTTGTAGCTTCGAGAACACTGTCCAACAGCCTATAGCTAGTGCAGAAAAATAGGAAGCTACCCCCACCTCCGTATTCTGCACTGGTCAGCAGGAACCATCAGGGCTTCAGGTGCAGCAGTACATCTGCCACTCCGAACAATCCTGGGCAGAGTTAGGGTTACTCTATTGCATTCAGAATAAACGCTGCAGGTAATACTAAACTAGATGGAGCAATGACCCAACTCAGTTTAAGGCACTTCTTTCATGTTCCTGTGTGCCCTCCCTCCTCCATTTTATGACTGAAGTGTTAAGGTTTCCTGATTCTGTTGGCAAAGGCCAATGTAGTGGAGAGCTAGAAGGTGGGGGAGAGGGAACCTTGAATTGCTTTTCCTGGGGCAGGGGATGTAGAAGGAAGGGTGAACCCTGTCTTAGCTACTAGCAGGTCAGCCAACAGTACACCTTCAGCTGAAATCACCAGACCACCTTTCTCTGTGCCTGTGGCTAGAAATCTGCTTCTTAAAATTTGGGATCCTCAGAAGTGATATCCCTCATCTTGCTTTTTTTCTTGCTTTGCCACATAAATGTGCACAGTCCTGCTTATATACTCAATCTGTGTGAGGATAGTGCACAAACCCGAATTTACTTAGGTATATGCTTTTGGTAGGTTCTGTTGCTGTTTCTCTATCTTTGGATATATTGTTGATAGCTGGGAAGGAAAACTCATTACCAGTTTTCTTTGCAAGGTTGCATTGCTGGGAATCCAGCCAGAGTTGCAGTGAGGCAGGGTGTGCATCTACTGCTTTCTCAGTGTATAGAGGAGACACTTCATGACTGCCTGGGCAGGTTCATGGCAGCATGTTTTCAGTATTTAATGAAGAAATGTCTGATTTGTGTCTTGCATTCCCCCCTCCTCTTTTCTTCCCCTGCAGGAAATAAAGAAGCTGAAGGAACTCATGAGTGCCACAGAAAAGATCCGCCGGGAGAAATGGATTGATGAGAAAACCAAGAAGATCAAAGAGATCACTGTTAAAGGTACTTGTGGATAGCTGTGACTGAGTCATCTTCTTGCTACCATTATGCACAAGGAATGGCTTATTCAATGCAGAGTTAGTGGGGCTGCAGAACTGACTCCTTTTATAATAATAATAGTGATAGTAATAGTAGTAGTAATAATAATAATATCAAGAGTAATCATAATTACAGTTATTACACTATATCCTGCCTTTTGCCAGGGGCTCAAGGCGGCTCACTAAAATGAAAACTAATACAAATGAAACACACATAGCTAATGCATTTTATATATGTATATATAAGTTTAAAAGTAATGACACTAACAATGTAAAAACCTCTGTATTAAAATGCAATTGGGGTGGGGTGTTCAGTACAGTTAGCACTGTTGCATCCCTGCTTCTAAAACTGAGTCATCATTATGTGTGACTTTAGGGAGGTGATGGAGGGGAGATTGTTCCAGCTTTTTGTGCAAAAAATAAGCTTTAACAAAAGTACTAGGGAGTGACTTTTTAAAAAGCACAATCTATAGGATTTGACATAGTCTCTCCTTGTTAAGAATTACTTAGTAAGCATTGTGTATTCTTTGCCCTACTAGGATCAGAGGTCATTTTTTTTATTTTTTATTTTCTGTTCCCTTACCATGGCTCAGCTCTGTTACTAGAGTTTTTGTTTGGAACTGAGATCAGGGTGACCCAGTCAGATGACTGTCAGGGTTGCAAGGCTTCTTCTTACTGAATCATGCACAGTAAGCCTCCATCATTCACTAGGTCAACCAGCACTTGCCATGCCCAGAGAGCTATGTGCTGTATATAAAGGTTGCATGTGTGCATGGAATGTTTTAATGTAAAGTATTCCAATTGTAGTTTTTGCTTTTCAGCAAAGTTCACCTACTTTGGCAAGTGGGACCTTTCTTTAGTGACGGCCCCTCTTGCCGCCGCCACCCATATCTTGCTAATAGTCCTCCCCATTTGTTCTCCATTCAGGTCTGGAGCCTGAGATTCAGAAGCTTATTGCTAAGCACAAGCTAGAGATCAAAAAGCTGAAAACGCTGCATGAAGCAGAGCTGCTACAATCCGATGAGCGGGCAGCCCAGCGCTACGTACGCCAGACGGAGGAGCTGAGGGAGATGCTGGAGCATGAGAAAGAAGAGCAGGGGCAACGAGAGAGAGAGCTGGCAAGGCAACGGTATGTAGGGCTTAGGGCACAGAGCTTGCACAACTTACTTATACAGAGGGGCAGTGGAAGAGGACTACATTGCAACTGTGCAAAGAGAGGGAGGAGCTGGCGAGGCAACCCAGTGTGGTGGCACACAGAAGAAGTGGGGACTGGCATGGCAGCTGTTCAGGGAAGGGAAGGTGACCTGTGGGGGGAGAGAGAGAGAGAGAGTTGGGGCAGAAAGGTGGCAGCAGGAAACAAGCTGCTTGGGTATAGTATTTCTGCTTGACAGTTGGAGAAGGCAACACCCCTGAACACTGTGTGAACAACTTACTCAGCGGAAGGTAACAGCTGGAAAAAATTGGGTGTAGATTAGTTATACTGCTAGTTTAGCTGTTTCTCCCACTATAATAATAAGACAGAGTGTTCCACCAAGTCGAGGTCAGTACTGAAAAGGCCCTGGCCCTAGTTGAGACCAATCTAACCACTTTGTGACCTGGGACCTTCAAAATGTTGTCATTTGTGGACCTTAAGGTCCTCCACGGGGCATACCAGGAGAGGCGGTTCTGTAGGTAGATGGGTCCTAGGCCACATAGGACTTTAAAGGTCAAAACCAGCACCTTAAACCTGACCCTGTACTCCACCGGGAGCCAGTGCAGTTGGTAAAGCACTGGATGAAGGTAATTCCGCGACAAGGACCCCGTAAGGAGCCTCGCCGCGGCATTCTGCACCCGCTGGAGTTTCTGGGTTAGCTTCAAGGGCAGCCCCGCATAGAGCGAGTTACAGTAATCAAGCCTGGAGGTGACCGTCACATGGATCACTGTGGCCAGATCAGGGCGAGAAAGGCAATACAATACCATTGATACAGTACGTGGAGGTGAGGGAGAGTAAGCACATTGGCCCTTACCATAAAGCTGTTATTGTATTTCCTTGTCCAGAAACAGCTTTGTGGTGCTATCCTGGCTGTTAGTCTTGACTTCAGAGAGCCAAGACAGACACCTGTTGTTGTTCTATAGGAAGGAGGTAGCAGATAAACAGAGCTGGGGGGGGGGGTAGCAACCTCTCAAGAGTTACTTGCATGCTTGCTGTGACCTTGATAACATTCTTACTGAGCCTTTCCTCCCAGCTGCCGGGTTTCTCCTCTTCCAACTTCTCTGTTCCCAAGTGGAAATTTGGCCCCTCTCTTCTGTGATGGCTGTGTTTTTTGATAACTCTTAAGTATGCCCAAAAGGGACTATGTATCATCTTACATTTTCTCCCAGCATAGGAAATCATTGCTCCCTCTGCTTCCCCCTAAACCTCAGGCCAAACCAAGGATACAGCACCCTTGGTAAGACCCTCTCTGAAAGAGTCCCTCCACACAGGTATGAGAAACAACTGGAGCAGGAGGAACAGGCTCTGCAGCAACAGAGGCGCCGACTGTACAATGAGGTGGCCGAGGAGAAAGAAAGGCTCAACCAGCAGGCGGCCAGGTGAGAGAAGTAGGTACTGGCTTCAAAGCTGCTGGATATGTAGAGCAGGTTTGTCTGTACAGTGCAGAGTGCATAGAAAGAACCCACCAAGTACTGGAATTCTGCAAGGTAACAAACACCAAGTCCCAGAGTGTATTGTTTTCATCATAGACATCTCATACTAAGTTACCAGGTGAGACTGGAGCAGCTTGTTCCACTTCCAGGGGGAAATTTTAGCTCTCAGGAAGATTTGCGGCTTCCTCTCTTGCTGTGTATTGCAAGATGCTTGAAACACTGTGGTACGTGCTCTCCCCATGCCACCCTGGGTCAGTTCTCTAAATTGCCTTTGCTGGGAGAGTGACTAAGAACAGACTGAGGTTCCAATTTCCCCCATTTCTCCAGAGAGGTCCAGCTTGTCCCTGGATTGTCTTGCCAAGCCGGGTAAGCTGTCAGTTCCATGGTATTGATCTGTGCTCCCCAGGCAGAGGACTGAGTTGGAGGACCTGCGGCGGCAGCTGGAAGAGAACAGCTCTGTTGTTACCAAAGCTTTGAAGGAGGAATATAAGAAAGGGAAGGAGGAGCAGGAGCGACGCCATCAGGTCGGTGTATACAACCCTGGGGATTTCTGCGCTGCTGGGCCATATACCCTCTCGTTTATCGGTAGATGACATTTTTTGCTTTATATGATTCGATTGGTTTCTGAAGTTGAAAATGTAGTTTTAACTGCATCTTGATTTCCTGTTGGCCCTCCCCCTCCCTAAACATGTATCCTGTTACGTAGATCAGCTCTGTCCCATGGACTTACCTGCACTTCCCCTGTTGGACTGGGGCAGCTTTCTACAGGGAGGCATGGCACAATACAGGACAGGAGTGGGCAGAAGGCAGATCTGGTACATTTGTTGCGCATCAGTAAGAGCTTCTGACTCCAGATAGTTTTAACAAAGAATGGTTCAAGAGCAGCAACAGCAAAATGACCCTAAATTAGGGTACTGAAATGAAAGCAGCTAACCATTGTGGGAACGGACTTTGAGCTCAGTTTCTGGGCTCAGAAAGTGCTCAAAGCCACCCTGGTCTTTAGATCTACCCCTGTGTCTTTTGAATATGGCTCTGATTGATTGATCATGGAGTTCTAGTAAAAAAACAAAACAAAAACCACGGCAGATCAAACAAGCCTGAAATCTTCCCTCCACTGCTATAGAGGGCTGGCGTGAGCTAGCTCTTCTCAAGCTGTAGCTTATCAGGGAAGTGCATAAGCTTGTCTAGAATGGGCTACCAGAAAACCCTTATTTCCCATTATTCAGCACTTGCCACTTGGATTTAGATGGTGTGGTTGAGGGTTGGCAGACAAATTGTGTCAGTGACCTCAGTTTTTTGACCTGTTTCATTGCAGGACTAGAATGGAATCCCAATCTGCTCCCAGTTCTCTTTCTGTTTGATGAGTGGGGTGCAGTTTGGAAGGTGAGACCACACACAGACAGGCAAAGAGCCTGGCAAGCTAGTAGTAAGCCTGGCCATGGCCTCTATGTCTCTGTGAAGAATGTGGACGTATAAAACCGAAGGCTGAGGTTGGAGACAGACAGCAGTTTTGAAAACAGCCTCTGTCCTGCCACCTTCGTTTTCCTGTGGCCAGAGGCGGCTCTGGGGGAACGCAACCGATGTGGTTGCACCGGGTGTGGAGCACTCTTGCAAAGCAGAAAGCCTGGTGTAGTGCTCCATCCTTTCAATCACAGAATCATAGAATCATTTGGAGTGGTGTAGATGAAAATAATAATTTCAGTCCTCTTTGAGCATCCATTTGGCAAACACACATGCTCTTTTGATTTGGAAATCTTGGACCAGGATTAATATATTGGAAGGGGAAGAGATTGAGGGGTCAGCCCCTCTCTCTCCTTTGTCCCTGATCCCCGCCTCACTGTGCTCTTTCCTCCTTCCTCAAGGCAGAGGTGCAGGCCTTGAAGGTGCAGCTGGAGATGGAGAAGCAGGCCTGGGAGGCCAACTACCTGAAGAAGGAGGTAATGTTGTAGTTCCCCTTTTAAGCTGCCCTCTCGCTTTACCTGGGTTGCCCAGATTAAACTTTACCTGGGCTCTCTTGTATTGCCTTCAGGAGGCCTGGCTGCTCACTCGGGAGCGAGAGCTGAGGGAAGAAGTGCGGAAGGAGAGGGACAAGGAGATTGAACTGGTCATTCAGAGGCTAGAAGCTGACATGTCCTCTGCTAAGGAAGAGTGTGAGAGAGCCACAGAGAACAGGTAAATCAGTTATGTACGAAGGTCAAAAATAATTGCGTTCCCGTTGTTCTCCAGATGGCATTCTGCATTTTGGCTCAAGCTTTTTATAAGCTGGGTTCTCAGTGTGGACCTCGTGCAGGGTTGTTGTTGTTGTTATTAAAATTTCTATACTGCCCTTCATCTGAGGATCACAGGGCAGTTTGCTACACACACACACACACACACACACACACACACACACACACACCATAGGTAAAGGTAAAGGTACCCCTACCCATACGGGCCAGTCTTGCCAGACTCTAGGGTTGTGCTCTCATCTCACTCTATAGGCCGGGAGCCAGCGCTGTCCGCAGACACCTCCGGGTCACGTGGCCAGCGTGACAAGCTGCATCTGGCGAGTCAGCGCAGCACACGGAAACGCCGTTTACCTTCCGGCTAGTAAGCGGTCCCTATTTATCTACTTGCACCTGGGGGTGCTTTCAAACTGCTAGGTTGGCAGGCGCTGGGACCGAGCAACGGGAGCGCACCCCGCCGCGGGGATTCGAACCGCCGACCATGCGATCGGCAAGTCCTAGGCACTGAGGTTTTACCCACAGCGCCACCCGCATCCAAATGAACAAAAGCAATAACCCCTCCACACATAGTTTAAAAGGCATAGATTGTTTAATTAGCCACAGGCCTGAGAGAAGAGGAATGTTTTTGCCTGGCTCCTAAAGAAATGTAATGAAGGCTCCAGGCGAGCCTCCCTGGGGAGAGCATTCCGCAAGTTGGGACCCACCACAGAAAAGGCCCATTCTTGTGTTTCCACCCTCTGGTCCTTGCATGAAGGAAGCACACAAAGTAGGACCTCAGGTGATGATTGCAAGGTCTGGGTTGGTTCATATGGGGAGATGTGGTCCTCGAGGTATTGTGACCCTCAACCACACAGGCAAGTAGTTGGCCTAGTCAGCTGGTGTGTATCTGCATATTTTACACACTTCTTTTGCTTTCCTTGAATCACCGGCCATTTGAAGCAACAGGTAATAATCCTGACTTTACAGGTGGGATTGCTGGTATTCCTTTGTGACGAGGTCCTTGAGCCCACATATTTGCTACCTTGCCTTTTTTATTTTTCTCATCGCTCCAGGTATTCATTAGATCTGGTGCATGCAATAGATGGCCCACAGTGCCTTTATCGGTCATTGAATGAAGGCACTTATCTGTGTCTTTTTGAAAGCTGAAAGATAGAAGGAACTTTCTCAGAACTGGCTTTCCTTTACACACAAACGCACTTTGTTCAGAGTGCCAGAAGATCAGAACACTTCATTTGTGCTTTGGCAAATTTGTAAAGCAATGCCTCAGGATATGAGCTCCAAACCAATTCTACCCTTCCACCAATATTTTGTGACTTCTAGACCTCAGTAATTTTCAGCCCTCTCAAGTGGCCCCAGTGGGCAGAAAGCTTGAGAACCCTTCTCTACAGTCACCTCATTCATAAAAATGGTCTTAAGAGCTGTATTATGCCTCAAAGGCCTCCTGACAAAACTGGGGGGTCTGCTCCAGCATGAGCAGGCAGTCAGGAGCTCTTCCCACTCTCTATTCAGAATAAAGAGATTGCGGGACAAATATGAAGCAGAGCTGCAAGAAATGGAACACTCAGAACGTAAACTCCAGGAGCGCTGCAACGAGATGAAGGGACGGCTCTCAGAGGCAGAAGGCGAGATTTTTCACCTGCGAGGTCTGCTGCGGCAGAAGGAACAGGAGACAGAGGATATCCGAAAGGTGGGTGTATCACAGAGAAGGTGAACGGTGACTTCCTAGTAAGCTTTTTCTGCTCAGACAGGTTCCTCTCCAAATCCAGGGGAGAAAGGGAAGGTAGGGAGGAATCCCAGAGACCCTGATGCGATGAGTATGGGAGAGGTGTGTGGGTTCTTGTTTTTGGATAAGGTTTAAGGACCTGTAAATTCTGCTGGTGTGAACTGCAGAATAAAGAATTAGACAGACCTTGGATGGCAGCTTGAGCATTGCCTTCTCTCTGACTTTATCTCTTGCATATCTGGAAAGTGACATCAGTATGTCACATACTTTTCCCCCTCTCTGCTTGCTGTAACAGGTAGCGGATCAGCTAAGTCAGGAGCGCAGCAGCCTCTCTGAGGTCATCCGGCAGGAATTTGCAGATCGGCTGGTGAGCACAGAGGAGGAGAACAAGCGGCTCAAGACAGAAATGGCTGAGCTTCGTGCCCGGCAACGCTTGGAACTGGACAGAGTGAGGAGGGACAAAGAGGAGGAGCTGGAAGAAGTGCATAAAAGGTGAGGATTGATCTCACTTGCGGTAGATGAGTTCAGGTCTGACCTAGAACAATGCTGCAGCAACCTGGGCTGGCATATGCCAAATAACGCTTGCAGTTGTCTTTTCCGCCCATGCACGCCCAAGGCAGAAGCTCTTGTCAGTTTTAGTGTGGCAGCCCTGCCAAGGTGCAAAACTGTCAAGTGGCGATGTGACAGGGCTGTGTAGCTAATAAGGGAGCTAGCATTCTGTGCCTAGATAACTGCAGTTCTGCACCACAACAAGCTGAATTGTGACCTGTATAATCTTATGCAAGTTGGCACCGATAAGCTGATCGACGTATTTTGCATCTGAAAGTCATGAGGAGGGAAGGTCAGAGACCTGTGCTTGGTTCTGAGGTCTTGCTGTCCCTGACTACTGAAAAAACCTATATTGTGTCCCACCACTTCTTCTGAGACTTTCAGTAGCACAAATTCCTCTTCGCTATCTCAAGTCAGCACTGATCTGTCCCTGTAGCTTTGGTTCGTCCCTTGGACCTAGACTGCATGTGAACGCAATAGGTTGAGTTGCTTGTCTTTTTTGCTTAAAGATTTACTACAGTTAATCTGGATCTTCAAGATCTTCAGACAGCAGAGTAAGCAAAATGATCTATTTTTGCAGCACTAACCAGTAGTTTCAAATGTCACCTGTCCCATATTTTATTTTATTTATTCCTTAGATTTATATACTGCCTTTCATCATATGATCTCAGGGTGGTTCTTCATTTGTTGCTGTCTCTAAAAAGAAACCTGCACCCCAGTCATTTTTCAGACATTTGTATAATCTCTTACTGCTATTCTGAGAGCATAAAGACCCATGTATAACAGGACCTATTTTTAACACACACACACAACCCCCCCCCCAAAAAAAACCCAGCATCACATTTTGCCTAAAGAAAACCCAGCCTTTTAGCAGGGTGCCCGGTCACATGTACAGAGACTGCATGTTTGGAGTTACTACATGTTTAAACAGTCTACTTAAATCTGTCTTCATTTGGGGGCACCATTCACCACTGAATGTCGGGAAAGGGCTTATATCGCCATGTGAGATCTTCTAGAGAAGCCAAAGAGAGGAGGCAGGTATTGTCCTTGCAGAAGCAGGAACATCTTCCTCTTCTTCCCCAGCTTCCAACACAACAGCAGAACATCAAGGGTGCCATAAGTGTATGACCCTGGGTCTCAGTCTCCTTTCGCCTTCTTCTCTGTAGAGTGAAGACAGCAATTGTGAAGAAAGAGGAAGCAGTGAACAGCCTTCGAAAGCTACACGAGGTGAGAGCTGCAAACCTGCTTATCCTTGTCACTATTGATGCAGAGAATAAGACAAAAGTGAGGAAAACAATGATAGCTTTAATTCATGGGATCCAAGGACGCAGGTGGAGATTGTGACATGGCAGAGCTAGCCCTGGGCTGATTAGGGGAAGAGACCTTGAAGGCACCGGCTGGCTGCCGAGTCACAGTTTGCAAAAGAATTATGAAATGCTCGTGGCACCAACTCCTCCTTGAAAGAGACTACTGAGGAGAGACCAAAGCCCTATAAAATAAATTAATCCTCTGACTTCTGCAGGCAGTTAGAAAGATCAAGAGCAAACCAAAGCTAGCTGGCTAGCGATATCAAGAGTGGAATTCAGTCTTGCCGCTCCACTTGCATAATGGCTTTTCATCCAGTGGATGCCTGAATACTTGAGGGGTGGGGTATCTCCCAGTGGAGCCCTTCAAAAATCTGTTCTAGAGGCTTTCCCAGACCCTCTAGAACAGAGCAAAAGATGGCATGTGTGGGGTGAAAGGAGAGTTGGAGAATATTTCCTTCCCTCCTCTCACATTAGTAGAGATGTCTTCTAGAACAAAAGCTGTTCCATATGAGCAATGACAGCATTGGATTCCAGCCTGTGTTTCATTTTGTTGTTATTTTTCCTGCTACTGCTGTTAATTTTATAATGTTCAGGGGAATAAGATGAATAAAGCTATTTGAATTTGTAATTTTGGTATTACCCTGTTCAATCCAGCACGATTGTAGCCATCCGCCACAGAGAAGCCGCTCCACTGCAAGAGTTGAGCAGCAAATTAGTTTAGAAGAAGAATGGGGGAAAGTATTATTCCATCCAGTGTGCAATTTAATTGAATGTGTGAACTCTTTGCTAGGAAACATCAGCCAAAACAACAATTGCTGTGGGTAATAAAAAGCAGTATTAGCATTTATTTATTTTTTAATTTTGAAGGATCAGTTGGATCAATATGACAGTGCACATATGTTTGCACAAAGTTCCGGAAATCCATAAATAAAACACTTCAGTAAACTGGTCATTGATTTTCCCAAGATAGAATAAAACTTTCTCAGTTCTCTTTGGTTTTCATGTGGCTAGTTAGTTTCTGCACGTTGATGCAGTTTCAAGATCCCCGTTTTTTAATTGCTAACTCCTTATCACATTTTCGGGATCTTTTCACCAACACCTTTGTACTCATTAAGAGATTATTAATGGTTTTTTAAAAGTCGGTTTAATTAATTAAATGAATTAATCAGCATGTTTTTTATTAGATTAGTTCCCATAATTTGTTTAATGATATTTAACATTTTCCTCCATGTCTCCAGGATTTTAGGACAACTTTGCCATGGATGTCTCTAATTACTTGTTTCTATACATCCTCTCCAACATATACTAGAATCCATTTCCTAAATGTGATAAATCCTGACTGTGATTAGATTAACACCTACACAATCTTGTAAAACATTCCTCCTTTTGCAATGCCACATGAAGCTTATGCTCACCCTTTTTAACCACTTCTGTCCCATCATTCGAAATCCCAAATCATTTCCCTGCAATTTAACTTGTACCTATTTCCTGTTCTCCGCGCCCACTCGCCCGCATTAAATTCAACAATAAAAGTGAGACCTTGAACAATTTTTACCTTCCTGTTTTAAAAGTGATTCCTTAACAATCAGAATTATTTTGATTTGCGTTCATTTTATTAGCTTCTGTTAACTTTTGCGATTACATCCTTGCATGGCAAATTCTGCTGTTTTCCTTTTTCATCCTTTCACCGCTATACATATTTCTCCCCTGAACTGAATTATCTTCTCTTTTCAGGCGGCCGTGAAGAGGGCAGACCACCTAGAGGCCCTTTTGGAGCAACAGCGTAAGCAGCTGCTAGCAGCCAAGTAGCGGCTGCACTGGTACCAACAGCCCTGCAAGGACAGAGCCAGTGATCACGAACAGCAACAGAAATGTGCCTGTCGTGGTCCACAAGAGACTTAAGATAAAACGAACACTAATCTGTACGTGGGTTGGGGAGGGATCTCCTCTCCCCCTTTTTAAGAAAAAATATTTTTTTTAACCTGTTTCTTTACTTGTGCCTGAGATATGACCTCTGGGTGGTATCCCAGTTCTTGCCAATGTATTTTAACAGTAAATCCAGCTGATTTGTAAGATGTCTGCCTAGCAGTGATTTTTACCCCTCTCTGTTCTCTGCTAAAGCTAGTCTTGCCTGCTTAGGAGACCCCCTGTCGGTTGCATTCTTGGCCCTGCATTATTCACCATTGGTAACACGGGAAGCTGCCTTATATACAAAGTTAGACCACTAGTTCATCTAGTCCAGTATTGTCTGCACCAGTGTCGGACTGGCAGGGCAGGAGGCAGGGGGCACAACAGTAGGTTGAGCCAGAACCAACGACAGCCAAACCCAACTCATTCTAATGTTGTCCCCATCAACTTCCCTGCTGAGTTCTACAAGGGGCAACACTGAGTCTAAGGAGGAGTCAGCTGACCTGTTTGCCAATGTCTGAACTGGTTGTAAAGTAGGAAGATACGCAGGCAGGTGGGAGGTAGCTGAGAGCATTTTCCCTCTCACTTTCCCTTCACCACACATTACTCAAAGCATTGTTTAAAACAGCCAGTTCCCCCTCTTTTCAGTGTCCCTCCTTTCTTGCTGTACTCAAAATTCTCCCTCTTCTACTCTGCAGCCGCCACATGTGAGAGAGATAAACATATGTGGAGCCTTCAAATATTCCACAGTTCCTTCAGATCATGTATTTCACTCCTGGTACCACGAGTTGAGTTCAACTGGAAGCTCCAGATTTGATGTAGTAATTTAGAACAGGTGTTTTATTAACGAGCAAACACCCATATATGTACAACACCTGCAATCTGAACTTAACCTTCTCTTAACTGAGCAAACTTGGCAGGCTTTCTCTGAAGGTTTCATACATCTTAAAAGATGTAGTAACATACACCACCCCAAAAAGGTTTGCAGAATGAGAGGAGGAGTCATGAAGATGGTTATCTGTGTGCAAGGGCAAGTTGAAAAAGGAGGAGGAGGTAGGAAAAGGGGAGTTGATGTGAAAACGGGTTGCAAAAAGAGGGAGTAGAAGGCACCTGAAAGGGGATGAAGATTAAAGCAGTGGTGTGAAAGGGTCTGTAAAACAGGAAGGGAGGGTGGCTTGGCTTCCTAACTGGGCGGAAGGTTAAAAAGGGTCTTTAGCAGTTGCAATGGGTGGGAGGAGGAAGTTGCAGGAGGTTACCATGGAAGTGGTTTGTGCGTGTGCGGCGGGTTACACACAAGGGTGGGGAAGTAGACGAACATGGGTACAAAACCGGGCTGCATGACAGAGGAGAGAAGTAGATTCAGAAATGGGGTTTGGGAAGGTGAAAAGCAAGTTTTGTAGTTGCATGTGATGGGGAGGGGAACCTTGGGCTTAAGGTGAGGGGATTGATGAGTGAAGCGAGCAGGGGCACAGCTATTAATAAGTATTTATACGAGTCCTATTGCAATTGCCTAAACCATTTCACTTCTATTATTTCCTTAACGCAGCAGATTAGTTTTACTTAATCTAAAGATGCACAACTGTTAATTCTGGAAAAGTAGCTGTGTTGCCTGCAGCAGCAGAGTGCTGTGGTTCAGCAGTAGCACTCTGGGGACTTTGTTAAAAGCAAATGTCTCTTCGCCAGTTGTTAGTTACCTTTTGCCCTTTATTACTTCTCCAGAGGTTTTTTTATTGCTGCTGGGTGTGAAGCATAACGCATTTGTAACTTGGTGGGCAGAGGCAGCTGTGTTGTAAAAATCCATCTGCCCAGTCTAAAATTTTCCTTGGTTTCTGGAGTGTACATGCCTGTAAAGAGAATTTGGCTGGTTCTGAGCCTGTGTCTGAGACCATTGCAGATCTGCTGCCCTTTCACAGAGTCTTCCTTGCTATTGTCTACCAGATACACCTGTGATCAGGCCTAGGCTTAAGTCCTAACAATACCTGAAGCCACTTGCTGTCTGAATTATCATGTGCTACGTGCAGGTCACAAAGTGCTGTGTTTCAGCCAAGGCGTATCTTGCAGTGAATTGTCTTTGGCAGAAGCAGACACACTTTTTTTTTATTGTTATTATTCCCAAAGTCCATTTTATGTGGGTACCTGGAATTCAATTTATCTTTTTGCATTGTTCAAATAGCTTCAAGTAAAACCTAACCTGGTACAAAAAGTATTGATAATGCACAGTCAAGCTGACGCTTGCTCAATCCTCATGACTGTGCCCTGCTTTTACATCTTATCTATTCCTATTCTCCCTAATGTTTGCATTAATATGGGAATGAATGAAAGATAACTTGTGAAGTCACAGGAAGATCATTGAAAGCAGACCTGTCACCCCTTTCCGCGGCCCCTGCTTTTGTTATTTGCAGCTAGCCTGACTAAAGCCATAATACAAGATTGGATTTTTCTCCAACTCCCAATGTCTTTGTTTGGAAAGGAGGGTAAAAGGCTTTCCTGCAGAAACATTCGAAACACACCTGTCCCATATAAGCTTGTTTACCCCATGTGTTGTTCTATTTGCGTATAGAGTGAGCCTCCTAGAGGATTTGGGTGGCTTGGGAATGTGTGCCGCTCAGGTGCTAACGCTGCAAAGGACTTGAGATCCTAAGCACCCGTGTATCCCAAGTAAGTTCCTTTTGGAATCTATAGGCTTCCTGTTAAATTACTGAACTGTAATTGTCAGATCAGTAGCTGTGTTGTGCGTTCCTTCTGCTAACCACAGCAGGTGATGTAAAAGGGAGTGGAAGGGAGTGAGAGAGGAGTGGCCTCACTTTAAGCTCGTGTTCCAAATGTGGACGGCAGGCAGCTCCCATCAGACTGGGCCTTGTAGCCACAGATCAAGCAGAAGAACATATATAGGAATCTGCCTGTTATCAGATCAGATCATCGGTCCATCTAGCTCAGTACTGACTGGCAGTGGCTCTCCAAGATTTCAGGCAGGGTTTTTTCCCCCAACCCTACCTGGAAATCCCAGAGATCAGATGGGATCCTAGGCAAAATAGATGCTCTTCCTCCACTGAGTTACAGCTCTTCCCTAGACTTTGTCAGAGAAGGGAAAGCTAACTCACATTCCTCCTGCTTTCCCCCTTCAGTTTGGGAGGGAAAAATAGGAGCAGATGGAGTTACTTATAAAGTGCATTTGTGACGGAGGTATCCTGCATATGTCCAAATAACTGAATACTGGTTTTTAAAATTAAAAACACTGCTTTCTGTGACATGGGGATGTTCTACACATGTTCAGAAGACCATTGATAATTTTCTGCTTAGGAAAAAAATGCCGTAATACTTTCAGAGACACTGGGCTCAAGGTCCCCTCCTTTTGGAAAGCAAAAAAATTATTAAACTCTGTTCTGCTGTTTGATGGGTCTTGTCACCCAAGTGCTTTGTGCAAATGGCTGCCCTCTGTGTTTGCACTGTTGCTCACCCACTATGCTTGGAAACTCCTCAGAGAAGCACCTCTACGTCTGCATCCTGGTGTGGCGTATGGCAGTGCCAGTCGCGGTGTTAATCACAGCTCCAGCTCTGCATGAACACCCAGGCTTTTAAGTATTTAATCATGTGAAATCCAGTGTGGGAAAGCATTTCTAGAAAGAGCTCTTGTTTCAAATGAGGAGTAGGAGGGATTTATTCTCTTTGCAAACGGGCCTCAGAATGCTGCTCTGCCCAGATTCAGTAGGAAATAAACAGCCTTGTACAGAGTGGGAGAAAGGAGGTGACAGCATGGTTACTGATGGTGGAATTCAGTACTGCCAGTCCCAGTCTCCCCCAACAAGTCACTTTCTAGGAAGATGCTTAAAATCCACATAAGCGAGGTGCAAATAACCTACAATGATAGTCTGTAATCGGTTGCGTTGTCATTACCAAATCCAGAATGGAGGGAGTTGATCCTGGTAAGGTGCAACTGGCTGGAATATGCAAGATAACTTGGGACAGTTACATGCCCAGATCCAATAGTCTGCCCTTGAATGAAAGTGTTTATTTACGTGAATCTGCAATAGCAGTGACTGTGTATTTAGTAGTAAAATTTACTGCATTAGGCTGGGCTTCCTCAGGCAAATGTGCCCTTCCTGCTTTGTCACAAAATCCCTGGGTGATACAACCTAACCTTGTGTAATTTAGCTTAGACAAGTCCCATGAAGTTTAGTGGGACTTCAAATAATTATGCACAGGACTGCAGGCATAAGGTTTTCCTGAAAGAAGCCTGGTTACTGTAATTTATTTGCATTGTTGATGAAATTCAGCGATCAAACAGTGTTCAGGGCTGTTATCCGTTGTAATTATGCAAAACTTGGAAGCACTAACATGAATAATCCTGGTTACTCACTTGCTGTGTGTGTGCATTTATACACATGCATGTTCCTGTGTGTACATTAACCTGACTTTGCATTCAATAGATGGTCTCTTTCAGGGCCACTATTAGGTAATAGCTCCAAAATGTTTGCTCATAGCAGGCATAGTAACTGCTAATGCAAGATGTCAAAGGGTGGTGTTCAAAATTCATCCCTGACTGCATCCTGAGTTCAAGGATTTGTTGTTCCACAAAACTGTGAGGCCACACTGCCCATTCCTGCTCTTTGGAAGAGGTCTGACTGCATGCATGCACCTATACGAAGCTGGTATGCTGTTGCTCAGAAAGTCATCCTTGATCTTCTACCACTTCCAGAGACAACAATACCAAACTACCAGCTGATCCAGATTACCTTCATGTGTTGGTCATGTTACCTTTTTGCATGAATCCGTGCTGAGTTACTCTAGTGCAGGGGTAGGCAAACTAAGGCCCAGGGGCCGGATCTGGCCCAATTGCCTTCTCAATCCGGCCCGTGGGTGGTCCGGGAATCAGCGTGTTTTTACATGAGTAGAATGTGCCCTGTTATTTAAAATGCATCTCTGGGTTATTTGTGGGGCCTGCCTGGTGTTTTCACATGAGTAGAATGTGTGCTTTTATTTAAAATGCATCTCTGGGTTATTTGTGGGACATAGGAATTCATTCATTTCCCCCCCCAAAATATATATATATATATATATATATAGTCCGGCCCCCCCCCCAAAGTCTGAGGGATGGTGGACAGGCCCACGGCTGAAAAAGGTTGCTGACCCCTGCTCTAGGGCAAAGATGGAGAACCCGTGGTGCCCCTTTAGATGTTGTTGGACTCTAATTCACATCATCCTCAGTCAGCATGGCTGGTCCACTTGCTGGCTTCAGGGTACTTTTGAATTTGCGGGGATGAATCTTGCAAACCAGAACTCTGGCAACTAGTAAAGGTACTACACACACTATTCAGTAGGAATGTGTAGAAAGGTGGGGAGTGCTGCCATTTTGTGCAGGCATTTAGCCTTGTACTAATCCTCTGATTCTCTCTGTGCAACGTTTGATCTTTGCAGTTAGCTAATTTCTAGGCCAATGCCCCTTTCAGACACAAATAATACAGCTGCATTATATAACTGATTATGCAGGGTTTATCTTGGAGAGTGGCCCAAGCCCTACAGTTGCAATGGAGCTTGAAAGAAGGCTAGCATTAGTAACCAGCAGGAACATTATATGTCTGAGCTTTGCAATATTTTCTAATGCAATTTAGAGCCGTAGCTTGACATCAGATTTAGGTCAAAACATCACTGTACATGAAACTGTTTATTGAATTCTAACATCTTGGCATCTTCTGAATTCAGATGCATTATTCAAAGTGATGGTTCTTAATGAAATGTTTGCTATTTTCAATCGTCTTTATGGTAGCACATTTCCATGGCAACAAACAATGTATATGCGAAGCTTCAGATGGCTGAAAGCAAGAGGGCTGCTCCAGTGGCATTGTCATTTATAGTAAATTCCAGAAGACAGATTTACTCTGTCCAGTGTTTCTCTTGCTAAGGTTATAAGCTCCACAAGGAGAGACAAATAGATTTCTCAGACCCCTTGAAACATCCCTATGGGAGCATAGCAACTTGTCTGTCATGTCCATCCTTTCTTGGAACCAGCTAGCATGATTATTCTCTTACACCACCCCACAAATCCTTTAACATGGATGTTGTATGCTGCAGTAGAAATCAACCATGGCCTTTTGAATCCTCTCAAGACCAAGACTGAAGTTACATGGCCATTGCCCTTTGTGTAGATTTCCCAGATATGAATAGGAGTTACCGTATTTTTCGCACCATAGGACGCACCGGACAATAGGACGCACTTTGTTTTAGAGGGGGGAGAACAAGAAAAAAAAATTCTCCCCCTCTCTGCCCAGCACCCCTTCAGTGAAGCGGCAGGAGGCGCTGCACAGAGAGGGGGAGAACTTTCCCCCTCTTGTTTTCCCGCTCTAAAACAAGGTGCCGTTTAAGGTGCGTTCAGGCGGCTACCTTGGAAGCCTGGAGAGCGAGAGGGGTCGGTGTGCACTGACCCCTCTCGCTCTCCAGGCTTCAGGTTCCTTTCGACCTGTTCTTTGGGGCTGGCGGGGGGGAAGCCCACCACCAGCCCCAAAGAGCAGGTCAGGGAGCAGCGGAAAGGCGCAGCGGAGAGGCTCCTGCCATAGCCGTGCGTCACCTCTCCAGCCGGGAGAGAGTCGCGGGGGGCTGCTTTAGCCCCGCGCGCGCTCTCCCGGCTGGGGAGGTGACGCGCGGCTATAGAGGCTCCTGCCATAGCTGCGTGTCACCTCTCCAGCTGGGAGAGGGTCGCGGGAGGCTGCTTTAGCCCCGCGCGCGCTCTCCCGGCTGGGGAGGTGACGCGCGGCTATAGAGGCTCCTGCCATAGCTGCGTGTCACCTCTCCAGCTGGGAGAGGGTCGCGGGAGGCTGCTTTAGCCCCGCGCACGCTCTCCCGGCTGGGGAGGTGACGCGCTGCTATAGAGGCTCCTGCCATAGCTGCGTGTCACCTCTCCAGCTGGGAGAGGGTCGCGGGAGGCTGCTTTAGCCCCGTGCGCGCTCTCCCGGCTGGGGAGGTGACGCGCTGCTATAGAGGCTCCTGCCATAACTGCGTGTCACCTCTCCAGCTGGGAGAGGGTCGCGGGAGGCTGCTTTAGCCCCGCGTGCGCTCTCCCGGCTGGAGAGGTGACACGGGGCTGTAGAGGTTCCTGCCATAGCCGCGCATCACCTCTCCAGCTGGGAGAGGGTCGCGGGGCTATGGTGTCTTTGCTCCATAGGACGCACACACATTTCCCCTTCATTTTTGAAGGGGAAAAAGTGCGTCCTATAGAGCGAAAAATACGGTAATGACTCCAGTCCGTGAGTGATAATTCACAGGGACCTGTCATCATGCTAAAATAAAACCCCAAAACAACCCTCTGGAAAAGTTCAACTTGTGGTGACTTTGCCACCCAATACATTTTGCTACCTGAGGCAAAGGACAACATAGCATCCCCCCCAATACCATGTACAGAAGCTGACTGGGCTGGCACCTGAATTTTATTTCAGTACTAGCAGTAGGAAAGTGTTCTCTGCAGGGTAGTTATGGAGATACCTGGCAAACTATGTGGCATGCACAGCTCTGTCCCCACAACCAAAGCATACAGCCAGGCACCTGCCACTTGAGCTGTATTGCCTCCCTCTGCCAAATGGCAAGGCTGGCCCTGCTTTGCCGACAATCATGTGATTTTCACCTTTGGAGGATGTGTTAAAAGCCAGTGTAGCACAGGTGCCACCAGATGGCGCTATTCTCTTAACCTCAAAAAAGCTGAGCTGTGCTGGATGGAGGAGGCTTCAAGTGCACATGGGCAACCTGTCTCTTGTTCATTCGCCTTTTCTTTTTTCTCCAAAGCAAGCCGATTTCTATCATCTTTACTTCAGCTTGCTAAGAGCCTGAAGGCAGAAAAGAGGAATCCCTGACTGAGTTGACAGAGCAGAACCTTCTCATCCAGAACCAGCCTCTCTCAGGCCATGTGCTAAAAACCAGCCCTCTTCTGAGCACATGACGGTTGAGATGCACTCTGGTGAAGTAGGGGCACTCTTTGGCTCTGCCACCGCTGCTCTGCCATCCTCAGATCCTTCCCAGCAGCCAGGGAGCGCCTCCTGGGGTATGAACCCTGTAAGGCAGAACTTTCCAAACTGTGTGCCGTGACACGTGTGCCGGCTGCAGCATGTAGGTATCTCGTACGAACAGTCCCCATGCTCCTTACGGGGGCTGGAAAGGGGTTAGTTTAACTTCTGGTTTGCTAGTAAAACTGAACGACTGTGTCACGAAATGATACGTGTCTAAAAAGTGCGTCACCGACATGAAAAGTATGGAAAGCTCTGCTGTTAAGGTTCGACAACCCATGCAGCTGTGGTAAAGTAAAGGTAAAGGTACCCCTGACCATTAGGTCCAGTCGCGGACGACTCTAGGGTTGTGGCACTCATCTCGCTCTATAGGTGTTTGTCCGCAGACATGTGATCATGTGGCCAGCATGACTAAGCCGCTTCTGGTTTACCTTCCCGCCGGAGCGGTACCTATTTATCTACTTGCACTTTGATGTGCTTTCGAGCTGCTAGGTGGGCAGGAGCTGGGACTGAGCAACGGGAGCTCATCCAGTCGCGGGGATTCGAATCGCCGACCTTCTGATTGGCAAGTCCTAGGCTCTGTGGTTTAGACCCCAGCGCTACCCACATCCCTGCAGCTGTGCTAGGCACTGCTCAAATTAAGGAGGATGAAAATCAAACTCTTTAGGGCCAGACTCGATATGAAGTTAAATGTGTCCTTGTATCTAACGTGCAGCTTAACGTGCAGCATGCTCGTTGGGGAGGGTTTGGGTGCGTTGTGATAATCAATAACATCAGAGCAGGCAAGGGAGAGTGAATGCAACACATGCACACGTTTCTCTCATCCGTTCTGAGGAAGATCCCTCTGAAGTTAGCAGTGGAGGGCTGGTCCATTAGGGCAAATGGGGCAGTGCCCAGCTAAGTGCAGCCAGCCTGCCTTCTTACAACCAGCCCAGGAGTGACAATGGCAATCTGCTTTCTTTTTCTTAGTCTCAGTGTTGCCCTCAGCAGGGAGGAACCTGAGGCCTCCTCCTGTAGGCCTCTCTGCCTTCCGCCCCAACAAGCCTCAATTCAGACACCACTGGAAGTGAGAATGTGACTTTGGGAAGAAATCCTAGCCCAATTGGCACATAAAAAGCACCTGGGTTCAGCAGTGTGGGCAGCAGCAGGTGTTCAGCTGATAATGCGGCCTACTGCTATTTGCCCAGGGAAGCAGGAACCTTCCTCACAGGACAGAGAGCCAATTTGTGGGGCTTTGAAGATCTGCCACTTGCTTTTCTTCCTGTCCCGTCCCGTCCCCGTCCCCTGCCCAAAGACCCCAATGAGGGTGAAACAAAAGCAAAGAGTCAAGACAAAGGAGGACGCAGTAGCCGTTGAGCTAAAACAGAAGGCTTTTATTTGCCTTGGACAGGAAAGGACCAAAGTAGCATTTTCCTTTGGAGCAAAACCCACTAGGCTCTTAACGGTTCCTAACTGGAAAGCTAGCAGGAAGGTCCAGGGAGAGAAAATATCTTGTCAGGATTTGGGCAGGCTGTGAAACACGCGCAAGCATTTCCGGTTCGCTTTCAGTCCTGTTGTCCAAAAACGCAGGCAAACCGTTCTCCTTTCCCCACCAAAAGCAGTCAGTCTACTACCAGGCAAAGTGGGGAGCAGCTAGGCCAAAGCTAAATTTGATGAACACAGACCAAAGGATGGCTTGCGACAAAGGAGGAAGCACGTGCCTCTTAACCATAATCACCCCTTAAGAGTTTGGAGAGCTGGTCTCGCTCCGTCACCATAGTTGGAGTCTGCCACTGCCGGGCCAGGTGAGATATAATCGCTCTGGGGCAGGTAGCCTGGGCCTGGAAAGAAACCTATTCAAGGGCTGGGTAGCATTTTGTGACTAACGGGCTGGTTTTCCAGTTTGGAGAGAGAGGCCTCTCTCAGCACACCCTGACAGCAAGCTGCAGATTCCCCACACACCCACCCACTGCATCCTGCAAAAATATTAATAATAGGGAGAGATCTTTCAAAAAGTGCAACATGATCATAGACAGGTAAGTTCCATCATCCCACCCCCAGCACAGCATTCTTGCGTAGGGAAACGGGAGGCCGTTCTTCTTGGTCTTTTCTACTTTTTCTTTGGAACCTTTTCCTTTGTGACCATATCGGAAAACTCTGCAATAGAAACAGGCAGATGAAGTAGGTAGGTCTGGTGTCTGGGGTGGGGGCTGCATTTAAGGCAGTTATTCGTTAACTTTTTGCCTTCCCATTAAAAAAAAAGTATGAATAAGCCAGTTCATAAATTTTGGGGACCACCACCAGTTCTACAGACAGAGCCCAAGTGCATGAGCAGCTGAATATTATTAATGCCCTGGGCCCCTCTGGGAGAAAGGGCAGGATATAAATTGAATTGATTGATTAACTAGTTCAGTGTTGGTGAGCAGACATCACTTGAGGGGAAACTCAAACTAGGGGCTTATTTATCTCTGCTTACCATTCTTCTTCTCCTTCCTGGCATGGTCTGCTATTTAAAGCTCCATGTCTGAGCACCCACCCACCCACCTACCTTTTTTTCCCCTTTTTGCTCTGGAGCTTTCCCTGCAAAAACCTGCTCTTTAAAGCTCAATCGGAGCAAATATCAATCCATGGAAAACCTGAATTGACACTGAGCACTAAAGCGCAGACCTGGAAAGAGCAGGGTAAAAGATAAGTGTGGGTAAGCCCTAGCCTAGGAGATGTAAAAAGGCTAGCATAGGGGATTTGGGGGTAATGGTTGGGAGACAGGCAATGTATTTGACCTTTATTGCTTACCAAAGTGCCCATCAAAAGTGGCCACAGTCTAGGCTTTTCTAACACTCTTTTTTAAAATGCTTTATTAGTTTTAAAAACAAAACAAGTACAAAACAAGACACTACACAACAATCAACAAAAGGCAATCCAAAACGAACACTGCCTATTTCTAGGCTTCTCACTTCCCACCTGTTCCAGGGCCACTTGTCCCAACAGTATTCCCTGGCAGTTTACGTAACTTTGCCATGATTATCTTCTGAGTACCTGGTTCTAGTGATGTCCTTTGGATCAGCCCCAGATGTGGTGATCGAATCTCAGCAGGAGCTCTTCTGCCACATTTTGCATTTGCTTAGGCTTACATACCTTTCCCCTTACAGTATTGGATACAGGGAACTGGGCAGGTAGACCCATCCAGTTCTAAATAGGACTAGGCGCCCTCTGCTTCTGAGCCCCCAGTGCTGTATACCCCAGAGATGCCACCATCACTGCCATGATACATTCTCTGCCCACCTTCAAAATCAATCCGGCCATCCCCATCTGTGTCAGCTGCTTGGATAATGGCTTCAGCCTCTTCATCTGATAAGGGCACCACTGGCATATTGCTGGGCACTGTTTGTAAGATGTACCTAAGGGCAGAAGGGAAAAGCTGAGCCTCAGGGAGAGGAAGCGTGTGGTTCTGCGATTACTCTTCAATCAGTAGCAGAGCCAGTATCACAAATGCATTGCAGGGGGTTGGACCAGATAACCCTTGGGATCTCTTCCAGGGCTACAAATCTAAGGTTCTATGAATTGGAGCTTCTTGTTTTGCAAGATATTCTAGCTCAGGGGTGGGGAACTTGGGGCTCCATCAGCCCCATAACTAATGGTAAGGGATGATGTGAGCTGTTGTCCCAACACCAGTTGTTCGGCCACAGGTTCCCTGTTCCTGTTCCAGGCTATACAGTAGGCTTGTTTTTCCACATCTCATGTAGCAGAGACATCTGCTCTTCTGGGACATCTCTTTTCTCCTGCTTTGGGATACAGGATTGCAGCAAGAAAAGAAAGGGAGAGAGGGGGAAGCTGAATTGCTGACAGACCTGGATGCCTATAGTTAAGCATGCAGGATGTGTCTTAATCGTCTTAGCCAAGGTTATCAAGTGCAATAGAGAACAGAGTTTGTCATTATTATAGATAGAAGTGGGTTTTGGCAGTGCAGCCTGACATGCCAGGATGATAAGAGTAGCGAGCCCAAACGTTTTCTGCAATAATGATTTCAGGCAGGGCTCTCCTGCGTTTTGTCATCCAAACACATGGGGTGAGGATTGACCGGGTAACGTATCCCAGTTCTCTCTGAACAGAACTGGCCCTCTTGAGTCCGAGAAAACTGACAGACAAGCAGCAGGTGGGTTGCCACAGGGAGGGTAATTTGACACCCAAAAGTGTGCTAAAAGGAGTGTAACCTATGGGAAAGCATTGGTCAGAAATATGTATTTTTTCAGTGCTGGGTCTCATCAGTTCACATATCTATCCTGGCTAAGGCTGGGCGATAGATCGTTCAAAACTGGTTTGAAGCCTGTATTGTGATATTGGTTTCATAATTTTTGACCTGGCAATATATCACGAAGTGTGTGTGTGCGCACACGTGCTATGCAAAAATCACAATGTGGGAAAAACTGTGCAGCCAGCCAATGCCTCTACATAGCTCCATCCTTATTTCACACATTGTGATATACTGGTATATTTTGATGTTTAGCTGGTGATAGATCACAATGTCGAAAACCAGATATTGCCCAGCCCTAATCCTGGCAACTGAGGGGCATTTGCTTCCCAAACCAACACTTAAAGGTCTCAGGCAAGCCCAGCTACCTGAGATCCTTTTTAGCTTCGAGGTAATCCATAGAGATTAAGTAACCTTCCAAAAATTATGTGTATGTAGAAATTCTTCTGTGTTGTAAGAAGAATGAATGGGTGATACCCAATGCTTGTCATACACAGAGCAGACCCACTGAAATCAACGGAGTTAAGCACATCGATTTCAATATACTCTTGGTTTGACCAATGTTGGGTGTCGTCCCAGGTTGACTCCTCCTGGCACTTGGCAACACTCCACAGCAGAGGTTTCTTACTTTATTTCATTCCACTCAATGAATCCACTCCCGTCTTTGTCAAGCACTTGGAAGGCCTTTCGCAAGTGTATCTCCCGGTCGTCTGATGTCAGAAACTGCCGCATATATTCAAAGAACTTGGCGTAGTTGAATGAAGCTGCAACAGATTGGGTGGCTTTTAATTCAAAAACTGCTTTGTTACGGTGAGGTGGTTTTTGGGGGCTGAAGGACTTTACAGAAGTGAGGCGAGCATACAAGGCACAGCTACCCAGACCTCCAAAATGGGGCCCCAAAGGAAAAGAACCTGTAGACACTGAACCAAAGATTTACATTTATTTAGCAGTATGGTTCATATTAATGATGATCTCTTGTAGATTAGTTAACCTCCTGTTATACTCATTAATCTGTTGTCCACCCTTTGAGTTCAGGTTTGTGAGGAGTGTTCTTCTAATCTTTTTCAGGCCAAAGGCTGCACTGACCTCTGAGGACCATGTGTCAAGGTGGGCATGGCTGAAGTGAAAAGGTGGGTGTGGCCAATTAAAAGAGACACATTTTGGGGATCTGGAGGGTTACAAAAGCCATTCAGCACCACAGTGAGGTACCTATGAGAGAGGTATATGCACACACAATATTTGTTAAAATCTATCACATTGGGTGGCCTATGCTATGGGAACGATCAGTAGATACTTTTTGAAATAATTGGGGGGGGGGCAAAAATCCAGGGAGGGACTGTATGCAACCTTTGGGTTGTGTGTTTGAAGGTCAGTGTAAGGGACTGAGGAGTGCTTGTTGCTCCAGATGAGCTAATCTAAACATCTGTTGCAGATATGCACTGTGGCTTGCACCCATAATCTGCTCCTTACCATGATGCCTCATGTCTGAAGGCAGCAGGTCAATATCCTTGTCAGACAGGGATGCCCCCATGGCCAAGGCCATCTTCTTGACTTGGCAAGTAAAATCGTCTGCCATACCGTTGTTGCTACAAAAGAAATGGAGTGCGGATGTAAGATGATGCAGTTGTATCACACATAACGCATCAGCAACGCTAGTCTGACTTGAGTGTTCCCCCTTGTCTCATCACAATCTCCTCCAAGCAACTTCTCTGCAGAGAAGGGGGGGCAGGTAGAGAAGTGGAAGAAGCCAAACAAATCCCAGCAACTCAAAAGCAGCAGGTGAATCTTAGGAACTGCTTCAAAGCAGTGTTTATGAAGCACATTCCAGTGTGGAAAGTGCTTCACATAAATATCTCTGCAATCCTTATGACAGCCCTATAAGATGATCATGCTTAATACTTGTACGGTACTTTAAAATGTTCAAAGCACTTAATGCGCGTTACTGAGTTGTCGTTCCTTGCAATAACCCTGCAAGGTAAGTCAGCATTACTGCAGGTGGGGCGAGGGAACTGAGACTCAGAGTGACTCCTCCTCATGGCGGGTAAGACAGTTAAACTAGGTTCTTTGTGATTTGTACTGCTGCCACCGGTCTCTTGTACTCTTCCTTGGTCTTTTCCTCAAGGAAGGCCCATGGCTCAGTGTTCCAATCCACGCCATATCCAAGTAGGACTGGGAGAGTCTTCTTTCTGAAACTCTGGGGAGTCATTGCCAATTGCAGTCCTGAGCTAGATGGCCCGATTGTCCTACTCAGAATAAGGCTGCTTCCTTTGCTCTTCTCTATATGCTACAGTGGTACCTCGGGTTACAGACACTTCAGGTTACAGACTCTGCTAACCCAGAAATAGTACCTCAGGTTAAGAACTTTGCTTCAGGATGAGAAGAGAAATTGTGCGGTGGCAGCAGGAGGCCCCATTAGCTAAAGTGGTGCTTCAGGCTAAGAACAGTTTCAGGTTAAGAACGGACCTCCGGAACGAATTAAGTTCTTAATCCGAGGTACCACTGTATTTTTATTTACTCCACAGAAGTATGTCTTGCATTTGCTTCTGAAACAAGTTAACCAGTAAAGCTATCATAAAGTGTTTTTTTAAAACAACAGCAACAACACAACAACATAAAACTGAAGGATACTTTTTAGGATGTTCAATCTTACAATGTAACCAACTACGGTACATATACTAATTTAGAGTTGTTGCAGGGTTATCTGGTTCAGTAATGAGGGGTGGAACTGGTGAACAGCAGGACCCAAGGGCAATTCAATTTCATCAGTGTGAAAAAGCCAAGACTCATCTTCCGCCACTCACACCCTTTGTTGAGGGTGAAGGAACACATAATGTTTTTTTTTCAAGAGCAACACTCTCTTGGCATTCTGCCCAGTTGTGTCTTTCCTTTCCTCTGCTCTGTCAAACTCCTTGATTATTATTTTTTTAAAAAAGGTTCTTCAACTTTACAAGAAAGCCAACTATGCAATGCACTGATTCCTCCCCCCGCACCCGACATTATTATGTTACCAATAAATCTCTCCCCCACCAGCAATCCCCAGAGTAATTTTGCACTGTTTCCTTTCTAAAATTAATACGGTGGTGAACAGACAAATAAAGGCATGAATGGTCATGCAGAACACAGTTGTTTCTTAAAGGCTTGTAGCTCATCTCGCGCATGAGTGGGGGATGAGGTACAAATTAATGGCCGAGTCAGCATTCAGCTTGCTAGCACGCAGGGTCAGCCCAATACGTTTTGGCACCTGAGGCAAACCACAAAATGGGAAGAAGGGGTGAGGGAAGAAGTGCATCAGGAACAAAGGGGAGGGGGGCAGGTCAAATCAGATGGTTGAAGTGGGAATCAAAGGTCAGTTGCGGTTGGGAAAGGTGCCTGCCCTAAATCACACCGGGAAGGTGCAGCTCCACCCCAGAAGGCATCCTCCACCATTTCTTCTCTAGGGGTGGGAGGAGACCAGCAATGCCTCCTTATTTGCCAAGAGGTTGCTGTAGAGGTGGCAAGAGGGGGCTGCTGAAGAGGAGTCAGATCTGGTCTCCAAGGAGTGTGCTGCAGGCATTGCTGTGACTGCGATAGCAGCAGCAGCAGCAGCAGGTAGTGCATTCCTTGGAGGCCAGATATGTTGTCCCTGTGGATCCTGCCACCTGAGACAGTCACCTCACCTTGTCTCATGGGTGGGCCATCCCTGCTAGTATGTTAATAATAATAATAATAATAATAATAATAATAATAATAATAATAATAATAATACCCCGCCCTCCCTGGCCAAAACCGGGCTCAGAGCGGCTATCACCAAATGTTTAACATGTTAACATAAAATTAATCAATTAAAATACCTCCTAAAATCAAATCAGGATCAGAATAAAATCCAATCAGATGACAACTCGCAGATTAGGGTTGGGGACCTTAAATGCTCACCAGGCCCAACTGTGGACACTTAAGTTTTGAAGCCAGGATCAGCCTACAGCTAAGGAAGGGTGGCCACCTGTGCATCACTGAAAAAAGGAAATGCATCACCAAAAAAGAGGGCACTTACTTGCATAAAATTTGCATAACTGATATAGGTCCAAAGCTAGGAATAATCACCACAATTTAAATAGAAACACAATATCTGTCACTATAGAGGTGAAGACTGTGATGGGTGACCTATGTGCTTGCTCAGTCTGCAGTCCAGTTTTATCTTGCTCTCCCTTCTTTATCTTTGAATTGGATTTGGATGGGACAGCCCTTCAAATATAGTACTCCTTTAAAAAGAGGACTGTCCCCATGAGGAAGAACACACAGGCACCCTGTAACTGAGAGAGACAGGGCCAGCCCTGTCATTTGGCAGAGTAAGGCTACTGCCTCAGGCAGCAGATGTGGTGGGTGGAGTGTGGACAGAGCTGTGGTCAACACATGGCCAGGCTTGTACTCATTAAGCTAGTCTACTGCCCTCAGCGGCAGTGGTCGAACTCTGTCTCATCACCCCTGCTGAAGTATCTGTCAACTGCCTGCTTCTTCGACTTTCGTACATGGGATGTGGGAGGCGCCATTTTGTCCTTAGGCCACAAAATTCCTAAGGTCAGCCTTGCTGAGGGAGATGCCATGAGCAGTTGTTTTATATTAAATTTTATGTTCCTCCTAAGATATATGGCTTCTAGGTTCTATGGGAGAGGGGCTGAACCCTGAAGAATCAAAACTTTAATAATGTACATACTAACTAGCTTTTTAAAAGGGCACACACACCCAAAATCCATCCAAGGCCGAAGAGAACATAAATTTACTAGGGAAAGATGCAACTCTGCCCCCCCCCCAAACACCCTACCAGTACTTTCCCTGGTAAATAGGGACAATGGAGCATATGTAGATTGCATGATTATTAAAAGAGAGATGTTATTCACTGCCACACAGAGAAGGGGAAAGAGCCTCCGGATTAATTTGCAGCTGCATGGATATTCTGTAGAATATTCAGGAAAGGCTGCTTCTGTGGGGAAGAACAAACAGGCAACTGAATGCATCATTTAGACGAGTTGAGTGATTGCTGTCATTGTCAGCTTTGATGGAAAGTCTGGACAAGCGTATGCCAGGGATGATTAAGGACTGCCATTAATTGCCTCAAGGCTTGTGCTAGACAACATCTTTAGGAACTCATTCAGAACTGCTCTTCCACTCCTAAGACAAGCCACTATGTCTACTGGTTCATACTGCCTTGCAGGAAGAGGGACGTGTAGCACCTTCCCTCCATCTCTGAAACCGTTTGCCTTCACAGAGGTGAATCTTGGGTGATATAGTCGTGCGTGTGCGTCTGGATTCAGCCCCACATGGTGGAGTCATGCTATTTACCGAGATTATCTCCCGTTTAATCCGAGGGAAGGAAGCTTTCAATTGCCTGCTAAAACCACAGGCAGATTTCAAATTCCAGTAAATCCTGTTGCACTGAGCTAGCTGCTCATCTTGCCAATCAAGCTGACTGGGCTCAGCCTCTTTGGCTCTTTCCCCCTCGCTGGCAGCCAAGCGTCTGCTAGACGAGCTTAACTCCTGGGTGAGTCACCCTCACTTCCCAAACTCTGCAGTGCACACTTCATTTAACAACAACAACAGAACGCCACTGCAAAATGCTGGATTACAAAGGAACATGAGTGGATCAAAAAGGGAGGCTGGTGGTACATTTTTTTTTGAAAAGGAGATGAAAGACAAGGCCGGCTCCCACTCTCAGTAGCAAGGAAAAAGGAAACCCGAGGGCCCGATCCTGAGGGTGTGGTCTTTTATCCATTAGGAAATGATGAGTGAGGTTTGTCTGTAGATTGTGGAAGTGTTGACATTTGATTATGCAGAATGTAGGCTGGTGTGATGCAGGAGCTTATAAAAGCAACGTTTGCATCCCATGATAGGAAAGCAGGCCTAGGCAGAAAGGCAATCCCTGCTCCCCACCCCACCCATTCTTCTTCCAGCTGAAACTGGGCGCGGGGGGGGGGAGGCATTCTGGCACGTCTCTGGCAGGTTCTCCAGAGGGCAGATAAAATTGCATGCAGCTTACAAGCTGCCAGTTGGCCACACTATCCCAGAATCACTGTCACTTGGTATACATGAAAGCATATTGGATAAATCGGGCTGTAAGCGTTAGGAAAAACACTGAGCGTTCCTTTTTGGGTTAGATCAAGGGTGGCCAACATGGGCTCCAACTCCCTTCAGCCCCAGCCAGAATGCCAGTAGCTCAGGGAAGATGGGAGTTGCAGTCTAGAAAGATCTACTATGTAAAAGATATGCAGACTAACGTTAGTTCCCGGCTAAGTTCTGTTCAATGTAGAGAAAGATTGTTGCCTTTGCTGACCCATGCTGCAAAGGTATAATCAAGGCCACATTTCAAATTCACACCTACAGTGAACTCTGTTGCATCCCATAGGAGAAGTTAATATTCTGGATGAATGCATCTGCAGGCAAATCAGCCGTGCCAACGCCAATTGCCAATTGCCTTGCACTCCTAGTGTGGCCTCATGGTCGCTGAGTTTGATATGACCTAGGAATTCATTGGGTTGAAATTGTTTTACATATCTATTCCACCAAGTTCTTCAAAGTAAAAGCTATCATTCAACTTTGGTGAAATACTGTGGGGATTTTTAAAATACTGCTAGGGCACAAATGGAGCTAGACCTAGCTGTGAGCATCTTGAAAAACGGGACTGGAGCAGTGTGTTAGAGGGTTCCTGTTCTTAGCTGGATGAGAAATAGACTTTCATACAATGTGGCTTCAGGTCTGAGAAGGCTGCAAATCAGTGACCTGAGAGGGCAACCAGGCTAGATTGGGGTGAAATGTTGCAAGCCTAGATCACGTGACACGTGAAGAACCTTTAGGTGTCCACACCCTGATGTGATCATTTTGTTTCCTAACGATCTTTCCCACCAAGGTGGGCCTCTGTGTGAAACCTGTTACGTGCAAAGATTGCCTAACCTGTCCCAAACCCCTAAAAATGCAGTGCTCCATGGCAGTGATATAACTGGAGATTAGCAGAGCAAACGAACAGTTGCCTGTACTATTGTCCTTCAACAGGCTCTGTCGTAGCTCGTCTTTCCCAGTATTAGCACTCTCCTGAGGAAACTGAATGCAGCTGAAACCAAAACTTAGTCCTTTCCTGAAGCTAGGGAAGCAGTGCATTGTGCTTCATGAGCCTGAACTTCTAGGAAACACACATAAGTGTGCAATTGGACAATTCTTGCCTAGCAGCCAGTTGTGTAGGCCTCAGACCTCCTCAAGATTTTCTGCTTCCTTGCCTCACTTGGGTGACAACAACTTGAAGGCCTGTCCTGACCCCACTTAGTCCTCCACACTTTCCTCTTTAAACTCTACGACATATATCCTGACACCCACTCTTCCATATTACTGTAGTGGGAGACTTGTTTATTTCTGGGGCTTGGCTGGGACACTGAAGAAAGCTCCCCCTCTTGTGCTCGTCTTGACCCTTCCATTGCCTCCTCTAAGGGACTCTTATATTCGCAAGGCAACGTCTTGTGATGTGAACTAGTTCTAGGATTACACACACAGTCTAAATAACTCAGCTTTCCCAATGGACTCCCCATGTTTTGTCGGACTCTGCCTGCCAAGAGTTTATTTCGGAAAGGACAAGGCAGTTCTTCTCCCATGACTTTTGAGCATACAGGGAGATCAGCCATTTTCATATGAGGTAACTAACTCAGAGACTGTTTTGCTGTTCACAGAACTGAATAGTGAAGCAATCCATTTGGACATGTGAAGGCATGGTAAGGGGATGCTGGTGTGATCCCAGTATTTGGACAAAAATATATTCACTAGTGCTGGTTGCCAAGCCATCTGGCACTGTGGAGGTGTCATTCCATAATATTGCCCATGGATACTCCCGGATGCTGAGAGACCCTCCGTAGGCGTTGTACTTTCTCACCTCTTCTGGAGACATGTCTGGACAACCCTCTTATTTTACTACCCCTCTGGGATTTAAAGGCTCAAGTGTCATTTGCAAAAAGTGCCATGACATGGAGGCCCTCTTGTCTAAAGTAGAAAAGGGGCTTGCTGTATTTGTGTCTTTCATGTTCCACCAGCCCCTTGGTCTATTTGCATCTTTGAAGCCCTCTGCCTTCACGAAACATTTTCTTAACTATCTCTAGCGTTTGAGAGTTGGACTTTTCCAACACTGACATTTTGCAAATCATCTCTCCTCAAGTTCTTTCAGAGACAGCATTTAAATGTCTTCCCCCCATAAAAATAAAACTGCATTTTCCACCCCCTCACCGGCTCTAATTTATTCTATGTCTTTATTTAAAAGGCTGCACTTAGCAAACTGTTGGCACCAAATAACTGCACAGAAGTTGTAGTAGCAGCAAAAGCAGGCTGGTGCATTGGAGTCCTGAGTAGGCAAGGGGAAGTAATTCAATTCAGTTTGCATTTAAAGCCGAATCTATCAGATTTGCACTTCCTAAAACCACAGGAGAGCAGAAACCTATTCGAATTTTGTGATGAAGCTCTCCAACCAAACAATGTTTACAAAAAACCATAGATTGCAGACCCTCCAAGTGTCCCTATTTTCCAGAGACATTCCTGATTTAGAGAAGCCGTCTTGGTTTCTGATTTGATTCCAGAATTTCCCAATTTTCCTGAGGATGTCCCTGTTTTCATTGGATAAATGTTGGAGGGTATGAGACTGGAGACAAACGTGCAGACAAGGGAATACATTGGAGATGATAACGTACAAAAATGCTTTGTAGTAGGAGGAATTGCCTGCAGAAATGTGTAGATTGGTCAAAACTGCATACAAACATGTTTATCAGAAGAAATTCACCCAAGATTGTTGAAGAATTTTCATGAGGACTTTTAAAAATAAAATTTGCAGGTTGCTGTAGAAATGTGGAGAACTGAATCCAAGACTGGGAAAAGGAGAAACAGAGATCTGAAATGGGCAGATTGTTCCATCTCCAGTCCTGAGCCTGTGGGTGTAGTCAAAGCATCACACACACAGGCCTTGTTTAAGGGTCACATTTAGCCATCGTTAGCTATCGTTAATGGCTTACATTACAGGTAAAAAAAGGGTAAAGGGACCCCTGACCATTAAGTCCAGTCGTGGACGACTCTGGGTTTGCAGTGCTCATCTCGCTTTACTGGCCGAGGGAGCCGGCGTTTGTCCGCAGACAGCTTCCGGGTCATGTGGCCAGCATGACTAAGTCGCTTCTGGCGAAACCAGAGCAGCACACGGAAACGCTGTTTACCTTCCCACCGGAGCAGTACCTATTTATCTACTTGCACTTTGACGTGCTTTTGAACTGCTAGGTTGGCAGGAGCAGGGACTGAACAAGATAGCTAATAGCTTTGCTCCTCCCCTAGCAGCAGCAACAAAGAATGACCCCTGACTTAGCACTACATCCAAACTATGGATTATGGTTTCTCATCTGAATCCAAAGTTTGTTCTTGGCTTCCCAGTCAGGGTTTAACTCAGCAAAAGAAACCACAATATCTATATTGGACATAACACTACGCCCAGGTCCATGGCCTGTTGCATCCCACTCTCATACTAAAGGAACAGCAACCCAGGAGCCATCTCCTAATTCACAGTACGCCATTAATCAGGGTATAGCATGAAGAGCCAACTGGCCCCCACTTTTCAAAATCCCCTCCTTCACAAACAAACAAACAAACAAACAAACAAACAAACAAACAAACAAACAAACAATATGCATCTGCCACTACCCTTTATCTTGGCTATCCTTTCCACAGCAATACCACCACCAATTCCTTTATTGCAGCTTTCAATCAGTGGTTTCAGCACCTGTTGCCTGAAATACCATGGGATGTTAGCTTTCCAATGTGTTGGTTTTCCATAGCCATCCGACCTATGCTGTGCACCGCAGGTGTTCCATGTGAGCCAGGGTCACTGATTTGATTAAATGCCAACAGCCTTTTTGGTTCATAGAACATCCCTTCGACAAAGCTAGTACTGTATTCCTAACCAGTTTACTAAGCTCTCGAACTGTTCTAGCTCTCAGAACTGGATTGTTTGACTGCCTTCACTAGTTCCACTCTTTCCCTCTTTCACTAATCACAGGGATTTTCTGAGTGTGACTCTTAATGCTCTTGGAAAAACTTAGCAGTTATTCTCTAGCTGTACCCTCCCTCTGACTACCATATTAATACATTACCTTGCCTCTCTCTAGGCATTGACTATATCCACAGCAAGCACTTACCTCCCGCAGAATTTCCTCAGGCTGTGTCTTGGAGGCTCCTTTTTGGAAAGCTAAAACCACCTCCCTGGCTTTTATAAGGCCAGGTCCCTTTGCTCAGCTTTGCTATTTATGGCAAGATGCACCTGTCAGGGATGCATCCTGCAATTCTCCTGGGCCCTTTCAAGACGCCAATGGGTCATCTTCCGGGGTTGCATGGTATTATCAATTGCTGCTGGCAACTGGATGCTTGGCATCAGATATCATATTGGCCAAAGCAAAGATCTGCTCCCCACCAGACAAACAAACAAACAGGAAAACAAGTTTACCATTATGCAGCAGAAACCACTCCTTTCCCATGAAATGGGCTGGAATGACGAGGATCATGCTCTGCCATATTGTCAGTTCCTGTTCCCAGCTTTTCAGAGGAGTAGGGAGGTGTTTTCCCCAGATTAAAATAAGAGCAAAAGCAAGTTTAATTTGAAACACATTAACTGAATTAGCAACTCCCATTTATGAATGTGTACCCCATCTTTCCATCCAAAGTTTCTCAACATGGCTAACACTATAAAGTATCAAACAAAATTTAAAACATATAGACATGCTAGATGCACTCATTGTTGGCTACTACAAAAGGGGCTGGGGGTATTGTTTTCCTTCTTGTTGAATCTTATGGTCCTGTATATATCCGAAAGATTAATAAAATATGTTGTTGTTTTTTAAATGTGAAGAGGCAAAACAAGCAAACCACACAGCAACAGCAACAACAAAAACCACTCTCCGGGGAGCCCCTTGTTGCTGTGCTATGACGGCCTCCACCATCTTACACCAAACAACAGTGAGTTTATAAGGTACAGTAGCAGTAATTTGTTAAAAACAGCTGCAACAAACATTTAAAAAAATGGAAGCTGCAATAATGTTTAAGAAAGGGTTATCTTGCATTATTGTTTTCTGAGTTGGGGTGGAAGATCATAGGTGATGTTTTCTGTCCACCTCTTGCACCCACCCAGTGAGACCTTGAATGAGTCCTCTCACATGTACCGTACATTCAACACCCACCACATATCAGATGCTACGTACAGAACTTCCACAGAGCTTATAAATGCAATATCTTTTGGCAGAGGCAATTCACATATTTACCTTCGAGTGACAAAATCATTGACTGATGGATGATACATAATTAGAGATGCATCCACATGTGTGAATTGGTGCTTCAGTACTCAAGGTCTTAGAGAAAGTCATGGGCAAAAATGGAAAACCACCCCGTGCTCTTGATCCCTGCCAAACCCATTACTCCACTAGAGATTGTCAACTCTCTCTCTCTCTCTCTCTCTCTCTCTCTCTCTCTCTCTCTCTCTCTCTGCATTACACTTAAAGCCACCTTTGCCAACAGCAGCCTCCCTGTTCTGTAAGTTCCCTTCAGTCCACTACAAGGAAGCTTCTTTATATGCATTTTGTTGCAGGGTCATGGGAAGGTCAGCACACCAGGGCCAGAGACTGTCACTGCATTGTCAGGGCTAGAGCCTCTTATGCAAGAGGAGACAAGAGATTCCATTCAGGCTAGGTGCTTCCTCCAACCTAGCCTTGCACTCTGTCACGCCCACTCTATTGACAAAGCAGCTGTGATGCAACCCTGGCAAAACAGTTCTTTTTTCCCAGAAGAATGGTAAGTAGCCCATGAATCATTTCATGTGTCCGCTAGCAGCCTCCCAAATCCCATGTATCACTTATTCCCTGTTCTATTGCCCCATAGATGGGGTAAGGCTTCTGCTGGAAATGGGGAGATAAACATTATAACTAGGAAGTGCAAATATATGAATTGGTCCAATAACCATGAGCCACCATGCAGAGTGGGATCTGCTGCATCCTGGATCTGTTGAAGCGCAAGCTCTGAAACGAGTCTAAGATGGGATGTTTTATATTGGGGGTTCTTATTAAATGGTGTTATTAGGATTCAGGCAGCCCCATCCTATCTGCTGCTAAGCCAGAACTTAAACTAGCATGCCATTGTTATAAATCTGTGCCGCTGTAGTTTCAATACACTGATGTGCCACTTTGAGTTTTGCCAGCATAAGATGTTTAGCCCACCTTCCTATACTTGTTTACTTAGCAGTAAGACCCATTAAACTCAGTAGGTTAGCACTCCATATTGTTATCCTATCCTCAGCTAAACATCACAATTGGAGGTTAGGTTCTCACAATTAATCAGTGGCCCTTCTACTATTTCATACTTGCACCTTGGAAAACAGCCAAATATACTGGATTACATCCAAAATTCTAAGTGTTCATTATTTGTTACGATTGAATTATTGTTTATGTGGTGGTTTCAATTATCATAATTACTAATTTCATTATATATTTTCCATAGCGGTAATCTGTTGGTTATTTCCCTGCAGTTTGCGAATTATTTGGGGCATACATTTTTGTTTCTTTAAAAAAATCAACTCCCCCTGCTCTTTCAGGGCTCCTAACTACTATTTTGGTAATTTACTTTTTACTCTGATCAGTTTCACCTAAAAATGTTACCAAGTGTTAGTATCGTTAAGGGAATTTTTCACTAAATTATGCTATTAGAAATTTGAATATGCAAGATTAAGTTTTACAGGCACTGAATTGCTAGATCAAAGCAGAACTCTTCATTTTAAGCTGAACTTCTCTAGAGGCTGATTAACATTAACTCGAGAGATCTGTAGGTGGGTTAGTTAAAATCAATATATGCCTTTCAGATCCTCCATCACTTCTTTGCCTCCTCCCCTTAGTTTCCTGGCCCAGTGTCCCCAGTCTTAAAAGATAGGCTTACCTATTCTTCCTTACCTCCCCGTGTATTTCTCAAAAGAAATATTTCTCTTTGGCGATATTGCATTGTCAGGACACTTAGAGCACAGTTATTTTGCATCCTGTTGTACTTTCTGCAGTTAGGACATTCATGGCTATTTTGACTGCTACGTGGAATGCAGTTCATGGGTCTCATAGACATCTTTTAGATTCTGTTTATGATATGGAGATTCTGTTTATGATACAGTGGTACCTCGGGTTACATACGCTTCAGGTTACCTACGCTTCAGGTTATAGACTCCGCTAACCCAGAAATAGTGCTTCAGGTTAAGAACTTTGCTTCAGGATGAGAACAGAAATTGTGTGGCGGTGGTGCAGCAGCAGGAGGCCCCATTAGCTAAAGTGGTGCTTCAGGTTAAGAACAGTTTCAGGTTAAGTACAGACCTCCGGAACGAATTAAGTTCTTAACCTGAGGCACCACTGTATGTCCCTGTCCTTGGAATTTCTTTGTAATTTGTTGGGTGTTCGGTTTAAACTTCAAGCATTTTAAAAAAAACCCCCAACCCCCCAAAATATTTGGAAAGGATATGTTCCACTGATGTATGACTATTATGTAGGAATAGGGTGCTGTGTGTGGCATACCCTACAATATTTCTCCAATGGAAATAGGGACGTCCTCTTCCGACTCTTCTTCTTCTTCTTCTTCTTCTTCTTCTTCTTCTTCTTCTCCCACCCATCTGACAGGGTTGCCCCAGATTCTCTGGGCAGCTTCCAACATATATAAAAACATAATAAAACATTAAACATTTTTAAAAACTTCCCTATACAGGGCTGCCTTCAGATGTCTTTTAAAGGTATAGTTACTTATCTCCTTGGCTTGGGGGTCGCATAACTCCATACCCCCCAACATTTCTCCGATGAAAATAGGAACATCCTAAGGAAAAACGGGACATTCTAAGATCAAATCATAAACCGGGAGAGCTTTTGTAAATCTGGAACTGTTCCTGGAAAATAGGTATACTTGGAGAGTCTGACGTGGTGGTGGTGGGGATTGCATGTTTATAGGAGCATAGGTTTTTTTTTGCCTTTTCCACTAGAGCACCACTGTCAGCTTGCATCTGCTATCTGCAGGCAGGATATTGCTAGGTTATCATGAGAGATTGCCCAGAGATGGTGAATGGCTCTCTAAAAGCTCTGTGGTGATGTAGAGAGAGGATACAGCTTCTCTGCTGGTTATTTTGCTCTAATGAATTCTAATTTTATCCCACAGAACATAGGAGAGGGAGGGAGGCAAGACAGTCAGTGGGATAGCAATGGAAGGTGGCAAAAGCACATTGCTCTCCAGGCAATAACATGATTTTTATTTTTTTTATTTTTAAAGAGACAGGTAATAGGAATTGTGATTATTTCAACTTGTATGCCATTTTCCAATCGGCAAGCCCTAGGCTCTGTGGTTTAGACCACAGCGCCACCCGCGTCCCTTCTAGATGACCCTTGGGGTCCCTTCCAACTCTACAACTCTCTGATTCTATAAGCCCATGTAAACTCCTAGCTATCTTTCTACAATACAAGAGTGCCTTAGCCATGGGTGAGCTTGAGGTGTAATATTTTCTGACAAATACAGCCGTGCAACACATACCCTGTAATGAATTTTAATTTGCATTTTTTTACATGCATTTTTTAAAGCATGCGATCTATGGAGCAACTGACCTCATTTGCTGGCTCTACGTTACACAAGATGGAAAGAGAGAGGATCTTATATCTACCCCTGTTTTCCCCCTCTCTTTTTTGGTGATGGTGGTGGGGAGGAGGAGGTTCATCAATTGGTGCAAGCCTGAATGTGGCTCAGCTGAAAGCAAAGGGAAGAAACACATGAGACTGAGAGGAATTCCTACCCCCCCCCCCCGATTTGGACTGATGCCAAGTTTAGTGCCTCTTGCACAGTTCTGCCAGAGGCCTGCTTCATCCGCACTCTCACTTTCCCACCTACACAATGCCCCTAAGCACATGCCCATGCGCTGCCTCAGATCATCACTGGGGAAGCTGCATCAGAAATGCACCAAACCCTGAGGCAGTCAGCTGGCTCTTTAAGCAACCAATTCCCTGGAGTCTCAAACTGCAGCATCATAACAGATTATGGTTCCTGGAGGGGGTCTGCTTTCCCCAGTAAAACTGACACTTGATGTGGCTCAAGTTTGCAGAGTTTGGGACAGGCTTCATGTGTTTCCTGTTAGTGTTGCTATCTTGGTGCGTCAAGGCGAGAGGCACACAGCTGGGCGCACAGCTGGTAGGTGCTGAGCACACCATGATGTTAACAGCTGCATTCTTTGGCTCTCCCTGTGCAGTTCCATCTCTCAGCACCAGGAGGTACCTTGGTTTTTAAAATCATCTCCATGTGATCCCCAGGTGTTATCAGATCAAACTTCTGGCAGTCTCAGCAGGCTGTTTACTTGAGAACTGTGAGAAGCAGAATTGCAGTCTGGCAGTGTTACCTGTCTAAAGGTGAGTGAGTGTGTATTTGAGAAGGCTGAGGATGAACAGGACTAGACTTAACTTTCTCCTCTGAGCTTGTTGTTTGACCTCAGGCAAACCACCTGGGGCTGTCTGAACACCAGTTCTCATTCTATATACAGCGGTACCTCGGGTTAAGAACTTAATTCATTCCGGAGGCCCGTTCTTAACCTGAAACTGTTCTTAACATGAAGCACCACTTTAGCTAATGGGGCCTCCCACTGCCGCCGCGCTGCTGGAGCACGATTTCTGTTCTCATCCTGCAGCAAAGTTCTTAACCTGAAGTACTATTTCTGCTTTGGTGTAGTCTGTAACCTGAAGCGTCTGTAACCTGAAGCATCTGTAACCCGAGGTACCACTGTATTGATGATACCTGTTAACCATCCCTTCACTTGGGAAGATAGGAAGTTGCTACTTGTTCGGTATTGTTCACACTGACTGGCAGAAGGGTTTCAAAAAGGGGGACACCCCCAGACCTACCTGCAGTTGCTGGAGATTAAATTTGGGACCTTCTGCACTCAAAGCAGATGCTCTGCCAATGAGCTATATAGCCTTTCCCCAATGCCTTTGTATTACAGCTTATGTGCTTTGATAACAATGACAGTGGATAACAGTCAACACACTAATTGGATGATTTCTGGAAAGAATTATACAGAAAGGAAAACATTTCGCTCCACAATGATTTTTTTCTCTCAAAGGGGTGTGGCTCTCTGTTAGTAGATTACATAATGGTGGCGGATTGTATTCTCTGATCCCACATGGTGGTTTTGTTTTATAGGACTTTTGTGCCGTTAATTGATTGGTGCTTTATGGGATGTATAGCATCATCACCCAAAGGACTTTGGTTATGGGTCTACTAATAAATCTAATAAATAAATAATATGTATAATGTATAAGCCAAGCATGATTCCAGTGCCACAATGTACCTTCACATTTCAACCATTCTGTGCATTATGGTGAGACAAATTTGCATTTAGCGAAATTGCATCCAGATAACTAGTTTATTGAACATCCACCCTGATTTGTTTGTACAAAGATTGCAGGGAACAAGCACACCTGTTTATGGAGAGTGCATTCTTACTTGTTTCCCCAAAGGTTATATGATGTTGCATACAAAGGCCAAATCTATAAAAAGCATGGCCTTTAATACTGAGGGTCTTTCCTAATGACTTTTTTCACTGCTCAGTAGTACACATGCATTTGTTTCTCATCTGATGTAGTTACACCCAGTGGCGTAGCGTGGGTTATCAGCACCCGGGGCAAGGCAAGTAATTTGCGCCCCCTAACCCGTGGATTTGCGCCCCCTAACCCTAACCCCCAGATGTTGCGCCCGGTGCGGCCGGGGCCCCCTGCACTCCCCACGCTACGCCACTGGTTACACCTTTCTCTAAGGTAGTGCTTTGCTGAAGGTAAATTGAATTTTACCAGCCAAAGTGGTAATGTGAAAAAGGCTCATTCCACACACAGAGCATTTTTGATAGAGAGTGCTATGTGGAATGTGGCTGCACAAATTTTATTAGCACGTATTGGCTAGCGACTATGACAACACTGAATGATTATTGGCCCCAAGTGTTGTTGTTTTTAAAATAGTGTGTATTTTATAGTCATCTACAGCCTAAAAACTCAGTTTTGTGCCAGTCCAATGCAAGAGTGTTCATACGGTCTGTCAAAATACAAATTAAAATTCAGAACAAAACCTGGTAAACGCCATTAAAGCTATTGGTATAGCAGTGTTCCATTACAGTGGTACCTCAGGTTACAGATGTTTCAGGTTACAGACTCCGCTAACCCAGAAATAGTACCTTGGGTTAAGAACTTTGCTTCAGGATGAGAACAGAAATCACGTGGCAACAGTGGGAGGCCCCATTAGCTAAAGTGGTACCTCATATTAAGAACAGTTTCAGGTTAAGAACAGACCTCCGGAACGAATTAAGTTCTTAACCCGAGGTATCACTGTACTTTGATATCCCTTCCCCTACCCTTTCATTCTAGGCTGCAGTTCAGAATTTCACTCCCTTTAAAAATACATCAAATATTATTTTCCCACACCTCTTGCGGCAAGGCTACATAACTCATTTGCACAGTGACAAGACACTGATGCTTTTCCTAGATAAGGACTTGTGTTAGCCTATCGATATCAACATATATCTCTGTAGGTGACTGTGGTTCTTTGGGATTCCAACCCATTTCTTTCAGCTGGGGTCTTGTCTCAAAAGCATGATGAAATTCACCTCTCTTTAACTTCAAAGAAATAAATGCCATCCTCCTGTTTTAAAGGAATATTATTTGAAAGCAGATTGTGTTCTAAGCATTTCTGTTCCCACTCAGGTTAACTGCCTCTGTAACCACCCATTAAGAGTTCTGCACTCCTGTTTTACAAATGGGAATTGTAGCTGCATGCAATGCAGTATTATCTTGTGCCCCAGGAAGGCAGAGAATGAGCTCAAAAACATTGGGGCGGCTTCTCAAAGAACATTTATTCACAAGGAGACCTTTTAATTTCCCCCATCCCCTCGCTCCTAGCGTAAGATCTATTTATGGCAGGATGACATCTACAGCACTATGTTCTTTGCAGCCATGGCTCCTCTGAAAAATTAATACTGTACGCAAATTCAGCTTTAAATATTAACATGGACTGTGGGAAAATATAGGTCCCCGTACTAAGAGCTGAAGAATTTCAGGCTGCTTGCTGTTGCACAACAGCATTACAGGAGTACATTATTTTGGTGAACGAGTTCCGATTACTGGGTCTGGGTGGGTGCTTTAATTAAAAAATTAGGCCTTTCAAGTCAGCTATGTTTTAACCATTTCTATGCTTTGTGGCCCAGACTAAAAATGTTAATTCAGGATTTGGGCCTTTGTCCTCTGCCAGTGGCTTGCTTTAAAATATGGCTTGCAATTTAACTGGGTGGCATTTGGTTCCACAGGCCCACTCTGATGCTAAAATGTCATCCCAGACAAGAGGAGAGAGGGCAAGGCATGGCAGCGACATTATGCAAGGAACCAGCCTTCACAGGAAGCATCTCCACATTGCTACTGGAGATTCAAAAAACAGTGGCAGCTGCATTCTTGGTCAATTAGAAACGTTATAAGTTGAGTTGACACTGCAGTCCACTGATCCTAAAGTCTGGGAGCCATTAGATCCTAGCATCTGAATGATGTGATGGTAGTGTTTAGCACACTGGATTTAGAGTGGGAAGATTTCAGTTGAAATCCCCACAAAACTCACTGAGTGACTTTGGACCAATAAGTATCTCTGAATCTTAATATACCTCAAAGGGTTGTGATGATAAAGGAGGAAAGGCCATGCAAACTGCCCTGTGTGAAGGAATGGCAAGATACAAATGTAATAAATACGTTTCATTTCCTCATCTCGTTCTGAAGGGGGTTGGAGTAGCTTTTCTCCACTGTGCAAATACAGCCATTTGTTTCAGGGAAGTACCAGTGAAGGCAGAGGAATGCAGCCAAAACTACTGACCAAAATAGGGGGAGTCAGTGGCAGAGAAAGGAGAGGAGGAGACCTATCTTATTTGTATGAGGGAAATACTATGAATTCTACATTCACCCTCTGTTTATACCTTTTGATTTTCTAAACATAAGCTGTTCACTCAGCGTAGCACACCTGTCCTCAAGGCTTTCATTTTTTTATTTTTTAAAAAAGATGATATTTCACTTCCAAAGATAGAGGGATGGAAAGGAACTGCCAAAAAGTATTTACTCAGGACAATACTTGAAGGGCCGCCTTTCCCTTTTTGAATCACCTTGGAACCTGCACTCACCATCTGAGGCCCTTCCTTGTGTGCCTTCTCCGTAAGGTCCAGAGAATGGGGCTTTTCTGTGGTGGCTCCTGCTTTGTGGAGCGCTCTCCCCAGGGAGGCTCGCCTGGTACCTTCATTGCCTATCTATAGGTGCCGTGCGAAAACCACTTTTAGAATTGGGTGGGCTGTTTTAAAGATCTTTCTTTCCCCTCCCCCTTGGTTTTTAATGTATATATGTGAGGGGTTTTGTTTGTTCGTAAGGGCAAGATAAAGCGACTTAATAATGATAATAATGATAATACTGTAATAATAATATAATGATGTATCCAGGCTGTAACAGGGTATGTGGTCTGTGTAGGATGACGTGACGAAGAAGCATTTATTTTGGAGTATGAAAGCAATTGTACACATAATGAAACAGTAGACTGAGGTGGTAGAATTCTAGATGGTACAACTGTACTTTGTACTCATGAGGTGATTGTGGGTCCTACCCATACATGAGATCAGGGGATTTATTGCTTATCAAAGAGCCTTCTTGGAAAGAACACCTCTGTTATGTAACACCCTCCCCTCCGAGGTTCAACTGGTGGTGCCAACATCCATCTTTTGGGGCTGGCTGGAGAACTTTCTTCTTTTGCCAGGTCCTCTGAATATGTATGTATAGGGCCAGCACAGCGAGATAGTTTTGCTCTACAACTGATTATTTTGACTGTTTAAACTGCATCTTCTCTTTTGTTGTTACCTGCCCCAACATCATCTGGTGAAGGGTGGCATCATCTATGATGAAGGGTGGCATATACCGGTACATTTTATAAATAAAACAATAATACATAATTTGACAAAACAGCTCAACCCTTTCTTTGACCTAGTTCAGCCTTTCCCAACCTTGGGTCCGCATATGTTATTGAGAACTACAGCTCCCAGCATCCTTAGTGAGAAGGGCCAGCAGTCAGGGATGATGGGAGTTGTAGTCCCAACAACATCTAGGGACCCAAGCTTTGGAAAGGCTGCTATAGTTAATTATACAGTGGTACCTCTGGTTCCATACTTAATTCGTTCCGGAGATCCGTTCATAACCTGAAACTGTTCTTAACCTGAGACATCACTTTAGTTAATGGGGCCTCCTGCTGCCACCACGCTGCTGCCATGTGATTTCTGTTCTTATCGTGAAGTAAAGTTCTTAACCCAAGGTAATATTTCTGGGTTAGCGGAGTCTGTAACCTGAAGCGTATGTAACCTGAAGCGTCTGTAACCCGAGGTACCACTGTATATATATGTGTGTGTGTGTGTGTGTGTGTGTGTGTGTGTGTCTCCCCACCCTCCAAAATCTCACCACCTCAATCTTTGTAATCTGTAATGTATAAAATGGTCCTGACGGGCCTGCATTTTCAAAGATTGGTAGGATCACTCAGGAATATCCTCTGCCTCAGTTCATGACCATTACGACCATTCGCAATTTATACTTTCTCCACATTAAATATCACCATACACGCTTCCCAACTAGTGCAGGGGAAGATCTGCCCCCCTTTTCCATTTGCCTCTGTCGGTCCCTATGGCCTTGCAACGAAATTCGTAGGAAACTCCATTCTTTATATACATTTATTGATTAAACGTACCACGCTTTATGCTTTATATCTAAGATTGACCCGTTCTCCCCTTGCTTAGCCAAGCAGCGCAGGTTAGCGTGTGAACCTGCTCCAAAGCGCAGAGAGCGCGCGGAGCCCGTGGCCCTAATTTGGCGGAGCTGCGCGTGTGAACGGGAAGGGCTGCTCCTGCCCGCCCGTGTGGATTGGGCAAATCTGTGCGCGCGCGCGCAGCCCTGCCGGCTCGAACGAAGGGCGTGTAGTTTAGCAGTGTGTGTGTGTGTGCGCGCGCGCGCGCGTGTGAGCTCACCCGGGTCACACTTGGCTGCACGTGCGGCAGCGACGCCCCTTCTTCGCCCATTGCGCGCGCCAAGCCATGCCACCTGGGCGAGCGCTGCCCGGCGGCTCCCTCTTCTCCCTTCCCCCCCGCCTCGCTCCTTCCCCGCCGCTTGCTGCAGTGTTGGGGGGAGGGCAGATCTGGAGCAAGATGGCGTTGCTGTGGCTGCTGCTGCTGCTTCTCCCAGGGTCAGCACTGGAACAGCTCCTTCCTTTGCATTCCCACTAGCACCGGCAGCTGCCCTGGTGTTCTGCAGCCGCCTCTCCTGCCCTGGCGGTTTTCGCTGCAGCCAGTGATCTCTTTCCCCCCACCTCCTCGGCGCTCCAGCTTTCTCTTGTTTTGGTGCAAAGCTTTTCCCCCTGTGTGGCAGCCGGAGAGGGGGGTGGGGGTGGGGTGGAGAGTGCGCGATTACATCTCCTCTCACTCCTTTTGCAAGACACTCACTAGGCTGTACCCATTCTTTGGAGGACGGCACCGAGCCAGGTGCAATTTTATTTTGTTTTTTTGCAGGCAGCTTTTCTTAGCATCTGTTTTGGCTTGATTTTGCAACGCCGAACGCCGGGGCCGTTGCGATTAAAAACAGCAGCCTCAAATTATAAAGAAAAGAAATAGATATATATCTAAGCAACTCACTTGCAACTGTGGCCGTTGCAACCCGAACCCCCTTCATCTTCCCATGGAGGATGTAATCGGCTAAAAAATACCTGAAGGCGACGCACTGGGATAATAACATGGAGGAAGAGGAGGAGCTGCAGCAGCATTGAATTCCCTGGCTGTGCTATCAAGAGGAAAGGAGATGGTGATTTTTTTAAATGTGGCACCGGCGCAACTTCTGGAGTTGCGAGAGCTTTCAGCCCCCTCCCCTCATCCCACCGCCTCACCTGCCTAGTGTCTGCCGCTTCTGTCATTTAATTTTTTGATCCACCCCCCCTCCTTTCTCTCTTCTCTGCACCCCCTACAACCCTCCCCCCCTTTTCTGCTTTGCCATGGGAATGGTGGCAAATCTCTTGGCTATTGTCATGTCGGCTTCATTTTTCAACCCCAGCTTTGCCTTCAGTTCGCACTTCGACCCCGGTAAGTTGGCTTTATTTCTGTAAAAAAAAAAAAAAAAGTAATGATTTCTCAATTTTCCTTTCCCTTCCTCTCTCTATCTCTCTCTCCCCTCCCCTCCCCCCAAATCGCCTTTGATTTTCCTCTCCTTGCCTCCCACTTCAGCTACAGATTTCTTTCCCCTTGCAGGCAATTATCCTCTACCTGCCCCCCCCCCACTTCTTGCGTTGTTTAACCCTTTGCTGAATCTGAGCCATTTTATTAGGCCGCTGGTGGTAAAGGTGGCAGTTAAACCAAGCAAGGAAACAAGACAACAGTACCCCAGTACCCTGCTCCCTCCCACACACTGCTTTTGTCTTGGGTTGTGATTTTTAGATAGACTCCTCAGGAACAGATTCTTCCTGCAAAAGTTGCATCACCATTGATCAACTGTTCTGTTCCCCCTCCCCTTCCATCATTTTGGAAATTAGGGGTATGTGCAAAGAGTTCCTGGGCATTTCCCATATGATATAATTTGACATTTAAAGTGCAGCTCATACTAGTGTATGTGACATCTTCTGAGGGCATACCTTGCATGCAAACAAGGTATTTATGGTGGTGGCCACTCTTTAAAACCTGACTTGTTTTGGGTGAGATGCTGTGAGTGATTGAGGTTTTGAATTTCGTGCCTGGAAGTTCCCTTTAATTGCAGAAGGGATGGAATTCTATGTGGCTTATAACCCTTGCAGGCCTTTTGCTCTGCATTCTTGTGAAGGTTGTATTGCGTAAAGTCGAGCAAAAGTGGGGTGAGGGAACCTTGTTGCCTTGCTGGGCCTTTCTCTGTGCTGGGTGTCAGTCTTGAATTGAAACTTCCCTTTGCTAGAGGTGATTGATTTTTTGACCCTGTTCAGCCATCAGCCTTTTGGCTGGGTCCTTGATTTGTGGATGAGCAGGAGCATGTTGACTCTGCAAAGTCAGAATTGTTGTATCCCAGAGGGACTTACATCTTCTGGTGACAGGTTTCACTGCTTTCCTCAGCCAGGAATCCTGAAAGGTAGAAACCTAATCTCTACATCTGCATCCCAATTTGCTCCTGAAGTGCTTTTACATCCATTGTCTTCCTGGTGCCTTTTGCTTTTATCGTCTGAAATAGCTTCTAATTCTCATGGGTCCCTCTCCCCTCCACATGAAACTGCCACCTCATCTCTTTCCACTAATTTGTGTGCCCCTAGTCCTTATCTGCCACGCTGGTGGAAGATTGACTCAGTCGCCTATGAATGAAACATGAATTTGTTTTCAGTACCTCCGAATGTCACTTTTATGTTCTCCACTGGATTTCTCATGTGAAAACAAACTGTCGTGTTCTGCCCTGATAATACGATCTTGGCACAGCTTTCTGGATTCCACTGCAGTTGCTACCTGGCAGGCCTGGAATGATGTCTTGGGCTCTTTAATAGGTTGAGTTTTCTCAAAAGGCATCTGTCCGATGAAAAACATGCAGAGGGATAGAGGATAGCACAAACAAACCAAACTCTGCCCTCGCTGATAAATAAATTTATTCGGGTCCTGTCCTTTGCCTTATACAGTCTTCAGCAAAAATTGGTAAAATGCTGTTCAGCCAAATTTCAGTTTGTGCATATAAGAACTTGCAACTCCGTCATGTAGGCATTAGGGAATCGTATGTTATATAAGTAGCTATTTTGCAGCTTTTGTGTTAAAACTCAAGTGCATGCCCCAAATAAAAATGGACCTGTTTCCTTAGTTATGTATGTTTCTGTTGCAGTGTGTGAGCTGACCTTGCATTTCACCAATCTGGTCGCAGATGGAGGCTGATAAACAGAGAGGGATGCGATTACTTTGCTTTCATCTTCTAGGTGTTCATGTGGAAGGATTACCCAAATTTTCACAAAGGCTTTTGCAAGATCTCTTTCCTAAAAGCAGCACAGAAAGACGGTGTTGATCAGTGCAAATGAATGTATGCTTTGGGTGGTGGTGGGGAGAATCATATAATACCTAAATAGTGTTAGCTTTTATCACTCATGAAAAAAGGTAATGACATAGTTTGTAAATAGCACCCTGGAACCATCAGCTCAGTCTGTTTAGCCACTAAAATAGCAAGCATGGCTAGAGAGAGTTAGGAAAAGAATAAGAAATAATACCAAAAGGATCAGAATGTCTTAATATCAATCATTTGATGTATTATGTGTTTACTTCTTGAATGATGTGTGGTACTTTGGGTTCTTTTCTTTTAAAATACACAATGGACTTGGATATGGATACTAGTTACAGATGTTACATGGCACATATTCAGTATGTTGAAGGGTGTAAGAAAAATTCTCACCCTCTTTTTGTAGGGTCCCTTCCATCTTAGAGAAGAGAGATAGTGAAGATAGAATAAGTAGTGTTGGTTGAAGAAAAGTGAATAGGGAACGTTTGTTTGATTTTACATAATGCTAAGGCTAAAGAAAACTCAGAAGTAACACCAAAACATTAAACAAATCTTACAAAAATAGGTCTGTGTTAGCGTTGTGCAGCTCTCTCCCACTAGAAGTGGTAAATTGCCAGCTGATTCTCTGTGGCCACAATTTGGTGGACTGATCTTACACTGACTGTGCACCAGTGTGCAGCTGACCTCCATGATCTGCAGTGTGTCCTGGGTTGCTTGCAACATAGGTTATGAACTACTCTGCAGCTGTGCCATGGGATCTGCATCATATTGTTGATGCAACCAATCATTTCCCAACTTATGCATAGCTTTGTGAACAATGTTATCCCTGGGCCATCCCATAGTACGTGATTTTGATTTCAGAGGCATATAGTGTAAGTGTATGGGACAGGATATTGGATAGCATGGACTTTCTCTCTTCTCAATGAAGTTTTGGATGGGGAAATAGATAGATGGGTTATGGTCATATTCAGCGCCCGACTGATTGCCACATATTTGGTTTTTTTGGCGGTCAGATTGACTAATGACTTCTTGTTTGTTGTTTTGTTTTTCCTGTGCCTCAATGTACGTGACTTGGATCGCTTGCTTGAGTCTTAAGGAGAGGTTTGCTCTCGGGTTGTAGCAAAGTGTGTTAAGGTTACATGAATTGATCTGGGAACAAGGGAGACAGAGTTGCTTCGTATAAGAGCAAGGGGATTGGAATAGGTGGCCTTTTATAGTTCGGTTCCTGTTCTCCTTCAGAGCTGTGGCTCTGTACCGATGAGCCTGTGGTCCTCCAGCTGTTGGACTCACAACGGCCATCCGCCCCAGCCATTATGACTAGTGATCAGGGCCACAGGTTCCCCATTCCTGCTCTTTGTATTGTGCATTGCTATATTATTGACCCACTTATCGTTGATCATACAATGGGGGTGGCAATCAGTGAAGCCTTGCTGGTGCTTGCAGCTGTTTCTCTCCAATTCCTCTCCACATTTCCCACTGATATTAGTTCGTATAAAAGGCTGAGTATGGAAGATAGTGGTTTGCCTAAGGCCACCTACTGGGTTCATAGCTGTGAAGAGATTTGATCAGGGGCCTTCCTGCCATATAGCTCACAGTCTTTGCCAGCTCTCAGACAGCAGAGGATTGTGAAGTTATGAAACACAGCAATGCAGAAAGATTTTTAGCAGAGAGTCAAGGAATTAATAATTGCTTAAGTTATTAACCAGTGGTAAGCAGCTGGAAATTGGATCCACACAATCACCCCCCCCCCAATGAGCGAGGTTTTGTTTTTACATTTGTCTCGTGGTTGAGATGCACATGGAAACCTGTCTTGTGAATGCTTCAACACATGTGGTCAGCACACGTTTACCGGGCTTCAGAAAACAAGCTGGCCAAATTCCAAAGCTGCCAGCAAATAGACTGCTTGATGCTGCATTCAAAAGATTGGTAAACATATGGTTCATTTGCAAGGTGACCGGTGGTACGTGGGTGTGGGAGGGAGGGGTAGGAAATTGATACGTGAATCTATTCCAGAAGTAGATGGCAAGGAATGGTGTGCACGTACTCTTATCAGAGCAATAACTTCAAGTCAGCATTAGACTCCCATAGTGTATTAGCTCAGGCACAGGCAAACCCGGCCCTCCAGACATTTTTGGGACTACAACTCCCATCATCCCTAGCTAACAGGACCAGTGGTCAGGGATGATGGGAGTTGTAGTCCCAAAACAAATGGAGGGCCGAGTTTGGCTATGCCTGTATTAGCTTGTACACTGGCCTGTGTCTTTCAAGTTGAAGCCAGTATTGGGGATTTGCTTTGTTGAGCACTGGTAGAGCTGCATGTCGTAGTAGAGTTCCCACTGTCAGTCTTCGGAGCCCCCTTGTCCTTCCTGTTTCTCCTATTTGTTGTCACTCACAGATAATGTACCCTGAATAAGTGAGCAAATGAAGGAACAACAGCATTCGCTCACTTTGTTCTCTTTCATCCTTATGAACTAGGCCTGTGGGATTAAGGAACGTGTATAGGTCAGGAGGAGGTGGGACCATTCAAGGAGGGGAGAGAATCTTGTCACCCCAAAGACCTAGAGCAGGTGCTCATATCAGCCCTTGCAAATACAGAGATAATCATTGCAGGTACATTTATTTGGAGCAGGACAAAGGACCTGTGCTTGCTAAATGGTATCCTGCGCCCCTCAACTGAGACAAGGGGTGGAAGAGGTGTGCTGAGCATGGGAATGATGAGCATGAAGGGACCTCAATGACAGCTTATAGGCATTTACCTAGTGTCCTTTGGGGAAGAAATGGCTCTGCTTGGAATGCTTCTGGCTTGTCTGGAGTTGATAAAACCCAAATGTTCAGTAGTGATACAGTAGGTGGAGCAAAGAGGGGAAACATTTTGCTGGCACTATGATTGCCTCCCCAGGATCCTGCCTGCCTTACTTCAATGATATTCCTCTTTATGAATGTGCTGGCCAATTTTCTGACCCACCAGGAGCCCAGAGACAGAGAGGGAGGGATGTGCACCTATGACATGGGTAGGAAACTGTGGGTTTGGGGTACAGATAATAATAATAATATAATAAATTTTATTTATACCCTGCCCTCCCCAGCCAAGACCGGGCTCAGGGCGGCTAACAACCAATAATATAAACAATTTGATTAAAATACAACTTAAAAAACAAGATTAAAATACAACATTAAAACACTAAGATGCAGCCTCTTCACAGGAGGAGAAAGGAAAAAAGAAAGAGGGGGAGGGAGGGAATCAAATTGATTCTAAGCCAAAGGCCAGGCGGAACAACTCTGTCTTACAGACCCTGCGGAAAGAAATCAGATCCCGCAGGGCCCTGGTCTGACGAGACAGAGTGTTCCACCAGGCCGGAGCCAGTGTTGAAAAGGCCCTGGCTCTGGTTGAGGCTAATCTAACTTCCTTAGGGCCCGGGACCTCTAGGGTGTTGCTATTTATGGACCTTAAGGTCCTCCGTGGGGCATACCAGGAGAGGCAGTCCCGTAGGTACGAGGGTCCTAGGCCGTGAAAGGCTTTAAAAGTCAAAACCAGCACCTTAAATCTGACCCCGTACTCCGCCGGGAGCCAGATGCAGCCTCTCTGCTCCGTGGGACTCTTTGCAGGCCACAGCTCCCCCCCCCCCCCGCCCCAGGGCACTGAACCTGATCTGCAGCCTTCTGAAGTACCGTATTTTGTCTCTTTCCCTGAATGCCTGGCACCCATAAAATGATGCAGTAACCACCCCCACTCCCATTTTTTCATGCAAGAAAAAGTGGCTGGCTCTTGAGGCTTGTTTGTTGTGTTCCTCCTCCCTCCATTGCACCTTTTCTCCAAGGTACTAAAGATGCTCAGTCACTCATGATTGTGGGTGAGAAATGTTGGCTAGAGTGGCCGCCAAGAGCACAAAGATGAAGCACCATGTAGCTATGGTTCAGATCTTGATGGTTCGTTGGGTGCCTGCTGAAAGGTCTCCTTAGACTTTTCATGTTCTTCTGCAGCAATTGTAATGATGGCTGCCATAGTCTGAAACCCTGGTCAGGCTCTCCTCAACAGATAATAGGGAGGGCAAGATGTATCCCAGTACAAGGGGGTGAGACAAATGAAAAAAGAATCCTATGGTGAGAGTGGCATTTTGTTTTGCAACTTATATGTAGCATTGTTATTTATTGTTCTGTATAGCTGCCATAAATCAGTCAACATGGAAAGAAGGAGGCCACTAATTTTTGGCAGGTAAAATGACTGGTATCATACGCTAAACCAGGCTTCCTCAACCTCGGCCCTCCGATGTTTTGGGACTGCAACCCCCATCATCCCTAGCTAGCAGGACCAGTCGTCAGGGATGGTGGGAACTGTAGTCTCAAAACATCTGGAGGGCTGAGGTTGAGGAAGTATGTTGCAGAAGGTTTTCCATCCAGCCTTTTGGGGTCTTGTGGAGGAATTACATGACTTCTCACATATATTCTTTTCTTAAGTCATATTTTATAGTAGGATTATGTTTCAAATAGTATGCATGTGCATGTTAGGAGAGAGGTGTTGCTTTGCCTTTCTGAAAGTGAAATGATACTTCCTTCCTTGGGCTCCATCTCTGCCTAGGGCTGTCATGCCAAGCAGTGAACTGTCCACCTGCTATTTTGCTGTGGTCAGATGTTGTCAGATGTTTCATGAAGTTACTGTGTCAGTAGAAACTTTTTGTTTCATTATACAGTGGTACCTCGGGTTACAGATGCTTCAGGTTACATACGCTTCAGGTTACAGACTCCACTAACCCAGAAACAGTACCTTGGATTAAGAACTTTGCTTCAGGATGAGAACAGAAATTGCGCGGCGGCAGCAGCTGGAGGCCCCAATAGCTAAATTGGTGCTTCAGGTTAAGAACAGTTTCAGGTTAAGAACGGACCTCCAAAACGAATTAAGTTCTTAACCAGAGGTACCACTGTAGTGTCATTAACGAAAACAAGAGTGAAGGCTACTTGGCCTTAGCCCGTTAGTAGTGGGCAAAGATGGATGAATCTGTCCATTTTAATTTCTCCCTCTTTCTCATTTTTTCTAGTCTTAAATTCAGTTCTCCATATTTCTGCAGCAATGTGCACTTATGATAAAAAACAATCCTCATGAAAATTCATAACCATTTTAGTGTGAATTTCTCCTAATAAACACATTTTTGTATGCACTTTCGTCTAATATGCACATTTGGTATGGAGTTTTGACTGATATACAGATCTTTACAAGCAATTTCCCCTAATGTAATGCATTTGTGTATGTTACTTCCACTAATTATATGCATCTGTATACACACTTTCCCATAATTATATGCATTTTTGTCCAGATTGTTTTGTTGGAGAACCGTGTTGCAAAAATTTGGAGCTGTGTGAATTTTTGAAGGATGCTGTTTTAGTTCATATATTAGTTCAAGGTGTGCAAATTAGGTAGTTTTGCATTAAAATGCAAATAAAACAAAATTGCTTCTCCAAGTTTGCCTAGCTGAGGTAAATTTAGCAACATACCAGAGCTTCTCTTATTGGCCACCTGCTTATACCTGCAGGCACCACACCTCTGAACAGTAGCTAGTGGTAAAGGATACTGATTGTGAACACCCATGACCCCTCCTTGCTTGCAAAGAGTACCCCTTCTGTGCTGAATCTAATACTGATGATGCTTGAAGAATGGGTCACTCCGCTAGTTACTTGGCACAAATGCTGTTAAAAACTGAACTCTTTTTAAAAATAATAATTGCTCTTACTATATTTTATTTCCATTAACTGTCCCTCATGTGAAAAGCTAAAAAGGCAACACTAATTTTTTTGCATTTATAGAAATCCTTTCCTAGTATTAGTTGCACTTCTTTGAAAAGTTAAATTAATTGTTGCACAAAAACAGTTAATTTGTTTCTGTAATTAAACCTGTTGTCGATTAAAGTATTTTTGCTGTTACTGTTCTAATAACAACTAAGCAGCAACAACAATAAAATGAAGATGACTGGGCAATCCTAAAAATGCTTGACTGTTATATCACAATATTTGATCACTCAGTTGGCCAAGTTTCTTTTGCCCGGCTTAGGCCATCTCTGTTTTCTTTTCATTCTCATTCAATCTGTGCTTTGTTAATAAAAAATAAATAAATCTCAGAGCATTCCCTGTTGGTTGATTTATGCCTGGAGCACTCTGTGTGTATTCCTGAGCCAAATGCCTTTTGCATTTCCATTGGAATTTGGCTATCTCCAGAAATGGCGATGACATTAGCATGGCTTAATTTGCGAGTGAGACTTGGTAATTCACATCTCAGACTCAGGAATGGGTGACAGTTTAGTAGCAGGCAGATCATTTTCATTGTCAGCAAACTGACGATAGTCTTGAAAGTGGATGGTGCGGAAGAATGAGTCCCAGGCGCTGGCTCTGACCTGAGTATCTCCTGGTTCTGACTACTTGACTGGCAGGAGGTTTATGAAGTGCATAAAAATGGGACTCCTGTTCATACCTTTGAACTATTTGAGGGGTGGCTGAAAATTTCTCAGTCAAAACCCAACTTCATTCTGCTTAGATTGAGGTATTTTCAGCCATCTCTTGCACATAGCTTGTTCCCAGGGGCCTTGCTGGGATTAGCTGATAAGGGATTCCATGATGCATGATATGAAATAGAACACCTCTCCCAAAAGACGCTAAGCTGGGCCAAAGAGAGAAGAGTTGGGTTGTAGGAATGGTTTTGTACAGGCACTGAGTTCGCTTTGCTTATTGTAGTTCCCTTTGGTGTTTGTCTCCATCTATGGTTTCTGGGGGTTTTTTTTGCAGTAGCTCTTTAGACCTGAGTACTCAGCTTACATTTGTTTGGAACTTGTACTTGTTGAACCTTTGTGGAGCTGGGTGCCTGTTTTCCTGAAAGTTGAGATGTTTTCTGTCTAGCATCTCCACCATCCTAGGCGGTGTAGTTTGTGTATGGTTACACCCCTTTGTGGAGAAGTTTATAGGCCACCTGCAAGGCAGAGTTATAAGATAACTAGGTGGGAGCAGGTAGATGGAATGAGTTCCAAAAGGCCAGAAAGAAAGCAAACATGGTACTTCCCCCCCCCCAAGGAAAAGTACTAAGAACAATACAGCAATTATAAATACTGTATGTACCTTGGTTTGAATGGCTGGTAGGTTTCTGGAAAAATGAATAAAACAATCAAATTGTGAAGACTTAGCTTGAAAACATGGGAAGGGGAGGGTAAAAGCTAATGTGGTTCTACTAAGAACAAGTCTACAAACCCACATTTTGAAGGACAGGACTAGAATTCAAAACTCCCTTCCCCCCGGGACAGATACTTCCCCCCAGGATTGCCACATTTTCTGACATTAGAGGTTGGTTTGAAATTTTTTGATAGAGAACTGCAGTCAAAAGAAATGGATCTTGCCCATATGTATTTTCCATTTGTTTATGGTTGTCTTGAGGACAGAGCCCAGATGTCAGGAAAGATACGGAGCTACCACTGTTACTTTGGGGAGGGAACATTGTTCAGTTCTTGGCATTTCCAGTTCAAAAGGATCACAGGTAGGCAGAACCCCCAACTTAGGACCCTGGCCAGAGTATGCAGAACTAGGGTAGAAGGATAAATTGTGTGACTCTGATATAAGGGTCTTCCCCTTCCCCTTCCCCCTCCCCCTTAATGTTTTCTGTTACCTGTCTATGTAGGCTAATGGTTCCTTAAGACTCAGGAGGAAGGAGAAATTTGATTCAGTTTGGCTGGGAACTGCAGCACAAGGGGCATTGCTAGAATACTAGCCCTGTACTTGGTGCTTTGAGTTGTGAAAAACGTTAGGGCTACCAAAGCACTTATTTCTCACCTCCCCATCAGAATTCAATGCAGAATTGAACCCCACCCTCCTGCCCATCCGCTGATGTCATGAGTAGTGTCAGCTGACTGAGGGGTGGGTGCTGTTTTGGAAAAATGGCCTTATGGGTCAAATTGGACCCCTCTGGCAGGTCAGGATTTGGCTGCAAGCTTCCCACCCCTGGGGTAAATCATGAAGGGCTTTTGCCATAGTGGAACCATAAGCAACTGCGTGTCACTGACACTAGTTTATTTATTTTGTTTATATTCCATGGTGTAATTGACAGTGACATCCATAGGTTTTGCACATAGTCTGTATCCAAGCACTAGCCAAGCCTAGACCTGCCAAGCTTCAGCAAGGTTGCTGCATTATGTGCCCCATGACTAGACTGAAAATTCCAGAATGTTGCTGATCCCTTTTGAAAGTAGGGCTCAAAGACAGCTGTTTGTCAGTGGCTTAAAGACCTCTTGGGATCAGCCACACTCCAGAGTTTCTGATCAAGAGCTTGGCTCTGGAGTGTATCTGATTCCAGATGAAAGCAGGGCTTGAAAACAGCACCAACCAAGTTGGTTGGCTAGAATCTTGCTTTGCAGTAAGTCTTGAACTCAAGCCATGCTGCAGAGCGAAAACGGTCCACCCGACAGCATGGGGATATAGGTGACTGATAGGTGGCCAGCCCCACCCACCTGTCAAAGTGACCCACTAGGGATGGAGGATCTTGGGATCTGGCCCACCAGCTAGATCCTGTCCCTCACCCTGCCTCCATCCATGCATACACTCAACAAGAGCTGGTATTTCTGTCCCGGTCTACATCAGGGAAACTGTCCCAAGCAAGGAGAAGAGCAGAATTGAATGTGTTGATGGTGGCTGTTCTTGTTTGCTCATGGATCCAGCATCTTAAAGCTGAGAATCTGATTTGGCTTAGGGCTCTATAAATAACTTTCTTTGGTCATTGCTTCCTCCTTCCTCCTAGGCCCTAGGGGGAGGTAGGAGTTGGAACATTAGGGTATCAATAAGGCATTGATTAAGTCAGGAAAGGTTTGGAGCAACGTGGCTGATAAGTGACAGGTAGCTGCTATTGCTACATCAACCGTTTACCTTAAATAGGTTATTTATAGGCAGGGCTTGGATATGGGCCAAAAATAGTTGGCAACCTTTGTGTGTGCTGTAGGACAGTATGTGCTCTTAATGCAGCAGTGTTTTTCTGTCTATAAAATTGTGGCAGGTTGGTTAGATGGATGGTTGTGGAGGGAAACGGCAGAGAACGTTTCATGTCACTGTTATTGGCTTCTCTGCATATGGCACGGGGAAGAAACATATAGCAAGTCCCAGAACTATTACTTCATCAGAAATGCAACCTTGTTTTAAAAGCACAGTGTGAGTGAGTTGCTTGTTGTGAGCATTTTTTAGTGCCACGGGTACTGAACAAAGGCTGAAATATTGATTTTGTTGGAAGAATGTGAACCATGTGTTCTGAGTGTTTGGATGCAAAAATATATTTTCTTATTGGAATACCGGTGGGAGGGAGTTTGAGGACTTCTGGTTTGAATCTGCCCAGCACAAGTGTGATAGAGAGGTGTTTGAATGCCCTTTTGTACTCCTTCATGTAAGGGAAAGAATGATGAGAGCATAGATTCCCCGCCCTGACATTTTCAATGTGTGGTTACGGGCTGGAGTAGGAATTCTAAGCTGCATTAGTGGTTGTGAATTGAGGGTGGTGCTTTGTTCTGTACAGCTTCAGAGACTGCATAGCAATGCCATGTTCACATGAATAATTGCTGCAGCTTAACAAACTCTTAATGTGTTTTGCCTTGAACCTATATGCATTTTCTTGAAATTAAGTCCCATTGATTTCAGTAGAGCTAACTTCCAAATCAATGTGTTTTGGCACATATGCACTTAGGCGCATAAATCGCCCACTTTCTTTGTTATCACTGAGACTGCATTCGTATGAAAAGATTTGCAGACTGCGTTAGGTATTCCAAAAGGGTTATTCAGAAAGATTACTTTGCAGAGTTCATGTGTTCATTATTCACAGGAACACATTTTCCACAAGGAGGACCATATTTGCGGAAGTCATGTTTGTCAGCTGACTCCAGAGTGTATCTCTCTTCTACTTTTCAGAGGGGGGGAGATGCTTCTTTTCTTTTTGGTGAAACACAGGACGCCTTAGAAGGAGTGGAGCAGGTTTGGTTCTGGTAACATCATTTATGTAAACCACACTGTTTGGGAAATAAGGTACTGTCATGAGTCTACTACTGTCATGATTTGCGCAAAACAGCCCAGATCAGTTATAGAATTGTTGCTTGGCAGAAGGCTCTTATTCACGGGTGTCAAACACAAGGCCCGCGGGCCGAATCCAGCCCACCAGACCTCGTCATGTGGCCCGTGTAGCCGCCGCCGGCTGCCAGCCTTCACCTTTTATTCTCGCTTTTTTTTTTTTTGACACAAGAAAGCCGCCTCTTCAGCGCATGCGTGGCAGCCTACAAGCCAGAGAACGTCTGCCCTCTAGCGGCACCGGCCGTTCTACACAGGAAACCTCCACTTTACACATAGCCCTACAGATACAACCGGCCCTTTGAGGGTGACCAAACTGCTGATGCGGCCCCCGATGAATTTGAGTTTGACACCCCTGCTCTTATTTGTACCTTGATGACTTGACGGATATCATAAACATGCAGTAGGCAGAGTTGGCCAATCCCAGGTCCTATTATGTCTCAGAGCCATTTAGGCGCTACTTGGTGAGCACGAGATCCCTTCTTACCAAGGGTCTTGGGCAGACGGAGTCTCTTGAATTCCAAGGCAAAGCACAATGAAATTTAGAGCAAAAACATTTAATTCAAAAGAAACAAGCAGAATAGAAAACCAAATAAAATAAGAATGCAGAAAAGCAATTTCTACTATTCTTGAGCTAATCGCTATTCCACAGAGGAGGCAAAACAATTTGGAGCATGTTTACTTTAATTTACAGTGTCAGAAAAATCAGTTTTCTGTGTAGAAACACAAAACCCCTGACACATATCCAGTGAGAGCAGTCCCAAGGAGGTTCATCTTTTATATTACCACTGAGAGCCCATTGTAATCCACAGAAGTAATTGCCAAGCCTTTTGATGTGGAAATAATATTTCCCATTTCCCTTATTCCATCTGCATTCTTTCCTAACAACACTTGAGTTAGATGCAAGGGCATATTCCATCCAAAGTTAAGGACTGTTAACTCCTATTGATTTCAATAACAGTGTTCAGCACAGACATGAGTTTCTCCCACTGAAACAAACAGGATCTAAAAGCGCTTGACCGTGGCTTGATTATGTGGCAAGTGTTAACCAAACCCATTCTCGCTGGATCTCTATATCAGTATTGACTGTTGAGAGTTATGTGATGTCTGTCTGGATCTTACTTGTTTTCTTAGTGAAATATTTTTGAGTTACACTTCTGTTGTTATTGTGCTTCACTTTCAACTGAAAAAAGGAAAAAAGACTCATAAATTGTAAATCACAGAGTGGTGTGACCACATTTGTCTGGTACCGCAAAGATAAAAAAAGAATCTTGTGCTCTCATTTTTAGTGTGTTTTTAGATCTTTGGCGCCAGTTTCCCCTGTGCTGGGTTTCGGCTGTTTTTTTCCTGATTTTATTATGGTTCTCATGGTTTTATGTCGGTTATATTGCTATTTTTAAATATATGTATCATATTATTTGATTGTGTTTTTGCATTTTATTGATTCATAACTTCTGAAGCCACCCAGGGAACTTTGTTGATACATAAATAATATTTATTGTGGAGTAAGCTTTTGTGGAGTAAGCTTTTAAGGGACGCGGGTGGCGCTGTGGGTAAAACCTCAGCGCCTAGGGCTTGCCGATCGTATGGTCGGCGGTTTGAATCCCCGCGGCGGGGTGAGCTCCCTTCTTTCGGTACCAGCTCCTGCCCACCTAGCAGTTCGAAAGCACCCTCAAGTGCAAGTAGATAAATAGGTACCGCTTTATAGCGGGAAGGTAAACGGTGTTTCCGTGTGCGGCACTGGTGCTGGCTCGCCAGTTGCAGCTTCGTCACGCTGGCCATGTGACCCGGAAGTGTCTCCGGACAGCGCTGGCCCCCGGCCTCTTAAGTGAGATGGGCGCACAACCCTAGAGTCGGACATGACTGGCCCGTACAGGCAGGGGTACCTTTACCTTTACCTTTTTAAGCTTTTGTGGATTCATTAAGTGAGAGTGTTATAAATGCTCATAATATTGTAACATTCAAGATCCTTTTCAGCAGCAGACATAGATTAACAAAAGGAGAATTTTAGCAGAAATACATAAATGTCTTTAGAGAATATCAAACAGTATTTTTCAGCAAATGGAAACACAGGTTTAGCATTTCAATGGCACAGTAGCAGCTTGAGTTCCAAAGGGGATTAAGATATGTATACAGTTAAACACTTGTCACTGATACCTTTTCTTTAAAGAGAAATTGCTTCCTTCTCAATGAAAGAAGTATAGGGCTTAACATGTGCTAAGGGTTTGATAAAATGAAATAACTATAAGAAGGAGAATGAAAGTAGGGGGAAGCAGCAGTGATATGTACTAATTTTAAAGAGCCCCTCTTTAAAAATAAATACTTGTGTTAACTGCTTATTCATGAGAATTCTGTTAGAATATCTTCCTTAGAGAGCATTACGGATCCTTTGCTAGGAAACAGAGCAGAAGAGAGTTCTGGGTCATCCTCCTTCACTGAACATGCATTTCCTTAAGAGGGAAAAAAATGGGACAAGAACTACTGCTTGTAAAGAATATTTGAACAGTACTGTACTGAAGGAAGATGACTGTAGCAGAGTACAATACAGCTGTTGTTTGATCCTGGCCTATCAGTTTTAGACAGCCAAATATCCTACCTCTGATAATAGCATCACCCTAATGTTTCAGATGGAACGCGGGTGGCGCTGTGGTCTAAACCACAGAGCCTAGGGCTTGCTGATCAGAAGGTCAGCAGTTCGAATCCCTGTGACGGGGTGAGCTCCTATTGTTCGGTCCCAGCTTCTGCCCACCTAGCAGTTCGAAAGCATGCCAGTGCAAGTAGATAAATGGGTACCGCTCCAGCGGGAAGGAAAACGGTGTTTCCGTGCACTGCTCTGGTTCACCAGAAGTGGCTTAGTCATGCTGGCCACATGACCCGGAAAAACTGTCTGCTAACAAATGCCAGCTCCCTTGGCCAGTAAAGCGAGATGAGTGCCGCAACACCAGAGTCGTCCGCGACTGGACTTAATGGTCAGGGGTACCTTTACCTTCAATGTTTCAGAAGAAAGGTAGGGTGGGATTGGGAAGCTCCTCTTTCTCCCCCAAAAAGCGTTTTTCCTATTTCCAAAAGAGAAGATTTTATGTGACTTCACTACCACGGCATAGATACTAGCACAGGATGTATGCATACCTGCCTACTAACTGAAAAGCAGTGGTGATTAGTGGTAGAGGTGGAAAAACAAAAACGCAGGAGGGTAGCTTTGACCGTTCCCTGGCTCCCCTGTTTTTAAGTGTGCAACCCTCTGCCTTCCTTCTCTCTCTTTCTCTCTTTTAATGATATTTATTACTTTTTTAACATTTCCACACAAACAAAAAAGGAAGAAGAAAAAATATATAAAGAAAAAACAATGCATATACAATACACAAACACTACATGAACTGAAAAAAACAAAACAAATAAAGACAAGCAAAAACAATTTAAAATCACCTCAAATATTTTCAATATTTTGTATTTCATTCCCTTATTTCCAGCGACCTCCTCCCACCTCCCTTTTTGTATTCCACTTCTATTATTTGTTTCAGCAATTCCTTTCCATCTTACTCGAGGCTTCCTGCCCGGCCAAACAACTCTAGGAGCATCCCTCTGCCACCTCCTGAAACCCTCCATCCCATCCAAAGCTTGCAGTGTTTGAAACAAAAGCAACATCCCCAACAGCACAGCAGCCCTCATCCCCACCACAATAACTCGGCCCAACAGTGACAACTTCTGGTTTGTCCATATTTCCAAATCCCCCTTCTCTTCAATCCAACATCCTTCACAGTTATCCTTAAGCAGATTCACATTTTTGGCAGTCATATCAACCCCCAAATACCTCTCTTTCTCAACCAATGTTAGTATCACCTCCTGAAACTCTGTCAGGCTTTCCTTTTCCAATTCAGATGGGGCTCTGGTCCTCAAATTCATCCGTTCTTCTTTAAGTTCAATCATAACGTATGTCAGTTGTCTTTGCATGGATGGAACTCCCCTCTCCAGTTGTATTATTTTAGATTCAGCACCAAGGATCCTTCCCCTGACTTCATCTGCAGTTTGCCATATCGAAGTAAATTCCTGTGTTAGTTTCTGAGTGGTTTCTGAACTGGCATTCACCTTTTGTCCCGAGTTGTTTAAGCTTTCTACAGTTGACTCAATTTCAATACTTGCAACATCCAATTTCACATTTCTCGCATCTATTTTCTTGTGGAGTTGTTCCAGCGAATCGTTTATTTTCAATAATTCAGCCACTAAGGCCTCCTCTGTCGACATCCCGTCTGTTTTTTCCTTTCCGTTTGCCACAACACTCAAAGAACCCAAGGTCAATTCCAAAGTCCCACACTTTCTTATCCCCTAGCCCAGCTCCCATCAAGTAAATTTCAGAAGCTTCCCCTAGTGGAAAACGAGTTATATTTGTATCGGTCAGTATGTCCTCTTTTGAACACAGTTTCAATAATCCAAAATTAATTTCAATTTTCAGTCACTTTCCTCCTTTTTTAATAAAGTTCAGTAAGATTGTTTCAATTTTTCATTACTTTACTCCTTTTTAAGTGCAGACGAAGACAATGGAAACAATGTATCTCTCTTATGCTAGCTATCACCGAACGTTCTATTCGCTGTCAATGAACCTTCCGAAGCATGTCGGTTTTACTGGCAGCCCGTTTCCAGGTTCGGAACGGTGGTATTTTAACTTCCTCACTCACTCCTGCAGGAATATATAATCCAAAGCCTCCCCCCCCCTTCTCCTGCTTCCAAGGGGGGTTTAATATTTTTTACTGATGAGAATTTAGTCCTTTACAATGGGCTTTCCAAGACTTTAGCTTACAGCCTCTTTGCCTCAGTCTTATTTACAAAAAGGGGAGGTGGACTTCCTGTTTTGAACCTCCCCCGTTTCGGTGCCAAATCAAAACGTTTAAAAATCCAATTCTTCACTCTACTCACGGGTAGTTGCTTTAAAATATAAATTGTCCACAGGAAAAAGTCAGCGCTCTCTGGCAACAGCTATGCGGCTTCGCTTCGTGGAAGAAGCAGTCGATCCGAAGCACCGTGCCGCTCACCCCACATCGCTCCGGATCCCCGAAATCGGGTTTCCTCGTGAGTAGGAGAGGCGCAAAAGGTGCCCGCCGGATCCCACGTTCACAGGTTTCAACCGCCTGTGATTTTTAGTGGGTCTCCGCCTTCGCCGTGGCGGCCAGACCCAAATTTCCATGAGGCAAATTCCTCCCGGTCAGAGGAATTCCGCCATTGCCAGTGGCGCCAACCCGGAAGTCCTCTCTCTGCCCCTCTGCCTTCCTTCTCAAGCCTCCATGTATACTAGGTCTTTTCTCATATGGTTAAGGTGGGACAGGAGTGTATTGACAGCACTGAGATATGCTATACACCCCCCCCCAAAAAAAGACACACACAATGCGTATTTAAGTGCTAAGGATAGGTTGCACTATGCAGCTCTAGTTCATTGTTGTTTGTGAATACAAAGATATAGAGACAGACATTCGACAGCAGCTCAGCTCCCAAAACACAGGGCAGATTTCCAAAGCAATGCTGAGCACATGTTGCTAGGTCCTTTGGATTTCCAGGTGTTCAAGATTTTCAAATACCTTGCTTTTGGAGCACTGAGTAAACCGAGGACAGAACTGCATTGGAAATAAATCTTTTTAGAAAACTTAGTGGAACTGTGACGATTTTTGATGGGATTTGCGCTTTTGCTGTAAAGGTTTTTTTGCTATGGAGGGGAATGGGGGAGTTGGGGGTGCAGGTAGAAAATGACTTGTGGCATCAAAGCTGCATCAAAGAAGTTCACCATGGAGTGGTTGGCAGGACAAGGGTACATTTCTTTGTTTTTGGGCAGTTTCTTGCTGCAGTGCTGAGAACAGTTTGCTTTGCAAGCACTGCACTGCAGCAACAGCAGTAGGAGCAGCAGCAAAAGGTTGATTCCTCTTGGATGTTGATGGCCTTAGAGATTAAAGTAGAGATCTGTTAAAAGGAAGAAGGGGAAAGATCTATATTGTGTGGCTGTTTGGGTGGTGCATTTTTTTTTAGCTGACATGTCTCTGGCCCTTGATATTCTCACAGTGCTCTTTCTTGCTCTCTCTCCCCCCCCCCGCCCCTTCTTCACCCTGGCACGGGTGATTACCTTTTGGATGATGACAATACAAATTCCTGTCAAAGCAAATTAAGAGAAATTAATACAAGAGTTTTGAAATGGCTCAGATCTCTGGAATTGTTCAGAGCACAAATTATGAGTCATGCAATCCTGCTTGTCCCTGGCTGTACGGAATGCAGTGAGCTGAAAAGCCCTGGGTGCTGGAGTGTGGAAATGATTGTTTGCTCTGGCCATTGCACTGAACTTGCTGTGTTTTGTGCAAAAAAGGCTTTGGATGTATGAAGTTTGCAGGCCTTGTTCATAGGGTGGCCACTTATGCATCAAAACCATCCCCAAAGGAAATGCATCACCAACAGAAAAGAGAGTGCATATTTGCATAAAATCTGCATGTGCCAATTTTTATGCATGCATGCAAATATTAAGATGGTTACTCTGATTTGTAGGGAAGACTGTGACCAGTTGACCTGTGTGCCTGCTCAGTTTGCATTCAGGTGCTAACTGTTCTTGGACAAGTTCAAGGCCCATGCTACTCTCACTGAATAGAAGACTTTCCTCTGTAAAGTAAGAGACATGGCCACCCTTGTTTGCACTAGTAGGCCCTGGTGCAACTTGATGTTCACATAGCATCTCAATGAGCCTCATCTGAATGTAGCTACATCCTCCCACCCTCTCTCTTAAGTATGGAGAGGGGAGGAAGCCACTGTTATAAGAAAAAAAAACTGCTCCCTGTCCCTATGGGGTAACCAAGAGCTCGTATAGAGTCCTTATGTTTATTGGCAGGAGAAAATAACAGAGGCCAACCAGAGTATATTGAGAAGCAAGGCAGATGGTAGGCCTGATCTTTATTAACTGTTGCAACAGGGTGCTCACAACCACATGCAGGAGGAACCCAGAACAATGGTGCGCAAGCCCTTATACAGACATTTGAAATTGCCCACCCTGGAGCCCAAGACCACTCCTCAATACATCATACATACATCACAGAAGGGGCGGTCTACAACAGAATCCTGTCTGGCAGGAAACCTGTTGATGGGGTTACCTGGCTGTTAATGGGTTTACCTGGGCAGCCTGGCTATTCTTTTGTGATGATAAATACTTAAAACAAAAATAAAAATAAAAAATCCTTCCAGTAGCACCTTAGAGACCAACTGTTATTGGTCTGAGCTTTCGTGTGCATGCACACTTCTTCAGATAAATAATTCCTGAGTCCAGGTCACAGGCTCACCCTATTCATATCTGAAATGTGCCCTTAGGGCAGGATTTGTGACCAAAGAGACAATGGGGAGGTTTTTCCCATTTCCTACCTCCTTGCAGAGAAACATTTGAGGTCAATTTGGGAGAGACAAAATGGTTTCAGGATTCTTTTTCCTGTACTGTTTCAGATATGTGGTTTATATATTTATGTATGTGTTTGCTTGGTATATTTATTTTATCTCTTAGACCTTATAATTCTCATAACATCGCCATACTCAGAGTCCAAAGCAGACTCATCTGATTCAATCCAGGTGGATTATGAACCAAATTAGATCAACAGCCCATTTCAGAATCCACATTCCAGCAGATTCCTTTCTATGGTAGAGCCATGTTTTTTCAGTACAATTTCCTGGGAGAACAATTGAATGTCATCAAATCCTGTTGGCTCCCAAGGGGACTTGCTGTATATGTATTCAAAGTGTGCGGCAGACATTCTAGGCTGTAGGTGGCTGCATGCCATGATTTTGAAGCTTAAAGGGGGGGGGGGGCTTCCCAGACCTTACAAATCCACCCAAATCCAAAGCTGCGTGTTATGTATATGGGCATCAGTTGCTTGCCTTCTTGTTTTTCAGTTTAAAAATTTACTTTGAGAAATAGCAACGAACACTTAATTTAAATCTAAACTTTTCTCTCTTATTTTCTTATTAGTATTCTAACAACAGCCTTTGAGATAAACTGAAGGTGTTTTGGCATGGAAGTGAGCAGCACACATTTCCTGTGCACCTTTCCCCTGGAAAATTATCTCTCTTCCCTCTTGCCAAGCAGCACTGATAATCTGGTATCAAATTGCCTGAACGGTAGCTGTGCCAAATGTGCTGTGTAGATCTCCTGATTAAGTTATCTGTTGGATATGAAGCTGATAGGAAATAGATCCAAGTATTTATTTGTTACAGCTACAGTATGTAGGAGGTAGAAAAATGAATGAGAAGACATGATGTCTTTGGATTCACTAGACCCTAACAAGGCTAACACTGTGCTGCGTAGCCAGACAGAACAGTAGAATCATAGAATTGTAGAATTGGAAGGGACTCTGAGGATTATCTAGTTCAACCCTGCAATGTGGGAATATGCAGCTGTCCTATACAGGGATCGAACCTGCAACCTTGGCATTATCAGTATCATGCTCTAACCCAACTGAGATAGACGTATTGCCAAAGTGCAACATGCCTTTGTTTTTGATATTTTTGTGTCTGGAGACAGGAAATCTGGATTGTTAGCCAACCCGACTCCATTGTGTCTGTAGCAGTTTCATCAAGCCCACTGGTCTGGGACAATCTTGTGGGAGATTTTGCAGTCAAACCTAACAATGGAAATCTATGACAGTTAGTAAATGAAGGGGTTAAGGACCACATCTTTGGTTGTCTTTATAAAGTAGTGTTGAGATGCATACATTACTTCTATTCTTTACATGTTTTCTGTAAAAAAACATCATAGTCTGTGACACTAGTGTTTCCTACAGCCATCATAATATGTGGTGCTATCCTTCTTTGTATTCTTAGTATAACCTCTCGTCCATCTGCTTGCATATGATCCTTTTTTGTGTGTGAATGTCTTCATGGTACCAGATTTTGTTACAAGCATTTTCCTGGCTGCTTCTTCCATCTTCTTGACATTTCTTTAAAAACTCTACAGGAAAACATTAGGAGAAGCACCTTCTCCATTTTTTCTCCCCCAAATTGATGCGCAGCTTAAAGCCACAAAATATAATAATAATACAGTAATAATAATAATGATAATAATTTCTACCCCTCCCATCTGACTGGGTTTCCCCAGCCATTCTGGGTGGTTTCCAACAAAAGATTAAAATATTTATATTTATAATATTTATAAAGAATAGCAGTTCACATAATATGTTTTAATACATATTTATTGGGAGGAAAGTGCAAATACATACATAAATAACAAATTTGTGGTCAGATATTAAAGTGAAGCAGGAAAAAAATACAACCAACTGTCTACCTCTTGTGGTTTTGTTGTTGTTGTTTAGTCGTTTAGTCGTGTCCGACTCTTCGTGACCCCATGGACCAGAACACGCCAGGCACCCCTGTCCTCCACTACCTCCCGCAGTTTGGTCAAACCCATGCTGGTAACCTCGAAAACACTATCCAACCATCTTGTCCTCTGTCGCCCCCTTCTCCTTGTGCCCTCCATCTTTCCCAGCATCAGTGTCTTCTCCAGGGAGTCTTTTCTTCTCATGAGGTGGCCAAAGTACTGGAGCCTCAGCTTCACGATCTGTCCTTCCAGTGAGCACTCAGGGCTGATTTCCTTAAGAATGGATGCGTTTGATCTTCTTGCAGTCCATGGGACTCTCAAGAGTCTTCTCCAGCACCATAATTCAAAAGCATCAATTCTTCGGCGATCAGCCTTCTTTATGGTCCAGCTCTCACTTCCATACATCACTACTGGGAAAACCATGGCTTTAACTATACGGACCTTTGTTGGCAAGGTGACATCTCTACTTCTCAAGATGCTGTCTAGGCCTGTCATTGCCCTTCTCCCAAGAAGCAGGCGTCTTTTAATTTCGTGGCTGCTGTCACCATCTGCAGTGATCATGGAGCCCAAGAAAGTAAAATCTCTCACTACCTCCATTTCTTCCCCTTCTATTTGCCAGGAGGTGATGGGACCAGTGGCCATGATCTTCGTTTTTTTGATGTTGAGCTTCAGACCATATTTTGCGCTCTCCTCTTTCACCCTCATTAAAAGGTTCTTTAATTCCTCCTCACTTTCTGCCATCAAGGTTGTGTCATCTGCATATCTGAGGTTGTTGATATTTCTTCCAGCAATCTTAATTCCAGCTTGGGATGCATCCAGCCCAGCCTTTCGCATTATGTATTCTGCATATAAATTAAATAAGCAGGGAGACAAAATACAGCCTTGTCGTACTCCTTTCCCAATTTTGAACCAATCAGTTGTTCCATATCCAGTTCTAACTGTAGCTTCTTGTCCCACATAGAGATTTCTCAGGAGACAGATGAGGTGATCAGGCACTCCCATTTCTTTAAGAACTTGCCATAGTTTGCTGTGGTCGACACAGTCAAAGGCTTTTGCATAGTCAATGAAGCAGAAGTAGATGTCTTTCTGGAACTCTCTAGCTTTCTCCATAATCCAGCGCATGTTTGCAATTTGGTCTCTGGTTCCTCTGCCTCTTCTAAATCCAGCTTGCACTTCTGGGAGTTCTCGATCCACATACTGCTTGAGCCTTCCTTGTAGAATTTTAAGCATAACCTTGCTAGCGTGTGAAATGAGTGCAATTGTGCGGTAGTTGGAGCATTCTTTGGCACTGCCCTTCTTTGGGATTGGGATGTAGACTGATCTTCTCCAATCTTCTGGCCACTGCTGAGTTTTCCAAATTTGCTGGCATATTGAGTGTAGCACCTTAACAGCATCATCTTTTAAAATTTTAAATAGTTCAGCTGGAATACCATCACTTCCACTGGCCTTGTTATTTGCAGTGCTTTCTAAGGCCCATTTGACTTCACTTTCCAGGATGTCTGGCTCAAGGTCAGCAGCCACACTACCTGGGGTGTACGAGACATCCATATCTTCCTGGTATAATTCCTCTGTGTATTCTTGCCACCTCTTCTTGATGTCTTCTGCTTCTGTTAGGTCCTTACCACTTTTGTCCTTTATTATGGTAATCTTTGTACGAAATGTTCCTTTCATATCTCCAATTTTCTTGAACAGATCTCTGGTTCTTCCCATTCTGTTGTTTTCCTCTATTTGTTTGCATTGCTCGTTTAAGAAGGCCTTCTTGTCTCTCCTTGCTATTCTTTGGAAATCTGCATTCAATTTCCTGTATCTTTCACTATCTCCCTCGCATTTTGCTTGCCTTCTCTCCTCCGCTATTTGTAAGGCCTCGTTGGACAGCCACTTTGCTTTCTTGCATTTCCTTTTCATTGGGATGGTTTTCGTTGCTGCCTCCTGTACAATGTTACGAGCCTCCATCCATAGTTCTTCAGGCACTCTGTCTACCAAATCTAAATCCTTAAACCTGTTCCTCACTTCCACTGTGTATTCATAAGGGATTTGACTTAGATTGTATCTTACCGGCCCAGTGGTTTTTCCTACTTTCTTCAGTTTAAGCTTGAATTTTGCTATAAGAAGCTGATGATCTGAGCCACAGTCAGCTCCAGGTCTTGTTTTTGCTGACTGTATAGAGCTTCTCCATCTTTGGCTGCAGAGAATATAATCAATCTGATTTCGATGCTGCCCATCTGGTGATGTCCATGTGTAGAGTCGTCTCTTGTGTTGTTGGAAAAGCGTGTTTGTGATGACCAGCTTGTTCTCTTGACAGAACTCTATTAGCCTTTGCCCTGCTTCGTTTTGATTTCCAAGGCCAAACTTGCCAGTTGTTCCTTTTATCTCTTGCCTCCCTACTTTAGCATTCCAATCCCCTATAATGAGAAGAACATCCTTCTTTGGTGTCACTTCTATAAGGTGTTGTAAGTCTTCATAGAATTGGTCAATTTCAGTTTCTTCAGCACCAGTGGTTGGTGCATACACTTGGATTACTGTGATGTTAAAAGGTCTGCCTTGGATTCGTATCGAGATCATTCTATCATTTTTGAGATTGCATCCCAGTACAGCTTTCGCCACTCTTTTGTTGACTATGAGGGCCACTCCATTTCTTTTACAGGTTTCTTGCCCACAGTAGTAGATGTGATGGTCATCCGAACTGAATTCACCCATTCCCGTCCATTTTAGTTCACTGATGCCCAGGATGTCAATATTTATTCTTGCCATCTCATTTTTGACCACCTCCAACTTACCCAGGTTCATGGTTCTTACATTCCAGGTTCCTATGCAATATTTTTCTTTACAGCATTGGACTTTCCTTTCGCTTCCAGGCATATCCGCAACTGAGCGTCCTTTCGGCTTTGGCCCAGCCGCTTCATCAGCTCTGGATCTACTTGTACTTGCCCTCCGCTCTTCCCCAGTAGCATGTTGGACGCCTTCCGACCTGAGGGGCTCATCTTCCAGCGTCATAACTTTTATATGCCTGTTGTATTTGTCCATGTTGTTTTCTTGGCAAGGATACTGGAGTGGTTTGCCGGTTCCTCCTCCAGGTGGATCACGTTTGGTCCAAACTCTCCACTATGACCTGTTCATCTTGTGTGCCCTGCTTGGCGTAGTTCATAGCTTCTCTGAGTTCTTCAAGCCCCTTCGCCACGGCAAGGCAGTGATCCATGAAGGGGACCTCTTGTGGTAGATAATCTAAAATTGTGCGAGAGATGGAAATGTGAATTCAGCCTGGGATTTTCTCTTCTTTCTCCTATAGAATATCTCCCCAGTTTCAGAGTTCATAATTCTCTACAGTGGTACCTCAGGTTACAGATGCTTCAGGTTACAGACTTTGCTAACCCAGAAATAGTACCTCAGGTTAAGAACTTTGCTTCAGGATGAGAACAGAAATCACGAGGTGGTGGCACGGCGGCAGTGGGAGGCCCCATTAGCTAAAGTGGTACCTCAGGTTAAGAACAGTTTCAGGTTAAGAACGGACCTCCAGAACGAATTAAGTTCTTAACCCGAGGTACCACTGTATATCCATTTATAAAATGGAAAACATCTAGCTTGTTTTCAGCAAGTGCTCTGATAAAAAAAATCAAGAAAAGGTTCTTTTCTCACAAGGGAAGGAAGATTCAGTGTTACATATTTTCAGTATTTGCAATTTAAGCATTTCTTTATGCAACTTTGGGATAAAAGTAGCAAATACAAAGGGCCAGGACCTAACACGAATGGAACGCTTGCTGCTCCTAGCCCTAGAGAGTCTATTTCCTCAGTGATTATCCTTTCAAGGTAAATCCCCACATTGCAGAGGGAAGCTGAGGGTAATAGAATAGCAGTTTGCTCAAGCCCACACAGGTTTACATTTATTAAATGTCTATATTTCTCCCCACTATAAAAAGCCTCAAAGCGATTTACAACCAAAATAAAAATGCATAACTATATTTAAAACATAATCAAAATATAAACATCCAGTTGCTGGTGCTGAATAACAGAAACATCTTTGCCTAGAAGTGAAACGATGAAATGGTTGTCTGCAGGTGGGCCCTGCTGGGGAGAGTATTCTGTAGCTGGAGCTACTACAGAAAGGACCTTTCCTCTCATTGTGACCCCCTGGACCACCTTCAGAGGTGGCACACAGAGAAGGGCCTCAGATTATGAACTCGGGATCTTGGCAGGTTCATAAGGGGGAAAGTGGTTTTTTATAATGTTTAGGGGTCCCAAGCTACATAAAGCTTTAAATGTCAAAACGAGCACTTTGAATTGAGCCTGGAAGCAAATTGGCTGCCAAGGCAGGCAGACCAAAACTGATGTCCACACCTTCTTGCCCCAGCTAACAATCAATCTTACACGTTCTTCACCAGCTGTAGCTTTCAAACCATCTTCAAAAGTTTCACGGTCTACAACACACTGCAGTAGTCTGATTTGGAGGTTACCAGAGCTAGGCTATCCCTATCCAGATAGGGTCGTAACTGGGCTGAAGGCACTCAGTACCACTGAGGCCACTTGTGCTTCCTATTATAGTGTTCCTATTATAGTGTTGGATCCAGGGACGCGGACTTATAAAAAATATTGGGGGGGCCCGGGAAAGCTCATGAATAATAAATAAGCTCATGAATATGCAAATAAAGTGGCGCCGCCTCCTCGTGAGCGAGCGTGCTGCGCCTATTAATCAGCTCCGGAACAGCTGATATGCGGGAAACGTGGGGCTAGCCGGAGAAGAGAGGGCGAGCCCCCTCCGCTCCGGCCCTAAATAGGGCAAGCCACACACCCCCAGCCAGCCGATTGGTACCCGGTCGTTCTCGCGGGGGCTGAAACCGCCAGGAGGAAGGAAATTCCCCCCGGCAGTGCCTTGGCAGTGGCGGTGGTGCTGCGAAGCAGCGAGGCAGGAGCCCCCGCCCCCGGGGATTCCCTAATCTCGCGGGGGACGGCCGGGGCTCTCCAACTAGGGCACGCGGCTGGCTGGCGAGGGAGCAGGTGGGGAGGAGGCGGGGGACGACGGCGGCGCTCTGCTGGAAGGGCGCCCGAGATTATTGGGGGGGCTGAGCCCCCCCAAAAATTTTTTTGAGGGGGCTCAAGCCCCCTCAGGCCCCATGGAGTCGGCGCCTATGGTTGGATCCAAGGGTATCCCCAGACTGTACATGGGCTCCTTTAAGGAGAGTAACCCCACCCAGAACACAATGCATTCCATCCATCCTGAGAGGGGAACCACCTGCTGACAGTGTCTGTCTTACCTGGATTGAGCTTCAGTTTGTTGTTTTTCATCCAATCCATTATCGAGGCCAGACACTGATTCAGCACATCCACTGCCACACCTGCTTGAGTTGCAAAGGAGAAATAGAGTTGTGTGTCATCAGCATACTAATGAAAGCGCCCTCCAAAATTCTGGATGGTCCCATTCAGTGGATTTCATGATAGGTGTTAAACAACATGGTGTATAAAATTGCAGAACCCCACACTAGAGGCTTCATGGGGACAAACAACATACCGTATTTTTCGCTCCATAGCGTGCACCAGACTATAGGGCGCACCTAGTTTTTAGGGGGGAAATAAAGAAAAAAAATTCTTTATTTTTTTATAGCACCAACTCCCGCTGCACTCCCCGGGCTTCAGGCAGCTATCTGCAAGCCTTCGGAGCACGGGGGGAATTCCTGCTGCACTCCGAATGCTTGCGGATAGCTGCCTGAAGCCTGGAGAGCGGGAGGGGTCGGTGTGCACTGACCCGTCTCGCTCTCCAGGCTTCAGCAAAAGTAACGCCTCCGGTACGCGGAGGGAACGCTCCTTCTGCGCTTTGGAGGCTTCCCGTTGCTATCGCTGAAGCCAAGGAGCCTGCATTCACTCCATAGGACACACACACATTTCCCCTTCATTTTTGGAGGGGGAAAAGTGCATCCTATAGAGCGAAAAATACAGTATCCCAAGCCAATCTTCCAAGCAAAACAATGCTCCCTACTCCCAATTCAGTCTCCCAAAAAGATACCATGCTTGATGCTACTGAAAGTTGCCAAGATTGGGTAAAATCAATAGGAACATGCTCCCAACCTCCTCTCTCCTAATAGGCCAACCAAGTTGGCAAAACTGGGCCTGAACCCCAGTTGAAATACATACAGAAAATCAGTCTCTTCCAGCCTAACCCACAATCAGTTATGCTGCTGTGGGACTTTCAGTAGAAGTTTCCATGGCTTCCATACTTGCCACTGCTACACCATAGACGGGATAAGAAAAGCCCTTATGTCTCTTAGGCAGTCAACTGAGCACCAGGGTTAAATCCTATCCAGAGTTTCAGAATCCTATTAATTTTAGCATAAGGCAAATGGAAAGCAAATGGAACTGCGTATAGATCGGGAATTTTGTTTCCTTATGTTCTTTTCAGCTTCCTTTTTGGTAGCTCCCTGCTTGACAAACTTGGCAAAGTAGAACATAATGCTGTGCCGTCTTGCTTCCTGGTTTTATTTTTGGCTTCATCCTGCTTTTGTACACTAAACTAGAAAAAATTTGTGTGTGCCTCCTATTCCTCCATTTTAAATATATGGTGTCTGCATGGAAGCAATCTCCAGTGTATGTGTATATGCATCCTACTGCTAAAATGGCCCCAACAGGGCCATTGGATGGTATAAAACAACTGCTGTTGCATCTTAGCCGAATGAGGTGCACATAAAATCAACCTGAACCATTATTTTTGGTGTGTATTTTAAAAATATTTACATAGCTGAGAGTGAGTGTAGTAAAAAGAAGTGCTAAGTCATTTTCTTTGTGCAGAGAACACTTTCTTGTGGATATGCTAACATTCACACTGTAGATTTAATACCCTGCCCATCTGGCCAGGTCTCCCCAGCCACTCTGGAGTTTTTTTTTAAGGATGCTGAGAGTTGTTCAGAGACCCCTATTCTCCTCACACAGCTACAATTCCAAGAGTTCTCCCATGAGGAGGGATTGATTGTTAAACCACTCTGGGAACTATAGCTCAGTAAGGGGAATAGGGATCTCCTAACAGCAGCTCAGCACCTCTTAACAAACTGCAGTTCCCAGAATTCTTTGGGGGAAGCCATGATTGTTAAAGTGGCATAAGAGTTCTTTAAATGTGTGGTGTTGAATGTGTTGTCATACCTGGTGGCTGGAAGGAATCTTTGCCATATTGGATTGGCTGCAGGCTTGGTAATGTATGTGAGGAGGGAGGGTTGTCATCTCCCAGAATGCACCATGGCTTGTTCATTTGAGCCGGCTGTATGTGCCTTTCTATGCTTATTTCTTGTCTTATACTCCTTTTGTGGCAGAGTTCTTTCCTAACTAGAGCACCTATCTGCTCCCTCTCTGAGATGAAGGGCAGGCCACCGCCCTGACAAATACCGTATTTTTCGCTCTATAACACGCACCAGACCATAACACGCATGTAGATTTTAGAGGAGGAAAACAAGAAAAAAAATATTCTAAACGAAACATTGGGTGTATGATTTTTGTGGTTCATGCTGTGGCCACAGACATGTGATCTGACAGTGAGTTTGGAGTAGCCCAATGCAAAAATCCTGAGGATCCATGTGGATCCATGCTTTGTAACCACGTTTTTGCACCACTGCGGCCCCAGGCAACAGTGGGTGCGTGATTTTTTTAGTGCAAGATGTAGCCATGGACATGCTATGTGATCTGATGGTGAATTTGGGGTGACCCAGTGCAAAAATCCTGAGGATCCATGTGGATCCGTGCTTTGTAACCATGTTTTAATTGGGGAAGGAAGGAAAAGCACTCAAGGGACAAGGGACACGCGTGGGGTGTGTGGAGAAGGATGCTGCTAATAATGAAGAAGAGGGGTATAAGGGGAGAAGGTTCCTCTCCTCTCCCATTTTGCTCCTTTAAAGAAGCAGGCTCTCTGTCCCTCTCTCCTCCCCACTCAGCGGCTCTTCTCCCGCTTTGCTGTTTCAAAGCGAGCCACGGAGGAGGGAAGGAAGGGGAACCATGGATCCTCTGCTCATGACTGCAGCAGATCCCCTCCGCCACCCGCAGGCATTCGCTCCATAACACATACAGACACTTCTCCTTACTTTCTTGGAGGAAAAAAGTGAGTGTTATGGTGCAAAAAATATGGTAAACAAACAAAAACTTTCCCCATACTTGTATTCCTGAACTCTACTTCCTGGGCAGTGTAGTTTGACCCTTCTTTGTGAGTTTGCTGTCAGGCTGGTCAGTTCAGCATAGTCCAGGCTCTTATCTATTCTGTTGCCTCACATTTTTAGTTCAGTGTTGAGTAAAACCAGACAATAAATTATTGTTGCCTTTAATGATGTGTGCCTGTGCCAGCATGGACATGTAGAAGGTTTCTCAGGTGACCATGAGGAAGAACCTAACTTAATTTAACAGCTGGAAGCTGAGATAAATTCCTTTGCATCTAGGGTTATGGCATGGCAAAGACACGTTTGATAAACCTGTTGACGTGGCAACCTATGAACTTCAGTCAGCTCTTTATTCCAGAACGTTTCAGTCACTTTCTGTATTGAGGTCTGTGATGGGATTCTCAACCCTTCCTGCACCCTTGTTTAGGCTGTATATTAATTAGTGCACTGTTAAGACTGAATGTCAAGTGCATGCTAAAGATAAGCTTCATGTGGTAATCTGATGTCACTCTTCATGAAATGATGTCTTCGCTTGATAAGCAAGTTCACTTTTCCAACGAAGCAATGTCAGATCTTTGCCCTGATGTGCCTGTTTTCCATCAGTGCATACAGTTGACAGCCTATGCTAGCTGAAATACTTGCTTCTTAAATAATATAAGTAGATTTTTATTTCATTTGTTTATCTTAACCTTGCTGTAAGTGCTGTAACAGCTAAGTGAAGTTGCTGGAGCACTTAGGCTTAAGCTAAATGTGACAATGGCAGATACACCACACAGGAGGGGGATTGCCAGCCTTCATGCCTCATATGCCCCACCAGGTCTTCCAGTTGGCTTGCAAGGCCATTTTGCCCAGGCCATTCCCACCTCTCCCTTACTTGAGACTGTCAGGTGTGGGACAGGTAAACCTGCAGCAGTCAAATTCACAGCCCTCTGAGACTAGTTTCCTCCTCCACAAAACCAACCCCAAACTCTTCTACCACATATAGTTGAAATGATGATGATGAAGATGAACAAGAAGTGGTTTGATAAAAGTGTTGACCTGTTAAAAGTAGAGACTGTTCATAAGTAAGGTGTAAGTATTAAGCCCCATGAAATTATAGGAAGTTTACCCACTGTTGCCTAGTAGTTGCAGCCTCAGGATGCTGCGTTTTTATATTTTATTATAATATGCCCTTTTTTTAACGATTTGTTTCCCAGAATGAATCTGCTTCTATGCATATTCACTGCAAATGTTACCCCACTGAATCCAGTGGAGCTTGTTCTCAAGCAAGTGTCCATACGATTTCTACCTTATTTGTGACCATACCTGCTTCAAACAGTTTATAATTATCGCCATGTCCACAAAGCCTTTCTAGCCTTCAAACCATTGATCAATACAGAAAAGAAATAATTCATTGAAAAGCCACCTGAGGTAAAATTGAAAGGTATGCATGGACTTGGTGGATCCTTAAAAACGCCTGTTCACTTCAGCTCTGCGATGTTGGCAGGTACTCTGAGTTAGAGTGTGTAATCTGGTTAGCCCACTCTTGCTCACAAATAAGGAGTAAAAGTTGACTCTGAGAGATGTACAAAGAGCTTCTCTCTCCTCTGGAGAGTTAGTGTTAGAGATGCTCTAACACTTCTCTAGAGAAACTGCTTAGGCAGATTGGAGAGTTCCTGCACTGAAGAGTCAATGTTTCTAAAACCTAAGGGCAAGACTACATGTGCTGTTAAGTTTCTTTGTATAAATACATTCACGTTTTTAAAATACAATCCACAGGCATGTGCTGGAGATGCAGGTAGCAGCAGGCAGATTTAGCATACCTCATTGAGAGGTGCCAAGTCAAAGGCCTTTTTGAAGGGAAGTACAAACCAGAATTGACCTGGTTCTAGACAAATGCCTGGAAATGGGTGATATTATTGGAATAATGGGCTTATCAAATGGAGGCTGTCTCAGAAGCTGAAAAAGTGGTTCCATACAGCCACACTAGAGCAGCAAAGTGAGTATTTAATTCATTAAAAATTATATACCGCTTGATTGTACAAAAACCCCCTCAAAGCACTTTACATGAAGAAAAAAGCAATGATATTATCAGTAAAAAAAGAGTTAAAAACAACAATTTAAAATCTTCCAAAAAATAAATAAATCAGAATCAACAATAAGATAAAAAAGCAGATTAAAACACATGTCAATATTCTACATGTCTGGATATTTTTATTTTGTTTTATTTATTAAATTTCTGTACCGCCCTTCATCTGAATATCACAGGGCAGTTTACAATATAAAACCACAAAAATATATATCATAATAACAAACAAAAATAGTTTAAAAGGCTATAGCTTGTTTAATTAGCCCAAGGCCTGGGAGAAGTGGTAAATCTCCCTGAGGCCCTTCCCTTGGGAGAGCATTCAACAAGGGGGGGAGCACCACGGAAAATGCTCATTCTCATGCTGCCACACTAAAATATTTATTTCTTACAAATGTGGAATGAGCATTGTGTAGCATCTCTAAAAGTGACAATTCTGCAGATCAGAGTGGTCAAGTAGGCATGCATGAGGTGAGGCAGAATCACAAGTCAACTAGTCCCAAGCTGTCAAGGGCATTATAAAGGTAAAGGGACCCCTGACCAGTAGGTCCAGTCGTGACAGACTCTGGGGTTGCAGCGCTCATCTCGCTTTATTGGCCGAGGGAGCCAGCGTACAGCTTCCGGGTCATGTGGCTAGCATGACTGACGAACCAGAGCAGCGCACGGAAACGCCATTTACCTTCCCGCCAGAGCGGTACCTATTTATCTACTTGCACTTTGACGTGCTTTTGAACTGCTAGGTTGGCAGGAGCAGGGACTGAGCAACGGGAGCTCACCCCGTCGCGGGGATTCAAACCACCGACCTTCTGATTGGCAAGTCCTAGGCTCTGTGGTTTAACCCACAGCGCCACACTAATACTGTAGAATAATCCCCCCCAACACCAGAAATCCTAAATCACGCCAGGAGCTGAGGATTGAATGCAGGATCTTCTCTAGCTGCCAGATCACAAGAAAGTCCCATTGAGCAACTTGCATAAAGAAGTGAGTTTGGATTCCTAGAGCTCTTTGCTGAGAGTGATACATAGAGCCACAGAGGTCTGAAGACCCACTACAATACAGTACAGTCGAGTCTTTCTGATCTACTCTTTGTTCTCCTGATTTGACATTCATAATTGACCCATACTTTTCCTTGACTAACAGGCTATGCACTTGTGGGGAGTGGGTGAGTGATTGAGAAAAGTTGTTATATTTTGTAAAACAAAAATTGTTAATCTATCCATCCACCCATCTATCTATATTGCAGAAAGTACCAGCCAGGTAACTTAATCATTATTGTGATTGGCACCAGTGGGGGACATTGTCCCAATGCAAATAGCAGTTTCAAATGAGAGATTTCCCTCAGGATGCAGAAGAGGAAGAAGAGATTCTATTTCCCCTCTTAAGCTTGCTATTGCCATAATCATTATTAGCCTTCCAGCTGATCCTAGCTGCACATTTCAAAATCTGCATGTTAAATGCAAAGTTTGGCCCTACACCTCTGGACCCTACTTTCTGCATCTTGTTTGTTGTTGTTTTTTAGTTGAGGAACACTCACATGAGAGCCAGTCCTGATGAACCCTGGCAGTTAACTGGAGCAGATCAGTTCCTGTTTAGCACACTGAAAAGCGAATCTGCGTTTAAAATGTTGTTGTCACTGCTCTCACGTTCTTGTCTGTGGCTCATTAAAACAAATTCATTTGACCTCCTCAGATTATGGCTACGTTTTTGCTTTGCATCTGTGTTCTGCAGCCAGCTTAGGCTTCGAGATGAAAGCACAAATTAATCAGAGTCTAATCCTTCTCCTAGTTATGCACTTTCCAGAGTTGGGTTTTTTTTTAAAAAAAATTATCAAAGCGTCAGTTATATAAATGGTGCTGTATCACAAGAATATCAAAAAAGGTGCATGTAAAACTATTTCATTCTAGCCTGGAGCAAATGTCATGATTGTAAAATCTGATGTAGTTTGCAGAAATTAGCTTTAGTGCAATATTGCCCCAAAACCTCCATAACCCCTCCTAGGGCTGGGTCAAGATTCAGCATGCCAATACACAGGTCACACCTAGGGCCAAAGTAGATGTGATGTCCTGTGAATGGAACACCTGTTGTTATTATTTCTCTTGTCCAGAAATCAGCCATGGGGGTGGGGAATTTGGATGAGAGCTGCAATGCTTGTGGAAGAACAGGATATGGTTGCTTGCGTATGTTTTCCCCTTCTCAGCTAATAGCTGCTTTTTAAATGAGGGCAGCCACGTCATTTTTTTTCCATACAGTTCCCTCTGAGGGTGAGGAAATGTCATCAAGTCCCATTGCTCCCAGGGATATTTGCTGTACCGTGTTCAAAGTGTGCAGTGGCAAAAGAGCACCGTGTATTAGCTGCTCCACATGGTGGGTCCTTGTTTTGGAGCTTTTTAAAAGGAAAGAGGGGGAAAAACTCGCTATCAGACAGAAGCAGCACTGCACCCCTTGGATTCCTTGTAAAGGGCTCCTCAGAATCCCAGCTGGGTCATGATCCATCCAGATCATACTGGGTGAATCCGCTTCGGAATCTGGCTTCTGCATATTCTTCCCCCACCCCTAGTTGTTTATAGGGGATTTTATGAACATCAGTAATGGGCTGCTTTGTATGCTCTCATTTGACATTAGATGTCCTTTTCCTTTCCCCCATCCCCAAACAGGCCTTACAGCACTTTACAAAGCTCTCCACAATATGTTGTTGTTGTTTAGTTGTTTAGTCGTGTCCGACTCTTCGTGACCCCATGGACCAGAGCACACCAGGCACTCCTGTCTTCCACTGCCTCCCGCAGTTTGGTCAAACTCATGCTGGTAGCTTCGAGAACACTATCCAACCATCTCATCCTCTGTCGTCCCCTTCTCCTTGCGCCCTCCATCTTTCCCAACATCAGGGTCTTTTCCAGGGAGTCTTCTCTTCTCATGAGGTGGCCAAAGTATTGGAGCCTTAGCTTCTGGATCTGTCCTTCCACAATATAGACTTTTCAAAATGCTGTACACAGGGCTTTGCAAAACCCAGTGTTCAACTGGACCCCTTTTGCCTGAGCCAGGTCTTTAAAAGCTGCTCCATACCTCATGTCAGGTAGAAGGCCAGGTGAGTGTGGCTTGACTGAGATGGCCTTGTGAGTCAAATGGGGAGGGACCTGAGGTCCCCCACACCTGTGCTGCCCCCATCCCCTTGTTTTCTCTTCTGTGATGTTTTCCTTTTGCTGCGGAGGTCTTGGACTTGAAACTATAAGAAGCCCCTCCTAGCATCAAAACAAAAGTGAGGTGCAGTTGGCAGTTTTAAGGGAAGAATGCAATGAAACATTATGGTAATTGTTCCATCAATGCAAGCATTTCGGCTTGCCAGGGGCAATGATCACCCCTCTCCCCCTTCTCCTACCCCCATGTGCTGTTCCGATTCCACACAGCCCCCAAGCCAATTTTAATTTATGGGGGGAAGAGAGGAAGGGAAAGCCCTGTTGCGCTAGTGGAAGTCTTTGCTAACAGAACTTGTTTGTTGAATCTGGCCCTAATTATTTTTGGCCCACAACCTTATTCCAGTGCTGGTGCACATTGGTTGCGTTTGATGGAAAGGAGGTGTCCCCGTCCCCCAAAAAAGCATTCATAGTACAGTGGTACCTCGGGTTACATACGCTTCAGGTTACAGATGCTTCAGGTTACAGACTCTGCTAACCCAGAAATAGTACCTCGGGTTAAGAACTTTGCTTCAGGATGAGAACAGAAATCATGCTCCGGCGGCGTGGCAGCAGCAGGAGGCGCCATTAGCTAAAGTGGTGCTTCAGGTTAAGAACGGACCTCCGGAACGAATTAAGTACTTAGTCCGAGGTACCACTGTAAACATATTGCAGTGCTTGCTTGTTTCAGTTATGTGGAAAGCAGTAATAACTTCCCTTCAATTAATGGTTGATATAAAACTGCCATGGAAATAAGTATGTCGTGAACTGCCCTGAGATCTATGGATGAAGGGCAGTATACAAATTTTAATAATAATAATAAGTATTCTCCCCTTCCAAAAACATATCACAGTGACCAGAAGTTTATTTTCATAACTAGTGTCCTTGAGCCATCTCATTAGACCATTTGAGTTCCTAATCCAGCTCTGAAGAAAAGTTATCTGCCAGGACAATGGCAGTTCCCCGTTACGTCCCAACAAGAAGAACGACACGGCTTAACAATAAATGGACCAAATGAGGTAGTGATTACAGAGGGAGAAAATAGCTTCATTTTCTGGAGATGTTGGTTATTTCTGTCAGGGGACCATTCCTGTTGCTGAACTTGCTTCTGAGTTGCCATTCTTACTCACCAGGAGCAGACTCACTGCTTATCCTGGCTGTGCCATGATCCTTCATTTCTGTACTGTAAAATAGGGTTAATAATATGCTACCTTATGTAGTAGTAGTTGATATAAAACTGGACGAGGACCATAAAGCACTTTGAACACTTATTCTGTCATGCAACAATAGAAAATTTTATTTTTTATTTATTTATTTATTTATTTATTTATTTATTTTTTATTTATTTATTTATTTATTTATTTTACAGTTTTCCATTTACACTTTACACTTCATACAATTTTTTCATCTTACATTATTCCCATACAGACTTCCCAACTTATCCTTTACTGGCATTCTAGGCCTTCAAGATTTAGCTGAAACTCAGTTAAATTCCACCCTACCTATCTTCCTATCATTTCCATCTTTCTTTGTTTACTGTTTTTCAGAAATTCATCCCCACTTGCAAAGTAGTTTTAATGCCATATATTTTAAAATATTCACTAAGATATTCCCACTCACCCTTTGTTTTCCTCTCATCGAAGTTTCTTATTTTTGCTGTCATAGCCTCAAGCTCTGCGAATTCTATCAACTTGCACAGCCACTGATCTTTTGTTGGGATGACCTCTTCTTTCCATTTTTTTTGCGTAAACTATTCTCATGGCTGCTGTTGCATATGGAAACAGATTATGAGCTTCCTTTGGCAACTCCCCTCCTGTAATAGCCAATTAAAAATGCTTATGGTTTCCTGGGAAATGTGAGTTAAAAAATTTCTTAAGTTCCTCGTATATCATCTCCCAGTATCTTTTTGCCCTTTTGCAAAGCCACCACATGTGTATCAAAGATCCTTCCAGTTTTGAACATTTCCAGCATAGTTTTGACCTTTTTTGAATACATCTTGGCAAACTTCGTAGGTGTTAGATACCATCTATATACCATCTTTAACATATTTTCTTTTATCATATAAAAAATACTATAGTGACAAATGAAAAGGAGTAAGGGAGAATAATTCAGCCAAGGGCCATCAGTCTTCATGGCATTTCAACTGTGACTTCAGAGGTCAGATGGAATTCATGGTTAGTTGAAAAGAATGTTAAACATCCCTCCAGAACAACAACTGTTGTGGCAATCTCTCTCTCTCTCTCTCTCTCTCTCTCTCTCTCTCTCTCTGTGTGTGTGTGTGTGTGTGTGTGTGTGTTACGGAATGAGGGTTTCAGTCATGATACACATGAGAGCATAATAACACGCACATGGTCCTTCATGGTGGATGGTTGAGATCAAGTGGCGTGTGAGGCAGCAGTACAATAGGAAAATTGGAAAATTCATCCCGGTGTGATTTCTGCCACGGCAGCTCGTTAGTACTGCACTCTTCAGCTTGATGACAGCTAAGAGACAGCCTCCTTTCCTTTCTTAAATGCAACAATTTAGTGACAGACCCGATGGCAGCAGCTCTGGCGCATGTGGGCAAGCAGGAGACAAGTGCTCTGTTGTGCAGTGAGCTATGTGAGTCACTTACGAGGTGTGTAATTAACTTCTAATAACCCCTTCTCCCACAAGCAGGCCTGCCTTCCTCAAACAGGACCTACTACGGAAGCTGCTTGGAATATATAATGTGCATAGGCGATGCTCACTAAGCATCAGACAGGCTCGAATCTCCTGCAGCTTTAATACAAGAGTATAGTGCTGGGTGACAGAGGAGGATAGGGGAATGTTTGTTTATCTGAATAAATAAATAAACTTGTATACGGCTTAAATACTTACTTTCGGGGGGGGAGCTTTTAAGTAGCTTGCAAGTAAAGAGGCTATAAATAAAAATCAGCAAATAGTTTATAAAAATCCTTTTGCTGTTTTCTGATTTTTAAAAAATATATTATACTAGCAAATTGCTTAGATTTTCTTTAAAAAAGTATTTGCTAAGCAGCTTACAAATATCATAGGAAATACCAGAAAATAACAAATACTTCATAGAAGAATCTGTTGGTTGAAGACAACATAGTCAGCTACTGAACAGGATAGTCTTCCTAAGTATCAGAAAGAGCCTCTGTAAACACATGGTTCCCTCCCCCAAAATATATAAAACTTAAACAACATCAAACTTATGGGATGGTATTCCAGAATGTTGAGTAGAAGTGTGACATGACAAATCCTGCTACCCCTCGTATTCCAGTCACAAGTGTTAGGTTCTAGTTCTCCTTTGCCAATTTTGCATATCAATACCTTACAAATTCTGGGTTGTTTTCCCCCCCACCTCTAAATTTAGTGCTTGAAGCCTTTCATGTGGCAGGTATGACCAGGCTGAATCTGCCAGTGGTGGTCCATTATCCCTGCTGGCATGATCCAGTGCTGGATGGGAGTTTATTTCAGTCCATAACAGCAGCATCTTACTTTGACTTACTTTGGGATTCAGTGATGGTTATTCTGTAGATGTGGTGAATCCCAGTGCATTTAGAGTGCAGTCTCACTTTCTGACCAATTTGATTCTTACATCTGATCTTCTTAAGGGTTATTGATTCTATTTTTGTGGGGTGTGTAAACAAACAGAAATGACTTCAGAGGTTGGGTATCATGTGGTAATTAATTCTATGGACAGACCCTTTCAGAACTGAAGTTAAAACCGGGACCTCATTTTTCAGAAATTCTCAGTAGCTGGTATGACACCAACCCAGTAACGTTGGGGGATAGGCAACTTGAGTCTCTGATGGTACCAAACCCAGTTTTCTGCTTTGCCCAAGTCCCACTTCATTGGCTAGCAGATCTTCATTCTGAAGTGCAGAAGGACAGTGTTCAAAGCACTCTTGATTGTGATGTGATCGTGTGATATACATAATTGTGAATTGTCGTTGGGTTTATAACTGCTAGGGTTCCATCACTACATGGGGCTGTGCTACACCCACCCCCAGGCTCTGTCTGTAGAAAGCTCACTATGGGATACCAAAGCCCTATCCATAGATTTGAAATAGCTGCTCAAATGTAGGATATAAATACGTAAGATATAAATGCCCGCCTACTGCTCAAAAATAGTTTTGGAGAGGACTTATACTCAATGTGATAGAATCTGAATGAGCTTTTTCCTGTGCACCCCCCCCCCTTCTAACCACCTGGTGTGGCAACCTTATACTTAAATCCTTTTTTCTTTTTATCAGTTGTGTATTATTATTTTTTATATAAAATACTAATAAAAAAGTGTGTGTGTGTGTAAAGTCCCCAAAATTATATCTCCTATATACATATATGAGATATAATTTTGGGAACTTTACTGAAGGAAGTGGAGGTAGCATCTCTAGTTAGCTGTAAAATGCCTGTTGGGTATAAAATGCCTGTTGGTGGAGCATCCTTAGCAGAGATGGTGCCTACTCTCTCAATTTTTAGTCTCTGGATCAAAACTATTTTATTTGCACAGGCTTTTAATGAACAGCGATGTTGACTTTAGAGTTGCCTTGAAATTTTATTGTCTTCATTGTTTATGCTGTGTTTCTACTGTCTTATTAATTTTATGGATTTTTGTAGTTTGTATTTTATTGGAGTTCTTATTGATATTGATTGTGGCTTTTTGTTTGTTTGAGTCATTGGAAACTCCCTTGTAAATTACTTCACTGTTAAAAGAGGAGATATAAATATTTTAAATAATTTTTTTGTGGAGGGTGAGGAAATTAACAGGGATATAATACATTCTTAGAGTCACATAATTTGCCTGTCCAGTTAGTTTTCACCATATAAACAGAAAACAACCATAAAACGCTATCAGATTGTGTTAGGAAATCACTGAGCTAAAGAATGGGTCTTTTTTAAAACAAACAAACCACACACAGTATAAAAGTTAATCTCTTATAGGTATCTTCTGTAGACTCATTGGTTATGGAAAGTGGAAGAATGTGTGTGTGTGTGAGAGAGAGAGAGAGAGAGACAGAGACAGAGAGACTAGGTAGAGTCTCAGCTGCCAATCAGTATGAACAAATGAAAGATCCAATCTCTCTCTTTTTCCCCCTGGCAGCCTTTGTTCCCTTCATTTGAACAGAGTGGTTGCCTTCTGAGGTGTAAAATTACTATCCTGGGAAATGCACACAAATTTTGGCTCCTCGCCTCCATAGGAATTAAGATATTTATGTGGCTGTGTTCGTTTTAGAGAGAGAACATGTACGGGTCTGAACATCTGGCTGGAAATGTCACCCTGGTGCTGGATTTCTGAGCTTTGATGCCAGTATGCCAAGCAGTGGTCTTAATTTCTTACATTGAAGTTGTCTTGGAGAGCTGTAGAAAATAAGGGTTGAGGCATCTGAAACTTGTGATTTTGGATATGAATCCGCTGGGCTGGGGAAGTTGAAAGCAGTCCAATATCATACCATTGAACCAGGGGTCCCCAAACTGTTGTTAACCAGGCCAATGGTGGTCTGCAAGCTTCATTCTAGTGGTCTGCCATGAGTTTGTGAAGAACAGTAGGCACAATGGCTGATCCATCTTCCTTGGAACTTGGTGGTCTGCCCAGAAGATGAACAGGATGGACTGGAAGATTGGAAATCACTGCACTCGATGACTTAGTTGCGTGACTATTGTAAATGGGGTGTAGATGTGGGGTTCACTGCAAAGACTGACTTGGGGTCAAGGAACTCTTGTTGATGATTCTTGAAAGCATCCACCAACCAATAGAGGCACTTGCTTCCCCTGAATTCCTGTGAAGCTAGAGACACCTTTATGGGGAATGCATAAAATATCCTTCTATTTTTATTTTTTTTAAAAAAATCATCATTTCCCTTAATCATTATTAAGATAGCTTCCCACAAAGAAAATATTACTTGACACATTATGACACCTCCAACATTTTAAGGGGCATGGAGCAGGCCAGCAAAAATTAGGGAGTGGATATTGCTGGTGTATACATCTACTCACTATCCTTTGAGGTCCTCTTATATGAGGGTGCTGCACCCTGACCACCCAGCCTTAACCAGATTCCAGATCATATGGAGGCATCTGAGTGCTTTGGGTCACACTTCCTTCAGGCCTTTCTGCTCAGTTTGAGGAGGTTGGAGTGGAGGGTCACATGCAGGAATATTGGGGGCAAGGGCAGGCATGCATGCCCACAACATCCTAATATTTCCTGCTCCAACGTAATAAGTCATCTGAAGTATCGAAAAGAATGGCAGAACTTAAAAGCCCAAGCAGATTGTGAAGAGCTTTTGCCTTGATGGAGCAACTCACTGGTAAATAGGATTCAGCTGCATTCATGCCAGCATCTGGCTGGCCGGTTTTGGATGCAGATGCTGGGCTAGATGAATCTTTGGGCTGACCCAGTAGGGTTATTCTTTCCTGGTTATATTAAAGGCTCAGAGCCTCCTTCGTCTCTAAATGTCACAATTTTGCTGGCCAACTTGCTATTACATAAGCCCATTTCACGTATCTCTTGGAAAACCATAGCCACCGATTTTCTGTGAGTGTAGCAATCTGGTCTGTTTTGCTCCTCACCATTATTGCACAGGGAAAATTTATTGCAGTCTGTCAAATAGTATTATGTCTAAACTGCGAGTCATGGTTGGGTTCAGTCCTGACAACCCACAATCTGTAGCCAAGGTTTGTTCTTGATTATGTTACTGACCGTGGTTTGTTTTGAGCAGTTGTTTCCCCCATGCATTTCCTTAGCTTCAGGATTTGGGTGCTGTAGTAGTGAGGTCCTACATTTAACTGATTTTGTATATGTATTTGCACTCCCAAAAACATTTGCTACACAGTATAAACAGGAAATATTAGCATATTGCCCTGCTATAACTTGAAGTGCTAAAGATTTCATATTAAACATGAAAAGATGTAGATCAGGCTTCCTCAACCTCAGCTCTCCAGATGTTTTTGGCCTAAAACTCCCATGATCCCTAGCTAGCAGGACCAGTGGTCAGGGATGATGGGAATTGTAGTCTCAAAACATCTAGAGGGCCGAGGTTGAGGAAGGCTGATGTAGATTATAACACTGTTTTGTCCTTACTCTGTTTCCCATACTTAGGTATCTGGGAAACTATTGTTTGGGCTTCATATTTGTAGACAAATTGGAAAGAGTTGGAGAAGAGCAAATATGATTTAAAAAACCAGAGCATTTAAGGATTCGGATACGTATCTGTGCATGTTTGTTTAGGAGTCAGACCCAGTATGTTCTAGGGAGCTTTATCTATCCAGCCTTAGTCTCTGTAGGTTTGGAGTACCATCTTGCCATTACAGCATGAATGTTGTGGTCCTGCGTATGTAAGGGGGCTAGGGTTGACTACTATTAAACAAAGTGTTCCTATATTTCAAAAAATTATTTATTTTGGCTGTCAGATAACATTTGCAATAGATTAAGTCCTGCAGTCACAGGGTTGGTGACATTTGAGTCCTTTTCCATTCTCTGGCTCTATGTCAAAATCTCCTAATGCTCATTTTTTAAAATATTCACCAAACACAAATAAACATGATACTGGTTTAGGCACGATTAACCCTTTAATTCACTGAGTAGAAGACTTCAAATGTGTTTCTAGGAATGTAATCAAGGAAAATCATCAATATTAATTAGGAGCATGGTTCCCTCTGGCTCTAGGCAAGCTAGCTTGTATTTTTGCAGGAATGCGTATCCTGGAATGCCTATGGGGCATACAACACTGTGCGGTACTGAGGAATATTGATTATGTTTAAACATTTGAGTAACAAGGGATCTTTGGAGTCACAGTAGTACTGTACAAACTAAAATTTGCCTAAGGCTAATGGAATTAAAAAGCCTATTCTATGCATGTTGAATTGAGAGAACTGATATATGAAACGAGAGTTGTTTCATATATGCGTTGTTGTTGTTGTTCACATTCACTTTGTTTTGGATATCCTCTCAAATGTACTGTACAGTGCATACGTTGTTGTTGTTGTTGTTGTTGTTGTTGTTGTTGTTGTTGTTGTTGTTGTTGTTGTAGTAGTAGTAGTAGAAGAAGTAGTATCATTTTGTTCCCCTATTTTTACTCTGAATTCCAAGGATTGTTAATAGTTTAAGCAAGTTGACTTAAATAAAAACCAAGCTAGATGTGGTGGCTGCTGCCAGTAATGCCATCGACAATTCCCTTCTGTATTGTGTCATAAAATTTACCTGACATTGTGACATCACAGCATTTTGCATCCCCCCCTCCCTGGTGACATGGAGTAGGCCTGGGGGAATGTCAAAAACCCTTGGTGCAAGATAATGTTTTGCCAGATGTTACTGATGGGGAAGTGGAAGTGATTGCAGTAGCTATATGTACGCCATCATGCCTAGTGTGCCTCTTGTGGCCTCTTTGCGCAGGCAAAATGGCCCCCTGTGTGATGAGCTCCCACAGTCCCTAAGGATACATTCCTATGGCGAATGTAACACGCAGCCTAGGCCTCCTGTTGCTTCCAGCTTCAGTTTCCCAGCAGCAAATGGCTTCTGACAGTCTACACTTCTGAATAATAATGTGGCTGCTGTATTATTATTTTTTTGTCTCAGAGGTGATTCTAGGTTTCATGACAATAATATGGAGAGGAGCAAAGGAGGAAACTTGGGACCTGTGTTGAATGTCTCTTGGACAGAACAACCCCAAGCTTCTGCCATTTGGTTACTCTGGCCTTCTGCTGCTATACAGCTTTTTCTTTCCTGAGCATATACAGTGGTACCTCGGGTTAAGTACTTAATTCGTTCTGGAGGTCCATTCTTAACCTGAAACTGTTCTTAACCTGAAGACCACTTTAGCTAATGGGGCCTCCTGCTGCCGCTGCGCTGCCGGAGCACGATTTCTGTTCTCACCCTGAAGCAAAGTTCTTAACCCAAGGTACTATTTCTGGGTTAGCGGATTCTGTAACCTGAAGCATCTGTAACTTGAAGCGTCTGTAACCCGAGGTACCACTGTATTGGAAAGGCCAATCTGTGCAAGGAACAAGGGAAGCAGAGAGCAACAGTCCCCATTGCCTGCACTCTTAACCAAGTTTTCAGCCTTTGTCTCTACATATGTATACAGTAAGGAGAATGTTAGCCGCTTTGAGACTCCTTTGGGTAATGATAAAACAGGATATCAAATCCAAACTCTTCTTCTACTCTTCTAAGAACAACAACAACAACAACAACAACAACAACAATGTCCATTGCTTACATGGAAGATGGAAATTCTACCTACAGTATCTATATTCGTAATAGTTCCCTGTAAAGGGATTCCACAGCGCCCCTTCCTAAGCTATGTAGTCAAGGCTATATATACCTGACTTTGTTTTGTTTTTTTAAACCCTTAAAAATCTTTGGCCATACAATTCAAATTCTCTGCCAAGAAAAGCTGAATTCTGTAACATGTATAAATTATGTGAAATAAGCGGGATTTCTTTTCTTTTCTACATAATTCATTGTTCAGTGTTTACTGTTTTGCATAATCTGTCCTTGTTCTGCTAGCTTTGGGGAGGAGAAGAAGCTAATATAGACAGCATGAATTATGAACTTTATACCTCGAGTCCAACTAGACAAGACACAGGAGATCTGTGAATGGTCCTTCTTCTGGTTTCTCTCTATTCTTCAAAGTGGCAGAGAGGTTGCACAGACTAGATTAAGAGACCATGATTCTGGAGAAGGGAGTTATCCTTTGCCCCTTGCTGAAAACACATGGGCACATGTTTGTTTTCCTGAGGAAGGCAAAGAGCCCTGCTGACCTAATTTTGGGGCACTGCTGCTTTGGTGGAGCAGGGTGGGGGTGGGTGGTGGGTGGGGAGAGGCAAGCCAGGCTGTGCTCTTCCACAAATCATCTGGTTTGGTCCCCAGTCTGCTTGAAGTCACAATCTAACCTTGTCCATGGTGCTGATTTGATTGTTTTTAACAACCTCATCTTACCACACCATTGGGACCATGGAATTGTGCTCTGTCTCATAGTGTAGCTTGATATTTAGCCTTCTATAAACCATTTTCTCACACAGCAAGTAAACCATGAACTCATAAGCTCCTTGAATCATATCTTTAAACTTTTCCATTTGTTTAATTTCTGGTATTGTTGGGTCTCGTGGACAGATGCCTTATACATTCGCCCCTCCCACTCCTTCCTTAACTTCTTTTCCTTCCTTCCTTCAATTTTTATAGTCAGTGAACTAGAAATATACTTTAAAAAAACACAGTAAACTTCTTTTCCTTGTGCATTGGTTGGTAAAAAGGTAAAGGGTAAAGGGTCCCCTGACCGACTCTGGGGTTGCGGCGCTCATCTCGCTTTATTGGCCGAGGGAGCCAGCATACAGCTTCCAGATCATGTGACCAGCATGACTAAGCTGCTTCTGGCGAACCAGAGCAGCGCTCGGAAACGCCGTTTACCTTCCCGCAGGAGCAGTACCTATTTATCTACTTGCACTTGACGTGCTTTCGAACTGCTAGGTTGGCAGGAGCAGGGACCGAGCAATGGGAGCTCACCCCATCGCGGGGATTCGAACCGCTGACCTTCTGATCGGCAAGTCCTAGGCTCTGTGGTTTAACCCACAGCGCCACCCGCGTCCCGCATTGGTTGGTAGAATGCCACAAACAACACTGTTGTGGAGTGTCCTTAACAAACATGGTGCATGAGTTTTAAAGGAAATGTTGAGCAGACTGGTTGGTGGGCCCTTCACTCAAAATGTTCTCACTGTGAATCACTGTCATTTATATAACCTACATGTAATAATCCTGAGTTCTGCTGGATTGGCGCAGAAGAACCATGAGGCAAATGGATGCTTTTTGGCTGGCTGAAGAAGATTCATAGCTTTTACTAATGGAACCACATTTGATAGGAAGGGCAACTGTGCACTGGGCTGTGAACTGTTTCTACTGTAGAGAAGCAGCTGATATTAGTTTCTTTCACTGATAGTACAGATGGCGCTAATTTGAAGAGTTTCTCTTGAGAGCAGTTCTGCAGTAATTTAAACTCCCAGTTTGCAAATCTTTATTCAGCTCTCTCTGTTTCTTGCATTTATTTTTGTTTGTACTGGAAGCAAAGCTGCTGAGCTAGAGTAAGGGTGGACACCCTTACTTGTTATATGCCAGTGGATGTGTTTGACACTTCAGAGAAATGTAATAATATCCAGATTCCGAACCAAAAGAGTCCAAATTTTTACTTAGAGCAAACTTTGCCCATTTTGCTTATATTATGCAGATGCATGCAAATAGTGTACTTTGTTCTTACTGCTGTGCTGGAATTTGTAAATTGGCAAAGATTGGTTGGGTCTTTGGCAAAGAAAATGGTTAGTGGAAGAGGAGTTGGGCTGGAATACAGGTCTATTGGTTCCATTTCCTGATTACTGGAACCCTGACCAAGAGGGCCTTTTGGATCCCTTATTTGAGAGATCAGCCAGGTGTTTCATCCTTTTCCTCTGCGGCTGTGAAGATCAGAAGCCTGCCTCTCTGTTTTTAACACCCGAGAGCTGGAATTTTCAAGAAGCCAGAATCCTTGCTGTAGTTCATAATTGACACTACATGGCAAAAATAATGAGCCTAGTACAGTAAATAACTTGTAGCTCTGCACTGAACATTATTTGCTTTTAAAGTTTGTTGTAATGCTGGCAGCTGCTCTTAGGTGGCCAAATAAAAAACATGTCTCCTTTGCAGAGATTTGAGCCAACTGAACTTAAATGCTTCCGTCAGTATTTCTAAGGGAAAGCAAATATCATGGTTTCTTGTGTGGGTGGCAGTTTTCTGGTGGCAGTCAGTCATATAGTCTGTCATGCAGCAGCTCTGTTTGAGGTAGTGGCAGCACAGAAATCCGGCTGGAATTAACTGACAGAAATTATTAACATGTGAAATGGCATTGACTGTTAGGAAAACTAACAGTGGGTGGGTTTGTCAATTTCAAACTTTTAAATACTAGCAAAGCTTGTTTTCCTCCCCCCTCCCTTTTTTGGTATAAATTAGTTTTGATTTATGTGGAAGCTCAGATTCAAACCTAGAGCTAAGCTTGCACAATTGCAAACCCATTGTATTTATATTTATTTATTTACTTAATAAATGTATATCCCACTTTTTCCTCTGAGAAGCTCAAGGCAGCACAGATGGTTCTTTCCTTCCCATTTTATCCTCACAACAATATCTGTGATGTAGGTTAGGTTGAGAGAGAGAGAGAGAGACTTGCCCAAAGTCATCCAGTGAGATGACTTAAGTCATGTCTAAGTCTAGCTATGATCCCACACTGGGTATTAGACAAAAGGATTGCTGCAGTGCACTCTACGTAGGGCTACCCTTGAGCAGGGTGGATAAAAATCAATGATATAAATAAATAAATAAATAAATAAATAAATAACATAAATAACATAAATAAAATCGGATTTATTTGATTTAAATCGGATTTTTAAAATAAAATGCTTTTGGAGGAAAAAATCTTTCTAAATATAGTTTTCTAACTAAATTACATTATAGTCCAAAGGCTATTCATCAGGAAATAAGGATTTGTTTTAAGTTTTTCATGTGTGCTAAAACTCAGTCTAAGTTTTTTTTTAAAAAAAATCATTTAACCACATCAGTTAACAAACATGGATACATATGCTATAATGTTATTGTTTTAGTTAAATAAATTGTTTAAATTGTAATTAATTATTTCTCCTTCCAATGAAGTACAGCAGAAAAGTTGTCCAAATATAAACAACAATTTCATAATTATCTGTCTATGTATTTCTAATAGTACAACCAAATCAGTATTTTTTGATATAACTGTAAAAACTACTCCAAAAAATTATTATTCCAAAAATGAAACGTTCATCTGGTTGTAAATATTAAGATTACACCAGCAAGAATGAGTCTTTCTGTAAAAAAATGATTTAAATCTAGTTTTACAGATGAGTGATTTAAAACGATTTGATTGAAATCAAATCCACCTTGCCCTTGAGGTTTGTTTGGAAGTTGCAGGTAGTGCAACATGGGACATGTTAAGCAGCTACTGAAAGAATTGCACTGACTGCCAGTTAGCTATTGGGCTAAGTTCAAGGTGCTCTTTTTGGTGGATAAAGCCTTGTAGATACCTGAAATATCATCTCACCCCTTAAATGCCCAATCAACACTGCCATCTTATCAGGAGGTCTGTTCCTCACAGGAATCAGGGCCTTTTGTGTTGTGGCACCTACCAGAGGTGGTTTTAGGGTAGTGTGACCAATACAGTCACACTGGGCACTATCCTGCAGGGGGCGCCAAAACAGTGCTATGGAACAGAGCACGAGAGGCGGGGGAACTGAATTTTAGCATCGCACAGGGAACTGCTGAAATTTGAGAGTCTAAAGTCTACTGCTGCACCTACCCTTTGTCTTTGCTCTCCTTTTGGCACCTACTGAGACATTCCCTTTTCAAAACAAAACAAAACCCCAAAAGATCTTTCCTAGTCTGCACCTGTACTGGAACTGTTTATAGAAGTTTTGATGGTTTTGACCTTTCATTGTTTGCCACCCTAGGGAAGGGCCATAGCATAAGTGATAGGACATCTGCTTCAACCCCTGCTTCAACCCCTGGTATTTTCAGGTAGGACTCAGAGAGGCTTCCTGATACCCTGGAGAGCTGTTGCCAATCAGAGAATTCTGAGCTAAATAGACCATTGGTGTGACTCAATATAATGAAACTTTCTGTGCTCTTCTGTTCCTATGCCCTGGGCTCCTTTGAGAGGAGGGGTGAGATATAAATTTAAATAATAATGATGAGGATACAGTGGACGCTCGGGTTGCGAACATGATCCAAGCGGGATGCATGCTCGCAACTCACATCTGCACACACACGGGTTGCGATCCGGAGCTTCTGCGCATGTGCAAAGTGCGATTTAGCACTTCTGCGCATGTGTGATTGCCGTAACCCGGAAGTAACCCGTTCCAGTACTTCCAGGTTTTGGCAGTCCGCAACCCGAAAAGACGCAACCTGAAGCGGCTGTAACCCGAGGTATGACTGTACTTGTAAATATTGTTAGGTAAATGCGTCAAGATTCTGAAGGTTGCAACAAACGCAGCCATGTCCAAACCAAAGCCATATATTTTCCTTTGTGCTGTTAGAGCTCTGCAGAATGATTTGTCGTTCCTGCTTTAAATGCACTACCAGGTAGGGGAATAGGAGCAGTTAAAGAGTTTAAGGGAGGCAGTAAGCTGGAATAAATCATTGTGTGTCTGTGCCCTTCTCAAATGTAAGTGGACTAAAGCCTACTTTTTTAAAAAAAAATCTTATTTGAAAAATATAGTTTATAGTCCTTGGCTATATAGCTCAAGAAACAAAACAAATGCCTGCAAATCTGAGAAAGGGTCAAAGGCTCTGAAATTTTGGACAGGAAACAATTGCTGCTTTAGTCCCCTTCTGCTAGGACTGCCTGCTGGTGGGCGATAAAGCAGCCTCTGTGTGCTGAGACGATTTCCCCAGCACTGACTGCTGAGTAGCATTTCGCTCTCATGGCCTTTTTTGCTCCCAGAGTTTGGCCCAGAACTCACAGAAAGGATTACTGAGTATGTGCCTAGCTCCCTGCTGAACCAAATATCCCATTAATTGTCTGAAGTGGCTGAGCCAGGCCCCGCAACGAAACAAAAAGCCTTGGCTCTGGGGATGCCAGTATTAGCAGCTTGAAATCTGTTGGTCTAAGTGCAAGCATGTCAGTATTTGCACCACAGACTACTGAACTAGTCTGAAAACAAATGCAGGGATATATGGCAGCAAAAGGTCTGTGTAAGGGTCTGTAATTGTAAGTTCTCAAGCTTGCTTTTTCTCAGCCTGGGGAACAGGAGTGATGCGGTCTCTAAAACCGAGGTATGCTGCCAACAGCCTTCTTTCCCCTCACTTAACCTTGAGGGAAAGGCAATTCAGGTACAGCAAACAAGGGCTACCAAAGTGTTAATTACTGCCAATGTAGTAATCTGCAACCAGTGTGTTCAGACCTGGCACAGCTGAGACTTGGCTGCTTGTGCATGATGGAGAATGAGCAAAACTGAGTAATACTTAAGGGGCAGGGCAGAATCATGCCACAGAGTCTACATGCTACAGATCGTGTGTGGGGAACCTTTGGGTCTCCAGATGTTTCTGAACTACAACTCCCATCAACCCCAGCAAGCATGGCCAGGGATGATGGGTGCTGGAGTTCAACAACACCTGGAGGGCCAAAGTTCCCCACACCTGCTATAGGTAGAGAGCTGGAGGGGAGTTGTACATATACAGTGGTACCTCGGGTTACAGACGCTTCAGGTTACAGACTCCGCTAACCTAGAAATAGTACCTCGAGTTAATAATGTTGCTTCAGGATGAGAACAGAAATCTTGTGGTGGTGGCATGGCGGCAGGCCCCATTAGCTAAAGTGTACCTCAGGTTAAGAACAGTTTCAGGTTAAGAACGGACCTCCAGAATGAATTAAGTTCTGAACCCAAGGTACAGTACCACTGTACCTGCTTCTCGGCTTAGCATAGCTTTTTTTTATCACCACCAGTAGGAGCAGAGAATTGTAGAACATGGAAACTTATGCAGATGAAACCATCCAAACCCAACGTAATCTTGCACATAAGGGGCAGAAGAGGGGATTCTCAGTGAGCAATTGGAGGCTGATCCTTAGCTGCCTTGGTGTTGAAGATGAGAACCTGCTCCTAAACTGTTTCCTCGAGTCTCTCACACTGCAGTGATTTCATCAAAGTCACTTTTGAGCTCCATAGAAATTCTGTGCATAGTAACTTCTGTGTCGTAAGTGATGGTGGTGGTTATTACTAATTTCCCCCTCAATTCAGTGAAACTTTTTAATATAAGCTAATGGGGTCATGATGATGATGATGATGATGATGATGATAATTTATAATAATTTATTTATACCCCACCCATCTGGCTGGGTTTCCCCAGCCACTCTGGACGGCTCCCAACAGAACACTAAAAACAGAAGAAAACTTCAAACATTAAAAACTTCCTTAAACAGGGCTGCCTTCAGATGTCTTCTAAAAGTCAGATAGTTGATGATTTCCTTGACATTTGGGGGGAGAGCGTTCCACAGGGTGGGCGCCACTACCGAGAAGGCCTTCTGCCTGGTTCCTTATAACCTCACGTCTCGAAGTGAGGGAACCGCCAGAAGGCCCTTGGCGCTGAACCTCAGTGTCCCGGCTGAACGATGGGGGTGGAGACACTCCTTCAGATATACTGGGCTGAGTATACTAGCATATATGTAAAAAGATTGCTTGACTTCATTGTCAAAATATGCCAGTTTTGCACATGTCAGTTCCCCTTCCAGTTTTCATTGTTACCAGGTGGATGAATTCTATCATATAAAATCCAGAACTGGCTAAGATTTATAGTCTATAACATCTGGAGGGCACCAGGTTTGTGAAAGCTGTCTAAGATCATGTCAGATTACTTAAAAGAACACAGTTGATGTATTAACTAAAGCTAAAAAGGAAAAAAAAAACCTTCTGATGAATTTGCACTACAGTATTTTTATATATATAGAATATGAACCACTCTTCTGTTTGGGAGCTGATGTTCTTTGATGCTTACTGGAGAGGTGGAAGCAAAGTAAAATGGTCTCTCCCTGAAAGCATGAAGCTGATCATCAGTGGGAGTCCATTGGTTTTTCTTGGGATGGGCAGCTGTAGCACCTCCTCTGTTCTATGTTCCCTGCGGCCACAACAGCATTCAGAAAGTTCCATGACAAAGGGAATTTAATTACCATTTCAGCACCAGTACAGCAATTTCCATTAGTGGAAACAGAGGCAATTTTCCAGCAAGAATACCCTGTGGTGCTGTTCCTGTGCCACTGGTGGTATTTAATCATGTAGACAGAACGCGAGGAAGCTGCAGTAAGATGCAAGCAGGAAATAATTTGTCTGCTTTCTTTCTAAGCTGAATACATTCAGACTGTTTCATTCCTTTGGCTGAAGAGAATATTGGATGCTGAAGTCCACAGGCTACTTTAGGGTCACCTTCTTCTGGAATTTCACTTGGGTGCCTATATCCATTCAGACCTCACTGGTTTCATCTTGTTTGCCAGCATGTAATTGGTGCTGGAAAGGCAAGCAAATTGATACAGTGTGACATGCTATTTTTCAAGGTTTTCGTCTTGTATCTCCCTGGTTCCATCCTCTTCTAAACATGATTTGAAATGGATTTGAGGTTATACTGTGTTATTTTCATGGTGCCCCTGTATACCTTGATGCGGGGCTGTCTTTCCTCTACTTATATAAAGTTTTTAACCACCTTATTGGACCCAGTGGAACTGGTCCATGATGTCTTCTTTGTCATGGGTGGTTTGATGGCTGCTGCTTGGGCAATCAGCACATTTTGCAAAGAGCATTAAGAATTGCAATGCCTTAGTTCCTTAACGGAATTTTAGTATTATGTTCAAGTGTTCCTACCCTATATTCCTTCCTGATTCTACCATGGCCATTTTTGGCCACACTGTGTTATTTTTAGCGGGGCCCTTGTCTGTCCTTTCTACCTGGAGCTTCAGTGAACTTCATAATTTAGGCTGCGAGTCTCCTTCATTTGTCCTTGCCCAACTTGCAAAACTATTAGGTGTGCTCTGGGAAAGCCCACCTCCCACTACCCTGCCTATGTTGGAAGGAGGAGAATAGGATCCCGTTGGAAGCAGGAAAGCCATTTCTCTGTTCCCTTGATGCTTTTATGGAACTCAAATTGGCAGCATCACTCTGAGTGGTTGCCTCCTCCATCCTTGCCCTCCTGCTTCCTCCAACTCTAAACACTTCATTTGTTGTGAGAGGTTCTGGAAGAACAGAGTAGCGATAGCCCAGCTGCAGCTTCTAAGGCAGGGGATCTGTGAAGGGAAGCAGCCCAATCAATGGCTCACAAAAGCAGACTCACAGCTGAGCAATAAAAGCCGTGGGCTGCTCTCGCTGCAGATGCCCCATAAACCTGGTGCATGAAGGCTCTTTTTGTTAGGGATCTGTACTATTCTCATTGCTGGCAGCCCTGGAGGAAGGGACAGGTCCCTTCTCCTTGCTCCAGGGAGAATATTGCCCAGCAATTTAATTGAGGCAGTATTTTACTATCAAAAAGACATGCCAGAGAGAGAGGTAAGATTCAGCCTTTCCGAGAGGAGGCTGGTTCAAAGTGCAGATAAAATAAATAAAAATGTGCAGGTGTTGTTTTATTTGTTGAACGGGATCCAGAAACTTACTCACATGGAACTTGTTTCTGTTTTGGAGTGTATTTCTGTATTTCTCCCGGTACCCAAACATCAATATATAGTTGTTAGGGGAAACTGATTATTTTTCCACCTTATGGGACCATTGCTCTTTGGCATGCTGTACCAAATGTGGTAGCATGCTCTATCCTTCCCCTGATCTGATGTTGTTATAAGGGGCTTTAGACAACCACATCGCGTGTGTTCTTTTAGTGCATGTGGGTGGGGAATCATTTGAACCCTCTTTTGTGACGCTAATTACAACATGCAGATTATACCTATGCAATAGACCACTGAGAAGATAGTCTTCTGTAAACAATGGGATGCAGATATCATTTGCGTATCTCTTCCTTGCTCCTTCCAGAGACGTGTCCCAAGCTGCCCCTGCTCTCACTCCTTGCTGTGACTTTTCAGATTTGTTTTGTAACTTTAGGTGAGCTTGCTACCTGAAGGGGTTTTGCTTTGAATAGCCCGTTGGGTTCACACGGCAAGTCTCCATTTTCCTCAGGGATTCCTCCCGCTTTGCATATCCAGAGTATCATGCAGCTTTTAAGAAAGGAGTGAGCCTCTTATCCACGTTTTTGTTTTGTTCATAAATATCCCTCCAAGGGCATACCGGCCATCTAATATATCAGGCATAGGCAAACTCAGCCCTCCAGATGTTTTGGGACTACAGCTCCCATGATCCCTAGCTAATAGAACCAGTGGTCAGAGATGATGGGAATTGTAGTCCCAAAACATCTGGAGGACTGAGTTTGCCTATGCCTGTAATATATCATGGAGTTACCGTAGATTTGATAGAAGATTATGGAAATAATAAGAGCAGTACTGAAATGGTACGTTAAATGTTTCTATTGCATGTTTGGAGTTCTGTATTTTTTATGTTTATTATAATAAACTCTCTAATTATACATTTTTTTAAAAAAAGATTTGAGTGAGAGCAGAAATTAAGTCATTTTCTTTCTCTCCCTCTCCATGTCTGCACATTTGCACATATGCACATGTGCATTTGAACACACACACCACGACACCTTCTCATCCATTCAGAGTGAATTTAATGTTTCATCATTGCCTTTGAACCAAGGCTTGCAGGGATATTCTGTATGTATCGTAGGGGGCATGGATCAAATTCATAACTAACTTTCATCAGCCAATGTAAGGAGAAATTGGAGTCTTTTAAACATATGGTGCTATCATTTTCTAATGAAGTCTATAGCCAAGTAAGGTCTACTCTGTCATTGTTATCCTACCTTATCCCAGAGTTAGTTTGCCACATTATCTTTGCATCTTCTATTTTATTTTATATCATCTATCTATCTATCTATCTATCTATCTATCTATCTATCTATCTATCTCACAATTTCCAAAACCACATTCACATTAAAATAAAATAAAAAATCCCATTCGTATATTTCTTTAAAATAAAACAATCATTTATGACTTCCCTTCTTGCCCTTCCCTGGTTCCTTTAATTTTTGCCAAGCCTCCTTATTTGGGACCTCACTCGCCCGCCATTACTGGGCTAACAAAATCCTAGCTGCTTTAGTAGCATACATAAATCGATTGCATCTATTTCTTGTTGCATTGTGACCTATTATTATTGTTATGCTTATTATTCCACTAGGGACGCGGGTGGCGCTGTGGGTAAAACCACAGTGCCTAGGACTTGCCAATCGCATGGTCGGCGGTTCGAATCCCCGCGGCAGGGTGCGCTCCTGTTGCTCGGTCCCAGCGCCTGCCAACCTAGCAGTTCGAAAGCACCCCCGGGTGCAAGTAGATAAATAGGGACCGCTTACTAGCGGGAAGGTAAACGGCGTTTCCGTGTGCGGCTCTGGCTCGCCAGAGCAGCTTCGTCACGCTGGCCACGTGACCAGGAAGTGTCTGCGGACAGCGCTGGCCTATAGAGTGAGATGAGCGCACAACCCTAGAGTCTGTCAAGACTGGCCCGTACGGGCAGGGGTACCTTTACCTTTACCTTATTATTCCACTAACTATTCTAAAAAGTAACTCCCATTTGAGATCCTCAAGAGGGACAATATGGAGAAGCGACTGGTTTATGTTCACGTGGAAAGTGAAGGCAGTGAAGGGCATAAAAATCTACCCTCTGATCTTTATTGCACTCACCTGTTCACTCCAACACTTTGTTGAGTCGAGGAAGCAGGGCACCCTCCTCCTTATTTGAATTGCATCCTCTAAAGAGCCATATGGGTAGCTTATGTCTCTTTCCCCACTCACCAAGAGGGCAAATATCTTTTTAAAAAAAATAATCAAAAATCCAAGCAGGGGATCTGTAACCATCTCCAGCTGTCATCTCAGGAAGAAAGAGAAGAATTTACAGTCAACAATAATCCACTGGGAACCTTTTCTGTACAGGTTTATTTGAATTAAATGAGACACTTCTGCAAGTACTCTTCCTTCCCATGTTTGTCTAACGTGGTTTTTCAACAACAAAAACCTGAAATTGCCTCTGAGGACTTAACCAGACCTCCGTTTGCCCCACTGCTTCCCTGGGGAAACCCGATCTTTAGCGCTGAATTGCAACAAACAGCAATAGTTTTTTCTGCAAATTGCTGTTGGTTCCGATTTCAGCTTTAAAAAATAATGCAGGAGCTTCATTGTTTGTTTATCTGTAGTTTGGCTCTAAGCCAGGCACAGGCAAACTCGGCCCGCCAGATATTTTGGGACTACAACTCCCATCCTCCCTAGCTAACAGGACCAGTGGTCAGGGATGATGGGAGTTGTAGTCCCAAAACATATCGAAGGCTGAGTTTGCATATGCCAGACCTAAGGACTGAAGGGAAGAGGTCAGGTCCTCCCCACTACCCAAGCTTAATGGGGACAGAGCTCAAGGAGATGCCTTAACAGTGCAGCACATGTAGAAAGACGTGTCACAGGTGGAAACAGTCAGGAGGAAGGACATGGATTGAGAACATGGGCTGTAGGTCAGTAGAAAATCCAGGGGCTGCAGTTGAAGGGATTTCAGAAACAAAAGCTGCCAGGGTGTTTGGGAGCCACCAGGGATTCCTGTGTTCTAAATCCCACCCTTTCAGGCTCAGAAGAACCATCGCGTAGAGTGAGCACATCAAGAAGAAGGCTGGGGTCAGTGTGGGGATGGTGGTCCATCAGGGCAAATGAAGCACTGCACCCATCATTTCTAAGCCAGCCCCCACCTACCTGACTTTTTAGAACCAGTCCAGGAGGTGCCAATACCTGCCAGCTTCCTCCTCCTCACTTTCAGGTGTGTTTGCATTACTGCCCCAGAGCACAGCGAGGTTGTTGGGTTCTTTTTCGCAGTCCCCCCCCCCCATCAGCTGTTGACATGGCACAGTCCCAGCCCGGCCTCTGAATGAATAGCTCTAGCTCTGAGGGTAGGAGGCATGATCAAGTGGTTAGAGCAAAGTGGCTAATTATGAACTATATTCCATTTAGCGAATGGGATTCTGTGCTCAGTCCTGCCTATCAGAACAGCCACTAGAGTGGCTAAATGGCCTTAGTTATCCTTGCCTGCTTATTTGTGTTGTTAAAATTGCTTCTAGGATGCACCCTTCTGAAATCTAGCCCTGCGAAGCACAATATGCTGTTTCAGGCATTTCTGGCTGCGCTCATTACTCCTCGCCACCCACCACCAGCATGCTTGCCTTTCGCGTTGTTGATTTAGTACTGACTCTTCCCCCTGAAAGAGCAGCTGCATGGCTTCAGAGCAGGGCTTTGTTCCTGCTAGAGATAAATTAGAGGCATCTCTTAGGGAGACTGAATTACCCCAGTGAAACACAGCTTGGAAATAAGGGGATGAAACACCTTTGTCAGGTTCCCTCCTCTCTCCATAGCTGGATGAGGAACGCCGTCCAGCCCCACACGTGATTCCAGATCCTAGCTGGGAAGTCCATCTGGAACAAGTGCTGAGAAAATCCCAGGCTCCTGGTTGCCTAGGCACCAAAAAATGTTCTGTTGGTGCCTAGACAATTTGCAAAGGAAATTCAGTTCTCTGCAGCATTGCTCCCTCAAAACTCTTGTTCTGGTTCTCGGGAAATCCAAACATTTCCCCCGCAAACTGCCCTAGAACTACTACGGTAAATCGCACAGCAGTTCAATCCCACCCCCACGCCTGGGCTCGGTGGTATTGCAAATGCCAGCAGACAGATGGATTACACTCTTGCCAGTTTTGGGCCTCGTGGAAACACAGGAGTCAACCGGCGGATATGGGCCTCTCTCTTAGCTGGTAGAAGCAGGGCTGCAGCCTTACAGAAAGCCAGGAATCCCACTGCTGGGGTTGAGGAGGCAGGCAAGGGATGCTTATTGCCATGGCGATGGTGTCATGACAAGTTATTTTGCTCCATTTCACGGCATGTGTGGGATTAGAACAGAGAGCGAGCGTTTGTGACTATGCATGTGTGTGCAGCATCTATTGTTTAATGTGCCTACACATAGTTGTATGCTCTCACTCACACACAATATCCTGTCCTATCCTTTCATCTTCCAGCATTTACATGTTCCCATACACTCTCCTATGTACATGCTTTGTCTCATACGCGTATGTGCTTCTTAACATACCATTGTAGCAACCAGTTAAATGCTCCCCCTGGGACTGTATTAGCTAGCTTAAATTGGCAAATTAGCTCTTTTGCATTACAAAGCATCTTGGGCTCCGTGATCTTGATGCCTTTAATATTTCTTTTGTTTATTGACTTCCCCTTTTTGCTGTGAAATTAATTTTTATTGCTCTGATTGTCTCATTTCCCCTTTAATCTTCTGAACGCCAGCTGTCTTCATTATTTTAAAGGAGCTGCCGTACTGGCCTTCAGGATACAACAAGCATTCTCCCTCTTGCTTGTTTCCCCCCTTCTGAAATGTGTGCAGTCTCCAACATCCCTTTATGTTTCAGGAGGCAAAACAGAGGGGGTGCTCAGAACCACCAGAAGTCAGGCCTTCTTCAAAGCAGCTGGCTGCTAGCAGACAGTGGTCTGCCAACCAGGCACTGAGGTCTTATGCACACTTTCTGTTGTTCCATAGGGAAAACCACTCTTTAGTGCTCATTCGGAGCAAACAGCTGTTTGGATTTTCTGCAGGTTGCTGTTTGTTCTGATTTAGAGCTAAAGAGAGGGTTTTTCCTGAGAAAGGAGCGAGGCAAGAGGGAAACTGCTTGGATTCATGCTTTCTAGGTAAGGGACAAGCGGAAATGTCCCTCCGTGAATATCCACACTGTCTGAAACTGGCGATAGCTTCTCCCTGAGCATAATGGAAATGACTGTGCTTTTCACCAAACACTGTGTGTGTGCAGCAGGGTGCCATGGGTCCAAACTGAGAAGGAGAGGCACCACGCTGCTTTCATACAGAGCAGTGAACTATGAACAACAGCGGGCAGTGTAGTGGCTGGAGTTTCAGACTAGGACCTGGAGGACCAGGGTTCAAATCCCTAGTCGCTCTGGGTGACTTTGGGCCAATAACTGTCTCTCAGCCTCACCTACTTCACAGGGATTGCTTGAGAGGGAGAACCATGTAGAAAATAAAGAAATCCATTAACAAATTAGAAATCTGAGGTATGTGAGGGAGGTGGATGGAGATCAGCAGGGCTGTGGGAAGTACAGGTAGGGTAACCAGGGGCCTATTTTATGTTAACCCAGCAGCATCCATCGCTGCCCCAACCTGGACAAACTCTACATGTTAAAAGCAGAGGGGAAATGCGCTGTGCACCTCTGTCTCTTGCATGGCACGGTTGCCTCCGACTTCTACTTCTCCTCAGCTTCTCCAGGATGTAGGCCATGTAGGACTAGGCCAGGTAGTCCACATGGGTTGAAGAGCATCTCTGGTTCCTTCTCTTTCCTGTATCATACCTGATCTCTGAGCAGAAGGGAGAGTGAAATGGGCTTGGGAGTGTTTTCTGCGTTCTGTTCCAGGAGTTGGGAAGGAGAGTAACTGACAGACCTTTTGTCTGAGAAAGTGTTTTTTAAGTGTATCGGTTGGAGCAGGGGGCGAACGGGCTTTTGTGCTGTCACAGCAAAAGGGTTCCTTAAGCCCAGAACCTCTGGGCTAACTTTGAGTCTGTAACAAAGGAGGGGGGAAAGGTGAAATTGTAGTCAAGTGCCATCCTGCAGGGTTCTGCCCCTCGATGTCCTTTTTCTGTCTTCAACTAAATGCTTCCCTTTTAAAAAGAAAAAAGTGCATCTCCATCCTTGGCTTTCCCTGCCCTTCCTTTCTAATCTTTCCCCCCGCTGTGTCCCATTTGTCTCCCTACAGACGGCACTCCCTTGAGTGAGCTCTCCTGGTCTTCCTCTCTGGTGGTTGTGGCTGTTTCCTTCTCTGGGCTGTTCACATTCATCTTCCTCATGTTGGCCTGTCTGTGCTGCAAGAAGGGGGGCATTGGCTTCAAGGTAAGCACTGTGGGAAGCTCACGTCCTCCCTAGGGCTAGCTGTGTAGCAGCACTGGACTTTGCGGTAGAGAGGGAGGTCGTTCTCCGTCTCCTCGGGGTCTGTGATTGCAAGGAGAGGCAGCAGGTGCTCAGCATTGGGCTAGAACAAACCTCGCTCTGGGTAGCCCTTCTTAGAACACCCGTGGCAAGGAGGCAAGATTCGTGTGGGAGAGAAGCAGATTTTGGGGGTGCACCCTTGTTCACAAACCATTGCTGCTCAGAGAAAGCAGGGGCAGAGAGAGAGGTGTGTTTGTGTGTGAAAGAGAGAGGGCAACAGTCAAGCAGCAGGCAAAGGATCTAAGCTGTGACAGGAACCAGCAAGGAATTCATCATGGGCTGAAGATGAAATGGGGTGGGCAAGGTTAGTGAGCAGCAACATCCTCCAACAAAGCCTGGTGTCAGGGGCTTGCTGAGAATCATAGAGTTGGAAGGGACCACAAGGGTTATCTAGTCCAACCCCCTGCAATGCAGGAATCTTTTGCCCAATGTGGGGCTCGAACCCGTGACCCTGAGGCTCTACCAACTGAGCTAGCGAGCCTTAGAACACAGCAAGGGATGCTTGTCTGGCATTCTGTTGGAAGTGGGGGTGTTGGGGTTGAAGGAGACCCTGTTGAGTCCTAACCAACCCAGAAGAAGAGGCGGGTGAGCAGATGAAAACATAAGAAGTTGTCTTATTCCATTCAGACTGTTGTCTGCCTAGGCCTGAGTGGCAGCAGCTCACTAGGGTCTCAGGAGGGCCATTGACACCCCCTGCTTCCTGAGGCTTTTAAAAGGAGAGGCCAGAGAGTGATCCAGGGACCTTCCACATGAAATGCAAGTGCTCTTCCAGCGAAATAACAGCTTCTGCTGTTGGGCCCAGAGGCAGTGGGATTCAGTGTGATGGCTCCTGTTTCCCTGAGGCACTGTGTCAGAATTTAGACCAGGTTTGTACACCAATGCCCTTTTTCGTACGTGCGACAAAGGAACACTCCTGCAAGTGGGGCGATTTAGTAAATCAGAGCTGTCTTTAAAGCCTCCAGGAAGGGCAGAAGCAGTGGGGATTTTTGGTGGGGCTGAGCTCTGTAGGGAGGAGGGCATTCTCTCGGGAAGCTCCTTTGCACAGTCTGGTGCCGTGCTGTGAGGAGCAGGTAAGAAGAGGCCACGAAATATGAAAAGGCACACAAAGAGAGTAGCAAAAGTCCATAGGTGCCCTTGAAACAACATCAAAGTGTGTTTCAGGTCCGATGGCTCTTCATCAGCAGCAACCAAACAAGTTTTAATGAGGAGATAAGTGTTTGTGCAAACTATCTGCCTTAACACGCTCTTCCGTGCACACCTTTTGCAGGTAAGGGCGCAAACTCCCAAGGCACTTTCCTCTCCCTGACAGCATAAGCTCTGTCGACTTCTAACGGGGAGCTCAATGGTGCAGTAGGCATTTCAGGGTACTGAGATGGCCTAAGACAGGGGTCCCCAAACTAAGGTCCACGGGCTGGATAAGACCCGAGGGACTCGTTTATCCAGCCCGCGGCGAGCCCCACCACTCGCTCTTACCGGCACTGTGCTGTGCAGCTGCCCACTTCTGGGTCGGAGGAGCACCGGAAATAGCTTGTGCGCATGCGCAAGCGTTATTTCCGATGCACATCTGGGTTGGAGGAGGCACATGCACACAAGCTATTTCCGGTGCTCCTCCAACCTGGAAGTGTGCCAGAAATAGCATGTGCACATGCGTATGGGCACACACTCCCCCGCCCTCTGGCCCGCCACGTGATCGGCGCTAGAGACACCGGCCCAAGGTGCGGTAAGTTTGCTGACCCCTGTCCTAAGAGGAAGGATCTCTTTTTTTTTTGCCTCTTGTCTTGAAGGAAATACATGAGTATTTGTTTGTGAGCCACGCATGACATCCCCTTCTTGCCAGAGTAGTGTCAGGGTGTCCCTTCTTAAATTCCCAGGCTGGTTGGCATCCTCGTCCAGTCTTGGCGGTGGCCTGCCCTGGAATGCCCCACGAGGGAGTGGGCAGCGCCAGCCTGACCTCACAGGCACAGAATGTGCTGGAGAAATGTGTTGCTGAGATTCTTGCGGGGGCTCTTGGCAGCCAGGCCGCGGTGCAGCCGTGGGGTGCTGGAATGGAAGCTATGGACAGTCCCGTGGGCTGGCGGCTGTGCAGCACCGGCCAGGTTTTGCCGTGGGAACAATGAGGCGCTTCAGAGGCCCCTACGCTGCCTATATAGGGGGCGCAGGGAGGGTTTGCAAAGCAGCCTCCATGCTTTCCCCGTGGAAATGCTGCGGCAGCGCAAGGGCGTCATGGCACAAGGGTGATGCTCACCCTTTCCTACCTGGTTGCCGGGGCAGCCTTCGGTGGGATAAAGTCCATCCAGGTAACTGGAAGTGGCTTTTGCATGGAGTGAATGGGGAGGTGGGAGATGCTGCGGCCACAAATTGCAGGCGGGATGTGTGTGCATGTGTGGATGGGGAGGCGGGCGCATCGAACTTTGCGTGCTATTGCCGGGGTTGGTGGTGTTGAAGGGCACTTCAGGGAGGGTGCATTTATTAACACTCTTTCTCTGGGCACTCTTGCCTAGAGCTGGAGAAGCGAATCCCGGGAGAAGAGGCTGAGGATGGTTTTGAGGTGTCTGCCCTGCACGGGGGCCAGCACAGTGCCCAAAACAGCCTGTAATGTAGAACTGGGGAACCCTGGGCAGCCCTCCCCCTGCCCCCTGACCAAGGTGAGGCTGCTTCTCCCTCAACTGTATTTATGACTGTGTCTCTCTCACTGGGGGCAGGGTGGAAGGAGCAGAGCAGCCGCCACTGGCCACACAAGCCGAAACAAAAGCAGGGGTACCAGTGTGGGACAACAAGCGTCCGGCCAAGGGCGGGGTGGGCACAATGGGCTGTGTTGCTCTGCATTCAGGTCCCCTGGGGCTTCCTAGCTGTCCCATGCAGAAATAGGACTGGGGGCAGAGGCCTGGAAGCTGTTGCGCCAGCCATTAACCTGCCCCCTAGCCCAGCCTTCTGCCCTCCAGATGCTGTTGGTTCCCAACTCCCATCAGCCCCAGCCAGCATGGCCAAGGGTCAGGGATGCTGGGAGTTGTAGTCCAGCAAAAAGCCAACAAATGGACACCAGGTGGGGAAAGCCAGCCTTAAACCTTTGTCGCTTTGCCTGTGGGACTGAGCTCCATCTCTTGAGTCTGCAGAGAATCCTGGGCAGATGATGCTTTGCCAATTTTTGCTGCTTCTGTCCTGTTCATCAAAGCTTTTCTCGCCAGCTGCACCGCTCATGGAGCGTCTGTGTTTCCAAAGGGAATTGAAAATTGGCTGCCATTAAATGTCCTAGGAGCTGTTGCCCTGGATCCGTGAAACCAAGCTTGAGCTAGCAACCCCCCCCCCAATCATCTCAATTTGTGTTTGTGTGTGTGTAAAGAAAGAGTGCAAGTAAGTGCACTGCTATCTCTGTCACCCCACCCCCTAAGTTTCAGTGTTTGGATCTGGACGGGAGCGGCTGCGCCCTTCACACGGCTCTGGCATGGTTCATGCGTGTGCTCAACGGTGTATGTGGCTGCTTGAAGTTGAATTGCACCTGCACAGTCCCAGATGGCAAGGCTGTTTGCATGAAGCGGCTTCCCCATGCAGCTATCCCCTCTACAAGAACAGGGCATGGCTGAAGCTGTCCCGTCTGAGCGGAGGGAGGTCTGCTTCACACAAGTGGCTGGCTGGCTGGCTGGCTTGCTTGCTTGCTTGCTTGCTTGCTATTTCATAGAGCTGCATTGTGCAACTCCCATTTCAAGCTGTTATACCATAGGGATGAGCCAGGCCTGTTGTGTGCGAAAGGGCTCTATAGGTCTGTGTTACTGGCCAGCGTTTACTCTCCTATTGCTTATGGACACTACAGAGACTCCTAACAGTTACTCCCTCCCCCAGGGAACTCCAGGAATTGTTGTGGGGTGGGAGTGGGGGGTAGCGGAGGAGACGGGAAAAGAATTAGGCAATCTCTAACCGAGAATTCAAAGCAAACTCTTCAAAGGGCATTTCCCCCATTATCTTGGGTTGGCAATTAAAATGGTTAAAGCCAATATTGGTTTTAGTGCAAATTGGGCATATGTATGAGAAGGCTGTGCTTAGTGCTTTTGTTTTTCCATTGTGTGTAGCTCAAGGATGTTTATACATGTATTCCTCCCCTGGCTGTTTATGGGGTGGGGGAATGTGTGTGCCTGTTCCTCCCCACCTGTGTGCTTGCTCCCTTGTAAGCGTACAGAAGAACGCAAGGGAGTTGCCACCCACCACCTGGGTGTATTTTGGAACTAGGAAGCTGCCTTCTACCAGGTTGGGATAAAGAACAATGGCAGTAAATATCCTTAGAATCCAAGACATGAACAATGGCAAGACCCAGAATATGAAAATTGTATTTCATTATTCTTATGAGTAAGGTAAACTACATCAGCGAAGGTACAGAAACACAAAACCAAATGATACAAATCAGAGGAAAGCATGCCAGTAGAGAAAAATCCATTTTGCCTGCTCAATCTTTTTCAATTCTGCTTTCTCAATAGTCAGAATTGACTTTTTATCTACCTGTCTGCTGTCTTCTGAATTATATTATTTAGTTTTGTGTTTCTGTATCTTCCCTGGTGCAGTTTATGTTTTATAGATCACCATTATAATACAGTGGATTTTTTTATATAGCCTGGGCCTTGTAATTGTGTATGCTTCGCTTCACATAATGTTGGACTATTGGTCCATCTGGTTTTTCTCATGCCAGTAGTCTGCATCTTTCCAAAATTCCAGGCAGGCAGCTTTTCCCCTCCTTACCTAGAAATGCCAGAGATTGAACCTGCCACCTTTGGCATGCAGAGCAGGTGCTCTGCTACAGAGCCTCAACTCGCCCCTTATTTATGGGTTCAGTACATGTGTCTGTGCCTCCTCATCTGTGTTTGAGATGGCACCGATGATGACAGTGATGAAGATGTTATAGAAGAGTAATGATTGCTTCACATGCATTATTGCAATAATCCTTACGTGACTGGCATTACGAGTATGATGATGGGGAATGCATGCTTCCACCCTTCCCTTTTCTACATGTGTATAAAAATGTTTCCTTGCCCTGTGCTGGGCTCCTTTTTCTCTCTCCCTATCTGTCTTGCCCACCCCTATCCCCCACCCCAGGAATTTGATAATGCCGAGGGAGAAGAGTATGCTAGTGAATTCTCAGCCCAGGGCTCACCCGCTACCCAGAATGGCCCAGAAGTTTACATTCTGCCTCTCACCGAAGTCTCCTTGCCCATGTCCAGGCAACCTGGGCGCTCAGGTAAGTTGCTGAACCCTCTGCATTTCGGATTTTGTCCACCCTTTCAGTTTTAGCAACGGTGCACACTTGCAACATGCAAAATAAGAGCATGACCTTGGATTTTCACACGGCTAACCAAACCTGGAATCTCCCTCCCCCCCCCCAAAAAAAAAGTGGGCAGAAAACTCCTTCCTTTAACCTTCGTGATTTTGCACTGTTCACTATGGTTGAAAAGGTGTAAAGGGTTGCCTATGTGCACCCTCAAAACAACTAAGTACTGATACATTTATTATGGCACTAACACATTTGTTATGACATACGCTTCCCTTGATTAGAGTGCCGTGATAAATGTGTTAGTCTTTCAAGTCTCTCTTTTGTTTTTGTTGCAAGAGGCTACTAATACAGCAACCACCCTCTGGAAGTTTTCGTCATGCCCATTCAGTGATCTTACATATGAGTTGTTTCCTAGAGGAAGCTGTCACAGGTTTACAGAGAAAAGTGAAGCAGGAGCAGTAGTGGTCACTACTATCGTTACCTGGTGCTTTTTGTAGAGTGACATAAACGAGAAGTCGAGACCCACCCTGCCTCTAGGAGCTTACAGCCTCAAGAGAAGAGGCAGATGCGATCAGAAGAATGTGGACAGTGGAATTACACATCCTTATTATATTTTATTTTATTTTAAAAACTTCTAACCTCAGGCTTAAACATGTGATCTGCTGAAGAGTCGGAAGAAATGCAAAATAGATTAGATGTTATCTTTTGTAGGCATAGGAAGATGCAAAATCTAGAGCTGTGCAGAGCATACAACCAGAATGCCAGATGTTCCGTGCAACACAGAAGCTCTCGTCCTTTTGCCAAAATATGTCAGTCCAAAAAAAAAATACACCTTAAGCTGTTGTATATTCTGTCTCATCCCACCAGGACTTAAGGCAGCAAAAATTGCCCCTAATGAGCAGGCGATCTTAAAGCGGCCAAAACAAGGCAGTATGCTTACGATGGTATGGATCCAAAGGTCACCATAGGGGGATTCAACCTCTGGGGCTCCCCAAGTGTCCGTCCCCCCACCTCCCAGCAAGATCAAAGCTACAAGAGATCCCCTCCGTCTGCAGCCCATTTAGCTCAGCTGTCTGTCATATATTGCAAGGCTCCCCCCCCCCCCACTCGCCTTCTCCTCCACACAATGGATGGTCTCATTCCTGCTGCCCACAGCCCACTTGCAGCTGCTTGGTGGATACTGTGTCTGGGTGGATCAAGTCCTCGTTCCAGTCATGGAGTTCAGTTCCCTTCGCCCACATCTATCCTCTACGATGTAGATGCTTCTGTTGCCACTCACAGCAGCTGCAGCGGGGCGGGGGGGGGGGAGCAGCAGGGTTGGTTTTATGTGCGCAGTGTGTGGATTTGTTTGCAACTTCCTGGGAGCACCTAGCGATGCTGCTTTCTGCCCCTCCAAGGCCCTGCCATACACGAGTTGTTCTTCATCAGAGGCATTTTCACATCTAAAAGAGTCTCTATGCAGTGCGTATTGTATGACGGCACCAGCCAGTTATGTGTTTGGGGGCTTTTGCTTCCCCTGCACCTACTTCAGAATCCTCTGCCTGCTCTCCCCCCCATGGGAAGATACAGTGGTACCTCGGGTTACATACACTTCAGGTTACAGACCCCGCTAACCCAGAAATAGTGCATTCAGGTTAAGAACTTTGCTTCAGGATGAGAACAGAAATCGGGCTCCGGCAGCGCGGCGGCAGCAGGAGGCCCCATTAGCTAAAGTGGTGCTTCAGGTTAAGAACAGTTTCAGGTTAAGAAAGGACCTCTGGAACGAATTAAGTACTTAACCTGAGGTACCACTGTACTCCAAATCCAGCATGGAAAAGCTCTGGTGCAAGAGCGCCAGGTGGAAGTGCCGGGAGCAGAAGTGGCAGCATCTGACCTTCTTTAGTTAAGCACCAAGCAGCCCACGTTTCAGGCGCTGGTGCTTTTTGCCTGTCTCCACACCAGATGCAACACTCTGCTGCTGTTGTTTCATTCCCCCTTTAACTAGTATCTTCCGGATTGTTCCGGCTTCTTAGATGGGCACCCCAGCCAGTGACTCGGCAGTGCCACCTTGTGGGTTTGGGATGGCAGGGCAACCCCCCATTTAGGCCGTGGTGGGGTGGGGTGGGGTGGAGGTGGCAGGGGAGGAAATGGGACACAAAATAGGAATGCAGGGCACTTTTTTCCTAAACAGGATGTGGTACCTGAAAAGCAGGCATTCCGGCCTGGGCATCCAGGCTCCCTCCATAATCAGGCAAGGCGGGGAACAGTGAGACAGGCCATGTCCAAGCCTCAGTGTAGGTGTTTGACCCCCTCAGCAGAAGTCACTCCCTGCTCCTGTGGCCTGAGATCACTTCCTCTCCTCCGCTACCTCTGGAGACAAAGGCCTTTTGGTCCCCAAGTCCCACAGGCCCCGCATTCCTTCCCATGTGACGTGGCGAAGGAATCCAAGGCTTGCTCTGCTGTGTGGGATTGAGCCAGCTAGCTGGACAGCGACTCCCCTCTGCTCTGCCCACACAATTCTTGCCTGGTGCGGCCCTGCTGTGCACTAAATGGGCCCTCAGAGAATGGGTCCAGTGTCCAGATACAGCCATCGCCGCTGGGCGCAACAATAGGGCCTTTGCTTCTCCGTGTGATGGGGAGCAGTGGCGTCTGGCACTGAGGGGGCGAAGGGGTGGCACCGCCTGCTTTTTGGGGGGGAGGGGGACATGGGACTGCCCAGAAGGGTGGACGCGACACAGCTACTTTCTGCTGCCTGGAGGCTTGGAAGTTTGGCTGTCTATAGCAGAAGGCTCCTCCTGCGTATATGTGTTTGAGAGAGAGTCTCACTCACCTTCAGTCCTGGATCTGCCAACGGGGTAGAGATGCAGCAAAGTCACGTAGCCTGGCCTCAGGAGCGGCTGAGGTGTCCGCTTCTCTCTGCGGATCCCCGTGTGCCTGATCCTTTGGGAAGCTTCCTGCCCCAGACCCCGCTCTTCTGCGGAAAGTTAGGATGAGGCAGCAGGCAGGGGACAAGCTGGCAGGGCATGCAGAACTTCAAACCGCTCTGTATGCTCCTTCACAGTGCAGCTGCTCAAATCCAGTGACCTGGGACGCCATAGCCTGCTATACCTCAAGGAAATTGGCCATGGATGGTTTGGCAAGGTAAGCTCCTCACCTGAGACTGATCCCATATTGTTGATTTATGCAACGGGGCCGCGTTGGTGGCAGTGGGGGACAGGGGGAGAGGGAGGAAGGAAGCAGACGCCAAAAGGCATGCCGAATGAAGGGATAACAGCGTCGCTTTTGCTTCCTGTCCCATTATTCCTGCCTTCCTTGGTGTTTCCCTTTTGGCTGCTGCTGGTATGGGAGTAGGACCGGAACAACGTGTTCTAATTCACAGGCTGCAAATAGAGATCTTAATTCTTCATTTCGACCCGGAGGGTGTGGAAATGAGGGGATTCCATTGAAAGGGTGCGAAGAAGTGAGGAGAGAAAGGATGCCCTGGGTTGGGAAGGTGGGAGCAAGGAATAGATTAGGTCTGACACCCCTGTCAAAGACTACAAGTAACAGGCCTTTGTATATTTATTTGTATTGCCTGCCTGCCTGCCTACCTACATTTTGGCATCTGTTTTTTTAAAAATAGTGCCTGCCTCAGTGACCCCAAAGCCAATTCTGAGAGCTGGCCATGGGGTGCCCCTAACTGGACATGGGTTATGTCCAAGGTCCTTGCAAGTGCTGGTGGAGTGTAGAGCAAGGAGAGGCCTCTTTTTCATGTTACATTTTAAACTTAAGTAAGATGCATTGAAAGAGGGAGAAGGCAAGATGTGAAATCTGTTGAAATGTAGTGTGCAATAACTTTAGCTCAGGTCTGGGCCTTTGGGGGGAGGAGAATGTAGGCCTGAGAATGCTGAGCCTGTTCATAGTTTTCCCCGAGTTGCTTTTGTCACTTGGGGAGTTGTCCCATTTGCTCAAGCAGTTGGACACAAACTCACATTGTGATTGCTGAAACAGCATCAGAAACCATGGGTCTGCATACCCCTCGGCTGATGCGTTGGCTCGGTCGAGAGGATGGATGACATGGAAAAGTGCCGGAAAGTAATTTCTGAATTGACACAAAGTGGGGGGTGGGGGAATTGAGAGCAGGGAGGGGAAATAAGTTTCTTACATTCGCTGGAGAATTACAGTGGACCAGAAGCTTAGATTTGAGCCGCAGCTGCATTGGTCACCTGCTAGGCTGCTCACCTGGCATTTTGCAACAGCCTTGCTATCTGACAGATACTGAGAGATAATGGCACTTCCTGGCCCATGCAGTGGCACTGCCCTATGGCAGGAGCCCAAGGTCCCAGTCCAACAGGCTAATGCCCTCTGTCTCTCCCATCCCAGGTGTTCCTCGGTGAGGTGAATGCAGGGCTGAGCAGCACTCAGGTGGTAGTGAAGGAACTCAAAGCCAGTGCCAGTGTTCAAGATCAGATGCAGTTCCTGGAAGAGGCCCAGCCTTACAGGTAAGTTCCCCAGGGCCTTTCTGTAATAAGAAACATTGTGTGCTTGTGGGATTTTCTGTCTCAGGTGTCAAAGTAACTTTGCCAAATTTGGGCACTATGCACTTTGTCCTGGGGAAGTGGCTCCACTTGCTGTTCCACCTGAGGCAGCGGAACGTCTTGGGCCGGCCCTATTGATGACCTTGGCCAGGAGAGAAAGATTATAAGAGGACCCGTGTTAAGTCTTCCCCCGAGCCGGAGTACAAATGTGCTTCTGGAAACCTGCTTGCCTTCTAAATAAATACCACTTTCCCATGGATGCGCCCAGAGAAACTTGACAATGTTAAAGCATAAAACTATATAAGACGATTGTAAGAGCTATTCATTCATTCCCCCCCCCCCACTCTACCATAATTTCCATGCCCAATTGGGAGAACACAGATGAGCCCCCATTGACCCGTTCCCCTTCCTGCAAGTCTCTGCCACTATTCCTGAATGTTGTGGGGGCTCAGTTGCCTGCAGCAGGGAGCTTGCTCTGCTTGACTAGGCTCTCTGTACTATTTAGACCCTGACACATCGCAGTGTTGTTGATGATCAAGAGAGCCCTACCCTTGTATACAACACAATGACCAAAACGAACTACAGACAGTGAGATACACCCTGTAGAATCAACCAACAATGAAAACTAGCAGCAGATTTTGGAACTAAAAAATGTCGAAACCGGCGGCAGAAGTAGTTAAGGCATTACAAATGTAAAATCCTAGTAAAAATGATGACGTCAACTTATTATACAAGACATTTAGACGGAGCTTGACTGATCTCAAATGCTTACTGTATAGCCCAGTTGCCCAAAGGTGTGTGCTTGGGAATTTCTGTTAGCACTGTGCAGGACTTACACCTAAAACGTTTTTCCCCTCTTTCCTGATAACTTCAAAGTATCCTTGCACCTTTCCCCACACACAATTAATCCAGTATAACTAATATTTCCTGGTTTTGTGTCAGTGGCCCCCAAGGCATTAACACACTTGAGGCACCTGAGGAAAATGTAACTCCTTCTAAGCAACCCAATTCTCTGTATCACCTGCCGGGAAAGCTGTTCTGTGTTAAAACGATTTGCAGCGTATACCCCCGGGGCTGGAAGGAAGTCAAAGGGGCTGCCTTTTGGATTCGAGAGGCATTGTCCAGGGGAAGAGGAGGGATGGGACAGTGCTGGGAAAGCGATGAATTACCGTACCGACTCATGAACAAACTCCCCTATTGTTCTTGGCCGTGCTGTGGTGGCTGGCACAGCTTAGGACCCATTTATTCGCGGACAGTACAGGGCTGTGCCATAGGAGCCCCTCTCTGTCCCCGCATGAACCTATTGTGTGAGTTGTTTGGAAAGGATGGGAGAGGAGAGCACACCCTGGAGCAAATCTCTCTTTCTCAGCTAACCCACTTGGGGCTTCACCTGTAGGCCCAGCCTGCTCCTTCTTGGCTGTCCTGGTCCCAGTGGCTTCCCTAAGGATCCTCCCATCGCCTTGCTCCCTGAGTCTCCGTTTCCTTTGATCTGCAGTGCTGCTGATGCAATTCCCTGCCTGGACTCTTTCCTTTCCTTATTCCCCCTCCCCTTTCAGTCCCATTTCATTCTCCTGCTGTCTCTCCTGCTTTCCCCCTGTTTCACAGGGCACTCCAGCATACCAATCTCCTGCAGTGCCTGGCCCAGTGTGCAGAAGTGACGCCCTACCTGCTGGTGATGGAGTTCTGCCCATTGGTGAGTCATTGCTAGAGGGGAGTTGCACGCTTCCTCTCCACCCCCCCCCATCCCCACAAAATCCCTGCTGCTGTGGGCCTCCCCTGAGCTTGGGGGGACAGGTAAGCAACAAGACTGTGGCTGGCCGAGAGCCAAATCCTTGTTTGGGTTCATACCGTATCTCCTCTCCCGACTCTCGCTTGGATGACGTGAAACCATTTGCTCGCTTCCAGAGGTTTTTTCCCCCCTGCTGTTGCGTTCTTTGGGGGAATCTGTGGCTCTCTGGGTAATGTTGAACTCCAGTTCCCATCATCCCTAATGGTCAGGAATGATGGGAGTTTGCCGTTCAATAACATCCGGAAGGACACAAGGTTCTATATACCAAGGTGTATGTACTTTCTCCAAAATATGCTTTGTTTTACCTAGTTTGATGGAAGGGACGTGGGTGGCGCTGTGGGTTAAACCACAGAGCCTAGGACTTGCCGATCAGAAGGTCGGTGGTTCGAATCCCCGCAACGGGGTGAGCTCCCGTTGCTCAGTCCCTGCTCCTGCCAACCTAGCAGTTTGAAAGCACATCAAAGTGCAAGTAGATAAATAGGTACCGCTCTGGTGGGAAGGTAAACGGCATTTCCGTGCGCTGTCCTGGTTCGCCAGAAGCGGCTTTGTCATGCTGGTCACATGACCCGGAAGCTGTACGCCGGCACCCTCGGCCAATAAAGCGAGATGAGCGCCGCAACCCCAGAGTTGGCCACGACTGGACCTAATGGTCAGGTGTCCCTTTACCTTTACCTAGTTTGATGGTGGGTGGATGCTCCTACTTTAGATACAGGGCTTGACTGAGAGACCATTGCATCTTTGAATTCTGTGATGTATTTTTTCCTCTGTGGGATACTGGCAGTTTAGTGTAGGGCTGGGGAAACCTCTTCCCTGCTCCTGCCACCCAGATGTTGCTGGACTCACTCCTGTCCACCCCTGGTCCATTGGTCATGCTGGCTTGAGCTGATGGGAATTGGAGTCCACCAGCATCTGGAGGGCCACAGACTTCCCTATCCCTGGGTTTGGTGCACATGACTCTCCCTCACCTCGGGCCTTCTTTGGGGCTTGGCTCCCACCCCCTTGGCTGCATTGCAGAGATGCTTTCTCTCTCTTGTTCTCCTCCAACCCACCCATTGAGACCGCACAAGAAAGGTCTGTAGGCAGTGGTGCCCATGGGTAATGTTGTTGCTGCTGCTGCCACCCTGACAGGGTGACCTGAAGGGCTACCTGCGGAGCTGCCATGCGGCCGAGGCACTGGCACCGGACCCTCTCACCTTGCAACGTATGGCCTGCGAGGTGTCCTGCGGCCTGCTGCATCTTCACCGCAACAACTACGTGCACAGGTGAGTCAGAGTTCCTGTCTTGTTCCTTTGCCACACTTTCACATGGGAGTGTGTGGAGTTGGGGTGGGGAAGAATCCTGGGAAAGGGGCCCAGTTCTTCATTGGGGTTGACAGGGGAGCACCAGCAGTATCAGTAAAGCGCTAAGCCCAAAATGCAGCAGGAAATAAAATGGGATGTGCACGCAGTGGTTCACAGAGCAGCGGGTGTCACTGTCAAAGCCACCCTGTGGAAGTTGCTGTATTCCATGCCAGACCATTGGTCCATATAGCTCAGTTTTGTCTACACCAGTGTTTCCCAAACTTGGGTCTCCAGGTGGTTTTTTTTGGACTACAACTCCCATCATCCCTAGCTAGCAGGATCTGTGGTCAGGGATGGTGGGCATTGTAGTCCAAAAACCAGCTGGACTGGAGACCCAAGTTTAGGGAAAACTGGTCTACACTGACTGGCAGCAGCTCTTTGCCATTTTAGACAGGAGTATTTCCCAGCCCTACTTAGGAGGACTGAACTTGGAATCTGCTGCACCCAATTCCACCACTGATGATCTCTTTCCATATGACGGTGTTGCCATGTTTATGAATGCAGCATGAGGTGGGGTGTTTGGTTCCTGGTGGCTGGAGGTGGAGGTGGTGATGATCCACAGAAGCAGAGATGAGGCTTTCATTTCCACTTTTGGATTTTCTGAAGGGTTCATGGGCTGAGAAATGGGAAGCCTTGGGTTCATGGGGTGGAAGTTTTGGCCTAAGGGAGAAAGTGAGTCCTAAGGTCCTGTGAGTGAAGTTATGTGGACTTATGGCCAGTGTGTGCCAGGTATGGCATGCGTCGCTTGATGGCTTTGTCCTGCAACGGCGTTCTTGTCTTCTTCCTGTTTGCCCTTCCTGGAAACGTGGGGCTCCAGCATGCAACTTGCACTCCAGGAAGAAACCATCCTGCTGTGGATACCCTTCTGCAGATCCTGATCTCCTCCCGTCACCCTGCTCTTCCTCCCCAACAATATCCTGGTGCTGAGTGAGTGGCACTCAAGAGACTCCAGCATCAGTGATTTTGTTGAAGAGGCTGAGCTCCGCCATCTTCTGAGGATGGGAGTCCTCCTTTTGGGGAAGTGCACTGAGCTACAAACTGGCTGAATTTTGCCTCTGCCATGATCTCACTTCGTGGTCAAAGATACAGCTTTGCTGTAGGGACATTGTTGGGGAATCAAGAGGGGGGCAAGCAGTTGACCGTGAGTTCAGACTGCTGTCGGTGATGCTCAGACTGCATCTTTCTCTGTGGAGTTGACTCTTGGTGCATTTCAGTGGATAGTCAACCAGTGGCCAGCCACAGATTCATTATTGGTCTTGGTGAGCTAAGCAAACCCGATGAGGGCATATTTGGGACCTTGCCCTGGAACATCTGGTCAGCCCTTTCCCACTTCCCGGCCCCATAGCTCCTGTGGGCCTGATCTGGGTCACAATGCATGGGCTCCCTTGGCCGGCCCGTCGCTTCACGCCTTCCGCTGTGTAATCTTCGCTGGGCGTTTCTTTTGTCTAGTGACCTGGCGCTGCGGAACTGCTTACTCACGGCTGACCTGACAGTCAAAATCGGCGACTACGGCCTCTCTCACTGCAAATACAAAGTAAGTCTGCTTTGGGGGCGGGAGCCGGACAGGGAGCACAAGCCAGTGTTGATGGTGGGGTTTGTGTTCAGGGCCCCCGCAAGGCTGATGGCGGGAGCAGCCTTCTTGGGGATGAGGGGCAACTTGGCTCTCTTGAGTGCAAACATTTTAAGGGGAGAAAAGGCAGGAGGGACAAGTGGTTGGCAAACAGGACTGTGCCTGCTTCACCGGGGCATGACTGTACGCAGGGACCTGCCAACATAAATCTGGAGGCAGGCTGGGAAGTGGGGATTGCGATTCTCCCAGCAACAGTGTGAACATGTCTAAGGGATAGGGAGAGGTGGGGGACAGGCTTAGTGGAGACAGACCTATTCTCCATCACCAGCGGTTCTTGGGTGGAGTAGACTAGGCCACCTTTAGCATAGAATAGGAAGGGACTTGAAGGCTCATCTTGTCCCAAGACCCTGCAACGCAGGAATCTCAGCTGAAGCATCCACAACAGGTCGCGATTGCTGTTTCTGTTGGTGCCGGTTTGACGTTGTCTTGCTTTGCCCCTGCATGCCTGGCAGGATGACTACTTTGTGACGGCTGACCAACTGTGGGTACCCTTGCGCTGGGTGGCGCCTGAACTCATCGACGAGGTGCATGGCAACCTGCTTATTGTTGACCAGACCAAGACCAGCAATATCTGGTAAGAAAATCAGGGGTGGTACGGGTGGGAAGGAGCTGTTCCTGGGGTGTGTGACCTTGGGAGGGTGGGATAGCAGCAACGTGAACCCTTAGGCCAGATTTGGGAAGGGGGGCAGTGATTTTACTGAGCCAGGTAAACATCTCATCACTAAGTAATATTTTACAGTGGCTGTGATCCAAGTTTTATTTTGGTAGCCCCACAAGCCAGCAGGCAACTCTCTGGCTTAGGTTACATTTTGCTCGAAAACAACCTTTGGCCAGGAAAACTGTGATTACAGTGCAACATGGGATATGCCTGCTGAGTTTGCTCCTCCTGTGTGATGTGCACCTTGGTAAATCTCCCTGCTGGGCTACTGTAGCACATTCTACATGGGACGACTACTGAAGGCGCAACTGGTCCAGAATGCAGCAGCCAGAATAATTTCTCTTGGTAGCTACAAGGAGCGCGTATTTGGTTTTATTGGCTGGTGTAATTGTTTGGGTTCCTTTCACTTTATTTCCCCCTTCCCACAGTTTTACCTGCATTTTCATTGTAATTTGATTGTGTCTCCCTCCCCCTTAAAGATAGTTGTCCCTTTTGAAGGATGAGCTGTGCATTTGCCAAGCAAATAAATGCAACTGCCCTGGGTTCAAAGGGCCTGGGTGACCCGGCGCTCTCCCTCTATTGTGGTGCCACCTGCCACTCGCGTGTGCTTTGAGCCCCCTCTCTCTTGGCAGGTCCTTGGGCGTGACCATCTGGGAGCTCTTTGAGCTGGGCAGCCAGCCCTACTGCCACTACTCGGACCGGCAGGTGCTCACTTACGCCATCAAGGAGCAGCAGCTTAAACTTCCTAAGCCGCAGCTCCCACTCTCACTGTCTGACCGCTGGTGAGTGAAGCAGGGCCCTCGGGGGAGGGGAGGGCACAGCATCCCATGAGGGGCAGAGGTGGCCAGCAGGCACTAAATGGCAAGCGTGGAGGAGGCTGGACCGTAGGCAGGTGGGATCAGGTGTGTGGGTAGGCAGATGCTGATAAACGTCTTTGGTGCCAGACTCCCATCTTAGCCCTCTTGCTAAGCAAACAGCACACCAAGCCACCAGGAATGGCAAATTGCAAGCTTGCTAAATGTATCCATTAAGTAAGGAACAAAAAGGCTGCCACTCAGTCGGTAGAGCACAAGCTTTGTTGGTAGCCCCACAAGCCAGTGGGCACTCTCTAACATAGTTCTAGCACCTCTCAGGTGGGCGCCCAAGGGAGGCATTCATAGTGACTATTTCTAGAAACATAGTACTGATTACGTCCTTATTTCAGGCATTGTGATATATCGGTACATCACAGTGTTTAGCTGGGGATATATCACAACGTTGAAAGCCAGACATTTCTCAGCCCTAGCGCAAGGTTAGCCACAACTGGTCTAAAAGGGTGGTTTTAGGGGTGTGCAGAAGAGAAAGAAGGGTTTCACTAGGGAATTAGGGTAGCAAGGAGCATGTTGCCAAGTAGGTTGCTGGCAAGGAGCAGATTGTAGATAGAGGAAGGCTGGCTCTGCGAATGACGCAATTGCTGAGTGTTGTCCCCAGAGCAAAGGAGCAACCGAGTCTCACCTCTCCTCTGCTCTTCCCTATGCGCAGGTATGAGGTGATGCAGTTTTGCTGGCTGCAGCCAGAGCAGCGCCCCACTGCTGAGGAGGTGCACCTCCTGCTCTCGTACCTGTGCGCCAAGGGTGCGTCGGAGGCTGAGGAGGAGTTTGAGCGGCGCTGGAACTCCATGAAGCCTGGCGGCGGCGGTGGTGGAGGAGGCGGCTCGGGCTCGGGCTCCAGCCACGTGGGCGTTGAGCTCTCGTCCTTCCCCCTCCTGGAGCATTTCTCCAACGATGGCGATGACGTCCTGACCGTCATGGAGACGAGCCACGGCCTGAACTTTGAGTACAAGTGGGACCAAGGGAAGACTGAGCACCTGCCGGCCTCGGCCATGAGCCCTCGCGACGCCGCGCGTTACCACGAGCTCTACTACGCCGCCAGCGGCAGCAGCGGCGGAAGAGGAGACGGCAGGCACCTCAGCCTGGGGGTCTCGCCCTCCTGCTACGAGTGCAAAGTGCAGGGCTGCCCTGGCCTGCACACGCCAGGTGTGGTGCCAGTGCTGAGCGCTCACAGCCCCTCCCTGAACAGCGAGTACTACATCCGCATTGAGGAGGCGGCTTCCGAGGGCAGCGGGACGGACCTCGACTACACCATGTGCTCCTACAGCCCGGAGTTTGGCCGCCCCTCACACTGGCAAGCCAAAGAGGGCTGCTATGAGTCAAACAGCAGCCCCACCGTCTCGCTCACCATGGAGCCCCTGCTGGGACATTCTGGTGCACATGGGGACAGCGGCCACTGGGAGCCCCCTGACTACTACTCCTATGGAGGGCAAGGGGACAAGGAGGCCTCGCCGTACTACGAGGCCTCCCTGAAAGACGGCCCTGAGGACTACCTGCTTGAGGAGCATGGGGCTTCCGAGTGGCCCGTGGCAGCTCCGCAGAAAAGCATATTTGCTGACCCGCTTGGTGTTTCACCCTCGGTGGGCTACGCCTACAAGGAGGAGGCCGCAGTGGCAGACTCGGTCACTCTGGAACTGGGAGAGGAGGAGGAGGAGGAAGAGGAGGAGGAGAACTCGTGTGGCAGCCCTGGGAGTGAAGGGGATGAGAACAATGGGTCCCCTTCCTCCAGCAAGAACTGGACGTCCAACACCTCCGCCAATAACAACAGCTGCCACCTGCTGCCGCCGTGTGAGCCACCTGCCAAAGACAGCTGGTGCTACCGCCACATGATCACTTTCCAGGGGCTCATGGCAGAGCCGCTGTGTACTGTACCCCGTGACGGCCCCACGCTAGGCATTGAGGACTTGCGAGCGGCCCTTTTGGGCGAGGAGCGGGTGGCATCATCTCACACGGGCTCCCCCTGCCCGGACACCGACTTGCCTTCAGAGGAACGAGCGTCAGCCGAGGTTGCCAGCGTAGAGATCGGCGCAGGCGATGCCACGAATCCCTTGGCTGAGAGCGGGGTGGAGTGCCTCCTGGCTGCCACCACTCCACCACCACCAGGGGACACGGATTCAGTGGCGTCAACGCTGGAACCTGTCAACAACACGGACACAGGGGATGCCACCGTGCCAGAGGAGGAGGCACTAGGAACTGGGGAAGACCCCGTCGTGGTGGAAGAGGCCTCGGCCGAATGCTCACCCAAGGTGCCGCGAGAGATCAACGTGGACAGTGGCAAGAACACCACAACCAGTGAGCAGGACAGGACACCAGACAAGACGGTTTCCAGCGCCAGCTTCCCTGACTTGGATGAGGCCAGTGACGAGGACACGGCTGAGCTCACATCCGGGGTCTTCACTGACTTCCCAGTTGATTGTACCGAGCGGCAGGACGTCATAGTCACCCTCAAGTCCTTGCAGAAGCAGGTGGAGACCCCTGACTCACTGGAGTCACTGGACATCCCCTCCACCACCAGCTCCTGCGAGGCGTTCAGCCCCACAGCCTACGTGCCCTCGAGCCAGCCTAAAGCCTTAGACAGCGGCTACGACACAGAGAACTACGAGTCGCCTGAATTTGTCCTGAAGGAGCCTCACGAGCCACGGGAGCCCGAGTCCTTCACCCAGCTAGAAAAGGCACCGGATGGCCCTGAGGGCCCAGCCAAAGAGCTGAGCCTCTCCAACTCCTTCAGCGCTGAGCTGCAGGCCTTAGACGAGAAGAACCCTTACCGTGACTCGGCCTACTTCTCCGACTACGATACCGAAGGGGGGACTCGGGAGGACGGGGAAGGGGACAGTGATGGTTCTGAGGGGCACGAGCCAGAGCTCCCCCAGGCGGACGTTGGAGAGTTGGGGAAGGACCCCGCCCAAAATAGCTCAGGCGAGTCTCGGCCTACCTTGCTTGAGCCCACTTGCCCACAGGAAGACGGCATGGGGTGTACCTTTCCTCCAGCGACTAGCGGCCAGGGCATGGGGACAAGCATGTCACAAGAGCTGGTAGTGAATGGAGTCACTGTTGCTGAGCTGGACTCATCCAGAGGCAAGAGCGACGAGGCTGTTGCCCTGCCCCAGGTGCCACCCCCCGCCACCAGGTCCTTTTTCTTGTCTCCTGTGGTTGCGAGTCCGGATGTGCCGAATGGGGCTTGTGAGGGAGATGCGGGGACGGGGAGCAATGCAGTGGCAAGGGCAGCAGAGGAATCCGGGGAAGGGCAGGAACGATGCTGCCCTGGCGAGCAGCCCCAGAGCAGCCCTGGGCTCTCTCTGGACCTTTCGTTGGTGCCCTCTCGGCATCCGTCTGTCCCTGCCGAGCTCGAGGAAGAGGAGGACGACACGGAGGACAGCGATGAGTCAGACGAGGAGCTGCGGTGCTACAACATCCAGGACCAAAGCGAGGAGAGTGAGGAGGAGCTGCCGGCTGTGCCCATTGTGGTGGCCGAGAGCCACAGCGCCCGCAACCTGCGCAGCCTGCTCAAGATGCCCAGCCTGCTGGTGGAGACCTTCTGCGATGACCTCGAACGCAAGAAGAAAGCCGTCTCCTTCATCGAAGATGTCACCGTCTACCTCTTTGACCAGGTGAGTTGTTTTCTGGTGGCCTGGAGTTGACAGCCGGAAGAGGCCCTCAAGTATGCTTTAGCATACTCACGAATCGAAAGTCGTGTGCCTCTTTCGTAGGAAACACACATGTTTTGTGCATTCTGCAATTTCCATTCTGCAAGCAACAGAAACACCCCACAGCTATAAGCATCTGCTGATCTCTTAACTGAGTATATTTTTCATCGTTTGTTTTGAAAGGTGCTGGTTACCAACATCCCCTAATCTTGATCGTAGTCTTGCAAGTCCGGACAAAGAAACCTTCATCCTAAGCCTCACATCTTAATTTGAACATGATTCTCAATTGTTGTTTTAAAAAAACCAGTTACATTAATATGGGAGTGACCCAAACTTTTTGCAAAGCCTGGGTTTGAGCGCGGGGGACGGGGGGTGTTAATTATGGCAGCCACCATAATTATGGAGCAAATAAGGCTAGGAGGGTGTTTATTCCCTAGAGGGCAACCTGGATCCCAGAGTTGCTCCTAAGAGACAACGAGATAATTATGCCCATTTGTATCTTCGCACAGGAAAGCCCCACGAAGGAACTGGCAGAGCATCCTTTCCCGGGAGTAACAGAACCTCCTGTGGCGCCACCTGTGCATAAGGACAGCAATGGTTCCCCAAGCCCAGCAGAGAGAACAGATGCCCCCAGCAGTTCCTCGGAAGGGAGCACCTCTGAAGAGAGTAAGGGTAGGAAACCAGAAGGGAACTGAGCAGGGCTCTGGGAGGGCCCTGATGTTTTTCCATCACGACACCTGCACAGGCTGCTTTTCTGAGCTCAACCCATCTAGGTTTGCTCTTGGGTGCAATATTTTTGCACCGCTTCACTATGCAACGGAGTTGGGGCACCCTCCAGATGTTGTCAACTCCCAGCAGCCATTATAGCCTTTGGGTTGGGTCAGACTTGGGGATGATGGGAGCTGTAGTCGATGACAACTGGAAGGCCATGTGTCACTTGATTGGACAGATTATGGGCTGCGGATTCCAGCCTCTGTGCATTGCTCCAAGCCAGCAGTTCTCAACCTGTGGGTCCCCAGATGTTGGACTACAACTCCCATCATCCCTGAGCTCTGGCCTTGCTATCTAGGGGAGATGGGAGTTGTAGTTCAACAACATCTGGGGACCCACAAGTTGAGAAAGGCTGCTCCAAGCAGCAGCTTATGTAAAGCAACCTGCATTTGGCCACTAGAGGGGGATGGAAATTGGTTCTGCATAGCAAGACCTTTTGGACTAGTAGGAACTTGGTGATGCAGCAATTGGCCGGGAGGCTAACAGGAAGCAGCAGAGGACAATTGGCCAAGCGGGGGTGGGGTGGGATTTTGGGCCCAGCTCCTTACCCTTCCACTGTGTGTCTTCCCTCTTCAGGTGGTGGTTTTGAGTGGGAAGATGACTTCCCCCTCATGGCAGTGAAAGCATCCGTCATGCCATCGTTGACGTCGGCGGCACCTGAGCCTGCCCTCCCCGGACTGCCACCCACACTAGTGCCAGCTCAGAAGCAGGTGCTGCCCATCCAGTTTTCACGCTTCACAGTCTCACCTGCCCCCGTGTCGAGGTTCTCCATCACACACGTCACTGACTCGGACACCGGTTCTGTAGGAGGTAAGGGGCATTCAGGTAGCAGAAGAAGGGGTGAGCCCAGAAGTCTCAAGAATGTCGCTCTTTTATGTCCCTGGGTCTGGAGGAAATGTCTGTCAAGCCACATGGCCTGGCCTAGATGCCACATGATCAACACCAGGAAATTGAGGAATAGTTAAATATTGAATAGGAAATGGGGGACAGTCCTGATTTCCGTGGGAATGCTGTTGAGTGATTTTATTGATGGCACTTAATTGGACCACCAGTTCATAAGAATTAATTCTACCAAGGCCATGTTTATGTGAAATAATTTCAGTATACCAAATGCACCAAAAAAAACCACCCCACATTTTGTAATGTGCACAGCAATTGAATAAGTGGAAACAACAGGGATATGGATCTGTTTTTAAGAGAGATCCTTTCTAAGAACCTTTTGTTCACATGGACCTTAGAGGCCCTTGCTCCCACTTCTGAGGTGCGAAAAAGAGTGTGATTGCTCGCTTTGTAGGAAGTAGGGCCAGGAGGATATTCCCCTACTTCACTGAATTGATCCATGGTTGTTGGGATGGACATTGTGTGTTCCTGTTCTCAAAATATAACTGAATGGGGGAAGACCTAAGACACTCCAGAATGAATAGCTCCTATGGAAGCATCTAAGGATGTTTGCCTATGTTTATTTGGGCACAGCCCGTTCTGTTAAACCCACTGGGATCATGATCAGGTGCACCATCAATGATAGGCAAGTGAAGGAACTACAGGCAAATTATGGACTCCTCTCTGGATTACAAGCTCTGGCCAGCGAGGGTCAGGTTGCAAAGCATAATCTGGGTCGGGTTCTGCAGTGGTGATTGGTGCCCATTGGGAGTAGTAGGGAGGACGGCAGGGAGGCCAACAGTAGGGGGAGCCAGAGCCAATGACAGCAGCCTGGACTGGTGGTAAATAGCAAGGTAGGTAGAAGTGGTTCGGCTGAGGGCAAAGCCCCATTCATCTACCTTCGCTGAGTGCCTGAGGCGGAATTTTTTGAATGGGGCTTCTGTGTCCAAAGCAACATAAGATGCAAGCCTGCTTGCACTCTGTTCTATGTTGGGGAACCTTAATTGTATTTGTCCTTTAAAAAACACACCAAAATCATTGTAGAGTGGGTTGAGGGGCTGGTGGCATGAACTGTAAAATTGGCTTAAGTCATGGGGGCTGGGCTGGGAATTTGTCTCTCCTTTGGTTGCATTTGATGCAGTAAGAATGGATTCTGCAACTTGGAAAGCTATGCAGAGGAGAGGAGGCGTACAAGGCCTCCTTTAAGGTTGTGATGCCCCATTACTAACTCTGCCTTTTCCCTTTTTTTTTTAGGAAGCAGTGAAAACAGAGGCGACAGAGAATGAGCTTAGCCATGGGCTTGATTTTGGACTTGCCCCTTACAGCATCGGTTTCTGCATCGGGGCTAAGGAGTAAGGATGGAGGCCCAGAACTTGGGTGGAGCAGAGAACTCCATGGTGGTGGTGATGGGGGCTCACTCTTACTATATATATATTCTTCTTTTTTAAGAGGCGGATTTTATTGGACAGTTCTTGACTGCTGCTAGGCTGGAGATGCCCCACGGCGTGACGATTTTGTGACAAGCGTGTGGATGTGAGGGTGTGTGTGTGTGTGTGTGTGTGTGAGGGTGTGTATATGTACAGATAGACATATAGACCTATAGAACCTATAGCATTTAAAGGGTAGAGCTGTGACCTCGCTAACATCGCTGCCCCCTCCACCCAAGCCATTTTGATACCCCCCTCCTCCCTCTCCAGCTCATGCCTCTTGGATGTTTCGACCCACATTGGCTTCCCAAATTGGGGCACTGCCTTGAGATCACCACCACCTTTTCTTCCTCCTGCCTGTTCTTGTAAGCTTCTCATGTGTGCTTTCCAAGCCCAGCACGGAATAGAGAGCGGAAGCGAGAGCACATAGCCTTGCACTGACACAGACATGCTTAAATTTGGCCCTTGAAAGCTGAGTACTCCTTCCTTCCTTCTCTCCCTTCCTTGTGACTGCAAGTCCCATCTTGCCCCCCTCCCTCTACACCTGGCTGTGTCGGGTGTAGCCTGCTGTTCGGCTGCACATCAAATAAGGGGAGAGGCGAGAGAATGGATGGTAGGCAAACTCAAGTGCCACGTAGGGGAGCTAGATGAGGTTAAGGTGGCAATTTCATTTGTGGGACGGGCTCAGTAGCAGTCTTCCCTTTCCACAGTGTGTTTCTGCTGCCCCTCCTTTTCCCACGTATAGATTCTGCAACTACTGCTGGCCCCTTTACCATCTGTTCAGCTGCACCACTACTGGAGCACTTAGTGGTACAGGAGCTGTGCCTTAATGGCCTTTGGTGCATCCTTTCTCCAACCTTGCCTTGGGGAAAGCAGCCTCCCTGCCTGTTAGGAAGTCTCCCTGCCTGTTAGGAAGTCTCCCTGCCTGTTAGGAAATGGCTGCCTAAGCAGGAAAGAAAGGGGATGTGCAGGAAATGCAAGGTTAACTTAAAAAACAAAACAAAACCCTCTAAGCAGGGGGGAATTTTGTGGTGCAGATGCCCACCTCTCTTCCCTGCCCCCCAACACACCCGCTGTAGAACCTTCCTATTTTCCCTACCACAGTATTGTTTAGGTGGAGGTTTTCTGGGGTGCCAAGCTGTGTCCCGTCAGCAAGTGGGTAGGCTGGGTTTGTGTCAAAATGCCAAACTTGGTCATGTGGGGAGAGACTCCAACTTCCCTTCGCAACTCCTAGAGGAACTTAACATACAGGAGGAGACTCCTGACGAGATGTGTAGCAAAAGCAGGTCAAACGGCTACCGGGACTATTTTTGTAAAAAAAAAATTAACCTACGCTATATCACCTGCCCTAACAGAGCGGCAGATTTAAGTTATTGTTGCCAAAGAGATGTAAAGAGTTAACTTTTATCAAGGTTTCTTGGGGATGGGGTGGGGGAAAGGACTGGAAGGAGGGAACCGGGGGAGGGGGGAAGAGCATCATGGTTGCTTTCTTTTGTTTTTGGTTTAAATCTTTTATCAGTTTAAACTTTAGGATAATTGTGCAATTTGGGATTTGGGGGGGGGGGGAGGAAAAGTAATGAGGGGGTCTACACTCGGGGGTTGTGGCCTTTTGGGGCTATAGACCAAACACAGATACTGGAAATCAAGGGTGCAGGTAGCAGCTGCTAACAACCGTATTTGTGGACCATTTCCAAACAGGGGCTAGAGGACAACCATGGCCACAGGAGCCCGAGACAGCAGCAAAACATTCTTTTCTTAAGAGGCCTTTTTGTTCTTTCACGTCTCTGGCTGTTTCTCTTGACATCAGGGCCGATGACTCTTCTCTTCTTTTTAGTTCCACAAGGGGCATAATGCACTTCTAAGAGCAGAAGGAGAGCACTTGCGGGTTCAGGCAGTGGCCCTTCTAGTCCAACACCCTGTTCTCACAGTGGCCAACTAGATGCTGGTGGGAAACCTATAGGGCAGGGCATGAATACAGCAGTACTCTCCTCACTTGGGATTCCCCACTGCATCTGATGGTGGAGCCAGGGCATAGCCATGGTGGCTAGTAGCCACCCATAACCCTGACCTCCATGAATTTATCTCATCTTTTTTTAAAGCCACCCAGATTTGTGACTGTCACTGCCTCTTGTGGGAGCAAGTGCCATAGTCTTGAACGCTGCTGTGTGACGTAGTGCTTCTTTTTGTCTGTTCCGAATCTTGCAAAATTCAGCTTCGTTTTCGAATTCTAGTATTATCAGAGGGTAATACTACTCTCCCCATCTGCTTTCTTCACACCATGCATAATTTTATGTACCTCTTCTATTATATATCCTAGAATTGTAGAGTTGGAAGGGACCTTCGGGATCATCTAGTCTAAGCCCTCGCAATGCAGGAATATGCACTGCCCCATACGGGGATCGAACCTGCGACCTTGGCATTATCACCACCATGCTGTAACCAGCTGAGCTACCCAAGCTGATCTAATATCTCACCTCTTGTTCATTCCCCACCCCCATACTTAAGCATTAATTTATATACACGCACAATGCCCCCACTGTTCATCTTACCGGATGAACAGAGGTGGGGGTGGCTTTAAGATCCTCCTTCTTCTCATCTTCTTCCAACCTACTCCCCACACACCAATCTTAGCCAGCTGGGAATCAGTGAAGCTGCATTCCTAAGGACAGTTATAAACTTCGGTGGAACATTTTAAGTGAGTAATGTTTAAGAGTCCTGCTGATGGTTTCTTGATTCTTCACATCCTGGGCACCAGCGAGGACACCTAGAAGTGTGTTTGAAGCAATAGTTTTGTCTCTCCCTGCCCTCCCTCCCCTGGAAGCCAGAATATTGTTATGTGCATGGCATTCCTTGCTGGGAACTGTTGCTTCCTTGGTCTTTGTGAGATCTGCTGTCCTTGCCGAAAGAGCTGCCAGGCATGGAAAGTTAGCCATGCTCTGTTCACAGCCTCCTTGTATGCTGAGGTCAAATACACATATTTAGTCCCTCTCCTACTGCAGACCAGCATATACACGATGCCTGCAGTTATCTCCTTGCTGTATAGTCCCTAAACACAAATGGATAGCCCTGGACTTTGGAAGTAGCAGTGCTCTTGTTCGGTTTTTCTTCACTAAAGTTTGCATTATGCCTGGGTAAGTGACAGAGATAGTATTGCTGTTGACTCAATTCCCTCTCCTTGTGGCAACCAGAAAACTGTTGCTCAAGCTTGTTCTCCTGGTCGGGGCTGCCAGACTTCAGGGCATTCACCGTCAGGTGTTTGTGGTTTGATCTTGCTCGAACAGCTGAATCTGTGATGCTACCCACACTTCTGGCCAGTGTGGCCAACTGGGAAGAGAACTCCAAAGGAAATCATGGACTGGAGGAGGAGCCAGCAAATAAGCAGTTCTAGCATTGATGCCGGGATATACCAGAGCAGGGGCAGCAGGTCTGACCCAGGAAGAACTGCAAAGATCACAGCACATTTTCTTTCCTGCCCAGTTTCATTTGGCTGCTGCAACTCATTCCCCCAGTGAGTTGCGCTCCATGCACACCAGCACATGCCTATTCCCAGGAGCCAGAGAGGACAGAATGCAAGAGGGATTTCTGCAACTTCTGTTTTCTGCATTTTGCTTTGCTACATAAGCCACACACAAGTGCCACCTACAGACAAGAGCTACCCCTTCTTATTGAGCAGAATGAGGTACTGCTTCTAGTGGCTAAAGGGGGAAACCCAAAATGGGAACCTCAAGGCTGGGGGAAAAGGGCCTCTCTCCCACCCTGCAAAAAAGGAAGAGTGGTTTGTTAGCTGTTAACCTCTCCAACCAGAACATCGCAGCTTCAAGAATCCTAAGTCCAGGCAAATCCTTCTGAATGAATGATTTCCAAAGCTGTAAAATGGCTCTGTCCCATGGCTTTGGGCAGATATTTATGCAAGATGTCCAGCTGTCTCCATATCAGAATGACAGTGTTCCCAGTAAGTAGCATCCACTTTGGATATGGCCCATCCTGGCACGAGTGCAGCTGTGAGCAGCTGGTGGGATTGCCATAGGGGCTCAGTGGAACTCTCTCTCTTCCCCCTCGTTGCTGCATCAGAGCACACTAGCCATTAACTAGAACAGGAGGAATCCAGGGCACTCCACGGTCCAGGAATTTGCACTAGAATTTGCTTGACAATGCAACAGAATTCCAGGTTGGACCCTCTGTTAGAGAAGGAAGGTTTGCTGCAGAAACAGAAGCGGCTTTTACCTCTGCAGTTCACGTGCGTCTTGGAGGGGAACAGGAGGAGAAGCTCTGTTGGCTCTGTGGCAACCTCTCTGCATGTGCACAGCTTCCCAGTTGCTCTTCATTTGGGCATGGAAGGAAGACAAGTGAGAACCATGCATAAACTGTTCTACTGGATAGAGACACGAAGCCACTCGGGCGAAAGGGAGCAGGGTGTACTTCTTGCCAGGATTCCACTCTCTACCCAATAGTTACTTGGACAAAAAAAGAGAGAAGCAGGGAATTCCATGAACGCTAGTAATGTGCCCACAACTACTGATGGCCCAAGGGTTTTGGCCTCTGTGGTTCCAGTCAATTCATTGTGGGTTTAATTTGAGGTGGACCACGCACAAATTGCTCCAGTATCTTATCCCCACCTGCAAGCACTCCTGCTAGTTTTACCAGCAGAGCTGGAAGCAACTAACTGCCACCTTGCAAGATGTGTGGGAAGAACAGAAGAACTGTCATTGGTTACCCCTTCATCTTAATTTCTTTCTGGCTCAGGAATTCTCTGGAGCTGGAGCCAACTGCAAGTGGGCAAAGGGGAGAAAGCCTGCTTTCTCACAGTGCCAGCTGCTTTGGGTTGTGAAGCATACATTTCTAGCACCTGTGCCAACATGTATTGGTGGCTAGGAGCCAGGCTGTGCTGTAGCCCACTGTGCTATTTGCAACATTATAAAGTCAGGTTTGCTATAAAGCCAGCACAGTTGGGTTTCTGCATTTGGCTTAGTGATGCTTCCGCACTATTGAGTTTATTCTGGAATGGCCATTCTTCGTCCACTCACTTTTTACAGGGCAATCACATGCATTGCAATCAAATCATTCCCCTCCCCTCTTCTGCTTTTCACTATGTTTCTATGATTTTGTTTTGGGAGAATCTGATGTAAGAAGAAATGGAACAGCAGCACAGGGTTAAGCCACCTTGGTGCTGCCCTTGTGTTCCTTGCTCCCTCTTCCTCAGAGATCTGCTTTTGACACGTGCAGTGGGGCTCCCAGCAACTGAACCCTATGGCTGTACCTCTTCAACTGGGGCACTCTTTCCTTATTACCTTTTCAACCGGTGCCATTTGAGCAGCGTACATTTAAAAACAACAACAACAAAGCGTTCGAATGCCTTTTCACATTAAAATAAAATATTTGAGCAACAGCACTTCTGTGAAAAGAGCATTTTAGCCCAAATTTAAATGTTGGTGATAAAATTAAATACCGTTGAAGGGGTTCATTAGCTTCACTGTTAGCCGCCCACCCACATGGCTATGTTAAGCCCATTGTTGTGAACAGAACATGGCAGGATGTACATGCACACATAGAACACAGCACCAGCTGAATTGGGGGAAGGCCTGTTGCAGTTGTGCATGTAGCTCATAGCAAAAGGGTAATGACTGGGTAGCACTAATAGCCCACAGTCTGAAAGCACCCTTAGCTGTGCAGTCCTATCTATGCATGTCTACTCAGGGTAAGTCCCACTGAGTTCAGTAGGACTTACTCCCAGGTAAGTGTGTAAAGAATTGCTGCTTAAGAGTACGTTATTTATCATGTGGCCTCTTATAGCATCAGGAATAACCAACATTTGTTTTTATTTAAACAGCTATCCTTCCATCCCTTGTGGCTTTTGAAGCCCCATCCATTCATACCACATGCATGGAAAGCAAGTAGGTTGTTGCCAAATGCAGGATTCTCCCTGGCACCATGGGAATGTGAGTTAAGTCTACTAACCATCCATCTGCGCTGGTGTGTCTTTTCAAATTGCGCTCGCCATACCCTGGCGAGTACAACCAGGGCTTTGTGTGTACTGCCATTCAGTGGAAAATGTGTTTTGTTTTTTTTTGTTCTTAAGGCCACAGAATACAATACTTGCTGCAGAATGTGGTTTCGTAAGAACCTCTTCTTTCACTTGGAAAGAAAAGCAAGTTTCTAGCCATTATGATTGCAAGGATAAGCCTGAACAAACCTCAGAAGCTGGAGAGGCTACTGGTTCCCTGGTGAGGTTTAGTTGCTGCTGCTGCTGCTGCTGCTACAGGGCTTCAGTAACCCCCTTCCTTGCCATGAAAGGGCAGGGAAGCAGAATACAGGTAGCATCAGCAAGATCTTGCAAATTCGCTTGATATATGTAATATATAGTCTATGTAGTTTGTCATACACAGCCCTCTTTCTATCAGTTTAGGGTGGAAGTTGAACGGTCCAGCTTACCATGAGGCTTGAGTTTCATTTTGGGCTTTATTTTGCTTCCCAACCTTATTGTTTCCTGGCCTCGGTTTTTCCCGTCTGTAAGTGTTATGGGAGGCCGGTCCCAGCAGGGCTAATAGTTGGCAAACCAGGCTTACTATGTAAGCTGTAGAGGCAGCTAAGGGTGACTCCCAGTGCTCCAAGCAACATTTGCTCCAAGGATCATCCACGGCCAATAGTGAGACAACACACACTTCTTACCATATTCCTACAAGGGCACCTTGCATTTTATTTATTTAAATTCCATTTAAATTGTTGAAAGCACCTCTAAGCTGTTTACATAAAATACAAAATGTTATGTTAAAAGTTACGATCGGTAAAAGTCAGGAATGAGAAGAAAGCATTACCAGAAGTGGAGGGGAAAGGTACCATTTCCAGTGTTCGAGGTTTCTATGCTTATGCCACTCTATAGGATCAGCAGCAGAATAAATTATGCAAAGTAAACAAATTGTGCAAATAAAGCAAATTTGCATGATTTATATAGGATGCAGAATTTACCTTTTTTTATTTTAAAGCGTGTCGCGCATTGACTGCCTTAGCGAGCAAGGAGGGCATAGCAAGAGACCTTCACCCAAGATGGTTGTAAAGCAGATTGAGCCTGCTCACGCTTTACACCAGTTTTCGTTGTCCAGCCTCCCCTTCCTCTGTAAGAAGCAGATGTGGCTCAGAACAGATTTTTTTTTTTACTATGAGAGAGCAATGCTTAAGTGCCTACAGAACAAGCAGATGAGGCCATGAAACCTCTCTCCTTTTGAGGAAGTTGCCTACCACCAATGCTGGCTTTGGGTGGTGGAAATACTGCAAAACAGCATTTGCTCCAGAGCTGTGCAGCTTTTCCTTTTCTAAACCCCTGAGACAGGTTAATCTAGATGCAATATCCAGAGCAAAAGTCAGTGGTAGGCATAAGATGACAAAACGACAAACCAATCCCTTTATCCACATGGGTGCAATATGCCTCTTATGTAATGGGAAGAGTGGCTTTCATTCCAACAGGGCTGAGTGCTGTTATTCTCCAACTGGGAGACATTTGGATTGGAGGAACAGCAGCCAAAGGCAGAAATGGTACTCCTCCAAGCATTGAGGTATAAAACTCCAGGCGATTCCACAAGGGAAGGTAGGCTTTATAGGCTGCTGAACACTACTGGCACCTCCAAGCAAGCACACTAGGCAGTGCTATTTGCACGGGCCCCATTTTCACCTGATATACTCTGTATAATTACCCCACATTTCTTTCCGTCGTAGGCAGCTGTCGGGCATGGCACGGGTGCAACTGGTGGTATCAACATGGGCTGTTTTTGTGTGGGGTTTCTATCCGTTACACTTGGGTTCCTTCCACATTCGGTGAAATGGGAGAGTGGAGGATTCACAGGCACAATGAGTTCCGTGGAGCGCAGCTTTGAGGGTGGGAGTGTTGCTAAGTGGCTACAGCGCAGTTCGGCCTCCAAGCCACGTTCCTTTTGGCACTGCATTTGAACAAGAAACGCTTAAGGGTGTGTGTGGTCTATAGCATCAAAATGCATTCAGCACCTGAGAGGCTGCATGAAGACAGAGCTAGAGAGCTATGTTTTGGATTGTGCTGGTTTTTGGTTTTTTTAAAAGAAAAGAGAGAGAGAGGCTATTTACAGTGTATATTTTATTGATACGGGTCATAATTGCTGTATTTTTTATCAGTGCTGATTTCCATACAGCTCCCAGCATGTGTGTCAAATACCATTGGTCCAATAATAATAACACTAAAAATAAAACATTTTTAAAATAAGCCATCTTCTGCCTGCTCTCATCGTAACATCTACTATGCGTTGAAGCCAGCATAATTTATTGGGGTTTCATAGGTTAAGCCAGAGCTGTGATAGAGGAAGGGCAGATGAGCTTACCTTGCGACAGGCACTGCTCCTTTCTCAGGAAGCAAACTCAGAGGTGCAGGAAAATCTGTACCTGCTGTATTTCTGACTCATGCTAAAGGCACAAAAATCAGGTGTTGTGCCAATACTCATGAGAGCGTCTGTTAGTCACTGTGTGTTCTAGACTTCTATACTGCTCTTGTGGATGGTGGCAAGCAAATTTAAAAACACCACTTTACAGCTGTAGTCAATCCCCACCTTAAGCCAGCAAGGGGGCTGTGTGAGTGTGAGTGTGAGTGAGTTCAGCAGCACATGGAGCCTTTTCAAATACTTCCTAGTGCCCTACCTGAACCTTATTTAGTAGCACAGGAGGATGGCTGGGAAGGTAGCAGAAAGGTTGAGGTTTTGCTATTGTGGGCTTATTTGTTTTTTAAAGCAGCATCTAGAGCAGCCTTTCTCAGCCTGTGGGTCCCCAGATGTTGTTGAACTACAACTCCCATCACCCCTAGCTAGCAAGGCCAGAGCTCAGGGATGATGGGAGTCGTAGTCCAACAACATCTGGGGACCCACAGGTTGAGAACCAATGATCTAGAGGAAACTGGCAAAGCTTGCAGAACAAAGGCCACATGTGACACAACAAATATCCACAGCTTGCTTCCTAGGCAGTGTTTTACCCCCATTTTACAGAGCACTAGTGGAAACACTTGGGTGGAGATAGTTGTGCCCTAATTAGTACAGGGGACCTTTGGGGGCTTGTTATTGATTTGCTAGCGAGGAGCAGGCTAAACCACCAGATTCCTATCAGTTTTGTACCTAGGCCTGGCCTGTTGTTAATCTGATGTTGAGTACAACCTCTTGAAGCACTACTTTCATCTCATTCCCCAGTGGGGGGGTTTTTTCGGGGGGAGACAGGTTTGTATTCTTGTTATCTAGCTTATAGTATGAATTCTTCCAATACAAACAAGTCCACCTCTTCCTTAATTTTAATTCATGAAATAAAGGGTCAAGGACAATGGGCACAGTGTTGCGGGGGGGGGGTGTTTGAAGGAACCCGTCTCCTGCAGTTTAAATAAGTGTTTAATTTACAGAAATGCTAAATGCTTCACAATGCAATTGGGTTAGTCTGTAGCAGCAAGCAAGGAAGTAAAGAAGTGCTGGGCCTCCTTTGAAGACCCAACTGCTGAGAGGCCACATAGCACATTTTACCTGGAGCATTAAATGGCTGCCACACTGCATTTCTGAAAGAGAAACAACTGAGCACTAATCCCTAGGGCACGTGTGGCTACATCAGCAAGGACTGGCATGCACAAGCCTTCAAGCTGGAGCAACAGAGAAGGGATATGGGGCTTGCCCGCGGTAAGTATTCATGAAGTTCTCCTATGTAATCTTGTAGATAGGTGCTTCCACTACCCTTTTCAGTGTTCTACATGGAGCTGAAGTGTTTGGTAGCTTGTACCTTCTATTCCATTTTTGCTACGAGCCAGCTGCTGACTGCTGTATTTCCTTCTGTTCTGGGTGGCAGTGGTAGTTGCTGATGTAGACAGATAAATTTGATACCACAAGCAGCTGCTCAGTGTCCCTCTTCCAGCATGAAATGTTGGCAAGTCACAGGGCACTTCTGGATCGAGACAGGCCGATTGTACGGTTGTTCCCTATTCTCAAAAACATATTAAACGTGCCCATCTCAAACACTGAGTTGCTGCATTTTAACTGGAGATTTACCGCCCTCCCTTTTGTCATGTAACACTAGTACTTTGTCCCTTAGGCACATAATGGTGTTCAAAGCCTTGAATTCACATGGTGTGCCTTTGCACAGAGGGTCAGAGGGCGTGATAATATTATTAACCTAGGAAACCTCGAAGTCCAGGTGTCTTTATGCTGCCCGCATCTTGGTCACTTCTGCCAGAACTAGAGTGTAACATTACTCTGCAAACTGGGCTGCGCTCCTGCAACCATTACTACATTGGGATGGGATACTTTCTACCCTTGTTGCTGGCTTGAGACAAGTGTGAATAAAGAGCTAGAAATAAATAATAATAATAATAAATCTGGCAAGAGTCTCATCGTCTAAGTAGAATTTGACCTTTCTGCATAGTATGGCTCTGTGCCATTTCTCAAAATATAAAGCTCTGGCTGAGAAACCTCATCACACTCCTGTGGACAAAGCCCTGAGGCAATTATTAAGCGCAAGAGAGAAATATATTTCAGAGGGAGGAAGGTAATAGAATCAGGCAGGATACACTCAGGCACGCTGGCTGCAACAGCAGCACAGGACCTGCATGTTTACTCATAAGCAAGGAACGGCCTAGAATTGCAGCTGTCGGCCAAGGTCGGCATTTGCCAGATTATCTGTCCCAAACAGGAACAAACAATAATTGGTCTGTACTTAAAATACATTATCTCTGTACAAAAATAAAGGTGTTGAGACATGTATGGAAGCACATCATGAGCATCAGTAAAAAATGCAAGCGATGATGCCTTTCCATGTAGAATACTAGCGAGATCTCAGCCCCTCTAAATGTGAGGCTGGCACTGCGGATGCATTTTATTTATTTTATTTTATTTTATTTGTTTTAGACTAGACTCTGTGCCCTCACTTTATATTAATCATCAAACCTTCTCAATTTGCATGTGTGTTTTATCTGAGAACCAAACAACGCAAGGCAGCTCTGTGGTTTTTCAACTTGAATCCACATGTGGCTGCTCTCTTTCCCCTAATGCTTATTATTATTATTATTTATTATTTATTAGGGCATACTGGCATTATTATTATTATTATTATTATTATTATTATTATTAATTTATTAGGGCATACTGGCAGCAGTTAAGGAGATGGCCCGTTTAACCCTTCTTTGGTAAACGTTTGCCTACTCCAACACACCAGGCTGCTTTCCCATGCATGGAGGAGAGAGATACAAGGCCCACGGCTCATCTTCTCACCCACTTGCAAGAGAAACTCCTGATAGTCCTGCCTTGCCTGCCTTCCTTAGCAATCACATCACAACATGTATTTGCGTAGCTTGCCCCCAAATAACTTCTGACTGGGATTTTGTAAGAGGCGCCAAGGTGCCTGAGGTATCTCATGGTAGGTTTAGAGATGAGACACAGCTGCCACTTCCCAGGATGGATGGCTGAATTACCTTTCATTAGAAGTCAGATTGCGGATGAACTCCAGCAAGAGGAAACTTGGCCAGAAATGATGAATGTGCATCAGAAGCCAGTCCTGTGACCCCAGGAGTGATCTGCAAGTTGACTGCTGCTGTTAGGGGAGACAGTAGTACAGATCCCTCCTTCCCAGTTTGGAAGCGCACGCTAACATCGCCCTGCTGGGATAGCCATGAGGGCTGTGCACTGAAGCTTTAGGGGAACTTTGGTCCCTCCAGCTCAACAGCATATGCAGACGCTTCTTATGAATACATTCTAACATTCACATTGTAAGGAGCAGCTAGCCTGTGGTTCTCCAGGGATTTCTGGACTACAAGTCCCATAATCCCTGACCACTGACCATGCTGGCTGGAGCCGAAGGGAGTACAACAAACCTAGAGGGCCAACAGCTTAGCCACCCCTGTTGTTAAGGCAAATGCAAGGGCATCTTAGAAGAAAAGCAGGCTATAAAGAGCAACAAAAAGAGGAACTCTGCAAGGTCCTGGTTCACTGTCCAAGAGTAATACTAATGGCATTGACCTGCAGTACCGAACTGGGGCCAGGCTGCCTAAGCTGGCTTCTTCCTGTGGCATGGACACTGAAACACTGCGCCAGGCAGTATGTGTAGAGAAGAATTCCACTGGAAGAGGAGTTCAGGGCAGAAAGAGGGGTGGGCAGGAGAGAGAGAGATAAGCTAGCTTTGTTAACTGTTAGGGTTCTCCCCCAGCCTAGCTAATTAGCAAGGAGTTCTATTGAGAAGGGGGCTGGTGCTCACTGAAAAGCAACTAAAAAGGGTGTTTCCCTACTTGATGCACCATAGCCATGTGCACACCACATGAAAAATGTGGACATAACAATTTGACTATGATCAGGCACAGGATGACTGCCTTGTGAAGTTTGACCTGCCCTTTACTTCATTCCATACTTGCAGTGATCTGGACTGGTCATGAAAATTAGAAGGGTAACTAGAGGACTAACTTTTGGAGGTAACTAGAGGTAACTTTTGGAGTCTGGCTGTGCTAAGTTTAAGGAGAGTGGGCTACCCAGTGAAAGCGCAGCATAAGTCAAAATGAGCCAGTGAGTCTTCCATCTATATAATGCACTGCTCTGGCTGTAGAGCTGTACAGAACAGACTTGCAGCTGCTAGCAGCCGCTGTCTGGTGACACCGGGTTTTTATTGACAACCACTGAAGTCCAGAGGCTCAATTTATTCAAATCCACACGTTTGATTGTGCCAAGAGACCTCCACAAGAGATTGAGAAATAAGATAATTGCAAAACGGAATGTCTCATCCTGCTCATACTATCTTTCCTAGCTTATTATCACCCTTAGAAGGTTTTGAACGTAAGTCTATAACAGAACAGACTACATGGCCTGGTTCATCGTTCTAGCTCTCCATTCACAACAGAGACATCATGTACTCTTTGAGGTACTTATCACTCCAAAGGCCAAGGTATATCTTCTGCTCTAAAGACAAAAATTTAAAAAATGAGTGCACCAACTTCTGCTTCCCAAGCAGGAGGTTGAGATTCAGTCTAACTACAAAAATAAAGAGTTGTGGAAAGATAGACACATGTGCTTTACAAGGACACCACAGAAATGCCACACAGGTGAAACTCAAAAAGGTGCGAGGTACCCGCCGTCGCCCAATATCCCTGGAGATCAGCTGATGAGAGGAGCGGAACGATCGTTCGTCACCGTTGGTTTGAGTTGGACATTGGCAAAAGGATTCCTGCAGAGAGAAAGCAAGGCTCAGCTTTAGTAGGAAGAACTTTAGGAATCAATTGGCCTACACCCAATGAGACAACAGGAAGAATGAGTGATGCAACAAGGACCACAAGGACGCCTGCACAGTGCACACTAGAAAACACAGTTCCTGCTGCAAAATCAAGACAGCGTCAATTCAGACAAAAATCTTTTAACTACTTGGAAGGTATCTTTGCCCTAGATGGCCAAATCTTAATGGCAAAGCATTTCAACGTTGGCATTCAATCTATTTAAAATTGGGAATGGAAATTGTCGTGAAAGCGATTAGGAACAAGGACACATGGATAGACACGGGTTTGTCTTGTGCAGAAAGCAACACACACACACACCAGTGAGCACTTGCAACATCTCTAAAGTGAAAGCTCCCCTAAGTTGCGTAAGAAAAGATGTTTCGAGAGTTTAGGATATAAAAAGAGCCTGTCTGCTGGCCAATCGCCACATCTTACGCTAGAGAATTCCCTAGTTTTAACTATGTGCTGGGTGAAGAAGTACATGATAAAGAATCCCTCTCCTGATGGTAAATCATCTTTGCCTGACCCGTAACATGCAAGAGTAATTACCATATGGACTCGGACCACGGCATTGGGTCATTATACTCTTGGTTCACGTTCACAATATGTTTGCTTCAGCCAATGTGGTCATTACTCTTACATGTTGCAGCCCCCAATTACTTCATTGTTGACATTTCCATGGCAATTGTAACAAGCTCTGGCAGGAAAAATGCAAGCTGCCAACAGTTCATAGAACAGAGACGGCCAAGAAAAATACTACGAGTCCCTTCAAGATTCAAGCTGGAGAGTCCCAGTGATTAAAATATTAAAAGAACACCAATCCCCCCCCCCAAAAAAAAGAATTGCTGGACTCTTCCACAACTGTTTCTGATGTTCAGGCATGAGTGCCTGTCTTCTTGTGGCCAATAAGGCACTATCCAAGAGATATCATCAAGCTTAGGGGAAGCTCAAACTATTTAGGGGGGAAATTGCTTAAGGTGGAAACATCCCAGCGAGGACCAAGTATGCTCACTGATCACAAAAGGCTGGCAGTTGCAGTGGAGCAAACAGAAAACCACGTGGGGAGGGGGAATGGAACAGGCCACGGCTGACAGACTGGAACCCTGAACAGGAGTCCTCCCCCCAGCACCATTTAATTGCAAGTCCTGTTTGTTCTACCACAAATCCAAGCCACCTGTAAACAGAATGGCCATGTTAAGTACCGTATTTTTCGCTCTATAAGATGCACCAGACCACAAGACGCACCTATTTTTGGAGGAGGAAAACAAGAAAAAAATAATTCTGAATCTCAGAAGCCAGAACAGCAAGAGGGATCGCTGCGCAGTGAAAGCAGCAATCCCTCTTGCTGTTCTGGCTTCTGGGATAGCTGCGCAGCCTGCATTCGCTCCATAAGATGCACACACATTTCCCCTTACTTTTTAGGAGGGCAAAAGTGAGTCTTATAGAGCAAAAAATACGGTATGCCTTTTTGCAATTAAGGGGGCATGACTATCCGTCGCTCAGTTTGGACAAGGTTAGGCGGCCTGCCGGCATAGATCTGCCTGCAGACAGAAAGGTCGACACCCATATGACCGGTTTTTTTTTCACCGTCCAAACTGTATTGGAGGAATTTGCTCCAGGACTGAATCACTGCTTTCTAGGTTCTCCCGAGCAACTGGACTATTTTCAGATTATGCTGCTCTTACTTCTCCCTCCGCACCCGTGCCTCCCTCCTGCAAGCAAAAAGTCACATTTTGTTGATATTTACGCCATACCCACGTTGCACAGCATTGCTTCCTCCAGAACATCTTGCATCTATTCGGGGCAAGCTGCTGCTCTCCAAATACTTGCTAACACATAACTATTGTGAGCTTGCCACACTCTCAGGTGCAGGCTGCTCCGCCACAGACAAATCTAGAGCCTGACTTAAGGTCACCGGGTGGGTGTGAGGGAGGCCTTTCCAGCCAATAGCCAACTGCATTCCTGAACTATCTTGGCACAGAGAGATCTGAGGGGGCGTTGCTTCAGCTGCTCACCAACAGGCAACAATTTGCGGAGCATGGCTCTGCAGCATAGAAATGGTGCTTGAAATTTCTCCAAACTGGCTGGGTTTTGAGCCAGGAAGAACAAATTTCAGATCCTGCAGCCTTCCCTCTGAAGACGGCAGTCTTTAAGACATAACATCCCATGTAAGACATTGGCAGCACACAACATTCACACACAAAAACGATCAACTCCCTTTTATCGAAGTAACGCCTTTTTGCTCCAGAGTTCGTGCGGTGTCTTCTTGTCCCTCCCCATCCAGTGTGGTCTCAACATACAGGCAGGTGGAATACGCTTGAAAATGAGTGCTTATTTACACTTGCCATTTCTGTGTCGCTGCTTGGGATTGAAGGGCTGTTTCTTGCAGTTTCAGGTGATGGAGCATTGTTGGAAATCACTCCCCAAACCTGAACGGGGAGCCATTAATACATAGCTTCCCACTTCCAAGAAAATCAATGACACTGCCAAAGTGCCCTCGGGTGATTCCTCGTAGGGGAAGTAAATAAAATTAATCCATGCTGCTACCACTGTTGCAAGGGTCTGAGAAACGAAGACGCTCATTTAGTCTTAACACTTACCATATAAATGGTACCATATAAACGGCCAAGAACAGTTTGCCTGCTCTTGACCTATTTCCTTTGCCATAGAAATATGAAATACCATTTCTACACGGTTAAGGTTACAACTGCAGGGCAAAAAAGGCTGACTGAAAGCAATTATTACTGAACAGATCAAGTTATGGCCACATGTTGAAAGGAAACAGGTGGCACAAAACTGGCCAGATGTTAAGACCACATTGCCTGCTATCTCTAAAGGAGAAATAAAGCAAAATACAGACTGGTGCTTATTGTAATAGGCAGGCAATTTCTTCAAGGTGAGGGGGAACCATTCTTTTGCCTAGTTCTGTTGGTGAATTTTGAATCGCCAATGCCTGTATTTGTCTATTTTTTATCTCTCTCTCACACCCAGCCCTCTATTGTTGTTACAACTGTCCTAAAGAGGCAGCCCGTATTTTTGTGCCATGATTTCCCCACGGTATTACTGCACTATAAACATACAGGTAGATACAACACCAACGTACATTATATTCCAGGTTCAGAATGCGTCAAGGCAAAGGGTAGAACATCTGGCCCTCCAGATGTTGTTAAACTACAACTCCCATCATGCCTGACTACTGGCCATGGTGGCTGGAGGCAACAGGAGTTCGGAGTCCAGCAACATCTGGGTTAGCCACCCCTTCCCAATATATAGGTCTGCAGAATTCTCCTTCACAAGAACCTATTGGGTTATGAACCATTTCTATCTTGAATGCGTTTACATTCCTTTGAGCTTCATAATTTACAATTCTCAGTGACTGTCATGCAGTGGCGTAGCGTGGGTTGTCAGCACCCGGGGCAAGGCAAGTAATTTGCGCCCCCTAACCCTAACCCCCAGATGTTGCGCCCGGTGCGGCCAGCACCCCCTGCACCCCCCACGCTACGCCACTGCTGTCATGTCCACATTGCAGGCAAAAGTCAGAATGCTGCAACTTCTGCGAAGGCCACGTTTGAAGGCTAGCACTGGGCCCTAGCTTGCCACCAGACTTAAAAACACACTGTTCCCTCTTCTTTCCAATGTCAAGAGTGCTCTGAGGGATATGTCATTGTCACAATGGTAGGGTGAACTCTCCCAAGGGTTTGGGGACACAGACATTTGGCAAGTATGAACACTCAAATTAGGGCACCCAAACCAGATCAGCTTTGAACCACTTGTTAAATGAGATGCAAGATAGAATTCAGCTTTTTGCAAAGTCTCTCACAGTAGACAGAAAGTGTGTTGCATCAAAGGAGCAAGTGGGAGAAAGGGAAGATTATGAAGAAAAAGAAGGCCTTACGCACCCATGTGTGATGCACAATTCCCACAAAAAAGAGCTGAGCATTCCCACAGCATGCACAAAACCAATATATAAAACTTGAGATACCAGCATTGCAAGCTGGCTCATGTACAGCTGATTTAAGGAGAGCACTGAGAAAAGACAGGAACCCGTCCTATTTTATGGAGAATTAATTGCCTTGCGGTTTAAAATTTAAGGCATGCTTCAAAAACTAACAAGTATTTTGCTTTTTAAGAGAGAGGACTGGGCAATTGTTTCATAAAGGGGGAATTGGCTTGTATGGCAATGGCTTAAACTTATCTAGAATTACAAACTGGTAGCCAATATTGCAGGGGGCGCTGTGGTCTAAACCACTCGGCCTCTTGGGCTTGCCGATCAGAAGGTTGGCGGTTCGAATCCCTGCGACGGGGTGAGCTCCTGTTGCTCGGTCCCTGCTCCTGCCAACCTAGCAGCTTGAAAGCACATCAAAGTGCAAGTAGATAAATAGCTACTGCTCCGGAGGGAAGGTAAACGGCGTTTCCGTGCGCTGCTCTGGTTTGCCAGAAGCGGCTTAGTCATGCTGGCCACATGACCCGGAAGCTGTACGCCGGCTCCCTCGGCCAGTAAAGCGAGATGAGCGCCGCAACCCCAGAGTCAGCCACGACTGGACCTAATGGTCAGGGGTCCCTTTACCTTTTAGCCAATATTGCACCAGGGGTTTAAACTCATGCTTGACCAACACTTCTTAGAAGGGCCTTGGACAGAGAAATGAGCTTTGTTTCCCAAAGAGATAATAATAGTGACCTTTTTCAATGTTATTGTCCAAATGAATGAGGAGTGTAAAATAATGTTATCCACTCACAGTACCAGATTATTAATAAATAATAATGGTAACAGATGGTCTTGCCCTAACAGAATATTCTCAAGAGTATATTCTGGAGATACCGTTAGCACAACATCAAGATTAGGTTTTGATGCTCATACAGCAAAACACCCGTTTAGGGCACTTGTGATTCTCAAAAAAGGCAACTGCAGTTCCAAACAGGAATCTAATGGCTTTAGCGACTTCCACAAGTTTCTAGTGTATGGGAAGACCTAGAAACCAGAATCACTGAAGAGAGAAGGCATTTCTTAGGGAGGGCTGGATTAAGACCTTTAGAAGCTCTAAGTACTTAAAAGATTTTGGTGCCCCCACATATATCTAATTCAAAATATAAACAATAATAAAAACACAGTTTTATTATAATGGTTCCACAGGTATTTTGATAGAGCAAGACTTGTTCTCTATTGCTCCAGGGTATTGGGCTAAAATCTAATGGTTAGAAATTAGACGAAAAACAGATTTTGGCTAATCATTAGAAGAAACTTGCTAACAGCAGAAGCTGTTCAATAGAACAGATTGTATCGTTGAAGGTATTTAAACGGAGACGCTGTAACTGAACCCTGCATTGCAGATCTTGAACGCAGCAGAGTTTATACTGAACGACCTCATGGGTCCCTTCCAGTTCAATGATTTTGAATCCTGTCATCACACCTAAGTACAAAAAGCTAAGGCAGCAGTCCCAAACCCCAGTCCGAAAAAGAGAGAGGGGGAGACTAGGCACCCTAATGCAGGTATGGATAGGAGTGCCACCCTTCTTCCAGAGCAAAGCACCTCTTTGCAGCCAGAGCTGATTATTTAAAAAGGTCTGCTCAGTTCACAGCAGCAAAGATTAATTATCCTATTTTTAAAGCACAGGCAATTAATATTCCCAACTTAATTAATGCAGAGGCTAAGATCATTTTTCTCCCAGGGGATGCTAAAATAGATTCTTGAAGCTGAAAGGAACTTAAAGTATTGAAGATTGTTCACACTGTGACTCATCAAAGAATAGTTAACTATTTTTGTAATGGCAAACGAAAAAAGGAGGGGTAAGCTCCAAGAGCCTGATAAAAGCAGCATAAAGACTTCCTTGAATTTCTGAGGTTCAGTGAAGAGTTGGGGTGGCAGGGAGAGCAGAAACTAAATCTATTTTATCATCACCATACTTCTTCCCTGGCTCTGAGATTACTTCATTTGTTCCACTCTGTTGGATCAACATACCTGGCTTGGCTAATGTAACCCGGATCAACATGTTCAACAACACAGTTAGGACTTGAATTCTAGTGCGGAGTATAAACCCAAGTGTATATACATATATTGGTGTAGGAATCACAGGGCAAAAACAAGAGATCACTGAAAACATGAGCAGCTGTGAAGAAAACATTAATTCTTTGTCAGTATATCCTTACATGTATGGGGACCCTCTGTGCATACAGGATATACCAAATGATTTCAAGTGTTGGGACAGCAACTCAATATTCATTTCCATACACACATTTCCCAGCATGCACATGGAGTTGCTGTAACCCATAAGTCAATGGAAAGACATTGCTGGTGCAGGGCTCTTTTTGTTCATGAATGTCCATACCCTGCACTTTTGGATTGGATCTCCTGTGTTCCAGGAAAGAGCCCTGGCAGGAAGACAGGAAACCAAACAAGAGAGGGGGTCCATCACATTAAAGGGGTAAGAAAGCCAGTGACCCCGAGGTCCAGTGAATTTAGCAGATTAGCACTACGGCTGTGCAAAAAGCTTCCTAATAATAAGCTAGAAACCAGATAGAGACCCCAGAGCTGCCCAGATTTAGATGCACCCAATGAAAAATTCAACCCTAGGAGTGATGTAGCAGAAAAGAAAAGGGTGGGGAGAATTGAGCATGGAGGTTTGGGGTAGGCATTATGCTAGGAGTTGTGCGGACGTAGGAGTGGATTACAGAAAGGGAAGCACTGCTCCAAAGGTCAGAGGAGGAAAGGGAATCCAGCTTCCGTCAGCCAGAAAAAGGCAAAGAAACTTCAACCAGTGGACCGAGTGGCAAGCGAGTGAGTCAAGCTCTGAACTGACTGATCATCGGTGGAGAACGGAATTCACCAATAGTGCTGTAATTTTTTCCATCCCTCCATCCCCATATTCTGGTTCCACCCTTCGCCAGCATTTTAAAAAAGTCTGTCCAGAGCGCTCTTAGGAATGAGGTGGGAGCAAAGGGAAAGGAGTTGGCATGTGGGGGAAAAAAATGATGAACTTACAACTATACACAGTCAGGGGACACCTCTCAAAACCTGGCCACTTCAACATCTGAGCTGTAATGGAAAAATGGAAAAATAGAGAGGCTGTTTGTACTTTGCACACATGCACACTCCATAAACAATTGGGGAGGAATCAATTATTTAGAGCAGGAGCTGATTAAGTCCCTTCGACACGCAACATTCAGGTGGGAGGGGTTTCCTCTGAGCAAGATGCATTTGTTACTGCACTATACAACTTATGACTAATGAATGGCAATTAAAAGGATTAACTGTAGGGAAGAGAAATTGAGGCCCTGGTCCTTTCTAGACTGGTCAGAGGCTAAAATGAAATGACAACTCCTTGGAATATAGGCTTAAACGTCATCCTCCAAAAACATCCCACACTCTATTTCCTCTTCTATAAAATTCACAGAACAGTCGCCCTTTACTTGGGTCTTCATAACTTTCAAGACCCGTGAAGCGTTTGGGAAAGGAGTGACAAATCACAACAAAGATCACATGGTGATAATTGTACAGAGCCTCTTCATGCTGAAACCTTCAGGCAGCCAAGCAACTGTGTGAGAATTTCGATCGTCACATGGATATAACATGGCCGTGGGAAGAAAAGCAACTGCTTGCTCCAGCTTTGTCTCATATAGTCACAGGGAGAGGCTGAGCTTACTGCACCCTCAAGTATCCTCACAATTCTGTATGGTAGTGACCAGCTGTTAGTGAATAGGCTACTTGCTCACTAGACTAAAGTAGTTGCTATGCAGTGATACGATAATAAGCTGCTGTGATGAAAACAACCAACTGCAGGGACAAAAACTGGTTAAGCAAACAAACCCTGACAATTCAGTTGAACAGCTTATTCCGTATGATGGTGGGTAAAACCCCTATTAGTCAGGGTTTAAGCTCTCCCATGATAAATCCCTGACAAATATCCCGTTTAATATTCTGCCAGCTGACCCGTGTGGTTTGTTGGAAAGAATTTTCTGCTGGATTTAGGAGATCAGCGTTAAAAGCTCAGGTTCAGGGCAGATGCCCCACTTGTCCCTTTGAGCAAGTTGCTCTCTCGGCCTCAGCATTCCATCTGTAATACTGGAATGATTACGGTTTGATCCTTAGGACTGTTGAAAAGGTTACTGGGAAAACAGCTACTAAAAGCACTCAATGCGTTCAAGAGATCACAGTTGGAAGAGGATGAAGCAGGAAAGAGGACGAAAAGTTGGTGAAGGCAGGATGGGAGTTTTCAGCATCCTAGCAGAAAATACCTGCAACACTCACTGCTGACTGCAGGGCTTGTTCGTGACAAAGGCAATAATAATAATAAAAAAAACCTGAAGAAAATCACCCAAGCCCAACTCGATGAAGGAAATCAAACTTTTATTCAAACATCTCGGTACAGGGCACATTTCTCTTCGACTATTTGTCATCATTATTATTATTTATTACTCTTTGCTTTTATTTATTTTTTTAAAAAACAACACAGAACTTTTCCCCCATCACTTTTACAATCCTTAACACAAGTTTTGTGTATTATTATTTTTTGCTTTGTTGTTTTCTACATCGATTCTTTTACTACAGAATACCCTGGATGTAAAAAGTCTTTTTGAGCAAAGTTATGACAACAATGGAAGGAGGTTGTTATTACATATGCCCCAAGTCTATTATATAAAACAAAACTTTTACTATGTGTGTAGAGATAGATCTTTTTTATATATATATACATATAGTCAAGATAATATTGCCAGCAGCCTCCAATACAGATAAAATATTTTGCTCTGAGTTTCATTTTGTCTGTCTTATTTATTTATTTTTAATCACATTGGGGTCATAGGAATACAGCTTTGCACTGCAGACTTTGCAACAGGAACTGAAAAGTGTTGAAAGTCTTTAACAGGGGGGCCACGTTCACAGAGTTCAGTGATTGAAGAAGCAATACCAGTAGCCATTAACTCCAATCCTACCCGGTTTGCCTCTGAAGTTAATCAAGAATACACAAAGAAGATTGACAGTGTTTTAGGAAATGAAGCAATTGAACTTTGCCTGAAATCACCAAAAGTTCAAAACCCCGCCCTGCCCCCAAAACACACGTGGTTCTTTCCATCCAGCCCCCTCCCCTCTGCGCAAAAGGGGGATGTGGGGAGGACCACCCCTTCACTTTCATAAAGAAAAAGTCTTTGGACTGATTTGGAAAGCTGCATAATTGGACAAAATATTCCTCCCCCCCCCCCGAAATCCCAACTTGGCTCCACAACCCCAGAGTGCTAACCATGAGGTAACAATACCTTCCTACAAAATATATATATATATATTATATGTATATATAAAACAAACCCCTTTTAAAAAGGAATACTGGGTTGGTGCTCAGTTCAGTTGGTTGGATCAGGTTAACAGTCCAATCCTCACTGAGAAACCAGCCTCTGCTCCAGGCAGCCTCCCTATAAGTCTATCTGTGCACATTCCCCCTTTTTGACAGAAAAAACTGGCATCATGGTAAAGTTCAAAGAAAGATATCTGAAATAACAGTACGTACACCATAGGCCATGCATATTTGTTCCTGGATATATCTTATCTATAACTATCCATCTAGATAGATAGCTAGATATAGATATTTCTTTTTTTAAATTTTTTTTTGTAAGGAAAAAAAATATCCATTGTATTTTGCTATTAATGTGCAGCTCACATTAAAGCCTTTGAAAAGGGGTTGTGGACTATCTTTATATATATATATATTTAAAAAACCATTTACAAAGTACAAAGAGAGAGAATGAGAAAGAGAGAGGTGCAGGATTTCCATCGAGTTAAATGTAAACTGCATTGAGGCGGCTGCTGCTGCGAAATCTAACAATTCCCGTTTTAATATTTTCTACTCGGAAGGGTGTTTTTGCTTTTGCAAGTGGCAGGGAGTGTGGAGAGGGTTGCAGCACCGTGGGTTCCTTAACGATCACAATAGAAATCCGGGGTGGGGAAGAAGAGCGACTTTTTTTAAAAAAAGAAAAAGAGGGTAGTTGGGAGGAAATTGTGCAGAAGAAAAAGAAAAAGAAAAAGAAAGAAAAGAAATAAAGAGAAGAGAAGCAGAAAACTCTTCCAAGCAGCAGCTGCCATTTCTAGTCAAGGTTCCTTCTCTCACACTGTTGATACCAAAGTGCCACTGCCGCTGTGGAATAGAAAGAAAAAGGACAGGATACTGCCAAACCGCACTTTGCACCACGAAAGGAAAAAGCATCCGATGGACAAGAACCAATGCAGCAACACATCTCGAGTGCCATGCAGTATCCCCTTTGGCCTAGAAGCTTGCGGGGGGCCGGGGGAAGAGACTACTAAAAGGCGAATGATACTATTAGGCTGCCCCACTGCGCTTTTGAAGTTTGCTGCAGGCTCAACGGGCATCTCTATACCCTGCTGCCTGCTGCCGTGTGCTTAACAACTAAAAAAAAAGAAGAATTTGAAAGCTTGCTCACTATTCTGCGACATTTTGATTGGACCTAATAAAAAGTATTGCTTTACCATGGGTTTTGAAGTCTCTGTTTCCTATAATAAATAGCTTTTTGGAAAGCTTTCTGCTATAAGTGAATTCTTTTTACATGCCTGATATTTCACAGTCCAGAAATCTATTACCAGTGCTGTCCTGTCCCCCAATACCTTCGGTCCTCTCATGTACAGTACTTGGCTGGTCCCTACCAACTAAGACTGAGAAAAACCACAGTTTAACTCTGGTTTGCAAGGAATGCTTGGAATTCACGAAGAGAGGGAAAAGCAGGGCAGGCAGCAATTGAGCTCACTGCTGCTTCAACAAACCATAGTTGTCTAGATGGGAGACCACCTGGTATCCATGCACATGCTGGGTTCCAGGCAGAAGAAGGGATAAAATAAATGTAAATACGCCAAAACCTAAAGTCTTTGTATCCTGCACTTAAAGGCAGGTGGCTGTTAAGCCCTGGAAATTGCCGTTTTCAGAGTGCGCCAAATGATTGTGCCTGCTTGGGGAAGTGGTTGAATGCAATTCAGGGATACTGCTGTCTCCCTTCTGTGTGTGTGTGTGTGTGTGTGTGTGTGTGTGTGTGTGTGTGTTTTTATGTATCTACAATGGGTTCAAAAGTCCAAGCCTCTTACCTGCTTGAGGGTCTTGCTCCATAGTCATCCAGTCCCTGTGGATGAGAACAAAAAGAAAGCAAGGGTGTCAGTCAGCAGAAGAAACCACATTTGCCAAAATACAGCAATGGAAGAAAAATAAAAGCAACACTGACAATCAACCGTTTTCTGGCGCAGAGTCAAAGTGTTTGGGTCTCAGGAAGGATTTAGCTACCAAAGCCATAGAGTGAATGGTAAGGGGTTACGTCCCTTTCACCAGAACATGACTTTGGGTAGCAAAAGGAGAAGGATAAAAACTGAGCTCTGACATTTCAGCTTTGACTTGGGACAGAAGAGGTCTCTAACTTTTAGTTGCAGTGCAGGCTGCTGCTGCTGCTGGGCTGTTGCAAAAACACCCTGTGGAAAAAGCAGGTTGGTGGCATTGCAATGTCTGGTGGAAGCAAGCACAGGACTCTGCATAGTCTCATCTCTTTTGAGGATTCTCTTCAAAAGAAAATGCCAAAGCGATGGCTTCCAAGCATCAGCGAGATGGATGAAACAGAAGCAGCAGCACACAGAGAAATGCAGGCTGCCTCTTTCATCCTCATGCTCCGATGGGTACATATAAAGAAAACGACGGACACTTATTTTTCCTGCTCGAATGGGTCCCAGGAGAAGTCAAATCACAAGCCTGGATGTGATGCACTTCAAAGTCCCATCAACATTTAAGGGGGAAATTGTGAGCTTGGGGAGCTCTAGCAGGCATGCGTGTGCCTTCCATTTTGAAGACACTCAGCCCTGCTCAAACCCTGTGAGCTATGCTTGCTGCAGCGAAGCCAAATGCAGCAAGCCAAGGAGGACTATGGATGTTCCCTGGAAAACTCCAGTCACTTCCTCCTTCTCCTTGCTTAAAAATACCACTTATTATTCTGGACAAAAATACCAAGGCAGGCAGCAATTTTCAGCTGCTCAGGGCTGACGGTCTGTAGCATAAATGCTGGGGCAACATTCAATCAAGTTTAAACTCCATGCTTAGCTCTTAAGCCAAGCCAAGTCTCACTAAGGGTCATTAGCCATAGAACCTTTTGGCAGTAATAACTAACAAACCTTCATCTATCTGCAATGGGGCTGGGATTGTGGGAAGGGAGGCTTCCAAGTCAAAGCCTCAGAACCACTCATTTAAGAAACCAAACTATTTTCCTGTTCCGGACAAATAACAAAACTACCATTATTTTGTAATTTAATCTTATCACAGTTATGCTCAGTTAAAACTTGCAGTTTTGTCGGTTCCACTGCCCTAGCTTCTTCTGTAACCAAAATACTGCTGTTTTGTCTCAGCTAGAAATATCTTTAGACAGCAATAATCATCCCTGATTATCTGCCTTTGATTTAATATTTGTATCCTGCTTTACTAACAACAAAGTTGAGCTCAAAGCAGCTCAGAACAATAGGACACCTTTTGCAAAATACTGGCTTCAGCAGCAAATGTTTTCCAACTAGTGAGCCTCCTTTTGCTTTCCAGTCACCTTGGTTGATTTTATCTGCATCCTTCCATCCATCTCCTTAACCTTTTTACTTAAAAACTAGTCTTATTTGGTTGAGTCGAGTCTGCCAGGCTCACTTGTGCCGGGGGAACGGATGAAGTTGTTGGGACTCACATCAGCCCCAGTCCACATGGCCAAAGTTTTGCAATCAAGCTCCTTCTGAATGGCAACCGCTGTGGCTCAAGAGTCAAGAAGGCTAGACTCAACCAAACAGCGGCACAGCTGCTCAACAAGTCAATTGGAGGACACCATGTTAGCTACCTGTTCTCTACAATTTGAAAACCTGAAAGGGGGGGGGATAAGCTTTGTTGATGGGTGAGCAACCCATTTCTAGCAGTAGACACTCATAGAACGGCCACATGTTACCAGTTGGGTATTTGCGTTTCTGTTTTACTGCCACTCTTTGTGCCTCACCCATCGATAATTTCCCAATGGGTTCACTTATTCTCCATAGTTTCTGTTTGTGATTCTCCGTCTGATTCATTCCACTTCCCCAAAAATGCATTCTTTTGGAAGAATGCGGATGGGAAGGAGAGAGGGGGCAGGATTACCCAGGTTGGGTAAGCCACAAAGATGCAACAGGCAGAAAACAGGCCCCAGAAACCCCAATGGAAACATTGCGTTCTTGGGACTTACGGCTGTTGACCTAGGATAAGGCTGGTAGGAGGCAGGTAGCAGTTGGCAGAGGCCATTGGAATATTCATTAATTGCACAACCGTAGGGCATAACGTACTCCTACAAATAATGAACATAAGCACCTGTTGGCAAGTTAAGCCTCACCTGCTCGTAAAAAGACCTAGGTTAGAAAACAGACACTTGGAGAATGTTCACTTCAGCAGTGCCTCAACCAGGACTCCTTTTAGCAAAACGACCTCCCATCCACCCAAGGCGCAGACGCAGCTCTGTGCTTTGGGCCCAGCTCTGCTGCTGCTGCTTGGCTACAGAAAACAAGGGCAACTTCATTTTCTGCAGGTGCGGCACATGCAAGAAACTAGAGTCTGCCATAAAGAGAGGCTAGGTTTAGCTGCTGCATCGAGAGAGAGTGGCTTGACTGCCTCCCAGCATTCTACTCTGGAGAAGTCTCCAAATCCTTTATAGGCAACAGGAAACGTGGGGGTGGGGAGAAACCCAAGTGAATATATCCCGAAAGGTTGGGGGAAGGGCTTGGATATCTTGTTGCATACAGCATACAGCCCAGTGAACATTCCACAAAATGCAAATAATTCACACCCCCAGTAAAATCCACCCACAATTACTCCTCTGTCCCCACAGGGAGGAATAAACCTCAACAGATATTGCTAGTGCTGCTCAGTTAAAACCAGCCTGGCATATAGCTGCTTTCAGCTTTATTGCCTAGGTGAGGCAGGTTAGTTCTCCCAACCACAAGCCCACACATCTTGCAGGTTCTCTCTCAGTTTTGGAACCCTCTCATGCATGCTGGAACTTCTAGCCAGCCAGTGGAACAGGTGTGGGGAGCCTGTGGGCCCTCCAGATGTTGCTGGACTCCAGCTCCCAGCAGTCACAGCAGAGCCAGGAATAATGGGAGTTGTAGTCCGCCAACATCTGCATTCCGGGTCTAGACAGAAGCTGCAAGCTCTTTGCTCAGAGCTGTGAAGTAGAAAAGGAACTTGTAACACTCACAGCCCCATCTCAGTTAGGCCGTTCCCACCATCCATGACCACTGCTCCCTCTACCTAGGGATGATGGGAGTTGTAGTCCAAAAACAGTTGGAGACCCAAGTTTGGGGAAACCTTGCTCTAGTTTTAACAATAAGCTTTCTTTGAAAAAAAGAAAAGCAGCAGTTTGACACCAGGAAAATAAAATGCTGTTGCCAAAAGCAGAACTTTCATGCTCTGAAAATTCAAATTTGCTGCAGGCAGTTAAGGCAGGTTTCATCCACCAACAGACAGCGCCTCTCCCCTCCCAGTAAGGTTCGTCACCTGGGCAAAAGCAGGCACTGCCACGCTGTACGGCCTCTGTTTGAAGGTGTTGACGTTCTGTGACTGGAAAGCTCGGGAAGACATGCTGTAATCTGGAGGGGGGATGTCATCTTTGTCCAGCAGGTTTCCTGTGCTACTGCTTTTCCCTTGGCTGAAGAAATAGATAAAATTTGCTTAGCAAACGTAGGAAAATTGGCTTTCTATGTTTTTAGCACTTCTCATTTTTATATGTAAGCCGGCTTGAGTCCCGTCAGAGGAAAAGGCGGGATATAAATAAATTGATGGCAATGATTACAACAACATTTCCTTACTTCACAGAATTTTTGCTAGGAGTACTTTCCTAGCTAGCACTTAAGCCACCAACTTGCTCTCTTCTTGACCGTCTTACTTGAGGATGGCCAGAGAAGCCAATTACTAACATATCTAACTGCCATTAAGTCCGCTGCCTGAGGAAATGAGTTATTTTGTGCTCCTGGCCTGTCACCAGCTATGATCCTGAATTTGATCTGGGGTGAGGGGAGAAGAGGACTTCAAGGGAGGGCAAGGCAGCCACAACGAAAATTGGCAAGGGAGGGAGATAAATCCATCAAGTCCCCTCCTGGAAATTTTCCAAATGTCAGCTGACTTGAGGGAAGAATTGTGTGATGGGAGCCACCTTGTCCCTCTTGGGCTGGATATTGTTCCCTGTTCTGCTCCCGAATATGACTGGGAGGCGGGGGGGGGGGGAGCAAAAGCTGCTTCCAGGGAGGGACTGCTCTTTATCAAGGGCAAGACAGTGAGAACTGCCACTGTCATTTGATTAGGATATAGGCCTCCCTCTCTCTAGTCTTCTAGACCGCCAGAAATTGCATAGACAGAACAGTGTGAGTGCACTAAAGGAATCGTGCTTGAGCTTGTTTTAACCCTCCTCCCTGCCATTCATTTTCCCTCTTGTGCCGTGCGTTTCAAGACTGCAAAACCAGGAACAGGGACCAGCTTCTTATGGACTTCTGTAAGCCTCTCTGTGAGCTTTCTTTTTCTTTTTTTTTAACCAAAGGGTGGGGTATAGAAACATCTTAAATAAAACAAACAAATAAATAAATCATCTGAATGCTTTCACTGAAATGACCCCTTCCTCACTTTCAACTGAGGAATCAATGCTGACTTACGTGCCCAGCAGACCTCTTTCTATCTCTATCTCTCAAGATGCCATAGCATCCATGCAGATTTTTCTTCATTCTTTCAAGAAATCGTTTTCCCCCACACCCAGGCCTGGGTTCTTTCAATTTTAGTCATCCGTGCCCATTGTGTTTATCACTAACAAAACATTGCGATAGGAGTCGTATATTTGCTTTGGGCTGTTCCTACTCTCTCTCTCTCTCTCTCTCTCTCTCTCTCTCTCTCACACACACACACACACACACACACACAGAGAGAGAGAGAGAGAGAGAGAGAGAGAGAGCGGGGGGGGGGGGGCAGACAGACACCAAATATTTTGGCAGCAAAGCCTGCCATACTGGTTTGGCAAACTTGAGGCAGGTATGGCTGGTTACTGACAAAAGAGGAGCCAGAAAGAGGGCAATGCAAGACAGGCACAGATTCTGGCTCAGCAAGGGCGGGGTTGATCTCTATAAATACAAACGTCATTCAAACGCCACATGTTTCTGTGGAAGCCAGCAGACAACACAACCTTCTTACCTCATGTGCAACCTTTCGCTCCCATCACTGTCCAGCACACGTGTGTAGGAGAAAGGAAACCAGCCTCTCCTGTGGTACAGATTAACAAAAGGAGGAGTTAAAAGTTATTTCTCTCTCTTACACTGAGAAAAATAAGACCCCACTTAAATCTGCTACAATCACAGCACTGGGCAGCCTACCTCCCTCAGTCAAATTTTCCCAGGTTCAAGGCTCTTGTACATTTTGTATGAGCCTCAAATTCCACACCATGTTTTCTGAACCAAGTAATTTTGGACACTTTCTTGTGGCATGTTCTGTATTTTTGATAGGTGAGTGGTTTTTTTACTTGGGGGTGGCAGGATGCAGATCACCTCCTCCCCGGTCATGAGTACAACACCAAATGAAAAAGGAGCAGCAATAGCTCCCCCTCCTCAGCTGATCAGCATCCAACACCCACCACTGACATGTGGCCCCTGAAGGGTTGTCAAATGGTAAATGTGGGCCTTCAAGCAATAAATGTTATCCATCCCTGCCAATCTGCCCCTTTTGCCAGTATCACCTCACAGTGTGGTCATCCATTTGGGCTAAATTATTAACTCAAGTGCATGTCAGCGAACTCTCCTTTGACCTTAAAGGCTTCAAGGCCCAATTCTGCTTATCAGGCCAGCAATTTACTTGGGCAATTGCCATTTGAAGCAGGCCGTCTGAATCTTGCGCTTAGAGATTCAGTTCTTCCCAGACCCCCTGGAAAGAATGGTAATTGCTGGGAGAAATACTGGCGAACGCTGTAGCTCCAGATTTAGGACCTTTTAAGACTCAAGATCCTGGTTATGTGAGAGCTCACAAACACTCTGGGATTGTGGAGGAGCTTACCTACCTACACAACCGTTGCCAAGCAACAAGCTCTCCTCTACTCCTTAGCAAACATACTGTGCAGTCTAACCCAGCAACAGCTTTTGTTCCATGTTATGCCACAGACACTCTAGGAGTGAAAAGGCCTTGCAATTTCTGCCATTCCTTTTAACTTCCCTTTGGCATGCTTAAGACTTCTTCCTTCCACAGTGTGGAAGCTTCAAAGCAGAGAGCAGAGCTGTTCATTATGCGCTCCGCACGTTGGCACACCAAACTCCAACCACAGTGCAACACACAAGATAAAAAGTGTAAGGGATATTTTCCAAAATGGTCATAGGCAGCATTTACTGCCAGGAGTGGTGTACTGGCATGCCTTATCCAGCCCCCTGGCCCAGTTTGGTTACCTGGGGGGGGGGGTTAAAAAAACCAGATAATCAGATCAGAGCACCAAGCATCATGCCAGGTTTCAACTTCTCTGCCCAGTTTAGCGCCATTAAGAAGATGCAGGCCTCCCCCTGCTCATCAGAAGACTGATCTGATTATCCATTTCCCCACTACAGTTGTACCTCGTTTTGCAGCTGGGATCCGTTCCGGAGCCCCGGCCGCTAGCCAAAAAGGACGCAGGGCAGGTTTGTGCTTCTGCACACGCACAAGCGGCAAACCCGGAAGTAACCCGTTCCGGTACTTCCGGGTTTGCCGCCAACGTTTGCCGGAATGGACACTAGTCAAGGCAGACGTTCACGGAGGTATTACTGTAGTTGATTATTATTCCTAATGCCCCTTCGCCACTAGAGGGCTGCAGCACAGAGGGGGCAATAGGGAATAAACCTCCCATTCTCTGCTCCAGAACTATAGTATACCAAAGAAGGGGTGACACTCCACCCCATGCATGGGGAATGGACCACTTTTGGCCACACCCACTGCTGTCCTGTGGCTCTTAAGAGAGTTGGGCGCAAAAAACGCTTACCCACCCCAATTTACTGGAAAGTCAAGATGTGTTTCGAAGAAGGAGAGTGTGAGAGCCCCATGCACAAAATACATTGGTTTTCCCCCAATAAATACTGGCTTGAACAGTTTTGGAACTTTTCGTGCTTGGCCTTCTGGCCCTACCTTCTTATACAGATGTAAGATACTGGACTAACAACACAGACGCCATCATCCCAGCTTTGATCTGAGCTATGCTATGCGTGTGAATGTTCAGAAGCCAAGACACCTAAGTGCAAGAGAGGCAAGGCAGAAGTACTGCCTCCAGGTACTCGGATAAAGAAGATGATGTCAAATGAATACCTTTAAGAGGGACACCCTCCCCCCACATTCTCAAGACTCAGAAGCAACCACACTCACAATTTTGTCTTCTCGCTCTCTCCGTAGTGCCACCCGTCTCTGGCCTCAGGCACTAGCAACGTAATGAGGTCTCCTTCCTTGAAGCTCAGCAGGGTGGTGTTATCCCCGGCAGCATGAGAGAAGATGGCTCGTACTCTTGTCCGGCCGTTCTTTTCCAGCCCTGCTGCCATGGAGCTGGAACGGGGCAGAGTCTTGTTTTCAGCTGGCATGGGAAAAGAAAAGGATTAACAAAGCTGGCTCTCAGGACTGGAACTCTCATCCTGGAATATCAGAACTGCCTCTCGCCCTGGAGAGGATTTCATAAGCTGGTCTACACTGAGCAGTGGCTGGTGTGGCAAGGGGCATTTACTTGACCACCCATCGCCAGCTTTGCTGTGGCTTACAAGAGGGGGAAGGGTGAGGCAGTGGGGCAGTCGGTGTGTTGCAAGGGCACTGGGGGGAGCACTGGATTGGCTTCCCCAACGCATTTGCACCCTGCTGACCTTGCTATTGCCTCTCCCCTCCCACTTCTGTCCTGGTAAGCCACAGAGGCTTTGGTGACTGGAGGTCAGGTAAGCGCCACCCCTCCTAGTGGACCCTCAATGTGAAGAAAACTCAAGGCTTGACAATGTCGCCCGTTCTTTTTACTTTAAAATGCCAGATGCCATCTCAATGCAAAAGATTAACAAAGAAGAGCTTTTACATTGTTTTCTGTGCTGGTTTGGAGGAATTGTTTCTGTTGAAGAATAAAATTCTTCTAACAAACAAGTTTTGTTTTTAATGAAAAATAAGGATAGATGGTGTCAGTAAATGCAGTCCCTCTGTTAAGAGCGAGTTTCCAAGGAATGAGCTAACAACAAAAGAGTGAGGCCGTGATCTATGGGAGACATCTTGTGAACAAGCCCTCCTAAAAGGAACAGCGTTGAATGGTTTGCTTCCCAAGCCACCAGTACCACCTAACGTATTACTCATACATACTCATAAAATCTCTTACTTCACTGTTGGCAACACAAGTACAGCAATGCAGGTGTCCAAGAAAAACCCCCAGTGTTTTAATCTGCATCCCTCATAATTGTGCCACATGGCCTTGAGCAAATTCTTAATATCGGCCACTTAATGGACCACTCTCCCATAAGAGTCCTTATTTTGCAGGCTTTGGGGTCAAGGTAACTTTCCCAACACCCCACTATTATTTTTGTTTTTGCTGTGAAAAAAAAAGCTCCCTATTGCACCCAACATTTCATTCATCACCCTAAACCTTTCCCTCCTGCTTGTGAATGGCAGCAAAGGAGCGGGGCCAGGAGGGGAAAGAAAGGCTGGGTGAGTTTCCTGGCATGGAATACCCACATGGACATGGAGCACTGAGCAATCTCCTTGTTAAAACAAATATTAAATAAGGTTTAAGGTATATGTCTGTTTGCCATGGCACAGAAAGGAGCAGTGGCAACACAGTAGGATAACCCATTGTCCAATGCCATGAACTTTGCCTTACCCTGCAGAGATTACTCATCCACTGCTACAACCAAGCAGCAGCAGATACGGGAGTCTAGCTTGTACCTGTTGTTATGAACATTACAGTGGTGCCTCGCAAGACGAAATTAATCCATTCCGCGAGTCTCTTCGTCTAGCGGTTTTTCCGTCTTGCGAAGCAACCCTATTAGCGGCTTAGCGCTATTAGCAGTTTAGCGGCTATTAAAGACTTAGCGGCTATTAAAGGCTTAGCAGATTAGCGGCTAAAAGGCTATTAGCGGCTATTTAAGGCTTAGCGGATTAGCGGCTAAAAGGCTATTAGCGGCTTAGCGGCTTAGAAAAAGGAGGGGAGCGGGGTAAAATCGGAACACTCGCAAGACGTTTTCGTCTTGCAAAGCAAGCCCATAGGGAAAATCGTCTTGCGAAGCAGCTCAAAAACGGAAAACCCTTTCGTCTAGCGGGTTTTCCATCTTGCGAGGCATTCGTCTTGCGGGGCACCACTGTATTGCAAAAAATATGCTATACCTATATGGCTCTTTTCTTCTAAAATTATACAGAAATGGGCAGAGTGCTAGAACCATTTGGAGCTACAGTTGAGAACGTCCAGGCTGTGTGTCTAATTAGACGCCCAAGCCTTTGTATTTGCCCCACAAGTCCATTTTGGGCAAACCATGCCCACTTGCCAGTCACCTGCTGTCATGTGACATCAGGCACAGGAATCTTCTAACTGTTATCTAAGCACTAAGCCTCTGCCTGCTCTTTTGACAGCAAAAGGCAACAGGCAGGGACTTAGCTCTGATCTTAGCGCTATTGTCCTGTAGGTGATGGGGCAGAAGGGCATCCAGGTGAGAGAGTTTTGTGCCACCCTCCTCCGTGTGTTTCGATGCCCCCTTCTCCCACTCCCACTTCACTGATGCTGAAACAATATCAGTGGCTATTCCACCTAGCATCAGAAAGATGGCTCACTCCAAAAAAAGGTGAGAGTTTGCTGCAGGGTTGTCTAAATATCCACCTGCCTCCTGAGAGAATGGCTGGATTTACTCATATGCCTCTTTTTGCACAATAAGCTGTGCCCAAAGTGGCTTAGAGCAAAGATTCCAAACATCAAAATGCAGAGCCCTGGGAATAAATATACAGAATACAGAACATGCCAGTAAACTTGAGAGAGAGAGAGAGAGAGAGAGAGAGAGAGAGAGAGAGGTTGACTTACTGGTTGCATAGCTGTTTTTCGGCATGACACTTTTGCGCACAGGAAGCGTGTTGGAATAAGAGTCGCTCAGCTGCTTCTGAGTTTGGGGTGGGGATAAGGACTTAGGCTGAGGAGGCTTCCTGTCAGACCAGTGGTTGTAATCTTCGCCTTCTGAGCTGGAGACACCGTTCATTACTGGAATGGTCTCTTGTGCAGACATTCGCTGTAGTCGGGTGGGGAAGGAAGGAAGGAAGGAAGGAAGGAAGGAAGGAAGGAAGGAAGGACAGTTAGCTTTCAGTACACAAGGACTGCAAAGTAGGTGGCCACTGTCAGGAGTTCAGCCTACACTCGAGTAGGACCCTGGCAGAGACACATGCCCGACTGGCATGTTCTCTCCCTCTTGGTCGATTGTTCGGGATCTTCAAAAGCTTTCTTCTGCCCAAACAACACAGCGCCCGATGCCAACAGACATCGGCACACTTAGGAACCCGCTGAGTTTGCGCAACTTGCGTGACAGACCTCAGCAACTCAGCATTTTGGCTAATCTACTTTATTTACATATAAACACACACAGAGCACTGCAACATGGCTCCCTCTCTCTCTAGCATCAGACAGCAAAGAGAAAAAGAACAAAGGACAATAGTCCCACTTCACGGAACACAGTAATACAAACATCCTGTTTCCGTCACTTCCCACTCTATGGAGTCAAAACATATACCGTCATGTGAAAGACAACAATCCCATGACTGCAATCATGGAGCAGGAATTCTAACAGCCACATCCATGAAACCTTTTCGGTGCAGGGTTGGGGAACTCCTGGCCTTCAAAGCATTGCTGGATGCCTTCCCTCTCATTTGGCCATGCTGCCCGGAGCTGATGGGAGCTGCAATCTAACAACTGTCCCACCATTGCTTCAGTGCAAAACACATCAAAACATGCCTTTCCCCCCTTTTAGTATATATATTTATATTTAGAAAGTCGTATATAACCAACTGTATTAATCAGGAGGGGGCATGCAGAAGCATACATCTTTAGCAGGGGAGGCCTAACCATAGAATTGTAGAGTTGGAAGGGACCCCCGAGGGCCATCAAGTCCAGCCCACTGCAATGCAGGAATCCTGCCCACAGCCATCCCTGCCTGGACTCAAACCACCAGCCTCCTGGTTAACAGCCTGACCCACTGACCCACTGCACCACAAGCAGAGAATGGCAGTAACCCTGAAGTCAGAAATATCCTGTGTTCTGTTAACTGCGCAAGCGATGGTAAACGGGAAGGCCTGTAGCTTACAGGTAGAGCACGTGCTTTGCATGCCAAGTGCCCCCCACCAGGGTCAAACCCTGGCATCAACCCCTGCCCAGAAACCTTGGGGAGCTGCTATTGCCAGCCAGCAAGCGTGCAATACCAAGATAGGTGGGTTGACCATCTGACTCAGAACAAGACAAATATTCCAAAACTCGGTGCCCTCCTGCTGTTGCTGGGCTGCAATTTCCATAATTCCTGGCCATGGGCTATATGGAGGGCACCATGTTGGCAAAACATTATTCTAGGTCTACTGCACCTTGCTGAAAGAGGAAACATGAAATCCCGCCCGCCCGCCTGCCTGGGTCCCCACATACACACACATGCAGTACTTACTCCTACAAAAGGTGCCAGCTCTGGTGGGACAGGGAGTGGTTTGGCACCAGGGATAGGGTCCGAGATGATGAGGTTTGACTTGGATGTAGAGAGAGGGCTGGGCATGATGGTCCCATTGCTGCTGATGGCCATTTGCTGCATGAGCTGGATAGCGCGGTCTGGAATCTTGTTGGGATCGGAGCAGGACTGCTGCCACACAGGGAGTTTCTGCGCCAAGATGTCTTTCCCCTGAAGAAACAAAGGAGAGCAGTGTGAGGGAAAAGGAGAGAGAAAGCACAGTGTGCTTCCATCGAAGGTTTTGTGTAAAATAATAATAATAATAATAATAATAATAATAATAATAATAATAATAATAACAACGACAACAAGACCCCTTTCTAAGCTGAACCCCCGCACCACAGTTTTTTGGCTTCCAAGAGAATTGAGACTTATGAATTTGTACCACATGGACACTCTTCCAAGTTGTTCACCATTTGTCTAGTTAAAAGACAGTGAATGAGATTCACCCTGATCCCGTGTGAGCTATAAACAAGATAAAGTCCAATAAAAGACAATGAATACGTAGGTAATGGCAGCCGATAGGCCAGTGAAATAAGGTGCATGAAGTATTTATAATGGAAGGGAAGCAATAAGTTCCCCCTAGCACATCTTAAAATATAGTTTGGGATGTAGTTGCTCAGATAAAGCACATCTGATAAATAAAGTGAGGTCAGACTCTGGGCAAGTTCTCATCCCAGGATTTTTCCCTACAAGGGGTGAACTTATCCCCACTACCAAACTGTCTGTTCTTGCTATCCAGGTGCGGAGCCACAGAAGGAGCTGGGAGCCTGCAGTTCAAACCCCACTTGGCCATGAAACTCTGGGTAACTTTCAGCCAGTCACTGCCTCCCAGTCTGACTTACCTCACAGGGTTGTTGTGGGGATTAGATGAGGAGGGGGAGAAAACCTTTTAGGCCACCTTGAGCTCCTTGGAAATGAAGGCGGGATATAAATGCAATGAATGAATGAATGAATGAATGAATGAATGAATGATGTCAGTATTCCCAGTGCTGGGAAGTTCTTTTCTGTGACGTTTCTGACTTATTTCTGGGATATCAGAGCTTTAGTTTTATTAATTATTAATTATTACTACTACTACTACTACTACTACTACTACTACTACTATTGTATTGAAAGGGAGAGATTGGTTTAAGACTCGGCAATATCAGGCAGCAGGAAGCCTCGGAACACCTGACTGCCATTGACTGGAGTCCAGCAGACTTTCTGCCTGCTTGCCACTTCCCCTAGCCAGTCACACGTTACAGACTTTTAGAAGACATCTGAAGGCAGCCCTGTTTAGGGAAGCGTTTAATGTTTAATAGATTATTGTATTTTAATATTCTGTTGAAAGCTGCTGAGAGTGGCTGGGGAAACCCAGCCAGATGGGCGGGGTATAAATAATAAATTATTATTATTATCATCATCATTATTATTATTATTACACAAACACAATTCAATATGAATGCTTTCTGTTATGTAACTAGTAGCAGAGGTGAAGCCTGAGCAATCTCAGAATAAGTTTAACTAGGCGTGTCATGACCCTTGTAAAAAACGAAACAAAAAACCCCACCCCTCCCTAATAAAGCTGATCATAGAATCATAGAATTGTAGAGTTGGAAGGGGCCCCAAGGGTCTTCTAGTCCAACCCCCTGCAACGCAGGAATTATGTTTACCACTGAGTACCACATCCTCAGGCAAAGGGAGCTTCCCTCCTCCACTTAACTATTACTTGCTTGTGCAGCTGCTTCAGACATTCCAAAACTCCCACTTCTATGAAAAGCCCCATCTTTTCCCACTCCTATTCAGAACCCAAAGCACCTGCATATCCACCGCTGTGTTATCACCCCCTCCCCCCACCCCAGTGCGCAACTAACCTAATGCTTGCCTGGAGGCTGCCAAAGGCTATTCTAGGGCCTCCTTGCACACAGTGTTGTTGCTATGGAGAGGTTGGTCTCTGCAGCCTAGTAACCACCGTTGTATATTGATAGCACCCTACCGCTAGCACAGCAATGCGCCGGGAGCACACTGTGTTTCTGAGCAAGTCTCCCATGTGCTGTAGTGCTCCACTTCCTTTCGCCCCAAGCAATAAGCCACAGGGAAAACGGAAAGGAGGAGAAGGGCCGGTCTCATGCTTTGACAGCGATGGGGTACGGCAACTACAGCAGAGGGGTTTGCCAGAGCGTGTGAAAAGCAAAGCATCCTTGGCCTACTTTGGATGACTAGATGTGCAACTTTGGGATAAAAACTGCATACTCTTCTTCTTCCCACTCTGATGGGAGATGAAGGAAGGAAATTCCATCTTGGTCCCTTTCAGGATATGTCCTTAGTCTCCCTACATCATGTCTCCCTCCCCACCATCTGAGAGGGATAAAAGAGCTTTGGAGTAGGGAAGATTTGCTAGCAGAATAGCAACTAAATCCATATCGAAGTGTAAGGAGAACATTGGGGGGGGGGTAGATGAAGGTCAAGTTCCACTGCAAGAGCAGAAATTGGTCTGCTCACAAACTGAAATAGCTTGAGAACCCTTAATGTTTGATTTAAGGTATGTATCCACCTTTCCTGCACAGTGTTAACACTCAAGTCACTAGTCTATACTTATTTGGATTTGATATCCCGCTTTATCACTACGCTAAGGAGTCTCAAAGCAGCTAACATTCTCCTTTCCCTTCCTCCCCCACAACAAACACTCTGTGAGGTGAGTGGGGCTGAGAGACTTCAGAGAAGTGTGACTAGCCCAAGGTCACCCAGCAGCCGCATGTGGAGGAGCGGAGAAGTGAACCCGGTTCACCAGATTACGAGTCCACTGCTCTTAACCACTACACCACACTGGCTCTCCAGTATTTAAACACAAACCCCCAAAGATCTCAATGCCCAGATACACACACACACACACACACACACACACACACACAAATATATACCATACAGCTACTATTCTCATTTTACTTGAAGTTCATATGTACCTCCTCAGTACAAAGCTAATGTTTTAAGGGAAGATATTCCTATCTACAAGTCTAAATAATAATAAAAAGGAGGTGGGGAAAGTGCCCTAAGGCCCTAAGTTTGTGTTAAACCACAAAAAGAAAAGAAAAAACCCAACAATTCTGCTTGCCCGTTCGTTATGGGGGAGGGGAAAGAATTCTTTCTTAACTTGTGCTTTACATATATCATCAACATATAAAAGGCCCTTAGCATATGTTGTCAATTTGCTTGGCACACACTACTGCTTGAAGATGCTTATGACTAAGCGGGACTTTTCAGCTAATCCCTTTATTATCTAAAAAACACCTTTTCAATCTTGCCAGATGGATATGGTTAAATGAAATGAGTGATATACAGAGAAAGAAGTAATTAAAAGGTAGAGCTTGTTTCTTCTGAATACCAGCAGGAGTCCACCGACAGCCTAGAAATATAGGCTGTTTCTCCATCAAGGGCATCTACAAGAGAGATTATTTCGCTATTTGGCTACCCAAGGGAAAATATGGTGCAGTATGGCATTCTGGAGTCATAATCCACACAGGCCCACCACCTGATGGCTCGCTTGCTGCCTACTTACTGAATACGTCTGTGGTGAATCTCTGGCAAAAGTGGGCAGAAGGTATTTTGGGATCTACAGCTCATCTCTAGAAAGTTTACAGTAGATTGGCAAGGGTTTCTGACCCCCCACTTCCTAATCTTTTAACAATAACCACAAAATGACTCTTCCCCCCACCCCAACAAAAATGGACTGCTGAAAGAAAGAAAGCCTGGGGTGACCAGGAATGGATTTGTGTGGGGGAAAGACTGGACTCGGTGTAATTCTGAAACTCAAAACAAATCCCTGCGCTCCCCTAAGCTGCTCAGAGGCGTCATGGATATTCATTGCTATTCCACCACCTGCCATCCAGTGAAATGTATGGGATTTGTCCCTCTCCTAAAGAGGAGACTGAATTATTATTATTTACTGAATTTAAAAACATTAGGAAGAACTTTATGGTGGTAAGAGCTGCTCATCAGTGGAATGTACTCCCTCAAAAGGTGGTGGACTCTCCTTCTTTAGAAGATTTTAAGCAGAGGTTGGGTGGCCATCTTGCAGGGATGCTTTAGTTGAGATTCCTGCATTGCAGGGGGTTGGACTAGATGACCCTTGGGGTCCCTTCCAACTCTACCATTCTAGGATTCTATTATCCTCCCCTGCCTTTTTCTGTTCCAGGAAGGTACACATGCTTGAAAGCTCTGTATCCAAAGCACACCCCCTTTTTTTGTCCTGGAGCTTTCCCCATGAAAACCTGCTCTTTAGTGCTCAATCCACAAGAAAATTTGAAGTTTGCTCTGATTGAGCGCTAAAGAATAGGTTTTCATGGAGGTGGGGGGAGCTTGGACACAACTTTTTAAGCATGGACCTGTTCTTGGAAAGAGCAAGGCAAAAGGTAAATGTGGATATACCGTGAGTTGTGTTCAGGAATGCCAACTTGAATAAGCCCCGCCCTGCATAATTGATCACATGACACAGTGCATGCACACCATTTGAATGGAAATGCCTATCAACGGGGGTGGGGGCTAGCTGGCTGGCCCCCACATAGAAGTTGGCTCCTATGGCTACGTTTCACATTGGGCCAAATGGAAGCTTGTGCTTTTGGCTGGGGATGGATTACAATATCCATTTTCAATTGTTTTTTAAGGGGAACATGTTCAAAAGTGATATTTGCCTTACTAAAGCTTGCACAAGGGTAACAGAGGTACAGTGGTACCTCTGGATGCGAACGGGATCCGTTCTGGAGCCCCGTTCGCATCCTGAAGCCCCGTTCGCATCCTGAAGTGAATGCAACTCGCGCCTGTGAGTCGTGATTCGTCGCTTCTGCGCATGGACATGATGTCATTTTGAACGTCTGCGCATGCGCAAGTGGCGAAACCCGGAAGTAATCCATTCTGTTACTTCCGGGTCGCTGCGGAGCGCAACCCGAAAACGCTCAACCTGAAGCAACTTTAACCCGAGGTATGACTGTATTGCGCAAGACCTCTGTGTTGTTCTTGCTGTTTCTAAAATCTGGTGCGTGTTCTGAGATTACAGTCTCCAGGGAGATCTCACACATGTACTTGTTTGGAGATTATGAAAGAACAGCTCGCTTTAAATGGGTTGTTGAAATTTGAATAGGCCTTCCAGGATGCAACAGCTCGTAGAAATAGGCATGCTTGCATCATTCGGGCTGCCAAAAACAAAATAGCAAGGTTGTGCTCAGGTGAGGAACACACATAAGTAGGGGTACGGCCTTAGAGACCGCCCACAGAAATGTCACCACATGACAAACCAATTACCTCATAAACATGCCGACAAAATTCCACACCAGCAGCGACTGCAGATGTATATAATGGGTTATTTTTACTCGCTTTTTTCTGCTGTGAGGTGAAATCCAAATTACATGTTAAAGTTTGGGCTGGCAATTTGACAACAATGGCATCGTGTGCGCACTTCCAAAAAAAAGTGTGTGTGTGAGCAGCACCAATTCTACAACAAACTTCCATCTGGAAGCAGCCTTGACTTTTGCTTTAGTTGATGGATTGCAGTGTTTTAGATGCTACATACAAAAGTAGATTTAGCAAGCTTGAAGCCTGTGCTCCCTGTGTGGCTGGGACACTTTTGAACATCTTTGCTTAGGGGTTGGGACAGCAAGGAATCTAAATATTGTGAAACAATAACAGTACCAAATTAATATGTGTTAGAATACATAAACCTTGTTGAGACATAAGAGCTAGCCCATGTTACATTGCTCAAGCTTTAAAAAGCATGCTTAAGCTGACCACTTTTTGAAGGGAAGGAGGTACACAGAGCCCTGATTGATTTAGTTCTCCCAATGCAGATTAGCACCCTGCACCAATTTTTCTCAGAAAATTGCCCCCTTGGTTGCCATATGCATCTTACTGCAGTTAATAGCTAGGGAAATTTCTGGTGGGGAAACCAACACAAGGCCCTGATCCAGACTGTTGAGCAGCTAAATATTTTTTTTTTCCCCTTCAAAAAGAAAAGTGGCCACTCCAACACCTTTTTTTAAAAAAGCATGCTTCATATAACATGCAGTCTGGGCTAATCGTTCTTGAGCAATAGACCATAGTGGATGGGTTTGATGGGAACATCTTACCCGAACAAACTTCCCCAGTGGCCTAAAACGTTTCTGAAAATGTTGGTGCTGATATTGGTACTGCAGCAGTGGGTACCAACCCAAACCTCCTGCATTGTTCTGACTGAAATGAATTTGAATGGGTTAGGCATCTGGCCTCCAGAGCCGCTGGGCTTTTATTGTTGTGCTAGAATTGGGCAGATATATTACAACCTGAGGCAGGTTTCCAACCTGCAGTAGTTTTCAGATATTGAAACAGCTCTTGAAAAGGAAAGCACTCGTTTTTAATTATCCTGGAAACTACTGCAGGGGCCCACAGGTATAAGGCTCCTTATGCTTACTGCAGCTTTGTAAAACACTACTAGATATGGAGTGTGGTGGATAGCATCTCTGTTGGGAGACATACTGCAGGAGTAGGCATAGGAAATTAAGACAGTCCAAGGGGGTGAAAAGCTCGGAACAAACTGAAGCAAGCACATTTTCTTTGGCATCGACACTTGGTTCGCTCACAAACATGTGTACATTTGTGAACAACTTGAGACGAAGTACTTGGACCTGGAAGGTGTGCAACATCCCCATCAGAATTAAGGAACATTATTTCCCTTCAAGTTCCTTGAAAAGGAGCAACCATTTGTGGCCCGCAATTACCAATATTGCAATCTGGGGGTGGCAGAGAAGTTGCTATTGTAATTTGAGTTCATAAATTGGTTTTTAGGAGTTTAGAAGTCAGCCAGGACACAAATGTTGCCCGTGTCTGGGTTCCCGAGGGACTGCATGAACAGAGGGACTTTTCCGTCCAACCGCTTCCCAAGTCGATGGTTCCAAGGGTACAGCACCCCGACACAACAACTCGCTCACCTTAGAATGGTAGGTGAGGGCATTTTTGGCCACAGCACACTGCTTCTCTACCAGGAAACAGAATCTTCGCCTCTCTTCTGTGAGCGCCATCTTGTATCCATCGCAGACGTAGTTCTCCAGCTCGCCTTGCTTGTTGGTGATAGCTTCAATGAACTGGGAGGGAAACAAACACAAAGCAAAAGAGGTTACCCAAGTGTTCCCATCTGAGCCACAGCACAAAGTGGAAGGGAGGGCTGTCGTTCTGCATTAACACATCACTTGGTCTGTAGCAGAATTCCCTTCACTGTCTGCATCAAGCATGGCAAGGACCAGAGGAAAACAGAGAGCGTGGTCATTTTGCGACTGCGGGCTGTCCGAGGCTCTTAATTATTTCCATCGTTCCATTCATGGCCGGACGGCAGGGGGCACTAGGCAACAGGAGTATACGCAGGCTTGAGAGAATGCATCTCTTTCCCCCCTCGCCAACCATCCTTAGTCATCTGACCTCCCCCACACAAAAGCTCCTGACTCAGAACGTGGGCTTCAGATGTTGTGTGGGTGGCAGAAGAGCAGAGAGAGAGAGAGATTCTCTCAGCCTCCCTCCTACTTTGCCTGCACCTGGGTAGTGCTCGGTTTTTCTAGTGCCGATTGTTACAAAAAAAGCGGTTGTGCGCTGCCATGAGGTTAAAGCTCTTCGAAAGGGCTTCCACTCAGAGGTGAGAGGAGGCTGAAACACAGGCTGTCCATCTCACCTGTTGCAATCCGGACGGATGGAAATGAACTTTGTCATGTCCGTGGGGTTGAGGGGGGGCAGAGAAAGCATGAGCAATGAATATGTACCTTTCCTTGCTTGTACTTAACAACCCACAGACCCACCCCCCTCCTGTGGGAAGGCAGAACAAATGACTGCCTGACACACTCCCACAGAGCCCACTGTTCCCTTTCCAAACATCTATCCGCCGTGTCAAACAATACCCACTCACGCCTGGTCTCCATACACCCACACGAAAAGTCATCCACCAAGTCCCTTGACCTCAGGCCATCAGCTGCTAGAAATCTGCATTTGAGTCTCTACGAAATCCAGGCTACTCCCTCTTCCCAGCTACAGTCTTCCTGCACCGGGCGTTCATTCTGAGCAGCTCAAAAGTTTGGAAGTGCTTCTTTTTAATTATTGGGGAAGTATGAATTATTCCCACCTATGCAGACTGGACACTTGTTGCCACGAGTTGTGTGTTGCTTTGCGCTCTCTAACTGCAGTGGGAATGAGACACTCCTCTAAGTTCATGTTCTGCACAGGGCTGCAGCTACTGCCACCTCTTGCATTCAGTGTGAAACTTCTGCACAGGTGCATGCAAGCCATATTTCATTGCGTAAGGGATGCAAGCTAAGCAACCCTTGCCTGACAGCCTGTGCTGTTAATTAATGCTACAAAAGCTACCTAGCCTCCTTCTTTAGAAACATGGGAAGCTGCCTCATGCCAAGGACAGACCACTGGGTCCATCCACCTTAGGTCTCATGCAGGGAGTTGTTCCCAGCCCTGCCTGACTGGAGATGCCAGTGATTGAACCTGGCACCTTTTGTGCGCAAAGCTGATGCTCTCCTCTGATTTCAAGAACCCTTTGTTCTGCAGCATCCCTTTTCCAATAGGGCTGCATGTAAAATTTCTGATCCATTAAAAAGGTGTCCACAGTTAACCAGGCAGCAAAATTTTGAAAGAGAAAAGCACTTAACAACAGCAACAACGACAACGACAACAGCGCACCTTCAAGCAGGCTCCTGATGCAGAAGCAGCACTGCCCCCTGGCAAAAAAAGCAGCAGCAATGCCTTTCCTAGAATGAAGCCTGTTATACAAGCATGGATGATCTAAAACAAGAAGAGAAGCATGCTTCTCTCTCCAGAACTGTTTTCTTTCTTTCTTCCTTTCTTTCACATGCAATAAATGCATGCATATTTAATCAAGGCATGTAGTAGATTTAAACTCCCTATGATCTATCAACTCATATTTCATGAACTGGATGACAGCCAATTTCTGCACATGGATGCAAGCAACCAAGCATGTGGCTTAAAAAGAAAGAAACAGCTCCAGACTTGCCTCTTCTGAAAGAGACACACCGCAAAATGCAGTCTCAGACTTGCTTCAAAATCACTCAAGACTGACACCTCTGCTGCTCCCTGCAAAAAGGTGGATTCCACTCTGAGCTGGCAATGAATGGGTTTACCGTCTTCTGTCTGCCTTATCATGCCAGCCCAAGCTTGTTTTGCAGAATGCAGTTCCACCCAGTCTTTGGGTGGGAGATGCTGTTGCAAGCATTTGTCTTCACATATAGAAGCATTTGTCTTTATGCAAAAGATAAACCTGGAGTTTAATTTCCCTGCAATGCTACAGATTCCAGACATAGCCTTGAGTAAATTTACTTAAGACTTCTGATTTACAGTCCTTGTGTTCCAGATGAGGTCAGACGGGCCCCTTCCCTATTTAATTTCCAACACCCCCTGAAGGCTTCAAAAATTGTTATTCCAAAAGGTATTTCAGTTGTGGATTGCTTTTATAGTTTTAACTGATTTTATTTTATTTATTTGCTTTCTGTAACGGATCCTTGTAAACCACTTAAGAGATTCTTGTAGTTAAGTGGTATATAAATTGTTTAAATATTGTGTGCACACATTCATGTTTCTGCCAAATGTCTCTGCAAACTGTCTTTATCGCTCACTGTGCCAGGGGAAAAAAGGGCAGAATAAAAGGTTACGTATTCTGAGAAGAACTAAATTGGCAAGTGTCATCTTCATTTTCCTTACTTACTGGCAAATTTGTTTCAACATTATAGGGCATTCACCAAGGCCCAGCTATAAGTATCCAAAAATAAGATTTATGCACAAGCATTTATCACCTTAATGGGCAAGTTTCCAATCCAGCCAATGTGAAGCATTCTGGAATTCCATTTATTTCAATGGGAGAGTTAAGTTTAGTCTCTCCCACTGAAATATATGGGACTCCCAAATCCTTTACCCTGGCCATGAACTAGCCAAAGCAACTATCTACATCCAGTGTCTCTGGAAACAGCTTCCTAGAAGCAGACCCTTCTCAGGAATAGATGCCCCCATTTGTAATTTGTTTCTTGTTGCTCTCGACTCTTAAGTTATTTTTCTGTGCATGTGCCTAATTGAACCAAGTGTTGTTTAGCTGTTTAGTTGTGTCCGACTCTTCGTGACTCCATGGACCAGAGCACGCCAGGCACTCCTGTCTTCCACTGCCTCCCGCAGTTTGGTCAGACTCATGTTTGTAGCTTCGAGAACACTGTCCAACCATCATTGAACCAAGTACCCAGCTGGTTTGTTATCATGCATAAGCTTTGAAAAAAAAGTCTAAATGCAGTATTACCTGGTTGCAAGGAAAGATAAATTTATTAAGACTCTTAAAAGAGTATAGGCCTTATTGCTCTCCTTCAGTTCATCACCTAAGCCACAAACGCCCCCCATCTCTTTGATAATGGAGCAACTGACAGCTGTCAGGGGTATCTACAGGTAGCAACAAGAGAGTGCATGAAAAGCAGCCACCTACAATACCAGCACTGCTCCCGGCTGTGTCGACGGTATTTGTGTTAAACCATTATTCTTTCCAGAGCTGTACTCTTGAGGGAACAAGGTGTCAGGAAACGATTGAGCAACGAACGATTGAAAAACTAGATAGGAAAAAACCAGTGTGGCCTCCCAATTGTGCTACACCAGAAATCCTACGGCATATTCCACAGGGTGGAAGGACTCCAGGTGTCAATTCCTTTTGAGATGGGGCAGAAAAGATTGAGGAATGAAGCAACTTTGAGACAGGCCAGCAGCTGTTATGTCTTGATATGCTGGAGCACATGCAAAGTGCCAAGAGAGCAATCTGTGAGGCGGAAAGGCTTTCAGTTCCATGCTTCACGTGCTTTCAATTTTGATGTGCACTATATAAATATTGTTATATTACCCATCGTTCCAAACCTAGCACACCCCACGTGAGCTATCTGGGTGGACTGTAAATTTTGACTCCTTAGAGAGAAACAGTTGTCAGCTCCTCAGGCAGAATTTCTCTAACCTTAGTTTACCAAATTAAAGAAAAGAAAGAACAGCGCCAACCTAACTGCGTAAGCACAGCCATTCTAGATTAGACCACAGGCCTGCCTTGTCCAACAACCTGTTTCTCACGAACTAGATGAGCCTGAGAAGCCCATAAGCAGAACTCAACTCAAGGACCATTATCCATTTTTTCCCCTCAGTGACTGGCCTCAAGTGGCCAAGACTTGTGCTTGGAGGTTCCATACTACTACCATCATGACCAACAATTTCCCAATTTCCCTTTTAAAGCCATCCAAGCTAGCGGTCATCACAGGGCATAAATTGAATTACATACAGTGGTACCTCGGGTTAAGAACTTAATTCGTTCTGGAGACCTGTTCTTAACCTGAAACTGTTAACCTGAGGTACCACTTTAGCTAATGGGGCCTCCCACTGCCACCGTGCCACTGCCACATGATTTCTGTTCTCATCCTGAAGCAAAGTTCTTAACCCAAGGTACTATTTCTGGGTTAGCGGAGTCTGTAACCTGAGGTACCACTCTACTGTGTAAAGTACCACCTCCTTTTGTCTATCCACCCCCCCCAAAAAAATCCCTCATGTATGGAATCATTACACCAGTGTTTCCCAAACTTGGGTCTCCAGTCGTTTTTGGACTACAATCCCCACCATTCCTGACCACTGGTCCAGCTAGCTAAGGATGATGGGAGTTGTAGTTCAAAAACAGGTGGAGGCCTAAGTTTGGGGAACACTGCATTACACCCACAGCTGTTGCCAGAAAGAATAGGTGGGGGGAGAAAAAAAGGCTGGGCAGGGAGGAGACATTCTAATTTGTTTCCTATGGAAGAGCTCGCCTGTTCCTCACCAGTCACCCAACTTCCTTTACACTACAGGGATGGGGAACCTGTGGCCTTCCAGATGTTGGGACTCCAGCTCTCATTAGCCTCAGCCTGCAGGGGCAATGGTCAGGGATGATGGGAGCTGGAGCCAACAATATCTGGAACGCCACAGGTACCCCAGCCCATTCTACTCTCTTGTCTTCATTATTGTACTGTGAAGAACACACATCTGTCCTGCAGAGACAGCTCTTATGTCTATGTTTAAAGTTAGGATCAGGAAGCAGAATATCCATCCCATTAAGAATGTCATGGTTTGGAAAGAGAAGCAGGAATTCCTGAATTCCACAGTATTGGAAACATTTCTTTACCACATTAAGGACCATTAAAAATGAATTTCGTTTCGAGTTCTGCACTAATAAGCAGTCACTGCAGAGCCTACTAGGAGATGCTGTTTGTTCCTTCAGCTTGTCTTCAGCAGTCCCCCACACCCCAGCCATGTCAAACTGAAATTCCCAAGAGACACAGAAGCGACACATGGGGAGTCATTTACATCTGTGATCCAGAGCAGATCGTCTCACTGAGACAAACCACAAGAAAAATCGTTCTGTTTCGGAAATTTGCTCCGAGATGATATATGGCTGTTGACAAGCCAAGACAGACACAGACAGACAGACAGACAGACAGACAGACACACACACACACACACACTCACACTGGGAGAAACATTATCCACAATTTCCTATGGAAGCTTTGAAGCATGGGAGGAATGGGGGCAAAGCTGCCCCAAACAGAAAAGAAAACCGTCCACGCCCAGCTGCCTAGGTCAACCCACTAAAAACATCTCTGAAGCCATCATTTTCTTGAAGAGGTTCAGTGAAAATTCCCAGATATTGATTATTGTGACCCAACAGAGTCTTGCTGGTGGGGTGTTCAATCTCGTGGTAACATCCTATATGGTTCCTTGGCCAGCTGCTGAAGGGAGCATGACCAGCACTTGCAGCTTACTCAGGTCCACAATCATTTAAGACCATGCACTTGCCCCAAGTAGGACAGGGCATGCGTCTCACCTAAGAGAGGGTGGTGCCACGTAAGAGAAAGGAAGGGAGCACATGGAACTTCCAATTTGGCTGGACCAGGAAAACAGAACAGCCTTTACGTTCACTTTGGCCAGGGCACCAGCCTAGTCATCAACAGCATGCTGCTTCTGTCTTGCCACCACATGCAGGGTAAGACACACACAGCCATAGGGCTGTGCAACAAACGGCAGGAGACTAAAGGTGGGATTTGGGGGCAGGAATGACTCTATTCTCCCTGTCTGTCTCCAAAGGCCTAAAGCCAGCCCAGGGTATGAATAGTGACCAGTTCTTCTCCCACATAGCAACCTGGATCCAAGTGACTGGACCCACCAGTCAACAGGGAAATGTACTGACAAGGACCCCTTACATGTCTCTCTTCATGCCAGGGGCATAGGAAGGGGGGTGCGGTCCACCCCGGGTGTCATCCTTGAGGGTGTGTGACAAAATGGCACACTGCGGGGGCGGCACTTACTGCGGGGCCCTGTCTGCAGCACACCTGAGCCACGCATCTCTCCTGGGAGTGATGTGGTGGCTCAGGGCCCCATGCTGTCCGAAATGGCAGCGTAGGGCTTGCGTCCGCCAGGCGGACCCTGTGCATGCATCACCACTGTGTCCCCATGGGCGGACTGCCCCGCCCCCACCGCTCTGGGTGCCAGAGCAGCTAGCTACGCCCCTGCTTCATGCATCCGTTTCATAAGGTGGCTGGCTGCTGCTACAGGGTATATTAATGTTGGGCAGGGGGGAGATCCACGTAAAATACACTAACCACTCGTACCAATGCATATGTAGTTATTTAATATGCAACGGCTGAGAGCACTGTCCCTTAATTGTTTCATTTGCTAACTGGATTAAAGTTGCCTAAAAGCAACAACAATGTTATTTGTAAACAAACAAGCAACAACAACATTGAAACACTGCTGCCAGAGACTTCAGTCCAGCACCTTCCTAAGAACTCACATTTGTTATTTCCAGGTTGGAAAACGTTTAGATAAATTCACATCCCTCCGAGTCCAGGACAAGGCTTCTGCTTAAAAATTCATCCAGAGAAAAGGCTTCCTCCAATTAGCTATGTCAGTGGTGTCTTTTCAGTAAGGCTGTGATCCTAAGCACATTGACTTGGAAGAACCTTCTGCTGAAATTAATGGGGCATGCCGATAGGTTGTTTGTTTGGTTTTAAAGCACACCTGTTTCTTCATTTACATAGATAAGCAGACTATAGTCTCTCTGAGCTAATACAGTTGTACCTTGGAAGTCAAACAGAATCCGTTCTGGAAGTCTGTTTGACTTCCAAAACATTCGGAAACCAACGTGCGGCTTATGATTGGCTGCAGGAAGCTCCTGCAGCCAATCAGAAGCCACAGAAGCCCCATTGGACGTTGGGGTTCCAAAGAACGTTCGCAAACTGGAACAGTGACTTCCGGGTTTGTGGCATTCGGAAGCCAAGGTGTTCAACTTGCAAGACGTTCGGAATCCGAGGTACAACTGTATTGTACAAACCTGAGCCTACCCCCTAGCAAAAACAGGAATGAACTTTGGAGATAGCAAAAGGCTGGAGGACTAGGAGTATAATTTAGATATCAGCAAAAATGAAAAAAAATAAAATGAAATAAAATAGGACACCCTGAATCTTGGGAGAAAGCAGGAAAGGGGTTATCTCATGAAGCCGGTGACTAATCACTCATGAGAAGCTGCTCTGCTTATCCTGAGGCGCCTGTTGCATTGTAAGCAGCCTCCATTGTTCTGCATGTGTGTGGGAGTGGAAAGGGGGGGGGGGAATGAGAATAGAAAGGAGGGGGAAGAATGGTGCTGTTTGCATAGCTATCAAGCAAAGTAAAAGCCATTATCTCTACCTCAGCAATGGGCTGCTCTAAAGCAGAGTCTCTAACCCCCCTCCCCCAATATAAATTTTTCATACAGCTTTAACCCTTCGCTCATCTGTTAAAACAAAGTCTTGCTCTTCGTTTATATAACAGTTTTGGACTCAAAGGCCCCCAAAAGCTGTGAACAGCACCGTATCAACACATCAATCAAAACTATGAAATAGCAAAGTCGCAAAATACGCACCAATCACACATTTTAGTTCATGAGCTACATTCACGCTTTTTACCACAGATGCACCTCCGCAGCATTCCAGTCTCACTTGGCAGCCAGGTTAACTTACATTTACATTTACATACACACACGGGGGGGGGGCAGCTGCCCCCCCAAATCAATAAAAATGCAGCTAACTGAGGTTCTGCCACCCCCCTCACAAAAGGCATGCCCCCCAAAAAAATCCTGGCTACGTCCCTGCACACACAAACACTGCCCTGATGCTATGACCCCTCACTTAGAAGCAAGCCTATCCAAAATCAAAGCACTGAAGGGGAATGCCCTCACTCTACCCCAAATGAGATATCCCAAGGGCTTTCCCTTGGGGGTTTCCTCATCATCAGCACCCATAGTCAATGGTGACCTGACCTCTCATAAACAGCTGGTTCCAGCTACAGCTCTGGTGAAGTTCCTGCCCTTTAAGGGGAAGAGTTAGCGGTGAGGCTTTTGTGCACATTTTCCTTCCATGAACTGGGGATCCACGGAGCAGCAAAAAGGTAAGCAGTTACCTAAGTATTTAGAGCATTTTCATGTGTAGCAAAGGGCTAAGTCTTCCAGGCACAGGAACTCCATTTTGAAAGCATTATTCAAGGCTGAGCGTCTAAATTTAGCAAGAAAAAAACCATCACAAGGTTCATATTCAACTTAAGTTTATCTTTCGCTGCAACCATTCTCTCCCCCCAACTCCAATTTAATTATATAGAGGAAAATTATTTTATCCCTTGTGTGGACTCAAGTTTGCCATTTGTTGCTCACATGTTTAGCAGCATGATGCAACTTGTTTATGTAACTAACTTGTGACTGGCTATCGCTATGCCATGTGCCACAGTGCCGTGGAAACGTAAAAGAAAAAAGGAAAAATAATAGTTCTCCAGAAAGGAAGGAACTAAATTAGCACTCAAAAAGAAAGCAAGGGAAATACAGACTTGCTGAATTCCTGACTGGCATCTATGGTCACATAAATATCACTGAGGTGATCCAGCTGAGAGATGAATGTGCTTCCTGTTTGGGGAGTGGAAAACACATTGCCTCCAACTCCAGGGAAATAATGTGCCATGCCCCAATTACTGTTCTCTTGATCAGTAAGGGAATGCCTATGTAAATAGAAAAGCCCCATAACTACATTGTTATTACTTTACTATGAATTATTTACAGTAGCTACAAATGTGCTGTGTGTGTGTGTGTGTGTGTGTGTGTGTGGTTTGACATAGGAGAATGCACATTCCTCGTCTTTGAAATCTATCACATGCACATGATAATTACAAAATGGTTGCTATTCTCCCCACCTCACCTAAAAGGTTCTAGTTTTACTCCCATTAGTGATGATAGGGTGTTTATATTTAGCACGCCTGAGAATATAAAGGTAAAGGTAAAGGGACCCCTGACCATTAGGTCCAGTCGTGGCCGACTCTGGGGTTGTGGCGCTCATCTCGCTTTATTGGCCGAGGGAGCCAGCGTACAGCTTCCGGGTCATGTGGCCAGCTTCCGGGTCATGTGGCCAGCTTCCGGGTCATGTGGCGAACCAGAGCAGTGCACGGAAACACCGTTTACCTTCCCGCCGGAGCAATACCTATTTACCTACTTGCACGTTGACGTGCTTTCAAACTGCTAGGTTGGCAGAAGCAGGGACCGAGCAATGGGAGCTCACCCCGTCACGGGGATTCGAACCGCCGACCTTCTGTTCGGCAAGTCCTAGGCTCTGTGCTTTAACCTGAGAATATATCCACAGTAAAAGCATGGTATAGCAGCTAGAGTCTGCTTAGTTAATGAAGCTCACTGGACAGTTTCAAGCCAACTGCCAACCTCTTGACGTGTCCTACTGCACATGTTTGTTGCAAAGTGACAAAGACTCTGGTGGGAATCTTACTAAGATTTGTCAACCACCACACCCCAAGCAGGTGAAATGTTGTTGGGTCCTTAAAACAAGACAGGTCTGGGTAACTGCTGGATTTTCTGCTTCCAAAAATGGGGATCAGAGATCACTTTTTTCATTCTAAAATCCTAGGCGTAGCAGGGAACTTAAGCACACAGCAAAGACTAATTCAGTCATCCTACGGAGAACAAGTCCATCTTTGGGACTGGAAACGTTGAACGCAAACATATCTTATGGCCATAAACAAAGGCAATTTGTTGTCTCTTTTCGATTTTGTTTATCCCCTCTCTGCTACACTGCTTTTTGTAGTATCCAGCCTGATTAAAAAGTTATGGAGAACTCAGAAACTTGCTCACTATTTTGGAACATTTCATTTTATTGTAATAAAGGAATTGCTATTGGGACTAGGCTACAGAACAACACACTCTCTCTGCCCCAGCCCAAGTCATTCCATTCTGTGGGTGAATTTCCCTCACCAGCCTCAGCACTAACCAGAACCTCCTCTTAACCAGATTTGCTCAACTGTCCGGGGTTATGTCAGCTGGTGCCAATGTAACCCTTACTTAACCACATTTAAAGGACAGCAAGGTAAGGTTTTTTTGTGAATTAAGAGGATGGGGATAGCTGAGAGGGAAGCGCAGCTCTACAGCCTGATCCCAAACTAGAACCTTGGTTATTGGATTGAGAGTACTACATCTGCACCGCCCTCATAAATTCCAGCGAGCAAAGAAAATATAGCTTCACTCTGGAAGTCAAAACAATAATTTCCAATATGGAACCATCAGAAGTAAAGGACAAAAATGGGAGGGAACTAAAAACTGAAGCATGCACATAGTTTCAAAAGCTATGAACCAAAGAGAGGGGTCAATGTTGAATGTGGAAGGAAGGTGCATAAACTAAGGACATAATTAGGCAGAAATGAATACTGAGTGCAGAATTCATGTTTCTAGCATTTCATGTACTTGAAGACAGGTCTCAGCAGAGCGCCGTGAAGTCTCAAAACTACAGGATAGGGTGGAGGAGCAAGATTTTGTGTGCCTGTGGGGTGTATGTGTAGGATCTTACTGTCTTATATAGTTCTTTCCAGTTTCTCATGAGCAACAGAAGCAGAAGTAAGGTAGGTAAACTCACAAACACAACTCAGCTCACATAATCCATTAAGTTTAAAAAAGGTCTTGTCTTGACACTTACTTTTATTATTTTGAAAGTAAATATTACACCCAGCCCCCTAAGAGGGGCTGTGAAAGAACCACCCACTGCCAGCAAGAATGTGCTATGCGATAATCTTTCCAGAGAAATTCTGTTAGTTTAAATCACTCAGCAATTCTATAAAATGGACAAAGCCTTAGAAGGTGATCTGGCATCACAGAACTAAAGCTAAACTAAAACAAAACCCTCTCGAGCATGTCTATTGGGTTATCACAATAATCACACACTTTGAAGACAATTGGTTCTTAAAATAAATACACTGTAAGCTCACTTCAAATTTAGAAGGTTCGAGAGCACATAGGACAGCATAAGGAAAACACCAACATGTAGGAAGCTACTAAACAGCAGGTATGGGCTGTGTATGGTGTTATATATATGCATGCAAGCACCACTATCAAGAAAACTGTGGAGAGATCTACTCTGTGCAATGCAATGGGTGGAGGAAGAGATGACTGAAAGGCAACATGATATGCCACTGTTAAAATAAAACACAGCTGATTCAAGCACTTGGCAGGCTGACAGATGTGTGTCTTTCACTATCATTACTTAAAACAGACTTGCTACTCAGAGCACCAAACGGTTTGTGAATGATATCAAAGTCTACTCTGCACTTCATCAGTTGCTGCTGCTAACAATTATTCCCGACTAGCAGCTCGCAATGAGATTACAAGGGAATTGAAAGAGGCAAGAGGAGGAGACCCCACCATCTATGCGCACATAGCACATACAACAAGACCCTCCTCATTTCCTGGAAGATAATCTCACATGCAATCCCACACCATTACAGGGGAAAGAGAGTGGGACAGGAAATGCAGGTAGGTATCTGCGGTGAAGAGATAGGTTAAGCGATATATTGAGAGACCAAGATTGGCAGTGTCTGAACAACGGGCACTGATCAGTCAAGGAACTAGTTCAGAAATGAGAGGCAGCAAGGTTAGGAGAAGTCAAAACTCTGGAAGACAGAGGTTTATGCAGGTTTCTCTAGGCTGTGAACCCCTGGGAAAGCTTTTGAGTGCAAGTTTTTCAAGAACCATTCAGTTCAAGGTGATATAGCCTGCACATCCACTTTGTTCAGCCAGTTAAAAAATAAGAATGAAGTGGCCCGCTACCCTCCTCCCTCTAGCAGCCTGTTTATTTTTGTTGTGGTGGTTGTCATTTGTTGTAGTGATACAAACTCAAAACTTAAAATTAGAATGTTAATTAAAAATGTTAATTAAAAAGAGACAAGTACCGTATTATTCCGTGTATAACACGGTATTTTTTCCTTAGAAATAACAGGCAAAAATTGAGGGTTGTCTTATACACGGATAGCGGAGGGGGGGCGGGCGATTGGTGGTAGCAGCCAGCAGGAGACTGGCAGCGGCGATTTGCTTTGGCGGGCAGGCTGTAGAGTGATTGGCGGTGGTGACCTCCTCCCAAAGAAAGCTCAAAAACTCTGGGCAGTCTCCGCCCCCAAAAAGCAGAACTGGGAAATGATAAATTGGTACTAAGAGATGATGTCTCGCCATATAAGGTAGCTTAAATTGTGTAACAAAAAGTACTATTGAATGACACCTATAATTAGCATCTCCCTGGATCTTTTTGCAATGACCATGGCTTTAGACCGAGGAAGTTTTGAAGAGAGGGTCTTTAACGGAGGTTTATTCAACACGTGTTTGCAGAAACTATTTCACGTATACCTAGGAAAAGTTTGCTAGGGTAAGTACAACAATGGATGTCAGGTAACAGCTAGCATGCCCAGGGTGCTGGAAGCCAAAAAGGAAAAAGATGGAAAAGGAATTAATCTCACCAACCCTTCATTTCCCTATGAAATATGCACTTTGTCCAACCCATCCTATACTGGTGAAAAGGAGAGATGAGCTACTGGCCGAGATTTGCATTACTGGCTTGACCAAGTATGGTTAGCCATATCTTTTCCCATCATGTGTAATGTATCTGGATACAAACAGTAAATAGAGGTCAGACAGCTAGAAGTAATCTAATAAAAGAAAAAGAAAAAGCCCTTTCAAGATTGAGCCTTTGATAATCAGCTTTTGAAAGCATGAATAAGATAAGCCAAGATTGGTAGTTCTATCATTGTAGCTAAGAAAATGAGCTTTCTCCTGTGAGATTATTATGCATGTTTTCAGGTTCTTCTACCTAAGGTTTTCAGATATGTCCAACATATCACCATCTCCCTAAATTGACAGCCATCTGAGGCATCAGAAACCCCATCAAACAATTGCAAGTGACTGCCTAGGCATGTTTACAGCTGAGGTAAGAGTTCACAGTGGTTACCCTAATACCTTAAACCAACCAGATATTGGATAGTAACACTACTCATTTAATTTTGAAACAGGATTATAATCTTGAAAAAAGGGGAAGGCGCCACTTTTTATATAGACTGGGCAGAATTCAGCTAACTAGCTCCACTGGCAGAAGTCCACATGTAGACTTACGTTAGTGCAATGGTATCCAACCAAGTATGGCAAGATGTGTGCAGAACCAGGTATACATATGATGGAATACTGGGTGTGGGCTAGAACTATAAAATACTGGTTGTGTTGCCATTCTTGTTGTCAACCTTCAAGTTTGCTCTCTGACTTACTTAAGGACTCTTATAAATCCAGAGGGTTCCAACTTTTACATAGCAAAATCAGATCTATTGGTATTGACTTGGAAATCTTGTATAATTCAAGTGAGCAATATATTTATCGCAATGTTCAAACCAGATTAAAGGACACTGAAAAACAAAACATCGAGTCAGCTGTAAATAAAAATTTGCTTCCCCAAGTTCTATGGTTTAGATACAACAGATAACAGGGTCACTTATATCTTAAAATTATAATTCCAGTCCAATGCAGGGCCTTTACATTGGCCCAAATGAACGTTTTCCCCTCAGTTTTCGTCAAGGGCAGATATTTAAACATCCCCAGAAATGAAAGACATTGGGGATGTTCTTTGAATGTGCCGAACACTGTAGAACATATTCTTTTCTATTGTCCATTGTACAACCAGCTAGGCAAACGCGTGCTACCCCCTTTTTTGAGTAGTCCAACATTACAGCTCAGTGAAATTATCAGATTCTATCTGTCTGACATTAATCTGGAAGTAACTGCAAGGATGGCTGAGTTTTTGTCAATAGTATCTCTTATAGAGCGGTGAATGGCACTATTTAGCAGGAAGAAATCCCAATGAAAATCCCCATCATTATCTATTTTACATGGCTGTTTATTTCTATATATTTTAAAATTCTATATATGGATGTTTTATGATAGCCCATATTTGTAATGCCTAATGAAGGTTTGTCAAAGTAAGTAAGTTAGTGCAATGGGGCTTTCCCCACTCTTCTCCCTCTTCATATCCCTAGAAATAGCCTTGGGGTATGTGTGTGTGTGGAGAACCCCCGGAACAGTGTGTGTTGGAAGAGAAGTAGGGATTATTCCGCCTGGCAAGCTGAAAAGCTCATGCTGATGGAGCATTTGCCATAGCGTTATGTTGAATTCCTCCCACAGATTCCATATGTACCAGCTTTAGCTGCTGCATCAGCTGTGGTCCCTTCCTGACAGAGACAGACTTGCCAGTGTCATTTGTGCCTTAGCAACCTTCACATTGGAATACTGCAACATGCTTTATGTGGAGCCGCACTTGGAAAAAGCTCTGAAACTTTCCAGAGCAGCTAGGGTGCCAACTTGAATCCATCACACCAGTTTTGTGGGATTTGCACTAGTTGCCAATGAGAGCGAGCTTCTGGGCTGATGGTGTTAACCTTTAAAGCAAATAATAGCTTGGGACCTGTTTACCTTAATAGCAGCCGCCTTCATAGTTTCCTCCCCAATTGCTTTAAGATCCCTCCTCCAGGTCCCTCTATCTCATGAGATGAAGCTGATGTCAGCCGGGCTTAGGGGCTTTCTCTACTGTGGAGCCCACACTGTGCAATGCTTTGCCAAGCATGGTCTGTTAAGCCCCGTCATAATATTGCCTTGTGTGGCTAATGAAGATGTGGCTTTTTTTGGGTAAGGCCTTCAGCTAATGAATTAATTCATTTACTAGCTTAGCTTCGTGTTCATTCGATGGCTGATTTGGAATTGTTAAATTTGTTTTTAGTCTTATGTTCATTTTTTATCGTGGAATTAGCTTTAATTTGAGGATTTTTACCTGTTTTATAACACTAGTGATTTGTTGGCTCCCTTGAGTTTCCTTGGGTAATCAGGCAGAATAGACATTTTTTTAAAAAATAAAAATAAAAGACACATCATCTTATTTCAGAAGCACTACACTGTGTCCAGTTCCACAGACACAAAACCTGCCCCTCATCTCTGGTTTCTTAAAGTCTGTAATCACAGGTGACAGAAATAGAAAGAGCAAATGGTGGATGCCACTACTACTCAGTTTTGATAATCCCTTCCATTGGCATCACCTACAACAAAGAGTGAAGGACATAATGCAATTTGAGTGTCACACTCTTAACATCACACATTCCAGCTCTCCTGCTTTTTAACTACAGGTGCTTTTGCTTAAAATAGATACCTATACCAACCCCTCCATCCCTTTCCCCAGTGTTTTACAGCAACACCCCTTAGGAGAAAGCCTGTCCCTCTCCTTGTTTTGATAATTTGCAGCAAACTATTCCCCACCTCATTGACCATCCCCACCTACCCCTTTCATCTTCCTTTGCTCAGCTCCTTTTACCCAATGGCTAATTTGTGGATAGGCTTAGACTGCAGAGTGAGAGACAAATCAGGTTCTCCCTGCATGGAACATTTTGTTCATACATTGACAGAAATTTGTACTAGCTGCAGCTTGTCAAATATAAAACACGTGCAAATTCCAATATATATTTAAAAATACAGTGGTACCTTGGGTTAAGTTCTTAATTCATTCCGGAGGTCCGTTCTTAACCTGAAACTGTTCTTAACCTGAAGCACCACTTTAGCTAATGGGGCCTCCAGCTGCCGCTGTGCCGCCGGAGCACGATTTCTGTTCTCATCCTGAAGCAAAGTTCTTAACCTGAAGCACTATTTCTGGGTTAGCAGAGTCTGTAACCTGAAGCGTATGTAACCTGAGGTACCACTGTATAGATTTAGCATTTCTCGGAATTAAGTCCTTCTCTTCCACAAGCTACCTGACCCATTGTCAGGAATGACAAAACAGAAGCCATCCTACAACTGTCTGTGAAGTGCCACGCATGCACAGTATTGTAAAAAAAAAAGTGAAGCCCCCAAAATACTTCATTTGTTGACAACGTGGGTGTTTCATTTTTTGCCACCAAGCACTATCCCTTCCACAGAAAAAGCATCTGGGATCCATCTTCATAAAGCTAGCAGTGCAGAGGAATTTTCCAGAAGGATGACAATTGACAAATTAGGGAACCGCTGTTCAAACTGGTTTTGGGCAAGATGAAACACAGCATTTCTATTCGTCTATATAACCTTTGCCACTTTTTCAGCTTCCTGGGTGAAATCCAATGCCTTGCAGATTTCTGCTGCCATGACAGGTTTTCTGCCCAGAGTGGCTGGGGCAACCCAGTCAGATGGGCTGGGTACAAATAATAAATTATATTCTCTGTCCCATGCACCCTCCCCCAAATTACTCCACAGGAAAGACGACTAATACATTGCTCCCCGCCCCCCACCACATACAAAGAAATAATTTCTTTCTGCGCGACTTAACAAACCCAACAGTAAAGGTTCTGTCTGCTTTAAACATTTGCAGTGCTGTATCTTATTCTTTCCCCAACAGAAAATGAGTTTCTATTACCATATGGATACAGAAACACACTGTCTTCCAGCAAACTGTCACATGTTTAAAAGGGGGGGGGGAGCCTTCTTGCAGATTTTTCTTATAGTGTACATACTAAGAGCTGCATAACTAATGCAATTGCCTGAAGTGTGACTCAATTCACATGGACGAAACAGAGACTGCATTGTAAGCAGGGATTCCACAAATGCTCAGGTTGCTACTCTCTGGATGTCATTTGCATTACTATAACATGGGCGATGGAGGGACGCGGGTGGCGCTGTGGTCTAAACCACAGAGCCTAGGGCTTGCCGATCAGAAGGTCGGCGGTTCGAATCCCCACGACGGGGTGAGCTCCCGTTGCTCGGTCCCTGATCCTGCCCATCTAGCAGTTCAAAAGCACATCAAAGTGCAAGTAGATAAATAGGTACCGCTCTGGTGGGAAGGTAAATGGCGTTTCTGTGCGCTGCTCTGCTTCGCCAGAAGCGGCTTAGTCATGCTGGCCACAAGACCTGGAAGCTGTACGCCGGCTCCCTCGGCCAGTAAAGCAAGATGAGCGCCGCAACCCCAGAGTCGTCCGCGACCGGACCTAACGGTCAGGTGCCCCTTTACCTTTAACATGGGCGATGCTCTTGTCCCCGCAGGTCCTTACTTGTTCTTGTTTCAGAGAACCGAAAGGAAGAAGGGGGTCTCTTGCTTCATGCCAGGAAGAGAAAGAGACCTACATGGATGACTTAAAGGGATAAGCACCTCTCCAGCTTCCACAAGTATGCAAAGCGTGGAACCAAAAAGAGGCAGAAAAAACCTGCTGCGAATGTATTTTGTTTATTAATACAGGCAACCCTCCATTGAGGCGCATTCAATATGTGCATGACTGCGCACACGCGCATCATGTTCAAAAGTCACTCCAAGGAGCAATGCAGGGCGGGGCAGAGGCGGAACAGGAAGTTTGCAAGCTTTTTCAATGGTGTTTCAAATATAAACAATTTCACTTAAACACACAGTGTTTAAGGGGACTGAGACCCCTGTGTAAATGGGGGGGTTGCCTGTATACCACAAATAGTGTCCTTTTAAACTATTAACCAGGGGGCTGCTATTTAACGTTGTCTGGCTTAGTAAACTTGAATGGTTTCAGCCATACCAGAGTGGGGAATCTGTTACCCTCAGTGGTTCTCAACCTGTGGATCCCCAGGTTTTGTTGGACTACAACTCCCATCATCCCTGACCACTGGTCATGCTGGCTAGGAATGATGGGAGTTGTAGTCCAGCAACATCTGGGGACCCACAGGTTGAGAAACACTGCTCCATATGTTGTTGGACTACAATTCCCATCAGCCCCTGCCAGCGTGGCAAATGGCCATAGACAATGGGAGTTTATAGTCCAGAAACATATGGAGAGCAACAGGTTACGCATGCCTGAGTTAGTGTACTTTTATCTGAAAATAGTAGAGGAGGTATTAGGTGTTCTGAATCTTACCCAGTATTGTTATGCAATGAAATCAGCCACCTCTTGTATGACTGGTTTCAACCAGATATAAATGTGAAAGCAGAACAAGGTTATGCTGCCAGAGGTTTCATGGTTACGGTTTCAAAAACAAAATGTCAAGCATTGTTCAATAATCCCAATGATATTTAATTATTTGGTATAGATTTAAACAATGTTTTGGTCCAGGTTTGCCTCTACTAACACCAAATAGCTTACAATAAAGCAAACAAAGTTGGCATCCATTGGGGGATTTTATGGTATGGATGCAGAAACAACTACAGTGGTACCTTGGTTTACGAACTTAATCCATTCCGGAAGTCCCTTCTTGAACCAAAGCGTTCCGAAACCAAGGCATGCTTTCCCATAGCCGTGGGGGACTCAATTTACAAATGGAAGACACTCAACAGGAGGTGGAACATGTTCTTATTCCATGGCAAAGTTCACAAACCAAAACACCTACTTCCGGGTTTGCAGTGTTCTTAATCCAAGTTGTTCATAAACTAAACTGTTCTTAAACCAAGGTACCACTGTAGCTGCAATATATGACCTTGTGGTGGAGAAAAATCAAGTTCTTAGGTCTCAGCTCAAACAAGGCAAACCATGAGCCCAAGTTTGGAAGACATGTTAACCAAGCCATAGCTTAGATCACAGCACAGAGCAGACCCTGAAGGACTGGAGAAGAAGAAATGCAGCTGCAATCTCTCCTCTCTGGAAACTGTCTCATTCATGCTAAGCCATGGTTTGGCTTAATGTTACATGCAAACCAAACTAAGTAGATCTATTTTAGAAACCACTGATAAAAGAGGAAAGGATGTCCTATCAGCCTGCTGGCGCAATGTTGAAGATCATCACAATATTTGCACATGCCAGAAAACATGGGGCTATGGATCAGAGGTGACAACAGATTATGGCAGGCTGCAGAGGCCAGACTGAATTTGTGGACCCCAGTTTGGACCACTACTCTATTTGGCAAACCAAACACTTTATAGAGCCATGGCTAAGAAAACCCAGCAGATATTCTGCTAAGTTGTTTTTTGTAACAGAAGCACATTAACATTCTTGAACCCTAGAAAATTTGAGTAATCTCAGACATAAAAGTGTGTAACTGGATGCATCTCATTATAAATTTGGAGGAACTGAAACCATTTCATAACTATGTTTTGGGGTGATGCAAGCTTACATTTGATTAGATTTTAAAGCCTGTGCAGAGCCTTGCCTTAATTTTCTTATCTGTGCAGTGCCAAGCATTTTCATGAACAAACATTCCCAACACTTCTGAACAAGACGTGCATGGTGTTAGAATACTGCCTATAACTCTAGGAGAGGGTTTTCTATATTCAAACTTGGCCAGCACTTCCCTGGTTGAAGAAATGATGGAACAGAAGCAAGTCTGATGAAATAAGGCCACTGAAGAATGTTTAAATCTAGCACTAAAAAGCTTTTAATTGGGCTACTCTTCATCCCTTACTCTCTAGAGAATGAGCACTTCGGTGTTGGGAACAAAAACTGATACTCTTTTTAAGCTTAAGTACCTCTGGGCTTTTTACATAATTTTTCCTAATGTCTCTTTTACATAAAACACATATGGCCTGGTTCAAGCCCAACTCCCCCGTTCATTAGAGTTCCCTGACCTATAACTAAAATTATTTCTCCTTCTGGGAATATCAAAATGAGGCTTCAATTATGGAAATTTTATAAGAACTCCGGGCTATTTAAGCAAATAGTGTTGAAGCATTAGCAAATGCTCAGAGAAGAGAGGAGGACTCCCATGCCTCTTCGAAGACACCTAGATACTTAGCTCAGTGTGAAGATTCAGCTCAGCCCATCCACATAAATCTTCCAGAAAAACAAAGTTCTATATTTTCACCCCTAAGCATGCATTCTCCATCTCCCCCACACAGGCAGACCAACCTAGAGAGGTGGGTAGAGAACCCACCTATCAACCACATGACATCCATATGATATCAGATGATTGACAGGTCAGTGGTTACACCCACCTGCCAAAGTAGGCATGCCATGGTGGAGGAGATAAAGATCTGCTCCATCAAGTCAAAACGGTTCCCAACCCCTGAAGAAAGGCATAAAGCACAGGTACAATGGCACTGATGTTTGCTACCATGCCAATTTTAGGGCTGGAGATGGTCATTGGACTCCAACACCTGCACTTGTGAGACAATATAAATGCAGTGATTCACAGGACCAGACAGTTGATTTAGCTTCAACCAATTGGCAGACTTTCAAACTTGAGTGCAGGTGAGTAATGATATAGGTGAAAAGCTTTTTAAAAATTTTTAGGATTTGATGCTTCGGGTTTAAGTCCAGTTAGAGTACTAAACCGATTTTCAAGTATGTTTTGTGCAATACTAATAAGCAGCTGAGCATTGTTTAGCTATGCTGTTAACCTTTTTACATTCCCCTTCCCATAATGTCAAAGAATATTAATAACATTGACAGAGCTGAGTCAGGAAGTCTCACGGTAATCAACATAAGGCAGTCAATTCATTTCCATTTAGAAATGACAATGTAATCATGCAGAAGCATCTTCAGTGGCAGATGAAAATACTTTAATCTAGCAAGTACATAGGAGAATATGCTGGAATCTGTGAACTACACTAGTTTAAATTTTTTAAAAAGAGGCACCATTTACAAGCCACTGAAACACCTTCCTGATGAGACAGAGGAATGATTTCAAGGCTATTCCTCTGATATTTTTTGAGAATAAGCAACATTTTACTCAGTGGCACTAACCTCTTGAATAAACATGCACAGGATCAGGCTTTTAAAAAGTTGTGAAGTGCAGATTCTTAATTAAGAATCATATAAGAACTGGGGACCATTTTACCTATGAGATTGATTTACCCCACATGTGCCCACTTGGATTGGTGGAATTGGCACTACGATAGCTGCCACATAATACTCATTCTGCATTTGTAATAACTTTGGAACTCACTGCCTGTTGAGATCAAGCAGGCACCTTCACTCTACTCCTTCCGGCGCCTTGTTTAGACAAGCCTACCCAGGCACTTAGAAAGTTGAGGAAGTTTTAATCTGTTCTAATGTTTTGACATTTGTATGTTTTAGACTAGGTTGTAATTTTTTCTTGCTTTTCTTGTCTTAATCTTTTCATAAACTGCTTTGAGCTGTGTACAAATTTTATGAAATAAACAGATATAATTAAGCAGTGAGAGGAGAGGAAAATTTTGTTTGCACTTGAGGAGATGCCTCTCTAGAGCTTACATGACCCTTTTCTGACATATCTCCACCAATGCACAAACATGGTGTCAACTGATAGCATCACAAAACAACACCCAGTGGATACAAATGTGAGAAAGCTGCTCTAACCAATACCAAACTACATGTTAATCATTCTACAAGCTTTAAAGATTAAGCTGTCTAGTGCCAGGAAGAAAGGCACCACAGTTCAAGAAGGACACTGACAAACTGGAACGTGTCCAGAGGAGGGCAACCAAAATGGTCAAAGGCCTGGAAACGATGCCTTATGAGGAACGGCTAAGGGAGCTGGGCATGTTTAGCCTGGAGAAGAGGAGGCTAAGGGGTGATATGATAGCCATGTTCAAATATATAAAAGGATGTCACATAGAGGAGGGAGAAAGGTTGTTTTCTGCTGCTCCAGAGAAGCGGACACGGAGCAATGGAGCCAAACTACAAGAAAGAAGATTCCACCTAAACATTAGGAAGAACTTCCTGACAGTAAGAGCTGTTCCGACAGTGGAATTTGCTGCCAAGGAGTGTGGTGGAGTCTCCTTCTTTGGAGGTCTTTAAGCAGAGGCTTGACAACCATATGTCAGGAGTGCTCTGATGGTGTTTCCTGCTTGGCAGGGGGTTGGACTCGATGGCCCTTGTGATCTCAGCCCAGGTAAAGCAATCAGTGACCATTGTCAAGTATCCTGGTATTTCAAATCTTACTCCGCTAAGAGTGACCGCCAAAGAAGATGATGATCCTGGCAGACAGGATTTCTGTTGTACACTGCCTCCTTCCGTGATGTATGTATGATGTTTTTGGGGGTACTCTCAAGCTACAGGGTGGGCAGTTTCAAAAGTCTATATAAGGGCTTGCACACCATTGTTCTGGGTTCCTCCTCCCTCCTGCATGTGGTGAGTTGCAACAGTTTAATAAAGATCAGGCTTACTACCTGCTTTGCTTCTCAATATTCTCTGGTTGGTCTCTGTTATTTTCTCCTACTGATAGGGAACACACTTAAGGACTCTATACGGGCTCTTGGATACCCCCATAAGGGAAAAGAAGCAGGTTTTTTCTACATCAGTATGGAGGGGGAAGAATCCCCCTTCCCACCACTCTTTGCCTTGTGACTTGAAAACACATGTCCATTGGGAAATGGCATCGCTCTCTAGAATGGGAACATTCGGTCTCTCTTCTATGTCAGCTATCTCTTTGACGTAAGATTTGGTATGCTGAATGAAATCTTCATATGCCATTTTGGCAAAGCAGCTACAGAAAACCCCTTCCAATTCCTCATGTTAGACCTGCCTAGTGTATACTCAAGATTTGGATATTTATTCTACCTTATCTCCAGCACAGCCATTTGTCCTTTTTCCTTGAATTGACTTTTTTTAAAAAAGCTTCAGGACAATGACAAAATACTGCAATTCTGCAAACAATGGCAACATACAAAATAAGCTTTTAAACTTCCTGTGGCTCTAAAATATGAAAGCAAGAGATCACAGAGTGTCTGAATCCTGGATGTTTAACAGCCAGTTAAATAAACGTACCTACTAAAGTAAAGTCTAGGGGTCTTCCTAAGTTATAATGGATTCCTATTGCAACAAACAGAATTATGCTTTTCTTTAACTTTCAAGACTTGGGTGGTAGCAAATGGGTGTTTAATATATTTTGCCGATCATAAAAAGCCTTCAAGAAGCAACAAAGATTGGTGCATTCTTCCTCTAGTATTAGTATCCCACATACATCTCCAATTTAGCCAAAAAGTTGTTTCTCCACTAGCTTGGTTTGAGGGTTTTTTTGGGGGGTGGGGGAAATTGGGAAGAGAAAAATAATTCCATAAGCCAGGAGCATCTGGACCGAACACTAACTCTGCTGCCAGGAAGGGAGCGGTACTCTGTTTTTAAAATAACTACTGTCAACATGATCACACGCTCGTAGAACAAAATTGGGTGTCGATGCAAGATCAGGAGATACAAAGCCAAGATTGCAGTTCATAGCCATATTTAGCATCTCTTTAGTCTACAGTCAAAAAGGAAATCCTCTCTCTCTGCACACATTGTTAATGGGTTATGGCCAGCAGGATACCCTGTTATCAACCAGCTGCTCACAGTCCACAGACATTTAGATCGGATCAAAGGAGTTTGCAGAGTACAATGGTCTGCAGAACAGTTGCTTGGTAATGTGGGTATCAGCACAAAATGGTCTGGTTCACAGGCTGCTTACAACCATAGTTAAACTAAACTATGGTTGAAATGTGTACATGCACTGTGCTCCTGCTGAAATCGTGGGCACTTCACTCCTCCCCTGCTCCTGCTGCTGTTGTGGCTGATGAGAAACAAACCAGGATCTGTCTCACCATTTCTCTCCTAACAAACCACAGAGTACAGTGGAACCTTGATTCTTGAACGGCATCGTTGATGAACAAATCGGCTCCCAAATGCCGAAAACACAGAAGTGTTCCAGTTTTCGAACGTTTTTTGGAAGCTCAATGTCCGATGTGGCTTCCACTTGAGTGCAGGAAGTTCCTGCAGCCAACTGGAAGCCACGCCTTGGTTTTCGAACGGTTTCAGGAGTCGAACGGATTATGTTTGAGAACCAAGGTACAGTGGTGCCCCGCAAGACGAAATTAATTCGTTCTGCAAGTTTTGTCGTCTAGCGAATTTTTCGTCTTGCGAATCACGAAATCCCATAGGAATGCATTGAAAATCAATTAATGCGTTCCTATGGTCAAAAAAAGTCCAAACAAAGCCAAATTTGGTACAACAACAGTTTATTAACTGCTCTTTAAAGTCACACATACTGTAAAGAGCAGTTCAAAAATTGAAGGGAAAATAAATTAACTTTATAAACAAAACATGTCTTTGTTTTTAGACAAAGGAAACAAAGTCACGAGACGTTTTCGTCTTGCGAAGCAAGCCCATAGGGAAATTCGTCTTGCGAGGCAAATCGAAAACGGAAAAACCTTTCGTCTAGCGAGTTTTTTGTCTTGCGAGGCATTCGTCTTGCGAGGTACCACTGTACGACTAAGGCTTGTTCTTGGCTTACCAGACAATGCTTGCTTGGAGAGAAGCGAGCCACAAGTCTGGATCTAGATGTAAACCTAAGACTAAGTTTTCCTTATTGAAAGGGAAGAGGGGAGGAAACACCAGCTGAAAAGAAACTGAAGGTACATTCTTTCACCTTTGGTGGACGTGCCCAAGGATTAAGGCTTTCTGGGAAATGATATATAATGAAATGAAAAAGGTATTTAAATATACCTTCCTTAAGAAACCAGAGCCCTTTCTCCTGGGCATTGTCGGCCAATTGGTGCCAAAGAAAGACAGAACATTCTTTATGTATGCTACAACAGCAGCAAGAATACTCATCGCAAAGTATTGGAAGACACAAGACCTACCCACCTTGGAAGAATGGCAGATGAAGGTGATTGACTACATGGGATTGGCAGAAATGACTGGCAGAATCCGAGACCAGGGAAGAGAGACGGCGGAAGAAGATTGGAAGAAATTTAAGAACTATCTTAAGAAATATTGCAAAATCAATGTGTGTTAGAATGAGGCGGCTTTAAAAATCAAATGGAGTACAGCTGTAAAGATTAAGTTAAAAGAAAAGAAAGATTGACAATTAGATAAAATTAAGGGTGAGGATTTGCTGAACTAAATATTTAAAATGGGAATGCAGAAAGGGGAGGTATGAGAAGGTCAGTGAAGTAAGTTTTAAGAAAATAAGGTTCTGAAATTATACTTGTTCTTTTTTTTTGTTTGTGTTTGCGTATTGTTTTGTTTGATATAATTTGTAAAACTTCAATAAATATCTTTTTTTTAAAAAAAAGGAAACACCAGCTTCTACATGCAGGCAGATAACAAGACACCTCAGCAGACCATATCCCAAAAGTTCTCCTCCTCTCTTAAGGAACACACACCTAGGCTTCACCAATTTCAACAGGAGAATTAAGCATACGTCCAACTCTTCCACTGGAACAAATTATACTTTAAAAAGGAACCGCTTTGGCTGCATTGTGCCCAAGTTTTAAAAATTTATTACAAAGCCAAAATTCTTTTAAGAACGGCCTGCAAACCTATCAGAGCACAAACCACAAAAGAAAGGAACAGAAAAAAACGATAATACCATCTGAGCAAACTTTAGAGCACTTTATTTAACAGTGCTGGGGGGGGGGGGAGGAAATCCTGCAATTTAGCAACTTCTGCAACACTGTTAAAACCCAAAACACTACCAAAGAGATCAGCACTTTCTAAATTCCAGCTATAAAGAAGGATTTTTGAAAGTCTGAGCCATTTCTTTTTCACCTCAACAAGCAGTGATAATATAATCCACCCATTCTTCCGCTCTCAGTTTAGTTCCTGTTGCCTGAAAAACAGAAAGGTTTTATATTTCTTTACAATGGGTGAAAGTTCCCTTTTTTTTTTTTTTTTTTGCGCCTCAGAATGAAATCTGTTTCCCACCTAACAGTTTAATCTAATTTGCAGCACAATTCTACTCAGAAGTCAAGTCCCACTGAGTTAAGTGGAACTTACTTCCAGGTAACTGGGTATAAAGACTGCAGCTAAAATGTACATAAACACCTCCTGAATTTTATCCTAAGTTACAAACTGCAGACTTTGTTGGGCCTCAACTTCATGCCCAGCTTTCTCTCCCCTGCTCCTACGTCTCATTTTTTTTGGGCCCCTGAGGCAGAAAATCCCATCTGCACTTCTCCCCAGTCCCCACTTTTCAGAAAGTAAAAAGCAACAAAAATAAATAACATCATGCTGCCCTTTCATGACACTCAAATTTAGGTGCCAACGGTGGGGTCAGTTCTGTGTTTGAACAGGATGCTGACATGAACCAGACATTTAAAATGCAGCCTAAAAAGAACTCTGTGCTACCATGAGGTGGGGTGAAACGGCAAATTCTGGGCACCATTAAAAGCAGCAACTTGTCAATTATTTGGGGACTTTGCCTCTCCAGTACTAAAATATATTCATCTGGCTTTGCTTCATGCACCCATGATAACAATACAGTAGTACCTCGGGTTACATACGCTTCAGGTTACAGACTCCGCTAACCCAGAAATAGTACCTCGGGTTAAGAACTTTACCTCAGGATGAGAACAGAAATTGTGCTCCAGTGGCACGGCAGCAGCGGGAGGCCCTATTAGCTAAAGTGGTGCTTCAGGTTAAGAACAGTTTCAGGTTAAGGACGTACCTCCGGAACGAATTAAGTACGTAACCAGAGGTACCACTGTACTGAGTGGAGGTACTAATATTTATAAAAGCCTGCCTATCTCATCAATGTAGGAAATTTTTGTTCAATCTGGCGGCTTACAACACAGCAAGTCATCCACATACCTAGTGTAATGTACATTGGTACCTCGGGCTACAGACACTTCAGGTTATAGACGCTTCAGATTACAAGACTCCACTAACCCAGAAATAGTACCTCGGGTTAAGAACTTTGCTTCAAGATGAGAATGGAAATCATGCAGCGGCAGCACGGTAGCAGTGGGAGGACCCATTAGCTAAAGTGGTACCTCAGGTTAAGAACAGTTTCAGGTTAAGAATGGACCTCCAGAACAAATTAAGTTCTTAACCCGAGGTACCATTGTAGTCATTTCTTCTTTATGAAAGGTATTTGTGAATGAATGCATATGAAAGATACCTAAAACTGCATAATCCACATAAATATATTGCGTTCTTATGTATATATTTTTTCACTTATCTTACCCAACAAATATTCATCTGCAATGCATTTGAATTAGAATACACCTTTGGACTTAGTTGCCCTGAATGTAGCTGCTCAGGGGCAATTCATATAACAAATTTACCCACTCAAGTGTGCAGATGGTAGCAAGTGAAAGCACAAAGCACAAGGGCCTTCTCGGTAGTGGCGCCCACACTGTGGAACGCCCTCCCATCAGATGTCAAAGAAATAAACAACTATCTGACTTTTAGAAGACATCTGAAGACAGTCCTGTTTAGGAAGTCCTGTTTTAATGTTTGAGGTTTTACAGTGGTACCTTGGGTTACAGACGCTTCAGGTTATGCGTTTTCGGGTTGCACACCGTGACGAACCCGGAAGTACCGGAACGGGTTACTTCCGGGTTTCAATGCTCGTGCATGCGCAGAACCACCAAATCGCAACCCGCGCATGTACTGCGGGTTGTGAACATGCCTCCTGCACAGATCACGTTCACAACCCGAGGTTCCACTGTATTGTGGTTTTACTATTCTGCTGGGAGCCACCCAGATGGGCAGGTCATCATCATCATCATCATCAATCATACTGCAGGCCCAGAACTGACTGGATCCCTTGGAGAAAGTTAGAAAGGCTTTGCTTCCTTTTTAAATCTACACTACATTAAAGAGAAAGAAAAATGACAAATACCAAATACACAAGTACAGTCTGGGTGGAACATGTAATAATGTACAGTAACAGTATTCTTGGCACAGACCTCCATCTTATACCTGCCAACACAGCAAGGTGGATGAACAGATTCTTTCAAACAAAGCATAGATAGCTGCACCTTATGACAGTCCTTCTACTGGTATTTAAGTAGCAGACATTCAGATGGGTTTAAAAGCTCAGGTGCATGCCAAATTTAATTAAGTCTTCAAGGGAACTATGCTAGGCAACAAGCACAGCTTCATCAATACTTACACATTTGGAAACACAATTTTATTTCTCCCTACAGCATCTCATACCAAAACTGGGAGACCAGATTCTTAAAACGACTTTTAGAATTAAATTCAGAACTATTATGTTGTATTTTCTTTCCCATCAAATAGCTCAAGCCAGATTGAGACTCATTTGCTGATAAACACTCCTATTTCCCTTCAGCGACTCTTTTCAAATCACACAACCAATTAAAGAACAAGTAATTCATTGTTGTTGTTTTTTCATGCAATTAAAACATGTGGCCTTCCCCAGCATAATCTCTAGGTTAATCACCAGGCAATTATTTCCTTACACCTGCATCTAAAACAACTGAAAAAGGCCCTAGGATCTGTTGTCCTCTATGCTTAGCTCAGAAAATATGAAAAGTATAGTTAGTCTTAACCTCCAGTTACCATTTGGTTAAACCCCGACTCTACAGGATAAAGTAGCTGGTAATGGTTACGCAGTGCATATCAAGGCAGGAAGAGTTTGCACCGAACAGCTGAAAAATAAACTCATCCACCTAATCCAACCAGATTTAAGCAAATTGCTGGTGAAGCAAATTACAACTCCCATTATCACTGTCTAGTGACCATGCTGGCTATGACTAAGGGACCTTTGGAGTCCAACATCTGGAGGGCCGCAGATTAGCCATCCACTTATCTACACGGCATAAATTTTGCACTGAAGCAAAACTTGCTTGCAACTTACAGTGACAGTGGTGTGCACAAAAACGCTGGAAAAACCAAGTGCCTCACTCATGTTCAAGAGCAAGCTAGGGATGGTTGAGAACTCCCAAGGAATAGGGTGACGAAACTATAAAGGCAAAGGCAAGTTCCCTAGAACTCTTGTTATACCCTCTAATTTCATATGCCACTCTGGTATATGACAAGGAAAAATAGAAAGCAAAAAGTTAGGTATAATGTCTTTAAGCCAGAGCATGTTGACGGAATCCCTACAAACATATCCTTAAGACTTGCTGTGCTTGCAGGTTTACAGGTGAGGCACCAACTGGAGAAGGCACCGACCTTAAACCCATATGAGAGAGAGAGACACAAAGAGAGAGAGATTAACCAAACAAACATGCTTGTTTTACTCCTTGAGTGTCACTAGTCTATCAATGCCTGTGAAACAGGTCCTCTTTGCACAGCATCCATGCCTAATCATTTGGTGTTTTTTAAAAAAACGGTAGTAGCCTTTTTCATCTTTTTTAGTGCATCAGTCTTCTTGAAAACAGTGTGTGTGTTTCCCTGCACAAAAAAGAACAATTTCCTTTCCTCAAGATTCATGCAATGACACTTGGTTGCTCTCACCAGGCAACAGAGACAGCCTGTCTTAAGACTCTCATGCCTGTCTCAATCTCTAGGGGACACTATCAAAATCTGATTAGAACACAGCATGGCGCTTATCAAGTGTGCTTGAAATCAGAAGTCACTGACTAGGTATTTGTCTTGTCAAATGAAAACCCCCTCTGGCATAGGCAAGAATAATTTATTTATTCATACATGCATACTTAAGATTGGAAGTGAGGAAAGCGCAAATGAAAATTAAGAGACCGGGGAAATATTGTTAACAGAAGGCACTCTGATATATTTTGTGTGTGTTATCAAACACGCAATGCCAAAGGAAGCAAGAAGGGAGTGAAGAGTTCTCAGTAGTTAATTCATTAATAAAAATACATCTCAACTAATTTGTGTTTTTTTTTTAAACTCTACTCTATAGCTTTCACAAAGTACTCTACTACAGCTTAGTGCAGACTTAAAGGTAAAGGGACCCCTGACCATTAGGTCCAGTCGTGACCGACTCTGGGGTTGCGGCGCTCATCACGCTTTATTGGCCAAGGGAGCCGGCGTACAGCTTCCGGGTCATGTGGCCAGCATGACTAAGCCGCTTCTGGCAAACCAGAGCAGCGCATGGAAACGCCATTTACCTTCCCGCCGGAGCGGTACCTATTTATCTACTTGCACTTTGACGTGCTTTCGAATTGCTAGGTTGGCAGGAGCAGGGACCGAGCAACAGGAGCTCACCCCGTTGCGGGGATTCAAACCGCCGACCTTTTGATCGGCAAGTCCTAGGCTCTGTGGTTTAACCCACAGCGCCACCCGCGTCCCAGTGCAAACTTAAAGGTAAAGGTAAAGGTACCCCTGCCCGAACGGGCCAGTCTTGACAGACTCTGGGGTTTGTGCGCCCATCTCACATCTATAGGCCGGGGGCCAGCGCTGTCCGGAGACACTTCCGGGTCACGTGGCCAGCGTGACAAAGCTGCATCTGGCGAGCCAGCGCAGCACACGGAATGCCATTTACCTTCCCGCTGGTAAGCGGTACCTATTTATCTACTTGCACCCAGGGGTGCTTTCGAACTGCTAGGTTGGCAGGCGCTGGGACCGAGCAGCGGGAGCGCACCCCACCGCGGGGATTCGAACCGCTGACCTTTCGATCGGCAAGCCCTAGGCGCTGAGGCTTTTACCCACAGCGCCACCCGCGTCCCATAGTGCAAACTTACACACGTTAAAATTGTTATTATTGTTACCACCACTATCCCTGCATCCTACCTTTTCTCCAAGGAGCTCAAAGTGGTTTACACTGTTCTCTCCCACTCCATTTCACTGTCCAACCATGTGCGGTAGGTTAGGCTGATAGACTGGCCCAAGGTCACCCAGTGGCCTTTAGGGCTTGGAACCCTGATAGGTGATGGCGCACAGTGGCAAACCCAGAAGTGACCAGTCACTAAAAGGGCGGGGTGGGCATAACAGGGTGTTTCAATTGCACACAAGCACATAACGACCCAGAATGCAACTCAGGGATTATCTGTAGTAGCTACTAGTGACAATGGTTATTTAAGCCACCTTGAAAATGTTCGTTATCCAGAAAGGTGGCTTGTAAAAGTTTAAAAATAAATAAAAGCTTGCAGCTTTACACGTGGATGACCACGCAGCTATCACTCAAGATGGCTCAAGCCTTCCTGGATGGGAAACATGTTAAGTATTATTATTACCCCAAGCGGCTTCTATGATCTGACCTGAAACCAGCCAAACTATGGGAGTAATGCCAACGTATAGCTTGCCTGATAAGATACAAGCATTGCCATATGTAGTTAGAAGAAGTACCACGCAGATCCTGCTGGAATCCAGCACCAGTGAGGAGAACAAGTAGTGATTTTTTAACCCAGAGGCCTTTGCAGGCAATCGAAAAGCAAGCTACGCCCTACCTGCAGCTCCTTGTCAGAGTATTTTTGAGGGTTCTTGCTCCCTTGGCTCTTCTTCCGGAGTTTCTTCAGTTCAGCCTGGCACTTCTCTAGCGAATCCCCCTTGTTCCTTTGCTCGGTTTGGTACTTCTTCAGAGCAGCCTGTATGTGGAAGAGGTGTGAGTAGCTGAAACAATAATATGCTGAAGGAGTTGAGCAGAGATTTCCCCTGCTCCTAATGAGCGCAGCTAACATCCTCCCTACAGGCAAGAAGGTCCTGACCTCACACCTGCTGAAGAGGGTATGTTTTGAATGAATACATGTTTAGAGAAAAAAGCTGGCTTCCTCTGGGGGAAGTGGAGAAAACACATTCCCAGTAACCAAGAGAACAGGGGTCCTAGCAGAAGGGAAAGTCAACACAGCATGCTCTTACATGCTTGGGGAAAGGGCTGTGTTTGGGTTTTGAAACCCTTTGCCCTTCTTCTTTGGGCGTGGTAGTTCACCATGAATTTAGAAGCCTAAAAAAAAAAGAGTCTGCAGAGGGAGGAACTAAGAGAGAAACACCACCCTTATCAGTTTGGAACTGTAGAATTCAGCTCAAAAAGAGCCAGCCAGTTTTCCCAAGAGGGACTTGTAAGGCTGGTGCTACTATTTTAAAGCGATGTCCACTTCTAATTACTATATGTCCCTTTCTACCAAACTAATGCTTGGCAAATCAGTGGCAAGCAGACTATTAGAAACTAGGCTTCTTATCTGGGCTGTAAATTAAGCTGCAGTGAGCTGGGTCTTCAAACTTCTGGAAGTTTCCATTTCGTTCAGAAGGAGAGGAGAAGGGAGAGTGGTCCGTGTCAAAGTTTTGGATAATAGAATGAACTGAAGAAGCAGGCACACACACACACACACACACACACACACACACACACACACACACGCTGAGTTTTTAATGTAAAGAATTATCACCTCTGCTTCCATGGCAATGTTACCTACTTCAACTTTAGTAGCATAAACATTCACCATCCCACAGAGATTTAATGACTCATAACTCCCCGTGTTCACTTCATATCTAGAGATGGTCTGGTTATGCTCCCACACAAATGAGAACTAGAAAGTGCTGGATTTGAGGATAATTTATCTAGTTCTGTTCAGATTAACAGAATAGAGCAGAGAGTCTACATTCAGAAACCATTTGTATTCTCTCCTTAAAAATTTAGTGCAACTCAAACTCTTCGCAGACACAACTATAAATAGGAAGGTGGTGGGAGGGGAGGACAAGAAAAACAATGGGCTTTCATTTCCTGTTTTACAAGCTTCTCCAACATATTTGAAATGGATTTTTTTGCATCTCTGGGGTACAGGGGAACTGAGTGAGATGTAAAAGTTCCCCTTTCAACAGAGAGAAGTTCAAAGAAAGAGTGTGAAAGTCAACTGCACTCTCCTAGCTCTCTTATCATGTCCAAAATGTCTCTTGTTTTGAATGCAAAAACCAAAACTACAACACAAACCTTGCAGCAATACAATGGGTTTTGAAAAAGTGAACCACATAAATTTGAATCCCGGTGGTTTTAAACTTACAAAGGATGAACACACTCATGATATCTTAACAGATAAAGCATAATCTGAATTAAGTGAATGTAGTTCAGAACGTGTCCTTCAGAACATATCTTAAGAAATGCCTTGCAGGATCAGTTCAAGGTTCAACTAGTCTAGCAGAATTTGCAAGAAACTCGGCCACCGGCAGGTTGATATGTGCAACCAGATCATGATCTTCCTTGCATCTACCCCTTGTCTTGGAGCAGCCCAAACATTTATGGTAGTAGATCAACCAGTTAAATGCTACTATAAATGCAATCAGATTTGAGCCGGTGATCGGATTGACATTAAATATAGATTACATATTACTTACACTTAGATACCGTGAATCCAGTTCTACTTTCTGCTCCAGTTGTGTCAATAGCTCATTGTGGAAGGACTTCAGCTGAGAACCAAACAGAATGGGGGGGGGGAGATAACATCTTTAACAATTTCAGTATGTGAATACAAGAAAGCATGCCATGAAGGGCAACTAATCCACATGGGACCTTTGCATCTGAGGATGTGTACACAAAACAGAACATGAACCAGTACAATAATATAATACATAGGACAAAGAAGCACCAGAACAGCCAAGCCAGCTCTGAGAAGACAGGTGTATTTTATTTATTTCACAACAATTATATGCCACTTGACTGTAATAAAACCTCAAAGCTGTTCACAAAAAGAACAGAACAGTAAAATTATCAGTTAAAATAAAGCAGTTTTTAAAAATGTAAAAGCACAATAAAGAAGCAACGAGCAGTTATAGGACATGGGGTGTACCTGCAACAACATCAATCAAGTGGAAATGCCTATATTTTCCCCCTGAATAAAATATGAGGAACGTTTACCTGCCTTGCTGCAGCAAAGAGCTTTCCTGGTGCTGCATGAAATCAATCGGTCAAGCAAGAATCTTGGTCCACAATCAGGTTTTCCCCCCTGCAGCTTCAATTATTTCTCTGACATTGCCGAGGCCAGCATATGATTTATGATTTTGTTTGCCTCATGGCTTATTCAACAGGGGGCCTTATTCTTATTTAAAGGACTTGGCAACTATTTCACAACAGATGTATTTTAGATCCACGTGTATCAAACAGACTGCCTCTTGGCCAGCCTCTGTAAAAGGGACATGTCAACAGGAAGTAAAGTGCTTACCATCTCTTCCAACTGATTCTGAATCTGTCTGTGGACTTCGGCCATTTGGAACAGAACCTCCCCTAAAAAAAGGCAAAGACAAAACAGGGAGGGAGGGAGACCAAAGGAGACATTTTTAGAGACCTTTCTGCATCAACCTTCTCTCTCTTCCCTTTCCCCTCAAACTACAGACCTGCAGTTGTTTTTATTTTAAAAAATCACTTCAGTTTTGCTGGTGCCTGAGGAAGGAACACTTCTTTCAGAGACTCATTTAAGACTAACTCAGTTTACACATACAATACGTGCTACCCCAGAATACATGGTCAGTTAGGCAGAGTTAGGCAAAAAAATTGACACCCAGCATCTTACAATCTGCTTCTCTCTTTGGCTGTGTCTACAGTGGTGCCTCGCAAGACGAAATTAATTCGTTCCGCAAGTTTTTTCTTCTTGCGAGTTTTTCGTCTTGCGAAGCACGGTTTCCCATAGGAATGCATTGAAAATCAATTAATGCGTTCCTAGGGAAACCGCCTTCAGACCAGGTCCGGGGACAGTCTGTCCCCCGACCTCTTCTGAAGGCTGGGGGGGGGGAACAAGGGCTTTTCTTCCCACTGCCAGCCTTCAGAAGGCTGTTCTGAAGGCTGGCGGTGGGAAGAAAAGCCCTTCTTCCCACCTCCCGCCCCGCAAGCTCCGGGGACAGGAGGGCTTTGCTGCCGACCGCCAGCATTTTAAAAGCCCCTGCTGTCCCGGGGCGATTTTAAAATGCTGGCGGGCGGGAGCGAAGCCTCCGCTGTCCCGGGGAGATTTTAAAATGCTGGGGGTCGGCAGCGAACGCTTCGCTCCCGCCCGCCAGCATTTTAAAATCGCCCGGGACAGCAGAGAAGTCTCTGCTGTCCCGGGGAGATTTTAAAATGCTGGGGGTCGGGAGCGAAGCCTCCCGCTGTCCCGGGAAGGCAGGCGGGGGGGGGGGAGCAAAGACTTTTGCCCCCCGCCGGCCTTCAGAAGAGGTCCCCCCCCCGCCTGCCTTCCCGGGACAGCGGAGACTTCTCCGCTGCCCCGGGCGATCTTAAAATGCTGGCGGGCGGGAGCGAAGCGTTCGCTCCCGACCCCCAGCATTTTAAAATCTCCCCGGGACAGCAGAGACTTCTCTGTCTGCTGTCCCGGGGAGATTTTAAAATGCTGGGGGTCGGCAGTGAACGCTTCGCTCCCACCCGCCAGCATTTTAAGATCGCCCGGGGCAGCGGAGAAGTCTCCACTGTCCCGGGAAGGCAGGCGGGGGGGAGCAAAGACTTTTGCCCCCCGCCGGCCTTCAGAAGAGGTCCAGGACCTCTTCTGAAGGCCGGCTGTGGGCGAAAGTCTTTGCTCCCGACCGCCAGCAATTTAAAACAGGTCCCCGGAGATTTCCCTATGGGCTTTCGTCTTGCGAAGCAAGCCCATAGGGAAATTCGTCTTGCGAAGCGCCTCCAAAACAGAAAACCCTTTCGTCTTGCGGGTTTTCCGTCTTGCGAGGCATTCGTCTTGCGGGGTACCACTGTATCTCTCACCAGGAGATAGTTATTCTTTCTCAAAAGTGCATTATAAAAGGTTGAGCATCTTGTGATGTTCTATATTTAAGGTTTGTCTTTACATGCAAAAATAATAATAAAGCATTTAAATAGAGAATACAGAAATGGTAGAATAAGACCAATTATTAATGGTTCTTGGGTATGCTAAAAGTTGTGTGCAAGTTTCAACAGTCTTCGTTGAAGGCTTTGCGCTGATTGACAAATCCTTCGTGCAAACAACAAGCCAACTCAAGTTTTCTGCAAGCTTATTTATTTCCCTAGAGACCCTCATTCAGCAACAGATGAATTTCCTTAGAGGAGACTCTGTGAACATTGCTCCCACTTCCAGAACAAAAGAAGAAGCACAGATGCAATCTTTTAAAAGATTTTATTTGCTAAACAAGTGGCACTTCCCCCAAACTGGTAGGAGCATATTTCACACCAATTGGCTGCTCAGCAGTAGTAGCCTTGCTTTCAAATAACATGCTATGTGGACATTTCCAAGCCCATTGGTTAGTAGCAGCTGGCTAATTATACTCCAGATTATTGGGGGGGGGGGGACCTAAAGCAACAGCAGCATAATACCTTTATTAGGACCAGGGGTTGTTGTTGTTTTTTTTAAAAAAGGTTATTTTAGGTTCACCACAACTCTTCTTCAGGTTGCATATTAAGCCCCCCGCCAAAATCAAACGAAGGTGCAGAGTGTAGGGTTGCCATATTTCAAAAAGTAAAAACCCAGGACACCCCGAATGTTGTTGAGCTTGATGCAATTCCCAAGTCTGCAGCTTGTAGCAGACTTAAGATGGAACGGAGGAATTTTAGAGGATCAGCCGAATAAGTTAATGGAGTATGTGGAGTTAGCGATGCTGACTGCAAAGATAAGGAACCATGATGAACATACCATAAGAGAGGAATGGGAAAACTTTGGAGAACATTTAAAGAAAAATATATATATATATATATATATATATATATATATATATATATATATATATATATATATATATATATATATATATGCAGGTTTTGGTGTCTTCGGGTGTCTTCCCGTGTAAGAGTTGGGGTGTCTAGGCGACGTTTCGACGAGGTCTCACTCGTCATCTTCAGGCTGGTGCTTTCGGCTTCTTGTTACTAGAACAGAGCAGGATCTCAGTGTTTGAGTTCCACTGAGATCCTGCTCTGTTCTAGTAACAAGAAGCCGAAAGCACCAGCCTGAAGATGACGAGTGAGACCTCGTCGAAACGTCGCCTAGACACCCCAACTCTTACACGGGAAGACACCCGAAGACACCAAAACCTGCATTCCTGTACCCGTGAAAATCTACGAAAGCAAATATATATATATATATATATATATATATATATATATATATATATATATATATATACCGCCCTATACCCTGAGGTCTCTGGTTTATAACAGTTACATAAATCTCCAAGTAGCAGCTAAATCAATTAGAAGGTGTAGAAAGATATGCAGCACAACTAAGAGTAAAAAGGAACCCATGGAGGGGTGTGGGAGTCAAATAATGTAGAAGGATAATGAAGAATACAGTGGTGCCTCGCAAGACGAAATTAATCCGTTCCGCGAGTCTCTTTGTCTAGCGGTTTTTTCGTCTTGCGAAGCAACCCTATTAGCGGATTAGCGCTATTAGCGGCTATTAAAGGCTTAGCGGCTATTAAAGGCTTAGCGGATTAGCGGCTAAAAGGCTATTAGCGGCTTAGAAAAAGGGGGGGAAGCGGAAAAAAATTGGAACACTTGCAAGACGTTTTCGTCTTGCAAAGCAAGCCCATAGGGAAAATCGTCTTGCAAAGCAGCTCAAAAACGGAAAACCCTTTCGTCTAGCGGGTTTTCAGTCTTGCGAGGCATTCGTCTTGCGGGGCACCACTGTAGTGTGAAATGGATGTACCAATTTATTGTTAAATTAAGTAAGTAAGTAAGTAAGTAGGGTGTGTGTGTGTGTGTGTGTGTGTGCGCGCGCGCACGCGTGTGTGTGTCACTAATGGGGGAATTTTAAAGGCAACAATTAGATTACATCATGCCTGGTACAAAAAGCTTGCATGTTGCAGCAAGGCATGCTGGGCTGAGGAAGTAATGGCGACTCTCCCTTCAAAAATCTAAGAGCCAACGGGTATTCAGCTCTCTCTATGGCACTAATTGGAACACACAGGTTCCTCTTAAGGCAGAGAATGGAAATAAATCAGAACCTGGTAGCCGTTATATTGACAAAGTTGCAGATTAATTAACGTGCGCCATCTATAAAAGGGTCCCATGTGCTCCAATTAGCACTAGAGGCACATCAAAATAACGGCTGCCTTTTAATATTTTCAGAGGGAGGAAAAAACCTTTGCTCCTTTGCCCTGGTAGCTTTTGGTGCTATCCAATATCTTTTTGCAGTAGACATGCATTTTAAACTTTCTCCTTTTCCATCTTAAAGCTATTATTAATTTAGGCTGGATTTTTCATTAGACCCAACAATTCTCTCGCTCTCCTCCCACCACTTCACCCTTTTCTTATGTTGGTTAATATCCAGCCTGAAGAATAATTCTGGCTCTCTTTTTTGTGACTTTTCCATTGATCCCAATAAAAAATATTATGCTGCTGCTGTTCTTTTTATCCACCCCCGCCTGCCCACAAGCAACTCAACATGGATGGCTCCATTTTTATTTTTATTTGGTCCAGAACGATACAGTGGTTTGCAGTTTGGTGAAAACTGTGTTAAGTAAGAGTTGGTTCAGCGGAACTTAGAAGTAGTGAACTTTCAGAAACAAGCAGGTTTTGGAATAGCATACATTACGTTCTCCTCATTTAGCTATATGGCCACATGCAGATCTCAATAGCAAACAGCTTCTCAGCTAAACTCTACCCACTAGTTATCCACACTGTGTTGTTGCAAAAGGAAAAGCACTGTTGAAGTGCAAGATCACCCTGCTTCTGATTTGCTCAACTTCCCACACATCGTATCAAATTCTTTCCCCCCACTTATACCTCTCAAACTGCTTTGTGATGATAAATCAGTTTAAACGAACTCAGGCAATTAGATCTGTTTTTTGTATTTTCTTGCCCCTGTAACAGTTTGAAAACTATATTAGAAGGCATTAAGAGTTGCCCAGGGCTACCTGCTGACTCTTTGGAAGAACCAGACCTAGGATTCAGTAACAACGATTAATCAGTCGTTAGAGCATGAATTTGACAACATGAATTTGACGAAACTCCGTGAGGCAGTGGAAGACAGGAGTGCCTGGCATGCTCTGGTCCATGGGAACATGAAGAGTCGGACATGAAGAGTCGCCCCCGCCCCCCAATCCCTGACCCTAGAGGCAGTTTTTGCTCTCTACCAAGACACTGAAAATAGCACAAGGTAGATAAACAAGAGAACCAAGTAAATAGACAAAAACTCTCTGGGGAGGAAAATGCCAAAGGTTTATTCCTTTAAAACTACAAACAGCAACTGCTGATTACAAGAGTTGCACAGGGGATGAAAGAAAATGGTTTCACTACTGTATCTACATGAGGCAGTTTATTAGATCGTCATTTTGGAAACATGCCCTGTAATTTTATAAGCTTTCTTCAGTCAAGAAAGTTATTATTATTAGTACTCAATACAGTATAGGATGCAATTTATGTTGTACAGCTTTTCTAGCTTCAGAACCTGAAGCCATTTCAGCTCTAGCTGTGATCTTGCCAGAGCTGATAAAGATAATCGGGGTCAAATAGAGCCGCCATTTGGATGGAAGGCCCAAGTGACTATTGAATTAATACCTCAGTACAGAGAATTGTGGGAGTGCAGTGAAGCCAAGGGGGTCTTTGAAAGCTGCCTTATATGTCTCTTCCTTTTCTGCTTTAAAGAGGTATACTCCTCCACTTTCTGCCAAGTGAGGAAGTCAATTATAAAGGTAGTCAATCATGACAAGTCTAGGGAAGGGAGGATTATTCCACTGCTGCAGGGAATGGCTTCGCCAGACTTGTGTCTCCTTCTCCCTTTTATTCCAACCTATTAAAATCCCCCTTTGGCCACGCAGCTTCCTACATCTAGTAGAACATGGCGCCCAAGCACGTGGAGCCACATGCCGGCCATGTGTGCATATGTCATAAGCCACATAGTGGTTTACTGAGCACAAGCAATGCACTCATACATACAGATCCACCATTCCCACTTTGCTCGCCCCTTGTGGGACAAGGTGGATAAACACGTCAGAAGGTCCAAACCACAGCTTAGTTTTCTGCAAGAAAACACTAAGATCAGGCATAGGCAAACTCGGCCCTCCAGATGTTTTGGGACTACAACTCCCATCATCCCTAGCTAACAGGACCAGTGGTCACGGATGATGGGAATTGTAGTCTCAAAACATCTGGAAGGCCGAGGTTGCTTGTGCCTGACTAAGATCAAGCCCACAAACAACAAATAATGGTTTCCACTGGTGACCTCGGACCAGTTACTCTCAGCTTCTCTTGCCTCACAAAACTGTTGAGAAGATATAAAATGTGAAGGGGTGGGGTGTTTATACGATGCCTTGAGCTCCCTGGCAAAAAGGTGGGAGTAGAAATGTAATTACCATATATACTTGAGTATAAGCCGACTTTTTCAGCACATTTTTAATGCTGAAAAAGGCCCCCCCCCCGGCTGCTCCTTCCTCCTCCTCCGCCTTTGCCGCTGTTGGCGGTGGCAGCGGAGGAATGAGTAGCCCGAAAACAGCTCTTTCGGGCTGCTTGTTCTTCCTCCTCTGCTGCCCCCACCACCAGGTTTGTGGTGTGGTGAACCAGCTTATAATCGGGTCAATAAGTTTCCCCAGTTTTTTGTGGTAAAATTAGGTGCCTCGGCTTATATTTGGGTCACCTTATACTCAAGCATATACGGTAAATGCAATTGTGCCATAAGACCCTTGGCAGGGAAGATTTACAAGGACAATCATCTAGCGCAGGGGTTGGGAACTGCATCCAGGTGGCCAGATCCTTACCTGCCCCATACCCTCCTGCAGGAAACTCTTTGACAGGAGGCTAAGGCTTTGAAAGTGTTGACCGTCAGCCAAATGCCAGCACCTGCAAAGCACTGTGCCTATGCATGCACCAATGATCATGGCAGCCTGTGCAAAGGCACCAGGTTTTGCAAGCACCAACCGCCAGCTGCTTCCAGCTGCCAGCAAGCCCCACTTTCAGAAGGAAGATGCATTTTTACAGTACAATGTTATACAGTACATATACAGTACAATGTTAAGTGTAAGGCAGGTGGTTGTGCCAAATAGGGCCGGAGGCGCCTCACATCTGATTCAGTGCAATACACACCAAAAGCATACCCCTGTCTCTTAAGGGTGTGGAGGGAGAAGCAGCAAGCACACAAACCTCTCACTAGAAAAAGAGGCAACTAAATGGGACGTGGGTGGCACTGTGGGTTAAACCACAGAGCCTAGGACTTGCCGATCAGAAGGTCGGCGGTTCAAATCCCCGCAATGGGGTGAGCTCCCGTTGCTCGGTCCTTGCTCCTGCCAACCTAGCAGTTCGAAAGCACATCAAAGTGCAAGTAGATAAATAGGTACCGCTCCGGCGGGAAGGTAAACAGTGTTTCCACGCGCTGTTCTGGCTCACCAGAAGCGGCTTAGTCATGCTGGCCACATGACCCGGAAGCTGTACGCCGGCTCCCTTGGCCAATAAAGCGAGATGAGCGCCGCAACCCCAGAGTCGGCCACGACTGGACCTAATGGTCAGGGGTCCCTTTACCTTTACCTTTTTACTGTATTGTTATTACATTTATTAGCCACTTTTTTGACATGGCAACTCAAAGCGACTTAGCAATACATGCCAGTGAGTCACCTGTTGTGAAAAAAAGAGCCTGTCCTATTACCTACAGAATAGCAACCCTGGAGGTAGCCTTTTCCCGCCCCCCTGTGAATATATAAAACCACAAAATAGGATTAAAATACAGAGTAGCTTGAACAAGTTGGGAAGAGAAGTATACAGTCATTGTAACAACACCTGCACACAAAACCTGCCTGTGCTCAGATTATCAGCAGAGTACCAACTACAATAAAAGACACTATCCCAGCCTTTCAACACGGTGCCCAAATATCGATGCAAACATGGGGATTACGAAGGCAACTTAATCTAGTCTGTCTTCCCTCACATTTATCAGGATGAAGGGAACTCTGAGAAACATTTTGTGACAGTCATTGCCTTAAGGCAGAGAGCACTAAGCATACCTAAAGCATTCCTCACAAATAGTTTTTGCCTAGCCTCCTCCTTTTCCAGCTGCTGTGATTCTGTAGCCTCCTTTGGCCAGAAGCAGCTTCAGCTTGTAGAATTGCTCTCTGCTTTGAAGCGTTTAAGTATGTAGGTCTTAAAACAGGAAAAACCTTGGCAAAGTCGAGGATGTGCTCGGAGGCAGAGTGCATGCTTTGAATGGAAGTGGTTCGCTTCCCAGAACCTCCAACAGTGTCCCTAGAAAGTCAAGGCCTTTGGGCATGGATAGTACCTAGGCTAGATGAACCAATTATCTTGGACTCAATGCAGGTTCATGCATTCTCATTCCACCTTGCTGCAAGACAGCCTTCTATCATCTTAATAACTGCCCCATCCTTTGAGAATGTCACCAAGCCTGTGAAAAGGACTTCTTCCGAACATTCAAGTCGTCACAAAATCTCACTATGATGTTATAGGTTGGAGGGAGACACACACACACACCGCTAAAGCCTAGAAATTAATAAATGCTAAGATTTTTATTGGGACGCGGGTGGCGCTGTGGCTTAAACCACAGAACCTAGACTTTCCGATCAGAAGGCGGGCGGTTCGAATCTCCGCAACGGGGTTAGCTCCTGTTGCTCAGTCCCTGCTCCTGCCAACCGAGCAGTTTGAAAGCACGTCAAAGTGCAAGTAGATAAATAGGTACCGCTCCGGCGGGAAGGTAAACGGCGTTTCCGTGCATTGCTCTGGTTCACCAGAAGCGGCTTAGTCATGCTGGCCACATGACCCGGAAGCTGGACGTCGGCTCCCTCGGCCAGTAAAGCGAGATGAGCGCCGCAACCCCAGAGTCGGCCACGACTGGACATAATGGTCAGGGGTCCCTTTACCTTTTTAAGATTTTTATTACAGTGGTACCTCAAGTTACAAACACTTCGGGTTACAGACTCCGCTAGCCCGGAAGTAGTACCTCGGGTTAAGAACTTTACCTCAGGATGAGAACAGAAATCACACTGCGGCGGCACAGCAGGCCCCATTAGCTAAAGTGGTACAGTGGTGCCTCGCAAGACGAAATTAATTCATTCCGCAAGTCTCTTCGTCTTGCGAGTTTTTCGTCTTGCGATGCACGGTTTCCCATAGGAATGCATTGAAAATCAATTAATGCGTTCCTAGGGAAACCGCCTTCAGACCAGGTCCGGGGACAGTCTGTCCCCGGACCTCTGCTGAAGGCTGGGGGGGGAGGCTAAGGGCTTTTCTTCCCACCCCCAGCATTTTAAAAAACCCCGGGACAGCGGAGGACTTCTCCGCTGTCCAGGCAATCTTAAAATGCTGGCGGGCGGCATTTTAAAATCGCCCCGGGACAGCGGAGGACTTCTCCGCTGTCCGGGGCGATTTAAAAGCCCCTGGGAAGGCAGGCAGGGGGGACAAAGACTTTCCCCCCCCGCCAGCCTTCAGAAGGTGTTCCCGCCCCCCGCCCCGCTTCGGAGCACCGTTCCGAAGCGGGGCGGTGGGGGAAGGTGTTCCCACGCCCCGCCCCGCTTCGGAGCACCGGGAGAAGCGATCTCCCCGCAGCCCCTTGCTTCAAAAGAGGTCCGGGGTAGCGGGAAGCGCCGCTGCCCCCGGACCTCTTTTGAAGCAAGGGGCGGCGGGGAGAAGCGATCTTCTCCCCGCAGCCCCAGGTCCGGGGACAGCGGGAAGCGCTTCCCGCTGTCCCCGGATCTGGGGCTGCGGGGAGAAGATCGCTTCTCCCCGCCGCCCCTTGCTTCAAAAGAGAAGACCCGCTGTCCCCGGGGCAAGCTTTGTTTTGCGAAGCAAGCCCATAGGGAAATTCGTCTTGCGAGGCAACTCGAAAACGAAAAAACCTTTCGTTTTGCGAGTTTTTCATCTCGCGAGGCGTTCGTCTTGCGGGGTACCACTGTATCTCAAGTTAAGAATGGTTGCAGGTTAAGAATGGACCGCCTGAATGAATTAAGTACGTAACCAGAAGTACCACTGTATTTGGGATGCGAAGGGAGAAATACAAGCTGCAGAAGAATTCCTCAGCTAGCCTATGCAAAACTTCACACAGACCCTGGGTGAGTGCCTGGAACCCTCTGGAATCTTGTTACTGCTTGGCATGGGGGGGGGAGCACCCAAATTTTTGTAACAATATTGACCCTTTGAAAAAGCTTATCTAAAGCAATATTTTCCTAATTTGCAGCCTGTAATTTTTCTTCCTGGGCTTTGAATCGCACACTGTAGTTACAGGGTGGCATATGAGGGAAACAAAATGAAGTTGTAAGTCATGTTATCTGCTTAGTATGAGCTTGAACATATCAAAGCCATCCTTAACTCTGGCTGTCACCCACTGCAATTAAGCATACTGTGTCTACATGCAGTGTATGGTTTCATGCATGAAAGGAAGGTCTGGGCAAAAAGGTTAAAGCCACAAAACCTACAGGAAATTGCTTTCTGGTTGAGATGCTAAATAAATGGGAAGTGACTGGTTCTTGTTATCAGGAGCACAGCAATATAACTTAGGAAATTTTGCTGCATACTCCGCAAAAAAAAAAAAAAACAGTCCAGCAACTTTCCCTTTCAAAATAACAATGCAATACTGGCTTAATTTGTATACAAAGCAAAAAGCCAGTTTTAAGATCGCTTGAAGAAGTTTTGCAGACAAATCTTGAGAATTGTAGCTTTCATGTGAAATTATGCCCTGCAGCAATTATCCAGACTCTGCTTTCTGAAGCATAGTTGCACCCATTGATGATTTGTGTGAATACGGACAGTTAGTATGGAGAACAGCTCTTATCTGTGTCCATTAAAACATTAAGTTAGTTGGACCTTTACAGAATCAGTAAAGAAACAACATATGTCCCTGCTTCAGAGTGTTTCCATTTTATCTCAGAAGAGGACCAGTGATAGGGAAAGTTCCTGTTCAGCCCACAGAAATCCTGTTCTAGATGTTCTTGGCACTGATAAATATTTTATTTAATTAATGGTATTTTTATACTGCCCTTCATGCAAATATATCTCAAGGTGGTTCACAATGAGAAATTACAATAAAGCACTATTACATAATTTGATTTAAAAAAGAAAAGATTTACAACCCAAAACAGGTGCCTACAAATCCGTACTAGTCAAGACTGCTCATGTAGAAATGGTGGTCAATACTGAAGGTAGATCCTTTTCGAGCTAGTAAACAGAGTCAGATTCTTAAATGTAACTAACACATGTCACCATCATTGTTTTACCATGTCAGAAGATTAGCTTCTACAGAAAAATTTCTGAGTTCCAGTGATAGTTTACATACCTTGCTACTTGGGAACAGGGCATTTGGAGCTAATAAAACTATTTCCAAGCCCAGCTGACCAGAAATGTAAAAAGTAAGTAAATAAATAAAAATGTGGGTTGTTTCCAACAAAGTCAACCTGTTAACAGAAAGACCTCTGCGACAGGCCTTCCTCTTCCCTCTTCGCCGCGCCAAAAAAAAGTTGTGAGGCTTCCCTCAACCCTCCATAGCAGATTTGGGGAGCTGGGTGCAGGGGGGACATGGATAAAGGGAGTAGTAGTCACTGTATTAACAACTTCATAGGATGAAACCCAGTACAGTATTTCTCTCTCTCTCCCCCACTCTTTTTAAAAGGAGTTTTCAGAGACAAGTGTCTATCTCTAGTCTGGTAAAAAGATTTTTCGATGTACATTTTGACCAAAGAATCTTTTCAAGCCTATATCGGCAAAAGGAAGTGGAAAATCCTGCCTGTTTTTCTAGTTGTTACCATTGCTAAAGTGCTCAAAATAATTATATTGCACATGTGAAAAATAGATTGTGCTTTCCGCCATGAAGATGTAGAGTGTGAGAGAGAATGCTGTGGACTCACTTTCCTATATGCAAGGGAGGCAAATTTACAAGGGTTTAATGCTAAGCAGCTCCACAGGTCTCAAGCAAATGCAGTCTACAAAAACAAGGCCTTCAATCCAGGGATGTAGAACCTGTGATTCCCCCAGATTTTTCTAGGTCCCAGCTCCCATCAGCCCTAGCCAGCATGACCAATGGGCAGTGATGCTGGAAGTTGGAATTCAATAACATTTGGAGGGTTACAGGTTCCTCAACCATGCTGCAATCTGTCTGCTGGCTCCAAGACTTAGTACAGTTTTCTTGGCTTCATTCAGCAACTTGTTCTCTGGGAAGCTTATGGGCTTACGATATCTTTCTCTCCATCTATTTTGACCATGGCAGACACCTCCTTGTTGTACAAAAAGTCATACAACTCCTTTAATTCCATTGCCGTTTCTTCTCGAAAGGACCACAAAGCTTTCAGAGTAGCTTGGATCTTCTCTGTGTGGTGGACAACCCTCTCTTGTTGCCAGTATTAAAATAAGATTATACTGCCAGCCCAGTTGGCCTCTGTACATTGAAAAGTGAGAAGTGCCATCTTGTTGCTACCTTCAGGTAGTAGAACGCCTTGGGCTGGCTCTGCTACCATCCCTTGCTATAGGTACCAGCACAGAACACCCCCCTTCTCTCCCTGTGAACAGGTGTGTGCCATTCTGAACTTCTTCTGTGGTTTATTACTGTAGATGCATGAGAAAAGGTTGACATAACTTAAATAACTTAAATATGACACGAACTTGCTAAACACTGGAGCCAGCCCACGTGTCCTGAAAGCCATTCAGGGAACATCCTGAGCTTCTAATACCTTGCATAAAGGTCAGCCCATGTAAATCTAGCTACCCTTAAAATCTACTTAGCTTCTGAATGAATGCCATCGAAATAATGGTGGGATCACTTGGAGACATGAGGCAGACAAGGATAGACAGTTTTTAGGCACTGCTCACTGGAATCACCTGCTTTCAACCTTTTATTAAGCAATATGAATGGAATGGGAGGTAGGCAGGAAACTGGGATAAAATAAACAGTGCAAAAACTATGGAACTTCTCAGAAGTACTCTCTCAAAGCACCTTCTCTTCTCCATTAGAATGAATTGGCTAAAATTAGTACAGACCCCCTAAAAGTTCAATACAGTGGTACCTCTGGTTACGTACTTAATTCGTTCCAGAGGTCCGTTCTTAACCTGAAACTGTTCTTAACCTGAAGCATCACTTTAGTTAATGGGGCCTCCTGCTGCTGCCGCACCACCGGAGCACGATTTCTGTTCTCATCCTGAAGCAAAGTTCTTAACCCAAGGTATTATTTCTGGGTTAGCTGAGTCTGCAACCTGAAGCGCATGTAACCTGAGGTACCACTGTAGCTAGTTAGCTTTTTCCAAACTCCAACAAAGAAATTTACTCTCAATGAACTCACACAGACTTTGCTTTAAGGACAGGTATATACCCTCCCCCACCTTCTCCATTTCTTAACTTGCTATCAGTGTGAGTTCTGCGGCAAAACTGCCACACTCACTTTTATGTAGGCTTAAGAGAATAGCTAGGGATTCTTTCACTCTTTAGATAAGGTGTGTATGTTTTGCAGGATTTGCCACTTGCTTAAATTGTATTCTTGCTGCCTGAATCATCATTTATATATTCCATCACTTCCATTTCATATAATAAATCTAGCTTTCTTTATTCCTTTTGTGGGCGTAAGGTTATGGGGTTAAACATATATTCATAATGGATGCATGTTATAACTCTAGCAAAAGATCCTAAACCTCTTAGCTTATGAATGTGTATGAATACACATTAGTGCCGGACACGCATGTAGGTTTAGACCAGGCTTCCTCAAACCCGGCCCTCCAGATGTTTTTGGCCTACAACTCCCATGATCCCTAGCTAGCAGGACCAGTAGCCAGGGATGATGGGAATTGTAGTCTTAAAACATCTGGAGGGCCGGGTTTGAGGAAGCCTGGTTTAGATACATACATGCAACATCCCTTTACATAAATGCACATATGAGAAGTCAACTTCGATCTTTAGAAGAAGTGTCTTTGTCCAGACACAATTTGTATAGATGGGGAGGAGCAAATAGGCACAAGTCAAAGGTGGGCAGGTTACAAATAAAAGGTTATTGGAGATAAGCATTCAGTATTACTTATTGTATATTGCATTGTGTTATGACCTACCCTGAAACCTTGAGTGAAGGGCAGGATATAAATATTGCAAACGAATCTTATTTTCCAGGATACTTTAAAATCGTCCCAAAGGCTTATTCCCAACTTGGATTTCAGTTCACGTGCAATCGGATGTAATCATGTCCTAATTTATAGAGCTGAAGAGCCTCTATAAAGCAAATCAGCAATACTTTAGAGCTTTTGACATTTTAATGCATTTTTTAAAAAAATAAAAAATAAACGAAGGCAAATAGACTTAAATATTGTAATTATTGGACTTCTGCATGAAGATCAATTATATTTTCAACAAGCAGTATAAAAAGTTTTGGAAAAGTTTTCAATATTCATGAGGCTAGTCAGATCTAAAGGTTCAGGAAAACAAAAGCAGCACACACAAATATAACACTTCTGCAATGCTGCAATCGATGTTTTGATCAGCAAAACTACAAACTATGCTTATCCACCTATGCATGCTAAGGGCAGTTTCATATATTGTGGAAGCTCACAGGTACCACATGTTTTTTTCCCTGAAATGTGCAAAAGATATGCTCGCTCTCTGTCTGGTCACACATTCCTGCACCTCTTTTAACAAAATCTATGATTCTGCATGAGAAATCCAACAAGTGAAGAAAAAGAGAGTGACAGCTGAGCATGCAGTTACCAACAGCAAAACTGCATGTAAAACTGCTGCTGTGGACAAGACAAACAGGAGATGACAGAAACATCATTTTGTAACCACACAGTGGTGGATACTTAACACAAATGGTAGTGTTCCTGTAGTGCAGGAGTGGCCAACTCCCAAGAGACTGCGATCTACTTACAGGGGGGGTTCAGGTCAAAGGTTTTTTTTAAGGGTTTTAGTGGGGAAGGAGTAACAACCACTCACCAACAAATTGCTGGGGGTAAATCACTGAGTAAATTCAGTCTTCCATTCTGGAGATCATGCAACAGTGGAGGGCGAGGCAAAGGGGCAGGGCAGGATTCAATTTTACCAACCTAAGTAAAGGGTGGTGCTGTGGGTAAAAGCCTCAGCGCCTAGGGCTTGCCGATCGAAAGGTCGGCGGTTCGAATCCCCGCGGCGGGGTGCGCTCCCGTTGCTTGGTCCCAGCGCCTGCCAACCTAGCAGTTCGAAAACACCCCCGGGTGCAAGTAGATAAATAGGGACCGCTTACTGGCGGGAAGGTAAACGGCGTTCCGTGTGCTGCGCTGGCTCGTCAGATGCAGCTTTGTCACGCTGGCCACGTGACCCGGAAGTGTCTGCAGACAGCGCTGGCCCCCGGCCTCTTGAGTGAGATGGGCGCACAACCCTAGAGTCTGTCAAGACTGGCCCGTACGGGCAGGGGTACCTTTACCTTTTTAAGTAAAGGGACCCAGGGGATCACGATCGACCTGTTGGACATCCCTGCTGTAGTGTATTTGGGTGTGTGTGCAGCAGAACAATTCCCTTGTTGACGTTCTTCTGCCGCCTCAAGGGTAGCATCCTTAAGGCTAGAACTCGAATCTAGAAAAATGAAAGTGGGTCTCAGCAGGACTTTTCCTCAGCAGCAATTGTTTGCAGTTGCCCATAAAGAACACCCAGCCTCCAATCAAATGGAAAGCTGCTCCCTCTCTAGTACAGAACAAAATGGTTTACTGCATAAGCATTGGTTGCTATGCCACAAACATCTAAATATGGCTGTCCATGGACATAACTAAGGAGGAAATGAACAGGAAGGGAATGTGATGGAATAGAAAAGTGAGACGGTTTCAGGACACTTCTGTGGCCACATAAAATTAGGTCAGGTGCCACAGGCAGCCCCCAGGTTATCTACCTGTCAGCTAAAAGCTCACTTCCAGATTCTGGAAATTGCTTGCCTCCACCTGAAATCACGAATTTGCTGGAGTTATTAAGCAATTAATTTATAACGGTGGTGAATAAAATGTGGACTGAAATAAAAATGTTTTAAGAATTCCCCCCCCCCAAAAAGTGACCATGTGTATTTCCTGTGTGAGTGAATTCTAAAGAGAGAAGCGCCACCACTGAGGCGGCCTTGTTTATCTGCCAACTTACCATATCTTATCAATGGGCCAGACAATAGGGGGCCCCAGCAGCTGAATATATAGCCTAGGAGACTCATATGAGGACAAATTCAAAATAAACAAGTTTCAAGCAACATTTAACAAGCGCATCCTCTAAAATTTGAAAAGCAGCTGTGGGCTAGATCAAAGCTTTCCCAAATGCATTTGAAGAAATATCAAGGAAAAGTGCATACATTTAAAATGAGAAGTTAATAGACTCCACTTTTTACCAACTGCGTGTTTAAGAAGATCTATACATCAAGGAGCATCTCTTTGATTCTACGAAGCTACTGTTCTCCAAAAAAGATGTTGAAAGGATTGCTTGTATCAGCAGGTCTCTAATGCCCAATTACCCAGGCAACTTAACACAGGGGAAAGGCAGTGATTCTTTCGAGGGTAAAGAACTAATTAACAGGTACAGGATAGCATAGAGGTTTAGTGGCAGCCAGCCAGCAGAAGTCTGCTGTGCCAAAAAGCAGGAATGGCCATTGAAAGGGTCAGAAGTGGGGGTGGAGGGAGAAGGGAGAAAGAGACAAGCACATAATCTGGTTCTGAGAATCCTTTCAGCTCCCATCTCTAGTTCCCAGGATCTGCCCCCTTAGCAGAAACACCCTACCTGCAAGCTTAACCTGTTGACAGAACAATCTCTATCATACACATTCAAAACCTATTCAGGAACAATACATTTGTTGACAGAAGGCTGGGTGTCGCCTTTTCAACCATACTTTCAATCCGTAGGACTTTTAACTAAACAGAAACAGAGGCCTTGTCTGCAGTTGAGAAATTTAACTTTTAGAGTTTGTCCTCAAAACAACGGTTATTATAAAAAGAGCTCAAGGATTCTACGGCCGGCAGTGCCCAGCTATTGTTGAATTCTCTGGGTGATTTCCCACTCGCATGCATATTTTGATAGTGTCTCAGTCACTGTTTCCAGGTGGTTTGTCAACACTTGACACCAGATCCCAGGCACTCCTTAGAACTAACCCATGAGTTATTATTTGTATAGCGCCACCCATGTACAGCTAGTTTCATAACAAGAAGAAAAGGCAGGGAACATTCAATTGAAAGATAAGTTTCCATGACTAACCCCTTCCAAGGTGTCATCAATACTATTTGCTTCAAACCTAAGCTGTCTAGATAAATTTTACTAAAACAACTACTTCTGTTTTGCAGGTTATCTCTAGCAGTAATCACCTTGTTTAATTTAATTTTAAAATATTTCTAGGCCACTTTTTATTTTTAAAATTCCAAGCAGTTATAAATGAATCATAGCAGCATTTTGAAATGCAGGTAAGTAGGAGCCTGATGTGCTTTAAATTAAAAAAGCAGTTGATGCATTCAACAAAAGCAGTTTTGTTGAATCCAAACAACTCAGAGCAAATATTCTCAGAACCTGCCAATTAAGTCTTCAGTGTCAGGAACTAAGTTTCTTAAAAAAACACAAAGCTTCTTCACCTGTTGTGTTTTCCCAGAACCACAGCTATTCCTTGGCTTCCTTCCGAACTATTGGATGGGAGAAGCTGTAGCTACCCATCTAGGAGTCACGCAGATTCTTAAAACACAGAATTGCCAGCTACCTTCTGAGCCAGGTGAAAGCGCTGCATCTTCAATATTCCAGATCTCAAGTTACTTCAGGATTCTTCAATTTCTCTTTCCTCGCCTTCTTGTTTGTTTCCCTGCCAGCATTGTGCAGAGGTGATACAACAAAGAGGAGAGACTAGCTCAACCAAGACCCTCAACCGAAACAGAAACCTCTGATTACATACACTGAAAAAATGACAATCTTTACAGCTTTTCGATCAGGAACTGACTATTAACTGTGGGGTACGTGTTGATTGTACACTAGTTTGCAAATGCATAGCTTTGTATGGAAGCCACTGTTTTCACTTGTGCATATAAATGTTTACTTTGATATGATGCAATAAGAGGGAAGAGTCATATGTCCTTATAGTGACAAGCTAAAAGGGGGTCGGGGAAGTTGTCCCAGAACGCATTTTGAAGTTAGTTTTGTGGCAAGGGCATTCCTTCTCTATTAAGAGTACTGTATTTTTCTGTGTATAAGACGTTTGTTTTTTTAAAAATTATATACAGTGGTACCTCAGGTTAAGAACTTAATTCGTTCTGGAGGTCTGTTCTTAACCTGAAACTGTTCTTAACCTGAGGTACCACTTTAGCTAATGGGGCCTCCCGCTGCCGCCGCAATGTACCACTTTAGCTAATGGGGCCTCCCACTGCCGCCACACCACCACCGTGTGATTTCTGTTCTCATCCTGAAGCAAAGTTCTTAACCCAAGGTACTATTTCTGGGTTAGCAGAGTCTGTAACCTGAAGCGTCTGTAACCTGAGGTACCACTGTATAAAGTTTGGGGTTGTCTTATATACGGAGAGTGCAGAGAGTAGACTGGGGATTGGTTGCTGCAGCGAGCAGGAGATTGTCAGCGACAATAGGGTGTGTGATTGGTTGCTGTGGCAAGGGCTGATGTCAATAGGCTGGCGCCGTGGCAACTGGGCGGGCGATTGGCAGCTGCTGGCAGTGAGCAGGCAATTGGTGGCTTTGGTAGCACGTGGTACTGTCAGCGTTGATCAGGTGGGTGAGTGATTTTAGGCAACCCCGACCAAAAAAAGCTCAACAACTCTGAGCAATCCTCCCCCAAAAAGGCTTAACAACTCTTGGCAATCTCCACCCCACCCCCATTTTCTTAATTTCAAGTCCCCCAAAATAGGGGGAGTCTTATACACGGAAAAATACGGTACATGTTTCCAATGATGGACTCCGCATGGGGCCTTTAATCAAGATCTAATTCAGATTAAAGCCTGCACACGTCCTGGCAGCAGCAGATGGCACATCACACAGCGGCTGGCAATCTAGCCCTACCTGAGTGCACTGCTATAAAAGACATTTTTCTGCAACGCTCTCTCCTCCGAGAATCCTGTGGTATTTTACTGGAATATACAAAATGCTGGTTGATTATACCGTCTCATCAAAACTTTCCAACACTTAACCATTGTCTCCTCCCACTTCCTTTAACAGAGGTCTTAGGGTAGACTGTTTCATCTTTCCAGCATCAAATAGACAGGCTTGTTCAGAGAGGGGTTTTGCCTATGGGAGGGACTGTATCGGGAACCTAAGCTTATGGGTTTGTATGTGTGAACCAGATCTTTGATAAGAGTCTCTTGCCTGTCTTTCCACCTCCGGAACAAAGAATTTCAAAGCCATGTAACAGAACGCGATGTGACTCCCCAGCTCTCTTTCATGGCATTTGCCACATTCGCTGGAATCGTATGCAAGTTACACATGTAGAAAATTGCTAGCCAGCTGCAGCCTTTCAGCTCCTGAAACCCTTCTAATGTTAGCTACCTTTTGAACAAGAAGATAAGCAGTTTTCCCCAAGACTTGGCTTCCCTTGTGTGTAATTCTGAGATGGGAATGCAAATTTATCTGTTCGGCAATTTCTGAACAGTGTAACACAGGTCACTGTAATCGACATTAGTCCGCTCAAATAAGCACATGTCCCTAGTCTGTTATACATCTGTTGTCATATTAACTCCCTTACTCAGACAAATGACCTTTACACATTCACCGTGTTTATCACCACACTGCTCCTGCTGCCACAGAAAGCAGATACCTGAGACAAGTACAAATCCAATTAAGAGATTTATTAATCCCCCCGGAGGAGGATTCAAAAGAAGCACTTACAAAAGGGTTTCCAATCTGGGTCAAAGGCAACGACAAGCACCATCTAAGTTTTTCCATGCTCAGAAGGAACTGCTCTCTCTACACAAGCTGCCGTGCAGCATCTATCACAAAAAAGCGATAGGTAAAATATTTGCACAACTACTGCTAAAATAGTCGCCCAACAGTTTCACATCTCCTGATCTTTCTAAGTTTGAGGGTTCAGGAGGGTTTTTACACCCTTGATTCAACCTGGACGTACCTAGGTAAAAAAGGAGCATGCGGGAAGTTTCTGCAGCGAGCTTAATATGCCATAACTTTTATGCTGAATGTTTGCCAGAAGCAAATGCATGCTGACATTTCATATTAACTCCTTTCCAAATGAATGTCAGCATTCTTCTAGATAAAATCGAAACCCACCAGAATTTAGCTAATCCTTTTATGTTGAAATTATTTTTGAGTTTCCCCTCTACCTGCAGCCTGCTCAGAAATGTAGGGACTGTACACCCTCCCTCCCACTCACCCGAGATACTTCTTAAGACACTAAATATGTAGACCTGCCAACTTCCACCAGCTACCCAATCTGTTTGTGTTTTTAAAATGCAAGGAATTCAACCGATAAAATTTTAGCTGTAGCATCAGGATGCCAGAAAAGGGCTTTTACCTGTTAAATTTGCCTGTGTCACAACTGTGAAAAGAGACAGGAGTACTGCCAGAAAAGAGAGTTTGGCAGTGAACCTTTGCATTAAATTTCACATCTGAGAGAGCTGCCTTCAAATGTTTCTTCCCCAAAGGAACCTTTAGAGTAGGAAACCATAGCAAAGCTTCCTGAACATGTAGGCTTCAGCAACTTTTAGTATTGCCATCCACAGCACTAACAAGCAGCTGCCACACATTTCAAGCTGAAAATGCAAAAACTGACTTGGAGGGAGGTGCAGTCTGGACAGTTCTGATATACCTATCGCAGACTGGTTTCCTAGCAATGAAAGCGGAATTTTTATGGGTGGCCATGACGCACACAGCTGGCCCTCTGTGATGGTGCTGAAGCTAGTTACCTGGAGGACCCAGCTAGGTTAGCAGGGAGCCACCCAGATCATGCTCCCAGATCTCAGCCAAGTACAACTTTGTTTTGTTTTGCTTGGAGCTCTGCTCTTGTTTTGTTTTGTTTTGTTTTGTTTTGTTTTGTTTTGTTTTGACACTTCTGCCAGTAGGTTGGTCCACCAAATCTTATCTTAGTTTTCCTCTTCTCTTAAAATATTCATTTTTTAAAAAAAATTGGGGGGTGGGGTGGGGAGATGGAACCATCCTTGGGCATTTGTCCTCTTCTTTGCCCCACTTCCTCAACTGAGGATACCCTTTTGTCCAACTTAAATCCAGCCATTTTCTCTCTTCATATGATAACAGCAGTATTAAACAAATCATCTCTTCCAAGTCATGGATCCAATCGGTTTCCTGTTTCCTCCGACACTTTCCCAAGGGGGAGGGAACACTCTTTACCACTGCATCAGGGCAAACATCAATTGTCAGAAAACCCAATTGACGTTTGGTTCAATTCAGTGCTAAAGAGCGGGTTTTCCTGGGTGAAAGCTGCAGGACAAGTAGAAGTCTGGATGAGCCCTAAGTGTTCCCCACTCCCCACAGAGTCACTGTCAATTGCTTTCTTCATACATCTCAATTTCTAGGATCTGCTTGGAAAATTGTAAAGGAAGTGAAAGTCACCTCCAGGCCAGAAGGGAAAGTGGAAGTCTATTCTGAATAAATCTCCATGTCCCTGCAGTAGCCAAGAAGAAGAATAGAGAGGGAGCTTTTACTGAGCTATAAATGGAGCAAGGTTGGCTTACAGGTGCAGATATATTTACCTAGACAGAAGGTGGGGAGCGGGAGTGAAAGTTGAAACTAAGAAAATACCAGATTTCCCTTTGAAGATGTAGTTTCAACTGCCCCCACATCAACACACACCCCTGTCCTGTCTCAGTAATAGTAGAGGCAAGATGCAGAATATGCTAAGTGAGACTACCAAGAGGGAAAGAATTCTGACGCTCCACCTAAGTGAAGTGACTCAGTTCCCAGGAATTTGTCAAGGCATTTAGTATCGACACTGTAGCACAGGTACTCACTTGTGGGCATTATAACATTTCCACCCATCTGCTGTCCTCCCTAACAAGCAAACCTGTGTAACGACAACAACATCAACATTAAGAGTTGCAGCATAGCAACTGAAGTTCATGACTTTGATGAAAGGAAAGAGACAATGGGCCGATTTCTCTAAGGAATTTTAAAAGGACATGTTTTGTAATCAGGTCATTATCTTAAGTAACTAAAAATAACTGTATCTGTAGCCAAGCTTACCCCATTTACAGCTCAGTAAAAGCCACCCTCCCATTCTTCCCAGTTGCAAGTATTCTGTAGAAGAACAGTTTAGTAGTTGTCAAATTTCACAGAATTATAGTCTCTTGCCCCCTCCCAAAAAATAGATATAACTGACAAGGAATGCAAGGAATCATATGCATTTGAAACCAAGATGAAACTAGGAAGAAGTGAGTTATTATAGGAACACAATACTGTACATACATATCAAAGACCAGTTCTACGCAGAACTAGACCAAGCTGTCAGGAGGGTCCCAGCCTGCGAACAATTCTTCCCGCCAGAGATTTCAGTACCAGAGCTGGGGACGATCATCACACATAGGACAACTGCACAGGCCACTTTGGTATTGGCAGCATGAACAAGAATGGACAAAAGCTGCTTGAACAGTACTCTTCACAACCTCTACATCGTGAACACGTTCTTCTCTACTAAGGCAAAACAGTGAGTGTCCTGGAGACATCCAAGGTGAGGCCACTAGCACCAGCTGGATTTGATTGCCACCAAGTGATCAACCCTGAACTATGCTTGTGTCACATGGAGCTACCACAGAGCCAAATGCAACACGGATCATTTCCCTGGTGGTGAGCAAGATCCTTATCCAGCCAAAGAGGGCCCATAACACAAAGCAGAAAGAGTGGCCTTGATCAATTGCTATAAGGCGAAGACCAAGGTGAGCCTTGGATTCATGAGTTTTCCCTATTTCTGTTCCTCCAATGCTTCTGTTTTAGATTAACCACAGTTTGGTATTACATCCAAATCCTTAAACGTTGATTAATCTTGAACTCTGGTTAATTAACTAGGCTTTGAATTTGCCTTGTTTCAACAAACCATAGTTAAGATTAACCAGAATGTTCAGCTTCTGATATTACAAGCAGCTGTCATAAATCTTAAATTGAAACGAAAACTTCCGAACACTCATCCTCAAAACATGCCAGAGGAAGGACAGGAGAAATCGAATCCTAAATTTGCTGCAGGTTGTCCTCATAATTCTATACAATGGTTTAGTATCATGTGTGAATACAACCTCAATCTACTATAGTCCCACCCTTGATGGGGGGGGGGCGGTTTGCATCCATGGTAGTAGATAGTTGTAAAGTCTTTCACATTTGGATTTCACCCACAATGCTGAACCATGGCAGGAATGAACATTTTATTTTCTTTAATTTGGAGAGGATGGGTTCCACAAGTTCTGCAACAGGAAACACACAATCTACAAAGTGGTTTTACTGAAGCTATGTGCATTTTTTCGCAACATTTTTCTAAATACAGAAATTGCACTTAATAAGTCTTGAGTCCATCAATTCACAAGCTTGATATGTTACTCTCTTGACTTGCAGCAACATGAGTAGGACTAATCACTTGAACTAAGTAGGCTTTCTGTAGGAATTTCTATAGTCACTGTGGCCCTAATGTATTTCAAGATCACTTACCAATCTCAAGGCTGAATATATTAAACAAGACTGGTACACATCCACAGTCTTTCATATGCAACGAGGTTATACAGGGGTTTTGCTGCATCCTTACTTCCAAAGTCGGCAAAGGATTGCAGCCATATTAAATAAAATCTCAAAAAAACAACAACCCAAGAATAGTTCAGCATGCACAATGTCTGACATGTTTAAGTATGCTGGAAGGAATGCAAACCTAAGCAAGCACAGCACTTCAGAACCATGCAAATAATAATAATAATCTGCAGCTAGCTAGCTAGCATCCCAAATTCTACAGATATGCCTCGGAGCAAAATGTAAAATCCGCTGTTCCTTCGAGGATCTGCAACTAATGGCAAGCCATGCATTATCTCTCAGATTTCTTCAAGGCAGAAAAGAGAAACACACTTAGATTCTTTACTCCATATAAAAAGGCAAGCGCAAAAGGACACAGAACTGGCATTTTTCTCTACTGGGTGTATTTAAGTAGATAAAGGGCTCCTTCAGGGCAAGATGACAACAACATTGGCTCTGTTGCTCTGTGCAGGGGATGCCGTCTATGTGCACATGGCTGCGATTGAACCCAAGTGAGCTGTTGACTTGGGGCAAAATGAGCACATTGTATGAATATCAGATTAGCTAAGGTTTTGGAAAGACTTTTAGAGTCCTAACAGCCTTCACTTCAGGATGATTCCCCAAATACTCAGCAAACCTGAGTTTATTGGAGCCAGAAGGCTGTGTTGTTACTTTTACGGTACAAATCATGCAGGCTGTGCACATTTACTTAAGACTGATTGGGGAGGGGGAATTTGGAAACGGAGCAAAAAGGAAGGAATTAAAACGTGGGTGGTTGCTTGATGGGGATTAGAAAGGCTGCAGAAAAACCCAAACAAACTCTCATTACGCCAACAAGAATTTACTTGGAACAGCAAAACATCTAGCAAGATGTCTGACTTTTCAGGGCTTGTGTGAAACTGCCATGTCCTGATACATGCTTGCATTTCCAAAAAAACACCTCCATGTAGTATGCACAGGTATCAGGATATTCAGGCCCTGTGTTTTATTAGCATTTGTCTGAGTCCCACCTATGTATCAAAAGTAACACTCACAGAGAACCAAAAACAGATTTTCCCCACATCTATACATCGCAAGGAACATAGAGGTGTTATTGTGGCAGCCCATCAGAAGCGCCACTTCCCCAGAAATAAAACCTAAGTGTTTATTATTCACAGGTGACCCTGCAGTTCCCAGGAACTGACAGAGTTGTCATTGCTTAAGCAATGGCGGGGGGGGGCACTTTGGCTATTTTTAAAAATAATGTATATACCACTGTTTGTCAAAAGACCTCAGGGCGGATGACAGTATTTTAAATATACAAACATAAAAGCACAATACAACAAGTCATCAAATACTCTCATCAGAATAAGAACTATAATTGCCTAGCCTAAGCGAAAGATCTCTTCACCCACAGGCTGGACAGAAGAGGAAGGTCTACAGCTGGTGCCAAATGACAGCCGATGTTAATGAGAGCTGAACCTCAAGGGGAAAATGTTCCACCAAAGTTAGGGCGTTAGCATAAGTTCTGTGATTAACTCTGCAGCAGTGAAGGCTAAAACTTCTCTACAAGCAAAAATGTGGCGTGTTAAAGGACAGCCTACTACTTTCATCTATCTTTAGATTAGGTAAGCATGAAGGAAATCGTTTAGGGGGGCAATTAATACCCCATTTCCTTTTCCAAGAAAGAGGAGTGCTTATGAACCAAGTTGTGGAGAGATTATGTATGTATAATAGCACTAGAGTATTATCATAAGGCTTGCACAAGCAGTTTTAAAATTTTGCAAGAGACCGTAAATTAAACTGCATAAGACTCCCAATATTAGCCCACAACTAGTACTGCCATGTTGTTGTTTTTCATAAAGTGGATTTTTATTTTTGATCTACTCACCAGCATGAGACCAATAAAACAATGTTTATTGCAGAGAGAAAAAATATTCCTGCACCTGCAATTATGATATTTCAGGCAAAGTAAACACATTTATGAAATACTGGGGATTGCTCACACTAGCTCAACTCAAACGCTACACCAAACCATGATTAAAGATGCTTAACTGGCATGTTGTCCAAATTGCTCACCAGTCTAACTGATCTTAAGAAATGTGGACCAGCAAGCAGGACCTCTGGCATTGATCTCAAAGGAAGGCCAGTTCATGCAGGTGCAAGAGGTGCTTCAGTTAACCTGGTTCCAAACTGCTTCCTTAGAGAAGGGCCTCAGTGAAATAAAGGAGTTTTATCTGAATGCCCGATCAAGTCATGTCAAGCGTGATTGGCTGGTGGAGCCAAAAATTTGGTTGACTTTGCAGACACATTTATATTTTTCCTGCAATGATCATGGTCCTGATTTGGATCTCAGGCTTATGGAAAACCCCTCTGACTCTAAAATGCCAATGTCTTGTATCTAGTGCCTTGAACAGGATGCACTTCAAACAGATGGAAATGAATTAGGGTATTTTGCATCTCATGTGCAAATAAACATCCATCCTGTCACTTAAGCATAATTTATGGAATCCATATTCCACAGGAGAGTGTAACCTAAGAATACAAAACCTGCATGTTTGAGAAAGGGGTGTAACAGCTCACGTTAAGCAATACACAGGCAACACCTGAGGATATTTTAGAACTCCTCTCACCCCTTATGAATAATGAGGGCTGCTCTTTCCCTAGAGAAGACAAAGAGGTGTTGTGAGTTCACCCTTCCCTTTTTAGCAAACATCATCTCAAGCTTTTAACCAAAGTGGCTACCTTTTTTCAGCCCAAGGGCAGCGTTGACAGTTGGCTAAACCTTTGAGAGCCACATGGCAGCAGTGAGTGTGGTACTTGACTTACCTAGTTCCTTAGATCCTTGGCTTTCGCTGGCCAATTCTCCCATTTTAACCAGAGCATCAAAGTATCCTTTTGCTGCAAAAGTCACACCTAGAAATCGAAACACATGTATATTATTGCCATGTACGTTTTTACCTCCATTGTTGCTTCAGGGATAACACAACAGAAAATGTTTCATTTATTTGAATGTACTTGCTAAATACGGAATTCCCAGCTATAAACTGCTGTCAAGTCCTGTTGCACCATCTAAATGCTAGTGTTGTCACCAAAATCTGGCAGAATCAAAGAACACCAATAACTTAGTGAAACAAGACTTAGCTTTGCAAAAGCCATGCTGGCTCTGCTTTAGCAAAAGCTTGTTCTTCTGTATGCTTGGTTATTTTACCTTTAACAATACATCACCAGTTTTCTGAAGACAGACGTTAACTTAACCAGTCTGCAATCTCCAGGAACCCCAACCCTTGGATCCCTTTTTATGTAAAAAAAAAACCTGGTATTACATTGGCTACCTTCTAGCTCTTAGGTATGGAGGCTAGTCTTAGGAACAAGCTAACTTATTTTGGTCAGAAGATCAACAATTTCATATTTGACTCCTTTGAGAACTCTTGGATGGATGCCACCTGGACCTGGCAATTTGTCAGTTTTTATTTTGCCCGTTAGGCCTAGAACTTAGTCTCTTGTCACCATTATTTCCTTCAGTCCCTCAGACTTCCTTCCTGCAAAAGTTAATTCAGGCACAGGGATCTGCCTTATATCTTCCACTGTGAAGACAGATGCAAATAATTCATTCAGCTTCTCTGTAATCTTATCCTCCTTTAGCACACCTTTGATTCCTTTGCAATCCAAGGGTCCAACCCCTCCCTAGCCAGTTTCTATAGCTGAGCTTCAAATTTTGCACTCCAAACAACCTCCAAGCATTATGGAGTGATTTGACCATATGACATAATACTGAAATGTTCAAACTCCAATAAGAGCTTCTTGGACACACACTACCACATCAAGGTGAAATTTTCAGCTTGTGTCACATAACAATTTTTGTCACTGAAATGAAAGAAGCTTCACTGTATAATCATTCAGATAAAACTCTCATGAGCTAATTCAGATCTTACAAGAGTGGAGGGAATTTTGACACACGAATAATGTGGAATGCAACATAGAAAGTGGTAGTTTGGGCAAAAGGTATTGTGTTTAGAGCAGGATAGGACAACACAAGAATCTGATGGGGTTGGGTGTGGGACGGTGGAGAGATGCAAAAGCCTAAATATGGGCTCTGCATCAAGATCTTGCATTATTTCTCCCAGGCTAATCTGCAAGATTAGAGAAGGTTATTCTGATTATAGACCACTATCTTGGTATAAACCTGAATTTTTATTCTGGGAGAAGACACATCTTTAACAATACAGTGGTACCTCAGTTTTCGAACGTCTCCGTTGACAAACATTTCGATTTTTGAACACTGTAAACCCGGAAGTAAATGCTTAAGTTTTCGAACATGCCCCGGAAGTCGAACATACCATGTGGCTTCCACTGAGTAAAAGATCCTAAGGCCTAGCTGTCGGCTGTTGAGTTTTCAGTTTTTTAACGTTTCAGAACTCGAACCGTCTTCCGGAACTGATTACGTTCGAAAATCGAGGTACCACTGTACTAGCTTATCAAGCCTCCAAAAATCTTACTAAGTAGCCAGCTATCACTTGACTTTCAAATGCAGCTCAAGCGTTTTAGCTCGTTTGTTGACATTCCAATTGCACACGTCACTTTAATCAGATAAGAAGGGGGTTCCACTTAATCACAAGAACACATTGCATAGATTTTGTTTAACACCTCAAAACTACATGTTCTAGCAAGTGCTACTGGATTAAACTGCTTGTGTTTCATAAGGATACAGATCAAGAGACAAGAGAGCAGGAGAAAATGGAATGGCCTTTAAGATTACAGAGTTGAGATCTGCAGATAGAATGCATTTATCAAAAACCGAAGCAAACGAAACAAAGATTGCAAGAGTTAGTTCTCAAGAATGGATACCGTATTAACCCACTTCCTTGTCTTGGAGCAGCATTTCTCAGAGAGTGTGCCAAGATCCACCCAGTGGGCATTGGGCTACTTTCAAGTGGGCCTTAGTGCCACATCCCTGTGCCTCCTAGGTGTGCCATTGCTTTTTGTTTGGACCAGCACCAGCACCAGCAACTACCTGCATGGTGATTAAGGGTGGCTGGGGGAAGAGCAGTTTGGAGCAGGCACTCTTCTTGAGTGCCTGCTCAATGCCAAATTCACAGCCTCTGCAACAAGAACATTACTAAACCAACCATAATTTCCTTTTATTTACTTTAAAATTTGCACTCTGTGTTTCAGTCTTCAACGAGTTTATTTCTCTTAAAATGCAAGACATATCAGATAATAATATCTATTTGCACTTATCAGAATAGCTTTCAGCAGCATTTATTATATTATTTATTTGGTCATTTTGTTTTAAGTCTCCCCACACCATGGTTCTCTCGGCAACATACAAACAACAGGATGTTAACAATTTAAACCATTAAATCCTTATAATGCCATTTAGTACAACCCTTAAAAAAAGAAGAAGAAGAAAAAGGCAAAGCACAAACTAGAACCAGATAGGGAGTAAACTTCAGCCATAATCAAATCACAGAGAACTAAAATCACAGGTGAGCTAAAGAACACCCCAACCATAATTTTTTTTTTAAGATTAAAAGTTGGAATTTGAATCCTCCATAGCTAATATCAGGAGAGCACAGGGTGCAGAGAGGGGAGAGGGAAGTCCCACTGCGCACGTGGAAACCCTAGGCTTCTTCACACTTAAATATAAGCCACGGTTTATATGAATGTGCTACGTGTGCTAGTAAATGCTGCTATATTGCTCCTGTTTTACTCTGAACTCTCTGGAGCCAGGAGAAAGAAGCCTCAAGATTTAGCTTAGCGTTATGTATGAACTACTTCTTGTGGTCTGTTTCTCTCAAACCATGAGTGGTAAGCCAAGAACAAAACTTGGGTTCTGCTCATGCTTTGTTTGGAGAGAAACGAACCACAAGTGCTGGTTTGCATGCAACACTGAGTCAAGACTCGTGGTTTGTTGTTCCCGTCTCCAAGCAGAGCAGAGCAAAATGGGAACAATTCAGCAGTATGTACTAGCATGATGCTTAATCATGGTAAGCTAAAAAACACAGTTTACCATGACACGTGATGTGAACCAGCCCATTATGTGTTGGGCACACAAATCCTACCCTTACAAATATGTTATTTTGGGGGGTGGGTGGGTGTATGTAACACTTTTATGTTAACCCAAACCAACAGGGCCACTATGGAGTTGCTTTTCATTCATTCCAAGGTGTGTAACACTTGGGCTATATTTCAAAGTATTTTATACAGTGCTGTAAAATCAGCTATGGGCCATGACTCCCTGATGAAAACCACGACACTTCAAATTCTGTCAGCGTTCTTTAGGTAACATTTTGATCTCCTTTTAACAACTTTTCAGGGTCAACCTCAAGATAATTAAATGCATATCAAGAGGTTGGTGGGGTTCTTCTTAATATAAGCTTCCATTTTAGCAGAAAGATTGCCAGAGCATGATTCCGACCAGGGCTTCATTCATTCAGCTTCTTGTGAATGCTAGGACACAGCCTTGAAGCCCGTGAAATGGTAATAAGAGAAGGGAGTGCAACCCTTGAGAATGTGTGGAGTTTGACTCTTTACTGAGTAGCACTGGATTTCAAAAGCAGGCTAAAGACACCCAGTACCTCTTTTTTTCCTTGAGAAACCACTGGAGACTGCAGATCAGTCCAAAGCGTGTGCAAGGCATGTGCAAAGCAGTTCCATGTGGTACAGCATAGGCGCCAACTCCCTGGGACCCTGGGTGCCTGAGCACCCACAAAATTCCCCCTCTGAAGGGGCCAGGCACCCACAAATTTTGGTGCCAGGGCCATGCATGCCCTGGGCACCCACGGTCGCAGGGCCAAGCTGGCACTCCTGTTGTACAGAATGTGCTGCAGTTGGTTTGAGAACATTTCCCTTAAGTCTCGCTCAAGTGATGCAATGCTCACATAGCTGACTCATGAGATAGTTATTCTTTTTATTTAAGGTGGTTGGTGGTGGGGAAATCCCAGGAATGTTACTGAATTGCTGCTGCACTTAAACAAGCAGGCAGAGACAGTAAGTGAAGTTGCCAAAGGGATCCTCAGGCCATCTAAAAGGGGGGAAAGGCTTTCAGGGAAAGCTTTCCCCTAGGGCTTTATCGAGGTTCAGGTGTTAGCAACTATTAAAAAGCAAGAAGCAATTAAGTTCTGCTTGCTAGCTCAAGTCCCTGGGGGTGGGAGGGATGAAAGTAGCCTACCTGCACTACGGGACACAAAAGCTAGCAGCACAAATACATAAGAGAAATAATGTACATGGCTGACCAAACTCTTGTTTGGTTTGAACAAATGACGTTGGCCGAAACATGTAGGAGATTTTCCACACCTGCCTAGGGCCAGCTGAAGCAGCCTGGGCAGGAAAGCAGGCATATTAGGAGCACGACAGCGCCTACAAATCTACTAACTTTTGGGCAAATTGCCAAGCAGAAGGTAAAACAAAACAAAACACCGTCCATGAGAAAATACCACTTCACATAACTCTCTGGTTTTGCCCTTAAGATTTTTTTCAGTGTTCACTTAAAAACGTACAATCTGAATGTGACGGACAAGTGTTTGGAAGAATCTGTGTGTCATACAGATACACTCAGCATGCAGGTGGGATTGGCTGCAGTTCCCTGTGAAATGTAAATATGAAAGAAAACCTGGTGTTGTTGTTCTTTGGTTTTTGTTTGTTTGGGTTTTTTTTGCTGCCTATTGTATGATTAAAAGTGGTTCTTAATTGTGTTATTCTGTGTTGGATGGAAGAATCCTGTGACTTCTTAAAGACTCGACTGTTTGAATTAAGGCATTGGCTTTAAAGAGTCAACTTTGTAAGATATGGTTGATGAAGCAGGATCTTGCCTACAAAAGCTCATGCCACAGTTACATTTGCATACAGATAGGCTGCTAAGTAGATACTGGAGTCAATGGGATTCAAGTGCCTAATTATAGCCTTAGACTTCCCGATGAAGCCAATGGATCAAGTCTGCACCAACAAGTCAGTCATTATTAACTAAACTGGATGAAAGCCTTTGCCTAAAAATTGGAATGCTCTACTTTCTATTATTTATTTATTTTCCAATTCTTTACTCATCCTTTGGTCCCAAGCACAGGTTACATTAACTAAAATACAGTCTATAAAATAAAACCACAAAACAGATACAACTAATAGCAAAATTCATGGGGAAGACAACTAAAAATTCATACTCCGCTTCCAAAGGTCAGAGTAAACAGGCATACCCAACAAAAGATGTAATGTCAGTGCCAGACTCTCACTAGGGGGTGAGAATTCCACAATTTCTGAGCTGCCACATACACCTCTGCGGATGGCAGCATTACCAACAAGTGCTCCTCCACCCATCTTGACACCAAAACTGGTGGATGTGGGAGAAGTTTCTTCAGCTATTTGGGACCCCAAGTCATTTAGAGCTTTATACATTAATGTAAACACAAATAGGCAACCAGCACAGGTGCTTCAGGTCAGGTGTGATATGACTCTTTTCAGTCATACTAGATTGCAACTGGTCCAGAATGAGGCAGACAGTCTCCAAAGAGTCTTTAAGGGCAGCCCCAAGTAGAATGTACTGCAGTAATCCAATCTGGAGGTTACCAGAGGATGAGTACAGTGGCCAAGTCCAAACAGGACTGTAGTTGGTAAACCAGTCAGAGCTGGAAACAGGCATTCCTAGCCACCAAGGCCACCTGAGCCTTTGGTGACAATATTGAAGCCAGGAGTATTTCCTGCAGATCTACTCCTTCAAGGGAAGTGCAATCCCATCCAAAACAGGCTGCATCCCCATTTTCTGTGCTCAGGAACACAACACCTCCATCTTGTTTGGATTCAATGTCAATTTCCTCATCAACACCCAGCCCATTGAGCACCAGCCTTCCGATGAGAAGGTATGGAGAGATAGAAATGGATGTCATCCATGTGTTAATGACACCTTGCTCCAGAACAGATGCTACCTCCCCAACAACTACATATGAATATTAAAAGAGCATGGGAGCAGAATGCACCCCTGAAGCATGACACAGTGCCCATGGCACAAAGTAATACCCCCCACTAATAGCTATTCTATGGAACAAAACTCCCAAATCAAAAACAGAACCATCACAAAATGGTGCACCACCACCACCACCATTTGGAGTCTGTCCAGGAGAGTACTGAGGTCCAAATTATCAAAAGCTGCAGGCAGATGAAGAATAATTAGGAGAGTTCAACTCCCTTCATCTCTCCCCTGACACATGTCAACCACCAGGGAAACCGAAGCAGTTTTGATGCAATGGCTGGGCCTGAAGTCAGATTCAGATTGATCTGGAAACTCAGCTTCTTCCAAGCATGCTTGAAGCTCGACCACCACCTCCCTCTCAAAGTGCCTTGCCCCCAAAGGGGACATTCGAGAGTGGTTTATAATTGTCAACCTTTTTTTTTGTTTACTCATTTGGGATTTGCTAATGTAGCTTTGAAACATACATCTATACACTGTGAAGTGTAGTGCTGGAACTTCTTTGCTATTAAAGATAGGTTTGAAGATTTTTATTATTACTATTTAGGCAATCCAAAGAGGCTATTTGAGACGGGAAGAAGGGTGGAATCACAAGTTGTGTTTATCATCTAGTTGTCAGTAAATCAGCAGCCTGTATCTGGCTCATCATTGTAAGGAAGATGTTTCATGTCACAGCTTCTTAAGCAGTGCGCCTTGTGACAGCCCTTCATGCTTCACATGTCATAGAATGATAATGCGCTTGTGTCTTAATTCAAAGAGCTGCTTTGCAGGCTGCCTTCGGCAGACGAGAGCATTTCCTGACATATTTTCTAAACTTCAAGAGCAATGCCAACCTCAGCGAACAAGATTTTGCCATTCTCTCCCCCCCCACACACACACCTCTGCTACCACCCGATGCCACAGCCATGACAACAACATGCACAATTACACTTTGCTTACCTGCCAAGGCTTTTTCATAGTTCTTTCCCATGGAAATGAAGTTCCGGAGGCTGGGGTTGAACTGCTCCATTATAGTCTACAAAGAAAGAAAAACACACAAACAAACAATGCATTAGCAATTCAAACACTCTGCCGAGAAAGTGACTAAAAGTGTTCTTGTACTCCTTGTGTACACATGTGTGAATGCAAGAGAGAGGCTGAGTCACACTATACTACGAAATACAGCCTCGGAAACAGAATCTTCCCACAGACACGCAACACACGCCATGTGACAGAGACAACACAAGCCAACAAGTCAAACGACATTTTGCAAGGCAATGGATGCATTTTTACAATTCGGTCCAGGATTCTAAGTCAGCAGTTATGTACGAGAGGAATTCCAGACACCACAAAGCTCTCTCCTGTATGACTATTTTGCCAGAGCATAAACAAAATGAAGCATAAACCAGTATAAGGAAGCAGCAGCAGCAGCAGAAAATCAGAAGAAGTAGGATAAGAACAGCTGGCAATTGGGCACTAACACTTCAATCTGTAGACACAAAGCAAGGTTTGGCAGTAATAGCAAACTTAAATTTGGCCAGACTTAGAAATGTATTTATTTGTATTCATTATATGTATTCGCCTCAGTTCTCCTACAGAACATTGTGCAGGGGACTGGCTAACATTGCTATATATTTTATACATTTAAACCATGCCTGCATGTTCCAGTCGAATACAAGGGCCCTGGATGGGCAAAGCACTGCAAGGCAGAAGCCTGCTTCTGTATTTAGCACCTCATGATGAGGAAGAATAATTGAGGAACCCTCATTTTTTCTTTTATAGTCATCACCGGCTTCCTGACAGAGATTCTTTATAGGCAATTAAAGCATTCGACTTAGCAAATTTTTAACCCGTTCTGTCTACTAGGCGGTGTCAGCATATTGGGATTTCAGATTTTAACACCTTGTTATACATGTGGAACTGTTACCATTTACTGTAAATATACGAATAATGCAATTTATTTAATTACCGTACATATTTACTCCTTACAGAGAACATGTGAGAGTAAGATCAACCGCACACAGGCCTTTCTGGTTCATTTCAAAATATCCCATCCCTGAGATCTGCCTTCACATTTAAGGTTTGAGCTCTTTTAAGAAAATGGTTTTTCCATCCACCAGCTTCTTTAGCTTATTTCATTCTTGTAAAAACAGACAAGGAGAAACACATTCAATACTGCTATGTTTGGCCAGGCTAGAAAATGCAGGGCAACAGTGTCTAACGAGAATTACATAGTGTGCCAAGCAGAAGAGTTCATACATTTTGGTTTAAAGGTGCCATTTAACAGTTGGAGAACTCGTTTAAGTTTAAGGATAACAATTCATACCCTCCCTTTCTGAATTAAGATGCTCTCCAGGCAAGCTGCAGAACAGTCAATAAAAGCAATAAATACAATTCAAAGTTAAGACAGCAATATACAAACAGTAATTAAAAACAGTATCAGCAGAGACACAAAGTTCTAAAAGGCTTCAGGATTCAGCTCCATGCACCAACTACAAAGTAACAATGCATTTCATGAATGGCCAATGTGGTGCCCTCCAGATGTTGTTGAACTATAATTCCCATCATCCCTAACCAATGGCCATTAGGAGCTAATTGGGGTGGAAGTCTGGAAGGAAAACAATGTGGCTGCATTAATAAAAAGGCCACTCTGCATAAAAGTCACTGCCATTCCATCATGACCAAAGACAGTTGGAGTTATGTCATGGGGTCTAACTGGAAGTACACTTTAATGTATACCTTAAGTCCTGACAAAATACCTGGGAGACAATCTAGCTCTATTCCTCCTTGCCATCAGAATCAGGTCATGCTGTGGAGAAGCAGGTCCAGTGCCTGAAGGCAGTAACGAGATGGATGAGGGCCAAGAAACTGAGACTGACCCCTGGTAAGATATCAGGAGCGAGCCAGCAGTAAATCACACTGTGCAAATTGGAAATAACTATTTATTAGCAAAACACGATTAACACAGGAGTGGCCAGGCATAATGAGTACAGTAACTCATCTCCAATAGGTCTTGCCCCAATGAAGCAGATGCTGTGACTGAAGGTCCCTTCTCCCCATAGCTGCCTAAGTCCTCTCCTTTTCCAGGGCTTTTTCCAAGCTATCAGAAACTGTGTTTGTGCATTACCAAGCTTGTCACAGCAGGAGGGGGAGACACCTGTGATTTTTCACAAGCCTGACAAGCCAGTGTGGTGTAGTGGCTAAGAGCGGTGGACTCATAATCTGGTGAACTGGGTTCGATGCCCCGCTCCTCCACGTGCAGCTGCTGGGTGACCTTGGGCTAGTCACACTTCTCTGAAGTCTCTCAGCCTCACTCACCTCACAGAGTGTTTGTTGTGGGGGAGGAAGGGAAAGGAGAATGTTAGCCGCTTTGAGACTCCTTAGGGCAGTGATAAAGCGGGATATCAAATCCAAACTCCTCTTCTTCTTCGTCTCTGCCTCTTGGTCTCCCTCATGCCACTCTCCTGCCTCAGCTTCTGACTGATTCTGGACTTCTCTCTGCCACAGACTCTCCAAGCTCACTAATCCTTGCTACCTCTTCAAGTTCTGACACTTCCTCCTCTCAGTCTTCTCCTTCTTCTCCCTCTTTTTTGTCTCACCAAGGATGGGCAGTTCCCATGTCCAGGAAGCAGATAGATGTCCTGTTCTAAACATGGTTGCACTCCCCTTCATGGAGCAGATTTATAGAAAGTGGTGGTGGGGGATGAGTGTTCAGACCCCTGGGCTCTCACTTGTGGGGTGCCTCAGGGTTCTGTCCTCTCCCCCATGCTTTTCAACATCTACATGCAGCCGCTGGGAGAGATCATCAGGGGGTTTGGGCTGGGTGTTCATCAGTATGCAGATGATACCCAGCTCTACCTTTCTTTCAAATCAGAACCAGTGAAGGCGGTGAAGGTCCTGTGTGAGTGTCTGGAGGCGGTTGGAGGATGGATGGCGGCAAACAGATTGAGATTGAATCCTGACAAGACAGAAGTACTGTTTCTGGGGGACAGGAGGCGGGCAGGTGTGGGGGATTCCCTGGTCCTGAATGGGGTAACCGTGCCCCTGAAGGACCAGGTGCGCAGCCTGGGAGTCATTTTGGACTCACAGCTGTCCATGGAGGCACAGGTTAAATCCGTGTCCAGGGCAGCTGTGTACCAGCTCCATCTGGTACGTAGGCTGAGACCCTATCTGCCCGCGGACTGCCTCGCCAGAGTGGTGCATGCTCTGGTTATCTCCCGCTTGGACTACTGCAATGCGCTCTACGTGGGGCTACCTTTGAAGGTGACCCGGAAACTACAACTAATCCAGAATGCAGCAGCCAGACTGGTGACTGGGAACGGCCGCCGAGACCATATAACAACGGTCTTGAAAGACCTACATTGGCTCCCAGTACGTTTCCGAGCACAATTCAAAGTGTTGGTGCTGACCTTTAAAGCCCTAAACGGCCTCGGTCCAGTATACCTGAAGGAGCGTCTCCACCTCCATCGTTCTACCCAGACACTGAGGTCCAGCACCGAGGGCCTTCTGGCGGTTCCCTCACTGCGAGAAGCCAAGTTACAGCGAACCAGGCAGAGGGCCTTCTCGGTAGTGGCGCCCTCCCTGTGGAACGCCCTCCCACCAGATGTCAAAGAGAACAACAACTACCAGACTTTTAGAAGACATCTGAAGGCAGCCCTGTTTAGGGAAGCTTTTAATGTTTGATGTATCATAGTATTTTAATATTCTTTTGGAAGCCGCCCAGAGTGGCTGGGGAAACCCAGCCAGATGGGCGGGGTATAAATAATAAATTATTATTATTATTATTATTATTATTATTATTATTATTATTATTATTATTATTATTATTATAGTATGGAAGTGCTTCTCTGTCGCTTGATGCCTAGGTGACACAGAATGCCAGTTTCCTGCTGTAGTGCTTCCTAGAATGACCCAGTAACCCATGTTCTGGTAGCCTCCCATTTAAATTGTAATGCACTCTACATGGAGTTACCTTGAAGACTGTTCAGAAGCTGCAAACAGCCACCAGAGTGTTGAATGGCATGGCTTATTCTAACCATAGAACCTGTTTTATGAGAGCAGCACTGGTTACCACCTGTATGGCAATAACTTGGGAACCAAATACTTGGAGCACTTCTCCATGTATCAACTTGCCTGGACCCCTCAGATTTCTAGGAGAGGACCTTCTGGAGGCGATACATCAGGTGGTGACAATGTATGTTCTGTGGTGGCACTCTACCTGTGGAACTCCTCGTCAGAAAAACAGCTGGCATCTACATTGCATGGGTGGAAGGTGTCTGTTCACTAAGATATTTGGGCACAGTTTATCAGTGTTGCCCATTTGTAATGGAGACTGATTTCTGTTGTTCGCATGGATTCTAGGACTAGTCTTAAGTTTGTTATATTGTGTTTTAATAATTTTTGCCCATAAACTATTCTGAGGTTATTTATTACAGAGAATGGTATAGAAATTAATTGACTGAATGCATGAGTGAATAACAGAAGCACCAAACTGGCTCAGCAGCAGGTAAGAAAAAACGGCAAACTGTTGAGCACTGTGACTATTTTTCTTTGGAGACCTCGCCTCACTGGTCTGCAGCAAAGACTTTCCAGTGCTTTTGTTCGCCAGAAAAATTAACTTTTGAAGCAGCAGCTCATTAAGTAACTTGCTCATAGATCAAAGTGCAAGAACAAAGCATGCATCCACAGCCAGGACATTTTACTTTGCTATTCTTGACCCTTAAACATGTAGACAGGATTTCTGCTAGCTAGCAAAGTAAAACATAGGTTTAGGTAGGTTTATGGACCTCATTTTTATGGTCTTAGACATATGCACCCCTAACCCTCACATGATCAAAACAAAGAATGGCAAAGTTCATTAGAAAATGCTGAAACTTGATAAACAACTGGATAAAGATCGAGCCCAAGCTCACCTAGAATTTGAACAGGCCAGATTCAAAGGCTAGCCAATAGGATTGCCATTTTATACATGATATATATATATTTTTCTGTTGAGGGCACCAAGAGAGAGAGGGGAAACAATCCACAAAAAGAGGTTTCAAGGAGAAGAAGAACTCTCGCCTCCAGTTACCAAACTATGTACTTTTAGACTTCTACATAATCACCAAAGAGAACGGCTCTTTGTTAAGTGTGTCACAAGCCGTGAATGAGTCTCCTGCCTACCTTAGCTCTACCATCCAGGAAGTCATTCAATCACTTTGTAACTATGGCACCTTACAAATGAGATGAGGAATTTACTAACTGATCTTTGTAGGAAGCAGAACTAATTCTGCGCTTTCTGATTGAGAATCTAACCCCTGAACTAATGGAAATTTCATATTGCAGCAAGGAAAGCCACAGGCAAATAACAGAGGACTCGGGAAACAGCCTAGTAACAGAACAACAAGTTCACTGCATAGTTCAGGGAACTTTTATATTAAGAGTCTGCGTGATCTCTAATGCATGAAGTTTGTCTTCTTTTTCCTTCATAGGTTGGCATCTACAATGGAGGATATTTTCCTCAATATTTTCAAAAATGTTAATTTTCTACTTTGACTACATTTTTAATGAATTAACACATTGGCTAACTGACCAGTGGCTCTCTTACAAATTAATAAAAACAAGCCATCTGGGCATTTCCACAGTTACGACCCAACCAGTCACATACAAATTCTCCTTTCCTAACACTTCCCTATTGCTGAAATACTATCCTAGAATATTAACATACCATGCACATGGACTCTTCAAGACAAGTAAGTAAAATGCAACGGGGGGAAAGATGCTGGGGCAGTTTTGGTCATTCACTGGAATTCAAAACTAGCATTCACCAACACTGCATCCTATCCACAATGGGTTTTCCTTCCATGTGAACTTGCTAAGGGTTTTTTAATCCTGATAAAGGTACTTCAGACATGAACAGAAGCCCAAGCTTACCTGGTAATGGTAGCAACAACAAGGTTGGGAGGCTGGGAAATAACCTCACCCAATACTAGCAACCATTTTACTAATATTCTAGTGTATTGTCTGTATTATTTGATGAGATCAATTCACTGGGGAGCAGTTTAGACACCTGGAAACGTTCCAGTTTAAGAATGGATTTTCCTGGATGCGTACATTAAAAAATGCCGCTCAGAAAAGCCACACACAGAGAGAGCTTTTTCTCAAGTTCATTTTGAGCTCCTTATAAAAATCACGTGCATGTTATCCACAGGAAGAGAAAGAGTTCTGGGTTCTCCCCACTACCATCACCATCTCTCAGGAGGACCAAAAAACTCTTACAGAACAAGCGTTCAAACATAATCTGGATTTTCACTGCAACCCAATGGCCTTTTGTAGAACTGGAACTCTTACTACTAACCCGTGTGGGAGGTGGGAGTACAGTGGTACCTCGGGTTAAGTACTTAATTGGTTTCGGAGGTCCTTTCTTAACCTGAAACTGTTCTCAACCTGAAGCACCATTTTAGCTAATGGGGTCTCCCGCTGCCACTGCGCCACCAGAGCACGATTTCGGTTCTAATCCTGAAGCAAAGTTCTTAACCTGAGGTACTATTTCTGGGTTAGCGGAGTCTGTAACCTGAAGCGTATGTAACCCGAGGTACCACTGTACAACTGAAATAAGACTGCTGTAATCCCAATCTACCTTTTACCTCTTGTTCCTGTCCACCCCCACCCCCACCCCCCGTCCCGGCCATTACTGCAGAATATAGTTCTGACTGTTGTATTCCCCTAAAAGCAAGAGAGGGAGGGAAGAGTGAGACAAGACACTTCTGTCGAATAAGCTGAGTAAACATCTGCCACCTCAATTGAAGCCGGCCAAGCAACTATAAAGCTCATTTTCTGCCTGAAGCGTTTTTATCCCTCATTTCTGGATCCTGTTCTTTTGAGACCATGACCACTGTAATTTACTTCAGCAAATGCAACCCATCAACTAATGCCAAGGAGCAGCAGAGCATCTGCCATTCTGGTGTTCAAATCAGCAGGTTATTAATTTCATAACAGGCAAAAAAACTTCCTCGTGGCAACACATACTAGCTTGGAAATTTCAGTGTAGTGTGCTTTGTCTGGAAGTAACATAGACAGACTTTTAAAAATGCTGGTTAGCTCAGGAATTTCCTTTAAATCCTCAGATTAGTCTGAGCAATGGCCTTGCTCCAGTAGTTCTCTTGACAGGCTACTAAGTGAGCAGAGACATTTGTGCTGGCAAAGACGACCACCCTGATCTTCTCCTTAGGACAAGGAATAACATTCAGGGATGTTTCAAGAAAGAAGAAGAGCCAAACTCTTAAGAAGCCAATTCAAAATTCCTTTCAACACAAACTTATTTAGCAGGTTGGGGTAGAGAGAGAAACCAAGATCCAACCCACTTGACCAGCTATCCTAGAGACCCAAACCCTGTTGCATTTTTGTACCTATGGCTTGACTAAAAACTAGGGATGGTATTCAACTAATTTTTGCTCAGGGTAGACTAACTGAAATTCATGAACATGACTAACTTAGGTCCATTAACTTCCACAGGTCTATTCTGAGTAAAACGCATGTGAACGCCACCCAAGGATTCCAGGTCCTCTGTGTGCACAATAAGAAACATGGTAGGCAGCAATAGGGCTGCAGCTTGAGTAATGGGAAGAAGAAAGTCATGTGCTGGCTGCGAGGGCAGGGGAAGAGGCCTGCTGCACCTCTTGAACCAGTTCTGATGTTCTCTGCAGGTCACCTTGTACTCAAAGCAATAAGCTGCTAATATTAGGGCTTCCATATCAGGAATGGTTACCAACAGGAACTGTGCCTTACGTTGCATGTGTGGAGAATTCAGGCTTGCAAGATACGTTGTATTTTAATAAAACCCTATTGCAGTGGTACCTTGGGTTACAGACACTTCAGGTTACAGACTCCACTAACCCAGAAATAGTACCTTGGATTAAGAACTTTGCTTCAGGATGAGAACACAAATCGCACCACAGCGGCGGAGGGAAGCCCCATTAGCTAAAGTGGTACCTCAGGTTAAGAACAGTTTCAGGTTAAGAACAGACCTCCAGAACGAATTGAGTTCTTAACCTGAGGTACCACTGTAATAGATTTCACTAGCTGGAGCTAGAGGAAAAATGGTTGCTCAAAGGGGCCAGACTCAGAGCATTCTACTACACTCCACAAACCATACACTCAGATGACTTACATACACAAATACTATTCTGCATCCAGAGTTGCTACAGGTCATGGATTCCAATAGTCTGATTTATACACAAAAAAATGAAATTGTTAATGCATAAGGAGTTTGAGACCCTTGCTGGGTTACTGCCATTCATTCAGAGGTCGACCAGCAGCTCATTTACTTCCTGACTATCACTACCTTATCAAGTGTTGTTGGGGTGCAAGTTCTCTTTTTAAAAGTTGCCATGTTTTGACCACAAAATAAATAGATGTATTGTTTTTACAGCATATAATAAAGTTAACAAGCATCTAGTGTCTCAGTTTCTAAATTGTGTCTACAGTGAACCCTCAGGTTACGTTACCTTTGGGTAATGTAAATTTCGGGTTGCGGACGCGGCAACCCTGGAAGTGTATACTTCCGGGTTTCACCCTGCGCGCATGCGCAGAAGCGCTCTATGGTGCCATGCGCATGCGCAGAAGCGGCGCCTCTAGATGCCGACTTTTTGGGGTACGTACGAACCCCCAGAATGAATTAAGTTTGTATCTGGAGGGTTCACTGTATTTCCAAAATTCTCTATGAAGTTTTACAAGCCCAGTCCTAATCTAGGCAACAAATGAATTATAACACTCAAGAAATGTAACACTGCAGTGCTATAATGTGCTTTATATCTACCCTAATTCTAACATTTTGCCAAGGAGCTCAGAGCAGCAAGTACGAAGTTTCCAAGAGGCATATATTAACCCCAAAATCATACAACATTGCATCCTATTAGGGGAAATTGCTTGGGGGGGAAATGTGTATAATGGGCAAAAATGTGTATGTTAAAAGAAATGCACACTAAAATGCTGACCAGTTTGCATGAGGACGGTTTTAAAAAAGCAGCAAACCAATGCAGAAATGCAGTGAACTGAACTTAACACCAGGGAGATAAGCAACTGATAGAAACTGAAATTGACAAATCATTCGTCCGTCCATCCATCATCCATGATAATTGGCCACCCTGAAGGACAGCTTCCCCATACTTGGTTCCAGCAACTTAAGGGTTCTGATAGAAATGTTATCACTAACAGTAAGTTTCACACTGCCAGTCAACTCGAATGTGTCATCCAACAACTTCTACAGCATTGCATCAATTGCTCTTGTAGGAAATAAATAATATTCAAACAAGGTGCTTTGTGGTTTATCTCCCATAATTATATAAGGCACTTAACTATGACACATCACAAAGAAGAAAACCTGTACATCATCTGTGAATCATGTGTAGGAAATGAAGGGAAGGGAAATTAGTGCCCTTTCTTACAATGAGTTTGCCTTAACCAAGTTTGCACTACAAAGCCACACTCCAGAGAACATATACTGAAACAGTGGTAAGCCATGGATTATAGGTTCCCAGAACTGTAGGATAGTTTCCATATTTCAAGAAGACAGTGAATACAGGGAACACCTTTACTGAGTACAGCTGTCACATGTTAAATAAAATAATGGTTTGCGTTGTCAGTTTACATTCTATATACGGTATATTTGTATATTTAGGAAGCAGAAATGCCCTCCTTGTTCCCTCATATACTGTGTGTGCATGCACAGATATGCAGAAGCAGCTCACTGGATGTAGCAGAGCTACCATGAGATGAAAGGAAAAGAGAGGTGTTGGGGAGGTCAGACAAGCCGGCACTACTGCTTGTATAGTTGCACCACGCCGAACTGCCTGCTGCCTCATCCCTCCCAGCAAGCAACAGCGAACCAGGAACCTAGTGCAGTAGCTCCACCCCACGCAGCAAGCTACTTCTACACACATGAATCAAGGAAAATGCAGGTGGAGAATAGTACGGCACAGTGCCGCAACAGCACTGCTTTACTGGAATTTTCAAATAATGTAGTACATTGCCATTTCCTACAGAAACACACAGACACACCTTGACATTTTTCGGAACAAAATGAGAATCTTCACAAGGGAGATGCAGACGCTTTTAAAGTGAAATAATTGCTTTAAAAGTAACTGTCTCCACAATTCTGTGTTGAGAAGTATTGACCCAGAAGCAAGAGCTAGAACTATCCTGCAGTTAAGGAAATGACTTAATTTATAGGAAAGCATGTTAAAAATTGATATTTATATACCCTCCCCTTTTCTCTTTTTTTGAAAGCAGTTTTTAAAGAAGAAAAACAGGGAAAGAGATGCATATGTGAAACTGCTGTATACCAAGGCAGCCCATCATTCCATCTAGCCTACATGAGATAAAATGGATCCCCACACCTGCTTTTCTAAGCAAAACCTCTAACAACTGAAAAGGTTCAAATCTGCTTTATGCTTTTCGTAAATGTGAAACCAAGGGTAAGTTACATTCTAGAATCACAAGACATTACAAATAAGAGGTAAAATACATTGGATACACAATGGTTTTGCTTAAGATGTGATCATCAACACAAGACAAAAACACTGAATTTTATTTCCGACACAGATTTAAAGTGTTATATTGGCATCGGGGGATTCACTTTCTAGTCATCAATAATACATCTGAATTATAGGTCAGCTGCAGCTTAGCAGTCTCATGCAATTCCTGTTTTGACACAGAAACTCACTCTTTAAAACAAAAAAGCCTACTCCTTGCCAGTCCACTCCTTTTAGCCAAACATTCAGATGAGATATTTATGAACAAACAGATATATTTCTCCATTTGTACATATTTAAGATCAAAGGAGGCTACAATTACAGAACATAAACATTAAGTGCAGCTTGTTTCTTTACATTCTCAACTTTGGCCACAACCCCCAGTTCATTTCTTGACTTGACTTCTGAATGCAGAAATACAGACAAATGTTGCCAGGTAACCATTTATACTAGAATGGTTATTCAGCCTTTATGTATCCAGATTCTGAGATATCAATTCCTATGATGTTCTTAGCTAATGCTTACACTTTCCTAAAGTTTACTTGGAACATCAGATTCAGGAGAAAGCTGGAATGCATGAATTATCCTCCTAGTTTTCATTTCCTAGGTTTATTTACATGACCTCACCTTCCTGGTTAAATGTATTTATCTTCTTCCCAGACTTCCTTGTTCTTCCAAGGCAATGCCTTTTTGAGTTCCTGCTAGCTACAGACTTTGGGCTTCCTAAAGTAGGAGTAACTTTTCTGCAACAGCATCATGTGCATTTTCCCCCCATTCGCAGATTAGAATCCTGCCCCCTTGGTCTCAAATAGCTGTATTGACTCTAGCCTAGAAACCACATATATTTTCCCCACTGTCTTACAATTTGTGCACTGGTGATGCTCTGTAGGTTATGTCCAGACCCATCACCACTTTATTGAAACGTGTGTCATATTTACGCTCCCAAACTTTGGGCAGAGAATGTCAGTGATCTAAGGTACCACCTGTTCTGGGCTAGGAAAGAAGAGGTAGAGAGCTACATGCAGCCACCTTGCAAAGGACTGTTTTGATTAAATAGGCTCAACGTGCAGATGTGGAGATGTTTAGTGCAGAACCCAAGAATAGAATCCTGTTGGCAGGGGGTGCAAGTTGGAAATCAAAGATGGAACTGAGTAGTTAGCTGTGAATGAGTGAATCTGCCAGCACCTGAGATCATGCTCTACTGGCACTTCCGGGTTGACGCGATCTGGAAATGGCGGATTCCCTCCGAGCTGCGGAGGGAATCGGCTCTACCGAGGACGGGTCTTTGCCGCGCCGGCGACGCGGGGACCCTTAAAAACCGCAGGCGCGGAAGCCTGCGGACTGAAGACTCGGCGGGTGCCTTAAGCGCCCCCCTGATCCACGAAGAGCCTTTTTAAAGGCTGCGGAGAGGATACGGGGGTGGCGTGGCACTGAGAGTCGATCGCTACCTCGGTGGAGCGAAGCCGCAAGCCATGACCAGAGAGCGCTGACTTTCTTCCTTGAAAATTTGGACTGAAAGAATCACCCGTGAGTAAGACGGATTGGGACTTTAAAAAAAAATTTACCCTGAATTGGAGACGACCGGGGGGTGTGCTAAAAGGAAGTCCGCACCCCCCCCCTTGCAGAAGATCTAAGCAACGACATAAGAGCTAAGCTGGAGAGCCTACCCTTGGTGGGGTGAGTTAAAAAGGACACTAACTTTCAAGATTTAGCTAAAGGAAATTTTGGGCTGGAGAGTGGAGTTTTGGAAACTTTCTTTTTGTTTTAAACAACCCCCCCTCCCGGGCTCGGGAACGTCCTGCCTTTGTGCCCGTGTAAGAGCTGCAGAGTTTGACAGCTGTCAAAGCTGTCAAACGGGCGGTTTAAAGTGGAAAAATCGCTATCTAAGATCCCTCTGGACTAAGACGAGTTATAATTGAGCCAAAATTGTTGGAAACAAAGTAATAATAATCAGTTAAAGGACTGTTGGAGAAAAGACTAATAAGTAACCAGATTCCCCCTAGGGGGAATTCTGTGAAACTACAATGGATACAATGGCTGTGGAAGGAAAGTTACTAGTGGAAATCGAAAGGATGTTTCAATTGGTGGGAATCTTACAAGAGCAGAGCTTGGCCATGAATAAACAACTTGTGACTATGACCTTGGGAACAGGCAACTCTGCTCTCTGTATTGAGGACCTGAATGAGAAAGAATCCACAGCTGAATGGGAAACAATATCTACAGAGGTGGAAGAGACTAAACAACAAGAAAAAGAGGAGGTAACCTTGGGAAGCAACAACCAAAAGCTGACATCTGTGGAACACAAGCAAGGAGACTCTGGGAACATATCTACCACAAGTCTGCGAAAGACACAGAAGAAGAAGGAGGAGGCCCCGGGACAATATGGAATACAGGAACTTAAAATAAAGAAATATGATTGGGGCCTCCGTTTGGACTTTGATTCTGAAGACACAGGCTCTGTGGAAATTTTTCAGCAGTTACTTTCAAATCTCCTTGTGGGAAGAGAATATACTTTGATGGTGAAAGAACTTTTTCCAGACTCGACGACTGACATAAAGGACTACCAACAAGACAGGCGGAGAGGGACTGAAAGAGACTTGAAAGCCTCGGACGTGAGGAACCCAGGCTGAGAATCTCGACTTTGGATGTCTATTGGGAAGGGACAAAAACCGGGGATGGGAGGGAGGGAAGAGGAGATTCTTAAAAACTCTTAAGACTTTTAGGTTTGGTTAATATGACTATTAATTAAGATAAAATGAAAAATCGATGGAAGAGAACTTAAGTCCAACTTAGGAAAATCATTTTTTTATTATAAAAGAGGCAATAAGATGAATAAGATGGCTAAGAGGAGAAATACCAACTTGCTGATATAATCTTGGGAACTGGGATGCACGAGGGGGGGTGGGGGGAAGTCAGGGAACAAGGTTATGAAACGGGGATTTGCTGATTTTATACATGTTTTTGTCTTGTGTTTTTTCTTTGTGTGTGTTTTGTTTCTATAAAAGCAGAAAACCTAATAATTTTTTTTTTTAAAAAAAAAGAGAGAGAGATCATGCTCTACTAGTCTACAATCACATGAGTATGGGATACCAAATTGTTTGTGCATGAAAAATGGGCTCACATCAACTGATATACGCAAACTCACTGATTGTGGTAGCCAGGTCTTAAGTTCAGAAGGACATCTATTTGAGGAGGAGATGGATGATCATTATGGCGACTTATCATAAATGTTAGACTACATATGTCCAGGGCAAACTAAATAAACATTTCATTTAACACCATCAACTATAGCAGCTACACAAGAAACGACAATTTTCGTGCCAGAGAATGATAATGCATTTTGAAGGTAAGAGTTTCCTGGTGATGGAGATGTGTGATGTGAGGTATTATAATTCTTATTTTGTGATTCTTCAAAAAAGCATTAAGAAAACATATAGACATGTTTACAGAAACTGAGCCTTAATATGCAAGTTCAAAAGGTACATAAATCACTATTGGGGGATTATTGGTGTTTTGCTAGATAGTTGCACCCATGAAAATTGCAGCATATGTCTCAGGATTTGCCATCACCTCAGCAAATAACTAGATGACATAATCACTTCCTCCTTTCCTAATATTTACAAATATGTAACCATTACGGACTACCGCAACCTTGATTCAATGTGACAGCTACCACATAAATACCTTCTGGCATATATTGTGGCCAGAGTGGAGCTGATATCATTCACTTGCCATACACAAGATGTAAATTTGACAAACTATAATGGCAATAATATCACAACTGTAATTTATCATAGTGCTCTGTGGTTCAGTAAGTAATGACATCTTTGGGCAGTTTTATATTAACATGCTGGCTGGGGCTGATGAGGATTACGGTATATTCCAAAACAGGTTGGCAAAGGCTGCTACATAGTCTTTATGAACAAGGCCTTTAACACCTTTAGGACAGCAAAGTCCTTTGTAGTTTCTAATGAGATCCCAAACATTTTTTTGGAATTTGAGCTCAACAGGTCTTTCACTGTAGTATATTGTACAGAACATGCCTATGACTGCATCCTTTGCAAGGTTTCAAAAGCTTTAAGCTGCAATCTTACACCACACCAATATACCTGGGAATAAGCCCAAATGAACTCACTGGGAGGGATTCACCTAATAATTCCTGACAGGGAAAGCTCAGTGCAAGAACTTACACTTGCACAATTGAGCTTCTCAACCACCTCTCCAAAACTGGCTCGCAAGGGTCAGGATAACCTCCAGAAAAGCGTGCAGCAGGAGAAGAGGCAGAATCGTTCCATCTAGCAAGCTGAAATGATTGCACGGAAGGATGATCGCCTTAGTACGATGTGGAATTCTTCCCAGAGAGACTTCTGAGAAGACTTGTATAGGATTGCACTATAAGTGTGTGAAGCACAGATCACAATCTAAAAAGACAAAGACCTCAACACCACTTTTCTTGACCAAGTGAATGAATTCAGGTTCATGGGATGGGGACAGCAAAGCCCTATGTTCAGCAAAAGCCTGGTTAATGAAAGCAAACAGCATTCTTGCTTGAATTCTGCCCCATCAGCATCACCCACAAGTTGTTTGCTTTCTATGTGCTGCCTAGGCAGAGTTTGGGAAAGCAGGGGGGGCGGCACAAAACCCCTGGCAGCTAAAGGTTGAAAGGGCTTTGTGGTTTCGTTTCATTGCTCTAAATTCCCCCTGGCATTACTGCTCAACTCTTTGGGATTGTTACAGCTTTAATTCAGCTGCCAAAAAATTGAAACTAATGCAAAACACGAGGGCTCCAGGAGAGGAAACGGGGGAAAGTTTTATGCTGAGAGAGATGAAAAGCAATAGAGTGAACAGCAGAGGGAATAAAACTTTCCCCAGTACCTTAGAGGAATACAATGACTGCTAGTTTTGGGGAAGTCATTTGAGAAAGTTTAAGGGAGAAAGAATTTGAGGACAGCCCATCTCAGCTTTGCACAGGGACTCAAGCAGACAGGAACTAATTAAAAAACCATAACTCCAACCTGCAGGCCCTCCAAGTACTGTTTTATTAATGAAACCAAAGGAGGGAAGAGACAAGTAGAAAATGTTTCTCTCTGAAAGCTGTCAACCCAGTAATTTCAGATGGTCTTCTAGCTGGACTTAGGGCTGCCATATTTTGAACAGCAAAGAAGAGGACGCATTTGCCAACTTCTACTTTTAACTATGGATCATTATGACGATTCTCATTTTACATACCCATGAAAAAGAGGACGTGTCCTGGAAAAAGAGGACATATAGCAACTTGATACCTGTGAAAAAATATCCAACACACTGTATGTATCATGCTGATGTGTGTGTGTGTGTGTGTGTGTGTGTGTGTGTGTGTGATATATTCTTGGCCAGCCTTAACAAACCTGGTACCCCCTCCAGATGTTTTGGGGGGAGTTGCGGCCACCAGGTTGGCCAAAGCTATTCCTGGATATGCACTGAAGAGGGTTGAAAACAAGCCTTGAGTTCAGGGATGGAAATCCTTGTGTCCCGTCAGCTGTTGCTGGACTACAAGCTCCCATCATCCATGCTAGCTGGATCTGATGGGTATTGGAGCCCAACAACATCTGGACGGCTACAGCAGAGGCAGATTTAGGGAAGCACAACCAGTTTGATTGCACCAGACACCACAACTATGATGTAGAATGGAAGGTAAGAGGAAGGGGATGCTAAATTTTGTCATTGCACAGTGCGCCGCTGAAATTTGAGACCCCAAGGTCCACCACTGGCCATAGGCTGCCCCTTCCTTGGCCCTAGGCACCACTTGACAATGGAGCGCAGTTTCCTGTGTCAGTTGGAACAAATAGCAATGTACGGTCTAATCTCTAATAATAAGGGAGAGATGAAGGCAGCTCTGGCCAGCGCAGGCACAGATTTGCAGCGGGTATTTTCTGTGATGTCATTTTGGTATTAAGACAAAGTGACATATTCTCAGAGCATTTATCACATGCATATCCCACACTTCCTTCAGGGAGCTCAGGGTGGTGCATATCCTGTTTTAAAATAGGCTTTCACAGACACCCTAGTTGCTTCAAATGCTAATTTGGCTGAACCGCACGGATCATTTATCCTAGCTTACAACTTTCTCTTTCAGATCCTCACTTCCTTTTCCTCAAAGCAACACTTTTTAAAAAGCTGCATTATTTCTACACTCCCCTGATTAAGTTGTTTTCTTGTATGCAATGCACACCCGACAGCTGCATCAGTTTAACTTACATTCTACTTAATGGTTCACACAACATGGTAAGTCAAACTATGACTTAGAACAGGGGTAGGCAACCTAAGGCCCGCAGCAGGCCAGATGCAGCTCAATTGCCTTCTCAATCCAGCCCAAGGACTGTCCAGGAATCAGTGTGTTTTTACTTGAGTAGAATGTGTGCTTTTATTTAAAATGCATCTCTGGGTTATTTGTGGGGAATGGGAATTCGTTCATCCCCCCCCCAAAAAAAATATATAGTCCGGCCCACCACATGGCCTGAGGGATAGTGGACCGGCCCATGGCTGAAAAAGGTTATGACCCTTGACTTAGAAGGACTATGAAATCACTTTGCATTAGGAGCAAAAAAGGACTGGGAGCAGCAGAGCTAAGCCAAGGTTTGCCTTAGCATGCCATCTGAACCCAAGCTCACAGTTAAGCTCTCTCCCTGGCTACAACTAGTGGCTATTGAGGAGAGCGCCTAACCACAAGCCTAGGTTTGGATGATACAGTTAAGCCAATCCAGGGTTTAGCTTAGCATGCCACAGCAATAAAAAGGGCAGATGAGGAGCAAAGTGGCTACAATCTCCTCTATGGGAGCCTGCACAGCCATGGTTAGGGCACCATGCCCTGCAAACCAAGTACTTTTTTGTGGGCACAAGATGTCTCCGCTTATTGTGTTAAGGTTACAGTAGCTGTTCAGCAGACCAGCTGTACGTCATTACCTTTCTCTGCAACTTTTATTACATTAAAAGGATTGCAGAAGCTGTGTGTAAGAAGTGCAATTTCAGTCCTTAAAAATGTGGGTCGTTGTATGTTTAATTATATGTGTGTGTGTGTGTGTGTGTGTGTGTGTGTGTGTGTGTGTGTCTTTAATACATGTTACCAGTCTGTTGTTTACTGTTCATTTCTGTAAGTTGCTTTGAGTCACTTTTGTGGGGGGAAAGCAACTAACAAACATTGTTGATAACCATCTCAGATATAAAAAAATAAATTGTAGCTATGGCATGAGCAACAGGAAAACAAACAGAAGCTTCTTCCACTTTCCCCTTCTGATATGAAGCAGTATACACTTATATGACCAGCTTCTCATTCTTATTTTACTTCCCCTAGATTCTTTAAATTAGTCTGCATACCCTTTGCAACATTATATGCTGCAATAATGCTTATTCTTTTGCCTAGAGAAGGGGGGGGAGAGAAGAGTGGAAGAAAAACAGCTCCCCCCCAGTTGTTGTTTTTTATTTCCTGGGCCTAATTGGTTGACAGCCTATGTAATGTTCAGGTAAGTGACAGTTCCATAGCCTAATGGAGAGCCTGAATTTCCTCCAGCTACATCGAATATTGAAACTTTTCTCATATTAAACCACTTCAAGTTTTTTTCCCTTACAATCAGCAGTACATAAACATTATGCTGCTGTAATCATCGTCATCTTAATTTTTTGTATTTACTTCAAAAACACTGCCTTATTCAGCCTATAGCAGTCACCTGTGGCTTTGATTCACCTCCTTTCTGCATCAATCTGCATGTTTTGCAATTGTTGCAGGGGGGGAACCCCATCAATTTTGCTTTATTCTGTTCGTGTTTCTTTTTCTTCTCATTTCCTGTGTGGCAGTCTCTCTCTGGTACTGGCAGACACTTCCTAGAATTCAGCTCTATATATGACTCTGTAGTGCTGACAGGGTTTCCCCATTTTGCATTGCTGCAAGTATCAAGGACAAATAAGTTTTACCAAACTGACGTTTTAGAGCTCAGTTAGAATATGCACATACCAGCGTTTGGGATACCACCTGTCTCAAACACTCCCAATCAAATACAGGCTCTGGAATCCAAAGAATCTCATTTTTCATTTTGACAAGAGGAAGGAATGCTAGCATTTTTGCAGAAAGAGCCAAGCCTCCAGAACTCTTATTATTTATTTCATTTATAAATCACTTCCCATGAAACATGCCAAAGCGATTAACGATGGAAACATCAGCAATTCTAGTCTAGTGCAGATAAAGGTTGGAATACTGTGAACAGGAGACACACACATACCCCAACAGCAGATACAAAATCAAGGTTTATCTTTTTTTTAAAAAAAGGAAACCAGTGTTTTCAGTGTGGAAGAAATCATCCTTCATCTTTCAAGGGCTACTCCAAAAGCCCATGGCCTATAGCAGTTGCTTAATCAAGCTGGCAAGGCAAACATTTACTCGCTGCATGCAAACTGTTGTTATTGCAAAACAGTAATCTCACCCTGAAGTGCAGAACTGGTTAGAATGAATGTGGCAATTAATTTCTAAAAACAAGATCTTCGGAGCTTACCTGAAGTCACACCCTGGGCCTTGGAATATTTGCTCCTAAACCCATACAGTATAGAACTGCCTGTCATTACTTAACCAGTAGAATAAAGGCACTTTGAACATGCTCTAAGGTGCTTTATTTGCTGTGTCACACATTCCAGTGAAAATCTTGTCACCAAAGTTGGCTCAGATTAAACTCATCAGATGGAAAAATGCTATTATAGCAGCAAAAAAATTAATTCCAAAGAGCTAAAACCAGGACACATCAGTAGGTCATGGAAGTTCTATAGATGGGAGTGCTAAGACAATGATCAGCAGGTGTTAGGTCAGCGTAACAGAGTGTTAATGGGAACCTAAAGCACTTAAGATCCCACCAGTGGCTCACTTCAACCATCAGTTTACACCCCAGCACTAAAAGTGAGGCAAAGCTTCCCAAAGTGGCTTAGCAGTAGAGTACAAAGGTTTCAGTACTAAGCACACTTAGTTAAAAGTAAATCCGAATGATGTCAGCAAAACAAATTCCAAAACAAATGAAGGTAAGAGCACACACTGCATGTACTCTACAGCCCCTGTTGCTTTAATCATAACAAGGTTCAGAAAGATAATATATAATAAAATTCATATTTCACAGACCGAAAGCAACTTGCTCACAGTTCAGACATAGCAATGTCTGTCCGCTAAACCATTTTTAGTGGGACCCAGAACTATGTCTTTGTGTTCTTTCCTTGAGATAGAAAGATATGCTTTATTGTCCATTCTAGCTCAGTAGCAAACACTGGTTAAAGCCATTGTCTGAGTACCTATTTTTATACAGCCAAAATGGCACAAACAAGAGAAAGGTATCATCAGCATTTTAAAGGGGTTTTTAAAAAAAAATAAAAAATAAAAAATAAAAATCCCCTTCAATGAGGACTGAGAATGATCACTGGGCACAGAACAGTGACCGACTGTTGGAAGAAAGCCAGAGGAAGGGGAAATATACCGTATTTTGCGCCCCATAAGACGCTCCGGCCCATAAGACGCACCTAGTTTTTTGGGGGGGAAATAAAGAAAAAAATTTTTATTTCTCCCCCAGGTGCGGGGCTGGAAGAACCAGGTCGGGGAACAGTGGGAAGGCACGCTCTGCCTCCCCGCTGTCCCCCGAGCTTGTGGGGCTGGCGATGGGGAGAAGTGCACCAGTCCCGGGAGGGCAGGCAGCTCTGCTGGGCCACCGGGAGCGGAGCGGAGCTTCTCCCCCGGCTCCCGGTGGCCGGGCAGAGCTGCGCTGGTCCCAGGAGCGCAGGCAGCTCTGCACGGCCCCCGGGAGCGGGGCGGAGCTTCTCCCCCGGCTCCCGGTGGCCGGGCAGAGCTGCGCTGGTCCCAGGAGCGCAGGCAGCTCTGCAGGGCCACCGGGAGTGGGGCGGAGCTTCTCCCCCGGCTCCCGGTGGCCAGGCAGAGCTGCGCTGGTGCCAGGACCACAGGCAGCTCTGCAGGGCCACCGGGAGCGCGGCGGAGCTTCTCCCCCGGCTCCCGGTGGCCGGGCAGAGCTGCGCTGGTCCCAGGAGCGCAGGCAGCTCTGCCGGGCCACCGGGAGCGGGGCGGAGCTTCTCCCCCGGCTCCCGGTGGCCGGGCAGAGCTGCGCTGGTTCCAGGAGCGCAGGCAGCTCTGCAGGGCCACCGGGAGCGGGGCGGAGCTTCTCCCCCGGCTCCCGGTGGCCGGGCAGAGCTGCGCTGGTTCCAGGAGCGCAGGCAGCTCTGCAGGGCCACCGGGAGTGGGGCGGAGCTTCTCCCCCGGCTCCCGGTGGCCGGGCAGAGCTGCGCTGGTTCCAGGAGCGCAGGCAGCTCTGCAGGGCCACCGGGAGTGGGGCGGAGCTTCTCCCCCGGCTCCCGGTGGCCGGGCAGAGCTGCGCTGGTTCCAGGAGCGCAGGCAGCTCTGCAGGGCCACCGGGAGCGGGGCGGAGCTTCTCCCCCGGCTCCCGGTGGCCGGGCAGAGCTGCGCTGGTGCCAGGACCGCAGGCAGCTCTGCAGGGCCACCGGGAGCGCGGCGGAGCTTCTCCCCCGGCTCCCGGTGGCCGGGCAGAGCTGCGCTGGTCCCAGGAGCGCAGGCAGCTCTGCACGGCCCCCGGGAGCGGGGCGGAGCTTCTCCCCCGGCTCCCGGTGGCAGGGCAGAGCTGCGCTGGTCCCAGGAGCGCAGGCAGCTCTGCACGGCCCCCGGGAGCGGGGCGGAGCTTCTCCCCCGGCTCCCGGTGGCCGGGCAGAGCTGCGCTGGTCCCAGGAGCGCAGGCAGCTCTGCACGGCCCCCGGGAGCGGGGCGGAGCTTCTCCCCCGGCTCCCGGTGGCAGGGCAGAGCTGCGCTGGTCCCAGGAGCGCAGGCAGCTCTGCAGGGCCACCGGGAGCGGGGCGGAGCTTCTCCCCCGGCTCCCGGTGGCCGGGCAGAGCTGCGCTGGTCCCAGGAGCGCAGGCAGCTCTGCACGGCCCCCGGGAGCGGGGCGGAGCTTCTCCCCCGGCTCCCGGTGGCCGGGCAGAACTGCGCTGGTCCCAGGAGCGCAGGCAGCTCTGTGCAACCCTCGGAGCCGGTCTCCCGAGGGTTGCGCAGAGCTTCCTGAAGCCTGGAGAGCGAGAGGGGTCGGTACGCACCGACCCCCCTCGCTCTCCAGGCTTCAGCCAAAGCCTGCATTCGCCCCATAAGACGCAGGCACATTTCCCCTTCATTTTTGGAGGGGGGAAAGTGCGTCTTATGGGGCGAAAAATACGGTAATGGAGCAGCGCTCCACACATTTTTATTTTTTTTGCAGGCCCCACCTGTTAGGTAAATGAGCAAGTCAAGCTCATTGATCTTGCAGAGCTACTAAAGCAGACTACCTTTCCAAAGACCAAACACCTTGGAAGGTTTTCACCCTTTCTTGGTACTTTTGCCATTAGGACTCTTATACTTGAAGGAGTGTCTTCAGCCCAGACACTGAGGTCCTTCTGGTGGTCATCTCATTGTGAGAAGTGAAATGACGGGGAACCAGGCAATCAGAAGGCCGGTGGAAAGGGCCAGAAGGAATGATGATTGAAGGAAGCTGAACGAGAGAACATGGAAGGCCAAGACTTGTTGAGGCTGAGGAATGCAACCTTAGAAGTTAAATAAAGGGCAGCAGCATGGGATTGTCTCTCTGGCATCATCCAACTACAAGGATCGAGAAGGAGCATTCTGTCCCGTAACGCTTCCTGAGAACTGTCCCCAGCAAGATACTCCGCTGAAAACCAGATCTTCAGGTTTCCTGGTTTAAGCTCCATGATGCCTGACAATGTGACAAGTACAAAGAGGTAAGAAACCTGCTTCAAACTTAAACAATGCAATCTTTATTCCAAGCAACTGACATTTTTGCTTATCTGCTTACTAGTCAGAGGATTAACAATGCTCAGGAATCCCATAGAAGGGGGCCTGCTTGTGCGAAAGCAAAAGCCTCTGGAAACCTCTGAAGTGAGAGCTACATTTTGGCAGTTTCCAAATTCCATGGTATAAAGAGTTCCAGTGTCTGAACTGGTTGATCCTGATTCAGAACTCCACCTCGTTATTAATATTTATTGCTCAAACATATTGCTGTTTACATCGGTCACTCCCAACCCCTTGAGTTCAAAACACCACATCCCAGTTTCAGAGGGATGAGTCTTTCCACAGAGGAGAAACTTAATTGCTGCTTAAGGTCAAGTCCAGTTTGACAGCAATAAGAGGGCTCAGAAAGGACTCCCTTTGTTCCTGCCTGTAGCAACACTACCAACTTAGGAGGATGTAGACAGAGTTACATAACTCAGGAGAATGCTGGTATCTATGCACTGCCAAGTCTCACCATCTGGCACAGATGTTGCATAATAGACTAAGAAGCCTCTTGGGAGTGTTCAGACTATCACTACTCGTTAGTACACTGCTTTGTTTCAGGGATCCTGCCCCAACTCCTTAGAAGATGTTGTCACCAACTGCCTTTGCGAGAAGCAAACATGCAATTGGTTTCGCTTAGTTGTAATTATCTAAAGGAGTGGTCACTACTGGATAAGAGGACTGGAACTCACCTTCCAGGTCACCAAGTCCATGACTCCACTAAAAGCTAAAACATTATCACAGAGCCCGCCCACCCTGTGTTTCACAGAAAATAAAGAATGAAGTCTTTCGCACATCTACAACTTAATCATTTGAACTGGAGTTGCCAGGGATTGGACCTGGGGGTGCTCTGAATGCAAAGCACATGGGCTACCACAAAGGATGGGTAAATCTCCACATTGAATTTCCCAGTTCTCCCCTACTACCCACACCCCAAAAATCACAACCACAGAAAGCAGGCAACTTGGACTAGACATGAGAAATTGGTATAGGAAGTGCATGCTTTTTAACTTTCCCTAAGCAGAGGCACTGTACCTTGTGTGTTCCCCTGTTTTAATCATCACAGGTATATTGTGGTTTGTTCCCGGGGTCTTTTTATTTTTCTCATGGCTTATTGCTGGTATTTACACTACCACTATCATGCTGGAAGCCAGTCTAGCTACACCTTAATTTTTCCACAGGTGCCATGCTCCCAGAAAGTTTCTTGTTAAGCTGAAGTGCTTTGTTAAGTCCAGAGACGATTCTGCCTTTTACCTCTTCTGCAGGTAATGAACCATGTAATACATTCAAAGAATTACAGAAAGTGGCCATAAGGCAACTTTCAGTGAAGCGAACGTTAGTACTTACCGTGGTAAGTTCTTTCTCTGTAGGGAGAATTGGGACCCAGGATGTGGGTTTGTTTCTGCCCATCTCACCACTGACACAAAGTCCTTAAAAAAACACCTTTGAGGATACTTCAGGGGAGAGACAAGCTCCTTGCTCCAGATCAACTCATGCTTAAACAAGTACCGTAACTGTATAGTCATACAATAACAACTAAGGAATAGGAGAGGAACACAGTGATTTCAAAAGGAACATGCCCCCTCTGTTCACTACATGAAAGGAAAGGTTCTTTCTGGCCCCTTTAACTAGCACAAGTCAAGGGGAGAAGGGAAATAAACCTGGTATGGGTTGAGAAGGCAAGAAAAGCTGGGAAGGAAAGATAGGAGGCCCCTGGACCTTGGGGGGAAAGTCTCATAGTCCTCTGGGAAGATTCAGCGTCCGGTAGCCTCCCCCATGCACACAGACGCACCTGGGACGGCCAGATCCCAATTCTCCCTACAGAGAAGGAACTTATCACAGTAAGTACCAACATTCACTTCTCCTTCTTCCGTAGATGGGCCGCCACAGTTATCAACACCTTTGAGAAGGTTCTCGGACTTTGGGCCAATTCCAAAGCCAGACAGGTGTACTGATAATGATGGTTCTGGTATGCAAAATGCAGAAATTGGCGATTGGCTGAGTAAACTAGGATGTGGAGGTAAGCACTTTCCTGAGGCCCGCCCCCAGTCCCCGCGGCTAAAGGACCCTGATGGGTCTGTGGCAAGTGGGGGAAGGGGTGCTGTGGTGGCTGCAGGCAAGCCCAAAGCCTGTCCTAGCCAGGCATTTCCACTCAGAGGTAACTGGAGCCATCCCTGGGGAAAGAAAAACCCCTCCCAAGATGGTGTTCCCGCCTTTTTCTTTTGCCGTGCCTAGAGCAGGCAAGAGACCCTTGGTGAAGGTAAGGAATGGAACTGCAACAAGAGGCTTGTCTCTCCCCTGAAGTATCCTTGTGGCGTTTGCCCTCCTATGTGTGTGACATCATACTGGGTTCATAGGGAAAGGGTTAACTAATTGCAAAATGACCAACCAATGGGAACCCAGGGGGCAGAGTTAACTGTGTACAGTGGTACCTCGGGTTAATTCGTTGCGGAGGTCTGTTCTTAACCTGAAACTGTTCTTATCCTGAAGCACCACTTTAGCTGATGGGGCCTCCTGCTGCTGCCGCGCTGCCGGACCACAATTTCTGTTCTCATCCTGAAGCAAAGTTCTTAACCCGAGGTACTATTTCTGGGTTAGCAGAGTCTGTAACCTGAAGCGTATGTAACCCGAGGTACCACTGTATAAGGTTTAAGCACAGAGTTTTTTTAGAGAGAGTTGTTGAGAAGACAGTCTGGAGTTAGAAGAGACGGAGAAGATAAGTCTGTGGGTTGGGCTAGTCTGGTGTGAGAGAGAGAGAGAATTTGTTAAGAGGAGTCAGTCAAACAGTTCAGATAATCAGTAGGAAGGTATAGGCCGGTAAAGAAACTAAAGTTAAGATACTGACAGGAATATTATCTGAGAAACCATAAACTTGTTAATGTTTGTAAAATAAACTTGTCTTTTGGTTCACTTTTAACAACTGACTGGACTCAGTGTTTTACCAGAGAGTAATTGGTTTGTGGCAGCAAGCACAGTGGTGGCACAGGGATCAATAGACGGTTAAACGTCTGGGGACCCTGTGTGATTGCCACAATCCTCAAGGTTTTTTGTTGGTTTTTTTAAGACTTTCTGACAGTGACGAGATGGGCAGAGACAAACCCACATCATGGATCCCAATTCTTTCCTATGGGAGGAAGGGAAATAAGTCTTGCAATATATTAGTACAGGAATGGGAAACCCGTCGCTGTCTAGATGCTGCTAGACTACAACTCCCATCATCCTTGACCATAGTCTATGTTGGCTGGGACTAATGGTGGTTGGATGTAGACCAAAGGAGTGCCCGCCCAGATGGATCAGGCCAAAGGCCCACCTTGACCAGCTTTCTCCTCCAAATGGCAGCTGGCCTAGAACATCTTTCAGCAACTCTACAGCCACACAGAGTGGAAGACTGCAGTAGGGGTGGGGAACTGGATTTGACCGGTGGGCCAGATTCTTATCCTGTCGAATCCCCACAGCCAAGTGTCGCAAGCAGGCGGAGCTGCCCACCAGCAAATCAACCAGTGCCATAACGCCACCAGAAATCAAGCTGTGTGGGCCGTGGAATTCCTGCTTTGGAGGAGGGTTTTGTGTGTTTGAGCCCCATGTTGGGCAAAATATTCTTGTATTGCAGCAGGGAGTTCAACTGATGACTTTCAGGGTCACTTCCAACTCTACCATTTGATGATTCCTTCTCTACAAATCCAGGATTTTATGATTCCAAGAATAACCAGAGAGCCTTGGGTTCCCCACCCCAGGATTAGTAGATTGACTTTTGTCAGTCCTCATCCATCCATTTTAGTACAAGCAAAACACTGAGCAAAAATGTGTTAGCAGATAATTAAGCAAAAATGCACAGTGGACCATATCACAACACAGAATGTGGCATCCATACCCTTTTTCACCCCAACCATCCTCAGCCATTATATTTGCATAACATTTCCTGGGATGAGCACAGTTTCAGCCAAAGGCATGAAGGGGTGATCATAAAGCATGACATATACAAAGTGGCATAAGTATAGCCTGGGGGCGGGGGCGGGCTCTCTTCTGTCAACCTGCATATCCCCCTCTAGCTGCCAGGATGTGACAGCCACCCACCCTTCTAATTTGGCTTCATTTGAAAAAGAATCTCTCTTCTTCCCTCTGGACTTTGAGATAATAAGGCAATCAGCTGTTTTGCTTGGGCTGACATTTACTGCATCTGATGTGCAGCAAGTCATGATCAGGAATTCTGGCTACACTCATCCAAAGCAAAGAAAGATTAAGAGGAAAGAGGAAAGTTTTTTTAAAAAAATAAATGCCAGGATGAAGCAGCCCACCGCTCTTAACACGTGAAAATGTCTTATTTTCAAAGCCAAACTGGGTAGAAGTTTCCAATAATGGCAAAGCTGAGATATAGCTCCCTGAACAGACCATTAAATAACTTATTATGAAGGGTGGGGGTCATTTTCCTACTCTTAATTCTGGGTATACATAATATATAACCCCCAATGTTGTGATTATATTCACACAAAACTCTAGTACACTTTTAAACATTGTGAATAGGATGACGAATTCGCATTTCTCCTTGGTGTACATTTCTGATGTAAATTTTCAGAAAGCACCAGCAGAGGTGATAAGACTCCTATCGGTGCCACAATGATATCTGTTCTGTTACAAAGAAGTCCACCAGGATGAGTCACAGTAGAGGGGGAGGTGGGATTACGTTGGCGGTAGGTGCCAAGCTTTCTCCATCTCCCCCTGTAATTATTCCACATGTGTAGGCAAGCCAATTGTGGTGGTAGCAGTGGTGAAGGGGAGGGTGACAGCTCCTTCCACTATCTCATTAAGTGTAATCATTCTGAGGGAGAGCTCTGGTAATCGCAGTTCTCTAGAATCAGAGCCGTTTTAAGAAGGGTGGCTTAGGAAAAACTACCATGTGGAAGCAGAAAGCTGAAGCTCTTTTGATATGTGCAATGATACATGCTGCAGAAAGCAGCTGGTTTCCTAACTGCATCCCCAACAGAGGAGGGAAGGCAGCTAGGTATTGCTGTAGCCTTCCTTAGAATACCATGTTCAGCTACAGTGTAGTTAAAGGTAAAGGGACCCCTGACAATTAAGTCCATTCGCGGATGACTCTGGAAGAACACAAAAGAATAACAGTAGCCAAAAACTCTAATAGAGATAGAGTCAAACCTTCTGTTCTCTCTAGCACTCCTGATCCTGGAGACCCATGCTAAGGTCCATGAATTGATTCCACCAAGGTCTTAAAAGGATCACTGTTGAGGTAAAGGGTCAGGAGAACTGCTGAAAGATCCCACATTCCACCAATTACACTAGATTGTCTTCCCTCTCTAGAATGATCAGCTATTGATAAAAATCCAGCTGGTGTCACTTAATATAGAAAGATTACTGTATGAAGAGACCATCTAGGTATCCTTGCCATAGCATGGATTTCTGAACGCAGCTATCCAAGTGAAGCAATCAACCCTAGAAGGCATATCACGACCAAATGCTATCATGATAAATGGAAAGCCAAGAGCAAGATGAAATGCAACAGATTACCGGAAACAGACAAATTCACTGCCAATCTAACAAGCTTAGAAGAGAACTTTCCATCTGGCAAGCTGCACATTCTGTTCCTACTTCCTGTAGAAGTTAGGATCACCCTTATGGCTTGCATAAGTTGGATCTGTTAGTCTTTCTGACTGAAACCATCCTCACTAAAGCTTATGGTGATTTCCAACCAGAAGAAAAGATGTTCCGCAAAGGAGTCCTATAGATGACTATGCAGTTGGGTAAAATGGCTTTCTCTTTAAGATCAAAATATTGGGTAGTATTCAACTAGGTTTTAACTAAAGGTAGACCCATTGAAATTAATGAGAAGTTAATGAATTTAACTAAGGGCTCGTCTACATTTCCGCTTGTCCCTTGCCTAGAAAGTACGGCTCCAAGTGGTTTTCCTCTTTGTCACATGCTTTCTAGGCACAGGTCTGAGCAGTTTTGCCTTTGCCCCACTGCTTTCCCCCGAGAAAACACTCTTTAGTGTGAAATTGGAACAAATGGCAATCCTCTGAAAACCCAGTTGCTGCTTGGTCTAATTTAGCAGCGATGCAAACGGAGGGGTGGATATGCCCAAAGTTAGATTCATTAATTTCAATGGGTCTGCTTTGAAGAAAACATAATTGAATATCACCTGGTGCTTCCTTCCCGATTTCTAGTCTTTACCTCAGAAGTGTCAGTAGTTATTCACTCTCTGCTCTTATAAAGCCTACACTATGGCACACCCGCAACAGGTCCCGGCCACATATCTAACACACCCAGAAAGGGAAGAGCTCTCATTAGAACATAACAAACAGCATTCACAAAGTGTCAATGGATTACAAAATGCAGGGTTTATTTTTAACTCTTTTTAATTCCCTGACAAACATATGACATGAACATGTGAATCTCATTCAGAAAAAAACTGGAATATCATCACATAAGAACTGGTAGCGAATTCCATCTTTACCATCTTTTGCAATTAGATAAACATAGCTTTTTAAGTTGTCATTAAACTTCAGAGATCATACACTCTGGAGCAGAACACCAACACCTCCTTATATTTGCCTGTATTATCCTAAGAACCTTATTTAAAGGAATTACATAAAGGACATAATTTGGCCAGAGCTGATCAACTGCTGTGGGTGGGAGATACACAGATGCTAGCAGAGGCAAATATGAGAATTAGTGTCCAACAATATGTGGAGGGCCACAGGTTCCCTGCTTTCCAGTTTAAACAGATTTGAATTATTTATTTTTAAAGTAGCAGAACAGCTATAGCATGAGAAACAAAGACAAATCTCTATGCATGTAATTGCTCACACACTAGGCAGAACAATGTAAGTCAAGACATCCTTTAGTTTGAATATTTGGCGGCAAATGTATCAGGGTGCCATGGAACCATGGTGTCATTTCTACAAAGACACCAAACAAAATAATGGTCTTGAATGAGTTTCTCACATGGTTTATTTCATGGCTGGATGGCTATTCTTAGCTTTGAAGTGGAAATAAGATTGTGCCAAATCCTGGAGCCATTTGCATTATTCTCCACCACCACCACCCCAAAAAACCCAACAACTGGAGTTCAGACAAAAGGTGTGGAACTATTATCTTATACCCCTAAACCCGCACATATTACAAGGTGCAATGGGGTTTCTTTTGATCTTCCTAACAATATGGACTAAGCAGGATAGGAAAATCGGTTTCCAGGTGGAGAAATCAAAACTAGAGACCGAATTGTTAGAACCCAATACTAAGAATTTATCTAGAATGTATAACTTGCTGTTGAAATGGAACACACAGGATGAAATAGTTAAATCGGCTATGATTAAGTGGGCGCAGGATGTTGGACATAACATTATGTCAGATGACTGGGAATGGTTATGGAACACCGGTATTAAATTTACGGCATGTAATGCCTTAAAGGAAAACATTATGAAAATGGTTTACAGGTGGTACATGACCCCAGTCAAACTGGCAAAAATCTACCATTTGCCCGATAATAAATGTTGGAAGTGTAAAGAGACTGAAGGTACTTTCTATCACCTTTGGTGGACATGCCCGAAGATAAAGGCCTTCTGGGAAATGATCTATAATGAAATGAAAAAGGTACTTAAATGTACCTTTCCTAAAAAACCAGAGGCCTTTCTCTTGGGCATTGTCGGCCAATTGGTGACAAAGAAAGATAGAAATTTCTTTATGTATGCCACAACAGCAGCAAGAATACTCATCGCAAAGTATTGGAAGACACAAGATTTACCTACTCTGGAAGAATGGCAGATGAAAGGGATGGACTATATGACATTGGCTGAGATGACAGGCAGAATCCGTGACCAACGAAAAGAGACGGTGGAAGAAGAATGGAAAAAATTTAAAAGCTATCTTAAGGACTACTATAAACTGAATGAATGTTAAAATGTTGTGGTTGCCAGAAGCAATAGGGTACAGGGATACAAGGTTAGACAATAAAAGAGGACTAAGATGACTGAGATTAGAAAGTAACAATTGGGAGTTGCTAGTTGAAATATGGACATTGGGATGCAGAGAGGGGGGGTATGGGGAAGTCCAAGAAAAGAGGTTTATGAAAATATCTTTGAAACTATTCGTGTATGTTTGTCATTTTTTTTTGTGTTTGTTTGTTTTTCTTAAAAATGTTGTAAAACCAATAAAAATTTATTAAAAAAAAAAAACAATATGGACTAAGAACGGAAAGTGTCTTTGCTTTTTATAATTATCATCTGCCATGTTACCGCACAGAATTCATCATCTTTTGTTGAAATCTGTTCCTGTACTTAACATGCATAAATAGCAGAAGAAGAAAGCAAACAGGACTTTCACACAGTAAGCCAAACCTGAGCATTTCAACGGCCCCCTATTATTGGCTGAAGTCCAATCACTGTGTTACAGTACAAACAAGTTCATGGGTTTGACCCTCAGTGCATTACACTCAATGTTCTATCAGCTATGTTTCAGGCATGCTGTAAACTTCCAAAGTGTATACGATCATGAACAGCAGATGGTTGTAGACATTGCCTTTCAAACTGTAACTCTGATGATTTCACAGAAATATCAACAACTAGAAGGAAAAAAATGACGGAAGGATGCTGTTGATTCCAGCTCAGACCTCCCTTTCTTCTGTTAAGTGTTTTGCTTAACCTTTTAACTTCCATTCCTAACTATAACCAAAGCTACATAAGGGTAACTGTCCCTGCCTACATTCCCTGCCCAAACTGGCTCTGAGAGAGTGGGGGAAACCCACAGAAAAGCATGCAAGGGGAAAGAGAGGGTGGGTCATTCCATCTGGCAAACAGAAAAGCTTGCACTGATGGAACAATGGTCAAAGTGCTACACTGAATTCCTCCCATGTACATTACATTACTCTGTAAAGTACCATGTATGGCTAATGACAGAGCAGAAGCAACAATTGGTATGTCCCCATCTTTAACAGCCTGCAAGAAACTAAAACTGAACATTGGCTATGGGAGAATATTTTCGATGGGTGTTACAGTATACCTTAATTGTAGAGTTGGAAGGTACCCTAAGAGTGATCTGGTCCAACCCCCTGCAATGCAGGAATCTCAGCTAAAGCATCCATGACAGAAGGCCATCCAACCTCTGCTTAAAAACCTCCAAGGAAGGAGAGTCAACCACCTCCCGAGTCCATTCCACTGTTGAGCAGTTCTTACTGTCAGAAAGTTCTTTCTGATGTTTAGTGAGAATCTCATTGCTTGTAATTTGGATCCATTGGTTTGGGTCCTAGGCCCTGGAGCAGGTGCTTGCTCCATCCTCCATGTGACAGCCATTTAGATATTTGAAGATGACTATCATGTTTACCAGGCTAAACATACCCAACTCCCTCAACTGTTCCTCATAAGGTTTGGTTTCCAGACCCTTGATCATCTTGGTTGCCCTCCTCTGAATGCCCTTCCAGCTTGTCAATACCCTTCTTAAATTGTGGGGCCCAGTTTGGTGTCATCTGCAGATTTGTTGAGCATCTGCTCAATACCATCATCAAAGTTGTTTATAAAGATGTTGAACAACAATAAGCTCAGGACAGAACCTTGTGGTATCCCCTGTGTCACTTTTTTCTAGGATGTTGAGGAACCATTAGTGAGCACTCTTTGGGTTCGGCCAGTTAACCAACTTCTAATCCACCTAACAGTTTGTGAAACCCATGCTGGGTCTTAGTAATGACAGCATCCTTTTCTAAGTGTTCACAGACCGGCTTTTTAATTATCTGTTCTAGGACTTTTCCTGGTATCGATGTCAAGCTCACTGGTCAATAGTTATCTAGGCCTAGATCATTTCAAACACGGCGAAAGATCATTTCATTTGTAGCACTAATCACTATACACAGTGCTACAAATTTCATTAGCTTTAGAACCTTATTTGTGAAACCTGCTGTCATTTCAACCACATCCAATTTAATTGTTCAAAAGATTCTTGTACACTGGAAGAGTAATGTGAATTCTCTGATAGTACAATCTAGTGCACGTCTACCTGGGAATCAGCCCCATTGAATTCAGTGGGTCTTACTGAAATGTAAACATGCACAGGATTGAAGTCCCTGCAATCCAAGCCCAACAGAGATTGAAAGGTGATGGAGCTCTGCTTCCATACAATGGCCCTGCCTACGTTTCCCTTTTTTATTATTTGTGGTAGAGAAGCTTTAGGCAATTCCCCCCTCTGATCCCAGTACAAAGATACAATAAAGGGAGGCAAATGATTCTTAGAAATCTGCATCTGCCAAGTTAAATAATTCCAGTCCTTGCCAACACGGCAAGGACAAGAAAGATCACAATAGCCCTGTTCCTGAACTCCCAGAGAAATCGTTACCTTTGCTGCAAACATGCCATTAGCACAGCTCTTCAAAAGACAACAACTTTAACAGCAGCGACTATAATTCAGAAGCAATGGCCCTCGGAGGCCCCGGTGTTTTATTATTTCAGAGGACGGGCCGAATCCAGTTTACTTGTTCAGCCACATTTCTCTTCCTGTTTGCTTAGCTTAAGCACTCACAATCTTCAAGTCACCCAACTTGCCCCAGCTCACTTATTAGGGCAATCTTTCAACAAGAGACCATTCATTCAGACGGCAAGTGAAGAGTCTGCCAACATGATCTCCAACACAAGCTTAACCGTTTTTTATGTAACTGGGACTAAAAATGTTTCAGCAAGCAGCAGCAGGGGTTTGATTAAATTTAAAACATGTCCCCATTAAGGCACAAGAGAACAAAGAGGTGTTGCTTCAGAATTAGCCTGCTATACATTAGAAAATGATCATCCTGGCCACAAATGTCATTGTGAGCTGTTACAGACAGGGTTAGGAGAAGATCTATGTAATCATGTAACTGATCCACATTTACCCCCTTATATGTTTACTGAACCTTCTGCAATGTAATGGTGGGATATTTAAAATGCAGTCAAGCCAACAACTCATGTTTTGCTAAATAAGGCACACGACAGGAGCTGAAGCTCACAAAAGTTTTTCTATAAACTTGCGGGGGGGGGGGGACATAGCTATATATTCTCCTCCCTCCCTGGGCACCCCCTCTTCCTCTTCATCTCCTTCCGCTCTGCCAGCAATGCGAGAGCATCTGCTAGGTCTGAGCTACACGCCCAGTTTACATTTTAAGATATACTTAAGTGCGTCTTTGTAACCGAATTACCATTTTAAACCTGCCTAAACAAAGCTGCTTTATCTATCACTCTTCAACAAAGAACATTTGCACTCTGAGTAAATGTTATTTTTAATTTTTACAATACTTGCTTATGTAATTGTTGTTTTAAGGGGGAAATCCAGTCTGCCTTAAAGCATCCTGGATTACTTAAACTAAAAGGCTAAAAACTAACCTATCTAAGCTTCCCTTTTAAGATGCAAAGGGATGGCACCCTGTTGAACTTGCAAACGTGAGGAAGGGTAACATCTAATAAATATATCTTCTCCTTGCATCTATTCACACACCAACAGTAATAAGTATTGCATAGTGTCTCCCGTATTCTCCTCTTGTACAGAATGCCTCACCTATGTCCCTTCTACTAACAACTGGCCATGCAAACTAACAGGGAATCCAAGGCTATGCACACATCATGTAGTACTGCATCAAGAGACCCACTGATGCAGTATAATGAATAAGTCTGATTTGGAAAATCCCTAGTTCAAATCTTGTTCTTGGGTAAACTTCTCTTAAACTCAGCTTTTACCCACCAGCAATTTGGGACTTATAGTATTGGCCCATTGTACACTTGCCAAGAATTACGCAGCTATGACAAACAGGTCTAAATGCTTTAAACACACTTTACAAATGCTAAATTACCATCTATCATCATTAACACAGGGATACACCCAAAGGTAACATCCACTGAAGTTCTTTTGAAAATTAGTTGCCCATGAAAGGCAGTCAAGAGGAAATGTGTTGTAAGAGGACACAAACCATGGTCAACAATGAGGTCACTTGTGAAGATGTGTTCATAAAGCTAGAGAAATTAATGAACAAGTGGTAACTGCCCAAAAGAGAGCTCCTTCCAGCATGTCCAGAGGGATGTAACCTCATGCTCTGTGTAGCTCAGAGAATATCTGTGGTATTTGCATAGCCTTACCCCTATTCCTAGTTGTTGTAGGCATTGCCATAGTGCTTACTTCTCTTCTGTCCATCTACCATATACTATGTAGCTGTCTACAGCTGTTTTTAATAAACATTGCTACATAAATACATTTGTGTTTGGTTTGCAACTGGGTCTCTCAGCTCCAGGCTCAACACTACCAGTGCTGACAATACAATTGGATTATCACAACTATTGCCATGGAGTGTGAAGTGACCAGATCCTACCAATGAAAACAACTTGTGAAATGCATAGTGCGGCTGTTTTCCAGCTGAAGCTACACTAGTCAAGTGTAATGACACACTTTAGTTGCTAGTATAAAAAAGGACAGCATGTGGTTGGTTGTTAACAGTACTTGTGTCGGGAGAACGAGCATTTTGAAGTTTACAGCAAGCATATCCAACTAATTTTTCCTATAATTAAAGAAGGATTCTTGACTCTTCAAGATACAGATGTGGCAGCCTAGTATTAGATAGATTTGAGTTAAGAACAGACACAATATTCTGTACTTGGCAAGTGAGGCAGAAACACCCCTCTTTTGCCTCACTAGCTGCAAAGTAGCAGTGACACATAATTGTGCTGCGGTTCCAGACTCCTAAACAAACAAAGGGTTCATACCAAATATCACACAGAACTCTCTGTAACTAGACCAGTCCCCCAGTAAGCCAGGAATGGAGAATCTGTGACCCTTCAGGTTTTGCAGGACTTCAACACCCATCATCCCCAGCCATTGGCCATGCTAGCTGGGGCTAATGGGATATGGAGGGTCATAGGTCCACTGCCTCCATCATCTCCAATGTAAGCCATTGGCATAACCCATAGCTATCATCAGACTCTTTATGGATGAGGGGATGTATATACCGTATTGCCTACGGCTGTAAAAGTAGAATTTCATCCCATCCAAAGAGCTGCTTAGGTCCATGCATTGGCCACTCTTCTTTGAACAGTTTCCATATCACAAACAGCTTTTGAAATTCCCACCCCCAGTTTCAAAAGCACTTTGCCATGCAGCTTGGGACAGTCTGAGAGGATTACTTCCATGGCTGTTTGGATCCTGATTAATCTATGAAACAAAGAAATTTATCAGCCTGCTCATAACAATAATAATGCACGAGGGGAAGGGGAAAATGAGTGGGAGATAGATTCGCTCTCTCATCAAATAAATAATTTTCAATGGCTAAGGATGGCTGTCATATATCAAGCAATGCACAAAGGCGGGGCACAAGAGAGAAAAATGACAAGAAAGGCAGCTTTAAGACATCCTGCAAGGTTAAATGGTGCGAGCCTAATAATTGAGGCACTTCATGCTTTTCACAGATAACTTAATGTTGTAATCATTTAAAGAGAGGAACAGAGACTGCAGAGACTGACCCCAGACAATAGTGCAACTGGCTCTAGTTTAATGCATGAGAGCCCGCATTACATTCTCAAGTTAGCAAGACTTTATTAAGAGTTGCTCATAAGGCCTAGTGGAGCAGAACCATTTTAATTTACCCTCGTTCTTACAGCAGAAGAATATTTTCAGTTAGCTGTCAAACTCAAAAGATAGGGAGAGGGGAAATATTTCAGAGCTTCGCTAATCCCCAACAGAACCACAGCCATAGAACTAATTACAGTACAGTCTTAACAATAAGGTTGCTTGTGGAAGTGCGCCTAACTTAAAAACAAAGGCCAAGGGTATTTCAAAGCATATAAAAATTGGCCCAAATTAGCCACTCTCAAGACAAACATGGAATCTGATATAGGTCAACTTCAGCCCCCCTTTGAGCCTTTATGACAAAACGGAAACTGCTCCATTGTTTCTAGGTGCCATTGGGAGCAAGGGGACAGGAGCAAATATTTACATGAGAAATTCCAATACTTTGTGCTCCATGCGCAACACAGGAGGTGCACTTCTTGTTCCAGGTGATATGAAGCCAGAAGCACTACATCAACAACACCATCTGTACACATAGGTGACAATTCCTGCATCTGAAATATGTGCAGGTAGAAGAACATTTACGTGTGGCATAGGCATTGGGGAAATCAGGCTTGCACTGTGTAACAGCACCTCTATTATTTTATTTTAAAAAACAGAACACCATGTACATATGCCTTGGGACAGCAGATTTTGAACAACTGCCCAGAAATTATCAAGTAACTGGTGTGTGTTTACTGAGGGACACGTGCTTTTGAATGGCATGATATTTAACTAGATATTATCCCAGCATAAATGAACATAATATTGGCCAATTTTGTATGACAATATCTGAAAATAACACACACAGAGACACATACACATACGTTAAGGGCCTCTATCAATCCAGGGCCCCTTTAACTCAAGTAGTTCTTTCTTTCTTTTGTTCTTCGTTTACTTAAATAGACTCAAACATGTTATATGAGCCAGGAGATTAAATCTTAGGATAAAAAGGAAAGTGTGACATTATTAAGAGCAAGAAACAGTTTATTTAGGTACCACCTGCCTCCATCTAATATACCACGCTGATTTGACCTAGCAGAGAAGTAGTTTAGCAAAGGAACATTTATAATTAAAACTATTCAACAGAAGCCTTAGAATATCTACTTAGAAAGCCACGAACAGCTGCAAAGAACTCCAAGTCTCCAAATTCAGAAGAACCCAACAGTTTCAGAGTTAAAGACACCCTAGCAAATCGATGGATCTCTCTAGAATTAATGGAAAGATCATGTCTGGAGATGCCCTTAAAATTTTTAAGCCATACAAAACACATATACCTGTACTCAGGGGAAGATAATCCTGATTCCTTCTCCATTCTCATCTATTCTCTTTCCTCTGTTACAGGCTGCAATCCTGCACACATTTACCTTGGCATGACTAACATTGAAATGAGTAGGACCGACTTCCAAGTAAGTCAAGGGTTGTGTATAGGATTATTTTGTGAATTATCCTTTGTGAATTACCCTTGCCCAGGATAGGAACTGCCCAGAATCTAGTATAGGAGACCAGGTTTACATATAAGAGAAAAAAAGTTAATTCTTTTTTTTAAAAAAAAGACTCCTGCACACAAGTCACCTGTCAGCTCTGCCCTTACATAAGACATCTTCCTATACCCATTTTAGAACAAAACCAATTTGTTTCCCCTATTTAGAAAGCAAGAAGGGGGTGGGGGGGATAGGCCAAACATGATAGCATGGGAGGGAAGGAACCTTATTTAAAAATGAATAAACAGTACTTTCATAATAATATCTGACAAAGAGAAAGCAAATTACTGCTTCAGGCCAATCTAACTAGCATTAGCCAGTCGGAATAATTAATAAGTTAAGATACTGGTATTTGCCCTACAAACAGGGATTCTTTTGAAACAAATCCAGTACTGTACTAAAAGCAAACTCATTTTGAAAAAAGGGGGTTAGGAGAAAAGTTGCTGGTTTGCTTTTTTTTATTTTATAATAAATGACTCTCCTATTTGGGGCTCTTTTTCTCCGGAGAAGTGTACAACACACACTTCTCACCAAGTCCTTTACAAAACTCTCTCGCCTCAGGAAGTATGATATTCTAGCCATCTCCACCTTATAACCTCAGAGGAAAGCAGTATTAAATTAAGGAGTTCGGGACAGGATTGGGGCGGCGGGGGCAGGGAGCTTCCCGTAGTTACAAACGATCAGTATAAAGAGGACTATCTCGACACTTGGACGGATAGAGGAGAAGGCAACCAAGACACTCTTGTTATGCAAGCCAGGTGTTTTAAAATCATTTGTTTCCAGGGCAAAAAAGGGGGGGGCGCTTAGAACCACCCGGTGCATCCCCAGGATAAATGAAATGACTAGAAATTCGATTGGGGGTGGGGAAAGAGAGAGAAGAGAAATGTAGGTGAGAAGAGGGAGGAAGCGAGGAAAGCTACAAAATCTTGCAACAGGTGAGTGCCACTCGGCAAGGCACACAAAGCAAAGCTGGCATGCAGCGCCGGCCCCGCTACCAGCCAGCGGCAGGGGGAAGGTGTGCGCAAAACGGGGAGTCCCGGTGCAGCTGAAGGGGGAGTAGGAGAGGGAAAGGAAGAGGCTCGGAAGATGAAAGGCTGCTCCAGAAGCAAACAGTGCAGTGCAACGGAATGCAACGCTGACCTCCCCCGCACCCCCCGGGAGCTTCGGACGCTCGGATCTTACCTTGTAGACATTCTCGGTGATCCGATGCACCTCCTCCGAGCGCGACATGACGGTGCCGGGGGCTCCGGGAAGCACCATAGACCAAGGCAGGGGGCGCAGAGCTCAAGCCGAGAGCAGCGCGGGAGAAACCGGGAACGCTGCAGCTAAGATCCGAGTACGTTGCAGCGCGGCAGGGAAAGGCACCGACGCTTTTATACCGCCTCCCAGAAGCCAGGCTCATCCCACGGCAAGCCGCCTCCGCCTCCGCCCGCCCCCGGCCCCGCCTGCTCTTGTATTGCTCTGCCCTGGCGGCAGCCTCTAGGAGCGCAGCCGGGGAAAGGCGGGGAATGGGGAAGGAAGGCGGGGGGTGGGTGGGAGCGAGAGGCAGGGCTGGGGCAGCGAAGGGGCCGCGGGGAAGGACGGGCGGGAATCGCGGCTACCGGGTGTCGCTGGCACAAAGCACACACATTCAGCCACGCATTGCCTGCACCCAGGACAACAGCCGTCTGCTTCCCAGTCCACGCATGTCGGCGTCCCCGCCCGCTTCCAACCGAGCAGGGAGAAGGGCAACTCTGGCCTCACGCGCGATGCCTCACTCAGACACGCGCCCACCCACACGTGGGCGAGGAAGGGACAGGAGAGAGGAGAAGCTGGCTCTGCCCCGACGCCCCCGCGCACTTATTTAATGGAGAAAGCAATGTTTACGGTCAGGTTATGTACTCGGACCACCTTAGAGAGGCACGCCAGCACTTAACTCGCTTTCTTCCCCTACCCCACCCCAACTCTCGCATGTGTTCACACATGGCGGCGGCAGCCATTGTTTTCTGCCAGCCCCCGCCGGCTTCCAGGTACACTGCTAAGGACCGATCCGCGGAGAAATTAAAGACAATGAAAGGGACCGGTGGGGGGGGGGAGAGAGAAGGATTACAGATCACACACATTCCTCAGCGAATAACAAAGGACACGGGATGGCGCCCACCTTCCGGGTGGCGGCGGCAGGCAGGCAGCCTCCCACCCACGTTCACCATAGTCTCCTCTTGCTTCGAATACCTCTTTCACCCAGACAGCATAGGCTTAGGTGAGATGTAGGCACGCGCCACCTTTTACCACGACCTCCTAGGCAGAAAGAGGGCTTAATTAGTAACCCCTGCGCATAAGGAGGGCTTAATTACTACCCCTTACACATAAAGAAGACGACTTACTTTGAAACAGGGCTCAGCAGGGTTGAGTCCTCCCCTCCCCAAGGTATTAATATTAAACAACAATAGTTCTCTTTACACGTGCAGAGAGTTTCTCCCTCCTGAGTAGCACATATTTTCTACAACACCAGTGGTTAGGGTTAAAAGGCATAATTTAAAAGGCTGAGACCACATAACACCAGTCTTGAAAGGCCTACATTGTCTCCCAGTACGTTTCCGAGTACAATTCAAAGTGTTGGTGCTGACATTTAACGCCCTAAATGGCCTCGGTCCAGTATACCTGAAGGAGCATCTCCACTCCCATCATTCAGCCCGGACACTGAGGTCCAACGCCTAGGGCCTTATGGCGGTTCTCTCACTGCGAGAAGTGAGGTTACAGGGGGAAAGGCACAGGGCCTTCTCGGTAGTGGCACCCACCCTGTGGAACACCCTCCTATCAGGAAATAAACAACCACCTGACGTTTAGAAGACATCTGAAGGCAGCCCTGTTTAGGGAAGTTTTTAATGACTGATGTTTTAATGTATTTATAATCTTTTGTTGGAAGCCTTCCCCTCACCCCTCTTTAGAAATTAAGCTGCACACTCTGCAAGAAGGGGGAGAAACAACTTCATACTAGCACCTCTCCTTTATGCACACAGGTGCATTTATTAGCCCATAGGTGAATGAACTTGCCCAATCAGTGATGGGTCATAGCTCAATAGCACAGCATCTGTTTTGCTTGCAAAAGGTCTCAAGCTCAATCCTTGGCAGTTCCAGGAAGGGATATTGCTCCTCGTCTGAAATCCTGAAGAGCGGTTGCCAGTCAATGTGTATAACACGGAGCTAAATGACAAATAGACTGACCCAGCATAAGTTAGTTTCCGGTGTTCCTAAATCACAACTATAGCCACCAGTAGCACCGCCGTTGCTCTGTGGCACTTGGATTTGCCACAAACAATGCAAATGTATTCATCTTTCACAAGCAAAGCAATATGCTGTGTTACCAACACTATCACTCATACACCTGAACATGAATCCACCACACGTACCATATGTATGTTTTCACAAACACAAACACAATACCCAACAGTTCTAACAAGTTATTTGGGTTACAGGTAGGTAGCCGTGTTGGTCTGCCATAGTCGAAACAAAATAATAAAATTCCTCCCAGTAGCACCCTAGAGACCAACTAAGTTTGTTATTGGTATGAGCTTTCATGCACACTTCTTCAGATACGTTATTTGGGATGTGCTTATTAGTCTTATTTCTCCTTTCTCCAAGCTTTCAAATGTTGACAATTCAGGAGGTGGAATCTGCATCTGATCTGGCTGTTTCACTGTAGCCTCATTATGGGTTAAAAATCTATGCACCTTAATGCCGGCATCTTCAAGCTGCGGGTTAGATTTTCACATGCAACCTCACTAACACCACCCCCGCTCCTTGGGAAGGCACCGCTGTAAATGTTACTTCCTCTCTTCCTTAATAATTATTTGATAGGCTGTGAAATTGTTGGCATTTAAAGCACTGTCAGAGCTCCTGGTGAAATAAATAAGACAGGCCTGGGTGAAGACTTTGTACAAATACAAATGTACTTCTCTCAACATCACTTGTGATAAATTCACATTTGAAATGCACACAGGAAGACCCAAATATGGACAGGACTTCCTTTACAACTAGTCTACAGAGTTCTGCTGTAACTCAGTCTGGTTTACACATTTCTTCCTTTATCAGAAACTGCCCCCACCAATCAAAAATAGCAAAATGTAACTTTGCCACATACAATCTGAGGATGTCCGTAGATCCATGTCACTAGAGCCCTAAGTAACATCAGTGACCAAGAGCACTTTTTACAGTACTCTATTGTCAACACCGGGACGTGGGTGGCGCTGTGGGTTAAACCACAGAGCCTAGGGCTTGCCGATCAGAAGGTCGGCGGTTCGAATCCCCGCGACGGGGTGAGCTCCCGTTGCTCAGTCCCTGCTCCTGCCAACCTAGCAGTTTGAAAGCACATCAAGTGCAAGTAGATAAATAGGTACCGCTCCGGCGGGAAGGTAAATGGCGTTTCCGTGTGCTGCTCTGGTTCGCCAGAAGTGGCTTAGCCATGCTGGCCACATGACCCGGCCAGTAAAGCGAGATGAGCGCCGCAACCCCAGAGTCGGTCACAACTGGACCTAATGGTCAGGGGTCCCTCTACCTTTTTATTGTCAACACCACACTGAGGACAGATCCAAACTATACATTTACAGTGGTACCTCAGGTTAAGTACTTAGTTCGTTCCGGAGGTCCGTACTTAACCTGAAACTGTTCTTAACCTGAAGAACCACTTTAGCTAATGGGGCCTCCTGCTGCCGCTGCGCCGCCGGAGCCCGATTTCTGATCTTATCCTGAAGCAAAGTTCTTAACCTGAAGCACTATTTCTAGGTTAGCGGAGTGTGTAACCCAAGGTACCACTGTATATCACATCCAGCACACATTTAAAGCACATTACTGCCCCCACAAATAATGCTGAGAACTATTGTCCAGGTTGCTGGGAATTACAACTCTGTGAGGGAGTAACTACAGTTCCTAGGATTCTTTGGGGGGAAGTCATGTGCTTTAAATGTGCGTTGAAAGTGTTTTAAATGTACAGTGGGCAGCATAATGAGCTGAAAAAGGTATTCAAATATACCTTTTCTAAGAAACCAGAGGCCTTTCTCCTGGGCATGGTGGACCGGAAGGTGTTAAAGAAGGATAGAACTTTGTTTATGTATGCAACCACAGCAGCAAGGATCCTTATGGCAAAGTTCTGGAAAACACCAGATTTACCCACACTGGAGGACTGGCAGACGCAGCTGATGGACTACATGGAGTTGGCAGAAATGACTGGCAGAATCCGAGATCTGAGCGAAGAAACAATGGAGGAGGACTGGAAAAAATTCAAGGACTATTTGCAAAAACACCATAAGTTGTTTGAATGCTAAGATTTTGCACGACTAAGAAACGTTATGCTTCTGCAATTTATTTAAGTAAATGATAAAGTAAATAATGACGGAAAAATGAGACAAATTAGAAACAAAATATTATGTTTATTAAAAGTATTGAAACTAAATTACAAACTTCTGAAATTGGTAACATAATAAACTCAAAGGTACAATAAGATTTGAAACAAGATAACAAATTGCTGAATTGGCTAGAATAATGAATGCAATGTCGAGAGGATGTGAGGAGGTCCAAAAGAAAGTGAATTGTTGATATCTAACTTCTGTTTCTCTTTTCTTTTCTTACTCTTCTTTATATATATATATAAAAAATGTTTCTTGCATGTTGCTATGTAAACCAATCTGTTAACCTATGGAAAGAAACACAATAAAAAATTTCTTTTAAAAAAAAAATAAATGTACAGTGGGCAGCACCGCACATTCAATAGTTTGACAGATTGATGCTACCTCTACCAGTGGCAGCTGGTAGATTTTGGCACTGGTGGGCAAATGGCTATTTTCCAATACAATATTGTGAGCATTCTCTGGCAAGCTAGGCATCTCTGATCCAGTTCAATGGAAACTTCCCAGTGGGTCTTACTCAGCATGGATATTTTATATCCTTCAGAATTGGAGGCAGAAGTGGTCTACCTATAATTTCTAAATCACACATGGTTAACAAACCTGAGAGTTAAAAAAAACGCCTTGGATATGTTAATTATCCTGTAGCTGCTTTTGGAAGAGGTTGTTTAGGCCTTAGGCTAAAGGTGGAAACAAACCTTCTTTATTTTATCCTTCAGATCCTACCCGACATGTGCAAAAAAATACACTAAGAATTAAATAATTATGAGCTCAGGAATTTGTTTTGAGTACCAGAACTGAAATGAGTTCACAGTACATCTGGCAAAAAATCCACCCCCTATTACCCCTTTCCCCCTCTCCACCCTCCAGTTTTCCTTATTTCAGTAGTATAGTTGGGGAGCAATCCACTTTTTTGCTGCCATTGTTAAACAACTGGGAGATAGAAATCCTTGCTGATCTACTTTAAACAGCCCAGATTTAAATCTGCCTGTAAATTCCAGTGTACCTTCTGCTACACAGCCCTGCCTTACATAGGTCATTAAGGAACATCATAACCTGTACTTTTAAAATTGAAAACTGATTCTTGGGATGTTAACAAATAAGGACAATGAAAACAGGGCATTTGAACATTAGAAAGAATGTACATTTGGAAAAAAGATCCCCCCCCCCTTTTAAACAGACTTCTGACAGTCCAGACCACTAGCAGCTAAATATGACTATTACGGTGAGACGTGAGGGGTGATTAGCACATCCTTAAGAACATAAGCATGGCCTAGCTGAATCAGACCAAAGGTCCATCTAGATTAGATCACCATCTGGCCAATATTTTACAGGCCTGCTTGGTTTTCACAGCGTTGAGGTTAGTAAAGCACTCCCCGACAGTTAAGTCCACTCGAATTAGGCTATGGGGTACGGCGCTAATCTGCACTTTCAGGCTGAGGGGGCCAGTGTTTGTCCGCAGACAGCTTTCCGTGCTATGTGGCCAGCAGGACTAAACCGCTTCTGGCACAACTGGACACCATGACAGAGGCCAGAGTGCATGGAAACACCGTTTACCTTCCCGCTGCAGTGGTACCTATTTATCTACTTGCGCTGGTATGTTTTTGAACTGCTAGGTGGGTAGGAGCTGGGACAAAGCAACAGGAGCTCACCTGAACCAGACAATGAAGAACCAGTAAATTTGAGTCAGCCCTGCTCCAGGTAATGTCTCTTACAGTTGCCCTGCCAGCAATAGCATTGCCATGCTGCTATACAATAATAATAATAATTTCTAAAATAATATTATTATCCCTTGGGGGAGGGCTATGGCTCAGTGCTTTGCATGCAGAAATTCCCAGATTTAATTCCTGGCATCTCCAGTTGGGGCTGGAAATATCCTTTGTCTATACCCATGGAGAGCTACTGCCAGTCAGTATAGACAATACTGACAAAAACATAGTTTCCTATGTTTCTAATAGAGTCCTAATGGTGAACTGAGTCTGGACAGTCCTCTCCACCGGCAGAGCATGATTTCAGGTTTTTATGTGGGTGGAGGGAGGGATTTTAGTGGGAATGCAGCAGCCAGACTGGTGACTGGGAGTGACCGCCAAGACCATATTTCACCGGTCCTGAAAGAACTATGTACATTGTCTCCCAGTACGTTTCCAAGCACAGTTCAAAGTGTTGGTGCTGACCTTTAAAGCCCTAAATGGCCTCTGCCCAGTATACTTGAAGGAGCGTCTCCATCCCCATCGTTCAGCCCAGATACTGAGGTCCAGCTTTGAGGGCCTTCTGGCAGTTCTCTCACTGCAAGAAGAGAGGTTACAGGGAACCAGGCAGAGGGCCTTCTCGGTAGTGGCACCCGCCCTGTGGAATGCCTTCCCATCAGGTGTCAAGGAAATAAACATCTGACTTTTAGAAGGCATCTGAAGGCAGCTCTGTTTAGGGAAGTTTTTAATGTTTGAACTTTAATTCTGTTTTCAGTGTTCTGTTGGGAGCCACCCAGAGTGGCTGGGGAAACCCAGCCAGATGGGTGGGGTATAAATAATAAACTTATTATTGCAGTGGTACCTCGGGTTACAAACACCTCGGGTTACAGACTCCGCTAACCCCAAAGTAGTACCTCGGGTTAAGAACTTTACCTCAGGATGAGAACAGAAATCACACGCTGGCTGCGTGGCGGCAACGGGAGGCCCCATTAGCTAAAGTGGTGCTTCAGGTTAAGAACAGTTTCAGGTTAAGAATGGACCTCCGGAACGAATTAAGTTTGTAACCAGAGGTACCACTGTATTATACTATTATTATTCATAGCAAGTTTTTTAAACCTGCTCTTGGATATATACAATAGTACATATTGGGGGAGACTATAATAAAAATTAAAGAAAACTAAATGGATTACATTGCAAAAAAGCAGTATATACATACAAACACACAGTTTTATCTATGCAGTACCTATTTCAGTCTTCCCATGCTTGTGCTTATGTAGTCAAAACTGAGCCACCAATGCACAAGAGGCAAGCACCAGAAAACCTGTGATAACAGATGAAAAATCTGAAGAAGACAAACAGTCTCATATAATAATTCAGTGACACAAAATGTTGAGAGAAAGGGCTGGTGGCCATTGATACCCGCATAGGAGGCCGAATAGATTTAGATGGCCTGGAGCAAGAGGGCATAGACACATAAGGCATTTGCAGACTGTCTCTATTTTCAGGGCAGAGGGATTCAGTCACATCCCGACAAATCCAGGATACGCAATTAAAGAAGATTGGAACTTACTGCAAAACAAACCTGCTTCTCCAAAAGACCAGACTCTTTGCAATAAGTGATGGGGAAATCCACTGGAAAGTTTAGGGTAACACTTGCTTTGAAGCAACATCATCTAATCTCCTCACAAACAAATCAGGATGAATGCTCATTCAAGACGGTTGTCTAGACATCCCCACAAACAGATGACATCTACCCATAGATATCAATGGGGGGAAAGTAATTTAATGGAATTGGGATTAAACACAAGTATATATACCCCCTAAAAAAAACAAAACAAAAACAAAATACTGCCCAATGAGGGCTGATCATGCTTCTTAGGGCGTGAAATACTGGCTGATGGGAAAACCCAAAAAGGAGGTGGGATGGAATGGCTTAGGAACCCTAAACAGAAGCCCTCCACATGGCAACTTTTTGTTGCAGAGCCCCAATTGTACCTTCTAATAAGCATAGCTGTTTCTCATAAATATTTGTATATGGGTTAAAATAGGGATCTGGAGCTAAATGGAACCCACAATTATCCAAACTATGATGAGACAGCTTGGATGAGCGGTTCTCAATCTGTGGGTCCCCAGATGTTGTTGACCTACAACTCCAATCATCCCTGAGCTCTGGCCTTGCTAGCTAGGGGTGATGGGAGTTGTAGTTCAACAACATCTGGGGACCCACAGGTTGAGAAAGGCTTGCTTGGATGTACACAGTGTTGCCTCTGTATGCTAGTGATCATTAGTCTGAAACACAGGTGGACTACATGGAATTGGCAGAAATGACTGGCAGAATCTGAGACCAGGGAGAAGAGTCGGTAAAAGAAGACTGGAAGAAATTCAAAGACTACTTACAGAAACATTGTAAAATTAATGAATGTTAGAAGGATGTTGGGTAGAAACTAAGCGGTTTCCAGCTGTAATGCTTTAAGAGATATGAAAGAAAAATAAGAGGTTTTACAAATGGGTAAAAGTTTAATGGTAAGGATTTGCTGAACTAACAAATCGAACTGGAATACAAAGAAGGGAGGTATGAGGAGGTCCGAGGAAATAAGTGTATGGAAGTTATGTTATTGAAAATTAATGTGTTTTTTAAACTGTTTTTTATTTTGTATGTTTATTTTTCTTTTTTCTTGTTATATCTTAAAAACTTTTAATAAATATCTTTTTTAAAAAAGAAAGAAACACAGGTGAATGAGTTAAGCACCACTCCCGATATAGCAGATCCTTAAATTCAGGAGATTTTTACCTACCCTCTCAGTTGTTTTTCCTGATAGGAGTCTTTGTCCTACTGAATAGCTGTTGAAAAGAAGCATGATTATGATCAAATAAACTCTGAGCCAGTTTACAAGCCGGGGTGGGGGGGAATGCTATTTGTCCCCATTTCTTCACAGAGAATTTGTCGGGAAACATAAACCTAAAAGTCAGGCTAGCTGGCTAGAATTCACTTATTTGTTTATTCATTTTGCCTATATAACAGGAATTATATGCCACTTAATCACCAAAAGCCGCTAAGAGATTTGCATAAAACAATATAGAATGTTAATTAAAAAGGACCAATAAAATCAAACATTAAAAAGGATTCAACCTAAAATTTATCAAAATATAAGTAAAACAAGTAGTTTTAAAAAACAAATATACGTAAAAAAAATAAAAATGCATGCTAAAATTACATGTTTGGGTAGGCTTGCCTAAACAAAGATTTCAGCAGCCAACAAAAGCTATACAGTGAAGGTGCTTCCCTAATACTAATTTATTGCACGTTGCCTAGAGAATAAATCTAAATAATAAATAAATAAATAGCATGTAATAGGATCCCTTAGGATGCTTCCTTACACAGGACTTGTCACCCACAAGCCACAAGGAAGCTGTGATTATTCTCATGCTTGTTTGCAAAACTAGAGTCTGGAAGGATCAGTGCTGATAGCACTGTCCAACTGAATGAGGAATGCAGAAAGTCTGCAAGCTGTTTGTTTTCCTTAAGGTACCTTTCATCTCACTACGTATGGCAGTGCAGTAATTAAGCTGGATATGCTGTGGTCTGGATGCATCCGTAACTGAAGGGTATTATTACCTCTTGTCATTTTCGTCTTGCAATTCTTAAAGCCTGTTAGGTGTTTACCCACAGAAGATGCAGCAGCAGCTTCCTTGAGCCGGGATCATGGGGGGTGCAGAGCCCCCCCCCCAGACATTGCCAGTGTTTCTTGACTAAGCTTCCCTAATGCTATTATACTGCTTATACAAGAAGATGGCTCATGAGAGCTCATACTCATGGTTATCAAAGCTGATTCATATGGTATGAATTGGCTGTTAAATAGTATTGGCACCAAGAGTCATAGACCCAGAGCTAACCTCTTAGTTACTTCCTGTGTGAGACTTTTCTTTTGAGTGAAAACAACAATTCTCCAAAACAACTTAGTGTTAAGTTGTGGGTGAACATATCAGACTACAGCGATTCTTCAAACAGCTCTTGTTTATTCACAGGCCAGAACAGAACTGAACTGAAGGGTTCAGCCAGCCTGCTTATATAGAGCTCCACTAGAACGCAACAGTAACCATTTTCTGTAACTATCCAATCACTGAACCTCACTTTCAATCCCTTATTTGCATATGTGGACCTGAGTGAAAACTATCTACAGTATCCCCCTGCTGGCCCATGGTGAGAACTTCAGTAAATAACACTTAGCATTCATATGGATTCTCACTGCCAAATGCAATTCACTTTTCTCCAATAATAGTATGCCCCCGGTTGTATTGGGATTCTGCTCACATGCATCATATTCTTGTGAATGGTTCAGTATATGTCCAGATCAATCACAGACCAATCAGAATTTGGAAGTCTTCACAAATCAAGACTTGGGGGCTTCTGCTGACTTGAAGCTTCTGGGCTTAGAATATAAAAAGTAAAGGTAAAGGACCCCTGACAGTTAAGTTCAGTTGCAAACGACTCTGAGGTTGTGGCGCTCATCTCACTTTACTGGCCGAGGGAGCTGACGTTTGTCCACTGACAGTTTTTCCGGGTCATGTGGCCAGCCTCTGGTGAAACCAGAGCAGTACATAGAAACGCCGCTTACCTACCCACCAGAAGGTACCTATTTATCTACTTGCACTTTGACGTGCTTTCGAATATAGTGACTGTTATTGTTGTTGTTTAGTCGTTTAGTCGTGTCTGACTCTTTGTGACCCCATGGACCAGAGCACGCCAGGCACTCCTGTTTTCCACTGCCTCCCGCAGTTTGGTCAAACTCATGCTGGTAGCTTCGAGAACACTGTCCAACCATCTCGTCCTCTGCCGTCCCCTTCTCCTTGTGCCCTCCATCTTTCCCAACATCAGGGTCTTTTCCAGGGAGTCTTCTCTTCTCATGAGGTGGCCAAAGTATTGGAGCCTCAGCTTCACGTTACTGTTATTAGCAATGCTCATTTGTGGATTAGGGATTCTTAGTGTAGGCAATTGGGATGTCTAAGTCTATTAGAAAAAAGACAGTAGGATAAGACAGAGGCCTGAGATTATGTTAGTGTTTATAATCTAATGGCTTTTATATATATAAAAAAATCCTTCTAGGTTGTTTTAATTAGTTGAGACTTAGTTTGAAGAAGGTGTGTGGTGTGTTCTTAAGAGAACATCCCTGGACCCTGAACTGTTAAACAAATTTTGCCCGGTGGTTATATTCCCTTTTAGGGCAAGATGCTTGAGAGATGGTGGTCCATTTTCAGGCATGTTTGGAGGAAACTGATTATCAGGGTTAATTTCAGTCCAGCTCCAAGCCTGACCATGGCACTGAAACCAGTGTGGTCATCTTGGTTGATGACATTTGTTGCGAGAAAGGAGGAATGAGCATGACCCTGCTCATTCTCCTTGACCTCCCAGCTGTTTTCATACCATTAAGCACCATATCCTTCTGGAGCTGCTCAGGTGGTTGGGATCGGGGAGGGGGGGCACTGTACTTCAGTGGTTCTGTTCCTACCTCCAGGAGCATTTCCAGAAAGCAGTTATGGGTGGAGGGGTAATTGTTCGCCATAGTGGGTTTTGTCCTGTGGTATCCAACAAGGTTCCAGTTTGTCCCCCGCCCTGGGGAACGCTATTAGGAGATTTTAAGATGAGTGCTACCAATATGTGTATGACATCAACCTCTATCTATCTGTTCCATCTGAATCAAGAGAGGCTGTTGTGATGCTATATCAGAGCTTGGAGGTGGTAAATGGCTGGATGTGGGTCAAAAAATGGAAACTGAATTCTGAAGAGGCCAAGGTGTTCTATGTCCCAAGTCATTGAGTCTGGGAGATGGCCTGCTCTGGGTAGAATTGCATTTGCCTGGAAGGAACAGGTTCATAGCTTGGGGATGCTGCTCAGTCAGACATTGTCACTGGAGGCTCAGATAGCCTTGGTGGCTAGGAGTGCCTATTTTCAGCTACAGCTATGCCTGCTCTTGGACAGAGATGAATTGTTCACTCTACGCCACACTCCAGTAACCTCTAGATTTGACTACTGCAATATGCTCTGAGTGGGGCTGCCCTTGAAGACAGTTTGGAAATTTCAGCTGGTCCACAATGCAGCAGCCAGATTGCTGGCTGGGGTCCCATTTATAACCCCCCCCCCCATTTTAAAGCATCTACACTGGCAGCTAGTTCATTTTCAAGCCCAATTCAAGATGCTCACATTAGTGCTGAAAGCCCTAAATGACTTCAACCTCAAATATCTGAAAAACCTGTGAAGAAATCCTGCTTATTTTAATTATGTTTTAATGGTTATTGTGTAAGGTGTTCCAACAGTTGTACACTATAATATATTTAATGTGGGAGGATTTCTGTGTGGCCTGGTGAGGGTTACTTTAATGGCCACGGGTCTTAACTGACAGCTTTGAGGAAGGGTTGGTAAGCAAAAGGAGGCAAGAAGCTAGGTGTATTTTGATTGGTGGGTGCAGGCTCATAATTTTATGCTCGACAGTATAATTGGCTGGATCTGGAGTAGGGGGGCCGGAAGTGTATATGACCAGGTGCTGATGAGCAGAGGAGAGTGGGGGTTAGGTTGGGTTAGCTGGTTGAGAAAGCTGGAGTTGTTGGTGCTTGGTGTTCATGGAGTCATGCAGAAGAAGACAGCAGAGGAGGAAGAGGAAGAGGAGGAGGAGGACACAACAACAACAACCACAACCACAACAACAACTGAACAGCACTGAGGAGAGAAATTGGAAGCAGTCTTTGGTGACTGGTAGGAGTACCAGAGAGAAGATTTCCAGGGCAGTACATCAAGACAAACCTGTGTTTCAATAGTGAATCATTCCATTACTTTATCTGTTTTTTATAATTGTGTTTTCTATTGCTGTAACCTGCCCTGGGACCTTATGGTGAAGGGCGTGTAAGAAATCTATATTTATTTATCTATAATGAGATTTCTTACCTGCCCTTCACCACAACATCAGGGTGAAGATATTAAAAAGATAGCTAGATATTAAGTGTGCCATAGGAATTAGTAGAACTAAAGAAACTATAACTTAAAAGATTTTAGTAAGTTATGGTTTTGGAAGAGAAACCATGGAGGAAACCTTAACTTACGGTAATCTGCATGAGCTACTGGAGGGACAGTGCCAGTCAGAGTAAGCCAGGAATGGGGAAGCTGTGACGCCCTCAGATGTTGTTGCTGTAATGGCTCTTACCCAACACACACAGACAGAGGCTCTGACTTGAAAGTAGGAGACGGATCTTTACTCAGGCATTTAACGATACAGGCTCAACAGCAGGCACAGTGCTCAGGAGTCACAGCAAAGATGTCCCAACAAGTTTTTCCACTCCTCCTGCCAAGCTTTCAAAGATGAGGAATGGAAAGCTCACTTGTGAGACACTCTTGCCTAGTGGGAAAAGTTGGGATTGCAAGCATGGGCTCTGTCAGGGCAAAGTGGGTGTGTTCCCATCTGTGAAGGTGGTGCCTGGTTTTAGGGAACAAGACTGCACTCTCCTGCTCAGGCTCTTGCTCCTTTACAGCTGCATCGTGTTTAGCCTCCTCCCTCAGTCAATCAAACCCCTCTCCAGCTCCACTGAGGCTTTCTGCTCCACAGGAAACTTGTGGGGGGAGAGTTAGTACCTCTGCTTCCCCTTCAAAAGCAACTGAAGGAGTGGTGGAAAGGGGCGATCTCCCCTTTTCTGTTTTTTCCTCCTCCTCTGTCAGAGCCCAGCCATCCAAGCTCAATCCTGAGAGTTTTGCAGGACTAATGAGATCTGGATAACAAGGCCCATTGTTCCTCAGTGTGGCCCATACCAGCAGAGACTGGTGGAAGAAAAGAAGTCTAACAAATCTGTCAGGCCACAGGAGTAGGAATACTGGGCTTGATGGACAAATAGTCCAAGCTGGTATAAAACATCTTCCTCAGTGGTAAGAAACATAGGTTCAAGAGATGACAACTAGACAACCTTGGCCTGCTTTTGCCTTACAAGCAAGCAGAGAAAGCCAGGAGTAAAAATGGGGCTGTGGGAAGGGAAAGATGAGCTGAAGGTTACAATATATTATTAGGCCAGTGAAAACTACTAATACTATTCAGCATAAACTGACAGCAAAAAATGTTACCTTATGACAAGGGAGGGACATATTTAACTCCACTTGGGGACCTGAACTCATATCTACCCAGGAATTCTAGGAAATCTGACTTTTGTGTGTGTGTTTCTGGAAAGAAAGGGGAAAAAATGAGAAAATTATTGATTTCTATCTGACTATGGCCCCAAGTCTTTGGTTCATGTAAATCAAAACTACCTTCTTTCACAGGGTTGACCCTACATTGGGAGGAGTGGGGAAGCCACGTCAGGCAGCTGATTTTGGTTATTATGAAAGGACAGCAATTAAACAATTATTATTATTACTGTTAGGGAGTGGGGGAGTCACCTGCGGGATTTTCTGCCAAAATAACTGGGCTGACCCTGAGCACTATACTTCTTGACTTGGGGGGAAACAGATACCATTTGTTGCTGCGCCTCAGACAGAACAATGTCTTAATCTAGCATGAGGGTCTGTCAAATGACTTAACTTAAAATGTTAGCAGTAGTTTGCATTGGAAAAGATGCACAAGGTTCTAAAGTGTGGTCCCCAAATCTTCGGCAAAAAAGGACAAAAATGCTATGTTTGCTGTTTTCAGAAATAACCCAGGGAGGGAGAGGCAGATAATTATTTTTAACTGGATATTCTGATGGAGGGAGGGGACGTGTTGAGAGTATGCCACTCTCTGTTTGGTGACTTTAAGTTCCAGATTTAATTAATATCCCTTGAGAAAGCCAAGACAAAGATTTCGGATCAGAGGGAAGCTGTGCATGAATCTCTGTCATATTATATTTAGGGGTGTTATGTAAGATATTCTTCACTACGTCATGGGTGTGCACGGCCAGGGGAGGGTGTTAGTGGCGGATGCTTGCATTTAATTTCAGAGTGACAGCCTAGCAATTCAAACAAGCTGTTCCTCTGGCAAGAGAGATAAAAGGATTTGCAATAATTTCCCATAATAAAGCTGGTCTTTTGGGATGCTTCTCATAGTAGAATCTCTAGCATCAGGAGCGCTACCTTCTAAACACTTTCTTATCTCCCCACCAATACGGAAAGTGTTTTTCTTACTATTTCCTGATGGTACTTTACAATATCTTTCCCGTCTAAAACTTAAAAGGCGGGGAATTCCATCCTTAGATTTCAGGTTAACAGGCTACCTCAGTTCTTTTTATTCTCACTGATATTATTTTCTCCCCTGTTGTTTCCCCCCAAGATTGAGAACAGCAGGAATCGCATTGGCCGTAATGTGTCTGGGAAGATCCCAGCTAGCCTCTTGCTTCATAAAGCTTTGTTCTGCCTAAAGCGCCTTGGCTGATCCAGAAATAGGATCTATTGTGCAAGCTGGCTAAGTGCTTTTGGGGTGTGGCATTGCACTCATGGTAAATACATCTTTGCCTCATGCCACAACATTTTCTTTTGTTTCCCCTGATTGTCCTTTTCTTCCTCTTCAAATTATTCTACAAACACCAGGGCTGCTTATGCACCATAAATAGGGTCACTGCAATGTAGCTTCATTGCCGCACTCCATTTTCTTTGACTTCCTTCAATCACTTTAAAATTGCTTATTTGCAAACAAGGTTTCGAAAGAGTCACTGAAAAGGTGTAACCTTGGTTTCCAGGAGATAAGCAAGTAAACAAAGGAGGAGGAAGCTTCAGGAACCAATGTGTACAGTATATGCTTGGTGGTGGTGGGTAAATAAATAAAATGTATCCGAAATGGGAGTGAAGGCAGCAAATCAACAATTTTATTGGATGGGGAGGCTCTCACTGGTCCAAAGTAAATGTCCAGAACCAGAAGGCTTTCCTTAAAGTCCTACACTAGCTTCCTGCCCATTCCCATTTTGAGCATTTCCTCATCCTTTCCTTCCCCGCCTCCAATACTGATGCTAATATATTCTGATGCATCCCTGCCCAAAGCCTTTGCTAACTGCCCAAAGCTCTTCTACACCCTAATACACCTCTGCCCTTTCTCCTTAAGTCTGGGGCTGCCTCATCTCTCTTACTTCCTTGTTCCTTCTAATCCCTAATCAAAACCCACCTCTTTTGCAAACCCCTACTTCCTATGACCTACTGCAGGGGCTGGAGAATCTGTGCTCGCCACATGTTGCTGAACTGCAACTCCCATCACCAGGGACTAATAGGAGTTCAACAGCAACTGGTGGGGGTCACCTTGGCTACCCCTGCCCTGCTGTAACTGACCCACTAAGTACACATAACTGAAATTATTTTTCCCTTTGCCCTGGCCTTCATTGCTATGTCTCCTGTGCTGAATTTTAGAGTGTAAGTAAGACAACTGGTGGATTAGATAGAGGAACTGACTTGGGATTTAGGACATTTGGGGATCAATTATACGTTCATCCAAAATCATGGTGACTCCCTTAATGAGGACAGTGTTTGTTTCGGCCACCTGTGATCTCTTGCAACCCAGTGCAGTACTGAAATAATAGCCTTGTAGTACCCATACACTGTATGGGACGCGGGTGGCGCTGTGGGTAAAACCTCAGCGCCTAGGACTTCCCGATCGCATGGTCGGCGGTTCGAATCCCCGCGGCAGGGTGTGCTCCCGCTGCTCGGTCCCAGCGCCTGCCAACCTAGCAGTTCGAAAGCACCCCCGGGTGCAAGTAGATAAATAGGGACCGCTTACTAGCGGGAAGGTAAACAGCGTTTACTCTGGCTCACCAGAGTAGCTTCGTCACGCTGGCCACGTGACCCGGAGGTGTCTGCGGACAGCGCTGGCTCCCGGCCTCTAGAGTGAGATGAGCGCACAACCCTAGAGTCTGGCAAGACTGGCCCGTACGGGCAGGGGTACCTTTACCTTTACCTACCCATACACTATCAAACATTTGTGCTCACCCCTCTTGCCCTGTTAGGATCTCAGAGTGCCTCTTAGAGTGCTCTTATGGGAGCATCTGTTACCAAGACAAATACAGGGGAGCTAACAGAGCCATTCTCTGGACCAGCCTGTATATTATACTTCGTGCTTCCACACCAGAGGCACCATGCTTCCCTGGCAGCAAAAGGTTATGAGTTATGTCCCTGGCATCTCCAAAGAAACAAACACAAGGTGCAGGGTTAGGACCAAGATTTTAGAGAGGTGCTGCAAATTAGAGACAAAACTGGCAGTGACCAATGGGCCGATTCGATATAATGCAATGTCACATGTTCATATCAACTGGATTATTAAAAAGTGTTTTGAATTGAGCTATATTGCAATGAACTCCTGAACAGCAGGAGATTATGGATTGTTGCAAAATGCAACTTACCTTTAATTGAAGGAGCTGTTCAAAACCAACTATAAGGTTAACTAATACATTTGCTGGTGTAGGACCCGATATTATGCCAATATTATCAAGATGAGCAGGTGACAGCAAAGGTTGCAAGGTTTTTAGCTGGGGCAATTAGAATAAGATCCACTATTTGACTACTGATTCAAAACCCTAAAATGTATTTTATATAATTGACTTTTTATTTCTATTCTTTGTATATCATATTGTTGTTTTATTGCTATGGCCGATGGCTGAAGCAAATAAAGATTCATTCAACCAATCAATATTTAATAGATATCAATCTTTTCTTGCCTGCACATCCCTTGCAATATGCCGTATTTTTTGCTCTATAAGACTCACTTTTTCCCTCCTAAAAAGTAAGGGGAAATGTGTGTGCGTCTTATGGAGCGAATGCAGGCTGCGCAGCTATCCCAGAAGCCAGAACAGCAAGAGGGATTGCTGCTTTCACTGCGCAGCAATCCCTCTTGCTGTTCTGGCTTCTGAGATTCAGAATATTTTTTTTCTTGTTTTCCTCCTCCAAAAACTAGGTGCTTCTTGTGGTCTGGTGCATCTTTTAGAGCGAAAAATACTGTATGTCATATAACAAATACTTAAGAGTTAGGTTGAAAAGATCCTTCATCACCCTGCAATTTAAGGTAGTAATAGCATAAAAGACGGCTATTAAGATACTGCATTAATTGTACACTGAATGCAAAACAAAACATTGACCAGTATATGAATTAGCTACCATAAACAGAAAGGTTTAATGTAATAATAATAAAAATAAAGTAAATAATAATTTTGTGCCGTTTTCATGACACTCATAATCAGCTGCCTGAGGCACTGCACATCTTGAAGCTATTTTTTTAATATAAAAAAACCAAACTCATCTTGTAGCTATGCTATTGTTGAGACAGATATAAAGCTGTAGGGAAAACAAAATATACACTCCACCACGTGGTGGAAACAGTGAGTGCAAAGAAAATGTAGTATCCAAACCAGCATGCCACACTCATCATTTGCACGTTGGGTGGAATTGCAATCTATGTTTCACTGCAACTGTTGGAGCAAGTTAACGCACAGAAAGGTGCCTGGGCGAATTGTGCCTCCTCGCCAGCTAACTCCTTGTCACTCAGAAAGAGAACAGTGCTGCTTTGCCCTGACCACATGTAGCCTCTGCGTAGCACAGATCTTGGTCAGGGAAAGGAAAAGCTTTATTGTTTATGAAGGAGAGAAGAAGGGAGGGCTGGACTGGGTGCCTGTAAAATGTTTCAGCCGGGGGACTGCTAAACTTCACCGGCTGAAATCACTCTTTCTGAAATCCACTGAGGGGAGGTTTAAAGCTACCCTAGACTTGGCATAGCAATCCCTATTGGCTTGGATCTGCGGAGCCCAGAAATATCCCCTACCTGCAATGCATGTAGAGAGTGCTGAAGAGATCCATGCTTTGGACCTTGGTAGAAGCTGGGGCATTTTAGGCGAAAATACACTTGTGTACTGTTATCCATATTGTGAAACGCTTGTTGATTAATATTCATCAGCTGAGTAAATATCATACGTTAGGAGTGGGTGTACCGTACTATTCCGTGTATTTTAACTGAAAAATAATGTCTAAAATAGGGGGTTGTCTTATATGAGGATAGTGCCTAGGGGAGACGTTATTGGTGTCTGCGGCAAGGGATGGTGTTGATTGGTTGTTGCTGCGGCAATTGGGCGGGGGGAAAAGAAGCTCAACAACTCTGGGCAATCTCCCCCCATTTTCTTCAGTTTTAGTCCTCAAAAATATACATGGGTGCATGTTATACACGGGAAAGTATGGTATATTGTGGGGAGGCTGATACTGAGACATTCAAATAGGAGTCCAAGGGTGGGGCTTTTGGGGGGGGGGTGGAGGCTTGAGCCATAACTTAATATAAGAATATCCATAGCTGTCAACGTTTCCCTTTTTTAAAGGGAAATTCCCTTATTCCAAATAGGATTCCTTGCAAGAAAAGGGAAAAGTTGACAGCTATGAGAATATCCCTTTGACACTCAGCCCAGTCCTGGGTTCTGACCCAAAGTTTACACAGGTATAGCATGGAAACAGACCTTGGTTACGAGAGAGAGAGAGAGAGAGAGAGAGAGAGAGAGAGAGAGAGAGAGAGAGAAATGTTTTATTTAGAGATGATCTATCAAGTTATGCAAGCAGCATCAAAACGGCGGTGGTTAAAAACAACTCCCATGGAGAAGCATCAGCAGCTACACGCTGTACTTCCTGGAGAATTCCTGCTACAGGTTTCAACTTCCCCTCCTCCTCTCCACAAATCCCTTTTAGTCTAGGGTATTTTCTATTGGGAGAAGAAGAAATTATAATGCATTGGCTCACAGCACAGTAGCATCCGCCCCCAGCTGCCACTGGGGTGGAGTGGAGTTACTGTAGCAACACACCACATTATATAATCCACCCAATTTAACTGCAGGTGTGTGAGCGTGTGTGTGTGTGTGTGTGTGTGTGTGTGTGTGAGAGAGAGAGAGAGAGAGAGAGAGAGAGAGAGAGAGAGAGAGGTAGGTCTGTGTTGTGTGCGTGCACTTCTTTAACAGTTTAATTAGTCTCTTTTCCCTGCAATTTATGACACTGGTGTCATGCTTTATCTCTCATGCATTTGCTCATTATTGCACATAAGCCATTTTGTGAGGTATTTAAGATTCGAAAAGAGAAACAGGGCTGGATTTCTTGAAAAAAATTAGGGTGCCATACAAATCTCTCTCACCTTTCCCCCCAAAATTTGATTCAACCCATTTCTAAAGGTTTTCAGTGACGGAGACATTGCATTAAGGATGCAGCACTGCGGCTGATGACTTTGGCAGACTGGTTTAATGGACATTCATGCTGATTTGTCTGCAGGGAGATTAGATGAAGTTGGTTATTCACAAGTATCCACTCCCATTTGTTCATGGAAAGGCTAGACTTTGTGTCAAAACAAGTGTTAAAGCCACACTTTTGATTGCTTCCCCACCCCAGTCACTTTTCTTGCCTGAAAAGAAATAGGCTTTGCTGTGCAAAAGCTCCAAATCAGCTTTAAATGCACGCTCTGAATTGTGCCAGGATGTGACTGAACCCCACCCAAAAATGGCAAAATCCTGGAAAGAAGTCTGAAAGGTAAAAGAGCAACTAGACGCCAGTGCTGCAGCAATGAATGCTTTGAAAACACAATTTTGCCCTCTTGCTTACTCATCATCATGACTCTAAATTGTATTGTATTTCATCTTTCACTTCCTTCATCTTAAACTTATCATCTCCTACTCTCCTTGGTGGGAACACAAACCCCAACTATTACAGCCTTTTGTGAAGGATGGAGTTGAGACAAAGCACACCATTTGCTCTCAAGTATCTTACACATTAGGGATGCGGGTGGCACTGTGGGTTAAACCACAGAGCCTAGGACTTGCTGATCAGAAGGCCGGCGGTTCGAACCCCGTGACAGGGTGAGCTCCCTTTGCTCGGTCCCAGCTCCTGCCCATCTAGCAGTTCGAAAGCACGTCAAAGTGCAAGTGGATAAATAGGTACCACTCCGGTGGGAAGGTAAACGGTGTTTCCGTTTGCTGCTCTGGTTTGCCAGAAGTGGCTTAGTCATGCTGGCCGCATGACCTGGAAGCTGTACGCCGGCTCCCTCGGCCAATAAAGCGAGATGAGCGCCGCAACCCCAGAGTCGGCCACGACTGGACCTAATGGTCAGGGGTCCCTTTACCTTTATCTTACGCATTACTTTAGTTCCCCTTAAACCTTTCTCACAACCTACCACTGTGCTTCAGGGCCTTACTGCCTTCACCACCAAATAATCCATGAGGTGCTAAAACCATCTATATTTAGGGAGGTGCAAACAGACCATGGTGACACATTTTAAAGAAGTGACTATGGGGAAAAGACTTACTAAGTCAACAGGAAGTCAACAGCCCAACCCACAAACTAGTTTAGCTGGAATACGTGGATTTGAGCCTATTTTGGGAGAGCATAAGAGTCCTATCCTTAGCCACATCCCTCAAGTGTGTAATGGCCCCTGCATTCAAGCACACAGATTACCCTGCATGAGCAAAACCTTTAGGCCCCTCCATTTAATATTACAAGCTATGGGGCTAATTATTGTGTTTGCAAGAACCACTTCCTGCTTGGTGCTTCACAATCCTTTGCCATCTCTTGCTGCAGCACCAGGAGTTTATCCTTGCCCTCTAGTCAAGGCGACAAAAATACAAGTAGTTGCTGCTGGCCTGTACACCAGGAAATGCTTCCATAGGGTGCAACAGTCTTTTGAGAAGATGGAGAGAACAAGATCACTTAGCTATGGATCCTGGGGTAGCTCAGTTGGTAGAGCACGAGACTCCTAATCTCAGGGTTGTGGGTTCAAGCCCCACATTGGGCAAAGGGTTCCTGCATTGCAGGGGGCTGGACTAGATGCCCCTAGTGGTCCCTTCCAACTCTACAAATCTATGATAAGGGGCAAGGCAGCGTCAACTCCCACTCGTTCAGCAGGTGATTGTGGCTCAGAGTACATTCCAATGAGGCTTTAGATGAGGCCAGTAACAACAAAAAAAGACAACGTCACGGGAACCCAAGTAACAATAGCACAGAAGCGAAGATTGAAACATTAGGATGAAAACATATGCAAGTATATGTGAATAGAATACAAAATGCAAGTCATGGAAGCTGTGGTCACTGTATAAACAACAACATAAACACTGTATGAACCATCAGTCTGGGCTGCTCAACCCAACCTGTAGTGCTATCTGAACCTGACTCAACGGAGGCCCCGATCCCTCCAGGTAAGCCTGATTTGGCTCAAGTCTCTGCTGAAGATGGTGCAAAGCCCTCTGTGATATATTCAATGTGAGAAATATTAACTATGCACCTGACCGCCAAGCTGTTCTGCTTATGCTCTGGTGTTATATATACATTTAAAAAACAACCCTACGCCAGATGCACACCCAAACCATCTACAGTGGACACTCAGGTTGTGAACGTGATCCGTGCGGGATGCACATTCGCAACCCGCAGCGTTCGCAACTCGCGTCTGCGCATGCACGGGTTGCAATTCAGCGCTTCTGCACATGCGTGACTGCCGAAACCCGGAAGTAACCAATTCTGGTACTTCTGGGTTTTGGTGGTCCGCAACCCAAAAGAATGCAACCTGAAACGGCTGTAACCCGAGGTATGACTGTATTCCGTGTCTCTGCAGTTCTATAGCTACAACTGCCATTTTAGAAGACTTTTTTGCTGCTATTGGTAAACTCTCATAGGCATTTGCAATACTGAACAATAAAAACAGCCCTCAATAAAGCAGACAAACCAAGTCAATAATTTTTCAATACACAGCAGCAGAGTCAGCACAACAAACTGCAAAGCGTCCGTAACATGATGAGCCTGATCCTTACAGAGGGTGTAATCCCATATGGAACAGGCAGAACTCATACTACCATTAATCCTGTCTTTTCTGGATTGGAGTGGTGGTAGGTGGTACAATGATTTCTGATGTGTGTAAATAATCAGAAGCAAAAACATATCGAAAGGGCTTTGCCATTCTTTGCTTCCACCTCCACTGCAGTGCCACGTGGCACAGCTAAACTTAGGCTCACACCCAATAACTTTTTGGTGGATCAGATACTGGTGTTCACTGCTGCAGCAGTTCCTACTGCTGCTGGCATGCGCTACTGCAACACTGTGCCATTAGATCAGAACATCACCCAGTCCAATAAGAAATGAAGTCCTATACACGGGTTGCATTCACACAGAGCTAAGTGGAATTGAGGCTTCATTGATTAATAGATTGTGTGAAACTGACAACGTTTGGGACTTAGAGTTGTAGTCGTTGGTGTGTGGGTGTTTCCATATACATTTTGAGTTTTGATCATATAAACACAAATACTGTTAGAAAACCCAAAGTGCTTTTTCCAATATTCCTTCCTCAGAAACAGGAGGATACTCTGGGGAAAAACACAAAGCATCGCATAATAACTCTGCTCCCTCCCCATGCCCGCAAAGTACTGCTGCAGGAAGCAGAAATGGTACGGTACCTGCAAGTGTCAGCTGTTTAATGAGATTAACGAGACAAATTTGCATCGCATCTCCCTCATGCAGGTGGCTTCCCTACAGAATCCGAAGGCACTGACTGTGCACACAACCTGGATATCTATGGGATTATCAACAGAAGAGAGAGAAAGGTGCTTGCTTTCAAATAAGATTGTCATGGTTTTCAGGTCATGGTTTTCTAATGTTGCTCTTTGGGGATCATCCACATATGCTGGAGTAGGAAACCATTTAATATCTCCTTAACATCCCCTTCCTTAATTCACTTTCCCTGCAAGTGTGTGTGTGTGTGTGTGTGTGTGTGTGTGTGTGTGAGAGAGAGAGAGAGAGAGAGAGAGAGAGGTTCAGAGTACACTCTCCCCGTCATTATTATCATTTTCATCTGTTCTGTTGTCTGATTTTCTCCTACTCTATAGTACCGTATTTTTCGCACCATAGGACGCACCGGACAATAGGACGCACTTTGTTTTAGAGGGGGGAGAACAAGAAAAAAAAAATCTCCCTCTCTCTGCCCAGCGCCCCTTCAGCAAAGCGGCAGGAGGCGCTGCGCAGAGAGGGGGAGAACTTTCCCCCTCTTGTTTTCCCGCTCTAAAACAAGGTGCCGTTTAAGGTGCCGTTCAGGTGTGCACTGACCCCTCTCGCTCTCCAGGCTTCAGGTTCCTTTCGACTGCTCTTTGGGGCTGGCGGGGGGAAGCCCACCACCAGCCCCAAAGAGCAGGTCAGGGAGCAGTGGAAAGGCGCAGCGGAGAGGCTCCTGCCATAGCCGCACGTCACCTCTGCAGCCGGGAGAGGGTCGCGGGGCTATGGCGTCTTTGCTCCATAGGACGCACACACATTTCCCCTTCATTTTTGAAGGGGAAAAAGTGTGTCCTATAGAGCGAAAAATACGGTAAATATTTATTTCCCATTCCCAGAAGAATAGGCCTGTTTGTTGTCTTGCCTTTGAAGAGTTGTTTCCAAATTAACTTTGATCTTTCTTACCATTTATTTCATTTGACAATGTAAAATAATAATAATTAGGAACAGGTATTGTATAAATAATTGTTTTCCCAGCTTACCCTGCCAGCTGTAACTTGAAGATAACTTAGCATGTACAAATACATGCTAGCTTGTTTCTCAGTCAGAACGCGATGAAGACAGCAGGCAATTCTGGAGAAATTAAATTGGCATAAGCATAAGTTTGTGCATGAAATACCTTTGGTCTGATGTCAGCAGTTCCCATCAAGGAGACCTTGTGGGCAGAGATAGAATTGAAAAGCAGTCACATAGCGTAAGGGTACATTATGCAGCACACCTTGATTGTTTAGCCTCCTTGCAAATAACTGTGATGCCAACAGTGGCACCCTGTGCATACAGACTACCAATAGATAGGTTGCCTTGAGATCTAACCAGAGATTGAAATGGGGCGGAGACTCTGTTTAGGTTAATAGGTGGGCAATTAGCTAATGGGGCAGCTACGCCTGGAGCTGATTGCTAAAGCTAATCTGATCATGTTCATAGGACTGACCCAACCATTAGGCAAAGTGTAGCAGATGCTAGGGGTGAATGGAATGGTGGCAAGGCGTTGGAGGAAGAGCATTTTGTGTGACCCTCAGCCTACCTAAACCAGCCTGTTTTCTTCATGCACAGTGGAAGACATCAACAGTGCTGAATGAAATAAGATTTCACTGCCAGTGCAGTTGGTTTCCCTACATGGAACAGGGAGGGGAGGAAAATACCTTGTACTGACGTGTGTGTCTGTTTGGGTCATAAAGAATTAAGAAGTGTGAAATAGATTCCTGCATTGATTGGAACTGCTTCAATGCAGTAAGCAGTATTATTTGTAAAAAGGTGAAAGGTAAAAGACCCCTGGAGTGTTAATTCCAGTCAAAGGCAACTATGGGCTGCAGCGCTCATCTTGCGTCAGGCCGAGGGAGCCGGCATTTGTCCGCAGACAGCTTTCCGGGTCATGTGGGCAGCATGACTAAACCACTTCTGGTGCAACGGGACACCGTTACAGAAGCAAGAGTGCACAGAAACACTGTGTTTACCTTCCTGCCGCAGCGGTACCTATTTTTCTACTCGCACTGATGTGCTGTAGTTCCAGACATTGGCTGGTCACTCCTCTCACCCCTGAACCTTGATATGTTCTGAATTTTTTTCGGACACAGCCAGAATTTGAAAAGCACTAGGACAAACAGCTTTGACCCCCCCCCAAAAAAAAAACACCCTCAAAGCTCAACAACTTTTGTGTCTGGATTTTCACTTTTTGAAATATGGCAAACCTAGATTCCTGCATTGCAGGGGACCATGCTGTGTGCCAACCATCCTTTTTTGGGGGGTCATTTCTCTATTGTCATACCTACCATGTGGAAGGCTCTCCCCCTGAGGTCAAGTATCAGTTGTGTGTAGGGGGGAAGGTTTCATCCCCAATCAACTCATAATTTCCCTGTTAATAATCACTGATTTTACCAGTTTTATTTTTAGTTATTAATATCTATATCACAAACTTATATAAAGGGCAACTCAATTAGCCAAAGCAACATAACAAATAAAATCAAAGCAAAGTACAGTGGTACCTCTGGTTACTGTTATGTACTGAAGTTCTCACCCTGGGCCAGCAGGGGGATACTGTTGATAGTTATGCAAATGAAGGATTGAAAGTGACTTCCGGGGGCGGCGCGAAACTGTAATGGCGGTCCTCTTCGAGCTCTGAAGAGGGGCTCCGCGGAAAAGGGTCGTTCGCTGCGGCATAGCGACGACCCATCAAGATAAACCACGGGTAGAGTGAGCCCGTGGCCGTGGGACTCGGCGGGCACCAGAAGCTGCTCCGAAAACACAGAAGGGACCCCGTAAGGAGACCCGGAGTGAAGGAGGGGTAGCGGTGCTGTGAGTTCATCGCTCTTTCCGCGGAAGTGAAGCCGCGCGGCTGTTACAGATGAGCGCTGATCCTTCTTCCTAAAATCAACACTAAACTGCAAGTAACATACCCGTGAGTAAAGGGGACTAAAATTTGGCAAAGAATTTCGTAAAATTGGCTGAAAGCGGGAGACGAAAAAAGGGAAGTCCGTCTTCCGACATTGCTGACAAGATCAAAGCAAAGCATTTAAAAAGCGGAAGCGTTCGAAACGGGACTTTGGGAAGCTCTAACTTTTTCGTGCTATTAAATCTGCTCTTTTTTCTGCTGAACTGAAGGTGGAAAGGGACTTTGATTATAAGAACGAGTAACGGGGGGTCTCCTCCTACCTCCCCTTCCCTTTGGGGTGATCTTTAAAGAGCCAGATCGTCGGGCTGCCGGAGAGAGAGACTGTGCTAAACTGCGGAAACAGTTGCAAACTTTGTAAAAACTTTGTTGGAGTATAATTGATACATTTGAGCAGGAAAGTTTGGATGTGATATTGTTGCAAGCACCCCCTGTGAAACTTTGCAAGCACCCCCTGTGAAACTTTGTTGAACTTTAAAAGGTGCTCTGGGGAATTTTGAATCTTTGAAGGGACTGTTGGATATTGAACTTACTGAGTCAAAAAAAAAAAATTTTGGAACTTTAATGGCGGACTACTTCCTTCTTTGTCTTTGAAACTTGGTGGCACTCCCCCTACAGGGCTTTCGGATTATAAAATCCTGGGAACTGACTTTTGTTTTGAATTCCACTTTACCGGTTGTTTATAATTGAACTTGTCTTTCCCATGGAACAATAGACAATTTGACCTTGAACACTGACAGATGTGTAATGAGTGGTGCAGGGAGAACAAGAGCATCTAAAGCTAAGGAATCTAAAGAGGCCAAGGAGAAAGAAAAGGAAAGAAAACCAACACAATTTGTACAAACAACACTGACCCAAGGACGCCGGTCGTCGGTTCCAGCTGTACTGGTGACCCAAAGGGAACAAGGGGAAACAACTGAGAAGCCCACTGAGGAAGATATGGCAGCAGGTGGGTCAGATACACTACTTAAACAAATATTGGAGCAACTATCAAGTTTAAACCAGAAGGTGGACGACCAGTCTTTGAAGATAGATAAAGCAACTTCCTCGATTCAAAAATTGACTGATCAAGTTTCCCAGCACACACAAGCCATAGAGAATTTGCAAGGAGCAACAGCGGAAAATCGGGAATTGGCTGGAGAAGCAATCCAGAAAGTGGGAGCTCTACAAAAAGAAGTGGAAGAAATAAAAGGAGAAGTTAAGCCCCTGCACAAACAGGTGGGTGAACAACAAGTTTATCTGTCAATGGTGGAATTGAAAAATCGCGAGAATAACATCAAATTGAGAGGCATCCCGGAACTAGAGCAAGGAGATTTGATTGGATACTTAACACAAGAATTTTCGAAGTTCTGGGGTTTAAAGGAAGACACAGATTTTAAGATTGTCTCGGCATATAGACTGGGAAGAGTGGTAAAGAAAGATAGATCCAGAGACTGTTTGATAATTTTAAGATCAAAGGAAGAGAGGGATAAGATCCTAGGTCTTCATTTCAAAAAAGCAATTGAAATACAAGACAAAAGGGTGGAAATCTATAGAGATATTCCGAGACAGCTGTTGGATCTTAGAGCCACCTATTCAGAACTAGCAAAATTGCTGAGATACAACGCAATCCCCTATAGGTGGGAGTTTCCACAAGGACTATCCTTCACCTACAAAGAAAGGAAGGTTAAAATTAGAACACCTGAAGATAACCAAAAGTTCCTTCACGACCACGGAGAAGATCTCCAAAAAGGAGTGGATTGGCTTCCAGCTGTACCAGCACCAATATTGCCTGAAAGCGGGCCAACGCCTGCACCCTCGGGATCTGAGCAAAAGGAAGGCACCCCATCTTAAGAACGTTTAAAATAGAACAGGATGTCTCTGCAGCTACTTAGCTGGAACATAAATGGCGGGAATTCTCCGGAAAAAAGAAGGAGGATATTCCATATTTTGAAAAAAGAACAATTGGATGTAATATGCCTTCAAGAAACACATGTGACTAGGCTCCACAGGAAAGTATTAATTAATAAAAGACTTGGCCAAGAATTTATCTCATCAGACAAAGTCAAAAAAAGAGGTGTTGTAATTTATGCAAAGGAGAACCTATCACCAAAATTCTTATTTAAAGATGATCATGGAAGAATTCTCGCAATTGAAATCCAAACACAAGGGGAAAAGATTTTGATATTAGGAGTTTATGCGCCAAATGATGGAAAATCAGAATTTTATAAGAAGCTGCATGAGACAATGATGGACTATTTGGACTATTCTAATATTATCGTGATGGGAGATATGAATGGGGTGGTGTCTACAAATATGGACAAATCCCAAAATCAAAATTTAACAACAGACGGCAGACTCCCTAAAACCTTTTTTGAAATGACAGACAATTTGGATTTGATTGACATTTGGAGGACAAGGAACCCCTTGGGTAAAGAAGGAACCTTCTTTTCTGAGGCCCACTTGTCATGGACACGAATCGACCAAATTTGGATATCTAGAGGACTGGCCCCGAAAACGAGAAAAGTGGAAATCTGCCCAAAAACCTGCTCCGACCATAATGCCTTAAAAATGGAATTGAGACTTTTCCCAACTGGATCCTTCAGATGGAGAATGAATGACACCTTGCTAAGAGATCAAGAGATTGTTAAGAAGGCCCAAAAAACGCTAAAGGACTACTTTGAAATAAATTTGAACACTACGGTGGAGAAAAGAATAATCTGGGACGCAAGCAAAGCTGTAATGAGAGGGTTTCTGATACAACAGAATACAATAAAGAAAAAATTTTGGAATGGAAAAAAGGAAAAAATTCTAGAGAAAATAAGTGAAGGAGAGAAAAAGTTGAGAACTAATCCGAAGTCAAAAGAGGTGCTAAGAGAGATTAAATTCCATCAAGCACAATATTCGAAATTGATTAATCAAGAGATTGAGTGGAAAATTAAACAAATGAAGCAGAGATCGTTTGAATCAGCAAATAAATGTGGAAAGTTGTTAGCTTGGCAATTGAAAAAAAGACAAAAGTTAAACACAGTCACAAACCTGGAGATTCAAGGAAAAATAGTTCAGAAACCAGAAGAAATAAGAAAGTGCTTCCACAGATACTTCAAGGAATTTTATGCACAGGGGCCTCAGAAAGAATCGGAAATAGACCAATTCTTGAGGACAAATGGACTATCTAAAATAAGTCAAGATAAAAGATCAATTCTCAACAGTAAAATAACTCAACAGGAAATTGAAGGTGCCATCCAAAATATGCAACTTGGCAAATCTCCAGGCCCAGATGGTCTCACCTCCAAATATTATAAGACTCTGAAGGATTGTTTGATACAACCGTTGCTGGAGGTTTGCAACCAGATTATGGAGGGGAGAAGGGCACCGGAAACGTGGAAAGAAGCATTCATCACATTGATTCCCAAGTCAGAGAAGGAAAAGACTCAGCTTAAGAACTACCGTCCCATCTCACTCCTGAATGTGGATTACAAAATATTTGCAGACATTTTAGCAAGTAGACTTAAAAACGTTTTAAACGAAGTAATTCACAAGGACCAAGCAGGCTTTCTCCCTGGTAGACACATGTCTGATAACACCAGGAACATTATTGATATATTGGAGCTGTTGCGAATTAGAAACACAAGGGCTGCTTTAATCTTTATTGATGCGGAGAAAGCATTTGACAACATTTCTTGGATGTTTATGAAGAAAAACTTGAAGGGGATGGGAGTGGGACGGGGGTTTGAAAATGGACTAGAAGCAATTTATTCAGAGCAAAAAGCCAAGTTGATAGTGAACAATGTGGTGTCGGATGAACTTCTAATTGAAAAAGGGACACGACAGGGGTGCCCTTTATCCCCTCTGCTATTTATTTCTGTTCTGGAGGTATTGCTGAATATGATTAGGGAGGACCAGTTGGTGCAAGGTATAGAGGTCGGAGCGAAACAATACAAACTGAAAGCCTTTGCAGATGACCTAGTCTTGACAGTACAGGAGCCAGTATCTAGCACAAAAAGAGTCTTGGAACTTATTTTGGAGTTTGGTCGGGTGGCGGGATTCAAGTTAAACAAACAAAAAACTAAGGTTTTGGTCAAAAATTTGACACCTACAGAGATAGAGGGGTATCAGAAAGAGACAGAGCTAAGTGTGGTTAAAAAAGTGAAATACCTGGGGGTATACTTGTCCACCAAAAATTTAAACCTTTTTAAAGATAACTATGAAAAATGTTGGTTGGAAATTAAAAAAGACCTGGATATCTGGTCAAGATTGAAACTTACCTTGTCAGGCCGAATCGCAGCTATAAAGATGTGTGTTTTGCCAAAAATGCTATTCTTATTTCAAACCCTTCAGGTCGTGGACAGAATGGAATGTTTTGGAAAATGGCAGAAGGATATTTCTAAGTTTGTCTGGCAGGGCAAAAAGCCCCGAATAAAATTTAAAATACTAACCGACTCAAAAGAAAGAGGGGGGTTTGCCCTGCCGGACTTAAGGTTGTATTATGAAGCTGCAGCCTTCTGCTGGTTGAAGGATTGGTTCCTGTTGGAAAACACCGATGTCCTAGATCTGGAGGGGTTTGATAATGTGTATGGTTGGCATGCATACTTGTGGTATGACAAGGCGAAGGTTCATAAATTGTTCAAAAACCATATTGTCAGAAAATCAATTTTTGCCGTCTGGATGAAGTATAAGGATTTATTAGAAAACAAGACCCCGAGGTGGTTATCACCTGTGGAAGCCAAGATTTCTAAAAAAAAGCCCAATATGGAGGCCTATTGGCCAAAATATTGGGAACTGATTGAAAGAGTTGGAGACAATTGGAAGCTCCAAAGCCAGGACAAATTAAAAGGTAAGGTGCGAGATTGGTTACATTATGCTCAAATTCAAGAGGTATTCAAAATGGACAAAAAAGTGGGTTTCCAGTTGGAGAAATCGAAACTGGAGACGGAGTTACTAGAACCAAAGACTAAGGTACTTTCGAGGATGTATGATTTGCTGCTTAAATGGAACACACAGGATGAGACAGTTAAATCTGCTATGATAAAATGGGCACAGGATGTAGGACACAACATTATGTCTGAGGACTGGGAAAGGTTATGGAACACCGGTATGAAATTCACGGCATGTAGTGCCTTGAAAGAGAATATTATGAAAATGGTATACCGGTGGTACATAACCCCAGTCAAGTTGGCTAAAATATACCATCTTTCTGATAATAAGTGTTGGAAATGCAAGGAGGCAGAAGGGACATTCTTTCACCTCTGGTGGACCTGCCCGAAAGTAAAGGCCTTTTGGGAAATGATACATAATGAGTTGAAAAAGGTATTCAGATATACCTTTTCTAAGAAACCAGAGGCCTTTCTTCTGGGCATGGTGGACCGGAAGGTGCCAAAGAAGGACAGAACCTTATTTATGTATGCAACCACAGCAGCTAGGATTCTTATCGCAAAGTTCTGGAAGACACCAGATTTACCCACACTGGAGGACTGGCAGACGCAGCTGATGGACTACATGGAGTTGGCAGAAATGACCGGCAGAATTCGAGATCTGAGCGAGGAAACAATGGAGGAGGACTGGAAAAAATTTAAGGACTATTTGCAAAAACATTATAAGTTGTTTGAGTGTTAAGATTGTGCACGATTAAGAAACATTATGCTTCTGCAATTTATTTTAAGTAAATGATAAAGTAAGTATTGATGGAAAAAAATGAGACAAACTAGAAACAAAATATTATGTTTATTAACAGTGTTAAAATTAAATTACAAATTTTTGAAATTGGTAACATAATAAATACAAAGGTATAATAAGTTGGGAAATAAGATAATAAATTGCTGAATTGGTTAGAATGATGAATGCAATGCTGAGAGGATGCGAGGAGGTCCAAAAAGATGTTGAAAAAATTTTATAATGATCTTTTCTTTTTTCTATGCTTTTCTTTATATATATGGAAAATGTTTCTTGTATATTGTTGTCCAAACAAATTTGTTTACCTATGGAAAGAAACGCAATAAAAAAATTTTATAAAAAAAAAAAAAAAACAAATGAAGGATTGAAAGTGACGTTCAGTGATTGGATAGTTTGTATGCAAATGAAGGATCGAAAGTGATGTTCAGTGATTGGATAGTTTTAGAAAATGGCAACAGTTACATTGTTCTGGAGCTCTATATAAGCAGGCTGACTGAGCTCCTCAGTTAGTTCTGTTCCAGCTTACAAATAAAGAGCTGCTTTGGAAGAATCGCTGTGTCGTCTGATATGTTCGCCCACAACTTAACAGTTACGAACTTAATTTGCTCCGGAGGTCCGTTCTTAACCTTGAAACCGCTTTAACCTGATGTACCACTTTAGCTATTGGGGCCTCCCACTGCTGCCGCCGAACAATTTCTGTTCTCATCCTGAGGTAAAGTTCTTAACCCGAGGTACTACTTCCGGGTTAGCAGAGTCTGTAACCTGAAATGTTTGTAACCCGAGGTGTTTGTAATCCAAGGTACCACTGTACATTAAAGAAACAGAATAACACCTGACAATAATGTGATAGAAACTGTTGGTCATTTTCATAGGAAGGCTTGCCGAGATAATCAAGTCTTAACTTGGCACCTAAAATTCATTAAAGAAGGCACCAACTTAATTTTATTAGGTAGAGTGTTCCATAATGCCTGTGCCACCACACTAGATGCCCAACTTCTTGTTTTCCAACACTGCCAGGCAGTGTTGAATGTGCCTCAGTGGAAAAATGGAAAAAGATTGGGCAGGGATATAGAGACCGGGTGTAAAGCAGATTGGCACAGCTTGGCTTATTATTATATTTTATTATTATGTGAACTGCTCTGGTGTAACTTTGTAAATTAAAAGCAGCATAGAAACATTTTTAATAAACACTCTTGCGTGTGAATGTGGGGAGTGTCTGCTGGTTGTTCTGCTCAGCTGTGCATTGACTATACTGCACTGTTTTTGAATCAGCAGCTGTGCTTTTTGATCGAAGGCACTGTATTGGCACAATAAGGTGACTGGGAGTGGGCCAGCTAGATGCTCCTCCCTCACATGCTATGCCAGGTATCATACAGCTGCACGTCTGTGATGCCAGAACTGCATTCCTGTAGCAGTGCAAGCTGCCGGAGCCAGTGCTGTATGGTTGCAAGGGTGCTTAGCTTAGCAAGCTATTCCTTGACATTGTTGTTGTTGTTTAGTCGTTTAGTTGTGTCCGACTCTTTGTGACCCCATGGACCAGAGCACGCCAGGCACTCCTGTCTTCCACTGCCTTCAGCAGTTTGGTCAAACTCATGTTGGTAGCTTCGAGAACACTGTCCAACCATCTTGTCCTCTGTCGTCCCCTTCTCCTTTTGCCCTCCATCTTTCCCAACATCAGGGTCTTTTCCAGGGAGTCTTCTCTTCTCATGAGGTGTCCAAAGTATTGGAGTCTCAGCTTCAGGATCTGTCCTTCCAGTGAGCACTCAGGGCTGATTTCCTTAAGAATGGATAGGTTTGATCTTCTTGCAGTCCATGGGACTCTCAAGAGTCTCCTCCAGCATCATAATTCAAAAGCATCAATTATTCGGCGATCAGCCTTCTTTATGGTCCAGCTCTCACTGCCATACATCAGTATTGGGAAAACCATAGCTTTTACTATATGGACCTTTGTTGGCAAGGTGATGTCTCTGCTTTTTGCTGTCTAATTCCTTGACATAAGACTGAGTTATTAATGGTCCACGTTACCTTATGTCTGATGTTTGACCAAACACTTCCTCAATGGTAGTCAGCCCTGTAACCCACCTTGGGGTGAGAGAGAGACAGCAAAAATACTTCTGCCTGTCATATGTGATCTCTTGGGTCTCTGACTCCACCTGCCCATTTTAGAACCAAGCCAATGGAACCAATGGCCTATCAACGCCAGCATCCTGTTCCCCACAGTAGCCAATCAGATACCTATGTGAAGCTCAGAAGCAGGTCTAGGGCAGTATCCGCAGGTTCTCTGAGGCAGACCCTCCTTTGATTCTAAAGGCAAGGCATGGTCATCATCCCTAGCAGCCATGGATAGCCTTGTCCTCCATGAATTTGTCTAATCCTCTTCTGAGGTCGTCCAAGCACCAGCTATCACTGGCTATCACTGCCTCTTGTGGGAGTGAGTTCCACAGGGTAACAATGTGCTGTGTGATAAACTATTTACCAATACTCTTGTCTGTCCTGAATATTCTACCATTCTTCATCACTGGATGCCTGTCCTAGGACTGATGGGAGAGGGCAGAAAAGCTTCTCTCTATTCACTTTCTTTCAGTCACGTCACCAAGTTGGCATGTCCAGAGGACCTGTCTTGAATGGATCCAATATGAAGTCAACAACCTGTGCAAAGCAGCTAATGTTCTACCTCTAACCTGTTCACAGATTTATTAATATTATTATTATTTAAAATTTGTATACCACCGTATACCCACAGGTCGCAGGATAAAATCACAATATAAAAACACAAAATACATAATCAAAATAAAAACAAAAACAACCCAATAACCCCAACACATTTTAAAAGGACACTGGATGTTGATCAACCAAAGGCCTGGTTAAAGAGGAACATTTTTGCCTGGCACCTAAAGGTGTATAATGAAGGTGCCAGGCAAACTTCCCTGGGGAGAGCATTCCACAGACAGGGAGCCACTGCAGAAAAGGCCCCTTTCTCATGTTGCCACCCTCTGAACCTCTCGAAGAAGGGGGCACATGAAAGAGGGCCTCAGAAGATGGTCTCAGGGTCCGGGTGGGTTCATAGGCAAAGAGGCGGTCCTTGAGGTATTGAGCTCAAGCCACATTTATTTTCATATTACTGAAAATGTGTTGTTCAGTGGGCTCAGCTGTGCTCTGAATATGAGGTGAGGCAATCGCACAGCTGGTTTTTGTTACCCGGCACAATTTCACTCAGTTTCGACCCGCTGCTTTGTCTGTGTGGATTAGCCATCAATTCAATGCCTAATGTGAGAAGGGGCATGTATAAACAACACTTGCTTGAGTTAACATGAGGGGAATGTTGAAAAAGTTGCATTCTCGCACCTTCACAGAGAGTTGGAGAGTCGCTGTAGTTTCCACGCCCACCTGAAATGTCCTTTTCACAGAAACAACTTCACACCTTCCCCCCCTCTCCTAAAGATTTATTAAGACGCAGGGGTAAGTTCTGAGAGAGATGGCTGCTGCCATCTAGTGACCAAGTCAAGCAATACAGAGACACGGCAATAATCTAATAGGGGCACACAAGCTGTTAACTAGCAGAGTGAACTGGGGTTGGTTTCGTTTCATTAAAAAAATAAAATAACTACAGTGACTTTTAGGGACATTTTAAACGGAGCTGGCACATTGCCAGAAATCTCTGGGGTTGCCTTTTCTTCACATGACCATTAACTTTCCCTTTCTTTTTTTGATACTGTTCATTTATGAAGTCAAAACCAGCACTTAAAAGTCTAAGACTCAGCATCCATTCTATGCAGCCACCAGCCTTTCCTGCAGTTTTAATATTTCATAATTATCACTGGGGCAATTGGGAGTCAGAAGAACAATGGAATGGAAGGAACACTCAGCCAGGCTGTGCAGCCGAGGGAGTCTCCTTATTCACTCAATATTCCCCCAATCCTCAATTTTCCCACACTGCAGTAATTTAGTTGTTTATTTAGAAGGACACAGAACACATCAATTGTACGGGGCTGGTTTAATGGTTCTGAATGGTGGAAAACGGAATGCAGGCATGAAGACCCCCACTCCCGCCCCACTGCCTGAGCTCCCCATCCTCTCTGAGCTCACCTCCTGTGCTTTAAACAGAAGCAGGAACCTAGGAGGTGAAGCAGATCTATCACCTAACTTTCCGTATTAAGAAAAGATCCAGTTGCCGGGAATCCTTGACTATGACCGAAATTGCAGCTGTTAGAAGCAGTGCACCCTGGAATTAATGTGCATCGGAGACTTTTTCTTCCCTTTGTCCAACCAGACTACAGTTGCCCTCTCCATCACCTCTCCACCTTTGCATCGGGGCAACAAGTCGAGAGAGGTGGGACGTGTAGAGGAGTTTTACTTGTTTGGTTAAAAAAAAATGGAAAAGATTTATTTACCAGCCTTCAGCAATGCTGAAGGTAAATGGCGTTTCTGTGCACTGCTCTGGTTCGCCAGAAGCGGCTTTGTCATGCTGGCCACATGACCCGGAAGCTGTCTGCGGACAAACGCCAGCTCCCTTGGCCTATAGAGCGAGATGAGCGCCACAACCCCAGAGTTGTCCGCGACTGGACCTAACAGTCAGGGGTACCTTTACCTTTGATGACTACCTTATTGTGGGACTAAGACTAAGGGCTTATTCACGTTTACGCTTTGCCCTGCTCTTAAAAACAGGGCTTAAAAACTCTGTGTATGACCATTGTTGAGTTATTTTGCCCCAGAACTTTCCCCGTGAAAATCTTCTCTTTAGTGATTAGTTGGACCGTGCCTGGAAAGAGCAGAGGAAAGGTAAACGTGGAGAAGCCCAAATGTTTTTTGATCTTCAGAACAAATGCTCACAGTTGGTATCCATGGGTGCAGAAGGCTTCCAGATTATTTTATATTTGTTTATATCCCATACCAAGGCCTGCTCTGTATTTGGGGGGGGGGGGGTAAATAAACATATGCATTCACACACACACACACACACACACACACACACACACACACACAGATGTAGATCTATCCTGCCAAGGGCATTATATTTAAGACACATAACCTTTCTAGTCCCCATTCCTTCTAAGTGGGGATGTGATATCTTCACCCTCATTTTAGATCCGTAAAGCTGAGCAATGCTTTGCAATATCCTGTCTGTTGGGGATAGCCTGTGCAATTTCTGTATTAATTTACACCTCCTTTTGTGTAACTTTCCCAGACACGTCAGGCTCCTTTCCTGTGTACCTGCAACATGACCCAAAGGTACATTTTCGCTGTGTCAGGCAAGCCATCACTTAAAAGCACCTGGGCCCTGACGGACCATAAATATAGAAAACGCTGCCTTTATCCCTCATCTGTGACCATTGAGAGAAACAACACACTGCTTCTATACTTGAGAAGACCCTCCCTGTGTTAGTAGTGGACAATTATAACTACACTTCCGTAGGTTACTTAAATGTCGAACTTTACTTTTTTGTTATCTCTTATTTTTATTCTTAATAAAAGCTGTTAAAGTAAAAACCTAGCTTTGGCACTTTATTTGCCACCCTTCCTGGCCACTAACTGGCTCATAGCGCTGGGGTTATTCCCCTGATTAGAGTTGGATCAGCTTTTTGGAAAATGTTACAGGCACAACTGGCCTACCTCACAATGCAGTCTTAGCATGAAAGGGTGTTGAACGCAGTCAACAAGGATCTCTGGGCAGCAGGTGACATGTTCAGAAACCAAACTGAACAGACTAGAGGGAAATCTGAATAGTTTAGATTAGAGGGAACGGAATAGATTAAAGAGAAAATTATATTGGTACAAAGAGGGTTGGGGAAGAAAAGGGCCTATGCCAGTCTACCTGTGGCAGTCCAATCTGATCACATGCCTAGTAAACTGTAACTATTGAGATTTCCTCTCCTAATCTGGTGGGCAGAGCGTTGCACTTCCAAGACCGAGGTTCAAATTTAATTATGGCTTTTTGTAATCCGGCACTGTTCAGTCGCAATTCCTCCCCGTTGGTATACTGGGAATAATACTTGTCTGGACCTATGTTATTGTTGTGAGGATGAAATATGGGCTTGTGAGCCCTATATTTAAATGCTACCTCTGTTTTCATGAAAGTAGTTCATGTGCTTGGCTGTGAATCTACTTGCTTTTTTTTTTTTTTAATTACAACCACCTAACAGAGTAGCTGAGGAAGGTATAAATTAATTTCCAGCCTTCCTGGGTCACACACATTGCCACAAAACAGAGATAGCGGAAGGAGGTTTAGAAGCCACATTTCTCTAAAGCATGGCTTGAACCACCAAGTCTGCTGCATCTAGCTTAGGGCTTCCCTTATTTTCCTCCAAAACATAAAAAAAATGTTAATAATTTCATTCCACCACACAACCGAAACAAGGCAGGGTACTATTAACCACATCCCACCAGTGTTTGATCACATATGTCCCCATTTATGGAATGCTCTCTCCAGAGACATCTCCATAGGCTCAACCTTGTCATCATTTCTGACTTTTTGCTTTCCTGGACATTTAAGCAGTACCATTGATATGCTATTGTATTGCTAAATCTGCTTTTAAATATGTTTATTTGATTTACTTTTAATACTTGGGTTGTAAATTGCTTCTAGGTGGCGCGGGTGGCGCTGTGGGTTAAACCACAGAGCCTAGGACTTGCCGATCAGAAGGTTGGCGGTTCGAATCCCCGGGACAGTGTGAGCTCCCGTTGCTCGGTCCCTGCTCCTGCCAACCTAGCAGTTCGAAAGCACGTCAAAATGCAAGTAGATGAATAGGTACCGCTCTGACGGGAAGGTAAACGGCGGTTCCGTGCGCTGCTCTGGTTCACCAGAAGTGGCTTAGTCATGCTGGCCACATGACCCGGAAGCTGTATGCCGGCTCCCTCGGCCCATAAAGCGAGATGAGTGCTGCAACCCCAGAATCGGCCACGACTGGACCTAATGGTCAGGGGTCCCTTTCCCTTTACCTTTACCTTTACCTTTACCTTTAAATTGCTTCTGGACTTTATCTTTTAGTGGGAATCTATGTTCAGAAAACCTTCTGACCTCCTTCTCTTTACTGCTAACAGTTACAGGGGCCATCCTTTTATTTTGTACATAGCTCCCACCACCAGCCACATTTTCTCTGTTGTCTAGGCAGCGGTGACTTTACATAAACACCACAAGGCACAGGAACTAAACAGTAGCAAGCCCAGGTCCCTACTATCCTGTGTGTGCAGGAAAAGGCTGCACAGGCCTAGGCTTAGCAGAAGCTCTGTTTTAACCTTTAGGCTGAGAACAACAGACAAGGCCAGAAGCCAAGAATGTGTTCATTCACCACCTAGAGAAACTCCTAATGCTAACACAGCAGCAAGATTAACACCTGTATCAGCTGAAACACCGCTTTAAACTGTGTGTGTGTTGGCATAACCACGGAGACAAGGTGAGCCCATTGTAGCACATGAAGGTCAGGTCAGTGGAAGTTTTTCCACCAACTGCCCTTATGATTGCAGACCCCCCAAATGTCCCTGTTTTCCAGGGACAGACCCGGATTTACAGAAGCTGCCCCCGTTTCTGATTTGATCCCGGAATGTCCCGCTTTTCCTTAGGACATCCTTATTGCCATCGGAGAAATGTTGGAGGGGATGGAGTTATGCGACCCCCAAGCCCAGTGGATATACAACCTTTAGAAGACATCTAAAGGCAGCCCTGTATAGGGACGTTTTTTAAAAAATGTATAATGTTTTATTATGTTTTTATATACCATATTTTTCGCTCTATAGGGCGCACGGACCATAGGGCACACCTAGTTTTATTGGGGGGGGGGAATAAAGGGGGGAAAGCCCCGAGCTTCCCCTGACCCCAGCCCCCAGAATGGGTCTGGGAGCGGGGGCGAGGTTGCGAGGTTGGGAACTCCTGCCGGGCTCTGAAGGCTTGCGGATAGCTGTCTAAAGCCCGGGGTGTGCAGCGCTGCGCTCCCCCAGGATTCAGGCTGCTGCCTGCTATCCGCAAGCCTTGGAAGCCCAGCGGGAACTCCCGCCGGGCTCCAAAGGCTTGTGGATATCTGCAGCAGCGCTGCGCTCCCTGGGCTTCGGGCTGCTATCCGCAAGCCTTCGGAGCCCGGCGGAAACTCCCGCCGCACTCCGAAGGCTTGCAGATAGATTCCTGAAGCCTGGAGAGCGGGAGGGGTCGGTGCGCAACGTCCCCTCTCGCTCTCCAGGCTTCAGCGAAAGCCTGCATTTGCTCCATAGGACGCACACACATTTCCCCTTCATTTTTGGAGGGGAAAAAGTGCGTCCTATAGAGCAAAAATTACGGTATGTTGGAAGCTGCCCAGAGTAGCTGGGGCAATCCAGTCAAATGGGTGGGGTATTATTATTATTATTATTATTATTATTATTATTATTATTATTGACATCCCTATTTTCATCAGAGAAATGTTGGAGGGTATGCAGTTTATGACAAATTACCGTATTTTCCCCTGTATAAGACTAGGTTTTTTAACCAAAAAATTAGGTTTAAAATTGGGGCTCATCTTATACACGGGTAGCACTGAGGAGTATTTTCTTAATTTGGAGCCCCCCAAAATAGGGGGGCATCTTATACACGGAAAAATAGGTAAATGCAGCAGTCTTAATTTGGACAATCTATTCTGAGTAGTATTCGCATGCACAGATTCAGAAGAAGATAAAAAAAGTGCTGCTCCTCAAGCTGAAAATGGTTGTGATTGCAGGATCTCCACGTCTGCTGCAGGAGGCAGCTGCCTCACTCTACCTAACGATAGGGTCATTGCTGCCTAAGGGCAGGCCATCAAGCAGGTGAGGTACAGATATGCCAATATGTTGTGGGGAGTTGGTAGCCACCTGATAAGGGTCTGGCCTTGGATACTTATTCTTTTTTATTCAATTTATTACCCACCCTTCATCACATTGGGATAAAGCAATTTCAAAGACACTATTTTGAAAAGGTTGGGGGGAAACACTGTCAGAAGAAAAGTGTGAGCCACAAAAACATACATCTCAGGTGTCCAAGCCCAAGGCAGGGTGATGCATCTTCCGCATATGATGGAAAGTGAACAAAGTTGCTGTAAGCACCTTTGTGGGAAGGGGATTGCACAGTTTTGGGGATGCACAGAAAAGGCCCTGTCCCAGGCTGCCACCCTCCCCTTAAAAAAAAAATCTGAGTGGGGGTGTGGAACTACCAAGAGGACCCCCTCTGCTGATCCTAACACCTTAAAGGCTCTGTAGGGAAGGAAGCAGTCTTTCAGATATTTGGGGCCTAAGTTGTTTAGGGCTTTAAAAACTAATGTGAGCATTTTGGATTAGGCTCATAAATGAACTGGCAACCAGGGCAGAAGTTGCATATATTCTAAATGGAAGGTGACCCAGTAATCTGGCTGCTGCATTTGGTGGGGGGGGGGGGCAGTTTACGTTTTCCATTCATATTCCCCACACAGAGTGCATGACAGTAATCCATCCTGGATGTTCCCAGAGCACAGAGGTTAGGGGTATCGCAGTGGCCAAGTCAGATTTATCCAAAAAGGGAGCATAGCAACAGCAAGGCACTTTTTCATGTATTGCTAGCTTTGCCCGCTAGAAGCCATTTCTGTCTTGTCTTTGTTCTGTAGTCACCATGGTTTTCAAGCTCAAGGAACATCTTGTGGGTTTTTTTTTTACCTGCTTCTAGATTTTGCATGCAATTTTTTTTTTAAAAAAAGCTACTCAGCACCAGTTATGCAAACTAGACTAATGCACATAATTCGGCATGAACTGTCACAAAGGCTCAACTATTATAGCTGTGGGGGGAAATCCATCCTGTCACCATATGCTATGGTCGGTTCTGTTCATTTCCATGGTGATGCCAACAAGCACATTTTAAATAGTGTTGCAGCGGCACTAGTGTTATCTTGTTCTTGAAGTCTCCACAGAGGCTTCAACCAAACGATGAGAATTTGATTACTGTATTCCTCTTATAAATCTCAGCAGGATCAGTTCATCCTATCTTACACTTGACATGCCACAGAAAGCAGATGGACGAAACTATAACTGGAGGGGAGGTTAGGGCGCCACGTGGAGCTTATATATCATTGGTGAATTTGTCTCTCACACATGTAGGCAGGATAGCTCAGAGATAGCCTCCCACTCTGTACAGATCCACTGCTGATGCTGATGATACCCAGAATGCCCTTTAACAAAAGTTTATTCTTTCTTGCAGCTGTCACTATTAATCTCCAACATCATCTTCTGATGGCAAAGGAGGCATTTATTATTTAGAAAGTCAGACAAAGGTCCTTCCATGTACTCATGTTCCTAACTCCCAGAGATTGGTAGGCTACGCAGAAGGTTAAAGCAAGAGACTGTTTCTCTGAGGCCATGATAAGCAAGAAGTGGCCTCTGAAAGCAGAGCTGGCTTTAGACATTTTCATACCAGAAGCAACATCAAAACACATGTTTTGTTCACCAACGACAGTCCCTATTTCCCAGCACCTTCCCTTGATAAATCTCTTTCGTTATTTTGGCCTTTTTTCCCTTTGGAAATGCCTTACGAAAATTAGTGTTTTGGTGGTTTTCTTCAGAATGTAAATCTCGGGGACAGGGAAACGGATTATCATATTGTGTGCCAATGCAGGCACATGAACACAAAGGCACCACGCTGTGCAAGGCCTCCCAATTTGCACATTGAAGCTGCTGAGCTGTATTTTGGAACTTTTGACAATCTTATTGGGAGTACAATAGATTTTTAACCAAACAAATATCCTCTTCCCATCAGAGACAGGCATTTGCAGATTTTACGACAAAAGACCAAAACCTTCAGCTATGTTTAGTTAGTCAGGGTTGGAGGAGACCAGGGCAGTAAAACTTGGGTCAGAGAATATGGGTGCTTGCTGCTCCTATTTCCCTCTGCGAAATGGTGGAGGACTTGAAAATAGTATATTTTCTCTCTGTTTTAAAAATCTATCGACATGGAAGTTGGAGGCAAAAAATGACACTCCAACATATTGCCAAATCTGCTTAGATTTCCACCCCCTCTGCTTAGAAGCGTCCCAAAGTCCAAGCCTGAACATATTTTGTGAGCACTGTTAAGACCTGTTTAGACTGGCTTTTGGAGATCTGGCAGAGTTTATTTTAGTGTTGTAATTTTATTAGGTTTCATTGCATTTTAATAGGTGTGGGTATGTGCGTGTTTCTGTCTGAAGCCTTTAGGGTGAGCTGTAAATTTGAATCAATACATGGAATGGGCTTCTAATACAGGTAAGCGAACTTTCTTCAACCTATCTTTCCATTAGGCATGGTTTAAGGGGGACCACAGTGGAATGTTGCAGAGAGGTTTCCTGATGGCTTTGGTGAAATGCAGCAAATAATATAAGGGAAAAGAATTAGAAAATAGGTATAAGTATCACTTCCTTAGAGACTTCCAAACCTACACTCCCCGCACCTTGTATATTAAATTGATTTATAGGCCAGTAAATGCAAAACCTCACATTGCTAAATAGCTCTCCGGGGATCCCTTAGTAAGATGGGAATAGCTTATGCAATTTGCATAATTGGTTGGTTGGATAGGGCTTTTGTTTTTAAAAGTCATGCTCTTTAACTAAGGATAACCAATTTGGGATATTTGGGCAGCAGAAGAATTAAGTGCAAAGGATGCTGAGTTATGTTGCCCACGAGTAAGTGCTCAAGTATGAAGCCATTTTCCCCCTGCTGATATTCCTTTCCTTTCGTAGTCTGGTAACTGAAACTGTCTCTGAAAACAAGGGTGCAATGTGTACTCTGGATTGTTATCAAGTGAGCTGGACTTCTTGAGCCTAACCAATGAAGCAAGCTGGTCTTCCCTTTACTGATAGGGTCAATATATAAAAGGCTCTCAGTGTACTTCCATACAGGTCTACTCAAAAGCAAATCCCAGTGAGTTCAATGTAATTTAACAGCTAAGAAAACTGAGCAGAGTCTCAAATTATGCACCCCTTGCTTAACAAATCATGTTACAGGAAAATTACCTCTCCAGTCATCGAGAGAGTTCTGTTGGGAGAAATTGTTCCTCACATCTCTGGCTGTTCTCCTATGGAGTGCTGAAGAATCCTGTCATTTCCCTTTCTCCCTAACACCTTCGTGAAGCTCCCAAGATCATCCAAAGAACAGGGTTGAAGTGTCATCAACATGCTGACAACACCCAGGCTTCTTTTATATCAGATTCAGGTGCTGCTTCTTTCCTGGCGACTGTGGCTGTGTGGGGCAGAGTGGAACAACCTTAGGTGGAATCCAGACAACACAGAGGTAACACTGGTCATTAGCTGGAGGAGACCCATCTGTGTTTACCATATCCTGGAAAGACCCTCAATTCCCAGATGGAAACTGTGGCCGGAACTAAATATTTTCCCAAGTAAAAAAGATTATCATTGGAGAACAAGGTTTTTGGAACCTATTGCCCATGCTTTTGTCAACATCCAGGTTTGAAACTGAGGAACTTTGAAAGAAACCACTGCTGGCACAACACAGCAGCCCATTTGAAGGATATGCAATAACTTATCATTTGCTTCTGGTTACCATTTTTAAGATCATCAACAGCCCAAGCCTCATCTTGTATGTACATTCTAGAAGAATGGACAAAGATTAAGAGACACATTTGCAATTAGTGCTCTGGCCCCACCTACTTTTCTATCTGGCCACATCCACTGAATGAATGTGAGCCCTAACAGTTTTGGGATGATAATACCGTAACATGGGCCTTGGCTTGGGGGAGGGGGGGATCCTCATCCCTGCATTAGGAAGAGTTTGCTGCCCCATTGCTGCCCCCTGGAGAGGCCCTGATCCAAGTTTTAACTTAGGATGTATTAACTAGCAAAATGGCACCCATGTTGAGTAGGGTCTATACAGTATTCCTTCCATAGGGGATGTTACCCATTCACTCCCATCCCTGCATTGAGAAGCAAGTCAAAATGTCTTTGTTGACCCAAGCTTTCCAGTTTTCATAGGCATTCAGACTTCTTCAGTTGGATCATTTATTGGTTAGACTACTCTTGTTAATTTGTTAAAGCTTTGCCATAGTTTGAGTGGAAGCTACTCTGGTTTTACACAGAAGGGTGGGTTATAAAATCTACATACCTGTCAATACTTTTCTTGCCCTGTGACTGGCTAATTTAGGAATGTGGCCTAGTTTATTTTGTCTTGACACAACCCCCCCTTTCCTGCCTTTAAGAGTATAGACTATAAGCAGCAATAAAATAAAATATACCAAGCTTCTGCAAGATTCCTTGCAGTTATCTGTGAGAAGGAACTTGCAGGGTGTGGTAGTACTGGAAGCTGCAGTATAGAATGATCTTTCCCTCATCAGCTGCCTTGGTGTACCCCAGAGTCTGTACTTGCTCTAATTTGATGGTGTTTGTAAACTCTAGCACTCAATACAACATACCAGGGACAGGTAAGGTTGAAAAATGGAAGGAATCTCTATTGGTCTGAGGGAAACAACATCTCAGTCATCCTTCAATGGAAACTGTAGCTTCTCTAGAAAAGCTAAAGAGATAATGGAACATCAATGAAGGGTGGAAGCTGTGGCCTTCCAGATATTGCTGGATTCCAACTTGAATCATCAATAGCTACACTGGCAATGCTGTCTGAGGCTGTTGGGGGCTGGTAGTCCAATAACGCCTGGAGGACCACAAGTTCTTCACCCCCGGTCCCCACCCTGAATCTAATTGTGGGTGGTTGAATGCTTCAATGCCCCAAAAACTTCATTTATCTAGAGCAGGGGTAGGGAACGTCTGGCCCTCCAGATGCGGTTGAGCTACAGACACCCCATCATCCCTGACCACTGACCATGCTGGCTGAGGCGGATGGGAGCTGGAGTCCGAGAACAAATAGTGTCGCAGGTTAGCCACTCCTGATCTATAAGGCAGGCTAGGAGTTCAGAAAAGCCATTCTGATTTTTGACACCCCCAGAACCGCTGATTTGGCCAATACCTGAGCAAAATCCTCTCCCTGCTTTCCTTCTCCCAGTAGCCCAGTATTGCACTGGGTTGGCATAGAAACCACATCAGGGCCAGGCACCACACAGCAGCAGTTACATAAGCTCAAGGAAGGAAAGGAGGAAATAAAAATAAAGAAGCAACTCTTCTTAAGGAAGATGCACGGAGGCCACAAGGGATAACTAGCTCAGGAGGAAAGGTGCCCACTCACACAGAGTTTAAAAGGCAGCAACTCCCTGAAGTCAAGGCAGCGGGAAGAACATCCATATCTAGCAGAAGCACTGGTCCCTCGTGGACAACTTTTGAGTAATGCTCTGTTTAGAGTCTTGCCACTTGCGTAATGGTTGCTAAACTTTGGTCTCTTCCATGTGAAGAGTTTTATTCCCAGGAACACCTAAGAAAAAAAGAAAACCCAGTAATTTCTTTTCTTCTCTGTTTTGAGACTGCCAGCCCCTGGGGGGGGGAGGATGCTTCGTGTGGAGCACAACTCCTTGGGGCAGGGAGAGAAAGTTCTGGACCCGGAGGGATAAAAGCACCAGCAAATGGGAGGGACACTCATTGTGGCTTTTCCTCCCCACCAAAAAGGCAGACCCACTGCAGAAAAAGAAAAACAAAAGACAGGCTGACATTAACACTCTTACCTGTGTCCCTTCCTTCTGTAGCACCAGTTTCAGTCTCCCCAAAGGCTACCAACAATGCCATGGAGTAGTTCAGCTGCTCTTTAACAAACCAGCAAGTCAAAACCGCCCCTTGCATACATTCTAGAACAGGAGAGTGCCATTCACAATCCTCTCCTTAACTTTCTAACCGACAAGGATTCTTTCAGAAAGACCCTTCCCGCTCCATAAGAGCAATCCTAGGAAGCCAACATCCTCTATACGTTTCAGGTCCCAAGGTGGGGTGGCGTGGGTGGGGGGGAAGTGCATTGGTGGCTGATGGAGGTATGCGACTGGACACCAGAGATTGAAGGCGTCAGAAACACTTTATTGCTGCTACCCTGAACTGCTCCTGCTGGCTTTACTGTTTGAGGAACTGCACAGAGATTCAGCCAAGAAATGGAAACTTTTGACTCACGCGCAGGAAGTGGAGAGTTTGGAGAGGCTGGGCAGCAGCCCTAATCTTACCCGGCTTTAGCCAAAGATGTCACCGACTGGGGATATTGCAGAGGGAAGCTGTTTAGTTAGCACTGTGGCTACTCTCTAAGGCCACTTTACATATCTGCAGTCCTTACTCTCCTATGGAGCTGGCAGGCTCTTTCGCTGGCTTTCTTTCCTGTACTTCTTGGCAGTGAAGAAGAGGAAGAAAAACGCACTCCCGTTAATTTCCCCTGGGCACTGAGCTACCTAGTTAACTGGGCGCAATGGAGCCTACTGGGGATCCCTGTAGGGGAGCTGAATGCTTCTACAGTACCCTTGATACCAATGAGAAAGTCCTGCTCTTCCTTGAGAAGCAGGCCTTAGCATTTGCTCACAAATGTAGTAACAATCAATCAATGACAGCAGTCCACAGAAACGAAGAAGTTAAAGCCAGAGAATGTTTGTTCTCAGCCACAGTGATGGAACAGGTAAGGGTAGGACTGCCACCTGGTGAACAAAGTGAATACAGCAGTACTGAGACAGAATTGGCAACAGACAAACTAACTTGTAAGAAATCACAGAACACTTCCCGTAATTGTTTGTCTCCCAGATGCAAAGGCTGGTCGAATGGTCTTTGAGCACATTATATAGAAAGGATGACTTAAGTGCGAACCATGAACTCAATCCGATCCACTGCTCAGCCTTCCTAATGCTAACAAAGAGTGCCTAGGTGGGGGAAGGTCTAGGTGCAGCTTTAAGGACCACTATCAAGCAGCTCCCTCTCCCTGTGAATGGTAATGGGCAAGTGCTAGCAGAGGACTTTGAAGACGAGCCATTCAGGGTTCTTTGCAGCAGCAAAACAGGCAGGGCCTTGGTCAAAAACCCACTGGGGGAAAACCACTACATTCGAAGAAGCTTGAATCCCAGGAGCCTGAGGATACAATTCCACTCACTAACAAGGCGGTTTGGGGAAGGGTTCAGATAGAAAGTGGGGTCAATCAGAGGAAACGTTTATCAGCTCTGAGCTGTAGACCCCAGACAGTGGCAACCTCTACTACTTCTGTATGTAGAATGAGCCTTCAATATCATTCTCCTCCCACCCACCCACCCCCACTGCATCAACCCATCCAACCGCTCAGCCACGGTTGGCCCCCATCTCAGCGGGTCCTGCGGGTCGTGCTCAGCACAGACCAGCTGGCTCTCAAAAGGCAGTAAGTCTGGGATACATGTTTGGTGGGCTGCAACTGTGAAAGCAGGTCGGACCCACAGGTTCCTGAAGCCATGTGATCTGGGGCAAAGTCTTCGACATCCTTTTAAGGGCAAGGAGGCCATCAGAACGAACTGGGATCCAGCCCTTTCTAACATTCAGGAGCAGGATAGGGAAGCACATTCAGGTCTTCTATAATTATGAGGAAAGCAATACTTAGCCCCACTGGCTTCCCGTGTTCCTGACTGCTCCATACAAGAAGAGAGGAAAAGCAGACACGGCAGGCAGCCTCCACCTCTGAGAAAAGGTGATCTGCCTCCTGTCTCAGCCCATTTCACAGCTGCGATAAGCTGGGAAGGGCAAGATTAATCAAGAAGCTGCTTGATTTGCAACTTCCAAACCCCTCTCCTGTTGAGAAGTTTCAGCTGAAACAGTGTTCAGCTCTTCACACCATGGATTTGTTAAGGAAGAAAAAGGAAGGGGGAAACAGGATGCCTGTATAGGATTTCAGGAATTAATCCTTAGCAAGCACTTTTTATAGACTCCTATCCTTGTAGGAAACCGGCCTTCAGTTTTCTGAGATCACGGCCAGCAGCCTCGCATCGCTACCTGGTGGTGCATAGAACTATTAACTGCATTTGTCTCAGAAGCACACTGGACACGGGGTAATCTTCTTGTATTTCCACTACCACGACAGCACAAGCAATTGTTGCTACCATTGGAAGTGACGCTCCCATCTCAGCATCAAGCTAACAAGGTCTAACTCAGGTACAGGCCAAAGTTCTGTAAATTCCATTCTTTCCAAAAAAACAAAGAAAAAAAGAGAGAGAACCCATTCGAAAAAGCCAGAGAACTGAAGAGAGGCAAGTGAAGAGGAAGGCCAAGAGGGTTCCCAGCAATTCTTCCCGCACGGTAGCAGAAAGCTCGTAACTTTTCACAGTGCCCACAAGCTCAAAAGGGCACCATGGGGCTTAGGCAGAGTTAGCAAGAGGCTGTGCTGGCGTCTGAGGCAGGTCTGCAGCTGACATCAGGTCTGTAGAAAGCATTTGGCTTGAAGGGTTTTGAGAGTCACCATTTAATCCAGTTTACGTTACAAAAAAAGGAGTGTGCACACTACAAAATAATCTTGATATGGGATATTAACCAGTTTACAGCTTCCATTCTGTGCAGGAAACCTGCTCCAGCGTGGCTGTTCAAAGCCAATGGGACACCACGGAAGCCTCTTGCACCCTAGGCATGCTGGGAGTCCAGGATAGCCTGCAGGGATCCCCCAGGAAATGGAGTTAAGATGCAGCCACCAGTTCTGGCTTTGGTTTGACTCTGACCGGCGATGTTTCTGTAAATAGAAGGAAAAGGGAAGGCGTTAACTTTCTCAGCTGGAGTTAGAGCTAACCAAATTCAGACCAATGGTTTATCTAGTCTTACAACTGGTCTGCCTTGCTACCTGCTCCCTTTAGAGGAGACAATGGCGATGCCATGCAAGCAAACACTCCCAATCCCACAGCAACATCTCTCAAACATATCTTCATGTTTGAGGGAAGACTGTGATTTTCCATTTGAAATGCACCTGAATGTCTGGATACTTGTGCCAAGAGCAGGAACACTCCCTGTCACTGCCCTGATACAGTTCTACACCTTGTATGTTCTAAGGGCGGCCAACAAGGAAGTTGAGATAGTACTTTCCCCAAATCTCTCTGGAGAGGCTAAGCCTGAGGGCAAGAGAGCTCTGAAGCTTTACTCCTCAGCTGATGAGAACAACTGCACTGTACATGCCCACTGCCTTTATAAAAGGAGGTAGAGACAGTGGTAAGGTATATTGAAGTTTATGTCACAACAGCAGCTGGGCCAAACTGCACCGCATACAAGTTTATTACAGGAGGCAGAGGCAAGAGATTCTGCAGAGAAAAATGAAACTACTACAGTACCAACAAGTGAGGATATTCTTCCAAGTTGTGGAGGATATGATATAACACTATACTGGCTAATATATCGTGTGCCTCCTTCTCGAGAGGTCCGGAGGGTGGCAACACGAGAACGGGGCTTCTCTGCAGTCTGTGGAATGCTCTCCCCTGGGAAATTCACCTGGCGCCGTCATTATACACCTTTAGGCCCCAGGCAAAAACATTCCTTTTTAACCAGGCCTTGGGTTGACCTGCTCAACATCCCATACCCTTTTAAAATGTGGCTCTTTGGGGGAACGTATTATTGGGTTATTGCTTTTATTTTTATTTTATATACTGTGATCTTTTTATGTGAACCACTCAGAGACCTCTGGATATAGGGTGGTATACAAATTCTATAAATAATAATAATAAAAAAATAATAAAGGCAGCTTTTGTTATTTGTTTCTTTAGAGGTCCAGGAATCTGTATGGCTTACACATTGATTGCTGAGTGCTCCCTATGCCCTATATAACTTCCAGTTCCCAAGCCAGTCATTTTTGTACACCTATGGCTGCTCACCTCCACTCCCCACAAGTCCACTACCTTGTATTTCAGATTGAGTTTGTTTTTAAACACCCAAACCAAACACCAGTTGTATGGCTACAACAGGGTTTTCAACCAGAGCTTGGCCTCCTTTTTTTGTCTTGTTCAAACATCATCTGTACCATGAATCCACTCTCCCCACCCTCCCCATACTGGGATAGTGCAACCGATCTAACTTACAGTTGTTGTGAGAATTATAGGGACGCAGGTGGCACTGTGGTCTAAACCACAGAGCCTAGGGCTTGCTGATCAGAATGTTGGCGGTTTGAATCCCCGTGACGGGGTGAGCTCCTGTTGTTCAGTCCCTGCTCCTGCCAGCCTAGCAGTTTGAAAGCACGTCAAAGTGCAAGTAGATAAATAGGTACCGCTCCGGCGGGAAGGTAAACGGCGTTTCCGTGCACTACTCTGGTTCACCAGAAGCGGCTTAGTCATGCTGGCCACATGACCTGGAAGCTGTACGTCGGCTCCCTTGGCCAGTAAAGTGAGATGAGCGCCGCAACCCCACAGTCGTCCGTGACTGGACCTAACGGTCAAGGGTACCTTCACCTTTACCTTTAATACACATGAAGATCTTTGGACCTTTTAAAGCACTCTACAAATGTCAAGTGTTGGGCTGTAGCATGATTACATACAGTAAAGCTTTGGTGGAGTCTGACATAGTCAGTGCTCTAGAGCTGCTTTAAGAGCGCTCTGCGGAGTTGGTGCTTGAATAGCACCTGCCAACCTTATTCTTAAACCTCCCATGTGCCACGTGGTTCATGCAGGCACAACCAAAAGCACAAGCCTGCACAACTGAGGGAAAGAAAACAAGACGGACAACGCTACCTGGAATCTTTTCTGGGAGAGGCTCTGATGGAACCTCTGGAAGATCTATCTGTTCCTGCAAGAAAAGAAGTCACACTGTGAAACAAATGTTCTGGGGATAACAAGCAACTCTAAACCAGAACTTCCAAGCGCATAGGAAGGAGTGCTGCTCCCTGTACCACCTCAGAAGCTGAGAATTTGGCTGGGCTCTAGAGCTTTGGTTCTGGGTTACTAACAAGATTCTAGAAGCACTTTTGCTTCCTTGGCGAGTTACCCTGATTAATCATGTTGGGTGGCAGCTATTGCTCTGGGAATACAACTGTGTCCATCTATTATTCATTTATTTAATGGATTTATAGCCCATTTTGAGAAAGTCCTCCACAACACGACTTATATCATGTTTACAATATGGAATCAACATTAACCGTGGAATCAATGCCAGCAACAGGACCACAATCCAAATTCCAATAAGCAGCTGCTCTCTATGAGTCACATTAAAAGCTTTGGAAAAGAGAACGGTCTTTAAGTCCTCTTTAAAGGATACAAGAGATGGGGTCTGTCTGATCTCCAAAGAATCAAATTCCGTAACTGCAGGGCCACCATTGTGCCCTAGTCTGAGCACCTGCCAGCTTGATTGCTTTCACCGGCAGACACTGAAGCAGGTTACCCAACAAAGATCTCAGGATATGTGAAGGGCAGTATGAGTGTACGTAGTCCTTTAAGTAACCCAGTTCCAGACAGCTCAGGGCTTTAAAGGTAATAACCAGAACTCTGAATTGGGTCTGCAAAAGCTTTGGCAGCCAGTGCAACTGTTACAAAACCATTTATGTTCTGATTGCCTGGCACCCACCAGTAATCAGGGAACCACATTTTACACTTGCTGCAGTTTATAGTATGCTCATCTGTGCACTCTGATAAGCAATGGAATTTTGTGGAAAGCACCAAAAGATTAATATTTTGAATGCTTTACAATCACCACCAGACCGGTGGTAGAGCTGGATATTAGGCAGCAGGGGTTCCACAATTTTTGGCTTTGGCGGTCAACCCAAAAATTAGGATCACCAGGAGCCTGCCACTCTCCTAGCATCAGACCTTGCTACACGAGGTCAGGGGACAATCCTTTACCCACTTTTCCATTTCCAAGCTTTTGTAGTTTTGGGGCTGTATTTCTTACATGACATCTGAATTAGAGGAGGTTGTGCACTGGTGCTTGGATGCAGCAGTGGGATGGATGAGGGAAAATAAGCTGAGCTTGAACTCTGGCAGCAGAGAGACACTGGTTCCTGTGTGCAAGAAACTGATCAATTGCCTGCCCTGGATGGGTTTGTTGTCATATCGGGCAGATGACCCAACCATTCGCATAAACTGACATTTATTGTATGAACATAGTCTAATGGCTCAAAGTGAAGTTCCATCCCTTCTAAGAAGGGAACCAAAGTTATATAGGAGGAGGAGCAGGCCAGAATCTCCACCAGATTGCATCCACGGAAGTAGCTGGGGACACATGAATCTTCAGACACTAGTGTGGAAGAATCTTTCATTTGAAGGCGAAGAAAACAAAGGGTAAACCAAGGAAACGTGTTGTAAAAGTTATTCAATACTGGCAGTATCCAGCATTAGTGATACTCAATGAACTTAAGCCCATACATTTCAATAGGTCAGCTCTGAGTATGACTTGGTTGGGTATCACCATCTTTGTTTTTAAGCCTCTCTGGGAAGATTGGGCTGACCACTTCAAGGCTTCAGAAGACATAAATGCAAGGCAGCTATAATAAGGACCCCTTATTACCTGCCAGGTATATGGGATGGATAATCCCCTCACGTGAGATGAAAAACGTCCACTGCAAAATGTAGCCTGACAATGAATTACCAGTGTTGCTGATGAAACACTCACCTGAGTGATGGCATCTAATTCTGCTAAAATGGCATCTTCATCTTCTACAGTGAAGCTGCCAGCCAGCATTTCATCTATTTGCTGCAAAGGAAAAGGGCAGAATGCATGGTGAACACCAGAATAGCACCATATCCTTAAGAATTGTGAGATGGAAACACCTATGGGTCGGTGTAACATAGGAACATAGACCCAAAGCTACAAAATACTCCGCTGAAACCCAGCCACTTGGCACTCAAGCTATATTCCACTCCCTCCCTCTTTCTATGACAGTCTTCTTGACATGAACAATGTCATCTCTGACCTGTTTTAAGGTGCAATGATGAAGAACAGTTTAGTCTCAAGGTTTGCAATGCAATATGTTAAAGCAAAATAGGGTCTCCACTCCTTTTCATAAGCAATTTAGTTGGCACGACTGAAACACTTTCAAGCATCCAAGTGGGTGGAATTGCTGTCATACAAATATAAGAATGAAGCAGTGCAATGGTTAAAAGGATCTCCATGATGATACACAGGGACAATACATACCCTCTGGTATTCCACAGCTTCCTGGGTTTCATCCATGATCCTTTCCACTTCTTCTATTGACATAACCTACAGGAAAAGAAGGTTGGTCAGAAGAGATGTCCCAACCAGTGTCCCATATGAAATAGTCCCAAGGACCCTGGGCTCACACTCACCTGGTGCATCTTATTTAAACACTCATTACCAATTTTGAGGCCCTCAATCACTTTCATCTCAATTTGTGTGAATTCAATATCCTGGACCTGAAGGAAACAGAAGTCAACAGAGGGGGTCAGCGAGTGCTGCATTTCACCAATATGTAGTAGGGAGAGTAGACAACCACAGCCACAGTAGACAGTATGTTCTACATTCCATGGACCACCATAGAGCCAAATGGAAGAGGAACAGACAAAACTGGCTTGCAGAACACTGCAACACTGGCCGATATTACAGCTTAAAACATGACATAGCATTCGGAGCTCAGCAAAAAACAAAACAAAACAAAAACAAAAAACCCAACCCAAAACAAAACAAAATACCACTTTAAACATTCATGGTGTAATCCAAGATGTCCAACTAATGCTAAGTACTAAGACAGCTTGAATTAGAAGTTAAGCACAATTAAACAAAATTTAGCAGCATACAGATATGACAGCTGTAAAAGCCCTGAAAACAATGACATTGGATGCCTCCATTACCATGCGTTCCAGGTTGCTAATTTGGTTTTCTGTCTTATCTAGCAGTTGCTCTTGATACCGTTTTTTCTTCAGCAGAAACTTTGCTTTCCTAAGAGGAGAAAAAAGCACTGGCTGTAGAAAACAATCCTTCAGACCAAAGCCATTTCTGCCTTGCCTTTCTGATCTTGATTTTTTTAAATAATAAAAAACCATTGATTCCAATATTCTCAGAAGCAAGGAATAAGTTAAAGATGGTCAGATAGGCTGCCTCAGATCCAGAAGTCCCATTTTTAGTCATTATGGCCAGCAATAACTAATATGTATATTCTTTACTTACTTGATCCTTAAAATTTTTTATTAAAGCTCACAGCCATCACAATATTTAATTTTTCAATTATTAATTTTGCAACATGTGAAGTGCTTCCTTCTGTCTGACTGCATGCTTAGGGCAATCCATTTCATTAGATGCCTAAGTCCTGGCATTGTGAGAAAGATTCATTATTTCTCTGCTGGTTGTGTCACATGAATGAAGCTGCCCATTATGTGACCGATCATCAAAAGGACTCCTCTCTCCAGCAGGATGCAATAAAGGAACATTTTAAGAACGCTCAGTAGTACCAGTTTAGAAATTTTAACAACGCTTATACAGCTTCAAATCACTTTTCTCACTGGAGTTAGGAGCACAGGAAGTGGCCTTATACAAAGTCAGAACAGTGATCTATCAAACTCAGTACAGTCTATACCAGGAATGGGGAACCTGTGGTCCTCCAGATGTTGTTGGGGTTATTTCCATCATTCATATACAATGCCCATAGTTTCTTGGACCAATGGATATGCTAGATCAGGCATAGGCAAACCCCAGCCCTCCAGATGTTTGGGACTACAATTCTCATCATCCTTGACCACTGGTCCTGTTAGCTAGGGATGATGGGAATTGTAGTCCCAAACATCTGGAGGGCCGGAGTTTGCCTATGCCTGTGCTAGATGATGGGAATCAGAGTCCTACAACATTTGGAGGGCCACTGGTTCCCCACCCTGGTCTACTCTCACAGGCAGGATTATTTCCTTGCCCTATCTGGCCATGCCAGAGATTGAAACTGGGACCTTATGCAGGCTACTCCACTGAGCTACAGCCTTTCCCTTATGTGTTATATTAATTCCTGGTACATTTAGTCCCAAGGTAGCTCCTAGCCACGCCATGTTTCACTAGAGATGCCGAGGACTGAACCTGGAACCTTATGCATGAAAATATTCATTTTAGCACTGCGTTATTATGCAGGCTGAGCCAAGGTAGTTAGAACACTTCACCAGCAACAACAGTATTCAGCTTAAATATTAAACTATGGCCAGTCAGAGATTTAAGGTTTCTGCATGATGCACCTCAATTTCCTCCAGGGATGCATTTGTAAAGAAAGCATAGGCAGTTTCTTCAAGTGTGGAAGTAAATGCTTCACGTGTTGAAATAACTGGAATCATTTAGCTGTTATCAGTGGAATGCAATATGTCAATTCAAGCTTTTCCCATACAAGAGAGGCCACAGGGGAAGTTGTGGTTCATCTCACTGAGAAGACATTGACTTTCTGAACCAGCCCATAAACTGAACTCCTCCGTATGGAAAGGGTGCAAAGTGACTTGGAATGACTTACTCTTTCTTGCCATCTTTTAATAGTTGCCGAGCAAAAGCCCTCTCCCGCTCCAGCTGCAGCGATATCCTTTTCTGATATTGCTTTAGTTTGTCCCGCTGCTGTTTCAGTTGCTACAGGAGAAAATAAATTGGCCATTAGAAGGTGCACCAGCAAGCCTTGCTAGGATGACCACTGGAAAAGAGAAACCAAAATCTCCCTTTAAGGCAGACCTGCTTATAAGCCCAGCAGCCTGATCCCTCAAACCTACTTTGTTATTCCCATTTTTGGCTTGCTGCAAAAACAGCAGAAGAAGCTGAAAGTTCTCAGGTACCTTGCAAAGTTAAACACCAACTCGCTGCCTTTGGCTCTCAGGTACGACACATCATACCTCATGGGAGAGGTGGGAGAGAGACAATAAAAGTTTGAGTGTTTTACCATGTGTTTCCTCCTTCAAGTTGGTCAAATTGCTTTTGCTCTCAGGCCGCAGCACAATAAAACTAGCAGCATCAATCTGATGATATTCCAGGCTTACAAAACAGTATGTGGAATTCAGATTTGGGGCACAATGTTCAGCTAGTGGAGAATGGGGATGTTGTATTCCCAGGGCAAAAGCTAGTGGAGGGGGGATGTTCAGCTAGATGTGAAACCTTTGGCACTCCAGATGTTGCTGGACTCCAGCTCTCATCATCCTTGATGATTGGCCATGCTAATAACTAAAAGGCCATGGGTTTCTCACCACTGAGCTGCAGACTGGGCATTTATACCTTTTGTTAGTATGCAAACTAGAGACGCGGGTGGTGCTGAGGGTTAAACCACAGAGCCTAGGGCTTGCCGATCAGAATGTTGGCGGTTCAAATCCCCGCGACGGGGTGAGCTCCCGTTGTTCGGTCCCTGCTCCTGCCAACCTAGCAGTTCGAAAGCACATCAAAGTGCAAGTAGATAAATAGGTACCACTCCGGTGGGAAGGTAAACGGTGTTTCCGTGTGCTGCTCTGGTTCGCCAGAAGCAGCTTAGTCATGCTGGCCACATGACCCGGAAGCTGTACGCCGGCTCCCTTGGCCAATAAAGCGAGATGAGCGCCGCAACCCCAGAGTCGGTCAAGACTGGACCTAATGGTCAGGGGTCCCTTTACCTTTATCTTTTTAGTATGCAAACTAAATGAGACTATTAAGAACTAAATGAAAAAGTTGGCAAGCAGCTGGTTTTAAGTAAGAACTGTATTAAGGCAAAGACCCTCCGTTCAGTAGTTAAGGGACAGACACACTGCAATCCTTTACTGAGTACAGTTCCAATTCTGATGGCTACATCTAGCTTTTGACACTTCTACATTATTAGGGGCACCCTAAATATTAGAATGGATACTGCAGAGTAACCCTGAGACTCTGAACTTAAATTCAGTGCTGAATGCAAATCTTCAAAAACGTGACAAGTGAGTAGCCACAATGTTCTGTTTCTCGGCTAATGTTGTTCAATGTCTTTATAAATGTCTTGGTTGAAGGAATTGAGGGGGTGCTTATCAAATATGCTGATGACACCAAACTGGGAAGGGTAGCTAATACTGCAGAAGACGGAATCGGGGTTCAATTGACCTTAACAGATTGGAGAACTGGACCAAAAAAGAATTTCAGTAGGGAGAAATGTAAGGTTCTGCACTTAGTCAGGAAGAACCGTCTGCACAGAGGCTGGGTGTTAGGTATGATCTAGTTGAGATTCCTGCACTGCAGGAGGTTGGGCTAGCTGACCCCACCACCCGGGCTCCCTTCCAACTCTACAGTTTTATGATTCTATGATAGGGGATCCTGAGTGGAGCCGATAATTGCTGAAAGTGAGGCTGGCAATGGATGCCAAGATAGGAAGCATTTTCAAATGTGCTTGGAGAAAAATGCAGAAAACAAAGCCACAGCTGGAATACACCAGATGCAGTGGCGAAATAAAGTGGTGTGATGACAAAGCAGCCAGTCCCTAGTATCTCCAGATAGGGGCTGTCTGAAATCCTGGAGAGCTGCCACAAGTCTATATACACCAGGGATGGGGAACCTGTGGCTCTCCAGATGTTGCTGGGACAACATGGTTAGCATGTTGGCTGGTCCAAGATTATGGGAGCTGGAACCCAACATCTGGTGTGCCACAGGTTCCCCATCTCTGCTGCAGTTCAAGGAGTTGGAATGTGACAGGCTGCACACAGGCTCTTTGTGTTGAAAACCCTGGTCTTTCTGACATTCAGAAAACTCTTCCACACTATAGACATGGTATTCAATCATTTACAGATACCATGGGAGCACAATCCTAAACATGCTTGTTCATAAGTCACTAACAGTTCAAAGGGACTTGAGAATGCAATCCTACTCCCTTCTCCATGTTGATGAATGGGGGTTGGTGAGCAGGATGGCACACAAAATCCTCTCCATCAGCAGGAGAAAGCACTGTGGGGGTGGGTGTCTCTAATGTAGTGGAGGCCTCAGCTTTCTCCATACTCCTGGAGATTGTTCTGCCACTAGCAAAGGGTTCTGAAAACTTTTTAGTAACTGTGTTTAGGATGCAGCTTGCACAACTGCTCTCCTATTTCACAAACTATGGCCAAGGATAGGGAACACATTTGTGGCTAAGATACTGACCTAGATATTTCAGGTCTATATAAATGATCATCCAGTGGTAACAGGGCATCTAAAGACTTCACCAGACAGAGCTCCCATCATTCCCAAAGCACTGTGACTTTATCCCCTCAGTCTGGGGGCATCTTATTTCAACCTTGAAACTTCTCATTCTACATAGTGTGCTACTATTTTATATTAGCCTTCTAAATGAACACACACACCCCAAATGACGAGTCTGCATTTCTATCCTGGCTGCGAAGAAGGGAGAAGCATAGTGCTGATAATGACATGGTTGCAGGTTTGATCCATGTATACGACAGCTGCATATTCTTGCATTGCAGGGGGGTTGGACTAGATGATCCACAGGGTCCCTTCCAACTCTGATTCTATGATACTGCTCCGCAGACAGTAAGGAAATGCAGGCAAATAACCTCTTCGGTAGTGGTTTTTATAACAGACTGGTGGAAGAGAGGCAGCACAACCGGAGACAGCACAATCTGTCCCTCTCCCAGCAGCTTGGTCATGGGCAAATAGGCTTTCCTTCCTCCACAGCTTGCCCAGGAACTAGGCAGGCTGGCAGATGGAGCATTGTAGCCCCTTCTCCAACAGCCTGACCCCACGAACTCGCCTGCATGCAATTCCTGGCCACCTATGGCTGTTACTAGGCAAGCTGCTAAATTCAAGGCTGATTTTTTTCTATAGTGCTTTGCTGCTCTTAAGTACCCGCCTGGGAGTATTTCCACCTGACTGCCAAAGTAATCCGGAACACGACAGCCACCACCACGACTTCCGTTCGTTTGCTCGGGTTTCTTTCTTTTTCTTTTTAGAGAGAGAAACAGAAAGTGTAGCCAGTCCGAAAAGAAGCCAAAGTTCCTTTAACTTTCAACAGCTGTGTTAAGAAAGAGATCTTTGGCTTTCCCACCCCATTTAGGAGAAACAGCACCTGCCAAAAATCACTTTTCTCTCCCCCCCCCCAACAAACTGCCGAAAAATAAATAAATACAGGTGAATTGGGCATGTCACATACGGTGGAAACATGGGTCTACGTGGGATAAACGCGGGTCCGGGCTCTGTCAAGGCACAGGGGCTCCTTTGCAGCACACATTTGCTGGCTACCTTGCAGCCTTTTGCACTCAAGTCACAGCAACCTGCTCCTGCTCCTGCAGCCGCCGCCGCCGCCGCCTTCCCTGCCTCCCAGCCCCTTCTTTGCTCTCACCAGCACGGCCTTATCTTGCTCGGTGACCCGGCTCCGCCGCTTGCGCCCGAACAGATTCCCCATCGCCCCGGCCCCGCCCGCGCGGCCCTGGCCTACATTGGCCCCACCCCGGCCCCCTCGGCTTCCGTACGGCGGCCGCGGAGGCTCCCGCTTTGCCGAAACGCGAACGCGGAAAGGAGGCGAGGAGCAAAAGTGACGGCTTTGGCTCATAGAGCTAAGAAAAAAAGTAGAGGAGTCCGTCGCCGCCGCGTTACCTTTGTAGGGAGCTTCCGGGTGGTCATACAGACTAGCTCGCGGAACGCGCCTGACACTTCTTTTTTTTGTATAAGTCTGCATGCCCGTGGCTTCCCCCGAGAGAATCCTGGGAGCTGTAGTTTATCGGTGCTGGGAATTGTAGCCTACCCAGATGCTTGAGGAAATTTTAATCTGAAAAAATGTTTAGGGTACTCTTATTTTCCTACTCCTATTGAAATACTGCCCCTCAATGAGGCCAAACTTAGATTCACAATAAACTGGCATGTGGTGCAATTTGGCCCAGCTGCTGTTGTGACATAAACTTCACCTTACCACAGCCTCTCCTTCCTTTTAAAAAGGGTGGGGCTGAACTTGAAATGGGCATGTACAATGCAGTTGTCCTCATCAGCTGAGGAGTAAAGCTTTGGTACCCTCCTGACCCCAGGCTTAGTGTACCCCTGTGTCCCCCCAGAAAAAAGCACTGTGTGTGTGTGTCACTGTTTTATGTTTTGTAAACCACTTTGAGAGCTTTTTTATTTTAAAAAAATCAAGTGGTGTATAAATTTTATTAAATAAAATAAACTTCTGCATACCACTGAACTCTCGCTCTGGATTTGAAGGGAGCTGACTGACAGGATAATTAAAGGGACTGACATTTACTACAACCGGAAGAGTGTTTTGTTGCTTGGGGTTTGGGGCATGAGCCCTAGCAAGGTAAAAAGGTAAAGGATCCCTGGACAGCTAAGTCCAGTGAAAGGCGACTATGAGGTGCGGCGCTCAGCCTGAGGAAGCCGGTGTTTGTCCGCACACAGCTTTCTGGGTCATGTGGCCAGCATGACTAAATCGCTGCTGGCACACTGTTTACTTTCCTGCCACAGCGGTACCCATTTATCTACTTGCACTAGTGTGCTTTTGAACTGCTAGGTTGGCAGAAGCTGGGACAGAGCAACGGGAGCTCACCTGTCACGGGGATTCAAACCACTGACCTTCCCGTCAGCAAGCTCAAAAGGCTTGGTGATTTAGACCACAGGGTCACCTCTAATCTGAACCATTAAGGCTGAAACATGCTTATTTCGTCATAAACCCTAGGCACCAGGCAAAAACATTCCTCTATGGCCTGTGAAAGTGTGGGGGAGTGGACTGTTATTATGATGATGGTGATTAGGCTGTCTGTCATTATGTTTTTATTATGTTTATATCACTGATGTTCTGTATTTATGTGTTTTTAATGTTGTACAGTGCCTTTGGATCTTCCGATAAAGGGTGGTAAATAAATTGAATTAATAATAATAATAATAATTTAACTCAGTGATACTTACTTCTGAGCAAACATGCACAGCATCAGAGGACGCAAAGATGCCACAAGTCTTGCAAGCAGCAGCTCATCTTCTCCCTCTCAGTTTGGGGGGAAGTGGACCAAAGTGGCACAGACATTGTCAGAAACATGTTTTGTTTCTGAGTGGAGAGACTCGCACTCGGGCACAGAAACATTAAAATGCTGTGGTCTCTACATGGACCTCTATAAGCATCTATTACTTCCAACCTGGAGAAAGTGATGGAGAAGAACTCCCATTATAGATACAGATTTAGATATACTGTAGATATAGAGTGAGAGAATTTGAGCCCCTGTCCTGTCAGTATCACCTACATCCACGAGCTAGCCAACTAACAACATCGGGAGGGGAAAGAGGTAGCGCTTATCTCTAAACAGATAGAAAAAGGGACCAATAGGAGAGAGGAGAGTTTTGTCTCGAGGCTTTCGGTTAACAGCTGGTGATTCCCACGCCTCCCACACCCCCGTGTTCCCGCGCCATCTTCTGTTGGCTTCTCAGAGTTTGGTTTATTTTTTGGACGCACCCTCCGCGCTAAAAATAACTCTTTTTTAAAAAAATGCCTCCTAGTTTCTTCCTCAGTTCCCCCAACCCCAACACCACCCCGGGTTTATTCCTGCCTTCTGTGAGTTTGCAAACAGCAGCGCCTCCGTGAGAGAACCTTTTCAGTCCTTCAGCCAAGGACCAATCGAGAAGTTCATTTGTTTAGGCTTGACGTAGAGACTGGGATTCACTGTGTTATCACCAATCTCTATCGTTGTGAGTGGCCTTTGGCTTCATATAGACTCGTATGGCTTATATTGTATGTACTTGTAGTTTTTGCATTTTATGGACATTTGGCTCCACCCTTTAAAAGAGGGGTGTGTGTCTGTAAGGGCAGCTGTGGTCAGGGAACACGTGCTCTGCATTCAGAAGGTCACTAAGGGCGGATAATCTTCTGGAGACAGAAATAAAGGAGCAAAATTGTGGTCTGTGAAGCTTTGCAGTGGGTTACAGCAGTGCCGGATTTACATATAAGGTAAACAAGCTATAGCTTAGGGCCCCACTCTCTTGGCCCCCACCCCCTGCAAAAAAAATCATTCTTAATATACTTCTTCCTAATTGTATTTCAGTTCAACAATTACTTTGATAAAATACATATTTTTTATGTGCAAATGGCTTTAGATACCTATTAGGTTCATAAATTACCATATAGCGTATATTCAACACAGAAAACAGCAACAATTTGTTGTTGACAAAGGACAGCTGGACATATAAAGGGCCCCATTACCTTCAGTAGCTTAGGGCTTCATCAAACCTAAATCTGGCCCTGGGTTACAGTGTAGTATTCTGCTCACTCAGCACATGCTTTTTAATAAATGAAGCCTCCTAGGTCCACCCAACGTTACCTGAACTCTGGAGTCTTATTTTACCAGGCATGGCTAAACCTGCAATTGCCACATGGTTGGTTGCAAACCAATCCCAGAAAGTCAAGTGAGCAGAGCTGCCCCTCAGCTGTATTATTATGTCTAACCTGTCTACATATTTTTAAATTGTGGTAATAATGATAATATTTTATTTATACCCCACCCATCTGACTGGATTTCCCCAGCCACTCTGGGTGGCTCCCAACAGAATATTAATAATAAGAAAGCAACAACATCAAACATTAAAAACTTCCCTAACCAGGGCTGCCCATATGAATGTTGGTTGCACTTCTTCCTTTTCCTAGTGGCAACTTGATTTAAAGCCCAGCCCTTGACAGCTGCTTAGCCCGGAGAGTTTTGCTTATTTCTTTCCTGTCTTTGTGCCTTTAAATGCACATGGGTATATGTAGTGCCTGTGCAATATTGGGCAAATATTATCAGGTTCACAATACTCCCATTTAAATATAGACAAATGTTCTCTTATAGACACTAGGAACTTGAACTTACAAGTGGCCTCTTCATAAATATTAGACGCTTGTGCATTATAATGAAGTATTATATTTTTTTTAAAAAAATGTTTATAATTTGCTCCAGTTCGTGCAGTTATGCAAAGGACATATACCCTTTCTTCCGTTAGGTGGCAGAATGGATCCATCATCATAACCTTTGAAATACCAACTACTGCATCTCAGAAGCTGGAGTTTACTGCAGTGCTATTTGTAGCAAAGAATGGATCTGTGGCTCAGATGGACAAGAAATGGCATATCTGCCAACATAGATACAAAACCAACAAATTGTAAGTTTGCATAAAGGAATACAATGAAGTATATCAATAAGGGAATCCCAGGATGGTGCCTATATCTGTGAATATTTGTTGCATTGGCAGGTGTGAAACAGAAGTTCATTCATATTGATTTAAAGCTTTTTCCACCAGATATCATTAGGAGGTTGAGATAATGATTGAATTCAAGCAGTCAGCATTGGCCTCTGAAGCCATTGGAGACTAAACTTATGGGGGGCTGTGCATATCCCAAAATTCTGCATTAGTGCAGGAAAAACAAACCCAAACATGGATTTTGGTACTGAGTGTGCAGAATTAAACATCTTGGGAATTTCAGTGTTTTTATAACAAACAAGTTTCTAGTCCTTAGTGGGAGTGATGATAGGATTGTCTGTAAGTGGGCAGGAGCTGCTGAAATCTCCAGGTTAGAGCAGCAGAGCTTCAGTGCCTGGTGCAGTACTTTTTCCCTCCTTGTGAAGCAAAATAAATAGTGCAAAGCACATCAGTATATAGAAATATGCTTAGAATTCAGGATAACGTGGTAGATAATTTTGAGTTTTGGAGATGGCACAGCCCTGAAAATGCCTACCAGCCTTCCATGTTACTTTATGCACAGAGGACCTAGGAAAAAGATCCTTTAAAATTATCAAGGATCCAATATCCCACACAAACTCCAACCCATGTGCTTTAGGAAAAGAGGTAGAGGAAGTATGTGCCTTCCTGTGGCTAGGTGAACTGAGGCTGCAGCCATATTTGCATTTATGTGAAAACTACCAGTTAGCAATGGTGATGCATGGAGATGCTTCCATTGGCAAGAGACCATGGGTGGTTTCTTATACATTTTTATTAAAGGTAAAGGGACCCCTGACCATTAGGTCCAGTCGTGGCTGACTCTGGGCTTGTGGCGCTCATCTCGCTTTATTGGCCGAGGGAGCCAGCGTACAGCTTCCGGGTCATGTGGCCAGCATGACTAAGCCGCTTCTGGCGAACCATTGCAGCGCACAAAAACGCTGTTTACCTTCCCGCTGGAGCGGTACCTATTTATCTACTTGCACTTTGACGCGCTTTCAAACTGCTAGGTTGGCAGGAGCAGGGACTGAGCAATGGGAGCTCACCCTGTTGCGGGGATTCGAACGTAGCCCTAATTCTTCTCACTGCTGTAAATCAGTAGTACAGTGGTACCTCGGGTTACAAAAGCTTCAGGTTACACGTTTTTGGGTTGTGCACCGCGCCGAACCCAGAAGCGCTAAATCACACTTTGCGCATGCGCAGAAGTTCCAAATCGCAACCCGCACGTGCACAGATGCAGCGCTGTGGGTTGCGAACACTGTGGGTTGCGAACGCGCCACCTGCACGGATCACGTTCACAACCCGAGGTTCCACTGTAATGCAGGTGGTAAAGACCAAAGAACAGCAACTCTTACCTTTTCCCCACCCCATCCCAGTGTCTGCTGTGGCTGCCTTTCTGTGTCGTTAAATAGTGCAAGAAGCAGCTTTGCCATAAAAATGGTGCTCAGAGGATATCATGTACACAGTATATTCTAGAGCAAGCTGAGGTGAAAGATCTCATACATATAAACAACCAATGCGGAGATTTCCAGGCTGCAAGATATGATTGCACAACTGGGAAATTAGCCTGAGATTGCAGCTGACACCGCTGTGCGGTTGTGGCTCAGCAAACCCTTTATTTCTAAAGTCACAGTTCTCTGCTCAGGGCAGGAGCTTTGCTCCAGAGTTACGGACGTGTGACTTCCATGTGCATTCTCAGCACAGTTGTTCCTAGGCTGACAGCCCTGTTCAGTTTCTCTCTTGTCTCCAGCAATAGTGCCACCTAGTGTATCTGACAGGAAACAGTTCAAGGTGTAGGCAAACAAAATTTCAATTTGGTTTTTGGAAATGTAAAGTTTGGAAATAATGCCAGATGCTTTTAATTCATCAAGAGTTCTAACTTTCCGTTATCTGTGTTTGAATGCCCATTTGCTTATTTTATGTACAGTATTGTGCTTGTGGCAGTGAAGCCTTCTGCACTGATTTCCCCCTTGGGGAAAGTTTTCAGAATGCTTGCAGTCCATCTTCCATGAGAGAAGTGAAAGTTGTTTGGCTGGGATTGGCTGTTTGGCTGGGATTAAGATTTCAAACAGACCTTAGAGACAATTGTAGCTTTCTTGTGGGATAGACTTGAGGACTGGGACAAGATTCTGGGAGATAGGGAGGTTCAGGAACAGGGAAACCAGAGACAAGTTGGGTGGTGCAATGAAGTTCAGCCTAGGCAACAGTTGAGAAATAGGAATGGTAAGGGAAGACCCTTGGTTTTGTCCCAAGGGAGAGGCACGTGAAAGTTTTTCTGTCTCTGATATTAAAGAATAATTATTTTTTTTATTTATATCCCGCCCTACCCAGCCAGAACAGCTAACAACAGTAAAAATAACACAGTTTACATAAAATCATAATCAATTAATTGAAATACATTCTAAAATCAATTCATTCTAAAACCAATTCAGAGTCAAATTAATGGCAACCATTGGGCTAGAGTTCTATACGGATTACAAAAGGAGGGGGTCAGACTGTGCCTCAGCCAAAGGCCTGGTGGAACAGCTCTGTCTTGCAGGCCCTGTGGAAAGCTGTCAAGTCCCGCAGGGCTCTAGTCTCTTGTAGCAGAGCGTTCCACCAGATCGGGGCCACAGCTGAAAAAGCCCTGGCTCTGGTTGAGGCCAGCCTAACTTCTCTGTGGCCCAGGATCTCCAAGATGTTTTTATTTGAAGACCGTGGGACATACCGGGAGAGGTGGTCCTGTAGGTACGAGGGTCCTTGCACCTTGACTGAAGTAGGGGCACTGTTTGCTGCTTAGTCATGGCCAGGAAGATGTATTGGGCTACTGGTGGTGAATATACAAGGGTGGGCAAGGAGAAAACAGGAAGAAGGCAAACTTTCACACTGAGGCTGGAAGAGGCTGTGCAGTACTGTCAAAGAAGCACATTGGCCAGGGAGACTTGGCAGGACAAGGCCTATGCAAACACTGGGTTTTAAGGATTGTATGTCTGATATAGGTTCTTCATAAGGCAATCATTAGGGCTCAGGAATAATTTGATGAAAGCCGGGGGCATCACAACTATATTTGGTTTTTTTGAGACTTGGCATTCTAATCTGAGACTGGGCTTTAGTTTGGTGTTCAAGTGGACTAAAGGCACACAAAAGCTGGAAGGGGAAACAAGCCAGGTTTGGTCTCTAGCTTATACTGAGCTAGAAATGTGACGCTTCACCACAGCTACCCCACGTGCTATTACCTGGGCTAATGGAAGCTGTCACTTGTTGTTGATTACTGCCTGTCTGCCTGCCAAAATGTGTATCACACACTAAGGGGACAATTGATTCTTCAGATCATATAAAATGCCTGAGCAAATAAAAATTGAACAAACAGTCTATCACTGTCTGTAAGTTAGGATGATAAGCCTCAGAAACTCATACGTGCGCATATGCTAGCTATCAGGTAGAGGTGTGAGAGAGTGTGTGTGTCTGTTTAGGAGAAGCAGAGAATGTTGAGCTTCACCTGATTTTGCTACCAACAGAACTCTCTGCTGTCTCTGCTCCTCCTTCTTGTCTGCAAAATGCTTCAGGAGATCTTTCCAATGCAAAATGCAGTTTGAATTATATCGAAGTGTTGCATCAGTTTCTCTCTGATTTTCGGATATCAGAACCAACCCAAGTATGGAATCAAGATTAACAAATCTGATAAAGCAAATGCCAGTTTTGCTTAACATTCAATGTGAACGTGGAAGTGAGTCGCGTTAAAATATTCTTTTTGTCAGCATGTGTTTGTGCTGCTCCCACCTGTATCCACATACTGGTTCCAGTCTTCATTTCCCACTTTTATTCAGACTTCCATCCTGCATCTCTTTCCACATCTTCTATTTATTGCTCTGAACCATTTCCCTCTGCCTCTTCAGTTTCTACTCTCAGTCACTTTGACCTCTTCTGCCTCTCTTCTTTTCAGTGTGAACTTGCTGATCCTCCTACCAGTGACCACTTTCCTCAATTCTCTGCCCTCTATTCATGCTTTTTAAGGCTCCTATTTCTTTTATCGCATTGTCCTGATTCCTTCTCCAAATCTTAAGAGACGCTGCATTGCTAGAAATGCCTGATATTAATTGAATTATTGTGCTCCTGGGAAGGTTTCAATCAAAAGCTATTCTGCAGTTCACTCTTTTAATAACATTTTGTGCATATTTTCTTTGCTTTTCTTCTCGCTCGCTCTGGTGCTGCCTGCTGTTTTGCTTTCCCCCCTTCTCTTCCTTGTGCTCAAGAACTCTGCATAACCAATGACAAAAGACTGCAATTTCACCCCAAGGCTGTATAGATAGCAGCAAACTAAACTATGGATTATGCCTTACTTGAAACTCATGCTGAAGGCGATTGCTACTAGCAGGAAATTATTAGTGCCAAAGGGGAGAAGCAATGTATATTCTTGCCCATTAGCAGGTTCAAGCAAAGTGATTGGTGAAGTTAATAAGAAGAGAAAGCACCAAACTTATTAGATTGCAGCCTCTTAAAGAAAGCATATAATTGGCCATTCCTTCAGATCTTGCCTGAAAGCCAAGAATGAATGTGAAGTGCTAACACACCTTGATTTCCCACTAAGAGAGGCATAAATGGAGCCAGAATCAAATTTGGGCAAGGACAATATCCCTTAATTTGATTTGTCCTTTTACCTTGAGAGAGGCATCCAAGAAGAGTTGACACATGAGAGCCAGAATTCAGGTCAATAAGATACTCTTTTCAGATCAGCATCAAGTCAAACACACCTTGCAGACTGCTTGCATTACAATGGCACCTAGGACACAAGGGTAGCTGCTCAGAGTCATTCTGTCTGGCTCCGGAGAGTTGGATGAGCAAAGCATATGTTTGGAACTTGAAGGACATTACTGTAATGTGGTCAGAGAGGCTGGTGTTGAAGAGAACACAAGAATGGTGTTGCATGGACTGAAGCAAAGGACAGATAACCCAAAACTAAGCATTGACTAACAGTTCATTGGCATGACGTTTAAGGGTTTGGTAATATAGTGTAAATGACTGACAAAGGATAGCTGCATTCTTCCCAGCCAGATATAATTACAAATTTGTTCTGCCTGACTAACACCACTGTATTGGCCTTTGTTTGATATAGGCCACTCAAACTGCTATGTCTTTGGGTGTGGCCCCCCCCAAAACTGGTGAAACGGTTAGAATGGCTTTGACCGCTTATGTAACATACAACTCTTGTCCAGAAGAATTTGCAATTTCTGTGCAGTATGGAAACTGGCTGGAGCAGAGGCGCTGAATTGCACCCAACATTTTTTTGGGAGTGGGCTGTTACGCATTTGTGACATCACACACATGCCACTGCTGCCCTTCAACCTAGACAGGCCGACTCAACTGTTACTCAGAAGTGAGTCCTTCTGACTTCAATGGGAAATACACCCAGGTAAATGTAATTATAGCCTACTGGGATGCAGGTGGTGCTGTGATCTAAACCACTGAGCTTCTTGGGCTTGCCGATCGGAGGGTCGACAGTTCGAATCCACATGACGGGGTGAGCTCCTGTTGCTGTCCCCCAGCTTCTGCCAACATAGCAGTTTGAAAGCATACCAATGCAAGTAGATAAATAGGTACCGCTGTGGCAGGAAGATAAACGGTGTTTCCATGTGCTCCGGCACTTGTCACGGTCCTCCGTGCACTAGTAGCGGTTTAGTCATGCTAGCCACATGACCCAGAAAACTGTCTGTGAACAAACGCTGGTCCCCTTGGCCTGAAAAGCGAGATGAGCATAGCACCCCTTAGTTACCTTCTACTGGACTAACCATCCAGGGCTCCTTTACTGTACTTTTACCTTTTAATTATAGCCTCAATTTTGCTTTAACTCAGAAAGATGGTGGCAACCAACTTAGCTAACACATGTAAGAGAAGTAGCTGCAATATTTTATTCTGTAAACTTTGTAAGTGATGCAAAGAGGAGCGGGCAGCTCTTAGCCTTCCAGCTCTTAACAATGATAATATACCTGCCATAGAATTCTAGCCCATGCTGAACTGTTTTTCTAACTGAAGCCACTCAAACATTTCAGAGCCTACTTTAATTACAGCAGTGGGCATGCTCTTGATTGGGCAAACCAGGAACACAAAATCCTTGCTACGAATGAGAAACAAAATTATTCCGAAATATATCCGCCTTTGTGCATAGTAACAGAGGAGAAGGAGTATCTTATGGGTGCAGAGTTTGTAAAATATGGTTCAACACAGGGAGTCTAAATCCTATTATTCACATTAGCCAAGGAGCAATCTTGTTTCTACTTTTCATTTACTTTTCCTATTAAGGCAAGGGTTGTCAGACTTGGACATCTCTCACAGCACTTTCTTACGGCTATAACTTGTTTCTTTCACAGTACTTACAAGGCTGTCATGGTTGAAAGTATGTGCTTTAATTTCTTCCAGTATTGATTCATTCTATGAGCAGAGTAAGGGATTTTCAGTAAATTGCTTAATAACAATGAAGTGCAAAATGCTGAAATCTTTCTTCCATGCCTGTTTTTCATAGCCCCTGTTTCCTTGCAGAAAACATTCATGCCCCAGGAAATTTAAGAAAAAAATGTGTTTCTTTAAAAACACCACCACAAAAACTGCTTTCTTTGTTTTAAAAATGCAGCATAACTGATTGAAACCAAATAGTGTGTTGTTTCTATCTAGAGTTATTATGGATTCTGGCACATTATAAGAATGTGTCATTCATCTTCAATAACAGTGCTCAACAATACCCAATCTCAGCTACTCACTAGGTAGAAAATATAGGAAGGGTGTTGAATTATTCTTCCTGGAGAAAACAGTTCATAATAATCGCTTTCTGGGTTCCTCCTGACTTTGAATGCTACCTAATTGAGAAAATGAAGTGAATTAATTAATACATGCAGGGACCCAGATGAGCTCCTTAGCCAGAGAAATTGATTGAGGAAATTTTAATCAATTTTTGACTGTCTGTGAAAAATACAAATTAAAAGAATGCCGAAGTGATTTCACTGGGACAGCCGCTAATCTGAGCAAAAGATTTGTACAAACTGGCAATCTGGGAGTTTTATGCAGCTAGCTTCCTCAACACTCCTGACCCCTAAGTACTTGGTTGGCACTATCAGTTGGGCCTGAAGACCATAAGCAAGACAGAGGAAGGGACCTAAGAATTAGCAAAGGACCCACCCCCTCAGCCCTCTGTTTCGTTCCTTAATCACTGCATGCAGTGGCTGATAACACACCACGCCAAAGGTGGGAATTCCTTCAGCATGCAAATCTGTTCTTTTGGCTCCCAAGACTCTTACAGATCTTGCGGAATGTTAAACTATCGCAATTAATATGGAGAGAGGCAACTAATGCTGATTCTACTCAGCCCTGATCCTCATAGTTTAAGTTCAATCATCCGGTTCCATGGGAGCTTGAGGCTCACAGGGGAAGCAGGTGATGTCCAGAGAAGGTCAGTTCAAAGTAAAGGGTAGAACCTAGGACTGGGTCTTACTGGCTAAACATTCTCCTTCTGGACAATGGCGATGTTATGAAATCCCCATGTCCCCATCAGATCTACTGCATGTTGTGCCAGGAAATTCTAATGTATCATTATGTGTTGGCAGAAGGGATGTGAAACCACCACTGCAGTATGGGAGCTTTGCTGCCTTAAGAGTCCCAAAGTGCTTTATGCTTACTGTTTCCAAGGTAGACTTCAGACTCTCCTATAGCACACCAGTTTGTGCCACTGCACAGTTTGGGGACTTATTGTTCCCATTTGCTCTCCTTTCTGTCATAGGCTTCCCACGTTAAGATTTGGTGAGTTACTCAAATATGCCTTTTAGTAAAGACCCAAGATGACAGTTGTTTGGAAGAGCAGACGTGTTCTCTTCCTCACCTTAGGAACAAAACCTTTAGGAATAATTCCTTAGATGGGAAATACATAGTTGTGCATAGATTATGCTTCTGCGATCTCTCAGTATCAAATGAACCAAGGATCCCTGGTGCTCTCTATGTGCACCTTATTCGTAAGCACATAACGTATATAGTTGTATTTATAGCAGCATAGTTGCTGTTTGATTAGACATCTTAAAGAATGAATTTGTAGCTGATTGTCTGCAACTTTGGTCACATGTCACTGCTTAATATTAGAGAGTAAGTGTGTGGTTTTCCTTTCCATGCGAATGGTGGAAAAGTTCAGTGGATGTGGTCACAGTCCTTATGTGCCCTCATGTTCCTTTAGCCAGTAAATGTCAGTTTAAAGGATTTAATGCCTAGTGTTGCAGAATTATCCTTTTTTTTGGGGGGGGGTATAGTAGATTAGAAGAGGAACCACATGGTTGCCTCAACAATGGTGAACATGCTTATTGTGATGGAGTTTTGTCTAATTACTGTCAGGAACAGTACAGTACTTATAGTTGGGCACCATTGTCTCAATCTGCCCTCTCTTTCTTCTTAACAGAGTTCCCAAACTGACAGTTTGTACTGGACAGAGGGAAGTGGCATGAAACAGATGACCCCCCCCAAAAAAAAAACAAAAAACTTGCACGACCACCACAACCTGTCCACACAGAATCTGGGCAGCCAATGCTTATATATACACATGCCACACAAATATTGAAGGTCCAGCCCATCTTGAACTTTCTCAAATTTTTGTTGTTTTTTGCAGTAGACAAAAAGGTGTTGGGGTTTTTTTTAAAAAAAGTACATTATTCCAAAATATTAGCTGAATAAAGACAATGTTGTGTGTCAGCATACAGAGAGAGAGAGAGAGAGAGAGAGAGAGAGAGAGAGAGAGAGGAAAAGCAGCAATTATAGCACTATAAATTGTAAGTGCAGAAATGCCCTTCATTTGCCAGCTACACACACAAATACATAGATGGACTTCCACCCACATTGCCTAGCTCATCACTGCGGCGCTGCCACCCACCTCTTTTATATCTGGTATAGAAAGGGAGATGAAAGCCATTCACTTTGAATGCCTTGGCCTGAATAGGATTCACGATAGCAGTTGCCTTTCAGACTGGGTAAACAAGCAAGGCTTTTTATAGCAATTAGGCCAAGGTAGGGGGGGGGGAAAACATATCCGCATACCCATACACCAAAAGCCTGATTCTTATTATTAACACAATATATCCTGGGGATAACTTGAAACACACAGGGTGCCATTTAAGGCCTTCATTCAGGATGCTGGTTAGCCATGTATATATCTTGCCGCAGGGTTAAATATTTGGGTTTGGGATCAGGGCAGCGCCATCCATTTGCAGATGGCGACACTCAGATGCTTGCAAACAATCGATAAGGGAAGGAGGAGAATTTCATTTGGTGTACATTTTTACTTCTTCTTTTATTATTCGCATGATATATACAGGCAATGAAAAATTTATGTAAGGTATGTATTACAATATATTACAATATATTAAAGAGAGAGATAATAACAAGAGTACAATAATTAAATAGCATAGAAATGTATGTCTAAAATTAATACCCAAGACATACATGTAGGTATAGTTTGAAATATTCTTACAATAAACAGTTAAAAGTTTGTTTTCACCTTTTTGTAAGATATGTATCTTTTCTTTTTAAAATACTCCTATAATCTCAGTCTCTCTCTCTCTCTGTGTGTGTGTGTATGTGTCTACCCTCCCTAATTATAAGAGTGCTGCTTGCTTATTAATTAAAGAGTAACCACTTAGCCAGCTGATTTGGTCTGCAGTTTAAAGCAAACTGACCTCAGACACATCTTTTGGACTGATACGTGGATCAGAATGTAATTATCCTTCACACTTCAGATTTTGTAATACTGTTCTTGGTTCAAAGAAGGCACTAAACTGCATAGTGGGAATATATATATATTTAGGATAAGGTGATGTTTAGAAAATTATCCATTGAAATAAAACACCGGTACTTAAAATTCATGTACTGAGATAAAATATGCATGCATATATAAATACAAATTTGTATATAAACTTATTTTAAAATGTCCATCCCTACAACCAGTCAAGAAGTAGTAATCACAGCATCTATTTAGTGCTTTGGAGCTGTGGTCAGTTAGATGAAGGTGAACAAGTTGCAACTAAATCCAGAAAAGACAGATGTAATAGCACCTTCACTCGTCTGGGGATCCATGTGCTCTAAAGAGGGCTAAGGTTGCCACAGATTAGTAGTGTCTCCCCTTCCCTAATGAGATCAGGTTTGCAGTCTAACAGAGCTACTGGACTCTGCATTGTGGGTGAAAATCCCACATGGTAGGGACACCAGCAGTGCATTATTACCAGTGGCATTCTCATCCCTTCCTAGAGCAAAGGGGCCTAGCAATCTTTATTATCTGTGTAACCTAAGCTAAAGTATTGACAGGACAGGACAAAGGGGACCTGTGGGTAGGGAGTAGAAACAACAACTTGTCTTGCACTACCCGACAGGGTTTGGGCTCCTGACCTCTGCAGAGGCTGGGGACTTGTTATAAGGAGATTTCGACTGGTGGCGCGCAGTGTGACACAATGGTTGACTAGGCTGCTAGAGTGACTGTGGAGAAAGACTAGGAATGAATTCAGCTGAACATTGGTTAGAGCTCATTTTAGACCTGTTTTTGCAACAGCGAAGAAATCACACTTCGCCATCACCATTGCCCTGCTGCGTTGGCTTGGCCAGAGGAGTTATTCCAAGTAGTGAAGGAATTCTTACAGACTAGCCCCCAAAGTAGTGAGGAGGAACCCTTGGCAGCTTACTGGAACTATTATGCACGGCACATTGCAAGTACACACTAGCTCTGTCTTGCTCCACATTGAGAACAGGATCTATGATGGTGAGAGGCGGCGGCTTTTCTATTTTGTTGGATAGCTTTCAGCGTGCACAGCCTCAGAACGTGGGCAGCTTGCTTAAAGGACTGAGGCCAACCACTTTCTCATTTGATCCATGTCCATGTTACCCGATTAAGCTGTCAGAGGAAGACAGGCCAGATGGGTGGTTAAGGCTGTAAATCTATCTCCAGAGGAGAACAGTAATCCTGTGGAAGGAAGCAGTTGTGCTGCATTTACATTAAATGCCCTCATTTGATTCTACCACACAGGGTAATTCCTGGCTACTCTCTAATTTGTTTAGTTTGAGAAAGGCGGTAGAGTGGTAACTACTCAACTCCCAAGCTTTGTTGAAGAAAAGTGATTGTTTAGATTCTTTCCCATCTGGATTCCAACCTAGTTTTGGACTGAAATGACTTTGGTTGCCCTTTGAAGATGACCTTCACCAGGAGCTAGCCAGGGGAGTGTAACATTTTGGTGCTGGTGAACCTTTTAGCAGCTTTCAATACCATTAACTCTGATATCCTTCTGGGACTTCTGGCTGACATGGGACTGCGAGGAACTCTGTTGCAATGACTCTAGTCCTATAAGGCTGGACATACCAAGAACAGTGGTGCTTGGCTCCATGACTATGGGGTTCCTCAAGGTCCCATCCTTTCCCCCATGCTATTTAAAATCCATGTGAATCTTTCATCTGCACCTATTTGAAAACAAAAATATATTGCACCTATGAATGCTAGGCATATGTTCTTGCAGAGGAATGTAACTCTTCTGAAAGGATATCTACACACATATCAAGATATCAAAAATTACAACTTTGGCAGTCTTTGGTAGTATGGGCCATTTCTTTAGCCAGGGGACAAGGAAACCTATGGCCCTCCCAGATGTTGTTGAAACTACAAACTCCCATCAGTACCAGATAGCAGGGCTCATGGTCAGCATCCATCCGCATCTGCAGGGCCAAATGTTTCCCCACCCTGCTCTAGGCCAGTGCATATGGATACCAAGGGCTGCTGCAACAGCCAACAAAATAATTTTAATAGGCTGGAAATTAACTCTATTCCCTTGATTTACTCATAGCTGAACCAGATGGCAGCCTTAACCACAAGAGAGAGAAACAGAGAGAGAGAATTGTTTATTGGAAGCATAATAAAGAAAGTACTTAAACTGAAATATAGACTTAGTTCTTAGAGTGCTTTGGAGAAGAATTGGAAGTAGAATGAAGTATGTGACCTTTAAAAAAGGGTACATCCTAGTCTTGGTCTAGCATACCTGAAAAGATGAGCCTATGCACCCTTTGATATGGGGTGGACTACTCCCAATTCTCTTATGCAAAGGTAGTGAAGTAAGCCTTACCTTTCAGAGCGCACTATCTGTAGGGATCTGTCCTTCCCTTTAGAATGAATTGCAAAGCTTTTCTGCTTTTAAAAGTGCTCAGAGACTGATTATCTTATAGCAAGCCTCACGCCTCCCCTCTCATTGACACTCACACAGATACCCACTCCCCACCCCCCATAGCAGTTACTTCATTTCTAATGGTCATTTGCCATCAAGAAAATCCTTCGTCTACTTGAATAGGTGAACAGATGTTCCATGTAGATGCCAGAGAACCAAGAAGCATCACTGTTGCCACCTTCCCAAGGATATGTGAAGTGCCACAATTTAAATTTCTGAAAGCTATCCAAAGGAAAAGTTTTCAACACTTCCTCCCGCTCCCGAGATACTTTGCAACTTTTCAATTTAGTTTTGAATGTAAACAGGTGATTCGATTTCACAGTTCCTGACAGAATGTTTGTTTTCAACAAAAGTTACTTTCTGGGCCAGCTAGAATTTGGAATGGTCCCAATGGCTTGCATTTACCTCTCCCAGAAATACACATTTTCTCCTCTGAAATGCAAATTTTCTCACTTTAAAAGAACACTTCTGTCTCCTACATTCTACGGAAAAAATAAATAAAGATAGGGAAAAGTCTCGTATCCAGAGAAATAAACATGAACAGAATTATTAATTACCTCCTCTTAGGAACTCTTCATTTCTTGTCAGAAGTAAACATACAATTGTCCTATTGCAAAGAGTCCCCCGTCCCCCACATCCCAACCTGACTCCCTCCCTCCCCGAGGACAGATCAGTCTATTAAGTTTCACCAAAGTCCATGATTATATTATTTCTGTAACTTAAAAAAAGAACCACTAGTAGTAAATATACCACACTAACCACTGGGGAAGTGTGACTAGTTTCACACCAAAATTCCCACTGGAGCTGCTAGATTTCAAGTCAGGTTATATTTAGCAACATACCATTGTTATGTGACATTCTGTCAAGTGATCAAAGCTCTGTCAAACAATTACTGTGCAGAAGATAAAAGATGCTGGAGAAAATGTTATTTTTGTGATAGCATTTTGCCTGCAGTCTTGCTTCAATTTAAGCACCTCTGCTCTTCAAACTACAGGCACAAAGAGGTAGCCAGTTCCACCAATTAAAGGCAAAAACTCATTCCACACAAGCCAAACCTGACAGCATACACTGTGCACCCAGTTGTGTTAAAAAAGACACTGAGTAGACATATATGTTAAAACATTTTAGTCTGCTTTTCCACCAAAGGCTTTCATGTCAACATAAAAGACAAAAGTAATTAAAAAATGCAACAATATTCATCAATATACATAAAAAGAACTTAACATAAATCTGCAGCAACATGGCACCAGAATAGCAAACTATAGAGAAAATAAAAATGACTCCAATCCAAAGGACTGATTAAACAAAGCAGATTTAACTGAATATCTGAACACCTGTAAAGTGGAGGACCCTGGGACAGTTAGGCACCACTACCAAAAAGATCCTGCCCCACTACATCGACAAGTGGAGGTGGGACACAGAGCTGGACCTTTGCTGCAGATCTCAACTGATGGGCAGGTTCACGTGGCAGAAGCCTGACATTTAAATATCCTGATCCCAAACTATGCAGAGCTTTGAAGATAATGATCAGCCCTTTGCAGGGCTCCTGGTTCATTTCCTAACACAATTCAAATTAATGGAGTTGATTGAACCATTGAACCATGCCATGAACTTCTGAGAGCAATCTCGTTGCAGGGTTATTTATATACCAGCTGCATTTTCTAGACACATTTTCAGAAGACCAAATTACAAGAAATAACAAACCTAGTTCTTTGGAAAGTATGAGAGTTGTAATTCAGTAGGGACTTGGGATCCCTAACAGCACCTCTTCCAACTACGATTTGCATGATTCCCCACCCCTGGGGGTTGGGGGGGTTGGAGGATGAGACATCAAGTGTATAGAAGGCAGGGTAAAAAATGATAAATACAGTGGTGCCTCGCAAGACAAAATTAATTCGTTCCGCAAGTTTTTTCATCTAGTGAATTTTTCGTCTTGCAAAGCACGCTGTCGGAAAAGTTTTGGAAAAGCTTCAAAAATCGCCAAAAACCTCAAAAAAGGCGTTCTATGAGTTGCTCCTCGAAGTCAAGTCACAACTGTATTAACGGTGTTAAGAAAAAGGAAACAAACTTGCAAAAAACGCAAGACGTTTTCATCTTGCAAAGCAAGCCCATAGGGAAATTCGTCTTGCGAAGCAGCTCAAAAACCGCAAAACCCTTTCGTCTAGCGAGTTTTTCGTCTTGCGAGGCATTCGTCTTGCGGGGCACCACTGTAAATAAAGAGCCAGTGTAGTGTAATGGTTAAGAGTATTGGACTGTGATCAGGGAAAGCAGGGTTTGAATCCCTTGTGCTAGGTAGGACAACCAACCCCCCTTGTCCAGTACAGCCCCCCCATGCCCCCCCTCCGATACTCCTTAGTATGGAAGGGGGATAAGTTCAATTCAGTTCTACTCGGTTCACTTTTATAAGTGAACTTCCCTGATTTGCAGTTTCCAAAATGATATGCAAGCCAAAACACAGTCTTCCTTCGGAAATCTCACTTTTCTGAATGTTGAAGTACAGTTCTGCAGTCCAGTATTCCGTACAAAAAGTGCATCTTCTAGTGTAAAGTGTGCATGTTAATGCATATACAGTGGTACCTCAGGTTAAGTACTTAATTCGTTCCGGAGGTCCATACTTAACCTGAAACTGTTCTTAACCTAAAGCACCACTTTAGCTAATGGGGCCTCCTGCTGCTGCCGCGCCGCCGGAGCATGATTTCTGTTCTCATCCTGAAGCAAAGTTCTTAACCTGAGGTACTATTTCTGGGTTAGCGGAGTCTGTAACCTGAAGCATATGTAACCTGAAGCGTATGTAACCCGAGGTACCACTGTAACAGTAAAAAATAACATACAAAAATGCAGTCTGTTGAGGGAAGTTGCCTTGCAATGGCAACACTGCATATAAGAATGTGTATATTAATAAAAATTTGAACTAAAATACTGTTGTGATGAATTTTTCATGAGGACTTAAAAACACACACCAAACAAACTGGTGTAGGAGTGTAGAGAACGGAACTGAATAGTGGAATAAATAAGAAAGGGAAAGAAGCTGAAACTGGCATATTCACCCATCACTGCTCCTGAGGGATGGTAACCATATGGAACAGTATATGATACGGTGCTGAGAGCTGCAGTAGATGGGGGCAGGGAGAAATCAGCAAAAAGCTGGTGCCCGTTCCTTACACAAGTTGAAGTGCTTTCTGCTAACACAAAGCCACCATTGGCTACAATTCTATATATTCCCCCATAAAATTCAGGTTTGTGCACTGAGATTGCAAAACAGCACTTGGAGATTTGTCACATATCACGTAAGTTGCTGGAAATGATTGTGTGGAAAGCAGCCTTGATAGAGGCACAGCAAGGAAGGAGGAGAAGCAAACCAACATTTTGGAAGCAGTAAGAGATATGAGTTATAAGAAAAGCACTAATAACCAAAGAGGAAAATAGTAAAGGGCACTGTGCAATGCAGAAGACATTGGTTTTGATTTATTGTAATATTGCATTTTTAGATAATTGCAGCCGCCCTACGGGCAGGTAATAAATCTAAATAGCAGTAGTAGTGGCAATTGGTAACGACAGGGCAACTCTCCATTTCAGCACCAATCTTGCTAGGTAGGCTAACAGCCCTGAGAAACCCAGCCTAGTCCTTCCTCTCTGCTGCTGCCAACCACTCGCGTGTCCCTAGGGCAAGGGGAGGGGCAAGATTCCTACCTCACTATGGTGGTTTTCTTGAGAGTAGGGGAGCAGCCAGCTAAATTCCAGCTTCAGCTTGTCTGCTGTACCACATATTTTAACAATCTCTGCACTGGAGAGCCAGTGTGGTGTAGTGGTTAAGAGCGGTAGACTCGTAATCTGGTGAACTGGGTTCGATTCCCCGCTTCTCCACATGCAGCTGCTGGGTGACTTTGGGCCAGTCACACTTCTCTGAAGTCTCTCAGCCTCACTCACCTCACAGAGTGTTTGTTGTGGAGGAGGAAGGGAAAGAAGAACGTTAGCCACTTTGAGACTCCTTAGGGTAGTGATAAAGCGGGATATCAAATCCAAACTCTTCTTCTAAAAAAAAAAACAACACAAAAAACAATCTGTGCACTGCTCTGGTTTCACCAGAAGCGGCTTAGTCATGCTGGCCACATGACCCTGAAAACCTGTCTGTGGACAAACGTCGGCTCCCTCGGCCAGTAAAGCGAGATCAGCGCCGCAACCCTAGAGTCGTTTGCGACTGGACCTAACTGTCAGGGGTCCTTTACTTTTACTTTTTAGTGCAGCAGCCCAAGCAGCCTAAGCACGTGGGAGTTTAATTGGTGTGTGCAGAAACCAATACAGCCCAGAAATCCAATTAAGCAGTTCATTCCAAAAGGAGTCAATGCAAAAAAAAAAAAAAAAAAAAAAGGAAGGAGGAGAAATAGCAAGCATGCAGGTCAAAATGTAAATAAAACACTGTAATCAGGATATTGGTCTAACTAATCCTACACTTAATTCAGACTAACACAGAATAATTTACACTTATTGGTCAAGCTTCAGGCATCAGTTGAAGGTTGCGAGATTCAAGAGGAAGAATTCAGCACTATGGTGGAAAACCTTTGGCCCCGTTTCCTATATCTTCCAATAATTTTAAACATTGATTTTATTGTGGACTTTCTGTGTTTTATAATAACTATTGTTGCAAACTGCTTTGAGAGTTCCTTGGGGCTACATAAACTGGGATGTAAATTTTAATTAAATCAGACATTCAGTGTATATCTTAACACCACAGACTTAAACTGCTTTCCAAGCCATTTCCTCTCATCAGGGAATCCTGGCATATGTATTTGCTGTGACAGGAGTTTGGGATCTTTGACAGCATTTTCAACACCCCTTTTCAAACCAAAATTCTGAGGAAGCCATGACAGGATTAAAATGGATTAAAGAAATTATAGTGTGGTTAGGCTCTCAGAATGACCGTGAAGCTATTCTTAACCTTTAATTTAATTTGTGAATGCAAATAAATAACAATGTGATTAGAGGCGGGAATATAGTAAGGAAATGATACAGAGAAGAGCATCTGTTTAATCAATCATAAGTAATTTATTCAAAGTGTATGTTTCTAAAGACAAGGCTGAATATCTGTATCGTATCCTATACACGCTCAGTTGACGATAATCTCCATTGAACTCAATGGGATGTGTTGCTGAGCAGGTGTGAATAGGATCATGCAGTTAGATATTCAGGTAATCTGATGCATCTCTCAGTTCAAGCGTTATGCTGAAAACAATTCTCTAAATAATATATCTGCTTTGTTGGCACCTAATGCTGAACCCTAGCGAGAATGCACAAGTGTGCAGGTATCCAGAAGGAAAATTGCAGACTCTTTGCTTCTCCTTCAGTTCTGCTGCCACAGTGCTACCTTGGAGCTAAAACTATGGTTTGACTGAGCATTACAGATGAACCTCGGCTCATGGTTTGTTCCTCCCCAAAATATGAGCAGTAACTTGCTCCCAGACTAAGGATGTGACTTTAAGTTTAGCTTGGCAATTGTATTTGTTTAGTTTCTACTTTGTACCTAAACTGCAATAGCCTGAGGATAGGTCAGCTGGATACAGCATGGTGCCAATAACACCAAGGTTGCAGGTTCGATCCTCATATGGGACAGCTGTCTATTCCTGCATTGCAGGATTAGACCAGATGATTCTCAGGGTCCTTTCCAACTCTGTAATTCTATGACTGAGCTAATGAGGGCTGCAAATATCTATCTTGCCTGTTCTCTCTAAGCCGTAGTTCAGCTTAGGGTTAAACTGGGCCAAGGTCTATTTAAAGGTAAAGGTACCCCTGACCATTAGGTCCAGTCGCGGACGACTCTGGGGTTGCGGTGCTCATCTCGCTTTACTGGCCGAGGGAGCAGGCGTACAGCTTCTGGGTCATGTGGCCAGCATGACTAAGCCGCTTCTGGCGAACCAGAGCCGTGCACGGAAACACCGTTTTCCTTCCCTATTTATCTACTTGCACTTTGATGTGCTTTCAAACTGCTAGGTTGGCAGGAGCAGGGATCGAGCAACAGGAGCTCACGCCGTCGCAGGGATTCAAACCACCGACCTTCTGATCGGCAAGTCCTAGGCTCAGTGGTTTAACCCACAGTGCCACCCGCGTCCTCTTAAGGTCTATTTAGGTCTTGTTTAAATATGCTAAATGTATCAATCAAGCATCTTAACAGATTTGTCAGATAAAATACTGATCATAGATGCCCATCTCTCTTTATCTGTGCACAGGCCTACACAATACCAAACAAAATGTCCCTGCTTTATCAAGAAACTGGCATAAATTCAGAAAGGTTATTGCACTTCTCTATGTTTGTGCACAAATAAGTAGTTGTCTGGTATTGAGTCAGCTCCACCTAGCTCAAGTGTTGCCTGACTGACAGTGGATCTTCAGGATTTCAGGTAGGGTTTTCTCCAAGCCCTACCTGGAGATGGGAGGGATTGATTCTGGGACCATCTTCATTCAAAGCAGGCTCTCCACCACTGAGCTATGGCTCTTTCAATGATAATGCCATTTAAGATGCTCAGGAGAGTGATAAGCTATGCAGAGCAGCTTGTGCACGTAGAATATATTATACGGAAGTGGCCAGATTTTCCTCTTGCACAAGCTGTTTATACAGTGAAAATAGCTGCCATGCCTGTGGAGCAGCTTCTCTTGATCATATAATTCTTGGTTCCCTATGGCTCAGTAGTATGCTACAACTTCAGGTGACGCGTCCTAGTGGGACTGTATTAAATTTAGTGGCAACTTCCTCCGAGTGCAATAATGTCACAGCTGCTAACGCTCTCATTCTTTGGAATCCTTTCAAACGTTACTGTAAACTTATTTTACATAAGGGGTACCTTTCCAGCAGGAAAATCAAACAAACTAACTGGAACTAGGGAAGTGCATGTTTACATTTCCACACAGCCGTTGTGCTGTTTGTGTTAGGGTAGGCATGCCCTTGCCAGGAAAGGGCTGCCCAGGGACCTTAGGACCTGGAGTTTGTGACTACATTTTCATATGAGGAGTTTAAGGAAGAGGATGGGAATACAGGGAAGAAAATAAGGACAGCTTTGTGCCTATAAACAGAGGAGCTAAATCAGTGTTTCTCATTTGCAGAGAAGGAAAAATAAATGATTGGGGGCTATGGAATTTATAAAATTGTGCATTGTATGAAAAAGTGGATAGAGGTATTTCTTTCTCCTGAATTCATAAAACCAGAAGATAGGATGACAAATAGCTACAGGCCATTACCGGCAGGGGGACAAGTGCTACAAAATGTTGCAGTGTATCCTCATCCTGTTGCAGGCATGTTTTGAATCTTGAAGCAATGTTTGGTGTGTGGTCTCAGGATGGGAGACCAAAAAGGGGCCCCTTTTCCATCCTTCCATCCTTTCTCATTGTGCCAAAGTTGGGGGGGCAGTGATGACAATGAAACTCTAGTTTCAGAGGCTATATGCCTCAAATTTAATAATTACTGGGGGAAAGGCAAGAGGAGTGAAGGGTTGATGTGTTACCGTTCTTCCTCTAGGATTTGTTGAAGCAACTATGGGAAAGAGTGCTGGGCTAGTTGGACCTTTGGTCTCATACAACAACACTCTTCTTTTTGAGCATATTTCATTCATGTGGGACATGGTGTGCCAAAGATAATCTGAAAAGCAGTCTGTTGGCAGTCTGTTATCCAGCTGTCATTGTATGCTTGTAACTTTTGACTAAAACCCGCTGGAAACACAGAACCAGCCTCTGCTGCTCATTAGCCCTACTAATGCAAGCCAGATGGACATGAATCTAGCTGCATTACCAAAACACTTGAAAACATTAAGAGGCTTTCTGAAAATCGATGACAGAAGTATTATTCCCCATTTTATAACTGGAAACAGAGACAAGAGTGACTTGACTGAGGACCACCGTTGCCCAACTTGTACAATAAACCATGGCCCACCACATGCTATGTGTAGTTGGCTTTAGCAGCTACTAATGTATTGACAAATGAATCCATGCTAACATTAAAAAGCAATGTGGGGTCTTGCCCATCATAAGCACATATGTTGATCTGATGGCAGAAACCTGAAGTAAATTTCCAGGATGCAGAGTTGCTGTGGGTTACTTCAGGACCTTGGATAGCTCCTAGCCAACAGACTGCAACACAAAGTTCATCCAAGGTGTGAGATGCTACCCGCAAATGAGTTACTTATTAAAACATCTTTTCTCCAAGGAGTTCAAGGGTGCATTCATGGTCCCTCTTCTTACAGATTAGGTCAAGGGACAGCGGTTGGCTCAAGGTGAACCTTGGCGTCTCACATTTCAGTAGCACCCTGTGTGATGCCAAAACCCGGTGTGTTCCTCCCTCTCCCTGCCTTGAACTGGAGTAATCATC